>NC_090445.1:987403863-988667197 GCF_031143425.1 Pleurodeles waltl
TTTCGCTGCTATCTAGTATGGTTCTGATGTCATCAATGGTGGCGATGAGGGCTGTTTTGGTGCTGTGGATGCTGCAGAATCCGGATTAGGTAGGGTTCCAGGGTGCGGTTCCCCTCTAGGAAGCGGGTTCATTGTCTGTTGACAGCCTTCTCAATGACTTTTACCGGGAAGGGGAGCAGGGAGCTAGGATGGAAGTTCTTGAGGTCCTTTGGGTTCGCCTTGGTTTTTTTGAGGAGGGCGTTGATCTCGGCGTGTTTCCAGCTCTCTGGGAAGGTGGAGGACTCGAAGGAGCTGTTGATGATCTTCCGTAGTTGGGGTGCGATGAGAGAGCTTGCTTTGTTGAGGATGTGGTGAGGACAAGGGTCTGATGGAGAGCCGGAGTGGACGGTGTTCATGATTTCGATGGTGTTGTTGTTGTTGACGGGTGTCCAGAAGAGCAGGAGGTTGGTCGGAGGTGAATCTGTGGTGTTGGTCGTTGCCGGGGGGGTCTGGGTGCTGAAGCTGTCGTGGATGTCTACAATCCTATGGTGGAAGTAGGAGGCTAGGGAGGTGCAGAGGTCTTGGGATGGCAGGATGGCATTCGAGCTGGGGTTGGAGAGTTCCTTCACAACGTTAAAGAGCTCCTTGTGGCAGTGTCCATTGTTGTTGATTCGTCTTTGAAGGCGGTTCTTTTGGCGACTCGGTTGAGTTGGTGGTGTCTGCGGATGGCGTTTTTGAAGGCTGTGTGGTTGGCCAAAGTCTGATCTTGGCGCCACTTTCTTTTGAGTGATTGGTAGCTTTGCTTAGATTCACAGAGGTCGGCGGTAAACCAGAAGGCCTTTCTGTCGGTGCGTATATTGGAGGGATTCTTGATTGGGGCAAGAGTATTGGCAGAGGTGCTGACCCATTGCCTGAAGTTGCGGGCAGCTGTATCAGTGTTGGTGGTGTCAATGGGTGGGTTCTGGGAGAGGGTAGCAATAAGTTGGTCTTTGGTGACCTTGTTCCAACTGCGGTGGGGGATCCGTTGTGGATGGTGGTATGTTGTGGGTTTCTTGAAGGAGAAGTGGATGCAGCTGTGGTCTGTCCAGTGGAGTTCAGTGGTGTGGCTGAAAGAGACGTGATTGCTGGCGGAGAAAATAGGGTTGAGTGTGTGTCCTGCAGAGTGGGTTGGTGTTGTGATGAGCTGTTTGAGGCTGAGGTTGGAGAGGTTGTCGAGCAGGGTGGCGGCGATGTTGTCGTTGGTGTTCTCAAGGTAGAGGTTTAAGTTTCCGAGTAGTATGTAGTCGGTGGATGCGAGAGCATGCGTGCTGATGATGTCGGTAATGGAGTCACTGAACTGCTGTCGTGGGCTGCAGGGCCTGTAGATGAGGGTCCCTCGGAGGGTGGTGTTTGGGTCAGTGTGGATTTGGAGGTTCAGGAGTTTGGCGATGATGAGTGTGTCTTCGGTGTTGGTCTTGATCCTGAGGGTGTTCTTGGGGATGATGGTGATGCCTCCTCCTGGTTTGTTGGAGCGGTCCCTGCGGGTGATCTTGTAGCCGTCCGGGATGGCTATGGTGATGTCAGGCACTGAGGATTGGTTCATCCAGGTCTCGGTCAGGAAGGTGACATCTGGGGAGGCTGAGTCGAGTAGATTCCATAGCTCTTCTGCGTGCTTGTGGACCGAGCGGGTGTTGAGGAGGATACATCTGAGATGGTTGCGTCCTGCCTTGGTGGGTGGGTCGTTGGCATGGAAGGTTGTGAAGTTGCAGTTCCGGCAGGAGAAGGGTCCGCGGGTGCTTTGCGGGGAGGCTTTAAGGCAGGCACGAGTGCAGCCAGTGTTGAGGGCGTGGAGGGTGGCGTCGTCATAGTGAAGACATGAGGGCATCGGTGGGGGGGACGGGAGCCAGAGGTTCTGGCGCTGGGTGTGGTCCAGGCATGGACAGCTGCAGGATCACTGTCCATCCATGCAGCGGCTGCCATTAAGTAGGGAGGTGGGGGGGAGGAGAGGACACTGGGAGGTGGAAGGGGACAAAAAATGTCATGGAAAGGTGGCGGGCAGCAGGGGCAGCAGCAGCTGGGGAGAGAGAGGGGGAGAGGGAAAGTGAGAGAGAGAGAATGGAGTGAGAGAAACGAGGAAAAGGAGCACTAAAGAACAGTAGTGGAGCAGAGAGCAAAGAAAAGCAGAGAAAAGGAGGAGAGAAGCAGAAGGTAGCCTAGTAGGAGAGCAGAGCTCTCCCACTAGACACCAGGGATGAGGTGCAAGCAGATGCCTATGGGTGGAGGAGGGCCTTGAACTCCTGATAGGTGTCAGAAGTTCAGAGGAGCCAGGGAAAGGGCTCTACTTAGAGGGTGGAGCCATGGGAGGCGGAGCAATGCACTGACCAGGTCCCTGGGGCTAAAGGTAGCCCTAGGAGAGGGGCCCTCCGTGACTCAATGCCCCCGGACCTGGCCCTGCTGAAGGCCAATAAAAAGAAAAGGGCAGGAGACCACCCTATAAAAAAAAAAAAAATCTGTGGATCCTCTCTCTCACTTACTCACAGACCCACTGACAGCCTCATGCACCCACTCACAGACCTGCGCAGACACTGACGCACCCATTAAAACATGGATGTATGCACCCTTACACCCAGAAAGACACTCTTGCTGCCACTTTCACACCCAGATACACCCTCTCACACCCATTCTGACACCCAGAGAGGCTGCGGTCAGCTTCCGCAGTGCACGGACAAAAGGCCATGCACAGCAAGGGATTGGTTGGTTAAGTGGGTTGGCCGCAGGTTCCTGTTGCAGGGCAGGCCTTGTGAACAACCTCTGCTGTGCATGGTTGAAGGCCATGTATGGTTTAAAGTTAAATGCTTATAGGGGGTGGGCCTCAGGGCCTGGCCACAGGTCAGCCTCCGTGGTCAGCCACCACCACGTAAGGCCAAAGCCCGTGACTGGATTAACATATATTAATGAAAATTAATATACTTAAAAAAAACATAGAAATTCACTGAAAAAACAAAGGTTACAGAGACATTATAGTAGGAAACCGAATAAAAAAACCTTAGAAATTCACATAAAAAAAAAAAAGGTTACAGGAACGTTATACTTAGGTTCACATTTCAAAAGTACAAAACCATAGAAATTCACCAGTTATACTCAGCATTACCTCAAGTAACTATAACTTGTGCCCTAATGTAACTAAAACTCATGCCCTCGCCATGCACTGATAATTACCCTACAAATTACGGCACTCATGACATCTTTAATAACATCGCTGATAATATTCCAGTAAAATTTGCAGTAAAATGTTTGATGAAAAAACTATACAATGCTGGGGCGCGAGTTATAGTTACCTTAGGGCACGAGTTATAGTTACTTGAGGTATCTATAACTGGTGAATTTCTATGGTTTTGCACGTTTAAAATGTGAGTCTAACTATAACGTCCCTCTAACATTTGTTTTTTTATGTGAATTTCTATGTTTTTTCAAAATTCTATTTCCTAACTATAACATCCCTGCAACATTTGTTTTTTTAGTGAATATATATATATATATATATACATATATATATATATATATATATATATGTATGTGTGTGTGTGTGTGTGTGTGTATATATATATATATTATATATATATATATATATTTATGTATCTACATATATTTACCAAAAATTTAGTTTACAAGTAAAAAATAAGCCCATTATATAAATATATATATATATATACATATATATATACACACATATATATATATATATATATATATATATATATATATATATATATATATATAAAAAAAATAATATCTGTGTATACATGTATACCACTAGGTAGTTATAGCTAGAACCTCGCTTTCATAGACAGAGCATTTTTTGTTTTGCCTCTAATTTGGCACCGCTTGATGAATCTTCACGAAAGTTTCCCAACTTATACTTTGGTAAGTGCAGCTGTTTTATTGTAAGTTTCAGGGTGATCTCTCAAGCAGTGGCCGGGAAAAAGGGGGTTCACAAAATTTATTTTCCCCATTCATTTTTCCATAGGACCTTTAGATACGCCTACAGCCAAAACCACTGAATAGAATTACATCAAATTTGCCAGGAAGCTAGATCCTGTTGCACAGATCACGCTTTGTGTGTTTTGGCAGAAATCTATTCTGTAGTTTTAGAGTAATTTAAGGCCCAAAAATATAGATATATAGGGAAGTGGATCCTCCCAAACTGTCCCTCTGCTGATATGTGATTGGCTGCCAACACTTCTTCAAAGAAGTGCTGGTAGCATCTTGGATTAAAAAAGTGAACAAAAGAAAAGGGGCCATGGTAGAGTCACCCTAAACCCTTAGCTCTGGAGCTTGGATTCCTCATGGACCCTGCCAGGGCTTTAAATCATTGGTTGTTAAAACAATATCGGAAAAATGTGCGGATCCGGATCCACTGATTTTTTTTTGGTCTCCTGCCCTTTTCTTTTTATTAGCCTTCGGGTGGGCCAGGTCCCGGGGGCGTTGAGTCTTTAATGAGAAGGGTACACATGGGGCCCCCCTCCTACAGCATCCTTTAGCCCCAGGGGCCCCCATCTACCCTGGAAGATGAGTTAAATATGTGCAGCTGCGGCCCCAGGGACCATCACCTCCCCAGTGCATTTATGAAAACATGTCCGAGGGGGTCATTCTGCTCCCCTGCTGCCCCAGAGGCCACCACCTACCTGGGACACTCTAACAATAATTTGAGGGGGTTGCATCCTCCCCACCCCTGAGACCACTACCTCCCCAGGGCATTTTAACAATTATGGCCCTCATTACAACATTGGCGATAAATGGCGCCTACCGCCTTGCTGACAGCCGCCAACATACCATGACTGCGGCGGTATACCGCTATGGGTATTATGACCCACACATAGAAATCCGCCACTATACAGACACACACCCAAGTCCGCCAGCCCAAATGTCAGTGACAAATTGGTGGTACCAAAACCCACACCGTTACACCAACAGAACTACGCCCACAGTATCAGGACCCACAAATCACTGCAGTGGTCTTTCATCCACAGTAAAAATACACACACACTAACAAAACTACACCACATTGGAGAATTCAAACTACACACACCTGACACACATACACACACCACACCCACACCACTATAAAACACACACCCACATTACCCACAACCACTCAATCTGAGCCATAGAACACCATCACCCATACACCATCCACGCACCTCACAGGACACACCCCAACACAGCTCCCCACACACCCTCACACATACCATTCACACCACATCCATGGCACCCCAAAGACACCCCAGGTTTTCAGAGGAGGAGCTAAGGGTCATGGTGGAGGTAATCATCCGGGTAGAGCCACAGCTATTCGGATCACAGGTGCAGCAGACATCCATTGCAAGGAAGATGGAGCTATGGCAGAGAGTCGTGGACAGGGTCAACGCCGTGGAACAGCACCCCAGAACAAGGGATGACATCAGGAAGAGGTGGAACGACCTACAGGGGAAGGTGCATTCCATGGTAGCAAGACACCAGGTAGCTGTACAGAGGACTGGTGGTGGACCCCCACCTCCTCCCCCACAACTAACAACATGGGAGGAGCAAGGATTGGCGATTATGCATCCTGAGGGCCTAGCAGGAGTAGCAAGAGGACTGGACTCTGGTAAGTCAAATCTTTACTATTATATCCCACACCCTACCTGCTTGTCATCACAGACTCAAACCCCTACCCTCACCCCCATCACTCCACCACCTCACATATACCCTACTATCATAACCCAACCATCACAAAACCAAGCCCTGCATGCCACACCAATGCATGGACACCCATCACAGACTTGCATGGACACCTATCACTAAGGCATGCACATTAGAGAGAATCACCTAACCCACAACATCACCACTCACACAAGGCAAAGCTGACAGGGAACTCACAACCATACAGGTAAACACACCCATGCACAAGATGGCACATGCAGATACAATAACACTGCATTTACATCCCCACAGGATCCCCACTCACCGTCACCGGGGAGGAGGTGCCACCAACATCCAGTCCCCCCCCCAGAAGAGTCTCACAATGATGACAGCAGCTCTGCATGCCAGGATCATGATGACCAACCTGGCCCATCAGGGACCTCTGGACAGTCGGTTACCCTGACACAGTCCCAAACCACCACAGAGCCTCCCCCTTCAGGAAACACCACCACAGCACCCACCCAGCGGGCCCATCCCTCTGTCCCCAGGACACGTCAACAGCAGTGTGCCCACCACTACGGGGACCCCCAGGTAACCCCACAAACCAAAGACAATCAGGGACCTTGGGTCAGTGGCAGTGGGCACACGGTCAGAGGACAGAGGCACAGGACAACAGGGAAGCTGGGAGGACTGCTGTGCGACAGGTGGAGGACAGGCCCAGGGAACCCACTATCCACGAGGCACTTGCAGGGATCCTGAGAGCATACCACCATTCCCAGGAGACCTTGGGCCAGATACCGGCCAAGTTGCAGGAGACCCAGCGGCTGCAGGAGGGACAGTACCTGGGGCTCAAGGAGGACCTCAAACACATCCACACCAACCTGGTCACCATTGCAGGGGTGCTGGCTGACATGGCCAACACCATGAGGGAGGCAGTGGCACACAACGGGCCCCTGACACTAGCCACACCGAAGAACAGCCCTCCACCACCGCCGGTGGTATTGGACAGGAGGCCCCGCCACAGGACCAACAGGCCACCAATACCCCACCCCCTACAGAAGGAGAACCACCCCGCAAACGGTCCCTGCAATCCAGGCAGAAGCCAGAGAACATTTGCAAGACCCCCGCCAGGAAATAAGACTCTCCGGATCGTCACCCTTCAGTCCCACTCTGTCACCCTGTCCACCTTGAACTGCCATTGCTCCACTTCCTTTACCCCCTTGGACAATGCACCCGTGATACAAAGAGACTGGACTCTATCTGGACATTCCTCCACCATCACCCCAGCCCATTGCACATCCCCCTCCACCTCTTAGCACTTAAATAAACACCCTTGGAACAAATACAACTATGGAGTCTGTCAATTGATTAAAATAAGTATTAGTTCAACAAGCTGTAAACATTTCAAATCATATGTACAGTTAGATATACATTGGTATGACCTGTAGTGGGCAGCACTAAACACACCAGGAGCCAGAGTGGGCCACAGAGATCTGAAAATAGAGATGCCAAAGGGTACAGTAAGTGACCATAGACATAGGGAAATCAGGCTGCCATGTCCAATGTCTAACACAAAATTGCAATGGAAAGTAGAGTTACAGTGTCTTACCTGTGTGTCACTGGAAGTACTGTTATACGAGTGAGCTTCTGTTGTCCACATCCCCTTCCTCTGCCTCCTCTTCCTCACTGTCCACAGGCTCCACCGCTGCCACAAGACCATCTCCAGACTCATCTTCCTGCAGAAAAGGCACCTGGCGTCTCAAGGCCAGGTTGTGCAACATGCAATGATGATTTGGCCCACCTTCTTGGGTGAGTAGTACAGGGACCCACCTTTCAGATGAAGCCATCGGAACCTGGCCTTCAGGAGGCCAAAGGTTCTTTCAATGATCCTCCTTGTTCGTCCTTGTGCCTCATTGTAACGTTCCTCTGCCCTTGTCCTGGCATTCCTCACTGGGGACAGTAGCCATGAGAGGTTGCGGTAACCAGAGTCACCTGAAAATATCGAGGGATACCTGTTAGCCAGACACTTACCCTTAGGGATAAACCCACACTCATATACCTAAATCAACTGGGTGGGGACCATTGGCTCACCTATTAGCCGCACCCGGTGCCACTGGAGTTGAGACATCACATATGGAATGCTGCTATTGCTCAAGTTAAAGGCATCATGCACAGAGCCAGGATACTTGGCATTCACATGGGAGATGTACTGGTCCGCCAAACACCGCATCTGCACATTCAGAGAGTGATAGCTTTTTCTATTCCTGAACACTTGTTCATTCCTCGGGGGACAAATGCTACATGTGTACCATCAGTGGCACCAATGATGTTGGGGATATGTCCCAGGGCACAGAAGTCAGCTTTCACTGTTGTCAAATCCTCCACCTGGGGGAATACGATGTAGCTGCGCATGTGTTTAAGCAGGGCAGACAACACTCTGGTCAACACGTTTGAGAACATAGGCTGTGACATCCCTGATGCCATGGCCACTGTCACTTGAAAGGAACCACTTGCCAGGAAATGGAGCACTGACAGGACCAGCACAAGTGGGGGGGGGATACCTGTGGGCTGGCGGATTACTGAAATCAGGTCTGGCTCCAATTGGGCACACAGTTCTTGGATTGAGTCCCTATCAAGTCTGTAGGTTAGGATAATGTGTCTGTCCTCCATTGTCGCCAGGTCCACCATGGGTCTGTACACAGGAGGATGTCGCCATCTCATATTCATCCTCAGCGGTTGAAGTCTAGGGAGAAAAACGGTGAGCAGAGGTGAACGGTGAACACATCTATTGAAATAATGATCCATCTCTTCCTTTACAGAAACGTTATGTTAATTCAGTTGATGTGTCAATGTCTGCTATGACGTAGTTAGGTGCCATGCCCTGTGCCCCCCTGAAATGGTGGCTGCCTGACCCCTATGGAGAGACAAGTGGATATGAGGTAATTCCACTGGTGTGCGCCATAGCGGTCAGCGGTCGTCGACCACTGCGCAACTTCGCATTGGTTAACATTGGGCCCTATGGGTTTCAGGAGCTAATGGCGATGTACGCCGGTGGTGACGGTATGCACCGCCGCAAACGCGACCGCCATTTTCTATCTGTTAACTCACTTGCTACCTGACCATCAATAGGAGAGGACCTACACAGCAAGTGCTGCTGTGACCTGTGTCTGGAAGCGACAATGGCTCAAGTGTCTGGGGAAAGGGCCACTGCCTTCACTTCGGAGGAGTTGGAGAGACTGGTGGATGGGGTCCTACCCCAGTACACTTTACTCTATGGTCCTCCAGACAAACAGGTGAGTACACTGTGAGCATGATGCGTGGGCCATGAATGTATGGAGTGCTGTGTGTGTCAGCCTCATGTGGGGGGGCAGAGGGTTCCTGGGCAGAATGCTGCATGTATGGTGGTCAATGTATGTATGTAAGTGGTTGGGAGGGATATGGTGGGCCACGAGTATGACAGTCCGGATGGTATGACTAATCCTTTTTCTGCTGTCTTCTCCCTGTAGATCAGCGCCCATCAGAAAAAAAGGGTATTTGCCGTGCCATCGCCAAGGAGGTGCGGACCCTGGGGGTCTTTGACAAGCAGATCACCCACAGCTGCAAACGGTGGGAGGACCTGTGCCGCTGGGCAAGGAAGAAGGCTGAGGCCCAACTGGGGCTGGCCTCCCATCAAGGAAGGGGTGCCCATCATACCCTGACCCCCCTGATGTTCCGCATCCTGGCAGTGGCCTATACGGAGTTGGATGGGTGCTTGAAGGCATCACAGCAGCCACAATGGGGGTGAGTAAGGATTCAAATTCCTGACTTTGCACGCATTAAGGTATTACCTGGGTGGGGGGTGTGGGCTGTGGGTGCTCCTAAGCCAGGTGCGAACATGGCAGGGTAGGTCCCTTGTTGGGCAGACTCTGAAGCACTCCAACCCCAATAGTGTTAGCGGCCATCTACTTCTGGGCAGGGTCCTGTGGGTTTCAGGTGTGCAGGTAATGGCGTTAGGCATTGTATCCCATGGGCTGGTGACTAGCTGTGTAACTGTTAGTAAATGGCCTAGTGCATAGGGCTGCTCCCTGTGTGTTGTGTACTCCAACGGTAGTGGTGTTCCTGGCATTGGCCAAGTGTATCCTCTGGCTCTCCTCCCCCTTTTTGTTTTGTCACCCTGTCCTTGTGTGCATTAGCATCATCTGGCAGAGGAGCGTAGGCACCGGTGACAGAGGGAGCTGCATCCCACATGGGCCTGGAGGCCGAATCCACCGACAGTGAGGGCACCAGTGGGACAGAGGGAGAGGGGATCACCATGACGGAGACAGGAGGGGACACTATAGACAGTTACTCCTCCTCTAATGGAAGCTCCATGGCGGTGGCGGACACCTCTGTGCCCACCCCACCAACAGGTACAGCTGCCACCCCGTACCAGCACCGCCCTCCCAGCAGCCCCTCAGCATGTTTCCCATTGGCAGCTGTCCGAGGCTGCAGGGGAAGGGCTGAAGCCCCCCCCCCCCCACCACTGGCAGCACCAGCACTACAACCACTGTGCAGCCGTCGGCGGATGGACTGTAGTCCTGCCCCCAGGGAGTATCATGCATCCTGGCCACTGCAAATCTCGTGGCTCTGACACCCAGGTGAGGGACTGTGACCTGGCACCCCCCAAGTGCTGCATCACTGGGCACAAGGCCCCCTCCAGAACCAGTAGAAGAAGGCATCCACTCACCCTATCCTTGGCAGGATGAAGCACATTGGGCACAAGGCCCCCTCCCGAACTAGTGGAAGAAGGCATCCACTCACCCTATCCTTGGCAGGATGAAGCACACTGGGCGCAAAGTCCCCTCCAGTACCAGGGGAAGAAGGCATCCACTCACCCTATCCTTGGCTGGATGGAGCACACTGGGCACAAAGCCCCCTCCAGAACCAGTGTAGGAGCCACCCACTTGACAGACTGTGGCTCTGCACTCCCCAGGACCAAGCAGTGGGCAAACCACCCACCTGAGAGACTGTGGCTTTGCACTACCCAGGAGCAAGCAGTGGGCAAACTACCCCCTTGAGAGACTGTGGCTTTGCACTCCACAGGACCAAGCAGTGGGCATGGAGCCCCCTCCATGAGCAGTGGCGATGTCCCATCTTCTGGCTGAGGTGCCCCCCCTTCCCCATCCCCCTGAGGTGCCTGTGTGTTTTTGACCTGATGCCCCTGCAGTGTTTTCTCCGTATTGAGGCAGGAGTCAAGTGTGGGCTTGGCCTATGTGTTTTGGCCCAGTGGGCCATGGACATTTTGTGTGGACATTGTCCTGCCTTTTGTAAATATTGTATATTTTGTAAATACTGTTTTTTAATTCTAAACATATTTATAACTATTTCTAATATAACACTAATTTGACTCAATTCCTTTTGTCCTTGCATTATTCCTGAGGGTTACAGGGTGTACATGTAATGTTGTTGCATGTATTTGTGTGTATGGTGTTGGGGGTGGGGTTGGGGGTGATGCATGTTGCGTGTATGTGCCACTCTCTTTTTCCTCCCCCCCTCCCCTGTGTGCTAGGTGCAGTACTCACCATGGTCGTCGTTACCGGCGTTGGTACTCCTGGTATATGAGCAGATACACCAGTCTGGGAAAGACGTGCAGCTCGTAATCCTTGGCATCCTGGTTCTTCCTTGAGTGTTGAGAGGTGAGTCGTTTTCCTTCAGAACACTGTTTCCGCAGTGCTTTTGATGGCGTTGGTACCACCCCGGAAAACGTGGCGGCTAGGCCTCTTGTAATACAGTGGGCAGAACCTTGACTTTTGGCAGTTACCGCCGTGGTGTTTGTTGCTACTGCCATGGTGGTCAGAGTGTTAAAGTGGCTGTCTGTGTTGGCGGTTTCCGCTGTGGTCATGATTACATTTTTTTTTACTGCCGGCTTGTTGGCGGTGTTACCACTGCTAACACCGACCGCCAGGGTTGTAATGAGGGCCTATGTGTAGGGGCCACATGCACCCGTCAAAGCCTTTTGGACCACCACCTCCCTGGGGTATTTATGAAAAGATGTCCCGGGGCAGCCAGCCACCCACAGCCTTTTGGACCACCACTTTAACAATTATGTGTGAAGTCCCGCACAGCCCGCCGACAGCACAGGGACCACCAGCTCCCCAGGACAGATTGAAAAAAAAAAAGATTGGGGTCCCATTTCAGACCCCCTGCAGCCCTGGGGACTACCACCTCCCTGGGGTTATATATGGCCAAGAAGGGCTGCCCAGCCCCCCTCAAGGAGCCACTGATGGCCCTGGTGACCACCAACCCCAGGGCCAGCTCCTGCTATGTCCCGGGGTGTCCACCCCAGGGACATAGCTGTTTTCTGTGACTTGGTAGCAGCTTTGAAGCTGCCGCCAAGTCACAGCAAACACTGTCGTGCAATGAAGGAAGAGTTGTAAATCAGCTCTCTCTTCATTGGAGCTCAGGTTTCCTCTATTTGCATGCCCACAGAAATGCAGGCAGGCATACAGAGGAAACTGCTCTCACAGAGGCTGTGTGCGGTGGTGTTTGGATTAACTATTGTAATGAAAATGACTTTACGTTAAAAAAAACGTAGAAATTCACTGAAAAAAACAAAGGTTACAGGGACATTACATTTAGGAAATAGAAGTTCACTGAAAAAAAAGCAAAGGTTACAGGGACGTGATAGTTAGGGTCTGAATTTACTCATAGAAAACTATCGAAAATCAGGAGTGCCCCAAGGTAACTATAACTAGCCCTCTCACCATGCACTGCTAATTACCCCAGATATTAGAACACTCATGACAACTTCTATAACATAATTGAAAATATAAATGAAATATTACCACTCAAATTATTGATGAACAATGTGCATGGCAAGAGAGCATACAGTACTGTATGAATAACCTCTTCATTTCCCAGACTGTGCAAATAAGCAAGGGCTACATCACTACATCTAATTTCTGACTATATTAATAACGGGCAGAGAAACTTCCTCCTCTGTGCATTGTATAAAGTGAGGAATAGTAAAAAGTGCTTTGTGATTTGGGATGAAAGGCCATCATATGAGCAGAAAGGTAGTCATTACTTTAAACGTTCATTACATACAGTATAAAATAGCTGGGTACAAAATTAGCAAAAAGGTTTAAGATGAAAAAGTGCTTCCAAAATATAGATTTCAGTAACACCCATACTGTATGCAGTGAACATTTTTTTATACTGTCCTTTTAAAGCCACCACACCACAGCTCAACTGCTGACTCCACTACAATATCACTCAGAAAAAAAATCCATGTCATCAGGAAGCTTTAAGTGATTCCATCAACTAAAGCCAATACTTTCTTCCAAGCACCCTTTACCTTTGCAGATTTACCACTTGCCACATTTACATTTCTTTCAGGCTAGCAAGCACTCAGACAAGAAGGCTTGTTTTTGCTTAGCGGCCTGACTCTCCTTTGGTTTCACAGCATAAGAGACACTGCTACTTTACACTTTAGCTAACACATTTTTACTGTTGGAATTAACCATTCTAGGTTGCATCTTTTTCCCAGAGAGTAGGGGAACTGTTTTAATTAATTTAAAAATATAGGGGCCCACTGTGCTCCTCCTATCACTTCCACTTCCTTCTTTGTAGCTGCCACATTTAGAACCAATGTGTTGGTCATCTAGGAATGTAAAAAACTAGGATACACCATGAACAACAACATTCCATAATGATCACCTGGTTTAGAGGAAGTAGCCACGTGGAATGAGGCGTACTACAGATGAAATGAGGAGCAAGCAAGCAACCCTTTGGCACTGCCTGGACAGCTCTACTATCATACTAAGAAACATTAAAATAAAAAGCGGAGGGACAACGAAACAAATGGGGAACTATGAATGGAGAAAATCCAAAATTAAAGAACTGGCTAACCAGAAAATGTCTTCCTCCATAGGTCAAAAGAGGGAATGACCGATGCAGACTGAATCATTACCCCATGCAGTTCACCGTCAAAGATGACAGCAGAGTGTAAATTACACTTATACAGACCAAAGGCAGACCAGAACGGACCCAAAGACACTCTATGTCTCTCTAAAGGTATGTTTTTATATATTAAGCATGTATTAATTATTGGTTTTATTACAAGGCCCTGGCAAACATCAAAGAAGAAATTCTAGTAATAATTATTACAGCGCAAATCTTTTTGCTCTAGGGTTTGTCAGAAGCAGTTTACACTAAAATCATTTCCTTATTTGGTCATTTGACATTTTGGCAACAAAATACCTATGTCTCAGCTTTAATGAAGAGAAATAACAACACACCCTTGAATGTCTGTGAATTTTAACATCACAATCAATATGTAAAGCCTTATGTGTTTATCATAACATTTCATAATAAACAGATCAGACTTATAGCAATATAAATATTTTCCTAGTGGATCAATCAGGCCTGTGACTGTTATAAATGGGTTATCACCATAGCTGTCTGAGGCCTATTGCACTGAGTATAAGCTTTCCCACAAAGCAACCATCAGGCATAGAATCATAAAATTACACAGTATACAAAATTACAGTTTGCAAACAAAATACTATCTCACCTAGGAGGGCCCAACAAGGAGTCTGACAGTACAATCTATAACCAGGGTTTGTCTGAGGTCTGAGGTGGTAACCAGCTCCAAAATGCTTGTCTATGATTGTAATTTGTGAGATTTCATGTAACAAAATACCTTTCTGGGAGGGTGTGGCTAGCCAGGATGGCCACTTTTAAACGTGTTCTTAGAGAGCACCAGCTTCCTGCTTCTCAAATCCTGTATTATCCTGTTTATCTGCATTAATTTAGGTCACAACTGCATGCCGCTGTGTAACTGAACACCCCTGCTTGATCTGGAAGACATTTGGGGTTCGCCTGTGACCCGTGTCATGACCCTACTCCCACGTGCTACTGCACACTGATGTTCTCTGCTACAATAACAATTGCATGTACATATAATATCTGACAACTATTCACAATATATTGACCCCCTTGCTATACGACAGGTGATACTGGTATTGTTCACTCATGTATGTTAGTCTGTTTGTTTTATATATTCATATATATTTTATTGTCAAACCCTGATGGTACATGATAGAATTCCTATGGGAAATTCATAGAGGTGTTATTTTCCTAATGACGGTCAAGTGTTAGACATGTCTCATAACTGCAAAGTAATCAGTATATCAATCCCTGACCACACATATAGCATAGCAGCAGCACAAGGGAAGTAATGAAAGGTTGGCCACGCTCACCACGTGCCTCCCAGAGCATGGCTATTTAAACTATTTAAACCGCCACCAACCCTTACTGAGTGCTTGGCCTCATTATTCTCCTTACCTGATTCTCTGGTCCTGTCTTCTTTATGGATCACAAGTCTGCCAGTCCTACAGTCTTCCTTGGTGACAAAACTTCTGGCATGGGTAGGCTCCTCTTTGACAACACGCCTTCCGGCAGTAGCTGTTCCTGGACAGCGTGTCTCCACAGCAACGCGTCCTCGCCACCACAGGCTACGTGCACACGATGCCTCCTGAGAAACCTGAAACAGATTAAAAAAACAACAAAGATGAAAATGCAAGTATTCCACAGGCCCGCATCTTGCGCCGTCCGCTTGGATTCTTTCAGCAATAACACAGTGCGCTTTTATTTGACTTAGAAAAGCAACAGTACAAGGTGATTTGCATAAGAAACTTACCGATTTGCAAAACTGTTTTATTGAGTTATTCAGCACTTGCAGCCTAAGAAACAGGGCTTGGCATTTTGTAATATTTCATTATGATAACTGTGTGAATAAAGGTTATTGAAGTACTAGTGGCCCTTAAGGCCATTTCTTGTGTTCCCTTATTGAACCTCTATGTTATGAGGGTTCTAGGAATGTTGGTTAAAGACACAGTTAGGAGCTGACTGCGAGCAGTCCGAGTTGACTGTCTATATCTGCTTAAGGAAATAAACACCAGAACCAGTGTTCTGTTTCTGTGTGATTATTTCTACTTACTTCAATAGTGATGAGTGGATAGCCTTCCCAGTGACAACGAACCACCACATGTCCGCTGGAGATTGAGCTGCGAGGATGAGGTGAAGCGCAGCCATCTTACAAAAAGAAATTGGTCATCGGATGATGGAGGTTGAGACGATTGTGCTCAGCAGTAGAGGATTGTCAGGAGTAGCTTTGCTGATGAGGAACAGTCGTTTGTTTGTCTTTTTGCCATGTGGAGCACATCTGCTCTCCATTACGATGGTTGAGCACCAGCATGCTAAATTTTCTTTAGAAACAAGGAAGCAGGTTACTTGACTTACACAGCACGCGCACGCCGGCTTTTATGGCCTAAACATCATACAGGACCCACGTTTCCTGTTACTAGGAAACGCCATTAATCGATTCAGAAATCAATCCATCGTATGGTTCGCTTTGGACACGTTCCTGCTCATGTACAAGTTTTGCCTTGAAAAAGTCCTGTTGGACGAAACACGTGTTGGCTGTCTCTGAACACTTGTGTTTTCTATGTATTCAACATAAGGAATTAAAAATTCTGGATTTCTGCTCACTGTGGACTATTATTTGGAGTGCCATGGTATTTCTGTTTTGAAATTGAAAACAAGATCTACTTGCTTCAGAAAATGCACTGAGTATTTCAACATCGTGTCCATTTTGGAAATTCCAAAACAAGCTCTACTTGCTTTAAAAAATGTACTGAGCGTTTCGACATCACAGCTGTTAGAAATGGGGTCATTGGTTGGCAGTCAGTTACCCCCTGTCCAAGCAAAGACCCTCACTTTAGTCAGGGTAAGTCACACACAATCCAAATTATCCTGTGCCCACCCTCTGGTAGCTTGGCACTGAGCAATTAGTCGTAACTTAGAAGGCAATGTGTTAAGTATTTGTACAACAATTTGTACAGTGCAGTAGATTATACAATAACAACATATAGCACCACAAAAATACACCACACAGTGTTTAGAAAAATATATAATATTTATCTGGATAAATGCAGGTCAAAACGATCAAAGATGCAATAAGTAAATGGAGAGATATCACTGAAAAGTGATATAAAGTGTCTAAAGTCTTTTAAAAGCAGACAAAGGGGGTCATTCCGACCCTGGCGGTCCAAGACCGCCAGAGCCGGGGACCACGGAAGCACCGCCAACAGGCTGGCGGTGCTTCCCAGCCCATTCTGATCGCGGCGGTAAAGCCGCGGTCAGAAAAGGGGATCCAGCGGTTTCCCGCCAGATTTCCCCTGCATGGGCTGAATCTCCATGGCGGCGCTGCAAGCAGCGCCGCCATGGAGATTCCGACCCCCTTCCCGCCATCCTGATTCTGGCGGTTTTTACCGCCTGGAACAGGATGTTGGGAACGGGTGTCGTGGGGCCCCCTAACAGGGCCCCATAAAGATTTTCACTGTCTGCTTAGCAGACAGTGAAAATCGCGACGGGTGCAACTGCACCCGTCGCACCCCTGCAACTCCGCCGGCTCCATTCGGAGCCGGCTTCCTTGTTGCAGGGCCTTTCCCGCTGGGCCGGCGGGCGCTCTTTCGGCGGTCAGCATTCCGTCCATCACTTGTTGTTTTTGCATTTGGCCCAGCGGGAAAGCCAGAATGGCCGCCGCGGTCTTTTGACCGCGGAGCGGCCATATGGCGGTAACCGCGTGGCGGGCGGCGACCGCCGCCCGCCGCGGTCAGAATGACCGCCAAAGTCTCTATCAAGCACAAAGTACCTGGTTCACGTGAAAAATCTCCGCAAAGAGCCGCAAAGGAGGAGATGTGTGGAAACAAAGGGGTGTGCGTCGATTTCTCGGGCCACATATGGCTATGCGTAGTTTATTTTCTTGCAGGGACGGCTGTGCGTCGATTTCCGGCGCTCAGCCGTGGAACCTCTCCGGGTTGGGGGGTTCTCAGACGCCCCGGGGACGATGCGTGGATTTTCTGTGTTGGCAGGTCGAAGTCGCAGAAGCTGCATCGATTCAGTGGGTGTTGCTTCGAATTTTCTACTGCACAGCAGGCGCTGCGTCAGTTCCTCTCTGGAAGTCAGGCTGCGTCATTCCAGTTCAGCTGTGCGGCGTTCAGGTGGGTCATGCGTCAAATTTCCGGTCACTACACTGGCGCTGCGTCGATCTTCTCATTGCGAAGTCAGACTGCATCATTCCGGATCGGCAAGCCGTGAAATTTTCACTGCGTTGCAGGCTGTGCATAGTTTCTGGCAGGTTGTGCTTCAAATATCGCCGCACAAGGAGTCCTTCTTGTAGAGATGAAGTCTTTTTGGTCTTCAGACTTCAGGGAACAGGAGGCAAGCTCTATCCAAGCCCTTGGAGAGCACTTCTTCACCACAGCCAGAGAGCAGCAAAGCAACAGGTCAATGGCAAGGCAGCAGTCCTTCACAGAAAGCAGTCAGGTGAGTCCTTTGGGCAGCCAGGCAGTTCTTCTTGGCAGGATGCAGGTTCTGGTTCCAGTTTTCTTCTCCAGGAAGTGTCTGAGTTGGCAGGGGCAGAGGCCGTATTTATATACCCAAATGTGCCTTTGAAGTGGGGGAGACTTCAAAGAGTGGCTTAGAAGTGCACCAGGTCCCCTTTCAGTTCAATCCTATCTGCCAGGGTCCCAGTAGGGGATGTGGCTGTCCTTTGTGTGAGAGCAGGCCCTCCACCCTCCCAGCTCAGGAAGACCCATTCAAAATGCAGATGTATGCAAGTGAGGCTGCGTACCCTGTGTTTGGGGTGTGCCTGAGTGAATGCACAAGGAGCTGTCAACTAAACCCAGCCAGACGTGAATTGTAAGGTACAGAAAGATTTGAGTGCAGAGAAATGCTAATTCTCCAAAAGTGGCATTTCTAAGATAGTCATATTAAATCCAGCTTCACCAGTCAGCAGGATTTTGTATCACCATTCTGGCCATACTAAATATGACATTCCTACTCCTTTCATATCAGCAGCTACCACTCAAACAATGTATGAGGGCAGCCCCAATGTTAGTCTATGAAGGGAGTAGGCCTCACAGCAGTGTAGAAATTAATTTAGGAGTTTTACACTACAAGGACATGTAAACTACATAGGTAAATGTCCTGCCTTGTGCCTACACAGCACCCTGCCCTATGGGTTACCTAGGGCATACGTTAGGGGTGTCTTATATGTAGAAAAATGAAAGTTTTAGGCTTGGCAAGTACTTTTAAATGCACAGTCAAATTGGCAGTGAAACTGCACACACAGGCCTTGCAATGGTAGGCCTGAGACAAGGTTAACAAGCTACTTAAGTGGGTGGCACAATCAGTGCTGCAGGTCAACTAGTAACATTTAGGCCCATATTTATACTTTTTGACGCAAAACTGCGCCAACGCAGTTTTGCGTCAAAAAAATTTGCGCCGGCTAACGCCATTCTGAAGCGCCATGCAGGCGCCGTATTTATTGAATGACGTTAGCCGGTGTTAGCCGCCGGTGCTGTCTGGTGTGCGTTAAAAAAAACGACGTACACCAGGCAGCGCCGGCGTAGGGGGAAAATGGCGTATGGGCGTCCACAAATGGTGCAAGTCAGGCTGAGGCAAACAAATCGCCACAACCCGATTTGCGCCATTTTTTTACGACGCCCATCCCCCATTGAAATGACTCCTGTCTTAGCAAAGACAGGAGTCATGCCCCCTTGACCAATGGCCATGCCCAGGGGACTTCTGTCCCCTGGGCATGGTCATTGGGCATACTGGCATGTAGGGGGGCACAAATCAGGCCCCCCTATGCCACAAAAAAAATATAAAAAAATACTTACCTGGACTTACCTTAATGTCCCTGGGGTGGGTCCCTCCATCCTTGGGTGTCCTCCTGGGGTGGGCAAGGGTGGCAGGGGGTGTCCCTGGGGGCAGGGGAGGGCACCTCTGGGCTCATTCTGAGCCCACAGGTCCCTTAACGCCTGCCCTGACCCAGGCGCTAAAATCCGGCGCAAATGCAGGTTTTTTAGTCCGCCCACTCCCGGGCGTCATTTTTGCCCGGGAGTATAAATACGACGCATATGCATCGCAGTCATTTTTTAAGACGGGAACGCCTACCTTGCATATCATTAACGCAAGGAAGGTGTTCACGCAAAAAAATGACGCTAACTCCATGAAGTTTGGCGCTAGACGCGTCTAACGCCAAAGTATAAATATGGAGTTAGTTTTGCGTCAAATTTGCGTCGAAAAAAACGACGCAAATTCGGCGCAAACGGAGTATAAATATGCCCCTTAATTTACAGGCCCTGGGCACACATAGTGCACTCTACTAGCGGCTTTTAAGTAAATTAAATGGTCCAATTGGGGAAGATCCAATGTTACCATGTTTAAAGGGAGAGAGCATATGCACTTTAGCACTGGTTAGCAGTGGTAAAGTGTGCAGAGTCTAAATACCAGCAAAATCAGTATCCAAAAAGCGGAGGGAGGCAGGCAAAAAGTTAGGGGTGACCACCCTAAGGCTGTCAGGTCTAACAACAGCCATTTTTGGAAATTCAGGAAAAATAAGCTCATTTCCCATAGAAACAAGTCTCATTGTCAGTAGATCCATGAAGGCCATCTTAGAGGAGTTTTGCATTATAGATGGTGAACATATTTACACATTTTGAAATACCCTAATGAATCTTATCCAGCATTTCTCGCATTGGTGTACATACACTACTACTATTGAGTTGTAATCGGTTATATAAAGTACTGGTCGCATACATTTATAAACTTGATTGCACTCCCTTGGAACGTTTATTTACAGGTGTGTAGTGATCATAAAACAATGATTACACACTGTTTGAACCCGTCTTACTGACATTTCAATTACCTTCATCTAAGTATTCAATTAGTCTGTGTCTTGCAATCTGTTTCACCTCCCCCACCATTTTTGGAGACACTGGGAGAGCCAACTTTTTCATTGAGACAATGGCACAACACATTTGAGACTTACCTAGGTGCAACTGGGACATCAAGATTTGGTCCAGAAAAAAAAAATTACTTCTTCATTCACTAGGATTTAAGGGAAGATCTATCTTCAAACATCTGCCGAACATTCAGATGGTGGATGGTGAGGATCTTGATGAATTCCAAGAAGCAATTAAAAAATGGTTGAGAAATTTGATATACCACCCAGCTTAGTTATGTTGAGGCACAATTTTTTTAATAGAGCGCAAAAAGCCAGTGAGGATGTAGATGCTTATATATCTGTTTTACGTAAACTCATTGCAGTATGTCAATTTGAAAATTTTACAGAACATTTGATTCGTGATCAGTTCATATGCCATAGCATTGATAGATTGTTTAAACAAGAGTTACTCTCAATGGGCAATCCCACGTTGGCTGAAATTATTAAAGTGGCAAAAAGCATAGAAACGTCTTCAAAAACAGCAAAGGAATTAGATGAAACAACTCCAGAGCAGGTGAACAGTGTTAAAGCTAGAAAGAGTAAGGGTAGCAGGCAACTGCACATCGATATTCAGGGAATAGATTTTCTCAAAACAGTAAATTTTTTAAGCAATCTAATGTTTGTTTCAGGTATGGCAATCCACCTCATGCTAAAGGAGGAAAGGTGTGTCCAGCGAGAAATGTCCAATGTCATATTTGTACAAAAATTGGACATTTTGCACAGGTCTGCCAGAGTGCCAAACAAAAAAACTAAGAATGTCAGTGCAGTGTGTGTGGACTGTGAAAGCAATGTATATGAATTGATCGATGAAGTGCATTACATGGTGCTTGTCGTGTCTGACGTTGTCAAACAGGGTAATCCTGAACACTGCCTAGATCCTTATGTTGAAGTTCAGATAGGTGACAAAATTACAAGATTGCTGGCAGATTCTGGTGCCAGAATCATTATGGTCACTCAAGAATATAAATGGGGTGAACGTGATTTGATGCCACCAGATAGATCTCCAGTATCCAATGAAGGAAGAAAAATAGAATTGCAAGGATATTTTGAAGATATTTTGATGTTTAAGGGAAGGAGGATCTTTGGCAAAGTATATATGGCAGTTAAAGGTCTTAACATATGGGCTTGGTTTCACCAAGGACATTTTGGTATGATTTTACATCCTGGAATGAGCAAACAAATATCTGTTGTACGTGATAACAACTCCATTGAGAACATTTTAAATCAGTTTCCTGAGGTGTTTTCAGGAGAACTTTGAACAATTAAAGGTTTTCAACATATGATTAAGTTGAAAGATAATGCCATACCTATTAAGCACAAAATGAGGGGAGTACCTTTCAGTTTCAGGGAAGATTTGGAAAGATAGTTGGAGGGTTTATGTCACAAAGGTATTATTAAACTAATTGAATCTTCTTTGTGGCTCTCTCCTTTAGTTAGAGCTAAAAAAAAAAAAATTGAGAACTCCGAATGTGTGTGGATCTTAGATCACTAAACAGAGAGATATGGGTTGATATTCACCCTCTTCTCAAGATTTGTGAAATGTTGTCGACCATTTCAGGAGCAAGGTACTTTACTAAAGTTGATATAGCTATGGCGTATCATCAAGTTTTGTCGCATGCCATTCAGCATAGCATTTGCAGCATTGTTTTTTCAAAGGGCGATGAGCACTATGCTCAAATGTATTTCTAATGTACCGTCTTTCAAGATGACATATTGATTTACACCAAAGAGAGAGGAGCATGATGTAATGTTATGAAAAGTTCTATCTATTTTCAAATATTCTGGCATTGTTTTAAAAAGAAAAAAATTGTTTTTAAAGGAAGCTTGTAGAACACTCACGACATGTAATCACATGATGGAGTGAGACCAAAACCGGGCTTCATTGATGCCTTTATGAAAGTTCCTCCTTCAAGAGGTAAGACAAGTGTCAAGTAATTCTTGGGTCTTTGTGAATTCTATTTGTGGTTCATTCCAGGCTTTACTTCAAAAGTCAGGCCTATTTAGTTGTTGCTGAAGTCACGTGTTGATTTTCGATGGGATGCTGATTATGTTAAGGCCTTCAATGATATCAAATTCCAAATATCATCAGTAGATGTGCTTAAATCATATGATCCTAATCTGACATGCATTGTAAGAGTTGATGCAAGCAATGTGGTTTTAAGTGCAGTACTAGCACAGAGGTCAGGTGTCTAAAAGTTTACCATTGGCTTTGCATCAAGATTTATTAGCGATTCTGAGAGTCACTATTTTGTCATAGAAATATAACTTTTAGCGTGTTGGCGGGCCATAGAAAAATGTAAGAGTTACCTACGGGGTAGACATTTCTTCAAACAGACCACAAACCATTCTTCAGACAGACCACAAACCACTGGTAGCTATTCTCAATGGAACTACTGCCAAAGCCAGTACACCCAGGTTAGCTAGGTTTCCAACAAGACTAATCCAGATTCATTTTGAGGTAGTCTACATGTCTGATGGAAAGAACGTTAGAGCTGACTACTTTATCAAGGTTTCCTATAACAAAAGTAATTTCAGAAAAAAATAACAATGAGGATGAGGCATGTTTGATTGCAGCAACTGAAATTTAGAATCTAAGTTCATTTTCAGAAAAAAGTTAGAAGGAGGCCACTGAAAATTATTGTGTACTTAAAGATGTTCATAAGTATATAGTGGAAGGGTGGCCAAGAAAAAAACAGTAAATGTGATGATTCAACCATTCTGTAAAATTGCTGAAGAATTGACCATTGAAGATGGTATTGTCATGAGAATAGACAAATTGGTTCCTCCTGTTGATCTTAGGAACCAAACTGTGCAGAAAGAACATGAGGGACATCTAGGGGCTACTTTCACCAAACGTAGGAGAAGTGAATCGTATTGGTGGCCACAAATAGACAGGGGCGTTGCTTTGTTGGTAAGGAAATGTGTAGTTTGTTCAACCTGTGACAAATCCTTAAAATACTGACTCCACCACTGATATCTATAGAGTATCCCTTGGAAAAACTAGGTATAGGTATGGTAGGACCTTTTTACTCTCTACCACACCATTCCAGGTATGCTTCTGTAATCACAATTTATTACTCTAAGTGGCCACGTGCCATGTTCTAAATCCATGATAACATTTTTAAAAGATGTTTTAATGTAGGAGGGTTTCCCAGAAGAACTGGTTTCAGACAACGGAGTTCAGTTTATGTTGGCTGAGTTGGAATATTTTTTAACATGGAGCTCTATTAAACATTTAAAAAGTACTTTATATCATTCACAGCCAATGGTTTGATTGAGCGCTTTAATAGAGTGCTAGGAGAATGTGTGAGATGGGCTTTACTGAATAAATGTGTGGGTTCTTCTGCAATCCAAACAATGTTATGGTTCCACAGGACAACGCCTCATTCATCCACAGGTGTATCTCCATTTGAACTTAAAAAAAAAAGAAAAACAGCTACACAGTATAGACCAGCTTGGAAGGCCAAAATATTGTTGAACCAACAGACTCCAAAAGAATTAGAATCTTTTGCACAAGCTAATGTTGAAACAGCTCAAGTTAAACAAAGAAGTTATTATAATCAAAGGCATAGGGCACAGGAAAAACTCATTGAGATTGGTGACATGGTACGCATAAAAAACCTGGGTTTGTCAAAAAAAAAAGTGAACAGAGATTCTATGAACCTAAAGTGGTGGATAAAGAATGCGGGTCTGCTGCGAGGGGGTTACGTTGTTACTGGTAAAATAAAACAGAGGTTACTAAAACTCCAGACAAAGAAAAAAAGGAAAATCCATTGGGTTTTTCTTATGGTATGAATTTTCAGGATAATGTGGTCAATGATGGGGCTAGCCAAAATCAAAAGAGTCTAGTGCCTATATGCAAAGGTGCTAGGTGCTGTCAAGTGCCTTTGAGATAGAGATAATTCATTTGAAATTATTTTAGTTTAACTCGTGCTTTTCTTATTCTTTTTATTGCTATTTGTTTATAAGTCAGATTTTTTTTTAAATAAAAACACACATATGTAATATTTCATTATGATAACTGTGTGAATAAAGGTTATTGAAGTACTAATGGCCTTAAGACCATTTCCTGTGTTCCCTTTTGGAACCTCTATGTTATGAGGATTCTAGGAATGTTGGTGAGGGACACAGTTGGGAGCTGACTGCTGGCAGCCTGGGTTGACTGTCTACATCTGCTTAAGAAAATAAATACCAGAATCAGTGTTCAGTTCCTGTGTGATTATTTCTACTTACTTCACATTTGCACTTAAAACTGTGCACAAAGTGCTTTTCTAAAAGCTGCACCTATGTTTCTCAACTGAAGGAACTTTTAGTGAGTCCTCAAAAGAAAGAATTTGGCAGGGACTTAAAAAAATTATTGTCTTAAGATCTTTTGGACATTTGTCATAGTCAGTTCAGTTTAGGGCTTAATTGTTTCACAACCAGTGCACCGTTGTGATCCACAAAGTTGTTTTTCATGTATTTATATGGTATGTAAGGCATCCAAGTGACACCCTGCATTTGCATAGACAGTTCATAGAGTGGTGAACTAATTGTACCTCTTTCCTACAGAATGTACACCCCCTGATGCTGACTCCCCAGGGACCTGAGACCCATTGAATCATGCCTACCCAGTCACCAACCTGATGAGAAGATGTGATGAAACCAGAGCGGTTTGCTTTCTCTCTTTCTCCTGCCAACATCCCCCAAGGACATCCCTTAGTGCATTACTTTGCTGTAGCCATTGCTACCGCTGTTAGCTCTCAGAGGGAAATGGGTCTATTCATCACCCCATCAGAACTACCTAGAGATTAAGGTGAGTGGCTTGTAACAGAAGACCAAGGAAAAAAATAATAAAGTTCATTTTGGGACCACATAGACACACAGGTCCTAGCACAGGCCTTAACTGCAAATGCGTCAGGGGCTGTAGACCTAGGTAAAGTATTAGACAACTTACAAATACAGAGGCACAAACTCAGAGAGGAGAATTCAGAGTTGTGCAATTAGCTCATATGGTGCACACCACGTAGCAACCCTTGGGAGAACCCCATGGGGAAAATCGTGTGACGCCTACCTGATTTAGACACACATCATAAATCTTCTTCACCATCACGTTCAAGTCAGGATCCTACAAAACTTTTGCAAGTGACCTTAGCTGTACCTATTCCAGTACCCATAGCTACTCCCAAGTGTTTCATAGGAGATAGTGGTAAATATGCAATATTCATCAGCCAGTGTCAGTTGCACTTTTTAAGGAAACCACAGGCTTTCCGCTCGGGTGCAGTAAAAGCTGCTTTTGCCATTTCCTATCTTGGAGAGGTAGCGGCTCATTGATCCATACCACCTATTGATAACAATGATCCTATAATGTACAACAGGCCTGCATTCAAAGTAGCCATGGTGTGTTTATTGGCAGGCACATGTTTATTCAGGCAAGTGACAACAAGTTGTTTAATTTGCAGCAATGTACAAAAGACTTACTAACCTACATCTGTACCTTCAACTAACTCTTGGTCATAACCAGATGGGCAGAAGAAAAATGAACATCTCTTTTTTACCGGGCTCTAAGGGATGACTTGAAGGATGTTTTCTCCCACATTGTTGACATTTCCAGATGATTATTCAGAATTCATAGACTTGCTTGTAAAGCTTGATCTTCGCTTAGGAGAGTGCAAGAGTGAGAACCCTGCATTGACACAAAGTGATGGAGGTTAAAACAGGTCATAAGGAAACTGACACTAAACCCTGAGATGCTGAGCCCATGCAGATAGGTGGGGTCCGCGGGCCACTGTTGGCTGAGGGAAAAGAGCAGAGGTACAAACTAAAATTGTGCCTATATTGCGGAAAGGGCTGTAATTTTTCCCAGTAGAGGTCAGTATATTCTAAACAAAAGCAAAGCAAGACTGCAGCCTGCTTACAGACCTCATAAAATCAGGAAAAATAATTCTCTCGACGAGAAAGGAAATTGCCTTGTCGGATCACCTAATACAATAGCTAAAGTACCAGAACATCTTACAATTTGTGTAAAAATCATTCTGAGTAAAAAGCAAAGACAGGTACTCTCCATGATTATTGATTCAGGTGCAATCGGCAATTTCTCTGATCAAAAAGTAGCCAGTAAATTAGGGATTCCAAAGATTCAGAAGGATGAACCCGAACCAGTGCGTGCAGTAGAAGGTTCTGAATTATCCTCTGAACTCATTACCTTTCGACAGCACCTTTGACCTTTCTTTGCAATAAAGTCGTACAGGATACCTTACTTTTGACCTTATCGATACCCCTACTTTTGATGTCATGTTTGCCATAATCCCAAGATAGACTGGGTACTTCACACAGTTACATCAGAATCCCCTCATTGTAGAAGCTTTTGGTATCAGGAAGCCACAGCTTAATGGGTAGTTCCCTAACATTGTGCTGTGATCTCAGAACCAGTCACAACCCCCATTTATCCAACATGTACGAAGATTTTCAAGATGTCTTTAATCCTGTGAGGGCAACTCAGTTGCCACTGCATCAATCCTTTGATTGTTGCATCTGCCTTGTAGTAGAGTGCATGCACTTACTGAACCAGAAACACTATACTTAAGGCAGTATTTGGATGATTTGTTATAACTTGGTTTCATCCCCCATTCCGCCTCACCTGTCTATTCCCCAATCTTCTTTGTACCTTGAAGAATAGGGAATTATGGGCTTGTACTGATTACCACGTGGTCAATAAAGTCAATACAGTCACAATGAAAAACAAACACCCCTGCCATTTATACCCATTCTTTTGAATCAGGTGAAACATTCCTCGATTTACATTACATTGGACTCCGCAGGGCATACTCTCTTGTGCGGTCAAGGTAGGTGACGGGTGGAAAAAGGCATTCCGCTGCAAGTTCAGTCTGTTCAAGTACACCGTCATGCCATTTGGCTTGTTCCAACCACCAGGCGGCCTTTCAGTATTTCATTAGTAAAGTACTGCAAGATTTCCTAGATATCTGTGTGGTAGTCTACATAGATAACATTCACATCTATTTCAAAAATGAAGAAGAGCATATCCAGCAGGTTCGTAGATTCTTTCAGCAATAACTCAGTATTCTTTTATTTTTCTTAGAAAAGTGAGAGAACATTTTTTTGCCGCGGGTTAGCTAAACTGTCTTATTGAGCTAACCAGCACTTGTGGCCTAAGAAACTGTGCTTAGCATTTACACTAAAAACTGTGCACCAGATATTTTTTCTAACAGCTGTAATTAGGTTTCCCAACTGAAAGAACTTTTAGGAAGACATCAAAAGGAAGAATTTAGCAGGGACTACTGTCATAAGAACTGTTTGACAATGTTCATATTTACTGAGCTCAGTTTAGAGCGTAATTGTTTCTCAACCAATGCATTGTTGTTATCCACAAAGTGGTTATTCACAAAGTATTTATATGGTATGTAAAGCACCTAAGTGATACAACTGCATTCATACACACATTTGATAGAGCGGTGAACTATTTGTACTTGTTTCCTACAAATACCAGTATCTCTAGACCCGATGCTTGCTTCCTAGGGGCCCAAGATATAGTGAATCCTGTCCACCCAGTCACCAACCCTGACAAGAAGACATGCTGAAAACAGAGTGGTTTATTTTCTCTCTCCCTCCAAACCCCCTTACCTTTGGGACCCCAATTTGTGCATTGCTGGAGATTCAGGTGAGTGGCTTGGGACACCCCAGATTGCTGGCTGTTTGGCAGGTTCTGGTTTCAGACTGCTGGGAGTGGTGGCTTTGCTGGGCTGTGACGTTCTGGACACCAGGCGCAGAAGGGGTTGGCAGCCTATGCAGCAGTGAGTGGAGGCCTCGGGAGAGAGACTTTGACCCTACGGTGAAAGACTGACAGTGGTGACAGTGTTGCTTGCCCCAAGGAGGTCAGAAAGGCAATGGATGGAGTGCAACCTACTGGGGCTGCTTTCCCCTCCAGCACTGCCTGGGAGGGCAGAGCAGCCCAAGTCAATGAGATCGTGGCCAGAGAGGTTTGCAAAAGTAGCCCTACAATGGTGCTGGTGCGGACAGTATGGTCTGCATCAATGAGATTGAAGCCTGAGAGGGCACAGGTGGGGAGCAGCCTGAGGGAGCTGAGTTGCCCGGGGACAGGTGAGCGCCCCACTGGCAATGATGCCTGTAAAGGTATGGGGGCATGGAGGGAGCTATTGGAAGGCCTCCGGTCCGTGACTGGTCAGGCAGGCTTTGATGGCCTAGTAGCACCCCGGACATGGCAGGGCCTCTGTAGAGGAAATGCTGCTTTGCAGAGATTGGCATGTCTGGCAGTTGAAGATTGCATGGTGGCGGCATGCAGACACACAATGAACACTTGCCTGGAAGGAGGATGCATCATGCCCACGAGGACTGGACGCAGGGAGAGACAGTGCCTGGGAAGTGGATGCCACCTACCAAGTGACACCACTCCCAGTGAAGAGAGACAGTGGCACTGAACAACTGGTGTGGTTACTGCCCCCACTGCAGCAAGATAGGCCAGGACCTGGTGAGTTTACTTTGGGATAGACAGGTGTTCGGTGCCCCTGGAGGTATCCAGCAGCAGCCAGTCTGGCTTGGAGGTGGAGAGGTCTGGCACAGCTCTTCCCTGACATTGCCACAGGACTGCCAGTGGCCTGTTGCTGGTGTCTGAACTCTGTAATCCTGCCAAGGGGCCACCATGACTGGGCGTCCTGGTTCCAGGGACACATTGTGGATTATCTGGCTAGAGTGACTTGGAGTCTGTATATAACACTGTGGAATGATGGCACAGGTGAGGTAACTGCTGAAGGGGGTAGGTATTTTTTAGGTTGTGGGTCTGCCACGTTACTAGATCCTTGTAAAGCTGAGTTGTGTTACAGGTGTCATGCCCCAGCAGCCTCCTCCCAGCACTTAGCATGGTCATGTCCTGAGGTGCATGACTACTTGAAAAATGTGTTGCTTTTTGTGAGGACTGGAGTGCGGATCCCTGTCACTATGGGACCTCTTGTTTACTTGTTGAGAGACATCCATAGACCAAAGGGACAGAAAATGTCATTTAAGTCCCTGCATTTAATGTTGTTGGCCAAGAGACGGGTGTTATTACTTGGATGGCTCAGGTTGGACCGAGTGAAAAAAGGTGGGTGGTGGATGTATTTGAATGGGCCATGGCTGAAGAGGTCCATTTGATGAAGTGCAGATGTGATGAGGAGCTCAGGCACTGAGGTCTGGGTGGAACTACTGGATAGGTTTATTGCTCTGGAGAGGGTACATTCTTCCTCCATTGGACTATGAAGGGCCCTGTTAGAAATGGGCTTTCTGGTTGGCCAGAGTATGCACCTTAGCCAGGCAGGAACCACCACTCTAGTCAGGATGAGTAAGTTACACACCAAAGATAACCTGTGCTCACCTTGCTGGATGGTCCGATGCCTGTACTGTCTTCCCCTATGGAGGCCAAATAGCCAGACATTACCATGTGAAATGCTATAATGGTGTTGTACAAATGAATATTCATTTGTTTACTTTTATGTTGAATGTGACTGTCCTGAGTCATTTTTCACCTTTTTAGTCAGCTTGACTGCAGGAGCCCTTCTTTGAACTTTTTTGAACAGTAATGTTCTATGGTCCTCAGGAGTACATGCAGCTAAGAGGATCGTTTTCTTCCTGTTCTTCCTGCTTATGCTTTAGCCCATGGGGATTCCTCCTGTTTTTAATACTGTTTTGCACCAGAGGCTATGCACCTTTTCACTCTCCAGCACCTGAGCACAAATGGGCCTGGGACGACTTTGGGTTTTCTTGTTTATGGGACCTATTTGTTCCCAGAATAGGCTAGTTCCCTTTCAAGATGGCTGCTATTTTCATGGCCCTTTCTGCTTTATTTTTAGTCAGGTGACAGGTTCAGCTTATGTGGTGCGTTCCAATGGGTCCTACCTTCCATCGGTGACTAAGGACCTATTTCCCCAGATCGACGGTAGCAGATGCCTGATTTCACCAGCACTGCCCGCCCTGATGAAGGACTTATCCCCCTTGCAATGGCTGCCCAGACAGAGCACTATTTTCTCTTTCAACTGGATCACTTTGGGAATGTTGACTGGTTTTGTGCACTGCATCTAGTGCCCTGAGTAGGGTAAGTCATGGCTGGGTTTGATTTAAAATTTACAGGCCTCAGGAGACCTTAAACTTTCCCTCTCTCTTACTGTGGTTATTCCCCAGTGCCAACGGTGTTAGGGAAGTATTGTTTTTCCTGCAATAGATTTTGAACACCTCCCTCCCGTTATTGTGCTCCACTTTGAGTTCTACTGACCTTCTTTCTGTTTGGACGCACTTTGGTTGGTGAACTTGTTCTTAGCGTAACTTTACCTTTTTCACATAGCACCATAGGTTCTTGGGCAGCTGTTCTAGGTGAGATCTATTACGCTGACAATTATGTTTGTCTATTTGGGTTCACTGTTCTGGTCTTGTATTTTAAACTCAAGAGGTTTCTTAAAGATTGAGTAACTTACAAACAATTTTTTAAACAAATTTGATGGATATTCACTTCCTGTTTGCTCATTAGGTAATTCTATCTCCTACGGTCCTGAGGAGGCCCACAGCTAACAGGGGATGAAACGTGTTGACCTATTGTATTGGAGTAGTTGCTTGAATCTTTAGCAACAGCTATAAGAATTTTAGAATACACCTGCTATAAGAAATGAACAGAAGGATCTACCTGATGTGTTCCGTGATGCAACTATCTCCTATGTGGATTGCCTTAGAGGCGGAGGATCACAATCACATTTTTGGGGATTTTAAGGATGATTGGAGTACAATTACAATGAACTGAAATTGCTAATGAATTTCATTTTACTGCTTTGTATAGTTATATGTGTTCAATATTGTTTTAAACAGACTGTTTCTAGATGTTGGATGATAAACTTATTTAACTCTAAACTACTGCACTATATATCTGAGTATAACTAAATTAGTTTAAAAAATGATCACATTTTTACCAGTGACTTATTAAGGTGTTCACTGTTGCATGAATGGTGACATTATCTGTCCCTACCATTAACCATACTTTTTGCATACAAGCCCTGGTAGCTTGGCACAGAGCCATCAGGCTTATCCTCAGAGGTAATGTGTTAAGCGTTTGTGCAACATATTTAATCCAGTGACACAGTAAATACACCACAAAAGAGACTTCACACAGAATTACATGAAAGTATAGTATGTATTGTGCACATAATATAGACCAACACAACATAAACCAACAATTACTTTGCCAACTTGGCAACTGTCAATCACCATCATGAGTGCAATAGAGACCAAGGTTTCTTTTTTGTACAGGCCATCAAACACCAATCCGGGTAAGATTATGCAGTCACATTATATGTTACTCTTTAGCTTGACAACGCAAGGTGTAAATGACATAAGGCTTAAATCAGGGCATGAAATGTAGCAGAACTTTCAATGGAAACTTGAAGCCTCACAGTGGGACGAGTAAAGTGATCTTGTAGGGAGGCATAACACATAAATCACACTGTGCGAGACAAAACACATAAATCACCCTGAGACAATAAACACCTGGCATATAAAACAAATAATATTAATTATCTTGCTGTGAAGTACCAAAATGACAAATACTGCTACTTCAGGGCATGAACTGCATCAGGTTGCAGAAACAGGTACACAACTCATCACACTAAGAATACATGATCCTACATTATAACCTCTGGACAGTAAATACAACAGATTGTGAGGTAATGATACACAAGTCATAAATACTGCACCCACTATGCAACATATGCAACACGTAAGGAATGAAACACAAGCAAATTACCCCAGATATTACTATAGCATCATCAGGCAAAGTGCATCTGTGCTTCTATTATCCACTACATGGTAATCTCTGTGGCTCCCAGAGATAAAACGCAGGTCTTGGTCCACCTAGCCCTTCTGTTAATAGAATTACAGTAGTCACTTCATACTACCGAAGACAGACACTTTTTTAGGAGACACAAAAGACTCTGCCCTTACAGCCGGCATGGTACGGTAATTCCTTTAAAGGAAAAAAAAGAAAAATAACTCTGCAGGGAACAGGGCCTCTGTCGAGGATCTCCCCTGTGTGGCAGAAACACGCAGCTAGGCACGTCCTGCCATGGAAATTGGGGGGGATCTCCTTTGGTCCCGCCCAACTGCAGTGCATTCCGCGGCAATGACGGCAACCACAAGAGTCTTCTGTCAGGGCTGATGCTGCCACTCTCAGCCCACGGGGTGCAGGGTGGGCAAAGCTTCTTTCACTGGAAGGCATTGCATCCCACAGCTAATGCCATTCTGCCATGCCAGGGGCACAGCCGTCTGAGGCCCAGATGGCATCTTCACTCAGGATTCCTGGGCGATGGCGCCTGTGGGCAAAGAGATGGTGCCACAGGGGCGACACCTCTCCCGGTACTGTGGCACGTCATTGTTCCCTCTCTAGGACTGTACTGGATCTGCACACTGCACCAGGAGGAGTCAGGTGCCAGCACTCCATACACGCTTATAATACGAAAAATGCACACCCCGCACCCAGAGAAAAATTAGGCCCTTGCCAAGTGCTGTTTACTATCTACTCAACTCAAGCAGAGGGGAGAAAGATATGCTCCCCACGCGCTAGGGAATAAGGAAGCACTCACCAGGCGCTAGATTTGGGAGAAGATGATGTGGAAATGCTCCCCATGTACTAGTTAAGAGGACTGTGGGGCTGGTCTCCAGCCTGTTCTTCTGCAGTCCGTCTCAGGGTAGTACTTGGGGGCAGATGGGGAGCAGACAGCAAGCACATCCATGCCAGTACACCAATGGTAGTCCCTCCTGCAGCCCAGCAGTAAACAGGCAGCAGGCCAATATAACTTTAGTGGTCATCCATAGTGGTGGTGTCTTCAAGAAGTTCACCAGTGCATGGGGACCCTCTGGTCAGGCAGCAGCCGGCAGCAGGGCAACATGCAGAAAAGCAAACCAGATGAGTCCTTTATGCCACCCAGCAGACACCAGACAGCAAGGCAAAAACAGAAGAGCAGTCCAGGTGAGTCCTTTGTGCAGTTCAGCAGGCCGTCTGGCAGAGGTTCAGTCCCAGTCCCAAAAGTGCTCTAAAAACCATGGGCGAGAGCCCCTGTACTTAAACTCCAAGTGCAAAGCTTCTAGAAGGTGAGAGGCATTTCCAACCTACTCTGACCAGTTACAAGAATTTCCCTTCTCCCCCACTCTGGCTCCAGACATCAGTATGTGGTAAAGTCTGTAGTGTGAGGACAGGGCACAGCCTATTCAAGTGTAAAGTGTTAACTACCCTCTCTCTCTCCCAGCCCAGGAAGACCATCAGTACGTTGATGAAAGCAGATGTAACCCTGTCACACTTAACCCTTCCTGACTGATGGCGGTCTGGAGAGTATGCACCAAGTGGAGCTTTCACTGTGCCCCAGAAATGGATTGGAGTCATGCTGCAAAGCACTAGAGTGATAAGCATAGAGAAATGCTCACTTTCTAAAATTAGCATTTCTAAAATAGTCCCGCAAAATCAATCTGCACCAGTAAGCAGGATTTCTCACTACCATTCTGTTGGACTTTTTCCCTTATGCAGGCTCATCCCCAATCTTCTTGCCTCCTGCCTCCTATTTTTTCTGACCTGTTTCTGTTGGCTTTAGAACTCTGAGCACCTTACCACTGCTAACCAGTGCTAAAGTGCATTTGCTCTCTGTGTAAATTGTATTGTTGATTGGTTTATCCATGACTGGCATATTTGATTTACTAGTAAGTCCCTAGTAAAGTGAACTAGAGGTACCCAGGGCCTGTAAATCAAATGCTACAAGTGGGCCTGCAGCACTGGTTGTGCCACACAAATTAGTAGCCCTGTAATCATGTCTCAGATCTGCCACTGCAGTGTCTGTGTGTGCTGTTTTAAACTGCCAATTTGACTTTGCAAGTGTACCCACTTGCCAGGCCTAAACATTCCGTTTTCTTACATGTAAGACATCTCTAAGGTAGCCCCATGGGCAGGGCACAGTGTACGTTTAAGGTAGGACATATACTAATGTGTTTTTTACATCCTAACAGTAAAATACTGCCAAATTCGGTTTTCACTGTTGCAAAGCTTGTCCCTCTCATAGGTTAACATAGGGGCTGTCCTTAAATATGATTAAAGCATAGATTCCCTTTGGGAACTGATAAACATGTGGTGCTTGGAGTCTCTTAATTCACGATTTAAAAATACATCTTTTAGTAAAGCTGGTTTTGAGAATGTGTGTTTGAAAATGCCACTTTTAGAAAGTGGTCATTTTCTTGCTTAAACCATTCTGTGACTCTAGCTTTTCGTGTATTCCCTGTCTGGGTCTGCTCGACAGTTGGGCTGTTTGCACCTCTCTCTAGACAGTCACACAAAGGGAGCTGGGGTGTAGCCAGCATATCCTGATGAGCCATCTGTGCTAGGAGGGTGGAGAGCAGTGGTCACTCACACCTGAAAGGGCTGTGCCTGCCCTCAAACAATGCAGTCTCCAACCCCCTGGTGTGTGTCTAGGGCCTGGCCTGGGCAAGGCAGGATTTCACAAACAGGAGAGACTTTCCTTTGAAGTAAGCCTACTTGAAAGGCCAAGATGGTTATAAGAAGAACACCCGAAACCACAGACTATCACTTCTGTACATCGAGAGGAACCTCTGTCTGGAGAAAAGCTGAAGAGCTGTGGAGAAGTGCTGCCCTGCCTGTGACTGTGCTTTGTGAAGCCATCCTGCAGTTGCTGCTTCTGCCTGTGCAAGGGGACAAAGACTTGACTTTGTTGTGCATTCCTGCTTGTGAAGAAATCTCCAAGGGTTTGTCCTGAGCTTGCCCCCTGTTGGTGAAGTCTCAGGGGCATCAAAGACTTCTCCTGCCAGCACCTGGACTCTCTGCAGAGACTCCTGCCCTGCTAAGTAGTGCCCTATCCAGTTCCTGGGGCATTGACAGGTGAAGCTGGCAGACCAAGATTGAAACACCATGCACAGACCGCCAAGCGGAGAAAATATCTTCACACCTTCAAGACATGGCTGAAAAATGACACGCCACCAGCTTTGCGGCAGAAATCAACGCTCCACCGGCATCACGGCTGGAAGATCAGCACACGCAACTGGAGAAATGACACGCAACACCCGCTGACAGAGACTGATAACATCGCAACCCACACAGTGTGGTTTTGCTGATACTGTGCTTTTTTCAATGCAAACCTTGCTGGGCGCAGGAAAACAATGCAACGCCTGCTCAGACCTGAGTGCTTGCCCAGATCAACGCATCGCTTTCCTGCAGAGAGGAAAAACGACGCACGCTGAGCCAACCAGAGAAGAAGAAATGACGCGCGGTCTCGCTTAGGGTGAGAAATCGATGCATCGCTAACCTTTTTTAGAAGCACACTCACTCATGCATATTATTTTGACACTACCCAGGTACTTTTTAATGCTAACAGTGTTTTTACTGTTTATTAAATTATTTAACTCTTTTGCTTTTAAAATTAATAACTTGACTTGAGTTTATTGGATATCTTGTTTTGTTTAGATAAATATTTCCTATTTTCCTAAACCTGAGCTGTGTTAGTTTGTGGTGTTTTCACTGAGTTACTGTTTGTGTTGGTACAAATACTTTACACTAGACTATGAATTTAAGTCTTCCTGCTTGTGCCAAGCTACCAAGGGGTGAGTGGGGGTTAACTGAGGGTGATTCTCCTTTACCCTGACTAGAGTGAGAATCCTTGCTTTGACGGGGGTAACCTGACTGCCAACCAAAGACTCCATTTTGAACACATTCTAAACATTTCAAACATGCCCACGCTACTCCTCACAGATCAGAAATGACCACTTAGACATATAAAGGGGAATTCTAAATGCAAACATATGAGAGGAGCAGCACTCACAGCAGTGAAAAACAAAATAGGCTGTTTGTCAGTTCTAGGAAATGTAGCACATAAAATATATGCCCTACCTTTAACATACACAGCACCCTGCCCATAGGCTATTTAGGGCCTACCTTAGGGGTCATTTAGGTGTTGTGAAAAGGGAGTTCGGGCCTTGGCAAGTAGTTTGACTTGCCAAGTCAATGTGGTAGTAAACTGCACATGCAGGCGCTGCAGTGGCAGGCCTGGGACAAGTTTGAAATGATGCTTTTGTGGGTGGCACAATCAACGCTGCAGGCCCACTAAGCATTTAATTGACTGCCCTTGGGTATATGATATACCACTTTACAAGGGACTTACAGGTAAATTGAATAAGCCAAACAGGTGTAAAATAATTATACCAAGTTGTAGGTTAGAGAGCACATGCACTTTAGCACTGATTAGCAGTAGTAAACTGCCCAGAGTCCTAAATCCAACAAAAAGAAGGTCAGAGAAATAGGAGGCGAAAGGCAAAAAGTTTTGGGATAACCCTGCAGAAAGGGCCATTTGCAACTGGTCTTCAGACTCTACTGAGAAATTATTCTATTATTATGTATTTTTGGATGGCGTGAGAGGCTGGGAAAAGGGGGGGATGGGATGGTATTTCAGTGGGCATGTGTATACGCAAGGTGGACTTATCCCGTATGGGATGTTAACTGGATTCTAATTTGAGACGTTAACCTATACTGTGACGTGATGGACTGTGGCAAATAGCGTGGTATCTGTTGGTGGCAGTTTCTTTTTGATGAAACCAATAAAATATTTTTAATCAAAGTAACTATCTGCTGGTGTTTCATACAGAGTAATAACAATCTACACTTAAATTAATATTGACTTTAGTATATTCTTTACACCGCCAATGTCAGGCTATTACATTCATTGTAACTTTTCATTAAAAATAATCAAGCCTATAGCCTTTATCATTGGCTTGTCACCACATATATCTCAGATCTACTATGCAGTAAGTTTTTTTAACTGTGCAAATAATTAGCAGACAGTAATTTGTGCACATTAATGATGTTCGTTATGAATATAGTTGTAACCAATGAATTAATGGTGTTGCACTTAAAAGCATTGTAATCATAATGCTTAGAAGTGTGTTTACTGACATAGGCCCTCATTCTGACCCTGGCGGATACAATCCGCCAGGGCCAACGGGCGCGGGAGCACCGCCGACAGGCCGGCGGTGCCCCTAAGGGCATTCTGACCGCGGCGCTAACGCCGCGGTCAGACAGGGAAAACTGGCGGTCTCCCGCCAGTTTCCCGCTGCCCTGGGGAATCCTCCATGGCGGCGCAGCATGCTGCGCCGCCATGGGGATTCCGACCCCCTTCCCGCCGGCCTGGCTCTGGCGGTTCTTACATGGCATGGGCATGGCATGGGCACTGCAGGGGCCCCCTAACAGGGCCCAACTAGGCTTTTCAGTGTCTGCGATGCAGACACTGAAAAGCGCGACGGGTGCTGCTGCACCCGTCGCACGCCTTCCACTCCGCCGGCTCGATTCCGAGCCGGCTTCCTTGTGGAAGGCGCTTTCCCGCTGGGCCGGCGGGCGATCTGAATCAGATCGCCCGCCGGCCCAGCGGGAAAGTCAGAATACCCCTCGCGGTCTATTGACCGCGGGGCGGTATTCAGGCGGCTTCCGACGGGGCCGCCCGCCTAGGTCGGAATGACCACCATAGTTTGGTTTGCCACATTTTTGTAGAGTCACCATTTTATTAAGATTGATGCAGTTTCCTTCTCATTCACCCTCCCAGTCAATGTCCCCCTGTGAATCTTTTTCCTTCACTTTCCGTGAGCACAGGACTCTATGTCACAATTGGTTATTTCCTTAGACAACATATATTTTGAATAAAACTTACCATTGTGATCCTGATTTGTCTGATTGAAGGACGCTTATGCTGGATGTTCTGATGTAGGTTTGCTAGCACACTAATGTTTGTGAGTGTTGCAAACTGTATTTTACATCTCCGGTTTGCTGTTGCTGTGAAAGCTAATGCAAAATTCGGGATCTGTCCAATATTCACTGTCCAATATTCACTTCTGACTGGTCCAATACTTTTAATGACTCTGCTTGAACTGATGCACTGATGAACTGATGTAATCCTAGTGCCAACACTGGCAACCTTATGCCATGACATGAGTGCCTGTGTTTATGTGCAGAAGTGGATAACTTCCTGCACAAAAACTATACTTAGAGGCATATTACTCTCATGCAAAAAGATAATAACAAAGAGAAATAAAGATAGATCTCTTTGCTATGTCAGGAAGGCACACCGTTCTAGTTTAAATCCAGGTTTACAGACTTTAGAGAATCTGGGTTTGCATGAAATTACATAGGTTGTTGCTCAGGAATGCTAATGCTCAATCCATGTAATTCTTCCTTAAAGCAAAGTAACACAAGGCAGCTTTGCATGTCTCTTTTGTTTTTTACAAATCCACTCAAAGACACTCAAATTGGCCTTTGCATGGCTTTGTAATTCTTGCAATAACTTTAGCGTCACTGCTGTGCAAAAAAAGCACCATAGACATGAAGAAAAAAGTTAGTAAATTTGGGCTGCAGTCTTTTTTGTGGATGCACCATCTACTTCCAAATTTGCCTGAATCAAATCTTGTACCCAGGAGTGCTAACATGTCAGTGGAGTCTAAGTACCTCTAGCTGTAGAACTCTGAAAGCTCTTTTTTGTGGATCACGTAAGACCGGTGACAGTTGCACTGACAAACCAGACATACATATATATTCATTTAAAAAACCAAAGGCTACAGGGACGTTATAGTTAATTTCTGAATTTACTCACACAAAACTATAGAAATTCATCATTTATCGTTATTTCAAGTAACTAAAACCTATGCCCTAAGGTAACTATACTCGGGCCCTGCCGGCAAGCCCCTATTACCACCCAACCCTGCGCCATGCACGGCCTTCAGCTATGCCCAGCGGTGATTGCCGCACCACCTATTATGGGAAATTGAGACAGAGAGAGGTAGAGAGCGAGAGAGATTCGTTAAGCTTTCATGAATGATATATTTAGAATGAGATATTTCCAGACAAATTGAAAATTAAAATGTGTTCGTCAAGTAAAAAGAGTGAGATCACCTTTTGGTATGTACCTTAAATATTTGAAGTTGAAGAGAACTTAAAGGAGGGAAATGACCACTGACAGATCTAGACTTGAACCCTCAACCATTGGTGTAGGGGTCTGAAACCTTAACCACTATGCCACAGGTGACTCTTTCCTCTACAGTGTCAAGACATAACTATTACACTGACATCACTTTCTCTCTCTTTTCCATCCTGTAATAGAATGGGGGAGAGAGAGAGAGAAAGTGACAGGACCATGGGGGAGCCTCAAGGTCCCGCAGTCCTAGTTGGCTCCCCACATCCTGCGGGAGCTGGCATTGCTTCCTCAATCAGGGAGCTGCTTTAAATAGCAGCTCCCTGCTTGTGGGACCAATCTTTTCATCTGTTTCCCTGCATGCACATTTTTGTGTAGGAAAACAGATGAAAACTCCGCTTTCTGCAAGCATGAGCTGTTTGACAGCTCCCGCTTACAGAAAACAGAGTTATGTTTGCTTTTGCAGTATTTTATTTTAGCCCCAGGGAGGTGGCGGTCCCCGAAGCATTGAGGGGCCGTGCAGAACCCAAAACAATCCAATAATTGCTGAGATGGCGGTCTTTAGAGCTGCAGGGGGGGAGCTGCGAAGGCCCCCCTGTTTCTAATAAAGTATATTTGCCCTGGGGAGGTGGTGGTTCCAAGGTTTGCGGAGGGCCATGAAAGCTCCCTCGCATACAGTTAGTAACTTTTGCCCTGGGGAGGTGATGGTTGCTGGGGTGAGGGGGGCGCCATGCGGTCTGCCCACATTTTCTTTATATCTTAGCCTCGGGAGGTGGTGGTCCACAGGACTACCATAAGCCCTAGGAGGGGGGCGCCATGCACCACCCTCCTTTTTTGACCACCAAAGCCCCCAGGACCTGGCCCACCCAGCGGGGCAAAGTAAATGAAAAGCACTGGCGACTGTTTTTTTTTTTAAACTTAGAAAAATCTGTGGATTCATCCATTAATGTTTCCGGCATGTTAAAAACAAAAATGTTGTTTAGCCCTGGTGGGTTTCCTGGGTGACCCCTGCACCAAGGCTATGGGCTCAGAGTGTTCCTACACTGGTCCCTTTTATTTTTTTAATCTTTTTTTGTGGGACTCGGAAGAAGTCGAGCCCCAAAATGGCTGCCAACTGTCCCTTCTTGAAGTGTTGACACCCGATCAGCAAGGGGAAAGTTGGATCCAGAGAGGATCCGCGTCTCAAGATATCTATATTTTTTAACCTTTAACATCTCCAAAACTACAGAATAGATTTACACCAAGTAACAAAAATCACAATTTGCGTAACAGGATATAGCTTCATGGTCATGGTCCAGAAAGCGACCAGTTTTAGTTTTGGTGTAAATCAGTTCAGTAGTTTTGGAGAAATTAACGAAAATCCAAATTTTTATGCATAGGGGCACAAATGATTTGAGACCCCTCCCGAGCTCATGTTGAGATCTGAATGGCTGCCAACACTTCGACAAGGAAGCTGTTGAAGTGTTAGCAGCTATCTTGGGACTCAGCTAAAGATTAGTCCCTAATAAAAAGAATACAAAATACAAAGGGGCCAGAGTACAAACACCCTGACCCCTTAGCCCTGGTGCTGGGGTCCCAAAGGGACCCCCCAGGACTATAAAGCATTTTTTTTTATCACACATTCGAATCCACTGTAAAAATTAAAAAATAAAAATAAAATAAAAACAAGCTCAACCTCCTGTTCTTGTTTTTAAATAAGCTTCTGGTGGGCCAGGTCCCGGGGGCACTTTTTTGTTTTTAATACAGGGGGAGGCTCCTGCCCCCCCCCCCGGCCCTACAGTCACAGACCTCCACAATGAGCATTCAGAGTTTGAGTCCAGCCGGACTTGTTTCCCTGTTTTATTTATTTTTTAAATAAAAATGTATAAGGGTCATGTGAGAGGTGATTTTACTTTAAAAAAATTACAAATACATATTTTTTTTTCAGTTTTGCAGAAATATCTCATTCGAAATATATCATACATAAAAGCCTAAAAAAGCCTCTCTCTCCCTTTCTTTCTCTCTCTTTATTTAAATCTCTTTCTCCCACTCACACAACCACTCAGGCACTTACACACCCACTCAATCATGCACCCACTCACAGACCAACTGAGACCCTTCTGCACCTACTTACAGCCCCAGTCAGACCCTAACAGACCCACTCAGTCACTCACCCACTCACAGAGCCACTGACACCCTCATGCACCCACTCACAGACCCGCAAACACACTGATGCACCTACTAAAACACTGATGTGCGCATTCTGACACCCAGACAATCTGACAGCCACTCTCACCCCACATACGCCCTCTCGAACCTCTTCCCACACCCAGAGAGTCTGTGGCCAACTCCCGCCGCACATAGCCAAAGATCTGTGAACCGCATGGGGTTGAGTGGTTAGGGGAGTTGGTCGCCAGGTCTGGCTGCAGGTCAGGTCTTGCAGGCAACCTCTCCTCCGCACGGGTGAAGGCCGTGCATGATGCAAGGTTGGGTGCTTATAGGGGGTCGGACTCAGGGCCTGGCCCGAAGCCAGGCCTTGTGGCCAACCTCTGCCACAAACGGCTTAATATATAGTAATGTATAGTAAGGAAAATTACTATACGTTGAAAAAACATAGAAATTCTGTGAAAAAAAAACAAGATTACAGGTTTGTTATGGTTATGAAATAGAATTTTTTTTAAACATAGAAATTCACTTAAAAAATCAAGGTTATAGGGATGTTATAGTTAGGCTCATATTTTAAAAGTTTGAAACCATAGAAATTCACCAGTTATAGTTAGAGTTACCTCAAGTAACTATAACTCGTGCCCTAGGGTAACTATAACTTGCACTCTCACCATGCACTACTAATGACCCCACAAATTACGGCACTTGTGACATCTTTGATAACATCATTGATAATATCATTGTAATATCTGCAGTAACATTTTTGACAAAAAAACTGTGTCTACTCTCAGTTCATCCTACCACACTTATGAACATTTAATTGACATCCACTAATTGTAGAAATCTGTTTTCTGAGACTTTTAAGAAGTAGATTCTAGACATAGACAAAGCATTTATCTAAATCCATACATTATTACTCGATCAGGTTCTTGCATGCTGGTTGCATAGGGAGTTTGGACAAAGATGGAACACTGACTTACCTAATGAACAGCCCTGATGCTGGGCTGAGGGTCACCTAATAGGAGGTAAATACTTTTACTGAGAAATGACAGGTGGATTCACATTTCCTCTTTTTTTAAAACATGTCCTTTAGGGATCGAGGTCCAAATTCTCTTCTTCCGTATTCTCATGTTCTGGGATAGAAAATAAGGAGAGGATGTTAACAGAAAGAGAGGAAGGGCCTTTCTCCTTGTGTCTTGCCAACCTCCAGAACATCTGGAATGAATTCCTTCATGTAAGAAATTGAGTTTTGATTGAGGGGGTTGACTACACCCCAAAAATAACAAGAACAATCCATGTTAGGGTGAAAACTCCAAGCCACTAAATTAACCTGAGCTCAGCCTTCTGATAGCTATGACACAGAGCAAACAAGTTTAACTTAGAGGAGATGTGTAAATTAATTATGCAGCGCTCAAGCAATAATAAAGTCAAAGCACAACAAAATGAAAACTCCAAACCAATTTATGAAAAAATACCATATTTTCAAATTTCACAAAAATAACGAAAATCTGGTAAGGGAACTGGAGTTATGATTTTTTTTTTAGTTTAAGTTTCAAGGTAAATCCAAAAAGCATTAAGCACTAAACTGGGTCATCTGTTTGCGCTTGACCTCAACAGTGGTAAAATTTAAGGCCGACTGCGATGGAGCACATGTTGGATCCAGGGACCAGGTTTGTCTCAATGAAGTGGTGAAATGTTTTATCTGCAAAGTTTGTCCTGCTGAGGGTTTTTCACTTATATTCCAGAGACTAAGAAGCTGGCTGTGGCTGAAGAGGGCCTACGGTCATCGGATAGCCCCTGACAAGGTCTTGGTAAAGCTGTATTGACAGGAAAGTTTTGAATGAGAGAAATTTGAATTTCACACCAAGAGATGTTCCTTTGCCAGACGGATATTTTTCATGACTTTGCTCAGTGAAGATTTTTACCTTAAGACTTAGTCACTTTTTTGGAACTTTGATTATTCTTGTGGAGCAAGGCTGCAGCTGAGGAGGGCTCCACGGGTTCTGCTAAATCTGATTTGCAACTGTGGTGAAGAACATAGTGAAGCTACAGTGATCTTTGTTGGAGGCACTTGGCATATTGATCCCAGACACCTGCTGATTCTCCGGGAAAAAAGTTGTCAAAACGTTTTGAAGACCCAGGTTTACTGATTTATTAGGAGGAGTACACTTTGGCATCAGCCATGGGTCCAAGGCCTTCAGGACATCACTTGAGGGTCAAACATCTCTCCAGCAGGAGCCAGCATCAGGGCCCAGGTCAGGTCCATGTGAAACTGGTTAGCCAGGAAGGCAGTAAAAGGGCATCTTGGCGGTTGTTTTCTTCCTGTAGCCCAAAAAGGTTAGCCTCATGACCCATGGAGTCCGCTTTGTCCTGGGCACAAGAGAGAGAGCATGTCCAGTCAAACAGAATGCCCATTTCCCTTCTGTTCTTCCACATGTACAGAAGTGTTCCAAGCAGGGTACTGTGAGTGACACATTTATGCCAGGGATCAACTTGTGGGTGAGGACAAGTCTTGGCCACTTCCTAACCAATGGGGTAAAAGTTCCCAAGGCTCACTCTACTCTCTTTTGCAGCACTTCTTGTGTGCCCTACTTCAAACAATCCACCAGCCCCACTCTCCAACCAAAACTAGCATGGCTGAGCCTTTTCATCCCCTATGTAGAGCTCCTGTGCCCAACCAAGACTTTTGGTCAGTTCTGGGGGGAAGTTCCTCTCCCACAAGGCTTGGTGCCTGCCTGCCGGTGGAACAAAGGAAGGGGGCAGGCTCAGGTGTCATCTACATCTGACTGTGACTTGGTAGTCCTCTTTGGAGTTAAGTTCCTGGGCACAGCCCAGATAGTCATCCTCCAGAGAAACAGAACCCTCCTCCACCACTTTCAAGTCCTTTGCATCAGCTCTGGAAGCCAGTTCACACCCTAACAAAGGGACCTACTTCACTGTCTCTATGGCTATCCGTCAATACCCAGACAGGAGGTCTGAATTGTAGGAAAATGTCTCCCTGTTGCAGTTACCCCCCACTTCTTGCCTGATATTGATGCTGACTTGACTGAGAAGTATGCTGGGACCCTGCTAAAAGGCACCAGCACCAGTGTTATTTCACTTAAAAATGTACCATTGTTCCCACAATTGGCACAGCCCTGGAACCCAGATAAGTCCCTTGTAAATGGTACCCCTGGTACCAAGGGCCCTGATGTCAGGGAAGATCTCTAAGGGCTGCAGCATGTATTTTGCCACCCTGGGGACCCCTCACTCAGCAAATGCACACTGCCTCACAGCTTGCCTAAGTCAACATGGGACTCCCCTCAGAGTGCCATGCCCACCTCACATTACTTGTGGCCTAGGTAAGTCACCCCTATAGCGGGCCTTATAGCCCTAGGATAGGGTGCACCATACCACAGGTGAGGGCATATGTGCATGAGCACTAAGCCCCCACAGTGTCTAAGCAAAACCTTAGACATTGTAAGTGCAGGGTAGCCATAAAGAGTATATGGTCTGGGAGTTTGTCAAATACGAACTCCACAGTTCCATAATGGCTACACTGAAATCTGGGAAGTTTGTTATCAAACTTCTCAGCACAATAAATGCACACTGATGCCAGAGTGAGGTTTATTGTAAAATGCACCCGGAAGGCATCTTAGAGATGCCCCCTGAATACCAGTCCGACTCCTAGTGCTAGGCTGACTAGTTTCTGCCAGCCTGCCACAACCAGACGAGTTGCTGGCCACATGGGGAGAGTGCCGTTGCCACTCTGTGTCCAGGAACAAAGCCTGTACTGGGTGGAGGTGCTTTTCACCTCCCCCTGCAGGAACTGTAACACCTGGCGGTGAGCCTCAAAGGCTCATGCCTTTTGTTACAGCACCCCAGGGCATCCCAGCTAGTGGAGATGCCTGCCCCTCTGGCCACTGCCCCCACTTTTGGCGGCAAGGCTAGAGGAGATAATGAGAAAAACAAGGAGGAGTCACCCATCAGTCAGGACAGCCCTTAAGGTGTCCTGAGCTGAGGTGACCCCTGCCTTTAGAAATCCTCCATCTTGAGACTGGAGGGTTCCCCCATTAGGATTAGGAAAGTGCCCTCCTCCCCTGAGGGAGGAGGCACAAAGAGGGTATAGCTACCCTCCAGGACAGTAGCCATTGGCTACTGCCCTCCTGACCTAAACACACCCCTAAATCTAGTATTTAGGGGCACCTTAGAACCCAGGAAATCAGATGCCTGCAACCTACACAAAGAAGAAGGACTGCTGAAAGCCCTGCAGAGACAACGGAGATGACAACTGCTTTGGCCCCAGCCCTACCGGCCTGTCTCCAGACTCAAAGAACCTGCACAGTGACGCATCCGACAGGGACCAGCGACCTCTGAGAACTCAGAGGACTGCCCTGAACCCGAAGGACCAAGAAACTTTGCAACTTTCTTTCAACTTTTAAAGAACTCACTCTTCCCCCCGGCTCGAGTTCCAGAGAACCAACACTACAGGGAGAACTCCCAGTTGACTGTGACCTCGTGAGTAATTTTAGATGACCCCCCTGGACCCCTACAGCGACGCATGCAGAGGATACAGAGGCTCCCCCTGACCGCGACTGCCTGGAACAAAGAACCCGACGCTTGGACCAAGCACTGCACCCGCAGCCCCCAGGACCAGAAGGAACCGAACTCCAGTGCAGGAGTGACTATCAGGCGACCCTCTGCCTAGCCCAGTCGGTGGCTGGCCCAAGAAGCCCCCCTGTGCCCTGCCTGCACCGCTAGAGTGACCCCCGGGTCCCTCCACTGATTCCTATTGAAAACCCAACGCCTGCTTTGCACACTGCACCCGGCCGCCCCTGTGCCGCTGAGGGTGTGTTTTGTGTGCCTACTTGTGTGCCCCCAGTGCTCTACTAAACCCCCCTGGTCTGCCCTCCGAAGACACAGTACTTACCTGTTGGAAGACTGGAAGCGGAGCACCCCAGTTCTCCATAGGTGCCTATGTGTTTTGGGCCATCCTTTGACCTCTGGACCTGACCGGCCCTGTGTTTCTGGTGCAGTGACTTTGGGGTTGCCTTGAACCCCCAATGGTGGGCTGCCTATGCCCAGGAACTTGAACTTGTAAGTGCCTTACTTACCTATGTGGAGTATCTTGCATTGTATGTATTTACTTGAAATCTTGAATCTTGTAGTTCTGAAATAAATTAGGAAAATATATTTTTCTATATAAAAACTAGTGGCTTGGAGTTAGGTCTTTGAGTGTGTGTTCCTCGTTTATTGCCTGTGTGTGTACAACAAATGCTTAACACTACCCTGTGATAAACTTACTGCTCGACCACACTACCACAAAATAGAGCATTAGAATGATCTAATTTTGCTACTATCATACCTCTAAGGGGAACCCTTGGAGTCTGTGCACACTATCTCTTACTTTGAGATAATACATACTGAGCCAGCTTCCTACAATAAGGAATTGTCCTTGCATGAATTAGGGCTGAAGTAACTCTTGCTAAACCATTTTTCCTTCACTGGAGGGGCATGATGATGCCCATGTGTGTCACCAGCAGGTAGACAAACAAATGACGAAAATAGCACGGTCTCTTTTAGGGCCATATGTACAAACACATTTTCCCATAGACACAGAATGGGTTTGCTACATCTGGCCCTTAGTTTCATGTAGTCTGTTGAAAAAAAAAGAAACAGTCTGATCCTTATGCAAAGCTCTAATCCTCCCTGAGCAGTTGCCTCTCTGAACCGACTCACAAGGAAATGGCCACATCCAAATCACTGTCACCCTGTTTTAAAAACATTTTAGCTTTCCCAGATCATCAAAAGATGTCATGACGTCAAAAAACGACCTTCTAGCAGCCTCTGTCCAGTCATGCAGTAAACTCCATGCTTATTGACAAAGATGTCGTTAATTAGGTTAATCATACTTACTTTCAACGTGGCAGTCACCTATTTTTGCAATATTAAGTCTTTGTTTGGTTAAGTTCCTTTTAGTTGCCGAACGAAAGAGCAAAATGCATGTTTTCAATCGCACATTTGCAAGCTACATTTGTATTTCACGTTCCAAAGATATCAAGGTGGTGAGTTCACATGCTGCGGCGTTGTATGTTCCTTTCTTCTTTGAGATTTAGTTCTCTTATCTGACTTCAGCAGCAGTATATGCCCTGGATGCGCACCGGGACATAACTGTGAATAATGGCTTCAGTGCCTCTATCTAAACAGCTCGCTGCGATGTGGATAAGACTAACAAATCCAGTTTAATCCCACCATTCCTTATTTTTAAAATCGAGTTACGTTTGAAAAAACATCAGAACATCAGTGCTTGGAATTCCCTTGAAAAACAATCTCCCCAGAAATCTGGGTGACATCAGCATCTATTCTCTAGAAAGTTTATATAAAGCAGGGTTGAATGATGCATTGCTTGGACGAATGAACTGCAATATTTTTTTAAGTGAGCTTAGTCATATTTAAAAAAGCTTTCCTACACATACAAAATAGGCAGGTTGAGCGCAATCCTAAACACAGATTTTTAAATCAATTGATGTAAATATACCTCTGTTTTTCTCCAAAATGTGTTCCTTTTTGACTGGCCCAGCCTTATAAGCTAAAATGTTAATGCTGGAAGATGAATGATATTTACATCTTAGCAGGGTAACTTTATGTATCAATATTTAAAGGCAGAAACTTTGATGGAGTATAAACAGCTGGAAATTACTGTGGTATAATTGTTATAATAATTAGATCTTAAATGGTTGTCATCTTGAAAAGTATACTTAGCAGGAAAAGTGCATCCTACCAAAAAATGTACTTGATAAAAAAGAGCTAACTGAAATAGAGAATGAGTAATACATTTGAGGATTTTGGATAAAAATGTATAATAATTTTCTTTTTTATAGCATTTTAATTGAGTTTTAACAGTTACAACAGAGAAAGAAGAACATCATAGTCAGCATCAGTCCGCAGAGACAGAGGAAATGCCAATGTGTAAGGTGGAAAAAACAACTGAAATAGCAAACGCCAATGCGGCATATTAAAAACCAGTGAAAACACTTAGGCCCATATTTATACTCGGTTTGCACTGAATTCGCATAATTTTTTTAACGCTAATTCAGCGCAAACCTAGCCTAATTCAGCACAGACCCCTGGATGAAATTACACCAAATTTGGCAGAAAGATAGCTTTTGGTCCAAAAAGCGGCCTTTTTCTTATTTGGTGTAAATCCATTCAACAGTTTTTGAGAACCTAAAGTAAAAACAAATTTGTATGTATAGGGACTCAAAGGCTCTGTGAACCCTCCCGATCTCGTGCTGGGATCTGATTGACTGACAACGCTGTGACAAGGAAGTGTTGACCACTATGTTGGGACTCAGCTTCAGCCAAGTCCCAGAAAAAAAAAGATCAAAAAAAGAAAGGGGGCCAGGGTAGGTACACCTTGTCCCCTTAGCTCTAGTGTAGGGGTCACAGAGGGACCCTTGATCAAAAAGCATTTTTTTTAAATGTTCAGTGGGAGTCACGGCGGATCTGTGGATCCACTGAAAATTCAAAACAAAAAGACAAGCGTGGGCTCCAGAACTTCTTTAAATGAAGCCCTTGGGTGGGCTAGGTCGCTCGGGCATTGACATCTTGAATGCGGGGGGACCATCCCCCAGACCTGGCAACTGCTATGTCTCAGGGTACCCACCACCAGGGCATAGCTATTTGCTCTCACTTGGCAGGAGCATTGACAGCTCCTGCCAAGTCAGAGCAAACACTCAGCTTTAAATGGAGTTTTCATTTGTTTCCCTGCACTCAAATATGCATGCAAGGAAACAGATTAAAACATTGTTCCGAAAGCAGGGAGCTGCTATTTAAAGAAGCTCTCTGCTTGTGGGAGCAATGCCGGCACCTGCAGGACATGGAGAGCCAGCTAGGAGGGGGCCTTGAGCCTTGACCTACCTTTCTTTCTTTCTTTCTTTCTTTCTTTCTTTCTTTCTTTCTTTCTTTCTTTCTTTCTTTCTTTCTTTCTTTCTTTCTTTCTTTCTTTCTTTCTCTCCATCCCATCCCATCAAGGGTTGGAAAAGAGAGAGAGATTGTTATGACAATTACTTGAAAGAGTCAGACTAGCAAGATGTGTGTTAAGAATGTTATAGTTATGTTTTGATTGACAGCAGACCATGGTCACTTCTGGCCAAATGGTAAAGCTCTTGGACTGTCAATCAGTAGGCTGATGGTTCATATCATTGTATGGCAGCGGGTCTGTTTATTTTCCAGTGTTTTAACTGTTAAATATTCCTAGTGATGCAACATTGAAGTCTTTTTCCATTCAAAATCTTTGTGATAATGTCATAGCTAAGTCTGGACACCCTATGCTAAGGAGTCACTTATGGTCTAGTGGTTAAGGTCTCAGACCCATACACTGAGGGTTGAGGGTTTAAGTGTATGTGTGTGTGTGTGGTAATTTCCCTGGGTCCCTGGGGCTGAAGTCGGCTGGGGTAGGGGGGCCGCATGACCCCTCTTTACCTCAAAAAAAAACTGTAGAAGGCCGGGCCCTGGGACCGAAATTGGCCAGGGGAGGGGAGCCACAGAGATCGGCAGCCAACTCACACTGCACATGGACAAAGGCCATGGGGAGCATGGTTAGGGGGAGTGGCCACAGAGTCTGGCTACAGGCCAGGCCCCACAGTCAACCCCACCATGCGCAGCCATAGCCCATGCATGGCACAAAGATGTGAGTTTATAGGGGGTTTGCCAACCGTCTCTGCGCATGGCTGAAATAACCATAACTCACGCCTTCGCAAAGCACTACCCCACAAATTCACTGAAAAAAACAAAGGTTACAGGGATGTTATAGTAGGAAATAGAATTTAAATTAGAAGTTATACTCAGAGTTACCTCAAGTAACCATAACTTGTACCCTAATGTAACTAGAACTCATGCCATCGCCGTGCACTGCTAATTACCCCACAAATTACAGTACTCATGATATCTTTGATAACATCAATGATAATATCAATGCAATATTTGCAGTAAAATGTTTGACGAAAAACTGTGCATGGCAGGGGCACGAATTATAGTTACCTTAGGGCGTGAGTTATAGTTACTTGAGATAACTAACTGTAACAGGTGGATTTCCTATAACGTCCCTGTAACCTTTGTTTTTATGTGAATATATATATATATATATATATATACATATATATATATATATATTCACACACATTTTTAAAAATTGTTTGGCTATCTGCCCAGATATGCATGCTTTAATTTTGCCATTCTGCAGAGTTACCATTATGCCATTAAAGTTTGATAGGCATGATGAGTACTCTTGTTCACTATTCCGAATTGTCTCAAAAAGTGTATCAATAGTCCATATCTACTGTGCTCCTTGTTATTAACACATAGCATTGGAAGCGTATCCAAATTCCATAAGAATTCTCTTTCTGAAATAGAAAGCAAGGTTTGATGTTTATATCTGTCTTCTATCATTACCAGTCATCTTAGTTCTTCCCATTCTAATCTCCCTTTAAGAATCCATCCCAATTGGCTGCGAAAAAGAAAAGAAGACTGTTGTGCTATATCTGTGTACCACCCCTAACCAGTTGCTGACTGACCAAATAATTGCTTTTAAACATAATGCTCCTCCTAGACTCCTTCCTGGTGCTTACTTTGTAGAAGAATAAAGGCCTGATTTAGATCTTGTTGTACGGGTTACTCCGTCATACCAGTGACAGATATCCCATCTGCCAAAATCTAATTACCGTTGGTTTCTATGACATTTAGAGTTTGGCGGACGGGATATCCTTCATTGTTGTGATGGAGTAACCCCTCGGCGGTGCTCAGTTTGGTGCCAAAATCTCTGCTCAGTAGCCCGTGGACAGCCTCGGCATTGCCCAAAGACAAAGGCTGAATACACCTCATGCCTCTTTCATTGACTACAAGACACTATCTTATCCTAGCAGGTTCCTGCTTTCTCACTTTGTGGCATTTGTCTGTCTTTCTCTTTCTCCTCCTTTTTGGTTTGCTCTCCAGAAATGTTTGATGAGAAAAAATAAGTGTCAGTCCCCAAAAAATGTTTAGCAGTGGGTCCCACTGGTAACCACTACCTCATGAGGTCTGCTTGTTTCCATATTCCCGCTCTCTACTTGAGGTAGAGTGGTATGTTTATCTAGTATGTCCTGAACCAAATAGAAAGACCTGTGGTTGACAGGTCAATTTTCCATCACCCAAACAAAACTTACAGGTTGAATCCTGATCTTTCTTCATTCAGTCACTACTTCCTGATTTCTACATGCCCTCTTGGTCATTTCCTGGGTCCTTGCCCTCTGTGACCCCGTGGTACTTTGAAGGGGTGGAGTACAGTATGGACTCGTACAGACAGTGATGATATTCAGTCAGTGCCAAACGGGGGTATGTACCCTGTGCAACTTTGCCTCGGTGTTTTTTTAACCCCAAAAGACAGTATTAAGAATCACCTGTGGAAACGAAGCCCTGTGAGGTGTAACTTTGGATGGTGGAGTTCTCTGGGTTGAGCTGGGAGACTAACTCTCGATCCTTCGACTACCCAACCCGGTGTCGTTGTGGTGCCAGTTCTGGACACACAAGTTTGGGGAGCCTTTGGTAAAGCATTGTATAACGTTAGTTTCTAAGAAAACAATCGAAGTATACCTCTGGATTTTTTACCGACTAGAAACATCTATTACCAAACCTGCTCATGCAAAATAGCTTTATTCGGTCTAAAAAGATCTACATTATTAAAGACAACATCCTAAATTGTCCTGACTAAAATGTGCAAATATTGCGTATTGTTGAGTCATTTAGAAAAAAAACGGTAAAAATCTTGTTTTTGCCTGCGGTAAAGGTATCTTAGATATGGAAAGAAACAGATGTAAATATATGCCAAGAGCTAGCTCAGCAGACCAATTTACTCATACTTTTCCATTTCATCTTCGCAGTAGGATTTCCATATTCATTTGTCTTTTTTAAGTGCTTTCCTTAGAACGTTTCCCAGGGTTTCTCTCTGACCTTTAATGACTATGCTCCCACGGAACTGGTCCATGTCAAGTAATTCTCTGCTTTCCACACATATACTGGGTCAGGCTTTGTTCACATTGTAATACCCTCTAACTGCAATTATTTAAAAGTTTTATATTCTGTGTTTTCATACGTTTTCTAAACTAAATATGAAACCGACAACTTTCAGTAATGCATGCAACACAAACGAAAAAATAACACCTTAATTCATTTAAAATCATTGGGAATTATGACTGTTTAATCCCCACACCTTCTGTTCTGAAATGACAACAACCTAAAAATATTAACAGTTCTGCACTCTCCACGCCGGAAATCAAATTGCCTGTTAAAGCAAGTGCAGCACATAACAGTTTTGTGGGCTCCGCCACAAACATCCTCACTATTACCGTATGTTTTTGACCTTTTTAAGTCTGTTTAATCAGATCCACTTATCTATGTGCATTAACATTTTCCAGTGACATTTTAAAAGAATGACACTAAGACGTACACAGGGGCAACTGCATCTCTTACCTACTCATAATGGCATTATTGCCAATCCAGCTTCCAGTCCCAGAACTAATGCATTTCATGTATTCCACCTCAAGGAATGGGCATCCCTGCTGACTACTAATGGAGTTTTACAGACTGCCCTATGGCAGGACCCACTCTCCAATAAGCGAGCCAAATAAGGGTCCTTACCTCTCCCAACCTCCTTTCTTGTCTAACCAAGCCTCGTACAAAGACATACGCAACAAAGAGGGTTACCTGCAGTTTTTCGGATCAAGATGGCCTATAAGAAACAATAACTTGGTTTCATAATATAAACAGCATTGGCAATGCCAATATTCTTGGCTTATGAATGAAAGTGCCTTTTGTGACACTGATGGGTGAAGACACTCAGGGCCTCATTACGAGTTTGGCGGGTGGCAGAGGCTGCCCGCCAAACTCATTAGGTCGGAAGACCGTCAGTTCATTCTTCTGAACGCTGGCCCTATTATGAGTTTACCGCTGGGCCAGTGGGCGGAAATAGAGTTTCCACCCGCTGGCCCAGCCGGAAACTATCCACAACATTGATGCTGGCTCGTAATCAAGGCAGTGAAAAGCAAAACAGTGTTGCCCATGGGGCCCCCAGATTGCCCATGCTAAGTGCTTGGGCACTGCAGGGGCCCCTGGCACCCCATCTCCACCAGCCTTTGCATAGCAGTGGAACCACCATGCAAAAGCTGGCAGACACAGGAATCATAATCCCCAGGGCAGCGCTGCTTGCAGTAGCAGTGCGAGCAGTCGGACCGTGGCCCTTTCGCTGCTGTTAGAATGTGGAAGTAGGACCGCCAGACCGACGCATTGTCGGAGGTCTGACCTCCACCGCGAGTCTGCGGTCCTAGGACCGCCAGACTCATAATGAGGGCCTCAGTAAGTTATCATACATACCCTCATCTCTGCACTCATGCACCTATTTGTCAATTTACTGTCTCACCCTTCCGTTCATCTTCTAATACAACCGCAATAAAACACAGACAAACAAAAGAAAACATGTGGCTGTCTAAACTCAGTGGGCGTATGCTTTAAGAAACATAGCTAAACGTAGTAGTCGGTGACTGGCAAATGCAAATAGCATATCATTGTTTTAAAGTACAAGCAAGGCTGTCAATCTGTCAAAGTGCATTAAAAAAAAGTTTGGGAAGAGTGATGTTGAGTGTGGGAAGCAACCTTTATCACGAAGGCTAAACAACAAAAAGCCTTTAGAACAAAGGATTTAGAAGAAAATGCCTTTATGACCAAAGGCTTTTAGAACAAAATCTTTTACGATTACGCCTTTACAATAGGATGCCTTTTAAAACGAAAATCGGGGGAAATATAAGTATATTGCAGGTAAGTAAACAACTCTTAAATATATTTATGTATATGTTTATATATATATATGTATATATATATATATATATATATATATATATATATATATATATATATATATATATATAAAATATGTGTTGAAAACGGCCCGTTTTGCAGGCTCATCCCCAATCTTTTTGCCTTCTGTCTCCTATTTTTTCTGCCCTGTTTTTGTTGGCTTTTGAACTCTGAGCACTTTACCACTGCTAACCAGTGCTAAAGTGCATATGCTCTCTGTGTAAATTATATTGTGGATTGGTTTATCCATGATTTGCATATTTGATTTACTAGTCAGTCCCTAATAAAGTGCACTAAAGGTGCCCAGGCCTGTAAACCAAATGCTACTAGTGTGCCTGCATTACTGGTTGTGCCACCCACGATGGTAGCTCTGTAAATATGGCTCAGACCTGCCACTGCAGTGTTTGTGTGTGCAGTTTTAAACTGCCAATTCGACTTGGCAAGTATACCCACCTGCCAGGCCTAAGCCTGCCCTTTTCTTACATGTAAGACACCCCTAAGGTAGGCCCTAGGTAGCCCCATGGGCAGGGTGCAGTGTATGTTTAAGGTAGGACATGCACTAATGTGTTTTATATGTCCTAACAGTGAAATACTGCTAAATTCGTTTTTCACTGGCCTATCCCTCTCATAGGTTAACATGGGGGCTGCCTTTAAATATGATTAAAGTGTAGATTCCCTTTGGGAGCGGACAGACATGTGGAGTTTGGGGTCTCTGAGCTCACAATTTAAAAATACATCTTTTAGTAGAGTTGATTTTAAGATTGTGTGTTTGAAAATGCCACTTTTAGAAAGTGAGCATTTTCTTGCTTAAACCATTCTGTGACTCTGCCTGTTTGTGGATTCCCTGTTTGGGTAAGTTTGACAGTTGGACTGTTTGCACCTCTCTCTAGACAGTGACACCAAGGGTGCTGGGAGTGTAGCCTTCATATCCTGATGAGCCATCTGTGCTAGTAGAGAGGGGAGGAGTGGTCACTCACACCGGTAAGGACTGTGCCTGCCCTCACACACTGCAGTTTCCAACCCCCTGGTGTGTATCTGGAGCCTGGCCTGGGCAAGGCAGGGTTTCAAAAACAAGAGAGACTTTTCTTTGAAGTAAACCTACTTCAAAGGGCAATATGGGTATAGAAAGGGCACCCCAAACCACAGAATTTAGATCACTTCTGGAAACCAAGAAGAACCTCTGCCTGGAGAAGAGCTGAGGAAGAAGAGCTGCCCTACCTGTGACTGTGCTTTGTGGAGCTATCCTGCAGTTGCTGCTCCTGCCTGTGCAAGAGGACAAAGACTGGACTTTGTGTGCCTTCCTTCTTATGAAGAACTCTCCAAGGGCTTGAAACTGAACTTGCCTACTGTTGTTGAAGTTTCAGGGACAGCAAAGACTTATCTGCCAGCACCTGGGGCCTCTGCTGAGACTCCTACCCTGCCAAGTGGTGCCCATCCAGTTCCTGAGACCCTGAAGGGAGAAGCTGTCAGAACAAGAGTAAGAAATCTACGCACAGACCGTCGACGGAGAAAAGATCGACGCTACTCTGAGATGCAGCTGAAAAACTGACATGCCACCGGCTTCGTGGCTGAAATCGGCACTCGCCTGCAGCGCGGCTGGAACATTGATGCATGCAGCTGGGGAAATGACATGCAGCATCGCTGACAGAGGCTGGTGAGATCGCAACCCGCGCTGGGCCTGCCCGGAACGGAGAGTGCTGTTCGGATCGACGCATCGCTGTCCTGCGAAGAGAAGAAACGATGCACACCAATCCGACCAAAGGGGAAACAATACACAGTCTCGCTCGTGAGTGATGTTGATGCATCGCAAGCCCCTTTTGACGCACACTTGCCCATGCGGGGTTACTTTTACAGGCCAAGGTACATTTCCATGCTAACAGCATTAGCATTGTGTTTAAAAGAACATGAAGACTCTTTTTGCTTTTTAATTAATAACAAGACTTGTGTAGGTTGAATTTTTGTCGTTTTCGTCTTGTTTTGTTTAGATAAATATTCTCTATTTTTCTTAACCTGTGTTGTGTCATTTTGTAGTGTTTTCATTGAGTTACTGTGTGTGTTGGAACAAATACTTTACACCTAGCACTCTGAAGTTAAGCCTGCCTGCTCATGCCAAGCTAGCAAGAGGGTGAGCGGGGGTTAGCTTAGGGTGATTCTCTTTTACCCTGACTAGAGTTGCTTGGACAGGGGGTAACCGGACTGCAACCAAAGACCCAATTTCTAACAATATATATATATATATATATATATATATATATATATATATATATATTACCTAGTGGCGGTTGCCACTAGGTAGTTATAGTTAGGACCTAGTTTCTATAGAACAAGTGGTTTTTTTACTTGCCTATGTCTTTGCTGCAAGTTGACAAATCTTCACAAAATTTTCCAAACAAATTTGATAGTCACGTCACAGTCATCCTGACTCCTTAGCCCCTCCAGGGTTAAAAAGCACTTTTTCAAAAAGAAACATTTACTGTGAATTCTTGAGTCGCAAATCCACTGCAACATTTTTTTTTAAAACAAGCACAGACTCCTGCACTTGTTTTCAATGAAGCCCATGCGCTGGCCAGGTCCCGGGGACATTGAGCTTTTGAATGCAGGGGGGGCCATCCGGCTACACCCTGGCAATCCTTGGGACCACTACCTACCAGGGATACAATTCTTTATGAATTATTGAGCTACACCACGTCACATACCAGCATAATCCACAAACCAGTCTGACAAGTAAGTTTGTCTGCTCATTTTCAGGGGACTCCTTCAGAATGAACAGACGGGTCTCTGTTGTAATTCAGGACAGACATGCGACAACTCTAATGAAGTCCTCCTTTTGCCCTGGTCACCCCCAAACGTTTTGGACAGATACTGGTGGTTATTGACTCTTGGCTGTGCCCTGGGTACTGCTAACCAGTCCCAAGGCCAGTGCTCTGTGTAAAGTGGATATGCAAATTAGGCTAATTATGATTGGCAGTATCAACCTAACGATAAGTCTTGGTATATGGTAGGGCATGTAGGCTTAGGGACTCCAGCATAGGTAGTACACCCACAGGTGCACTGCTGAGGTGCCCAGTGTCATTTTAAAGGCAGGCCTGCCTTGTTGGCTGCTTTTAAACTAAACCTACATGCAAATTCGACTTTGGACTTAAAAGTACTTCCAAAATCATAAACTACCTTATTTGTACATATAGGTCACCACCCCTAAAGTGTGCCCTAAGGACCCCTACGGCTAGGTTCTATGTAACTATACACAGGGACCTTATAAAATGTGTTTTATAAACCCTGGTGAAGAAAAATAGCAAAATTAATTTTTCCCTCACTGTATTGAATGGGCTCCATAGGCTAAAATGGGGAGGCTTCATTTTAATAATAAACTCCCAAAAGGAGCTAGCTATATCATGTTTGGTATCAAATGTATTGTTATAATAAATCCAACAACTTACCATTGTTGAATTTAATATAACTAATTCAGGGAAAGAGTTTTAGTACTCTAGCTGAAAGTTGCCAACGTAAGCTCTGCAGTGCCCTTATCTGGCCAGGATGCCTTTATGAGCTGTTCAGTGGCCTGGGCTGAAGACAAACTCTGTGCCTGGGTGAGGAGATCCGCCTCAGCAGATGGTGAAACAATATGGAGGGAGAGCAGCCAAACTGGTTTTCAAAGGAATGAAGAGCAGTTGGAGCAGCATTTTACCTCTCCCATTTCCTGAAAACACAGACAACCAGGTGCCCTATTGATTAGATTAGGAGAGGACAGGAAAGGGGTGTGTTAAGGATTTTCAGCCACACCAGTGGATGGACGCATCCAGACCTAACCTCCAAAATTCAGTTTCTACCATTCTGGATTTTTAAAGAATGTTGCTGCCTGGGATTGATTTTTGCCACACTTTCTAGAAAGTTGTCATCTAAGAGGGTGGTGGCCTGCCTGTTTGGACATTGCCCCCGCTGCTTTCTACCCCAGGAACAAGGATAAATATGGCATAGCTGTACCAACATCTCAGATCCCTACAAGGATAATGATCGAGGAAGAAGGACTACCCTGCTGTACCCCTGATCTGCAATTGGCACTGCACTCTGAAGGACTGAACAAGCTGCACACTTGGGCTTAACCACAAAAAGGACTTTGCCTGGCTTCAACTGGTTCAATAAATGACCCCCTGCTTGTTACAGGTGAAAAATAGCTAACTAGAGTCCCCTGCATCAAATCCTTAAGAAACTGACCAGCTGACCACTGTCCAGTGGTCATTTTAGAGTTCGAGCCAGGTGCATTCTGGGAGTTGTTGTCCTAACCTTCAAGCAGCAACTCAGAGCTTCTGGAACCTTTGGGTGAGCTGTGGACTCCTGAGGAACCTTCAAAGACCTTCTGAAAGAAGATCCAGAAGTTTGGAGATGATTGGAGAGCTTTGGTAGAAAGCTTAATAAAGGGACCGACCCACTGTGGTGAGTCAAGCCGGCTCACCTCAACAGCGACCCAGCCTGACTTGCAGGTCTGTCTCGCTGAAAAGCTCCAGAGCCCCAAACTTCCATGATTTCACCAGGGACTCCTGGTAAGGTAATCCAACAACCTTGCATGAAAATCGGCTTGTTGTGGAGGGTCGATGCCATCGGAAGGCAAAAGCTCCAAAAAAGTGACAAAATCTGAACGTAAAAAGTAGACCAGGACTTCCAGCTCAGCGTATCCAAGGAGGGCTCCAGGGACGTCAGAACAAGATTCAGCTGTGGCCCAGATAAAGATTGCCATCCTGAAAAATTGACTAAATCTGAAGGTAGAATTCTTAACCGGGGTCTCCTGCGATGTGTATCCAGGAAGGTCGGATTGGATTGGTGACTTCATGCCGCTGAAGAAATTCTTCAAGAAAAAGTCTAAGTTCAAAAGTAAACCTTTGACCAAGGCATCCTGCTTGCTGTAGCCAAGCAGGGCGCCATTGCAGTCGGCCTTAAACTTTGACTTTGCCCTTGTCAAGGTGCGACCAGATGTCCCAAGTGGCGCTTTTAGTTTCTAAGTGCTAAAATACACTAATTCTTTACAAATTCATATCTCTGGTTACTCTTATCCGATGGTCCATTTTTGTGTCAAATTAAAGATAAAAATATGTCCTATTTTTAAGAATTGGTTTTGTATATTTTAACTGCTTCCTGTGTTTTATTTTAGTGCTGTTTTCTTATAATTGAATGCTTTACACACTTTGGGGGTCATTACAACATTGGCGATAAAAGCCGCTTACTGCCGTGCAGAAGACCGGCAACACACCGCCGCAGCCGTGGAATTCCGCCACAGCTATTATGACCCACATCTCGAAATCCGACAAAATTCTGACACCCACACAAGTCCGCCACACCAAACGTCAGTGATAAACTGGCGAAAACAAATCCTCCACCGTCACGCCAACAGAAATACGCCCACGCTATCGCGACCCACGAATCCACGCGGCGGTCTTTCAACCGCGGTATTCCATTGGCGGTACACACCGCAGCACTCAAAATACACACACATCTACAAAACACCGCCACATTGGACAATTCGAAATACACACACCTGATACACATACACACACCACTCCCACACACCCAATACAATATAAAACACACACCCACATCACCCACAAACCCATACGACCAAAATCCCAAAAGAAGTCCAGAGAGAGACACCACCATCCACAAACTAGCAGCCACAGGCACTCAACACCATCACCCACACAACTTCCACGCACAAAACACCACACACCACTACATATCACCACACTTATCACCACACCCACCACCCCACACATCACCTACACCACCCCATGGCACGGCAAAGACACCCCAGGTTTTCGGAGGAGGAGCTCAGGGTCATGGTGGAGGAAATCATCCGGGTAGAGCCACAGCTATTTGGAGCACAGGTGCAGCACACCTCAATTGCAAGGAAGATGGAGCTATGGAGAAGAATAGTCGACAGGGTCAATGCAGTGGGACAACACCCAAGAAATCAGGACGACATCAGGAAGAGGTGGAACGACCTACGGGGGAAGGTGCGTTCCGTGGTCTCAAGACACCACCAGGCGGTTCAGCGGACTGGTGGCGGCCCCCACCTCCTCACCCACAACTAACAACATGGGAGGAGCAGGTCTTGGCGTTTCTCCATCCTGAGGGCCTCGCAGGAGTCAGTGGAGGAATAGACTCGGTAAGTCAAACCTTTAACTACCATATCCCCTACCCTACCTGTATGCTATCACATACCCCCACCCTCACCCCCACCCCTATCACTCCAACTCCTCACAAATGTACCAATATCACAAACCACACATCCCAACACCAAGCCCTGCATGCAAAAACAACGCATGGACACCCATCACTAAAGCATGCCCACTGCACATACCCAAACACCCCCCTAAACCAGCATCAGACAAGCCCCCACACAGGAATGCAAGCACTGGGGTACACGGTCACCCACCCATTGCACACCATGACACACACAGATGCAATAATCATGCTTTTACACCCCTGCAGGACCACTATCCAAGGTCACCAGACAGGAGGGTCCAGACATCTCCACCCCACCCACAAAAGAGGCCCACAGTGATGACAGCAGCTCTGTCCAACTAGATCTAGATGACCAACCCCGACCATCGTGGGCCTCGGGATAGTCGGTTCCCCTCACACAGGCACAGGCCACCACAGACCTACCCCCCTCTGGTAACACCAGCACAATACCCACCTAGCGGGCCCATACCTCCGTCCCCAGGACACGTCAATCAGCTGTGTGTCCACCACTACAGGGAACCCATGATAACCCACCACCCCAACAACAACAGGGACCTGGGGGCAGTGGTAGTGGGCACACGGTCCAGGGGACCGAGGCCCAGGAACACTGTGCGACAGGGGGTGGACAGGCCAAGGGAACCCACTCTCCACGAGTCCCTCTCCTCCATCATGGGAGCATACCACCACTCCCAGGAGACGATGGTGTCGCTGTTTTTTGCCTCCCCTATGTCGTAGGTGCAGTACTCACTGTGGTCTTCGCCGCCGGCATTGGTGCTCCTCGTACAGGAGCAGGAAGACTAGTGCAGGAAGAATATGGAGTTCCGGCTCCATGGTGCCCTCCTTCCTCGTTGAGTGTGTAGAGGTGAGCGTTTTCCCTTCGAAATACCTGTTTCCGCAGTGTTTTTATCCTCGGTGAATCCGCCCCGGAAAAGGTGGCGGATTGGCCTGTCATAATAGTGTGGGCGGTACATTGTCTCCCGCCTGCCTGTTGGCGGTGACCGCCAAGCTGTTTGTCTGTACCGCCGTGGCGGTCGGAGTGTTAAAGCGGATGTCTTTGTTGGCGGTTTCCGCCACGGTCGTAATTCCAATATTTTTACCGCCGGCCTGTTGGCGGTCTTACCGCCGCTTTAACACCGTCCGCCAAGGTTGTAATGACCACCTTTGTCTCCTAAGCTAAGCCTTGTTGCTCGTTGCCAAGCTGTTAGGGTTTGTGCACAGCAAAGAGCATGTCCCCTCTCACTGCACTAGTGGGTTCTGTAATAGCTCCCTTTTAAAATTACTATTGAAAGCCTTTCTTGTTATCTCACCTTCCCCCCCACCCCCCTAGGCTTCTGTGTATGTTGTTTAATGTGCTGTTTTGTTTACACATTGGGCCTTGCTTTTACCAAGGCTTCTTTAAAACACTCCTCTCTAGGCCATGTGTTAATTTAACTAATTTGCATAATAACTGAAACTCTGCACACCTTTCAAGAACATGTGCAGCATGTGAGGACCACACCCAGCTCTTCAAACCACACCCAGCTCTGCACACCTTTCAAGAACATGTGCAGCATGTGAGGACCACACCCAGCCCTGTCTATAAAAGGCAGCCCTCGAGCCTCGCCCAGTGCTTGTGCTCGTCTACCTCCCGCTTACCTGAGGACAGATCCCTCGGCGCTGGCACTCCTGCTCTCTACAGACTTTCATTGGCTTCAATGGGCGCAGCTGCTGGCTCTTCCTTCTTCCGGTTTCCGGTTCCTCCTTGCCTCAGCCTCTCTCCTACAAGCAACCTGCAAAAGAGAAAGAAGACAAGGTTAGACTGATCAGTATCTCTTGCCAGCAACAAGTAAGTGCAAAACTTTTATTACCTGAAAGAACTTTGACAACAATTTCTGGATTCGTGTATAGACAATTTGAAACAAGATACCTTCCACGAACATTGTGATTCAAACTCTTTGTTACAACAATACTTTGCGGAACTTTGTGAAGTAAACATTTTTTTATGGAACTTTTAAGAATCGAACCGTGGAAACCATTAACAGCAAGGCAAACAGTAAATCAAGGACTTGCACAAATTACATGCTGTATTTTGACGTAAAAGTACAGTATTTGTTTTATAAAAGATTCTGGAAATATGGGAAAAGTGAGTCTGCTATTGGCAATTTAGGCTTTAGTTATATTAAGATGAATGTTTGATATTGATAATTCTGATAACGGTATTTGTTTAATGTTTTAGAAGCTTTAGAGTAATAGAAAGCACATCCCAGAGCAGTAACACATTCCAAACCTGGAAACTAGAGACCAGGATCCAAGAGGTACTTTTAGAAGAAAATTTCTAATAAATAAAGGGATAGTCAGGAACCCAGTTAGGAATAGGATGTACTTATCTGTTCTTTGTTTATGTTTCATTAGGCACCAGTTTCTACCGAAGTCAGAGAGGGCCGCAGATTTGTGCAGCACTTCAACAGTGGAAACGCAAGAACGCTGTTGTCTCTTTATTTTATTTTATCCACTTCCCCCCTTCCCTTGAGCTTCTGTTCTTAGTGCACTGTTTTAAAAACTAGTGTGCTGGAACAAGCAGTTTCAGGGTGGGGTCGGATTGTCTTCAACCTCCATCAGAACTGAACAAGGACTCAGGTGAGCTGGGCTTTGACAGAAGCACAAGCCTTAAATAAAATAAAAAAAATCAGTTCTGGTGGACGATGAATATCGGGGAAGAAATAGAGGGCATTGACGTCACGGATATGGCGCAGGCCCTAAATGAGGACTTGGCTCATAATGAATCAGTGTCTGGCATCTTGCAACATATGCAAGAGGAAATAGAGAGATTAAAGATGGAGAATACCTCTTTAAAACAGGATTTAAGCAGGTATAAGTTTAGGGTATCTCAGTGGAACACAGCTTTTACGCCTTTGTTTAAAACCTCCTCAGAGACAGGGGCGCCATCAAAACATACAACTTTGCCTCCCCCAGTTGAGGTCACTGTTAATGTTCCTAATGCTGTGCCCTTAGCAGCACCTGAACGTTTTCATGGAGATAGTAACAAATTCCATGTTTTTATCAATCAATGTCAATTACACTTCGTTTGTAAGCCACAACAGTTCCCTACTGATGCTACGAAAGTGGCATTCGTCTTGTCTGTTTTGGGTGGCACAGCAGCCAATTGGTCAATTCCTTTCGTGGAGAGAGATGATCCCATCCTCCATAATTGGAATCAATTTAAACGTACCATGACCAGCCTTTTTGCAAAACACACTTTCATGCAGGCAAGTGATAATGAGCTTTTAAATCTTAAACAAGGTAACAAGGATTTATTGACCTATCTCACTAGTTTTAATCGTTTACTCACCGAAACACACTGGGCAGAAGAAAAGCGTGTCTCCCTTTTCTATAAAAGTTTGAGAGACGAGTTAAAAGACGCGCTGGCTCATATCGTTGATTTGCCAGAAGACTATTCGGACTTTGTAGATTTAGTTGTGAAATTAGAACATAGACTAGGAGAAAGAAAGGGAGATAAATACAAACTGGAATCACGGTTAACTTGTATTAGACACGAGAAGAAAGACCCAGATAATAAACTCCCTGAACCTGAGCCTATGCAAATAGGGACACTCAGAGGTTCACTCACATCAGAGGAAAAAGAAAGAAGCAGAAAACTTCAATTATGTTTATATTGTGGAAGGGCAGGTCACTTTGCCAGAGAATGTCCAGTAAAGCCTAAAAATCCACGAAAGGGTGCTGTTTCCTCCACCTCCTCAACTGAATCGGGAAACGATTAAGCTCGACAAGGGAAGAGGTTACTTGTTCGAGAAAACATCTTAATCAAACCTCTAATGCTGCAGCCTTCATGGTACCGCACATACCTAGACATTTCATAATTCAGGTCGTTTTAATTGGTACTACCCAAGTGAGGCATTCTCTCCCTGTCCTACTGGACTCAGGCGCGACAGGAAATTTTGTGGATAATAAGTTAGCTGAAAACTTAGGACTTCCTATGTGCCTAAAGCCTTGTCCAGAAGCAGTATGTGCAGTGGATGGGTCAGAATTGACCTCTGGATTAATCACAAAACAAACAAGTCCACTTGTTATGGTCTGTCAGATGGGCACACAGAGGTGATTAGCTTTGATCTGATAGATACTCCTAATTTTGGTTTGATTCTCGGGGTACCCTGGTTAACAACTCATAACCCAAAAATTAATTGGGTGAATAGAAATGTTACTTTGGATTCCTCTTTCTGTAGAACCAATTGCTATCAAGAAGCAGATACAGAACAGAGCACAGTATTACACTGTGCTAGTGTTATACAAGATGAACCAAGTCTCCCTCCTGAATATTCTGACTTTAAAGACGTCTTTGATCCAGTAAAGGCTAGTGTGCTGCCCCCACATAGGTCTTATGACTGTCGTATAGATCTTATCCCAGGGGCCCCTTTACCTAATAACAGAGTATATGCTTTGACTGACGAAGAAACCAAATACTTAAGAACCTACCTAGATGACCTACTACAGTCTGGGTTCATCCGTCATTCCACATATCCGGTGTCATCTCCACTCTTTTTTATCCCGAAGCCGGATAAATCCCTGCGCGCGTGTATCGATTATAGAGGACTAAATAAGGCTACAATAAAGAATAAATATCCTCTTCCTCTAATACCTGTGTTGTTGGATCAGTTAAGACATTCTACTGTATACACTAAACTAGATCTGCGGGGAGCTTACCACCTGGTCCTAGTAAAAGAGGGGGATGAGTGGAAGACAGCTTTCAAGACAAAGTTTGGTTTATTTGAGTACACAGTAATGCCCTTTGGGTTATGTAATGCCCCTGCGGCCTTTCAGTTCTTTATAAATGAGGTCCTACACGAATTCCTGGACGTTTGTGTCATAGTATACATAGACGACATCCTCATTTACTCTAAGAACTCAGAAGAACATACCCAACATGTTCGTGCAGTATTATCAAAGTTAAAAGAAAATCATCTTTTTGCTAAGTTAGAAAAGTGTACTTTTAATGTCAGCAAGGTGGACTTTTTAGGATACTGCCTGTCACCTCAAGGAATAACTATGGATGTAAAGAAAATCAGTGCTATTGCTGATTGTCCAGAACCATCCTCTGTAAAAGATATTCAGAAATTTCTGGGTTTCGCCAATTTTTATAGGAGGTTTATTGCACATTTCGCAGACATTGCGGCCCCAATAACTACCTTGTTGCGGAAAGGGCAACGATTTCTTTGGACTGATGAGGCGGCACACGCCTTTCAACTCCTAAAACAAAAGTTCACTTCAGCCCCAATTCTGAAACATTCTGATCCTGACTTGCCTTTTGTTGTTGAAGCGGATGCTTCACAAGTAGCTTTAGGAGGAGTTCTCTCTCAACGAGATGCAGTAGATAAGCCAGTTACATCCTATAGCCTTCTATTCCAAAAAGTTATTACCAGCTGAACAAAATTACACTGTGGCTGAAAGGGATCTACTAGCTATCAAAGTAGCCTTTTCAGAATGGAGGCATCATTTAATGGGAGCCAAGTACCCAGTTACAATCTTTTCTGACCATAGGAACCTACAGTTTTTTGGATCACTTAAAGCACTAACACCACGTCAGATGCGCTGGTTAAATTTTTTTTAGCACATTTGACTTTGTAATAACCTATAGACCAGGTGCACAACAAATTCAATCTGATGTGTTATCTAGATACGGACATACTTCAGACATGAAACAAGATAAAATAGGAGAACCCATTATTCCTCCCCAAAAGTTTTTGGCACCAGTACAACAGAAGGATTTCATCACAGATCTATATAATGCACACATGCAAATAGCACCTCAGGATTGGTTAAAAGATTCCCATAACACAATACAACGAGGTTTATTGTATCACGACAACATGCTGTTAGTGCCCACCTCTGAATTACAAACACAGGTGATAATTTGGCATCACGCCTCACCGTTGGCAGGTCATCCTGGTTGGGTAAAAACCCTGGAAAATGTGCAAAAACACTTTTGGTGGGACACTATAAGAAAGGACATTAAGCAATTTGTCACTACCTGTCCAATTTGTGCAAGACATAAATCTTCTCATAAGGCCCCTGACGGTTTGTTAATACCAATGCCAACACCCAAGCAACCTTGGCACACTGTGAGCGTGGACTTTATTGTAGGTTTACCACCTGTAAAATCTTTCACAACAGTGTTGGTTATAGTGGATTTTTTATCTAAAATGGCACATTTTGTACCATTACGGAAATTACCCACGGCGGCAGAATTTGCCGATATTTTTATAAGGGAAATTGTGCGTTTACATGGTTTGCCAAGCAAAGTGGTGTCAGACCGAGGGAGCCAGTTCAACTCTAAATTTGGGAAAAAATTATGTAAAAAACTGAAAATAGATGTGGCATTATCCACTGCTTTCCACCCAGAGACAGATGGACAGACTGAACGACTGAACCAAACCTTACTTCAAACGCTACGTTGTTTATTGGCTGATTATTCTAGTGAATGGTTGGAAGCTCTCCCTGTAGCGGAGTTTGTTTATAATAATACTGAGCATTCAGCTCTACTTTGCTCACCATTCTATTTCTTGCAGGGGTATCATCCAAGAGCTATACCCATTTTGTTAGAAGATTCTCTGTTACCTACAGTAACGGATAGACTAACAAGGTTAGGTGACATACAAGACAAAGCCAGGAAACATTTATTAAAGTACAAGGAAAGCATGAAAAGACAAGCAGACAAACACAGATCTGAGGCCCCAATGTATAAAATCGGTGACAAGGTATGGCTCTCCACAAAGAACCTAAACATAGAGGGATCCCGAAAGCTGCAACCACGTTTCATTGGACCCTTTAGTATAACTGCCATAGTAAACCCGGTAACAGTAAAATTAGATTTACCAAAAGAATATCCAGTACATACTACATTCCATGTGTCCTTGCTTAAGCCGTACAATCCAAAAACCCGACCTGAACCACCACCTCCACCCATACCAATTAAGGGAAATCTAGAATATGAAGTGAAAAGCATAAAAGACTCAAAAAGAATTAGGGGAAGTCTGTTTTATTTAGTAGAATGGAAAGGATATGATGAATCTGAGAATTCATGGGAACCAGCATCATATGTACATGCCCCACAGCTGATTAGACGGTTTTATTTAAAAAATCCAGGAAAACCCCGTCCTGTAGGAGGGCCTTTGAGGGGGGCAACTGTTAGGGTTTGTGCACAGCAAAGAGCATGTCCCCTCTCACTGCACTAGTGGGTTCTGTAATAGCTCCCTTTTAAAATTACTATTGAAAGCCTTCCTTGTTATCTCACCTTCCCCCCCCCCCTTAGGCTTCTGTTTATGTTGTTTAATGTGCTGTTTTGTTTACACATTGGGCCTTGCTTTTACCAAGGCTTCTTTAAAACACTCCTCTCTAGGCCATGTGTTAATTCAACTCATTTGCATAATAACTGAAACTCTGCACACCTTTCAAGAACATGTGCAGCATGTGAGGACCACACCCAGCTCTTCAAACCACACCCAGCTCTGCACACCTTTCAAGAACATGTGCAGCATGTGAGGACCACACCCAGCCCTGTCTATAAAAGGCAGCCCTCGAGCCTCGCCCAGTGCTTGTGCTCGTCTACCTCCCGCTTACCTGAGGACAGATCCCTCGGCGCTGGCACTCCTGCTCTCTACAGACTTTCATTGGCTTCAATGGGCGCAGCTGCTGGCTCTTCCTTCTTCCGGTTTCCGGTTCCTCCTTGCCTCAGCCTCTCTCCTACAAGCAACCTGCAAAAGAGAAAGAAGACAAGGTTAGACTGATCAGTATCTCTTGCCAGCAACAAGTAAGTGCAAAACTTTTATTACCTGAAAGAACTTTGACAACAATTTCTGGATTCGTGTATAGACAATTTGAAACAAGATACCTTCCACGAACATTGTGATTCAAACTCTTTGTTACAACAATACTTTGCGGAACTTTGTGAAGTAAACATTTTTTTATGGAACTTTTAAGAATCGAACCGTGGAAACCATTAACAGCAAGGCAAACAGTAAATCAAGGACTTGCACAAATTACATGCTGTATTTTGACGTAAAAGTACAGTATTTGTTTTATAAAAGATTCTGGAAATATGGGAAAAGTGAGTCTGCTATTGGCTTTAGTTATATTAAGATGAATGTTTGATATTGATAATTCTGATAACGGTATTTGTTTAATGTTTTAGAAGTTTTAGAGTAATAGAAAGCACATCCCAGAGCAGTAACACATTCGAAACCTGGAAACTAGAGACCAGGATCCAAGAGGTACTTTTAGAAGAAAATTTCTAATAAATAAAGGGATAGTCAGGAACCCCGTTAGGAATAGGATGTACTTATCTGTTCTTTGTTTATGTTTCATTAGGCACCAGTTTCTACCGAAGCCAGAGAGGGCCGCAGATTTGTGCAGCACTTCAACAGTGGAAACGCAAGAACGCTGTTGTCTCTTTATTTTATTTTATCCACTTCCCCCCTTCCCTTGAGCTTCTGTTCTTAGTGCACTGTTTTAAAAACTAGTGTGCTGAAACAAGCAGTTTCAGGGTGGGGTCGGAATGTCTTCAACCTCCATCAGAACTGAACAAGGACTCAGGTGAGCTGGGCTTTGACACAAGCTACCAAGTGTTGAGCTGGAGTTAATTTTTTGGGACCTAACTGGACCTAGGGGGGATTAATGGCCTATTGCTCAGTGTAGGTACTTTTCTACCCTTAACAATGATCCACTTTCCAACATTTAATGTAGCACCACTTAAAGTGTCCTGCCTCACACAGACACAGGCACAGCCTCTCTGCGAGATACCCGGTGGTTGTTACACCCTCCTCTGAAAACTCGAAACTAGAGCGCGTGCAGCGAACATAAAATTTAGGCCATGTGAACAGAACGACGATCCCTGGAAGTTGTTGAGATGGGGCCACTCACCTGAAAAGCAGGATGTCTGGAGGGGCGATGGTGTGCCCCCGACCTCCTGGAACATCTCTCAGCACTTCCTGGTGGACACAGAAACCCCAGCAGGTGTCCCAAAAGGAAAGGGGGAGTGGAAGAGAAAGAGACAAAACACTGCCACGTCTTGCCGGTCCAGCCAGGCACCCTGTATCTTCAGGGGGCAGGTCATTGTTGACAGAGTGATAGTAGAGTTAGTGCACTTAACTTCCTTGAAACTGAATCTCTCTTTCTGATGTGGGCATGGGAGCAGCAGAAAAACCTCGGGATGCTCCAGCACATTTCTTGGATATTAGTAACTTTTGGCACAATTACTAACACTGCATTATCAAACTGAGTACCATAACAATAAGTCCTGTGACACTAGGGCTGGCTTCACAGAGATTCACTGTTGCACGCTACAATTAGAACTCTGGTTTCACTTATCATGCACAAGAAAGAAAAACAAGGGCATTAATTATATCACATATAACTTTCCTACATGCATATTGTTAAACTAAAAGGAACAAAAACAATCCAAGAAATACAAATGTCCACTCTGGGTTCAAACAGTTAGGGTGGCACAGTTTGGTTTGGTTTCACTGTGTGTGTGAAAACCCCTTCAAAAAGCAAATTCCTCAAACCTGAAACATAGACGTGAATGTCACAATTGAAATCCAAGAGTTATGCTACTAGAGAAAGAAAAGTCACGTAAATGCTCTTTTAAAATTGCACTGTCACTTTTTGTAGTACTTGAGCTCAAGCAGATTTTCTGATGCACATTTAGGCAAGTAACTACAATAATAATGTAGAATGTTCAGAAATGCATTTGTCTCTTCAAGATAAGCACTCTGCCAAAATATGAGGTCTGAAATACACCAGCTGTTCTAGGAAAGCGGGGCTTAAAGAGCAAACTCCCTGGAGAATACTAGTCACTTAGCTGCAGTCTTTTCCGGAGTGCTGGAGGAATACTTGGTGTCAGCTGGTACAGGAACGAAGAAATGAATTGCCTCAAAAGTCCTGAATACGAGGATAACAGCAGGGCTGGACTGCCAATTCAGATGCTGAGATTAGCAAGCAAAACAAAGCCACGCAGGGAGGCATGCTTCACTCTATTTATAGCCAATCAGGAAAGCAGTTGAGTTTCCACACGTGGATGAGCCACCACACCCAATTAGAAGCACGTCTACACCACACCCAATTAGAAGCACATGTCTACACCTGCCCACATTAGCAAACAAGCATTGGTAAAACAAGCATTGATAAAACCAATTGTGTAACACAGCACATTATGTTTACTTAGAAACATGAAGGTTTAACCAAGAACAGAGATATGATTTAACCCTAATCCCTGGGGATGGTGACAGATAAAACAGGAGGCACCTTGGGGATTCCTGACAGAAGTAATCTGCCCTTTGTGGATAAAAATACATGTTTTACATCTAGTCACAGTGTGCCTAAGAACAGCAAACAACACTTGTCAAGTGCACAAACACAAAAGCAGAATGAACTCAACTGTGTGCAAAAACATTTTAAGACTACATCAGTCCACTTCAAATATTCGCTTACAATTGTTTATTTATACCTTCACATGTATCACCAACCTCTCAGGCAGGGAACCGCTCATAACTGAACTCTATTCAAATCGCCCAGAATAATGCTTGGAATACTGTGACCTCAAAGGTGACTATCACTGCATTCTACCTAAGCAATCTATTTCAGACCACAACACATCTCCCTCTCTCACAATATCATAAACAAAATACAACAGTTACTTTCAATATCAAAAAAATACGCTTTTAGAAAAAACACAAATAAACATAAAGAAAATGTATATATGTACAGAATGAGGATGTTGTGTACCATATATACATTTTCACACAGTATAGGTAAAAACGTTTCGGTTCCCACAAAAATTGTTTGAGTAAATTTCATCCATTTCATGACTTGAACTATGCTTATAGTTTGTAACTTCCCCCACCACATAGTCCTTGTGCCAACTTGGTATAAATCTCTTTCTTTTTGTCAAAAACTAATTATAATCATTTAAATTCTCTACACCATTGCTTCAATCTATCACAGTTTCCTAATTAGCAGGATTTACTTTGGTAAATCTGGACATGCTCCACACATCTCCTGAGTCTAAAAATGTGACATTCCTTCTTAGGGAAGTTATCACAAAAGGACCCATGAATTTTGAACAACTCTTTTTTTAGTAGTCTTGGTTGTCTCACTAAAACTCTGTCACTCACTTCAAACTCAGATTACATACATAATTCTTTGCATCAAAGTGAGTTTTATACTTGTTTTGATGTTCCCTGCTATGCAAAACTAGCTCATCATTTGAAATGTTCACATTTTGTTCCACACTTAGTTTTAACCATACAGGGTTGAGTTTACAATGAGGTTTCCTGCCTTTAAACAAAGCGAGATAAAGGTGTCACACTATTAGGGGTGACACAGTGTGCCCACCAGGTTTCTTTCAACATTTCTTTCAGAGATTTCTTATTCAAGAGCGCACACTGTGCCCAATTTTTTACTATTTTATCCATACTCTGCTAAACCATTGGCTTGAGGTGAATAAAGGGCTGTCTTGAAATAAGTTATTGACAATTCTTTGAGAAAATCTTTCATTTCTTGAGATACGAATTGTACCTCATTATCAGTCGCAAGATTTTTTGGAACCCCTTTTCTAGAAAACTTCTCTTCTAAAAATTCATTGTTTTAGAGTTTATTGCAGCCTCACATTTTGTGACTACCCACTTAGAAGTGTAGTGTACCAGCAGCATAACATACCGTTCATAATTGGCCAAACGATCAAATGAACCTGCTATATCTAGGCCTAGTTTGGTCCATGGCTCCATTGGAACCTCCATAGATGACAGGGGAGTTGTGTGAGTTTTCTTTGTTTTGTCATTATTCACACAATGACAACAATCGTTTACAATAATTTCTACCTATTGATCCATTCTTGGCCACCAGTACCATTTAGGGCATTGAGCCTGGGTCATTTTTCTCCCAAAATATCCTTCATGACTCACATTAATTATTTTTTTCTCTCAAAACTTTAGGAGGTACCACACATTTCCCCCTTAACACTTTTCTATCACCAATGCTAAGTTTATCTTTAACACAAAGGAATCCCTCCACAGCAGTTGGTACATCTTTCTTATTTGATCAACCATTTACAATGAGTTCCCTTAATACTGACAACTCTAAATCACTTGAATTGGCGATTTCATACTTACCATTCTTCAAGGCTGGTTCATATACCCATTCTACAGCTACTTCTTCACACACATCTCAACCCTGGTTAATCAGCAGCCTAAAAAGGCAATCTGCCATTCCATTTTTTGATCCAGGTACATACTCAACTGTGAAATTATAACTGGACAATTTATCTGACCGCGTCCTGATCCTAGGGGACCCATTTTCCATTTCTCTACATAAAAAAATAGGAGTAAGTGGTTGATGATCTGATCTAACCACAAAAGGTATTCCCCATAAGAAAAACATCTAGTTCAATAACTGAATATCGCTCTTCAGCACCTTTTAATGAGCGAGATCCAAATGCAACCACCTTCATTTCACCATCCACCATTTGAGCCAAAACTGCACCCAATCTCTCAAGACTGGCATTGGTTAATAAAAGTGTTTTCCAGTGGACATCAAAATATCCCAAAGTTGGTCATTTCCCAAGGCTACATTTAACACGGTTGGAGGCCTGGTCTCATTGTTCAGTCCAATTGAACTGGACACCCTTTTTTAGCAGTATCCTCAGTGGCTGGTAAACACTAGCAAAATTCTGAAATTTTGAACAAATGCTACCAAAACAAGAAATGAACGCACTTGGGGGGTCATTACAACACTGGCAGACGGTGTTAAAGCGGCGGTAAGACCGCCAACAGGCTGGCGGTCTTTTTTTCAGTATTATGACCATGGCGGTTACCGCCATGGCCATCCGCCGTTTTCCCGTTCTGCCCGCCAGGGTGGAGATGACCGCTGGGCTGGAGACCTGGGTCTCCAGCCCGGCGTCCGAGACAATACCGCAGCCGGTATTGTGACCCGGCTTACCGCCGTGGATTTCCAGCGGTAGGACCTGCCATGAAATCCATGGCGGTAAGCACTATCAGTGCCAGGGAATTCCTTCCCTGGCACTGACAGGGGTCTCCCCCACCACCCACCCCCACCCCGACTCCCTCCCCTACACCCCCCACCAACCCTGCCACCGCCCAAAGGTGGCAGGGCCCCCCTCCCCACCCCGACCCCCAACATACCATTACTGACACACACCCGAAACGCACGCAGGCACCACCAACACACATACACGCACACACACCGACATACATGCCAACATCCACACACACACACTCAGACACGTACATCCACATTCACACATTCACACACACATCCATACAGACATACATACAGACATACACGCACACATTTCTGAAACACGCATCACCCCCGCAAGCATACACGCACTCACACCCCCCCTACATACACAGACGCACACCCCCATGCACCCACACAACACCCCCCACCCCCCTCCCCTAACGGACGATCAACTTACCTGTTCCGTCGATCCTCCGGGAGGGGACGGGAGCCATGGGGGCAGCTCCGCCAACACCACACCGCCAACAGAACACCGCTGCGCAGAATCACATGACGTGATTAGCTCGGCGATGTTCTGTTGGCGTGGCGGTGGAGGTGGAGCAACCTCCACTTCCCCACCGCCCGCAAGTATGGCTGTTGGCGGCTCTCCATCGGAAAAACGACGGAGGGCAGCCAACGGTCATAATATGCCGCGCGGCAAACCGCCACTACTGGCGGTCTTCCGCACGGCGGTCCCTCGGCGGTCTTCTTAAAAGACCGCCAAGGTTGTAATGACCACCCAGGTCTTTGTTTCCTGGCTTAGGAGCCTCCACAGTACTATTTGCCACACAGTACTATTTGCCAAATCAATTTTTTGACTCATTCCCTCATTGAGATGGAGTGTCTCAAGAAAGTTACAGTTGATACTCTGAATTTGCACTTATCTTTTTTTATCACCAAACCTGCATTCTGTAACTGCTCCAACCCTCTCCACAATATCTCATAATGTTCTTGTTGATCTTGACTATAGACTAAAATGTCGTCCTGGAAAAATAAAACTTTATCCAACCCTTTTAATACTTTCTTCATGACCATTTGAAAAAATGCCCAAAAGCATCCAGATGAAACTAAATGCTCCCAAAAGAGTTAAAAATGATGTCAATGGTCTACAGTAAGGATAGCGCATAACATGGTGGTAAGCAGAAAATCACACTGAATAACTTTGCATCTTTGAATAATGCCAATGTGTCCGAAATATTCGATTATGGTTGTCCTGACTCCTTACCTTTGGTAGTGAGGACCCAGAGGGAATTCCCCCAGGGCTAAAAAACATTCTTTTTTTTCAATTTTCATCGCAATTTGTGGCGGATCTAGCAATTTTTAAAAAAAAAGAAGCACAGGCTCCCACACTCAGGTTTTTTAAGCCCCTGGGTGGGCCAAGACCTGGGGGCATTTGTTTTTTGGAGTGCGGGTGGCCACTTGGCCCCCAGGCTCTGGGGATCACCAACTCCCCAGGGCTACATGAAACTGGTTTGGCGAAGGCCTATTGGCCTCCCCCTCAGCTCCGGGAACCTCTACCTCCCTGGGACAAACAATGTAATTTGAGTGGGAATGCTGCATGGCCCCCTCCTTCCCCGGGGACCACCATCCCCCAGGTGCAAAAATGGATTGTAACATGGGGGAGGCCAGATGGCCTCCCCCACAGCCCCAGGGCATGCACATGGCCCCTCCGCAGTCCTCAGGATCGTCACCTCCCCCAGACATTTATGCGCTAGTGTGTAGGCGCACTGCAGAGCCACCCACTCCACAGCCCTGTTAATCAGCACCTCCCAATGGCCCATAATAATGATAAGAATGTAAAGAGGGTCCGTTTCAGACCCCTGTTAGGCCTGGGAATTACTACCTCCCCAGGGCTATGTGAATGTTGGAGGAGTGGGCGCTGCCCCCTCACGGAGCCAAAGATGGCCCTGGGGACTGCCACCCCTTAGGGCCAGCTACTGCTTTGTCCCGTGGTGCCCACCCCTGGGACATAGGTGTTTGCTGTGCCTTGCCTGCAGCTTTGTAGCTGCAGCCAAGCCACAGCAAACACTTCGGTTTTTTGACAGCGGGATCTGTCAAACAGGACCCACTGTCAAAAAGCGAAGCTTTCATCTCTGTCGCCTGCACGTGTGCAAGAAACAGAGCTGGAATTCTTTAGCAAACAGGGAGCTGCTGTTAAAAGAAGCTTCCTGCTTGCTGAAGCAATGGCACTGCAAGGTAAACCTTGAGACTTACCCTGCAGTACCAGATAGCTTGTAAAGGGCATTTTGTTAAATAATAAAAACAAAGAAATAAATATGTAGGGACCACAGGAGAACCCTTGACGGTTCCCTTGAGGTCCCAAATAGCCCATAAATGGCTTAAAAAAAAAGAAGAAAAAAAACAATAGCTCAGTGTGAAGGTCACAGACCTTCAAACTGAGCACTCAGGGTTTGAATTCAGCCTGACTCGCTTCCTCCCTTTTTTTAATTTAAACTCTAAATTATTTTATTTTTAAAAAAAGTCAGATACACTTTTTATTTTAAATTGTACAGAAATATCTCATTATAAGTATATCATACATCCAAGCCTAAAAACTCTCTATCTCTCTCCCTCTCACTTTCTTTCTCTCTCGCTGTCTTTCAATCAATTTTCCCACTCACACACCCACTCAGGCACTTATGTACCCACTCACAGCCCCACTCAGACTCTTACACACCTACTCACAGACCCACTGACAGCCTCATGCACCCACTCACAGACCTGCGCAGACACTTAGGCACTCCATTAAAACATGGATGTATGCACCCTTACACCCAGACAGGCACTCTCGCAGCCACTCTCTCACCCAGATACACCCTCTCACACCCACTCTGACACCCAGGACAAAAGGCCGTGCACAGCATTGGGTTGGGTGGTTAAGTGGGTTGGCCGCAGGTTCTGGCTGCAGGCCAGGGCTTGCGAACAACCTCTGCTGTGTATGGGTGAAGGCCATGTATGGAGCAAGTTTAGGTGCTTATAGGGGGTTAGCCTCAGGGCCTGGCCACAGGTCAGGCTCTGCGGCCAACTGCCGCCGCATAAGACCAAAGACCGTGTGCGGCGGTGGTTGGATTAACATATATTAATGAAAATGAATATACTTTTTTTTAAAAACATGGAAATTCACTGAAAAAAACAAAGGTTACAGGGATGTTATAGTAGGAAATAGAATTTAAAAAACCTTAGAAATTTGCGTAAAAAAACCCAAAGGTTACAGGGACGTTATAGTTAGGTTCACATTTCAAGCATACAAAACTATAGAAATTCACACGTTATACTCAGAGTTACCTCAAGTAACCATAACTTGTACCCTAATTTAACTAGAACTCATGCCATCGCCGTGCACTGCTGTGAGAAACTAGGGCTGATTGCAGAGGCCCCATAACTTTTTGCCCCCATTTTCCACTTTATGCTGGTGTTTTCCTGACTCTGATGGTGCCCTGGGTACTGCTAACCAGTCCCAGGGCCAGTGCTCTGTGTAAAATGGATATGCAAATTAGGCTAATTATAATTGGCTAAGTTAACCTACCTATAAGTCCCTAGTATATGGTAGGGCATGTAGGTTTAGGGACCACAGCATAGGTGGTGCACACCTAGGTGCATTGCTGAGGTGCCCAGTGTCATTTTAAAAGCAATCCTGCCTTGCTGGCTGCTTTTAAATTAAAGTTATATGCAAATTCGACTTTGGAATTAAAGGTACTTCCAAAGTCTTAAACTACCTTATTTTTACATATAAGTCACCCCTAAGGTGTGCCCTATGTGCCCCTAGGGCTGGGTGCCATGTAACTATAAGCAGGGATTTTATAAAAATAGATTTATAAGCCCTGGTGAGGTAAAAACAGCCAAATTCGTTTTTCCCTCATTGAAGTAAATGGCCTTCATAGGCTAGAATGGGCAGACTTTATTTTAAATTTTAAAGTCTCCTTAAATGTTACATACCAAGAATTTGGTATCAAATTGATTGTTGTAATAAATCCCACAACTTCCAGTTGTTGGATTTAATATAACTAGTACAGGTAAAAAGTTTAGACTTTACCTAAAAAGTTGCCAATTTCAGCTCTGCGTTGTTTTTGCTGCTGTGCTCTGATTGGTCAGCCTGCAGCAGCTTCTGCCAGGCTACTTTAATGAGGTGTGAAGTGGCCTGGCTTCACACAAAGGAATGTGCTTGGGGGAGAGAATCTCCCCTCAGCAGATGGTGAGGCAGGAAGGGGGAGGGCTGCCAAACTGGTCTTCAAAGGCAGAGAAGGACATCTGGAGCACCCAGCAACACCCCCACATCCTGCAACCCCAGACAGCTAGGTGCCCCCTTGATTAGATTAGGAGAGGGCAGGAGAGGGGTGTGTTTATGATTTTTAGCCACACCAGTGGGTGGGCTCAGCCAGATCTCTCCTCCAAAAATCAGATTCATCCATTTTGGATTTTTAGAGACTGTTGCCTTCTGGGATGGATTTTTGCCACACTTCCCAGGAAGTGGTCATCACAGGGGGACGACCCTGTCCCTGATTGGAGAACCAGGGCCCCCCTGCTTTTCACCCAGGAGCAAGGATAAAACTGGCAGACCTGCACCCACGCCTCAGATCCCCACCAAATTTCAAGAAGAAGGAACTACAAGGAGAAGAAGGACTGCCCTGCTGGACCCCTGGCCTGCACCTGGACCCTGCACTCAGAAAGACTGCACCAGCTGCACACTTGGGCTTCACCACAAGAAGGACTTTGCCTGGCTTCAACTGGTTCAAGGAGGGACTCCCTGTTTGCTACAGGTGAAAAATTGCTAAACCAGAGTCCCCTGCACCAACTCCTGAAGAAAGCGACCAGCTGACCACTGTCCAGTGGCCAAAAAGGAGTTTGCGCCAGGTGCATTCTGGGAGTTGAAGTCCGCACCCCCAAGGACCATCACAGAACTTCTGGACCCTTGGGGTGAGCTGTGGACCCCAAAAGAACCTTAAAAGGACATCTGGGTGAAGCCCCAGAAGTTTGGAAAAGATTGGAGAATTTTTGAAAAAAAGCTCCATAAAGTGACCGACCCGACGCGGAAATTCTAGCCGGCTTGCCTCAACCGCGACCCGGCCTGACTTCGTGGTTCGTCCCGGTAAAGAAAAACATCCAAAAAAGAGACTAAGTCCGAACGTAAAAAGTTGACCGGGACCTTCCAGCCACCGTATCCGAGAAGGGCTCCACGGACGTCGGATCAAGATCCAGGTTTACCCCGGTCGAAGGATTTTCATCTCGAAAAAACGACTAAGTCCGAAGGTAAAAATCACCACCGAGGAAACCGACTTCGCGTATCCGGACAAGGGCTCCAGGAGGTCGGATCCAACTGGCAGGTTCGTCCCGGGGAAGAAAAACATAAAAAAAGAGACTAAGTCCAAAGGTAACTTTTTAACCGAGGCCTCCCGCGACTTGTAGCCGAGCAGGGCTCCATCGCGGTCGGCCTGAAAGTTTGACTTTGCCCCGGTCCTGGTGCAACCAGATGACCCGATTGGCGCTTTTTGTTTCTAAGCGCTAGAAAATAATAATACTTAAAAAATTCATATCTCCGGTTCCCCTGAACCGATTTTAATCGTTTTTGTGTCATTTTAAAGATAAAAATATAAGCTATTTTTATAAATTGGTTTTGGATTTTTAAACTGTTTCCTGTGTTTTATTTAATTACTGTTTTGTGATATTTGAATGCTTTACACTTTGTCTCCTAAGTTAAGCCTTGACGCTCGATGCCAAGCTACCAAGGGTAGAGCTGGGATTAATTTACTGAGACCTAACTGTACTTATGTGGAGGTTTGTGGCTTGTTGCTAGGTGTAGGTACCCACCTGCCCTACCAATAACCCATTTTCCAACATAATTGGTGGCAGCGACGGGATCCTGTACTTGTGTTCAATATCACGTTACAGTTTTAGATAAAACAAATTAAAAATCCTTTAAATTGTCCTAGTGCAAAAATTGTTTTTAATTTTTAATTTTTTTTCTTTTTTTAAATTAATTTGGATTAATTTCAATTATTGAATTTTTGTAATTTTTCTAAATTCTTGTTACCAATTTTTGCAAAAAGTTTTTGTTGACACAAAACTAGGGAACCATGGAGCTTGATCTGGCTAGCCTACCCACACTGACAGTAGTCCAGCTTAGGGGGTTGTGTATTGAGAGAGGGTTGCCTGCAACCCCTGATCTCAGGAAGCAAATCCTGATTAAATCCCTGACAGCATGGGCTGAGGCCCAAGAGGTAGAGACAGAGGAAGCTCCAGAGGGGGAAGAAAAAGGGGAAGATGCTAACTCTAACCACTCAGGGGAGGGAAGGCATCCGAGCCTAAGTGAGGAAGAGGAAGAACGGTCCTCAGTGGATACAGTCACTAGGGGCAGACCCAAAGCTAGTGGTAGGAAGGGGGTCCTTTCAGGAGGAGAGAACCCATCCATCAGGGAAAGAGAGCTGGAAGCCCAGCAAGCCTACATAGCTTTGGAAGCAGATAAGCTTGCCCTAGAAAAGAAAAAGTGGGCAAGCAAAGAAAAAAAAGATGGAGGCAGCGATAAAGAAGCTGAGGTGTCCATGGGTGGGGGAGTTTGCCCCAGATTACCCAAGGGGGTGGTTCCTGCTTATGTAGAGGGGGATGACATAGATAAGTGGCTGGAGGCCTTTGAGAGGGCACTCCAAATGAGAAGGGTTAGGCCTCAATACTGGGGTTCCCTTTTGTGGGAGTTGGTCCCCAACTCAGGGAGGGATAGGCTTCTGACCTTAAGGGGGGAGGAGGCAGATTCATACCCTAGTATGAAAAGGTGCTTAGCCAAGAAGTTTGGTCTGACCCCAGAGCAATATAGAATGAAGTTCAGGGACACCCAGAAGGTCAGTACCCAGTCTTGGGTTGACTTTGTAGACACCTCACTAAAGGCACTAGAGGGCTGGATTATTGGCAACAAAGTAAATACTTATGAGGGGTTATACAATCTGATCATGAGAGAGCACATCTTGACCAATTGTATCCAAGAAAGGTTACACCAGCATCTAGTGGACTCTAAGCTGACCAACCCTAGAGAGCTAGGGGAGGCAGCTGATGAGTGGTTGAGAACCAGGGTGGTTGTCAAGTCCCAGGGGGGAGACTCCAAGAAGGGGGGGACAGGTCCCCAAAAACCTAAGGAGGGAGGTGGTAAGCCCACCACAGAGACTCCCTCTGTACCCCAGAACCCTAAGAAGGAGGAGAGTAAATCCCACTCCCACTCTGACATGCAGAGACAGGGAGACCCAGGGTTAAAAAAGCTCTTGGACAGTAGGGCTTGCTTTGACTGTCAGCAGACAGGTCACTTCAGAGGAGATGCAGCCTGTCCAAAGAAGGTGGTTAACACTGGGCTGTCCAGTGTAGCCATAGAGGAGGATTCCTCAGATGATGAAGTCCTCCTAGCATTGTGCTGGGAGACAGGACCAGATGGTAAGCTGGTGATCCCTGAGGGTGGGAGTAGGCACGCCCACCACATTCAAGTGAATGGGATCCCTACCACTGGCCTGAGGGACACCTGTGCCAGTCACACTATAGTGAGTGACCGGTTAGTGACCCCAGACATGTATGTCCCAGGAAAGACAAAGAAAGTCAGGATAGCCACAGGGGAGGTCACCTCCAAACCTGTAGCCATAGTGCCCCTAGAGAGGGAGGGTATCCTTGACTGGATTAGGGTGGTAGTCAGTGCTGACCTCCCCCTAGATTGTATCCTGGGCAATGACCTCCCAGAGGTGAGTCTGGTCACAGATGGGGTGGTCGCCCAGGGCGCCCCCCCAACCCAAAGTCCTGGGGAGTCAGTCCCTACAGTTAGGAGACAGGGGTCCCCAAGAAAAGGAAAGAAGAAAAGGAAGGGTAGGCCACTCTTAAAGAGAGTTCCAGGGAGCCAAGGGCCTTCTGCCCCAGTAGGGGGGGAGCCCAGAGTTGGCACTGGTGAGGCCTCACCTGACCCCAAGGAAGTCCTGAGTAGTCAGGCAGCTGTCCAGATGCAAGGTGTTGCCCCTGCACTGACAGAAGGGAGAGTGGAAGGAGGGTGTCTGCCACAGGAGGTGATAGCCCCCCACTCTAGACAGCAAGAGGGGTGCCAGAACCCCAAAGATGCCCCTAAAGCAGCTCAGCCACCTGTCAGTGGAGAGCTTAGGGTGTGGTTCTGGGTACTGACAGCTGTCAGTAGCCTCTGCTGGGTGCTAGCCTTCCTGGCAGCACTTTACTTGGCCTGGGAGGCAGACCCCAAAGCCAATAGCAAAGTAGGCCCCCTGACCCTATTGGTCATGGTGGGGTTGCTCAAGTGTTGGGTGACCTCTTTGGGTAAGCTAGGTGTTGCCCTAGCAAAGTTTGGAGTAGGGGAGGTGGGCACCTCACTACCCAAGTTGGCAGAGAGAAAGGAGGAAGACCCCCCTAGAGGGAAGTTTCAGTTTGAGTTGGGTCCTTTTACTGTTGGGATGGCTTCACTACCCATAGGGAGTGACCCTGACAGGAGGATATAAGGCAGAGTAGGCCCTGCAAAGGGACAGCCAGTTTTCTTCACTGTCTTCCTCGCCTAACAAGCCAGGAAGACTCTCCCAGGGTTGGGCTGAGTCTCCTGGGCGTGTGGGCTGGGGGGGGGGTTGTGTGAGAAACTAGGGCTGATTGCAGAGGCCCCATAACTTTTTGCCCCCATTTTCCACTTTATGCTGGTGTTTTCCTGACTCTGATGGTGCCCTGGGTACTGCTAACCAGTCCCAGGGCCAGTGGTCTGTGTAAAATGGATATGCAAATTAGGCTAATTATAATTGGCTAAGTTAACCTACCTATAAGTCCCTAGTATATGGTAGGGCATGTAGGTTTAGGGACCACAGCATAGGTGGTGCACACCTAGGTGCATTGCTGAGGTGCCCAGTGTCATTTTAAAAGCAATCCTGCCTTGCTGGCTGCTTTTAAATTAAAGTTATATGCAAATTCGACTTTGGAATTAAAGGTACTTCCAAAGTCTTAAACTACCTTATTTTTACATATAAGTCACCCCTAAGGTGTGCCCTATGTGCCCCTAGGGCTGGGTGCCATGTAACTATAAGCAGGGATTTTATAAAAATAGATTTATAAGCCCTGGTGAGGTAAAAACAGCCAAATTCGTTTTTCCCTCATTGAAGTAAATGGCCTTCATAGGCTAGAATGGGCAGACTTTATTTTAAATTTTAAAGTCTCCTTAAATGTTACATACCAAGAATTTGGTATCAAATTGATTGTTGTAATAAATCCCACAACTTCCAGTTGTTGGATTTAATATAACTAGTACAGGTAAAAAGTTTAGACTTTACCTAAAAAGTTGCCAATTTCAGCTCTGCGTTGTTTTTGCTGCTGTGCTCTGATTGGTCAGCCTGCAGCAGCTTCTGCCAGGCTACTTTAATGAGGTGTGAAGTGGCCTGGCTTCACACAAAGGAATGTGCTTGGGGGAGAGAATCTCCCCTCAGCAGATGGTGAGGCAGGAAGGGGGAGGGCTGCCAAACTGGTCTTCAAAGGCAGAGAAGGACATCTGGAGCACCCAGCAACACCCCCACATCCTGCAACCCCAGACAGCTAGGTGCCCCCTTGATTAGATTAGGAGAGGGCAGGAGAGGGGTGTGTTTATGATTTTTAGCCACACCAGTGGGTGGGCTCAGCCAGATCTCTCCTCCAAAAATCAGATTCATCCATTTTGGATTTTTAGAGACTGTTGCCTTCTGGGATGGATTTTTGCCACACTTCCCAGGAAGTGGTCATCACAGGGGGACGACCCTGTCCCTGATTGGAGAACCAGGGCCCCCCTGCTTTTCACCCAGGAGCAAGGATAAAACTGGCAGACCTGCACCCACGCCTCAGATCCCCACCAAATTTCAAGAAGAAGGAACTACAAGGAGAAGAAGGACTGCCCTGCTGGACCCCTGGCCTGCACCTGGACCCTGCACTCAGAAAGACTGCACCAGCTGCACACTTGGGCTTCACCACAAGAAGGACTTTGCCTGGCTTCAACTGGTTCAAGGAGGGACTCCCTGTTTGCTACAGGTGAAAAATTGCTAAACCAGAGTCCCCTGCACCAACTCCTGAAGAAAGCGACCAGCTGACCACTGTCCAGTGGCCAAAAAGGAGTTTGCGCCAGGTGCATTCTGGGAGTTGAAGTCCGCACCCCCAAGGACCATCACAGAACTTCTGGACCCTTGGGGTGAGCTGTGGACCCCAAAAGAACCTTAAAAGGACATCTGGGTGAAGCCCCAGAAGTTTGGAAAAGATTGGAGAATTTTTGAAAAAAAGCTCCATAAAGTGACCGACCCGACGCGGAAATTCTAGCCGGCTTGCCTCAACCGCGACCCGGCCTGACTTCGTGGTTCGTCCCGGTAAAGAAAAACATCCAAAAAAGAGACTAAGTCCGAACGTAAAAAGTTGACCGGGACCTTCCAGCCACCGTATCCGAGAAGGGCTCCACGGACGTCGGATCAAGATCCAGGTTTACCCCGGTCGAAGGATTTTCATCTCGAAAAAACGACTAAGTCCGAAGGTAAAAATCACCACCGAGGAAACCGACTTCGCGTATCCGGACAAGGGCTCCAGGAGGTCGGATCCAACTGGCAGGTTCGTCCCGGGGAAGAAAAACATAAAAAAAGAGACTAAGTCCAAAGGTAACTTTTTAACCGAGGCCTCCCGCGACTTGTAGCCGAGCAGGGCTCCATCGCGGTCGGCCTGAAAGTTTGACTTTGCCCCGGTCCTGGTGCAACCAGATGACCCGATTGGCGCTTTTTGTTTCTAAGCGCTAGAAAATAATAATACTTAAAAAATTCATATCTCCGGTTCCCCTGAACCGATTTTAATCGTTTTTGTGTCATTTTAAAGATAAAAATATAAGCTATTTTTATAAATTGGTTTTGGATTTTTAAACTGTTTCCTGTGTTTTATTTAATTACTGTTTTGTGATATTTGAATGCTTTACACTTTGTCTCCTAAGTTAAGCCTTGACGCTCGATGCCAAGCTACCAAGGGTAGAGCTGGGATTAATTTACTGAGACCTAACTGTACTTATGTGGAGGTTTGTGGCTTGTTGCTAGGTGTAGGTACCCACCTGCCCTACCAATAACCCATTTTCCAACATAATTGGTGGCAGCGACGGGATCCTGTACTTGTGTTCAATATCACGTTACAGTTTTAGATAAAACAAATTAAAAATCCTTTAAATTGTCCTAGTGCAAAAATTGTTTTTAATTTTTAATTTTTTTTCTTTTTTTAAATTAATTTGGATTAATTTCAATTATTGAATTTTTGTAATTTTTCTAAATTCTTGTTACCAATTTTTGCAAAAAGTTTTTGTTGACACAAAACTAGGGAACCATGGAGCTTGATCTGGCTAGCCTACCCACACTGACAGTAGTCCAGCTTAGGGGGTTGTGTATTGAGAGAGGGTTGCCTGCAACCCCTGATCTCAGGAAGCAAATCCTGATTAAATCCCTGACAGCATGGGCTGAGGCCCAAGAGGTAGAGACAGAGGAAGCTCCAGAGGGGGAAGAAAAAGGGGAAGATGCTAACTCTAACCACTCAGGGGAGGGAAGGCATCCGAGCCTAAGTGAGGAAGAGGAAGAACGGTCCTCAGTGGATACAGTCACTAGGGGCAGACCCAAAGCTAGTGGTAGGAAGGGGGTCCTTTCAGGAGGAGAGAACCCATCCATCAGGGAAAGAGAGCTGGAAGCCCAGCAAGCCTACATAGCTTTGGAAGCAGATAAGCTTGCCCTAGAAAAGAAAAAGTGGGCAAGCAAAGAAAAAAAAGATGGAGGCAGCGATAAAGAAGCTGAGGTGTCCATGGGTGGGGGAGTTTGCCCCAGATTACCCAAGGGGGTGGTTCCTGCTTATGTAGAGGGGGATGACATAGATAAGTGGCTGGAGGCCTTTGAGAGGGCACTCCAAATGAGAAGGGTTAGGCCTCAATACTGGGGTTCCCTTTTGTGGGAGTTGGTCCCCAACTCAGGGAGGGATAGGCTTCTGACCTTAAGGGGGGAGGAGGCAGATTCATACCCTAGTATGAAAAGGTGCTTAGCCAAGAAGTTTGGTCTGACCCCAGAGCAATATAGAATGAAGTTCAGGGACACCCAGAAGGTCAGTACCCAGTCTTGGGTTGACTTTGTAGACACCTCACTAAAGGCACTAGAGGGCTGGATTATTGGCAACAAAGTAAATACTTATGAGGGGTTATACAATCTGATCATGAGAGAGCACATCTTGACCAATTGTATCCAAGAAAGGTTACACCAGCATCTAGTGGACTCTAAGCTGACCAACCCTAGAGAGCTAGGGGAGGCAGCTGATGAGTGGTTGAGAACCAGGGTGGTTGTCAAGTCCCAGGGGGGAGACTCCAAGAAGGGGGGGACAGGTCCCCAAAAACCTAAGGAGGGAGGTGGTAAGCCCACCACAGAGACTCCCTCTGTACCCCAGAACCCTAAGAAGGAGGAGAGTAAATCCCACTCCCACTCTGACATGCAGAGACAGGGAGACCCAGGGTTAAAAAAGCTCTTGGACAGTAGGGCTTGCTTTGACTGTCAGCAGACAGGTCACTTCAGAGGAGATGCAGCCTGTCCAAAGAAGGTGGTTAACACTGGGCTGTCCAGTGTAGCCATAGAGGAGGATTCCTCAGATGATGAAGTCCTCCTAGCATTGTGCTGGGAGACAGGACCAGATGGTAAGCTGGTGATCCCTGAGGGTGGGAGTAGGCACGCCCACCACATTCAAGTGAATGGGATCCCTACCACTGGCCTGAGGGACACCTGTGCCAGTCACACTATAGTGAGTGACCGGTTAGTGACCCCAGACATGTATGTCCCAGGAAAGACAAAGAAAGTCAGGATAGCCACAGGGGAGGTCACCTCCAAACCTGTAGCCATAGTGCCCCTAGAGAGGGAGGGTATCCTTGACTGGATTAGGGTGGTAGTCAGTGCTGACCTCCCCCTAGATTGTATCCTGGGCAATGACCTCCCAGAGGTGAGTCTGGTCACAGATGGGGTGGTCGCCCAGGGCGCCCCCCCAACCCAAAGTCCTGGGGAGTCAGTCCCTACAGTTAGGAGACAGGGGTCCCCAAGAAAAGGAAAGAAGAAAAGGAAGGGTAGGCCACTCTTAAAGAGAGTTCCAGGGAGCCAAGGGCCTTCTGCCCCAGTAGGGGGGGAGCCCAGAGTTGGCACTGGTGAGGCCTCACCTGACCCCAAGGAAGTCCTGAGTAGTCAGGCAGCTGTCCAGATGCAAGGTGTTGCCCCTGCACTGACAGAAGGGAGAGTGGAAGGAGGGTGTCTGCCACAGGAGGTGATAGCCCCCCACTCTAGACAGCAAGAGGGGTGCCAGAACCCCAAAGATGCCCCTAAAGCAGCTCAGCCACCTGTCAGTGGAGAGCTTAGGGTGTGGTTCTGGGTACTGACAGCTGTCAGTAGCCTCTGCTGGGTGCTAGCCTTCCTGGCAGCACTTTACTTGGCCTGGGAGGCAGACCCCAAAGCCAATAGCAAAGTAGGCCCCCTGACCCTATTGGTCATGGTGGGGTTGCTCAAGTGTTGGGTGACCTCTTTGGGTAAGCTAGGTGTTGCCCTAGCAAAGTTTGGAGTAGGGGAGGTGGGCACCTCACTACCCAAGTTGGCAGAGAGAAAGGAGGAAGACCCCCCTAGAGGGAAGTTTCAGTTTGAGTTGGGTCCTTTTACTGTTGGGATGGCTTCACTACCCATAGGGAGTGACCCTGACAGGAGGATATAAGGCAGAGTAGGCCCTGCAAAGGGACAGCCAGTTTTCTTCACTGTCTTCCTCGCCTAACAAGCCAGGAAGACTCTCCCAGGGTTGGGCTGAGTCTCCTGGGCGTGTGGGCTGGGGGGGGGGTTGTGTGAGAAACTAGGGCTGATTGCAGAGGCCCCATAACTTTTTGCCCCCATTTTCCACTTTATGCTGGTGTTTTCCTGACTCTGATGGTGCCCTGGGTACTGCTAACCAGTCCCAGGGCCAGTGGTCTGTGTAAAATGGATATGCAAATTAGGCTAATTATAATTGGCTAAGTTAACCTACCTATAAGTCCCTAGTATATGGTAGGGAATGTAGGTTTAGGGACCACAGCATAGGTGGTGCACACCTAGGTGCATTGCTGAGGTGCCCAGTGTCATTTTAAAAGCAAGCCTGCCTTGCTGGCTGCTTTTCAATTAAAGTTATATGCAAATTCGACTTTGGAATTAAAGGTACTTCCAAAGTCTTAAACTACCTTATTTTTACATATAAGTCACCCCTAAGGTGTGCCCTATGTGCCCCTAGGGCTGGGTGCCATGTAACTATAAGCAGGGATTTTATAAAAATAGATTTATAAGCCCTGGTGAGGTAAAAACAGCCAAATTCGTTTTTCCCTCATTGAAGTAAATGGCCTTCATAGGCTAGAATGGGCAGACTTTATTTTAAATTTTAAAGTCTCCTTAAATATTACATACCAAGAATTTGGTATCAAATTGATTGTTGTAATAAATCCCACAACTTCCAGTTGTTGGATTTAATATAACTAGTACAGGTAAAAAGTTTAGACTTTACCTAAAAAGTTGCCAATTTCAGCTCTGCATTGTTTTTGCTGCTGTGCTCTGATTGGTCAGCCTGCAGCAGCTTCTGCCAGGCTACTTTAATGAGGTGTGAAGTGGCCTGGCTTCACACAAAGGAATGTGCTTGGGGGAGAGAATCTCCCCTCAGCAGATGGTGAGGCAGGAAGGGGGAGGGCTGCCAAACTGGTCTTCAAAGGCAGAGAAGGACATCTGGAGCACCCAGCAACACCCCCACATCCTGCAACCCCAGACAGCTAGGTGCCCCCTTGATTAGATTAGGAGAAGGCAGGAGAGGGGTGTGTTTATGATTTTTAGCCACACCAGTGGGTGGGCTCAGCCAGATCTCTCCTCCAAAAATCAGATTCATCCATTTTGGATTTTTAGAGACTGTTGCCTTCTGGGATGGATTTTTGCCACACTTCCCAGGAAGTGGTCATCACAGGGGGACGACCCTGTCCCTGATTGGAGAACCAGGGCCCCCCTGCTTTTCACCCAGGAGCAAGGATAAAACTGGCAGACCTGCACCCACGCCTCAGATCCCCACCAAATTTCAAGAAGAAGGAACTACAAGGAGAAGAAGGACTGCCCTGCTGGACCCCTGGCCTGCACCTGGACCCTGCACTCAGAAAGACTGCACCAGCTGCACACTTGGGCTTCACCACAAGAAGGACTTTGCCTGGCTTCAACTGGTTCAAGGAGGGACTCCCTGTTTGCTACAGGTGAAAAATTGCTAAACCAGAGTCCCCTGCACCAACTCCTGAAGAAAGCGACCAGCTGACCACTGTCCAGTGGCCAAAAAGGAGTTTGCGCCAGGTGCATTCTGGGAGTTGAAGTCCGCACCCCCAAGGACCATCACAGAACTTCTGGACCCTTGGGGTGAGCTGTGGACCCCAAAAGAACCTTAAAAGGACATCTGGGTGAAGCCCCAGAAGTTTGGAAAAGATTGGAGAATTTTTGAAAAAAAGCTCCATAAAGTGACCGACCCGACGCGGAAATTCTAGCCGGCTTGCCTCAACCGCGACCCGGCCTGACTTCGTGGTTCGTCCCGGTAAAGAAAAACATCCAAAAAAGAGACTAAGTCCGAACGTAAAAAGTTGACCGGGACCTTCCAGCCACCGTATCCGAGAAGGGCTCCACGGACGTCGGATCAAGATCCAGGTTTACCCCGGTCGAAGGATTTTCATCTCGAAAAAACGACTAAGTCCGAAGGTAAAAATCACCACCGAGGAAACCGACTTCGCGTATCCGGACAAGGGCTCCAGGAGGTCGGATCCAACTGGCAGGTTCGTCCCGGGGAAGAAAAACATCAAAAAAGAGACTAAGTCCGAAGGTAACTTTTTAACCGAGGCCTCCCGCGACTTGTAGCCGAGCAGGGCTCCATCGCGGTCGGCCTGAAAGTTTGACTTTGCCCCGGTCCTGGTGCAACCAGATGACCCGATTGGCGCTTTTTGTTTCTAAGCGCTAGAAAATAATAATACTTTAAAAATTCATATCTCCGGTTCCCCTGAACCGATTTTAATCGTTTTTGTGTCATTTTAAAGATAAAAATATAAGCTATTTTTATAAATTGGTTTTGGATTTTTAAACTGTTTCCTGTGTTTTATTTAATTACTGTTTTGTGATATTTGAATGCTTTACACTTTGTCTCCTAAGTTAAGCCTTGACGCTCGATGCCAAGCTACCAAGGGTAGAGCTGGGATTAATTTACTGAGACCTAACTGTACTTATGTGGAGGTTTGTGGCTTGTTGCTAGGTGTAGGTACCCACCTGCCCTACCAATAACCCATTTTCCAACAACTGCTAATTACCCCACAAATTACAGCACTCATGACATCTTTAATAACATCTATGATAATATTCCAGTAAAATTTGTAGTAACATTTTTGACATAAAACTATGCATGGCTGGGGCGCGAGTTATAGTTACCTTAGGGCACCAGTTATAGTTGCTTGTGGTATCTATAACTGGTGAATTTCTCTGGTTTCGTACATTTAAAATGTGAGCCTAACTATAACGTCCCAGTAACATTTGTTTTTTTAAGTGACTTTCTATGTTTTTTCAAACTTCTATTTCCTAACTATAACATCCCTGTAACCTTTGTTTTTTCAGTGAATATATATGTATGTGTATATATATATATATATATATATATATATATATATATATATATATATATACATATATTTACCAAAAATTTAGTTCACAAGTAAAAATAGGCCCATTATATAAATATATATATGCACACAAACACACACACATATATATATATATATATATATATATATATATATATATATATATATATATATAATAATATATGTGTATATATGTATAACACTAGGTAGTTATAGCTAGAACCTCGTTTCCATAGACAGAACATTTTTTGTTTTGCCTCTAACTTTGGCACGGCTTGATGAATCTTTACGAAATTTTCTAAACTTATACTTTGGTGAGTGCAGTTGCTATAAGTTTCAGGGTGATCTGTCAAGCAGTGGCCGAGAAAAAGGGGGTTCACAAAATTCTTTTTTCCCATTCATTATTCTGTAGGACCTTTAGACACACCTACAGCCGAAACCACTGAACAGAATTACATCAAATTTGGCAGGAAGCGAGATCCTGTTGCGCAGATCACGCTTTCTGTGTTTTGGCAGAAATCTATTCTGTTGTTTTGGAGTAATTTAAGGTAAGAAAATATATATATATATATATATATATATAGGGAAGTGGATCCTCCCAAATCCAACTGTGCTGATATGTAATTGGCTGCCAACACTTCTTCAAAGAAGCATTTCCAGCATTTGTCGCATTAGTGTACATACACTAATACTATTGAGTTGTAATCAGTTATGAAAAAAGTACTGCTCGCACACATTTATAAACTTGATTGCACTCCCTTGGAACATTTATTTACAGGTGTGTAGTGATCGTAAACAATGATAACACATTGTTTGAACCCGTCTTACTGACATTTCAATTACCTTCATCTAAGGGTTCAATTATTCTGCGTCATGCAGTGTTATTCACCACCCCCACCATTTTTGGAGACACCGGGAGAGCCACCTATTTCATATAGACAATGGTACAACGCATTTGAGACTTACCTAGGTGCAATTGGGGCATCAAGATTTTGTCCAGAAAGAAAAAAAATTACTTCTTCATTCACTAGGATTTGACGGAAGATCTATCTTCAAACATCTGCCGAACATTCAGGTTGTGGATGGCGAGGATCTTGATGAATTCCAAGAAGCGGTTAAAAAAGAGATCAGATGTACCACCAAGCTTAGTTAAGTTGAGACACAAATTTTTTAATAGGGAGCAAAAAGCCAGTGAGGATGTAGATACTTATATATCTGTTTAACGTAAACTTATTGCAGAATGTCAATTTGAAAAATTTACAGAATATTTGATTTCTGATCAGTTCATATGCCATTGCACTGATAAAGTGTTTAATCAAAAGTTACTCTCAATGGGCAATCCCACGTTGACAAACTACTGAAGTGGCAAAAAGCATACAAAAACTTCTTTAAAAGCAGCAAAGGAATTAGATGAAAAAACTCTAGAGCAGGTGAATAGTGTTAAAGCTAGACAGAGTAAGGGTAGCAAGACAATTGCACATCAATATTCAGGAAATAGATTTTCTCAAAACAGTTCATTTTTCAAGCAATCTAATGTTTGTTTCAGGTGTGGTAATCCTCCTCATGCTAAAGGAGGAAAGGTGTGTACAGCGAGAATTGTCCAGTGTCATATTTGTACAAAAATTGGAAATTTTGCAAAGGTCTGCCAGAGTGCCAAACAAAAACTAAGAACGTCAGTGCAGTGTGTGTGGACTGTGAAACCAATGTGGATGAAGTGATAGATGGAGTGCATAACATGGTGCTTGTGATGTCTGATGTTGTCAAACAGGGTAATCCTGAACATTGCATAGATCCTTTTGTTGAGGTTCAGATAAGTGACAAAATTACAAGATTACTGGTAGATTGTGGTGCCGGAATTGCTATGGTCACTCAAGAATTACTTCTGCAAAAATGGGGTGAACGTGATTTGATGCCACCAGATAGATCTCCAGTATCGTATGAAGGAAGAAAAATAGAATTGCAATGATATTTTGAAAATATCTCGATGTTTAAGGGAAGGAGGATCTTTAGCAAAGCATATGTGGCAGTTAAAGGTCTTAACATATTGTGTGGGTTTCTCCAATGACTTTTTGGTTTGATTTTACAGCCTGTTATGAGCAAACAAATATCTGTTGTATGTGATAACAACACCATTGAGGACATTTTTAATCAGTTTCCTGAGGTGTTTTCTGGAGAATTTGGAATGATTAAAGGTTTTCAACATAAGATTAAGATGAAAGATAATGCCATACCTATTGAGCACAAAATGAGAGGAGTACCTTTCGGTGTCAGGGAAGATTTGGAAAGATAGTTGGAAGGTTTATGTCACAAAGGTATTATTGAACCAGTTGAATCTTCTTTGTGGCTCTCTTCTTTAGTTATAGCTAAAATAAAAATGGAGAACTCCGAGTGTGTGTGGATCTTAGAGCACTATACAGAGATATGGGTTGATATTCACCCTCTTCCCAAGATTTGTGAAATGTTGTCGATCATTTCAGGAGCAAGGTACTTTACTAAACTTGATCTAGCTTTGGCGTATCATCAAGTGGTATTAGAACCAGAATGGCATCATCTTAATCCATTTGTTTCTCCATGGAGCACTTATCAGTTTTGTCGCATGCCATTCAGTGTAGCATTTGCGGCATCGGTTTTTCAAAGCACTATGCTCAAAGGTATTTACAAAGTAACATCTTTCAGGATGACATATTGATATACGCCAAAGAGGGCAAGGAGCATGATGTTATGTTACAAAAATTCTACCTATTTTCAAATCTTCTGGCATTATTTTAAAAATAATTAAATGTGTATTTTTAAGGGAGTCTAGAATACTCAGGACATGTAATTTCATATAATGGAGTAAGACCAAAACCGGGGCTCATTGATGCTATTATGAAAGCACCTACTTCAACAGATAAGACAGGTGTCAAATCATTCTTGGGTCTTTGTGAATTTTATTAGTGGTTCATTCCAGACTTTCTGTCAAAAGTCAGGCCAATTTAGCTGTTGCTGAAGTCACGTGTGGATTTTATATGGGATGCTGATTGTGGTAAGGCCTTAAATTATATCAAATACCAAATATCATATGATCCTAATCTGACATGGATTGTAACAGTTGATGCAAGCAATGTGGGTTTAGGTGCAGTGCTAGCACAGAGGTCGGGTGTCTAAGAGTTTACCATGGGCATTGCATCAAGAGTTATTAATGATTCCGAGAGTCACTATTTTGTCATAGAAAAATAACTTTTAGCGTGTTGGTGGGCCATAGAAAAATGAAAGAGTTACCTATGGGGTAGACATTTCATTCTTCAAACTGACCACAAACCAATGGTAGCTATTCTCAATGGAACTACTGCCAAAGCCAGTACACCCAGGTTAGCTAGGTCTCCAACAAGATTAATCTAGTTTCATTTTGAGGTAGTCCACATATCTAGTGGAAAGAATGTTAGAGCTGACTACTTGTCAAGATTTCCTATAACAGAAATAATTTTTGAAAAAAAAAAACAATGAGGATGAGGCGTGTTTGATTGCAGCAATTGAAAATGAGAATGTAAGTTCCTTTTCAGAAATAAGTTTGAAGGAGGCCACAGAAAGTGATTATGTACTTAACGAAAGTAGATAGTGGAAGGGCGGCCAAGGAAAAAAACAGTAAGTGTGATGATTCAACCATTCTGTAAAATTGCTGAAGAATTGACCACTGAAGATGGTATTGTCATGAGAATAGACAAATTGGTTCCTCCTGTCAATCTTAGGAACCAAACTGTGCAAAAAGCTCATGAGGGACATCTAGAGGCTACTTTAACCAAACGAAGGCGACGTGAATCATATTGGTGGCCACAAATGGACAGGGACGTCGATTTATTGGTAACGAAATGTGTAGTTTGTTCAACTTGTAACAAATCCTTAAAATATCGACTCCACACTTGAAATCTATTAAGTATCCGTTGGAAAAACTAGGTATAGGTATGGTAGGACATTTTTACTCTCGTCCACACCATTCCAGGTATGCATATGTAATCACAATTTATTACTCTAAGTGGCCACATGTCATGTTCTAAATCCATGATAACATTTTTAAAAGATGTTTTAATGTATGAGGGTTTCCCAGAAGAACTGGTTTCAGACAATGGAGTTCAGTTTGTGTCAGCTGTGATGGACGAATTTTTAACAGGGAGCTCTATTAAACATTAAAAACAAATCTTTATATCATTCACAAACCAATGGTTTGATTGAGCGCTTTAACAGAGTGCTAGGAGAATGTGTGAGATCGGCTTTACTGAATAAATGTGTGATTTCTTCTGCGGTCCAAACAATGTTATGGTTCTACAGGACAACACCTCATTCATTCACAGGTGTATCTCGAGTTGAACTTTTGAAAAACAGAAAACCAGAACCAATAGACTCCAAAAGAATTAGAATCTTTTGCACAAGCTAATGTTGAAATAGCTCATGCTAAACAAAAAAGTTATTAGAATTGAAGACATGGGGCACAGGAAAAACCCATTGAGGTTGGTGACATGGTACGCATAAAAAACCTGGGTTTGGAGAAAAAAAAGGTGAACAGAACTTTTATGAACCTAAAGTGGTGGATAAAGAATGCGGGTCTGCTGTGAGGGTGTTAGGTTGTTACTGGTAAAATAAAGCAAATGTTACTAACATTTCAGAGAAAGAAAAAAAAGAAGACCCATTTGATTTTTCTTATGGTATGAGTTTCCAGGATAATGTGGTCAATGATGGGACTAGCCAAAATCAAAGGAGTCTAGTGCCTGTACGCAAAAGTGCTAGGTGCCGTCAAGTACCTTTGAGATAGAGATAATTCATTTGAATTTATTTTAGTTTAACTTGTGCTTTTCTTATTCTTTTTATTGCTATTTGTTTAAGAAGAAGCACATATGTAATATTTCAGTATGAAAACTGTGTGAATAAAGGTTATTGAAGTACTAATGGCCCTTAAAGCTATTTCTCGTGTTCCCTTATGGAACCTCTATGTTATGAGAATTCTAGGAATCTTGGTGAGGGATACAGTTGGGAGCTTACTGCAAGCAGCCTGGGTTGAATGTCTACATCTGGTTAAGGAAATAAACAACAGAACCTGTGTTCAGTTCTTGCATGATTTTTTCTACTTATTTCACATTTACACTGAAAACTGCTCAAAGTGCTTTTTCTAAAAGCTGCACCTATGTTTCCCAACTGAAGGAACTTTAAGTGAGTCCTCAAAATAAATAATTCTGCAGGGACTTAAAAAACTATTGTCAGATCTTTTGGACATTTTTCATAGTCACTTAGTTCAGTTTAGAGCATAATTGTTTCTCAACCAGTGCACCATTGTGATCCACAAAGTTGTTTTTCACACAGAGTATTTATATGGTATGTAAGGCATCCAAGTGACACCCTGCATTTGCGTAGACAGTTGATAAAGTGGTGAACTAATTGTACCTGTTTCCTACAGATCCCAGAATGTCCATACCCTGATGCTGACTCCCCAAGGGCCTGAGGCCCAGTGAATCCTGCCCACCCACTCACCAACCTGATGAGATGATGTGCAGAAACCAGAGCAGTTCTCTCTTTCTTTTGCCAACATCCCCCAAGGACATCCCTCAGTGCATTGCTTTGTTGTAGCCATTGCCACTGCTGTTAGCTCTCAGAGGGAAATAGATCTATTCATCACCCCATCAGAACTACCTAGAGATTCAGGTGAGTGGTTTGTAACAGAAGGCCAACAACAACAAAAAAGTTCCCTTTGGGACCACATAGACACACAGGACCTAGCACAGGCCTTAACTGCAAATGCGTCAGGGGCTGTAGACCTAGGTAAAGTATTAGGCGACTCAGAGAGTAGAATTCAGAGTTGTGCAATTAGCTCATATGGTACACACCACGTAGCAACCCTTGGGGGAACCCCATGGGGAAAATCGCTTGACACCCACCTGATTTAGGCACACAGAATAAATCTGCTTCGCCATCACGTTCCAGTCAGGATCCTACAAAACCTTTGCAAGTAACCTTACCTGTACCTACTCCAGTACCCCTAGCTACTCCCAAGTGTTTCATAGAAGATAGTGCTAAATATGCAATATTCATCAGCCAGTGTCAGTTGCACTTTTTAAGGAAACCACAGGCTTTCCCTACAGGTGTAGTGAAAGCTTCTTTTGCCATTTCCTATCTTGGAGAGGTAGCGGCTCATTGATCCTTATCACCTATTGATAACAATGATCCTATAATGTACAACAGGCCTGCATTCAAAGCAGCCATGACCTGTTTATTGGCAGGCACATGTTTATTCAGGCAAGTGACAACGAGTTGTTTAATTTGCAACAATGTACAAAAGAATTACTAACCTATATCTTTACCTTCAACTGACTCTTGGTCATAACCAGATGGGCAGAAGAAAAATGAATATCTCTTTTTTACCGGGGTCTAGGGGAAGACTTGAAGGATGTTCTCTCCCACATTGTTGAAATTTCCAGATGATTATTCAGAATTCATAGACTTGGTTGTAAAGCTTGATATTCGCTTAGGAGAGTGCAAGAGTGAGAACCCTGTATTGACACAAAGTGATGGAGGTTAAAACTGATCATAAGGAAAGTGACACTAAACCCTCAGATGCTGAGCCCATGAAGATAGGTGGGGTCCGCGGGCCACTGTCGGCTGAGGGAAAAGAGCAGAGGTGCAAACTAAATTTGTGCCTATATTGCAGAAAGGGCTGGCATTTTCCCCAATAGAGTTCTGTACGTTCTAAACAAAAGCAGAACAAGACTGCAGCCTGCTTACAGACCTCATAAAATCAGGAAAAATAATTCTCTCTACGAGAAAGGAGATTGTCTTTTCGAGAGATCAGGTACCTCGGATCACCTAATACAATAGCTAAAGTATCACAACATCTTACAATTTGTGTAAAAATCATTCTGAGTACAACGCAAAGACAGGTATTCTTCATGTTTATTGATTCAGGTGCAATCAGAAATTTCTCTGATCAAAAAGTAGCCAGTATATTAGGGATTCCAAAGATTCAGAAGTATGAACATGAACCAGTACGTGCAGTAGAAGGTTCCAAATTATCCTCTGAACTCATTACCTTTCAGAAAGCACCTTTGACTTTTCTTTGCAATAAGGTCGTACATCACACCTTACTTTTGGCCTTATCGATACCCCTACTTTTGCCATCATCCTTGGAGTGCCATGGATTGTTTGCCATAATCCCAAGATAGTCTGGGTACTTCACCCAGTTACATTAGATTCCCCTCGTTGTAGAAGCCACAGCTTAATGGGTAGCTCCCTAACATTCTGCTGTGATCTCAGAACCAGTCACAACCCCCATTTATCGAACATGTACCAAGTTTTTCAAGATGTCTTTAATCCTGTGAGGGCAAGTCAGTTGCCACTGCATCGATCCTTTGATTTTTGCATTTGCCTTGTAACAGAGTGTATGCACTTACTGAACCAGAAACACTATCCCTGAGGCAGTATTTGGATGATTTGTTACAACTTGGATTCATCCACCATTCTGCCTCACCTGTCTATTCCCCAATCTTCTTTGTACCTTGAAGAATGGGGAATTATGGGCTTGTATTGATTACCACGTGGTCAATAAAGCCACGATGAAAAACAAACACCCTCTGCCATTTATACCCATTCTTTTGAATCAGGTGAAACATTCCAAGATTTACATTACATTGGACCTCCGCAGGGCATGTTGTCTTGTGCGGTCAAGGTAGGTGACGAGTGGCAAAAGGCATTCCGAAGCCAGTTAAGTCTGTTCGAGTACACCGTCATGCCCTTTGGCTTGTGCGACCCCAGACGGCCTTTCAGTATTTCATTAGTAAAGTACTGCAAGACTTCCTAGATATCTGTGTGGTAGTCTACATAGATGACATTCACATCTATTTCAAAAATGAAGAAGAGCATATCCAGCAGGTTCGTGGATTCTTTCATTAATAACACAGTATTCTTTTATTTGTCTTAGAAAAGTGAGAGAACATTGTTTTGCATAAGAAATACGTCGGTTAGCAAAACTGTCTTATTGAGCTAACCAGCTCTAGTGGCCTAAGAAACTGTGCTTAGCATTTGCACGGAAAACTGTGCACCAGATATTTTGTCTAACAGCTGTAATTAGGTCTCTCAACTGAAGGAACTTTTAGGAAGACATCAAAGGAAAGAATTTAGCAGGGACTACTGTCATAAGAACTGTTTGACACAACAATGTTCATATTTACTGAGCTCAGTTTAGAGCGTAATTGTTTCTCAACCAGTGCATTGTTGTTATCCACAAAGTGGTTATTCACAAAGTATTTATATGGTATGTAAGGCATCCAAGTGATAGAACTGCATTCATACACACAGTGGATAGAGCGGTGAGCTATTTGCACTTGTTTCCCTCAAATACCCGTATCTCAACGCCTGATGCTGACTTCCCAGGGGCCCGAGACATAGTGAATCCTGCCCACCCAGTCACCAACCCTGACAAGAAGACATGCTGAAAACAGAGTGGTTTATTTTCTCTCTTTCTCCCTCCAAACCCCCTTCCCTTTTGGACCCTCCTTTGTGCATTGCTGGAGATTTAGGTGAGTGGCTTGGGACATCCCAGATCGCTGGCTGTTTTGCAGGTTCTGGTTTCAGACTGCTGGAAGTGGTGGCTTTGCTGGGCCATGATGTTCTGGACACCAGCTGCAGAAGGGGTTGGGAGCCTATGCGGCAGTGAGTGGGGGCTTCAGGAGAGAGACTTTGACCCCACGGTGAAAGACTGACAGTGGGAACAGTGTTGCCTGCCCCAAGGAGGTCAGAAAGGGTAGTGGACGAAGTGCACCCTACCGGGGCTGCTTTCCTCTACAGCACTGCCTAGGAGGGCAGAGCAGCCCACCTCAATGAGATCGGGGCAAGAGGGGTTCGCAAAAGTGGCCCTACGATGGTGCTGGTGGGGACAGTGTGGTCTGCACCAATGAGATTGCAGCCTGAGAGGGCTACAGATGGGAGCAGCCTGACAGAGCTGAGTGGCCCGGGGGGCAGGAGAGTGCCCCTGTGGCAGTGATCCTTGAAGAGGTATTGGGGCCTGGACAGAGCTATTGGAGAGCTTCAAGTCCATGACTGGAGAGGCAGGCTTTGATGGCCTAGTGGCATCCCGGACATGGCAAGGCCTCTGCAGAGGAAGTGCTGATTTATCGAGATTGGCATGTCCGGCAGTTGGAGTTTGCATGGTGGTGGCACACAGACACACAATGAACAGGCCTAGAAGGGGGTAGTGCTGGTCTGCTGTAGCAGGTTGGGTGTGGTTCACACTTGCCTGGAAGAAGGATGCATCATGCCCACGAGGACTGGACGTGGGGAGAGGCAGTGCCTGGGAAGTGGACGCCACCTACCAAGTGACAGCACTCCCAGTGAAGAGAGACAGTGGCATTGCACAACTGGTGTGATTCCTGCCCCCGCTGGAGCAAGATAGGCCAGGACCTGGTGAGATAACTCTGGGATAGACAGGTGCGGGGAGCCCCTGGAGGTGTCCAGCTGCAGGCTGTCCGGCTTGGGGGTGGAGTGGCTTGGCACAGCTCATCCCTGAGAGGGCCACAGGACTGCCAGTGGCCTGTTGCTGGTGTCTGAACTCTGTGATCCTGCCAAGGGGCCCCCATGACTGGGCGTCCTGGTTCTAGGGACACATTGTGGATTATCTGGCTACAGTGATTTAGAGTGCGTATATAACACTGTGGAATGATGGCACAGGTGAGGTTACTGCTGAAGGGGTTAGGTCATTTTTAGGTTGTGGGTCTGCCGCATGACTAGATCCTTGTAGAGCTGATTTGTGTTACAGGTTTCGTGCCCCAGTAGCCTCCTCCCAGCACCTAGCATGATCATGTCCTGAGGTGCATGACTACTAGAAAAAGGTGTTGCTTTGTTTGAGGACTGTAGTATGGATCCCTGTGGCTATGGGTCCTCTTGTTTACTTGTTGAGAGACATCCATAGACCAAAGGGACAGAAAATGGCATTTAAGTTCCTGCATTTAATGTTGTTGGCCAAGAGATGGGTTGTTATTACTTGGATGGCTCGGGTTGGACCGAGTGAAAAATGGCGGGTGGTGGATGTAGTTAAATGGGCCACGGCTGAAGAGGTCCGTTTGAGGAGGTGCAGATGTGATGAGGAGCTCAGGCACTGAGGTCTGGGTGGAACTACTGGATAGGCTTATTGTTCTGTAGAGGGTACATTCTTCCCCCAGTGGACTATGAAGGGCTCTGTTAGAAGTGGGGTTTCTGGTTGGCTAGGGCATGCACCTTTTTTTTTTTTGATGAGCAACTTATTAGTTTTGCATAACAGCACACAACCAACAGGTCACACCTGCGCTTTCTTGACACAGCACCGTACAATTCCACATAAATAACATGAGTACACGATTGACATTAGCCCTAATGGCTAGGAACAGGGAACATCACAGCTGACACACCTAGGGCATAGCCACTGAACATTCTGCCCAGGTGGCTGTCCACTTCCCTCACACTCTGTCATATTTAGCAGGGCACCCTTTTGCCTCATATACTAGTTTTTCTCGCTGGGCACATCAGTCCACCCCACTGCGCCACTTCGCGAGCGCCGGCTCCACCTCTGCTTTCCAGCCAGCTGCGATGTCTCTCCTGGCTACCAGGCACGCCACTCCCAAAAAGGTCCGCTCTGCTCTACTGGATCCCACTCCCTCCAAGACCCCCAACAAAAGCGTCAGCAGGGCAGTCTCCACCTCCACCTGCAAGATTCTGGAGATTTCGTATATCACTGCTCGCCAGTAGGCGGCCATGTGTGGACAGGTCCACACCATATGGTAAAAATCGGTGTCGGCCCTGCACAGCGGGGACAGTCAGCATGTGGTAGGAGACCTGCCTTATGCAACCTGTCGGTGTGAGGTAAGCCGTGTGTAGATAATAGGTTTGCACCACGCAAAGACAGGTGGTCACGTAAGTGTTCTAGGGGCCATCAGTGCGTCTCTACAGTCTTCATCCTCTTTGTGACCCAGCCATGTTTCCCATCACTCTCGGAGTCTGCCTAACATCTGAGTTGTGTTGGTGACCACGGTGCAGTATATTTGCGACACTCCCCCTTTACTCAAGCTGCCCATCAATGACTTGGCCTCCATGGGGCTAAATTCAGGGAGGTCCGTGCCAGCTCAGATGTGCATGTTGAGTGCGTGCCTAAGCTGTAGCAATTTGTGGAATTGGGTCTTGTTGAGGGAGTATCTTTGTTGAAGTTTCTCGAAGGACCTCACGTGGTGCCCCTCCCAGACATCTCCCAACTGTGAAATGCCTATAAGGTCCCATTTTTGGAACCCCTCCAGGGCAGAGACCTCCCCCAGCCACATCCCGTGCCAAAGCGGGGTTTGTTGGGTAAGACGGCGCCACCAACCTGTCGCCCTCTGGGCCTCTCTCCAAACCATCACTACCACTCTTGTCACCTCCGGGACCCTGGAAAGCAGGGGGTTACCATCTAGCATCCCGAGTAAGCCCATCAGTAATTCTAGCTGATATGCAGGGTTGAACCAGCCCCCCACCATCCAGTCGTTAATCACCAGCAGGTGCATTGCTAGGTAATAAAGATAAAGGTTGGACATCCCCAACCCAACCCCTGCTCATAAACATCTCTTTGACAGGTGCTGATCGCCAGCCGGGGCCTGGTACCATACCAAAGAAATTGCCCTGCTGTAGCGTCCATCTCCTTAAACCCCCGCTTGTGTATGGGGTAGGGGTAGTTCTGGAGCAGACAGAGGAACCGAGGTAATACCATCATTTTATAGAGCACTATCTGACCCAGGATGGTGAGTAGCAGGGCCTGCCATCTCTGGAGGTCATTTTTGACCTTCCGGGTGAGCGGTGAAACGTTAAGTGACCAAGCCAGTTCAGGCAGCAGGGCCACAGCTACTCCCAGATACCGGAAGCTGTTGCGTCTGATAGGGATGGCATTTTGCCAGTCGTAACAGTCCCTTGTGGGGTGCAACGGAACCAGCAGAGATTTACTAGGGTTAAGTGTCAGGCCAGAGGCCTCCGAAAACAGTCCCAGGAGCTGCAGCGCCTGAGGTTCGAAGCTGGCTGTGTTGACCAGGAACAAGAGCACATCGTCTGCATAAAGCGACACCCTGTCCTCTCGTCCAGTGGGCCAAGACCAACCGTCAATCAAGGGGTCCTCCCTTATAAGCTTTGCAAGTAACTCCATTGCTAATGCGAAGAGAAGTGTGGACAGTGGGCACCAATGGTGGGTTCCCCGACAATTAGGGAACTGGTCTGATATACCCCCATTCACCTGCACCCACACCGTCGTATTGGAGTAAAGGAGCTTCACTAGTCCACGGAATTTGGGGCCCAACCTTGCGCTCCGAAGCACCTGGTGAAGATAGGTCCAGTCCACAGTGTTGAACGCCTTTTCAAAGTTTAGGAGGAGGAGTGCCAGAGGAGGGGCTAAGAGGCCCCAGTTAGCCAACACCACTTGCAATCGCCTAATGCAATGCCTAGTACTTCTAGTTGGCATAAAGCTGAACTGGTCTGAGTGTATCAAGGAGGACAGCACCCCTTTCAGTCTAGAGGCTAGCATCGTGGACAGTACTTAACTTCGGTGTTGAGAAGTGAAATGGGGTGGTAGGCAGAACATTGCTGCGAAGGGGGGTTGGTCTTGGGGATCACCACTATGGTGGCCTGGTCGAGAGCCGGGGGAAAGCCACCCATTCTCTTGGCTTCCTCAAACATGGCAAGCAAGAGAGAGGCTAGGATGTCGCTGCATTTGCTGTGGAGTTCGGCCGGGAAGTTGTCCGGACCTGGGGTTTTGCCCGCAGCCAGCTCTGAGATAGCATCCCTGACCTCATCCAGCCTCATGGGTTCGTCGAGGTGTTGTCTTTCCACTTCTGAAAGTCTAGGGAGAGACACCTCCCCTAGCAAGGGGGCCTCCCTCTCTACCTGTGGCCTGGGCCACTCCTCGTAAAGTCTTGTATAGTAAGTGGCAAAGCTTTGTTCGACCTTGCAAGGTGTATGGGAGAGGGATCCCGAGTCATCAACAACCTCAGGGACGACTCTTTTTGCCATGGGCCGGGTTGAGAGCCAGTGCAAGAGCTTACCGTTCTTGTCCCCCCACCCGTACACACGGGCCGCCGAGGCTCGCCACACATGTTTCGCCGTTTCAAGAGTAGAGTGCCCGATGTCCTCCCTAACTAGGGTTAACTGCCTCGTTATAGATGCATGCGTGGAGACGGTGAGCTGGCGCTCCAGCTGTAATGCACTGGCCTCGAGCTCCGATGCTCTGTAGTTATGTGCGTGCTCTCGCACACGTAGGAGAAGTTTGGCCTGCCCCCTGAGGGTGGCCTTACATGCGGCCCAAATCATGCCAGGTGATTGCACGGACCCCAGATTATTTTCGAAATATTGAGTGAGTTGGTCCCTCAAGGCTTGGGTACAGTTACTGTCCTGCAAATATCAGGTGTTTAGCCGCCACATAGGACATCGGGTGGGGACTGTGTCATCCATGCAGATCAGGAGTGGTGCATGATCTGAAACCCTGTGTGGCAGAATCCCCGCCCCTGTGACTCTGGGAACATCCAGAGCCAGCATGAGGAGAAGGTCCATTCTGGCATGACTGTGGTGTGCTGCCGACGTGTGCGTATACTGCCATTCTAGGGTGCCAAATCCACCAAACATCACAGAGACCAAGGCCCTCTGCCCAGCGGCTCAGTCCGACAAGAACAGCTCGCGGACAGAGGTCCGGTGATGTCCATCTCTGGATTCATAACAGAGTTGAAGTCCCCTCCCAGCAAGGTCAATCCCGGGGGAAGCCCCACCAATACCTCCCAGAAGACAGTCAAGAAGCGCTCCAACGCTCCATGGGGAGCATAGGTGCTCAGGATATTGACCAGCTGCCCCCCAAGTATGCTGGACACAGCTGCATAGCGCCCCTGTGGATCCAACTGGGAAGCGGTTATTACTATGGGTAAGGAGCAATGCAGCAGGATAGCCACCCCCGCTGGAGTCCCTAGAGAAACCTGCATGGTAGACCCTGTCATACCCACCCCGTGTGAGCATAGGGCAATGGGTGCCAAGTAACTGGGTCTCCTGGAGTAAGACCATGGAGGAGGCATATCGGCGGAGGGTACTGAAGACCGCGGACCGCTTAATTTTATCTAGGAGCCCATTCACATTCCAGGAAAGTACCCGCATAGAGGGTTATGGCGCATGTAGGGAACTGACAAGGATGTGCGTAGCATGCCTGTCCAAGAATCGGGATGTGACCACCTAAAAGAAAAATGGTTAAAATAACTGCTACTCAACCACAGTAGAACGTGAAATTGCTGCATTACTATTCTTCCCTTTCCTCCCAACTGACCCCGACCCATACTTCCAACCCTGAAGCATCTGTCACCCTTAAACCCAAACAGAACCCTGAAAACAGAGAAGTCTGTCATTGGTGTGGAGTGGTGGACCCCTCCATATAGTCGGACTTCTGCGATGCGACCGCCCCCGTGCCCAGTGCCAGGCAGGATTTCCTACTCCCAGCTCTAACCCAGTTGCAGAAGGTCTGTGCTTGATGCACTTTATGAGAGCAAGGGAGTCTGGCTCCTTTACGGTCAGTGTAGGCCTCTTTTCTTCTGGGCTTTCCGGTGAGGCTCCCCACCTCCGAACAAGCGAGACTCGACAGCAGGCCCTCTGTGGGTGGGCTATTTGGACCACTCCGCTTCCTTCAGTGGGACCGGGTGCATCTGTGCCCCCGCGAGCCTGGAGGATCAACATGGGGCCCCGGGGAGCTCCCCCAGGTCGGGGGGACCCTTCCAGGCCACCTGTTGCTACTCAGTGAGCCAGTCCCACGCCCATCGGGTGAGTTGAAGAAGGACTTCCATGAGGACCTTGAGGCATGCAGGGAAAAGGAGCATGTATGGCAGCTGCATTGCCCTAAGCTTTTGCTTAACTCCCTCATAGGAGCGGCGCTTGGTCTGCACCTCCCGGGTATAGTCCGGGAATATTAAGATCTTCTGTTTGTCCCAACGGGGATCTGGGTGTGCTCTTGCTTCTTTAAGGATGACATTGCAGTCCTTGAACTTAAGAAATCTGGCGATCATTGGCAGCCTGGGTCCTCCAGGCGGAGGTCTGGGTGCAAGCGCCCTGTGGGCCCACTCAATAGCAAACTAGGCGGTCCAGTTATCCAGAAACTCGATCGCCACGTTCGCTTCTGCTCACTCCGCGAAGCCAACAAAGCGCAAGTTGTTGCGCCTGGAGCGATTCTCAGCATCCTCAGCCCTATGGTGGAGCTCACCAGTGTGGGTCAGCAGCTGGGCGACTTTAGTTTTAAGTTCCATGATCTCATCCTCTGCCTGAGAAACCTGGTCCTTGACCTCTGTGATGCGGCCCACTGCCGTCCGCAGGTCCTGCCGCAATAGGCCCACATCCTCTTTTACTTCACCAATTTTAGTCTCAACCGCCAGCTGCGAGTACTGAATGGCCTGGAAGATCGTGCTTACCCCCTCCGCAGTGGGTGGTGCTGGTGTCAGATCGCCTGTTCCCTGGGAGGCCGCCGGCTTGATGAACTGCTGGGACACCAGAGGCTGCTTGCCAGCCCTGTCTTTCCTGATGGTGGCCACACAGGCCAGGGCGTTGCGTTCCCTCACTGCTCTCCGGCCAATCACTTTCTGGGGGGCCCCGGAAGTACGGGCAACACTTTCTCAAGATGCAATGCAGGGGTGGGTCACTTTAGACGACACCGCTAGGGCTGCAGCACCGCCGAGCGTCAACAAGTAAGCAGGGCCCACCCACAGGTCGTGTGCACACCGCCATGCTCCCCCACCAGCGGCACGACCGGGTGGGGGCGAATTGGACACGGGGCAGCCGGGGCTTCTGTCGGCGGATGAAGGAGGGGTCCGGAGCACTCTTAAAGTGAGACTGCCATCTTGATGCCCGAAGCCATGGCCCACAGGGTATGCCCCTTAGCCAGGCAGGAACCACCACTTTAGTCAGGATGAGTAAGTTACACACCAAAGATAACCTGTGCTCACCTTGTTGGATGGTCCGATGCTGTACTGTCTTCCCCTATGGAGGCCAAATAGCCAGACATAACCATGTGAAATGCTATAATGGTGTTGTACAAATGAACATTCATTTGTCTATTTTTATGTTGCATGTGACTGCCCTGAGACATTTTTCTCCTTTCTAGTCAGCTTGCCTGCAGGAGCCCTTCTTTGAACAGTAATTTTCTTCGGTCCTCAAGAGTCCATGCAACTAAGAGGATTGTTTTCTTCCTGTTCTTCCTTCTTATGATGTAGCCCATGGGGATTCCTCCTCTCTCTAATACTGCTTGGCACCAGGGGATATGAACATTTTCACTCCCCTGCTCCAGAGTACAAATGGGCCTGGGACGACTCTGGATTGTCTTGTTTATGAGACCTATTTGTTCCCAGAATAGGCTAGCTCCCTTTCAAGATGGCTGCCATTTTTGCTTTATTTGTAGTCATGTGACAGGTTCAGCTTATGTTGTGCGTTCCAATGGGTCCTACCTTCCATCGGTGACTAAGGACCTATTTCCCCAGCTTCGACTGTAGCAGATGCCTGATTTCACCAGCACTGCCCTCCCTGATGAAGGACTTATTCCCCTTGCACTGGCCGTCCAGACGGAGCACTATTTCCCCTTTCAACTGGATCACTTTGGAAATTATGACTGGTTTTGTGCACTGTATCAGGTGCCCTGAGTAGGGTAAGTCATGACTGGGTTTGATTGAAACTTTTACAGGCCTCAGGAGACCTTATACTTTCCCTCTCGCTTAACGTGGATATTTTTGGTCATTGCTCGATGTGTGTACACTTTTTTGCAGGTTAGATGAATTGGTTTCCATCGGGTCTGAAGCGGACACAGGTTGGTGCCACCACAGGTGGTTTGTACTTTTTGCAAGCGTATTCCCCAGTGCCTACGGTGTTAGTTAAGTATAGTTTTTCCTGCAATAGGTTCTGAACACCTCCCTCCCATTATTGTGCTCCACTTTGAGTTTGATAGAGCGTTCCTTCCTAATAAATTACCTGTATTTGGATGCTCTTGGGTCGATTAATCTTTTGACCAAGTGGGGCTCTCTTCACCCGAGATTAGTCAATTTAATCTAATCAATAATCAATAACGAACATAAGCAATGCCCTGATCAACATAACACTTCACAATTAATCCAGAAAACATTTCGGCGAACCATGACCTTTCGGCCATGAATAACCACACCAGTTTATTCAAAGTTAATGAATTTATTTCCCTATATTAACAAAGCTAGCACAATATAAATGTGTCTCAACACCAAATGATATATGTAAATGAACATTAATAGCTGTCCATAACGGCGGAAAAGATGCAATCTATGCAGCATTTGAATAACAATGCATTCGATAATAGCAACGCAAACCACTAAAACTATAATCTGTAATGAGCTAATTGCATACATTAGTCAGCATAACAAGGTCTCAAATTGCATCGTGCAACAAATGAATCCTCATCTAACCTCAAATTAGCATCTGCATGTGGGACTTCATGCAAAAAAACAATTTAGCAACATTGATTTGGAAAACTCCTAACTAGGGCTCTAATAAAAAATCAGCAGTTGGTTACCTAAAAAGAAACACAATGCAATTGTACATTTTCCTTTCATATTTACCAAATTCAATCAGCATTCAAGGTAGTCTTCGTCTCACAGGTACCGGTTTCCGATCAGCATGGGACGGGGCAAAGGGGCAGGGTGGATGGGGCAATTGCCTCACAGCGGCAAGATAAAAGGACAAAACTACTACTTCATGCAAAGGGGCAGATCAAAGTTAAAGTCTCTAGGGCGAGAATTACTTAAAGTCTCTTTCTCTCGATTAGAGAAAGCATCAAAGTCTCATTCAAAATGGCGTCGAACATCAATTGGCATCGTAGAAGATGGCAAAATGACGAGGTCGGCAAGATGGGCCATAATGGCTGCAATGTCCTGCAAATGGCTAATGTCCAATGTCTAATGTCTGATGCCCAATAGGTAATGGCTAAAAATGGCTAAAATGGCTGCAATGGGCAATAATGTCCTCCATGGGTGCAGTGGGTAATGGCCAAAGGCTGATGGCTAAAAATGGCTAAAATGGCTGCTTTCTTCTTGTGCACCGGGTTTAAATAACCAACAGTTCAAATCCAGTAGGGTCTTCCATTGGAGGGTTCATAGGTTGGCTTCAAATTGTCCAATCAAAAACTACAATTTACAAGCTTCTACCTAGGCATACATTATCCTTGGAGTCGGGAACGTAAGTTGCAACATATTTTACCAATTAACTCACTTTCAGAGCTTCCATTGTCTGCACCTGCAGATTGACCTTGGAGCAAAGAAGAAGATGCCAGGCTGGCACGAAACCTTAAAGATAAGCATGTGAACCGATCTCACTGGAAAAGTACAGCTTCAAGCAAGAATACACGTTTTATTAGCACATTAGAAAAACACAAGCATCTAAACCGTGAGACAAGGCAACTAGGCCGAAGCCTCCACTAAAGTTATGCTAAGTTAAAACATTTCAAACAAGCAAATCATGGCACACGTTTACGGTTATGTCAGATTAGTACAATTCTAATACATCACGTTATATAAAGCACGCTTATAAATGTTGGCGAACTACTCTGAGGGCACATTTGTCCCCGTACAATCTTTATTAGTTCGGTTAAAGTCACACTTGATTATTGCAGCACTACGTTTATGCGCTAATAAATGTAAAACCTTCATTTCTGCGTCATCAATCCCTCCTCTGATGACTACTTGTCATCACACAAAACTATTCCCACAAATTTTATTCCATTAAAATTCTGTCAGTTCTCTTTGCCTTTTAGTTCCCCTTGTTCTTGCCTTGTATTCTTCTGCCATTCTTTTCATCATTTTCTCTTCCTTCCTTCTCTTAATTCTTGCCATGATCATTAGTATTCCCCTCTTTATTCCCCAAATCCCAAAGATGCAAATTAGTACTATTAGTATTCCCTGTATTATTTTTAGTAATATTCCATTCCAAATGCCACCAAGCCAATTTCCCACTGAAGCAATTCCCTTTCCAACCTTCTCCCAAACTCCTGGTTCTTTCAATTCCTTCAAGTCTGCACTCTCTTTTGTTAGATTTGCAAGCATTGTTTTAATCTTCACACTGTTGTCTGGTATATACGTGCAACAGTGACGCGCACCAAGCATTTTGCAAACGCCGCCATCCTTTGCTAAAAGAATGTCTAGGGCAAGCCTGTTTTGAAGAGTCATAGCTCTTTCTGCTGCAAGTTCAGCATCCATCAGGATTATAGCACCTGAAAACTTTGTCAACATGTTGTCCACTATAGTAGACAACTTTCTTATTTTGATGGAATTCAACACAACTCCCAATGAAGGAATCATGGCTCCAAATATATCTCCTACCACAGCAGCTGCGGTCTCTCTTTTCTGGATACGATGAGATCCAGACGTCTTTGGAATCACCGATAGGTCATCCAGTTGATAAACCTTTGGGAACACTATACCCAAATAACATCTCCCCCACCATCCCTTTGGAAGACGATAATAGGCATTATGCCCACAAATGTAATATACACCAGGTATGACAGGGTCAAGTCCGTTCAGCATGAATGTCCATTTGGCCTTAAAGATAAACGTATGTTTACACTCACTCGCTCCCACAAAAATGTTATCATAATAAGATTCACCACGATATATACAAAATTTCCCTACATGCCAAGCGTCTAAAGCTATTTTCCCTTGTGTTTTTATTGCGGCAAAAGCATAATTATCTACTGAAGTCCTCTTACTTAGCTCTTTTTCTAATTTCGCATTCATTTGTGCCCTTCTATCATCTGTGCGATCTAAAAAGCTTATTTCTACTGCAGAGAGCGAGCAGGTAAGGTTTTCCCTATGAGCGTGAGCTGTTTCAAAAGGTTGCATTGGCTCGAAAAATTCCCTCATTATTTTAGCATCCCAATCTTTAGCAATCTGGCTTAGTTGCGTTATTATAGGAACATATGCAAAGGTAACATCATAATTTGAATAAAAATACTGTATGTTAGTTTGACCATAAAATCTAGAAGTTACTATACTACATGTAATCCCATATGTAAGAGGCATGTGGTGATAAGTCACCCCTTCCGTTACCGATGTCGGTATCTGTGTACACACATAACAATCTTTCGCATCCATAGTCTCAACATATTCTGTTAGTAGGCGATAGAAAACATTATACGAAAGTTCCTTCTTATCATGCAAGTGTCTCTCATCTAATTCTAGTCTTTTCAATGCGGTTAGTTCAGTGACAGTAACAGGAGCAGAAGTAGAAGCATCAATTTTCTCATTCTCACCCTTACCACGCGTTGCAAGCACTATTGCCATTATTATTAGTACACATGCAGTTATCAAGCCTATACACGCATATTTACAATATTTCACTCTACTGTTTTGTGTAGTCATGATCTGTATAGAATCAGAGAGCTAGAAGCACTTATAAAGAAACGATTTAGCAATTAGTTACAAAGCTGAACGAGCGCAATGTTCACACAGTCTTCTTCAGGAGCCCAGTCACTTATCGGTTAGCAGCATTTGTCTCAATTCGGCAATAACTCAGTCTTTTTTTTTTTTTTTCAGTTAGCAACGTTGTCTCAAATCGGGTTTAAGAGTCAATCAGGTTATCAAAGTCTTATCAAGTTAGCAAATGTCTCATCCGGTTTAGCAATGTCTCAGCTGGTTGTATCACGTTAGATTATAGCAAACAATGTCATTTATCACCCTTTCAATCAATAGTGTCCATAAAACTTTTCTTTTCTATTGGTATCTCTTCTTCTTCGTTCTCGAGGCTAAGAGATACAAATTCGTCGGTCCAATCGTCATTGACTACATATGCCCATTCTGGACCAGAATATCTCCTGTTTGGTATCCTTTTCCTTTTCAATTTTGCATCTCTTTTCGATTCTGCCTCACTGGTACTTTCCTCTTTGGCCAAGTCTTTTTCTTCACTTGATGTTGGTACCACGACAGACACTTCCTTTCTTTTCTCTTTCACTCTTGGCCCTTCACTGTCGTTCAACTTTTCTCTAGTTCTTAGTTTTACTGGTGATATACTTGGTCTTCTCTTTGCACTGTGTCCACTTGATGGACCTGCGATCTCTTCTGAGGAACTTTGAACAGTTTCGTTCTGTTCTGCCTTGTCCCCTCCTTCTGGGGAGTCAATCAGGTTTTCCTTTTCTTTTTCTGTACCGTCTGCTTCTGGGAAAGCCCTCCTCTGATCAGGCTCACCTGCTTCTTCACCTCTTTCGAGCCCTTTGTCACCGTTACTTTCTCCAGGCTCTTTGTTACCTTCAGCTGCTTCAGGCTCTTTGCTACCTTCAGCTGCTTCAGGCTCTTTGCTACCCTCAGCTGCTTCAGGCTCTTTGTCACCCTCAGCTGCTTCAGGCTCTTTGTCACCTTCAGCTGCTTCGTCGCTGTCTGAGGTTTCTCCTTGGTCTTCCCCAAGTGAATTGGTTGTTTCGTCCTCAGAGAATATTTCTCTCTCTTTTATTTCTGCCTGTTCGCTTCTAGTTCTGTTTTGCTCTGTCTCAGAGCTCGGCACTTTGTTATCAGGTACTGGCAGTTTCAGCGCTTCAACTTCCTCATCTGTGGGACACAACACCTTCTTTGTATGACTGGCGTGAATCCAGTTGGGAACTCCCGCACACTTCACAGCGGTAGTGGTCGTCAGGATCACTTGGAAAGGGCCTTTCCAACGGGGTTCCAGACACGACTTCCTCACGTGCTTCTTTATCACGACCCAGTCACCTGCTTTCAGTGTGTGTCCTGGACCTTGGATCGGTGACAAGGTGGTTGCTTCCACCTGGTGAGAGAAAGAGCGAACCACGTCAGCCAGACCTTTGCAGTAGTCTAACACCATATCATCTGTAATATTCAAAAGCGCGTTTGCGGGAACTGCAGGAAGTCTCATGGCCCTGCCCATGAGAATTTAGTGCGGGGACAATCCAGTCTTTCTGTCAGGGGTGTTTCTCATTGACATTAACACCAAAGGCAATGCGTCAGGCCATTTCAAATTTGTCGATGCACATATTTTCGCCATTCTTGATTTCAGTGTACCATTCATCTGTTCCACCAGTCCTGAGGCCTCAGGGCGATAGCTACAATGCAGTTTTTGCTCAATGTTCAGCGCTGCGCAAAGTAACTTTATCACCTCGTTATTGAAGTGACTTCCTCTATCTGATTCTAAAGAGATCGGGAATCCGAAACGTGGTATCAACTCCCTCAACAATAGTTTTGCAACTGTAAGGCTGTCATTTCTACGTGTGGGGTATGCTTCAATCCAGTGACTAAAAATGCACACAATCACCAACACATACTTCAGACCTCCATGCACAGGCATCTCAATAAAGTCCATCTGCATTCTGCTGAACGGGCCTCCCGCCCTGCCAATGTGGCTCACGTTCACAACCGTTCCCTTTCCTGGGTTCATCTGCTGACAAATCACACATCGATGGCAAATTGCTTCTGCAACTTGACGGAATCTGGGGTTAAACCAATCAGTTTTGAACAATCTTATCATGGCATCTCTCCCTAGGTGAGCCTGCCCATGATAGAACCGCGCTAGCTGCGATAAGAGACTATTTGGTAAAACAAATTTTCCCTCATTTGAAACCCATAACTCATCTGGTCTCTTTGTACATTGTGACTTAATCCAGGAAACTCTTTCATCCTCCCTGACGCTATTCTGTAATGCTTTTAGTTCATCCATTGTATCTACGACCTTCAAGGCAAATGCTTCAGCTGGTTCGAGTTCTGGTTCACTTATCAAATTCCATTCATCCCTGAGCAATATACAGTTCAAGGCACAAAATCTTGCGACTTGATCCGCATATGCATTTCCCAGAGAAACATAGTCCTGTCCTTTTGTATGAGCACTACACTTTACCACTGCAATTTCGGCTGGCATCTGAATGGCGTGTAACAATTCCCTTATTCTCTCCCCGTTTTTCACTGGGGACCCTGAAGAGGTCAGGAAACCTCTCTGTGACCATAGTTGCCCAAAGTCGTGCACAATTCCAAACCCGTACTGACTGTCAGTGTAAATGGTAACCTTCATCAATGTAGACAGTTGGCATGCTCTTGTAAGGGCTACAAGCTCTGCTACTTGTGCGGAATAGACTCCTTGAAGCCAGGATGCTTCCAAGACACCTGTTACAGTACATACAGCATATCCTGCTTTCAAAATTCCCATCCCATCTCTTAGACATGAACCATCAACAAAAATAATATGGTCATTTTCATCAAGCTTAGTATCCTTAATGTCAGGTCGGGGTTTTGTGCAAAATTCAGTCACCTGAAGACAGTTGTGCTCGACGTCTTCAGCGTTCTCAATTTCAGCATTTTCACCGGGAAGCAAGGTTGCTGGATTCAACGTAGTGTACCTTTTCAGCTGCACATTCGGTGAGCCCAGAATTATTGTTTCATACCTTGTGAGTCTTGCTCCAGTCATGTGTTGTGTTCGGGAGCGGGTCAAAAGTATCTCAACTGAGTGAGGGACCATGACTGTTAATGGGTGTCCCATCACTATTCCTTCACTCTGAGTGAGGCTGATACCAACTGCTGCTACGGCGCGCAAACACCCTGGCAGTGCTGCTGCGACCGGATCCAAAGTAGCTGAAAAATACGCTACTGGTCTGTTTATGCCACCATGGGCTTGGGTCAAGACAGACAAAGAACATGCATCACGTTCATGACAAAACAATGTGAAAGGCTTTGTGTAATCAGGCATACCTAAAGCTGGAGCCCTGCACATGCATTCTTTCAATTCAATAAAAGCATCCATCTCATCTCCTTTCAGCTCAATTTCATCCAAGGCATCCTTCTGGGTCAGTTTCAGTAAAGGCTTTGCTAGAGTTGAAAAGTTGGGAATCCACTGGCGACAGTAGCTCACCATCCCCAAAAACTTCCTCACCTCCCTCCTCGTCTTTGGTGGACTCATTTGAAGTACACTTGTTATTCTTTCCTTCATTATTCTCCGTGACCCTTTCTCTATTTGATGACCCAAGTATTTTACTTTCTTCTGACAGAACTGCAACTTTGAAGGAGACACCTTGTGTCCATTCCTTCCCAAATGGTTTAGTAGAGCAATGGTGTCGGCTGTGCAGCCACTTTCTGTCTTAGATGCAATCAGTAAGTCATCGATGTACTGTACTAGGGTTGACTCGAATGGCAATTCTAACGCTTCCAAATCTTTCTTTAGAATCTGATTGAAAATTGACGGTGACTCCGAAAACCCTTGAGGAATTCGACACCAACTGTAAACTCTGTCTAAGAATTTGAAACAAAAGAGAAATTGGCTGTCCTCATGAAGAGGCACCGAAAAGAATGCTTGTGACAAGTCAATGACTGAGAACCACTTGGCCTCGCAAGGGACTTGAAACATTATCACAGCTGGATTCGGTACTACAGGGCAGCATTTAATTATGATGTCATTTATTTTCCTCAAGTCCTGCACAATTCGGACCTTTCCACTCGGCTTTATTAGTCCCATGATTGGTGAATTACATGGACTGCTTAACACTTCTTTCAGTACTCCCTGTTTTACAAACTCGTCAATGAGTTGGGCGACTTTCATGAGGTTGTCTTGTGCCATGTGGTATTGTGGGGTCTGGGGAAAGGTTACATTGGGTTTTACGGTCACTTTCACTGGTTCCACTCCTTTCATCAATCCCACCTCTTTTCCTGTCATATCCCACACTTCCTTTCCGACTGTTTCCCGTAATTCAGCTGGAATATCTTCTTCAGTTATCATCGGAAAAAGGTTAATCAGAGGATATTCTTCATCGACAGTTTCCATCTCCTCCCCTTCTACACTGTCCTCTTCTTCCCCATCACTGCTCGTCTGAATTCTAATTCCATCGTGCGATCACATAATCGAACATCCCAATTTGCACAATAGGTCTCTCCCTAACAGTGCTATCGGGCTTGAGTCACATACCACAAATTTATGGGACCCTTGATAGTTACCAATTCTGACTGGTACTGGATCTGTGATTGGGTTCGTCAGGTGCCTGTTTGCTACTCCCACTACTTGAACTGTTCTCCCTGAGAGTGGCAAATTTGGTACTTCAATGCTCCTAACAGTTGAACGTGTGGCTCCTGTGTCAACCAAGAATGAAACACTATGACCCATAACTCTTCCCTCCACATATGGACCCTTTTGATCAACTTCCAAGGATGCTGCAAGCACACAATTTCCCTCCTCATCTGAACTTTCACTCTCCCATACATTGTTTATTCCATTCTCACTGTGTAATGGGAACTGTTGTACGGTGCCATTTGGATTCATCACCTGACCCGAGACCTGTGGAGGAACCATCACTTGCTGCTGACTCACTGGTGCCAAAGGTATTTGCATTTGCTGATTAGGTACCATGGGAAACTGCTGTTGCATTGGCTGCATTTGCGTCATCTGCATACGGGGCATCTGCATCTGCTGCGGTTGCATGGGCTGTAATCCCTGCAGCTGATTTATGGTCTGAAAATTTGGGTTTGGACCTCTCATTTTCGGTCCCCTCATTGTCTGGAATGCATTGACATCATTGTTTTGCTGACCAACACCTGCACCTTCCTGCATCACCATCGGGCACTCGCGTTTCCAATGACCGACGATTCCGCACACGTGACACGGCATCACCCTTTTCATTGCCTGCACGCCATTCGGAATTACCACAGTGTTCAAATCCGGACCATTACTCCCAAAGCCTCCTCTGCCTCTGCCTCTCGCCTGTGGCTGAAACACCATATTTCCCTGCGGCTGCGGCTGCGGTATCTGCTGTTGGAACCCTTGCAACCCTTGCAGACCTGTCTGAGCTGCTTTAAGTTGCATCATCATCACTTTCTCTTTCAACCTTTTCTGTTTCACTTCAATTTCGTCGCTACAGTATTTCGCATAATTCAACACCTCATCAATAGGTTTCGACTGCCAACAAATCAAATGCGTCTTTATCATCTGACTTATCTCTGGTCTCAGCCCTTCCACAAATCTAAACACAAAATTAAGCATGTCCTTCGCCTCTATTGTTTCCGTGCCACTGTAGTTCTTGAACGCCTTCAACAACCTCTCATAGTAACCATGAATCGACTCTTTAGCCTCTTGGGCAGTTCGATCAATCTTCTGCCAATCCACATTTTTCGCGGCAACCTTCGTCTTCAAATGCTCAATCACCTTATAGTACAAGCTCATCACCATAGGTGATGGTGCACCCGTATCCCTGTCTCTCTCTGGTTCACTTGTCGGCCAACCTACAGCCCTTTTGCAATCCTCCCACAAATCTGCCGGAACCACAATCTCAAAGAGGGTGTTCAGGTCTTCCCAAAGACATTTTGCAAGCTTCACAAACCTATCAGTCTGTTGATACCATTCAATCGGTTTCTCTCTCAGTTTGGGAAAATCATCCGTAAAAGACTGAATGTCGCTTCTGTGCCACGGTACATGTATTAATTTTCCCCCTGCTGTCTCCCTCATTGGTAACATGGTTATTGCATCACTACTCTGCGGTCTTTTCTCGTTGTGCTCTGGGACACTGTCTTTCCTCTTTTCCCTTTTCTTTGCCCATCTGCTTTCCCATTTGTCTAAGCACCTCCACACTTGTGCACTCTGCAGCAATTCTCTAAGGTGCGTTTTCATGCCTGCTGACCTCATGTGTTCAAAGTCTGTGGTCCCGAAATCCAATCTATAGCTCCTGCTCAAGTGTTTTGTCTTGTCTATCTCAACCCCATTTTTGTCAGCTATTTCTTGCAACCTTCTATGTACCTTGTTCACTTCTCTCGTAATCCTAGGGCATAGATACCTCAGCTCTTCTTCCGAGTAGGACTCTAACCTATTCAAACACATAGTCCCTTCCACCAATTCTTCTGCTTCCATGTTCAACCTGACCCTATTCAGATAGTCTTCTCCCTTCCCACTGGCTGAGCTTTGTGTGGAATTCAGACTGTTGAACCACTGTGTCAGCTGTTGCGCATTCAACCCCATCAGTGTAGCATTCACATCGACTGCCATTGATGGTTGCGGCAACTTTTCAGTGTTCGATGATAGCGGTATCATCAGTGGGGGACTCGACCTCACCACTGTTGACTGAGCACATATGGGACTAAACTCCATCAAGGACCCAGATCCAGTTGGCAGAGCCGCTATCGGAGTTGTCTCTGGAGTGTTTTGTATGCACCTCCTTTCCGTCCCACTCTGCACCATTGATCCTTGACCGCTCATACCTGAGTTAGGCTGAATGTACAAAGGTACCGGTGGACCTACAGTAATGGGTAGGGATATCGCATCTGGGTTCTGTCCATTCCCCATGTTCTGAGGCATGTTCATTCCCACACTATGGGTCATCATTGCCGGCATGCCCGTCTGACTCCCCGTCATCTGAGCATGTGCGGTTCCCCCCTGCATCTGCTTTTGAGGCATCAAAAACTGGGTTGATTCAGCTTGTGCCAATGTTGGGTTGCGACCATTCTGTACTCCCATTACGGTTGGATCTAGAATCATTCCCGTACTGTTGTCACTGCTGTAGTACCTTGGGACCTGCGGCTGATAATTTTCTGCTGTTTTCAATATAGGCACATCTGGATATATTCTCCTAACCTGCGGTATCTGCGGGGTGAACAGTAAACTCGGGTCCTTAGATCCCGATGGCGTTTCTGAACTCGGAGTTTCATTATTCTGTACCGGTGCCGGAGGGGCAGAACTGGTACTTGGACCTTGTCCACTCTCTGCATAAGGTGGTGGACGGTCGTTCAGCAATTGCATGATCAACTCCTCATCCTCTAACTCTTCTTCTCTCCTTAACTTTTCCTCGTCCTCTTTATCTTTGGAACACCTCCTGTTTGTCTAACAGGTAGCTTTCTTGCCTGTCGCCTCTTCTTCCTTAGCAATTGCGGGAAACAATTTTATCCCCTGCAATATATCTGACCTCCACACCTTCTGTGCATTATCCCACCTAGCGTCCGCTAGTGTCTTTTCTACCTTTCTTATCCTGGTCTCAAACTTCTTTTGCTGTTGCTGTCTAGCCATTAGTTCCCAAATCGCTAGAGCCTCAAACTGTGCTGGCCTTGGAGGTACCTTCATGTCGTACATCGCGAATCTCAAATTCTCTAGGATCCTTATATTGAATGTCCCATGGATCGGGAACGCTACGCTCCCATGTTTCTCTGTCAGCTTGTGCCATTGCTTTAGCCAAAGGCACGGAGCTACCCCTTTTTCCTCCATTACAATGTAAGCTGGTGTACCTTCGGGTGGCGTCTCCTCTCCTACGCTCGCTTTAATGTAAGACTCCCCTTCATCGCACTCTTTAATGCTTTAAAAAATGTCATTTTCTCGTCTTTTATTTCACAAAGTTTGTAATCAATAAGTGACTTTAATTCCCGGAATACTCTTCGCTTGCCTTTCCCCTTCCAATCGAGCCCCACGGACTGCGTCCAATCCGTGCACGGCCCTTCTTTGCAACCAACCTATCCCAGCGCGGCTCCTAGTGACGTCACACTCACACACACTGCGGCTGACAAAGCCTCGCGGCTAGTCCTCCTTCACTCAGCTCCTCTCGTAACAACTTCTGGCATGTATCGCGAGCAACCAAATAATAATAAAACAGATCTGTCGGTTTACTACAGGAAGGGTAACACAATCGCTTCAGGACCTTAGGGATTTTTCACTAGCCTCTGCAGTTATTCCATCTTTCTCGGTCCCCACTTTCGCAAGCAAATCCTGACCCGCAGATTCTGCTCTCAACTTGTCAATGATCTATTCTAGTGCACTTAGAATTTGTCAAAGCCCGAAGTCGAAGTTTTCTTTCACTCCCTTAACACACGTACCGACTCGTTGACCACGCCCGGTCAACCTACTAAACCGACCAGACCACAACATAAAACAAGTGTCTCATACACTTTTCAACATACTCCGGAGTCTCTTGACCTCGCAGGGCCCGTCTCAACAACAACAACCACGTGGACCTTTTTCTGCACAAAGCGCCACATGCACATGAAGTTCGACGACTTCCCTACTCTCACACTCGGAGTCGCACCTCCGCTATTCTCTAAAATCCTCGCAACCTTTTCAAACAATCTGCGGCAATAAGCTGTGCAAGCGCAAAACTCTGACTTCACTCATACCGTCACTAGTACCGCCAACGCCGATTTCACACCTCCATTCTCTCCATTCGCAAGCTCCGAGATCCCGGGAAAGTCGCGGGGGACTTAGGGCATCATCATTCTCTCAATCTGTTTTATCCAAGAAAAATCTAATTCAACACCATATACCTCTCGAGTGGGGGTCCCAAAGGGCGTAACCATCCTCTGCTACCATCTACTGATAGAGCGTTCCTTCCTAATAAATTACCTGTATTTGGACGCTCTTGGGTCGATGAATCTTTTGACCAAGTGGGGCTCTCTTTACCCGAGATTAGTCAATTTAATCTAATCAATAATCAATAACGAACATAAGCAATGCCCTGATCAACATAACACTTCACAATTAATCCAGAAAACATTTCGGCGAACCATGACCTTTCGGCCATGAATAACCACACCAGTTTATTCAAAGTTAATGAATTTATTTCCCTATATTAACAAAGCTAGCACAATATAAATGTGTCTCAACACCAAATGATATATGTAAATGAACATTAATAGCTGTCCATAACGGCGGAAAAGATGCAATCTATGCAGCATTTGAATAACAATGCATTCGATAATAGCAACGCAAACCACTAAAACTATAATCTGTAATGAGCTAATTGCATACATTAGTCAGCATAACAAGGTCTCAAATTGCATTGTGCAACAAATTAATCCTCATCTAACCTCAAATTAGCATCTGCATGTGGGACTTCATGCAAAAAAACAATTTAGCAACATTGATTTGGAAAACTCCTAACTAGGGCTCTCATCAAAAATCAGCAGTTGGTTACCTAAAAAGAAACACAATGCAATTGTACATTTTCCTTTCATATTTACCAAATTCAATCAGCATTCAAGGAAGTCTTCGTCTCACAGGTACCGGTTTCCGATCAGCATGGGACGGGGCAAAGGGGCAGGGTGGACGGGGCAATTGCCTCACAGCGGCAAGATAAAAGGACAAAACTACTACTTCATGCAAAGGGACAGATCAAAGTTAAAGTCTCTAGGGCGAGAATTACTTAAAGTCTCTTTCTCTCGATTAGAGAAAGCATCAAAGTCTCATTCAAAATGGCGTCGAACATCAATTGGCATCGTAGAAGATAGCAAAATGACGAGGTCGGCAAGATGGGCCATAATGGCTGCAATGTCCTGCAAATGGCTAATGTCCAATGTCTAATGTCTGATGCCCAATAGGTAATGGCTAAAAATGGCTAAAATGGCTGCAATGGGCAATAATGTCCTCCATGGGTGCAGTGGGTAATGGCCAAAGGCTGATGGCTAAAAATGGCTAAAATGGCTGCTTTCTTCTTGTGCACCGGGTTTAAATAAACAACAGTTCAAATCCAGTAGGGTCTTCCATTGGAGGGTTCATAGGTTGGCTTCAAATTGTCCAATCAAAAACTACAATTTACAAGCTTCTACCTAGGCATACATTATCCTTGGAGTCGGGAACGTAAGTTGCAACATATTTTACCAATTAACTCACTTTCAGAGCTTCCATTGTCTGCACCTGCAGATTGACCTTGGAGCAAAGAAGAAGATGCCAGGCTGGCACGAAACCTTAAAGATAAGCATGTGAACCGATCTCACTGGAAAAGTACAGCTTCAAGCAAGAATACACGTTTTATTAGCACATTAGAAAAACACGAGCATCTAAACCGTGAGACAAGGCAACTAGGCCGAAGCCTCCACTAAAGTTATGCTAAGTTAAAACATTTCAAACAAGCAAATCATGGCACACGTTTACGGTTATGTCAGATTAGTACAATTCTAATACATCACGTTATATAAAGCACGCTTATAAATGTTGGCGAACTACTCTGAGGACACATTTGTCCCCGTACAATCTTAATTAGTTCGGTTAAAGTCACACTTGATTATTGCAGCACTACGTTTATGCGCTAATAAATGTAAAACCTTCATTTCTGCGTCATCAAGTTCTACTGACCTTCTTTCTGTTTGGACGCACTTTGGATGGTGAACTTGTTCTTAGCGTAATTTTACCTTTTTCACATAGCACCATCAGTTCTTAGGCAGCTGTTCTAGGTGAGATCTATGGCTCAGAGTCTATTGCGCTGACAAGTATGTTTGTCTATTCGGGGTCACTGTTCTGGTATTGTTTTTTAAACTCAAGAGGTTTCTATAAGATTGAGTAACTTACGAACACGTTTTAAACAAATTTGATGGATATTAACTTCCTGTTTCCTCATTAGGTAATTCTATCTCTTCGGTCCTGAAGAGGCCTGCAACTAACAGGGAAAGAAACGTGTCAACATTTTGTATTGGAGGAGTTGCTTGAATCTTTAACAATAGCTATAAGAATTTTAGAATACACCCGCTATTAGAAATGGACAGAAGGATTTTCCTGATGTGTTCCGTGATGCAACTATCTCCTATGTGGATTGCCTTATAGACTGAAGATCACAACCACATTTTTGTTGATATTAAGGATGATTGGAGTACGATTACAATGAACTGAAATTGCTAAAGAATTTCATTTGCCTGCGTTGTATATTTATATGTGTTCAATATTGTTTCATGCACACTGATGTTTCTATATGTTGGATGACAAATGTATTTAACTCTAAGCTACTGCACTATATATATGTATGTATATATATATGTGTATATATATATATATATATATATATATATATATATATATATAACTAAACTAGTTCAAAAAAATTAGCACAGTTTTACTAGTGACTTATTAAGGTATTCACTGTTGCATGAATGGTGACATTATCTTTCCCTACTATTAACCACACTTTTTACATACAACCCCTGGTTGCTTGGCACAGAGTCATCAGGCTTATCCTTAGAGGCAATCTGTAAACCGTTTGTGCAACACATTCAATCCAGTGACAGGCTGAAATCAGGGCATGAAATGTAGCAGACCTTTCAATGGAAACATGAAGCATCACAGTGGGACAGGTAAAGTGATCTTGTGGGAGGCATAACACATAAATCACACTGTGGGAGACAAAACACATAAATCACCCTGAGACCATAAACACCTGGCATATAAAGCAAATAATATTAATTATCTTGCTGTGAAGTACCAAAATGACAAATACTGCCACTTCAGGGCATGAACTTCATCAGGCTGCAGAAACAGGTACACAACTCATCATACTAAGAATACATGTTCCTACATTATAACCTCAGGGCATGAAGTACAACAGATTGTGAGGTAATGAGACACAAGTCATAAATTACTGCACTCACTATGCAAACAAATGCAACATGTAAGGAATGAAACACAAGCAAATTACCCCAGATCTTACTATAACGTCATCAGGCACAGGGCATCTGTGCTCCTATTATCCACTACATGGTAATCTCTGTGGGCTCCCAGGGATAAAATGCAGGTCTTGGTCCACCTAGCCCTTCTGTTAACCCCTTCTGTGCCGTGGACATAATGGTTACGTCCAACGGCACAGTTCTCATGTGCTGGGACATAACTATTACGTCCTCGGCAATGAACTCAGAGGGAGCCCTAGCGCTCCATCTGTGGGCTTCCCTCCCACCCCTCAAGGCAGGGATGGAAGGGGACGCCCTTCCCCTTCCACCCCCTCTGACCCACCCCCAGTGATGTCTGATGACGTCAGCGACCTCATCAGAGGCCACTTCCCCATTGCGCTGGTAGCTCAGCTTCCAGCGTGATCAGTAGAGAAATGCAAAGCATTTCTCTTCCGATCATGTGATGGGGGACTGAGAGGCTTCAAAGGGAAGGAAAGGAGTTTCCTTCCCTATGAAGTCTCTCAGAGCATTTAAGAAGCCAGACCGTAAAGCGATCCAGCTTCTGAAATGCCCACTAGACACCAGGGATTTATTTTTGAAAAGTAAAATGGTATGAGGGGAGCGACCCCGTAGGCAAGGGTCGCTCCCCAGGGGGGGCAATCTTTTTCAAGGCCTTTTCTGCACCCCCTGGGAGCAGATCGGCCTATTGTTGTTAGGCCGATCTGCCCCCGGGGAGGCAGAAACCACTAGGCGCCAGGGATCATTTTTTTTGTTTTCTTTTGTGTTTTTTTTTTTTTTTTTTTTGAGTTGGGGAACAACCCCTTAGGCAAGGGTCGCTCCTTATGGGGCAAATTATATTTAGGCCATTTCTGCCCCCCCTGGGGGCAGATCGGCCTATTGTTATTAGGCCGATCTGCCCCCAAGGGGGGCAGAAAAATCTAGGCGCCAACGATCTTTATTTTTTTGTTGTTCTGTTTTTTAGAGGTGGGGACGACCCCTTAGGCAAGAGTCGCTCCCCTGGGGGTCAAATTTATTCTTGGCCATTTCTGCTCCCCTTGGGGGCAGATCGGCGTATTTCTATTAGGCTGATCTCCCCCCGGGGGGGGGGAAACCACTTAGGCACTAGGGATTGGTGTGTGTGTATGTGTGTGTTTTCTTTAGGGAAGCAGCCCCATGGGAGCACATTACTGTTGACCATATCTGCCCCCTTGGGGGCAAATTAGCCTATTTTTGGAAGGCCCATCTGCCCCCAAGGGGCGGCAGAAACCCCACCATAGACCAGGGATGTTTTATTTCTCCAAAATAAGAGGGTGGGGATATGGCCATACCCCCACCCCAAATAAATGGGGCCAAAGTTGTTCTGCCCACCAGTGGGCAGATGGGGCAATTACCCCTGATCCACACCCCGGGGGTGGCAGAAAGTCTACTAGATGCCAGGAAATTAAAAAACAACAACAAAAAAATATATTGGGGTGTGGCAACCAACCGGTATGGGCCTGGTTATGCCCCCACCCCAACTGAAGGGGGTAACAGTCTTTCAGCTCTCCCCACACTCTAAAACATCTTATCCCACAGCAATCAAGAAGACATTTGATTATTTGGGGTTTTGGTTTTACATTTGGGCCATGAGAGCTTGGCTAACTCTAAATCGTTCCACTTGGAATGGTGAGGGCTGCACTTTATGGACTTTGGGACGCTGCTATGTAGAAAAATCCACAAGACCTAGACACATCTGAAAACTAAACATCTGGGTGATTCCAGGGTGGTATGTTTCACATGCACCCTGCACCATTTTCGTACCCACAATGCCCTGCAAGCCTCCAACTTTGCTGGAAATCACACAATTTTCCCACGTTTTTGTGATGGAACCTTCTGGAATCTGCAGGAATCCACAAAATTCCTACCACCCAGCATTGTCTCATCTATACCAATACAAATTCTGCTGCACTTGTCAGCCTAAAAAATGTTTTTTTGCAAAGTGCCCTTTTGGGCCTCCTTTAGTTCCCCCTCAATATCGACATGTTTTTGGCTCTTCTTTTTCACAAGCACTTGGCCCACCTACACAAATGAGGTATCATTTTTACAGGGAGACTGAAGGGAACGTTGGGTGGTATGAAATATATCCCAGTGCGGTGATCCCACACAGAAATGTGGAAAAAATGTGTTTTGTTAGCTAAATTAGAAGTTTGCTGAGAATTCTGGGTAAGCAAACATCGGGGGATCCACGCAAGTCACACCTCCCTGGACTCCCTCGGGTTTCTAGTTTTCAGAAATGTCTGGGTTTGGTAGGTTTCCCTAGAGAGCTGCTGAGCCCAGGACCAAAAACGCATTGCCCCCCATGCAAAAACAGGTAGTTTTGTATTTGATAATTTTGAGGTGTCCAGCTAGTGTTTTGGGGCATTTCCTTTTGCGGGCAGTAGGCCTACCCACAAAAGTGAGGTACCATTTTTATCGGGAGACTTGGGGAAACATGGGTGGAAGGAAATTTGTGGTTCCTCTCTGATTCTAAAACGTTCCATCACCAAAATGAGAAGAAAAAGTGTTTTTGGGCCACATTTTGAGGTTTGCAAAGGATTCTGGGTAACAGACCCTGGTCAGAGCCCCACAAGTCACCCCATCTTAGATTCCCCTAGGTGTCTAGTTTTCAAAACTGCGCAGGTTTGCTAGGTTTCCCTAGGTGCCAGCTGAGCTAGAGGCCAAAATCCACAGATAGGCACTTTGCAAAAAACAGCCCTGTTTTCTTTGTGAAAATGTGATGTGTCCACGTTGTGTTTTGGGGCATTTCCTGTCGCGGGCGCTAGGCCTACCCCCACAAGTGAGGTACCATTTTTATCGGGAGACTTGGGGGAATGCTGGGTGGAAGGAAATTTGTGACTCCTCTCTGATGCCAGAACTTTCTGTCACCGAAATGTGAGGCAAAAGAGTTTTGGGGCCAAATTTTGAGGTTTGCAAAGGATTCTGGCTAACAGAACCTGGTCAGAGTGTCACAAGTTACCCCATCTTGGATTCCCCTCTGTGTCTAGTTTTTAAAACTGCGCAGGTTTGCTAGTTTCCCTACATGCCGGCTGAACTAGAGGCCAAAATCCACAGGTAGGGACTTTGCAGAAAACAGCTCTGTTTTCTTTGTGAAAATGTGATGTGTTGACGTTGTGTTTTGGGGCATTTCCTGTCGCGGGCGCTAGGCCTACCCATGCAAGTGAGGTACCATTTTTATCGGGAGACTTGGGGGAACACAGAATAGCACAACCAGTGTCATTGCCCCTTGTCCTTCTCTACATTTTGTCCTTCCAAATGTAAGACAGTGTGTAAAAAAGACGTCTATTTGAGAAATGCCCTGTAATTCACACACTAGTATGGGCACCCTAGAATTCAGAGATGTGTGAATAACCACTGCTTCTCAACACCTTATCTTGTGGCCATTTTGGAAATACAAAGGTTTTCTTGATATCTATTTTTCACTTTTTATATTTCAGCAAATGAATTGCTGTATACCCGGTATAGAATGAAAACCCATTGCAAGGTGCAGCTCATTTATTGGCTCTGGGTACCTAGAGTTCTTGATGAACCTACAAGTCCTATATACTCCCATCAAGCTCATGTAACGGTATTTTGCTTTAAAAAATCTAACATCGCAGGAAAAAGTTACAGAGTAAAACGTGGAGAAAAATGGCTATTTTTTCACCTCAATTTCAATATTCTTTTATTTCAGCTGTTATTTTCTGTAGGAAACACTTGTAGGATCTATACCAATGACCCCTTGCTGAATTTAGAATTTTGTCTACTTTTCAGAAACGTTTAGCTGTCTGAGATCCAGCATTGGTTTCTCCCCCATTTCGGTCACTAACTGGAAGGAGGCTGAAAGCACAAAAAATAGTAAAAATGGGGTATGTCCTGGTAAAATGTCAAAATTGTGTTGACAAATGGGGTTTTCTAATTCAAGTCTGCCTGTTCATGAAAGCTGGGAAGATGGTGATTTTACCACCACAAAACCTTTGTTGATGCCATTTTCAGGGGAAAAAACACGAGCCTTCTTCTGCAGCCCTTTTTCCCATTTTGTTTTTAAAAACAAACTTTTCACTGTATTTTGGCTAATTTCTTGGTCTCCATCAGAGGAACCCACAAAGTCTGGGTACCTCTAGAACCCCTAGGATGTTGGAAAAAAAGGACACAAATTTGGCATGGGAAGCTTATGTGAGCAAAAAGTTATGAGGGCCTAAGCGCGAACTGCCCCAAATAGCCAAAAAAAGGCTCGGCACAGGAGGGGAAAGGCCTGGCAGCGAAGGGGTTAATAGAATTACAGTAGAGTACAGTTTTACTTTTTTATTTTTTCAGTTTTTAGTCACTTTATGCTACCAAAGACAGACACTTTTGTACGAGACACAGAAGTATCTACCCTTACAGCCAGCATGGTACGGTTATTCCTTAAAAGGAGAGAAAAGAAAAACAACTCCCTAAGGAGCAGGGCCTCTGTCGAGGATCTCCCCTTTGTGGCGGGAACAACCAGCTAGGCATGTCCTGCCAAGGAAATCGGGGGGGGCCAAGATCTCCTTTGGTCCCGCCCAACTACAGTGCATGCCACGGCAGTGACGACAACCACAAGAATCTTCTGTCAGGGCTGGTGCGGCCGCTCACAGCCCACAGGGTGCAGGGCGGGCAAAGCTTCTTTCACTGTGAGGTGTTGCAGCCCACAGCTCATGCAGCATTCTGCCAGGCCAGGGGCACAGCCGTCTGAGGCCCAGATGAAATCTTCACTCAGGTTTCCTGGGCGATGGCGCCTGTGGGTAGAAAAATGGTGCCACCGGACGACACCTCTCCCAGTACTGTGGCACGTCATGGTCCCCCTCGCTAGGATTGTACCGGATCCGCACACTGCACCAGGAGGAGTCAGGTGCCAGCACTCCATACATACTTATAACAGGAAAAATGCACACCCCGCACCCAGAGAAAGATGAGGCCCTTGCAAAGTGCTGTTTAGAATTTACTCAACTTAAGCAGGGGGAGAAAGATATGCTCCCCACGCGCTAGGGAATAATGAAGCACTCACTAGGTGCTAGATTTGGGAGAAGATGATGTGGAAATGCTTCCCATGCGCTAGTTAAGAGGACTGTGGGGCTGGTCTCCAGCCCGTTCTTCTGCAGTCTGTCTCAGGAGACTACATGGGGGCACATGGGGAGCAGACAGCAGGCATATCCATGCCAGTACACCAATGGTAGTCCCTCCTGCAGCCCAGCAGTAAACAGGCAGCAGGCCAATACAATTTTAGTGGTCAGCAATAGTGGTGGTGTCTCCAAGAAGTTCACCAGTGCCTCGGGACCCTCTGGTCAGGCAGCAGCCAGCAGCAGGGCAGCATCCAGAAAAGCAATCCAGATGAGTCCTTCATACCACCCAGCAGACACCAGACAGCAGGGAAAAAACAGAAGAGCAGTCCAGATGAGTCCTTTGCGCAGTTCACCAGGCCGTCCGGCAGAGGTTCAATCCCAGTTCCAAGAGTGCTCTAAAAACCATTGGCGAGAGCCCCTGTACTTAAACTCCAAGTGCAAAGCTTCTAGAAGGTGGGGGACGTTTCCAGCCAAATCTGACCAGTTCCAAGAATTTCCATTCTCCCCTACTCTGGCTCCAGACATCATTAGAGGGTAAAGTCTGTAGTGTGAGGGCAGAGCACAGCCTATTCAAGTGTAAAGTTTTAATGACCCTCTCTCTCTCCCAGCCCAGGAAGACCATCAGTACGTTGATGAAAGCAGATGTAACCCTGTCACACTTAACCCTTCCTGACTGATGGCGGTCTGGAGAGTATGCGCCAAGAGGAGCTTTCACTGTGCCCCAGACATGGATTGGAGTCATGCTGCAAAGCACTAGAGTGATAAGCATAGAGAAATGCTCACTTTCTAAAAGTAGAATTTCTAAAATAATCGTGCAAAATCCACCTGCACCAGTAAGCAGGATTTCTCACTACCATTCTGTTGAACTTTTTCCCTTATGCAGGGTTATTCCCAATCTTTGTGCCTCCTGCCTCCTATTTTTTCTGACCTGTTTCTGTTGGCATTAGACCTCTGAGCACTTTACCACTGGGTAGCAGTGGTGAAGTGCTTATGCTCTCTGTGTAAACTGTATTGTTAATTGGTTTATCCATGATTGGCATATTTGATGTACTAGTAAAGTGCACTAGAGGTGCCCAGGGCCTGTAAATCAAATGCTACAAGTGGGCCTGCAGCACTGGTTATGCCACCCACATTAGTAGCCCTTTAATCATGTGTCAGACCTGCCACTGCAGTGTCTGTGTGCAGTTTTAAACTGCCAATTCGACTTGGCAAGTGTTCCCACTTGCGAGGCCTAAACAGTCCCTTCTCTTATGTGTAAGACAACCCTAAGGTAGGCTCTAGTTAGCCCCATGGGCAGGGTGCAGGGTATGTTTAAGGTAGGACATATACTAATGTGTTTCATATGTCCTAGCAGTAAAATACTGCCAAATTCGTTTTTCATTGTTGCAAGGCCGATCCTTCTCATAGGTTAACATGGGGGTTGTCTTCAAATATGATTAAAGCATAGATTCCCTTTGGAAGCGGATAGACATGTGGAGTTTGGGGTCTCTGAACTCACAATTTAAAAATACATCTCTTAGTAAAGTTGGTTTTGAGATTGTGTGTTTGAAAATGCCACTTTTAGAAAGTGGGCATTTCTTGCTTAAACCATTCTGTGACTCTGCCTTTTTGTGGATTCCCTGTCTGGGTCAGTTTGACAGATGGGCTGTTTGCACCTCTCTCAGTGACACATCCCTTTCATAGGTTAACTCGCCTGTGCGTGTTATTTTGACGCTACCCAGGTACTTTTCAACGCTAACAGTGTTTTAACTGTTTAGTAAAGGATTTAAGACTCTTTTGCTTTTAAAATGAATAACTTGACTTCTGTATGTTGGATTTTGTCATTTAGGTCTTGTTTTGTTTAGATAAATATTTTCTATTTTTCTTAACCTGTGTCGTGTCATTTTGTAGTGTATTCACTGAGTTACTGTTTGTGTTGGTACAAATACTTTACACCTAGACTCTGAAGTTAAGCCTTCCTGATTGTGCCAAGCTACCAAGGGGGTGAGTGTGGCTTAACTGAGGGTGATTCTCCTTTACCCTGACTAGATTGAGGGTCCTTGCTTGGACAGGGGATGAGCTGACTGCCACCCAAACCATTTCTAACACATCTCAAACATATCAAACATGCCCACGCTACTCCTCACAGATCAGAAATTACCACTTAGACATATATAAGGGAATTCCCAATGCAAACCTTTGAGAGGAGCAGCACTCACATCAGAGAAAAACAAAATAGGCTGTCAGTTCTATGAGATGTAACACATGAAATATGTACCCTATCTTTAACAGACACAGCACCCTGCCCAATGGGGTATCTAGGGCTTACCTTAGGGGTCACTTAGGTGTTGTGAAAAGGGAGTTCGGGCTTTGGTAAATAGTTTGACTTGCCAAGTCAATGTGGTAGTAAACTGCACATACAGGCACTGCAGTGGCAGGCCTGGGAAAAGTTTGCAATGCTGCTTTTGTGGGTGGCACAATCAGCGATGCAGGCCCACTAAGTAGCATTTAATTGACAGCCCCTGGGTATGTGGTATACCACTTTACAAGGGACTTACAGGTAAATTGAGTAAAGCAAACAGGTATAAAATAATTATACCAAGTTGTAGGGTAGGGGAGAGCACATGCACCTTAGCGTTGATTAGCAGTGGTAGGCTGCCTAGAGTCCTAAATCCATCAAAAAGAAGGTCAGAAATATAGGAGGAGAAAGGCAAAAAGTTTTGGGATAACCCTGCAGAAAGGGCCACTTCAAACAGGCTCTACTGATACATAAAATTATCCTATTATTATGTCTTTGTGGATGGCGTGAGAGGCTGCGAAAAGGGAGGGGATGGGATGGTATTTCAGTGGGCATGTGTGTATGCAAGCTGGACTTATCATTTATGGGATGTTAACTGGATTCTAATTTGAGACGTTAACCTATACTGTGACATGATGGACTGTGGCAAATAGCTTGGTATCTGTTGGTGGCAGTTTCTTTTTATGAAACCAATAAAACATTTTTAAACAAAGTACCTACCTGCAGGTTTTTCATACAGAGTAATAACAATCTACTCTTAAACAACTACTGACTTTAATCAATCAATCAGGGATTTGTAAAGTGCACTACTCACCCGTGAGGGTCTCAAGGCTCTGAGGAGGGGTGGAGGAGAAAGGGGGGGGTGGGGTGCTGCTACTGCTCGAACAGCAAGGTCTTGAGAAGTTTCCTGAAGGAAAGGTGGTCTTTGGTCTGGCGCAGGTGGGTGGGAAGAATGTTCCATGTTTTGGTGGCGAGGTGTGAAAATGATCTACCGCAGGTTGTAGTTCTGCGGACGCATGGTACAGTTGCGAGGGCAAGATCAGCGGAGATGCCGGGTCAGAGTATAGAAGGAGAGTTGTTTGTTGAGGTATTCTGGTCCAGTGTTGTGCAGTGCTTTGTGAGCATGGGAGAGGAGTTTGAAAGTGATTCTCTTGTTGACGGGGAGCCAGTGCAGGTTTTTCAGGTGGTCTGTGATGTGGCAGTGGCGGGGATGTCCAGGATGAAACGTGCAGAGGCGTTCTGGATGTGTTGCAGCCTCTTCTGGAGTTTGGCCATGGTTCCTGCATAGAGGGCATTGCCGTAGTCCAGTTTGCTGCTTACGAGGACTTGGTGACTGTTTTTCTGGTTTCGATGGGTATCCATTTGTAGATCTTTCGAAGCATGCGGAGGGTGTTGAAGCAGGAGTAGGAGATGGCGTTGACTTGCTGGGTCATGGATAGTGAGGGGTCCAAGACGAATCCTAGGTTGGTGCGTGGTCAGTGGGAGTCGGAGCGGTTCCGAGAGTGGCAGGCCACCAGGAGTCATCCCATGTGGAGGGGTGGAGCCGAACTTAAGGACTTCTGTCTTGTCCGAATTGAGTTTGAGGCAGCTGCTCTGTATCCATTCGGTGATGGCCTTCTTTCCTTCATGGAGGGAGGTCTTGGCAGAGTCCTTGGTGAGGGGGAGGATCAGATGGGTGTCGTCGGCATATGAGATGATGTTGAGGTTTTGCGATTGGGCAATGTTAGAGAGCGGGGTCATGTAGACGTTGAAGAGGGTCGGGCTGAGGGACGATCCCTGGGGTACGCCGCAGATAATTTTGGTGACCTCCGAGCGGAATGGGGAGGCGGACTCTCTAGGTTCTGCCGGTGAGAAAGGAGGTGACCCAGTCCAGGGCTCTGTCATGGATTCCAGCATTGCTGAGGCGTGAGCATAGGGTGTGTGGCAGACGCTGTCGAACATAACTGAGGGGTCCAGGAGGATGAGGCCCGCAGTTTTGCCACTGTCCAGTATGGCTCTGATGTCATCAGTGGCAGTGATTAGGGCAGTTTCGGTGCAGTGGTTGCTGCGGGATCTGGATTGGGAAGGGTCCAGGGTGCGGTTCTCCTCTAGGAAGTGGGTTAGTTGTCTGTTGACTGCCTTTTCAATGACTTTTGCCGGGAAGGGGAGAAGGGAGATAGGCCGGAAGTTCTTGAGGTTCTTTGGGTCTGCCCTGGGTTTTTTGAGGATGGCATTGACCTCGGCATGTTTTCAGCTCTCCGGGAAGGTGGCGGATTCGAAGGAGCTGTTGATGAGCTTCCGTAGTTGGGGTGCAATGACGGAGCTTGCTTTGTTGAGGATGTGGTGAGGGCAGAGGTCAGATGGAGAGCCGGACTGGATGGTGTTCATGATTTCGATGGTGTCGTTGTCATTGACTGGGGTCCAGGAGAGCAGGAGGTTGGTCGGAGGTGAATCTGTGGTGTTGGTGGTTGCCATACGGGTCATGGTGCTGAAGCTGTTGTGGATGTCTGCAGTCTTGCTGTGGAAGTAGGAGGCTAGTGTGTTGCAGAGGTCTTGGGATTGCAGGATGTTGTTAACGTTGGAGCTGGGGCTGGAGAGTTCCTTCACGACGTTGAGGAGCTCCTTGTGGCTGTGTGTGTTGTTGTGGATTCCGTCTTTGAAGGTGGTTCTTTTGGTGGTTCAGATGAGTTGGTGGATGGCGTTTTTTAAGGTTGTGTGGTTGTCCAGAGTCTGATCTTGGTGCCACTTTCTTTCGAGTCTTCAGCAGCTTTGCTTAGATTCGTGGAGGTCGGCGGTAAACCAGAAAGCCTTTCAGTCCGTGCGTCTCTTGGAGGGATTCTTGATTGGGGTGAGAGTATTGGCAGAGGTGCTGACCCATTGCCTGAAGTTGCGGGCAGCTGTATCAGTGTCGGTGGTGTCGATGAGTGGGATCTGGGAGAGGGTCGCAATAAGTTGGTGTTTGGTGACCTTGTTCCAACTGCGGTGGGAGATCCATTATGGGTGGTGGTGTGTTGTGGGTTTTTTGAAGGAGAAGTGGATGCAGCGGTAGTCTGTCCAGTGGAGTTCTGTGGTGTGGCTGAAAGAGACGTGATTGCTGGCAGAGAAAATAGGGTCGAGTTTGTGTCCTACTGAGTGGGTTGGTGTCTTGACGAGCTGTTTGAGGCCGAGGTTGGAGAGGTTGGAGAGCAGGGTGGCGGTGTTGTTGTCATTGGTGTTCTCGAGGTAGAAGTTTAAGTCTCCGAGGAGTATGTAGTCTGTGGATGTGAGAGCTTGCGTGCTGATGATGTCGGTAATGGAGTCACTGAACGGCCGTTGTGGTCCAGGGGGCTTGTAGACTAGGGTCCCTCGAAGGGTGATGTTTAGGTTGGTGCGTGGATTTGAAAGTGCAGGAGTTCGTCGGTGCTGAGGGTGTCTTCAGTGTTGGTCTGCAGGGAGGCTTGAAGTTAAGCAGGAGAGAGGCTGGTGTTGAAGGCGCAGAGGGTGGCAGCGTCATAGTGAAGATGTGCGTGGCGGCATTGGGGGGGATGGGAGCCAGGGGTTCTGGTGCTGGGCGCAGTCATGGTGCGGTGTGGCACGCTAGCAGTGTGGCCACACAGCGGCCGGCATTAAGTAGGGAGGTGGGGGGGAGGAAAGGACAGCTGGGAGGTGGGAGGGGGATGAAAAATGGCAGAAAAAGGGGTGGAGCCAAAAAGGGGATGGGGCCGGGGGGGCAGCTGCAGCGGGGGAGAGTGAAAGTAAGAGAGAGAGAGAGCGGAGTGAGAGAGAAACAAGGAAAAGGAGCACTAAGTGATAGTAGTGGAGCAGAGAGCAGAGCAAAGCAAAGCAAAAGGAGGAGAGAGGCAGAAGGTAGCCTAGTAGGAAAGCAGAGCTCTCCCACTAGACACCAGGGATGAGGCACAGGCAAAAGCCTGCGGGTGAAGGAGGGCCTCGAACTCCTGACAGGGGTCAGGAGTTCAGAGGAGCCAGGGAAAGGGCTCTACTTAGACGGTGGAACCACGGGAGGCAGAGCAATGCACTGACCAAGTCAGTGGTATTGCTTTAGTATATTCTTTACACCACCAATGTCAGGCTATTACATTTATTGTAACTTTTCATTTTAAACAATCAGGCCTTTAGCCTTTATCATCGGCTTGTCACCATATAGAACTCAGAACTACTATGTAGTAAGTTTTTTTGTGTTCAATTTTGTGTAGCAAATAATTTGTGCATATTAATGACTATTATGAATATAGTTGTAACCAATGAATTAATGGTGTTGCACTTAAAAACATTGTGATCATAATGCTTAGAAGTGTGTTTATTGACATAGTTTGGTTTGCCACATTTTTGTAGGGTCACCATTTTATTAAGATGATTGCAGTTTCCTTCTCATTCCCCCTCCCAATCAATGTCCTCCTGTGAATCATTTTCCTTCACTTTCTGTGAGCCCAGGACTCTATGTCACAATTGATTATTTCCTTAGGCAACATATTTTGAATGAAACTTTCCATCGTGATCCTGATGTATCTGTTTGAAGGACACTTCTGCTGGATGTTCTGATGTAGGTTGCTAGCACACTAATGCTTGAAACTGTTGCATGCTATATTTTACATCTCCAGTTTGCTGTTGCTGTGAAAGCTAATGCAAAATTCGGGATTTATCCAATACTGACTTCTGACTGGTCCAATACTTTAAATGACAATCTCACTTCTGATTTGTTGAATACTAACTTCTGATTTGTCCAATTCCCTGCATGATTGATGGCTGTCTGCAGAGTATGCACCAAGTGGAGCTGTCACAATAGTGATGCGATTCTGAATCTTGAATTTTGCTCATTGCTTATGCATAAACTGTGCATAAACCCCCTGGTTTTGGAGGTGAGTGAAGAGGCATTTAAAATTTAAAGCGATTGTATTGCTTATTAGGATTTAAAGTACTATCCTTTTCTATATACTCTGTATCTGAGTCTTTATAACATCTACTTCATTTTCATTTTCCCTGTACCACCTTTTCAAGATTTTTGTAATAAAGTTTTTTAACCTTTTCTCAATCTATAACTCAGTTATTGGCGGGTGGTGACTCTTGTTGCAAGATCAAGGTGCTAGAACCGAACTACCAGAAGTACATTTTAGGGTGATTGAAATATTGATATTCAGTGAATTATGGGGGTTTGGGCTCCCACAGTATACTATAATAAAAACTACAAATATTTATATAATACAGTTGTCAAAACAATATACATCCATACTAATTGATCCTAACAAGTATTACCATAGCTGAAAGTGTTTGTTCTCATGGTTTGTTCTGGAGCATCACCAGCACCTCAACCCTTGCCTAATACAGGTCTCCTACAGTAATCTTCAAGATTCCATATAAGAAAATGCCTGCTGCTTCAGTACAGCTTATCAATCCAACCTTAAAAGTTGGTTTCTTTCAAATCATACTTTTCACAGAAGGTAAGTAAGGCCTACTTGTTTTGTAATAACTTTTCATTATTTACAGATCACGCCTAAGGAATCTGAAATTAGTTTTCCCAGTGTCCTGATATAGCCTCTACAGTTTACCAAAGGCTTTACATCATATACAACTCAGGCCTACAGACTCGTGCAGAAGCTGGCAAGAATCAGACATACAAAATTACATATGTGCAAAATAACAATACAACCCCTCTCAGTACCACCTAACAAGAATCATTATAATAAAATTCTACTCCCAGGTTTTGTCAGAGTTGGTGGCCAAAACCATAACCCTTGATTACAAGAGTAATCTTCGACATTACATCTAAACAAATACCTTTCCAAGGCCTCTAATATAATATGACAAAAAAATCAACTGTTAGGGGCCTATTTGCATATGCTTTTCACAAAAGGCCAGGCCTACTGTCCTTGTAATACATTTTCATAATAAACAGGACAGACCTATGGCACGAGCATTACATTTCCCTGCACCCAAATGAAGCTCATAGCTGTCATTATTTGCTTGTTGCCATAACCAACTTAGGCCTAATGTACTGAGCATAAGATTTATCACAAGGCCTCCTTCGGGCATACAGTCATAGAACTGGAAATGTATAGAATATTACAGTGGCATACCAAAATAGTATATCTTCTATCAGAGTTTAAAAAGGATTCTCACAGTGCAAATCCTCTAAACTCATGGTTTGTCAGAGGATGTTACACCCCAAAACCCGTGTCTTCTACGGTAATTTATAAGATTCCATGTTACAAAAAGCCTGTCCTCATGCTTCAACAGAGAGTAATACCAATCCACATATAAATCACTATGGATTTTAATGTATGCTTTTCATAATAAAGATGTGAGGCCAAGTGCATTTATCATACCATGTCATAATAAACCGAATAGGCCTATAACTGTGATCAATGGCTTGCCCCTATAACCAACTCGGTCTTGCTGCGTTGAGAATAAACTTTGTCATGAGCCAAAAAGTGCAATGAATGCAGCCCCAGATGTACCTAACTTTCAAGCAACACAATGCAGCCTGAGAACATGTGCATTGCATTGTGTGAAAGAGAGAGAAGTGCATCATATTTACTAAGATACAGCTCATTTCTGCTCTCTGCTTTCACTGGTGCACTTGTGTCTGCCTAGCGCCAACACTGGCACCTTTATGTCATGACATGAGTGCCTGTGTTTATGTGCAGAAGTAGATAACTTCCTGCACAAAAACTATTCTTAGAGGCATAGTACTCGCATGTAAAAAGAAAATAACAAGAAGAAATAAAGATATTTCTCTTTTCTATGTCAGGAAGGCACACCATTTTAGTTTAAATCCAGGTTTACAGACTTTAGCAAATCTGGTTTGCATCAGATTACATGGGTAGTTGCTCAGGAATGCTCATGCTCAATCCATGTAATTCTTCCCTCAAGCAAAGTAACGCAAGGCAGCGTTGCATGTCTCTCTTGTTTTTTACAAACCCACTCAAAGACGCACAAATTGGCCTTTGCATTGCTTTGTAATTCTTGTAATACCTAGCGTTGCTACTGTGCAAAAAAAGCACCATAGACATGACGAAAAAAGTTAGTAAATTTGGGCTGCAGTCTTTTTTGTGGATGCACACACATTTGCCTGAATCAAATGTTGTAGCCAGGGGTGCCAGCATGTCAGTTTAGTCTAAGTACCTTTAGCTGTAGAACTCTGAAAGCTCTGTTTTTGTGGATCGTGTAAGACAGGTGACAGTTGCACTGACAAACCAGACATAAATATATATTCATTTAAAAAAAACAAAGGTTACAGGTATGTTATAGTTAATTTCTGAATTGACTTGCACAAAACAATAGAAATTCAGCATTTATCGCTAGAATTATTTCAGGTAACTATAACCTATGCCCTAAGGTAACTATACTCGGGCCCTGCAGGCAACTCCCTATTACCACCTAACCCTGCGCCATGCACGGCCTTCGGCTGTGCCCAGCGGTGATTGGCTGCACCACCCATTATGGGATGCAAGAGAGAGAGAGAAAGTGAGAGATAGAGAGGGAGAGAGAGATTGAGAGAGAGAAATTGAGAGAGAGATAGAGGGAGCGAGGGAGATTCTTTAGGTTTTCATGAATAATATACTAAGACTGAAATATTTCCAGAAACAATTGAAAATTAAAATATAAAGAGTGAGATCACCTTTTGGTATGTACCTTAAATATTTGAAGTTGAAAAGAAATTAAAGGAGGGAAATGACCACTGACAGATCTAGACTTGAACCCTCAACCAGTTGTGTAGGGGTCTGAAACCTTAACCACTAGGCCAAAGGTGACTCTAACCTCTGCAGTGTCAAGACATAACTATGACAGTGAAATCACTTTCTCTCTCTCTTCCATCCCATAATAGAGGGGGAGACAGAAAGAGAAAGTGACAGGACCGCGGGGGCCTCAAGGTCCTGCTATCCTAGCTGGCTCCCCGCATCCTGCGGTAGCCAGCATTGCTCCCTCGACCAGGGAGCTGCTTTAAGTAGCAGCTCCCTGCTCGTGGGACCAATCTTTTCATCTGTTTCATCATATTTGTGTGTAGGAAAACCGATGAAAACTCAGCTTTCTGCAAGCATGAGCTGTTTGACAGCTCCCGCTTACAGAAAGCAGAGTTATGTTTGCTTTTGCTTCATTATTTTATTTTAACCCCAGGGAGGTGGCAGTCCCCGAAGCATTGAGGGGATGGGCTGCTCCCCCACACAATCCATTAATTGCCCTGATGGCAGCCTCTGGAGCTGCAGGGGGGAGCTGCGGAGGCCCCCCTGTTTCCAATAAAGTATATTTGCCCAGGGGAGGTGGTAGTCCCAAGGTCTGCGGGGGGGCACGCAGCCCCCCTCGCATTAATTTTGTAACTTTTGCCCTGGGGAGGTGATGGAGCCATGCGTTCCCCCCACATTTTCTTTTATATCTTAGACTTGGGGAGGTGGTGGTCCACAGGACTACCATAAGCCCTACGAAAGGGGCCCTGTGCACCACCCTCATTTTTTCAACCCCAAAGCGCCCAGGACCAGGCCCACCCAGTGGGGAAAAGTAAATGAAAAGACCCGGAGACTATTTTTTTTTTTAAATCTTAGAAAAATCTGTGGATTCATCCATTAATTTTTCTGAAATGTTAAAAAAATCACTTTTTAGCCCTGGTGGGTTTCCTGGGTGACCCCTGCACCAAGGCTATGGGCTCAGGGTTTCCCTACCCAAGTCCCTTTTATTTTTCTTATTTTTTTTGTGGGACTCTGAAGAAGTCGAGCCCCAAAATGGCTGCCAACAGTCTCTTGTTGAAGTGTTGACAGCCGATCAGCAAGGGGAAAGTTGGGTCCACAGAGGATCCGCATCCCTAGATATCTCTATTTTTAACCTTTAACATCTCCATAGCTACAGAATAGATTTACACCAAATCACAAAAATCACAGTTTTCATAACAGGATGTAGCGTCATGGTCCAGAAAGTGACCAGTTTTTGTTTTGGTGTAAATCAGTTCAGTAGTTGTGGAGAAATTACCGAAAATCGAAATTTTTATACATAGGGACACGAAAGATTGGAGACCGCTCCTGAGCTCCGAATCTCTCCCGTGCTGAGATCCGAATGGCTGCCAATACTTCAAAAAAGAAGGTGTTGAAGTGCTAGCAGCTGTCTTGGGACTAAAGCTGAGTCCCTAAAAAACAAGAATACAAAATACAAATGGACCAGAGTACAAACCCACTGACCCCTTAGCCCTGTGCTGGGGTCCCAAAGGGACCCCCCAGGACTATGGAGCATTTTTCTTACCACAAATTCGAATCCCCTGTAAAGATTCACATACCTTCACACTGAGCATTCAGGGTTTGAGTCCAGCCGGACTTGTTTGCCTGTTTTTTGTTGTTTTTTTAAAAATAAAAATGTCTAACGGTCATGTAAGAGGTACCTTTAAAAAATGACGACTACATTTTTTTTTTTTTTTTATTGTGCAGAAATATCTCATTCTAAATATATCATACATAAAAGCCTAAAAAAGTCTCTCTCCATTTCACTCTCTCTATCTCTTTATTTCAATCTCTTTCTCCCACTCACACAACCACTCAGACACTTACACACCTACTCACAAACCCACTCAATCATGTACCCACTCACAGACCAACTGAGATCATTTTGCACCTACTGACAGCCGCAGTCAGACCCTCACAGACCCACTCAGACTGTCACACACCCACTCACAGAGCCACTGACACCCTCATGCACCCACTCACAGACCCGCACACACACTGTTGCACCCACTAAAACACTGATGTATGCACTCTCATGCCCAGACAATCTGACAGCCACTCGCACCCCCAGATACACCCTCTCACACCTCTTCCCACACTCAGAGAGTCTGTGGCCAATTCCTGCCGCACACAGCCAAAGATTTGTGCACAGCATGGGGTTAAGTGGTTAGGGGGGTTGGTCGCCAGGTCTGGCTGCAGGCCAGGTTTTGCAGGCAACTTCTCCTGCGCACAGGTGAAGGCTGTGCATGATGCAAGGTTGGGTGCTTATAGGGGGTCAGCATCAGGGCCTGGCTAGTGGCCAGGCCTTGTGACTAACTGCCGCCACACACGGCTTAATATATAGTAATGTATAGTAATGAAAATGACTTTACATTAAAAAAACATAGAAATTCTGTGAAAATAAAAACAAGATTACAGGGATGTCATAGGAAATAGAATTTTTTTTAAACATAGAAATTCACCTACAAAAACTAAAGGTTGCAGGGATGTTATAGTTAGGCTCACATTTTTAACATATGAAACCATAGAAATTCACCAGTTAGAGTTAGAGTTACCTCAAGTAACTATAACTCATGCCCTAGTGTAACTATAACTTGCACTCTCGCCATGCATCCAGAATCTACACATGACCCCACAAATTACGGCACTCGGGAAATCTTTGATAACATCATTAATAACATCATTAATAATATCACTGTAATATCTGCTGTAACATTTTTGACAAAAACACTGTGTCTACTCTCAGCTTATGAACATTTGATTGACATCCACTAATTGTAGAAATCTGTTTTCTGAGACTTTTAAGAAGTATTCTGGATGCAAACAAAGCCTTTATCTAAATCCAAACATTATTACTCAATCAGGTTCTTGCCTGCTGGTTGCATAGGGAGTTTGGACAAAGAGGGAACACTGACTTACCTAATGGACAGCCCTGGTGCTGGGCTGAGGGTCACCTAATAGGAGGTCTATATTTTTACTGAGAAATGCCAGGTGGATTCACATTTCCTCTTTTTTTGATACATGTCCTTTAGGGATCGAGGTCCAAATTCTCTTCATCCGTATTCTCATATTCTGGGATAGAAAATAAGGAGAGGATGTTAACAGAAAGAGAGGAAGGGCCTTTCTACTTGTGTCTTGCCAACCTCCAGAACATCTGGAATGAATTCCTTCATGTAAGAAATGGAGTATTGATTGAGGGGGTTCTATACACCCAAAAATAATAAGTTCAATCCATGTCAGGGTGAAAACTCAAAGCCACTAAATTAACCTGAGCTCAGCCTTCTGATAGCTATGGCACAGAGCAAACAAGTTTAACTTAGAGGCAATGTGTAAATTAATTATGCAGTACTCAAGCAATAATAAAGTCAAAACACAACAGAACGAAAACTCCAAACCAATTTAGGAAATAATTTCACAAAAATTACAAAAATCTGGTAAGGGGAACTCGAGTTATAATTTTTTTAGTTTAAGTTTCAAAGTAAATCCAAAAAGCATTCAGCACTAACATCTGTTTGCGCTTGACCTCAACAGAGGTAATATTTAAGGCCTACTGCGATGGAGCACATGGTGGATCCAGGGACCAGGTTTGTCTCTGTGAAATTGTGAAAGGTTTTATCTGCAAAGTCAGTCTCTGGAATATAAGTGAAAAATCTTCAGCAAGACAAAGAAGCCGGCTGTGGCTGAAGAGGACCTACGGTCATCAGATAGGCCCTGACAAGGTCTTGGTGAAGCTGTATTTACAGGAGAGTTTTGAATGACAGAAATTAGAATTTCACATCCAGAGAAGGTCCTTTGCCAGTCGGATATTTTTCATGCCTTTGCCACCATCCATGGGTCCAAGGCCTACAGGACGTTACTTAAGGGTCAAACATCTCTCCAGCAAGAGCCAGCATCAGGGTCAAGGTCAGGTCCAGTTGAAACTGGTTAGCCAGGAAGGCAGTAAAAGGGCATCTTGGAGGTTGTTTTGTTCCTGTAGCCCGGAAAGTTTAGCCTCATGACCCATGGAGTCCATTTCTTTGGCCTGGGCACAAGAGACAGAGCATGTCCAGTTAAACAGAATGCCAATTTCCCTTCTGTTCTTCCACATGTACAGAAGTGCTCCAAGCAGGTTACTGTGAGTGACACATTTATGCCAGGGATCAACTTGTGGGTGAGGACAGCTCTTGGCCACTTCCTAACCAATGGGGTAAAAGTTCCCAGGGCTCACTCTCCTCTCTTTTGCAGCACTTCTTTCATGCCCTACTGCAAATAATCCACCAGCAGCACTCTCCAACCAAAACCAACATGGCTGAGCCTTTCCAGCCCCTATGCAGAGGTCCTGGGCCCAACCAAAACTTTTGGTCAGTTCTGGGGGGAAGTTCCTCACCCACTAGGCTTGGTGCCTGCCTGCCTGTTGGAGGAACAAAGGAAGGGCGTAGGCTCAAGTGTCATCTACATCTAACTGTGACTTGGTAGTCCTCTTTGGAGTTAAGTTCCTGGGCACAGTCCAGATAGTCATCCTCCAGAGAAACAGAACCCACCCCACTCCACCACTTTCAAGTCCTTTATATCAGCTTTGGAAGCCAGTTCACACGCTATCAAAGGGACCCACTTCACTGTCTTTATGGCTATCCGTCAATACCCAACCACAAGGGCAGAAAAAATTGTCCTTGCATGAATTAGGGCTGAAGTAACCCTTGCTATGCCATTTTTCCTTAGACGGAGGGGCATGATGATGCAGATGAGTATCACTATCAGGTAGAAAAACAAATGACGAAAATAGCACGGTCTCTATTAGTTTCATGTAGTCTGTTGAAAAAAAGGAAGCAGTCTGATCCTTATGCAAAGCTCAAATCCTGCCTAAGCAGTTGCCTCTCTTAACCCACTCACAAGGAAAAGGCCACATCCAAATCACTGTCACCCTGTTTTAAAAACATTTTAGCTTGCCCAGATCATCAAAAGATGCCAAGAAGTCAAAACACGACCTTCTAGCAGCCTTTGTCCAGTCATGCAGTAAACTCTATGCTTATTGACAAAGATGTCTTTGATTAGGTTAATCATACTTTCTTTCTACGTGGCAGTCACTTATTTTTGCAATATTTAGTCTTTGTTTTGTTACTTTTAGTTACCAAACGAAAGAGGAAAATGCATGTTTTCAATAGAAGTTAGACTCTATCCATATTTGTCTGAGGATACTTTTCAACATTTGCAAGCTACATTTGTATTTCACGTTCCAAAGATATCAAGGTGGTGAGTTCACATGCTGCGGCGTTGTATGTTCCTTTCTTCTTTGAGGTTTAGTTCTCTTATCTGACTTCAGCAGCAGTACATGACCTGGATGCGCACCGGGACATAACTGTGAATAATGGCTTCAGTGCCTCTATCTAAACAGCTCGCTGCGATGTGGATAAGACTAACAAATACAGTTTAATCCCACCATTCCTTATTTGAAAAATCGAGTTACCTTTAAAAAAACATCAGAACCTCAGTGCTTGGAATTACCTAGAAAAACAATCTCCCCAGAAATCTGAGTGACATCAGCATCTATTCTCTAGAAAGTTTATATAAAGCAGGGTCGGGTGATGCATTGCTTGGACGAACGAACTGCAATATTTTTTGAAGTGAGCTTAGTCATAATTAAAAAAGCTTTCCCACACAGACAAAATAGGCAGGTTGAGCTCAATCCTAAATATAGATTTTTAATTTAATTGATGCAAATGTACGTCAGTTTTTCTCCAAAATGTGTTCTTTTTTGACTGGCCCAGCCTTATAAGCTAAAATGTTAATGTTGAAAGATGAATGATATTTAAAGCAGGATAGCTTCATCAATATTTAAAGGCAGAAACCTTGATGCAGTATAAACAGCTGGAAATTACTGTGGTATAATGGTTATAATAATTAGATCTTAAATGGTTGTCATCTCTAAAAGTATACTTAGCAGGAAAAGTGCATCCTACCAAAAAACTTACTTGATATAAAAAGAGTTAAATGAAATAGAGAATTAGGAAAACAATTGAGGATTTTGGAAAAATAATTATAATACTTTTTTTTTTATAGAATTTAATTGAGTTTTAACAGTTACAACAGAGAAATAAGAACATCATTCTCAGCATTAGTTCGCAGAGACATAGGAAATGCCAATGTGTACGGCGGAAAAAACAACTGAAATTGGAAATGCCAATGTAGCATATTCAAAACCAGCGAAGACACTTAGGGCCACATGTAGGTAGGTGGCAAATTGCGACTTGCAATTTGCGAGTCAGAGCGACTCGCAAATTGCAACTCGCAATTCGCGATGCAGAAAGGTGTCTCAGACACCTTCTGCGACTCGCTATGGGGTTGCAAAGACCCACCTCATAAATGTTTATGAGGTGGGTCGCAGTTTGCGACCCCATAACGAGTCTAGGCACTCGCGGGGATGGTGGCCTGCTCGAGACAGCAGACCACCATGTCCGTGACTGCTTTTAAATAAAGCAGTTTTTTTTTTCTTTTTGCAGCCCGTTTTCCTTAAAGGAAAACGAGCTGCAAATAGAAAAAAATACCGAAACCTTATGTTTCGTTTTTTTTTCAGAGTAGGCAGTGGTCCATAGGACCGCTGCCTGCCCTGAAAAAATAATTTTGTGATCATTCACAAAGGGGAAGGGGTCCCATGGAGACCCCTTCCCGTTTGCGAATGAGTTACCATCCACTTCAAGTGGATGGTAACTGCGAGTTGATTTGCGACTGCTTTCGCGGTCGCAAATCAACTTATATCGCGGCGCGAGTCGCAAATAGGAAGGGAACACCACTTCCTATTTGTGAGTCGGAAACACATTTTGCTAGTCGGTTCCGACTCGCAAAATGTGTTTCTGATTTGCGTGAGGGCATTAGCGCCTCGCAAACGGCGTTTTTCCCCGTTTGCGAGGCGCTAATGCCTTGCTACATCTGGCCCTTAGGCCTATATTTATACTCGTTTTGCGCTGAATTAGCATCATTTTTTTTAACGCTAATTCAGCGCAAACCTAACTCCATATTTATGCTTTGGCGCTAGACACATCTAGCACCAATGTTCTGGGGTTAACGTCGTTTTTTGGATGGGAAAACCTACTTTGCGTCAATGAGATTCAAGGTAGGCGTTCCCGTTCAGAAAACGACGATATGGCCTTTGCGCCATATTTATCCCCCCATGCTAAAATCCAGCACAGGGGATGGGGGCCTTAAATAATGGCGCTAAGCTTGCCTAGCGCCATTATTTATCACCTGAGTATGAGCAAGCATAAGGGGACCTGTAGGCATATTTCCATGGTCAGAGACCATGGCAATTGCCCAAAGGGGCCCTTCCCTGGCCCCAGGGACACCCCCACCCACACCAGGAGGACACCTAACGATGGGGGACCCATCCCAAGTAAGTCCCGGTAAGTATATATATATATTTTTTAATCCAACACCTCACGGCGCTGGCCTCAATGGCCATGCCCAGGGGATGTTTGTCCCCTGGGCATGGTCATTGGGGTGGTGGGCATTGCTCCTGTGTTCACTAAGACAGGAGCCATGACCATGGGGGTTGTGTGCCAGAAAATGGCGCTACACTGCTTAGAGGCAATTTTTCTGCCTCTGAACAGTTTAGCGGCATAATTCGATGCACAAGTCCTGGTTTCCCCTACGCCTCCCCAACCCTATAAGCGTCCTTTACAAGGACGCTGACAGGGCATTTGCGCCGGCTAGCACCATTCCATAAACATGGTGCCCTACCGGCACCTTGGAATGGCGCTAGCCGGCGCTACACTTTTTCATGCAAAACTGCACTAAGGCAGTTTTGCGTGAAAAGTATGAATCTGCCCCTTAGGCCCACATTTATACTCGGTTTGCGCTGAATTAGAGTAATTTTTTTACGCTAATTCAGTGCAAACCTAACTCCATATTTATACTTTGGCACTAGACATGTCCAGCGCCAATGTTATGGTGTTAACATCATTTTCTGGACAGGAAAACCTACCTTGCGTCAATGAGATGCAAGGTAGGCGTTCCCGTCCAGAAAAGGTCAATGTGGCCTTTGTGCCATATTTATCCCCCCTTGCTAAAATCCAGCACAGGGGAATGGGGGCCTTAAATAATAGTGCTAAGCTTGCTTAGCGCCATTATTTAACGCCTGGGTATGGGCAGGCGTAAGGGGACCTGTAGGCATATTTCTATGGTTAGAGACCATTGAAATTTCCCACAGGTGCCCTTCCCTGGCCCCAGAGACACCCCCACCCATCTCAGGAGGACACCTAAGGATGGGGGACCCGTCCCAGGTAAGTCCTGGTAAGTATATATATATATATTTTTGATCCAACACCGCTCTGTGGCCCTGACTTGGGGCCCCCTACACGGCGCTCGCCTCAATGGCCATGCCCAGGGGACATTCGCTTACTAAGACAGGAGCCATGTCCATGGGGGCTGTGTGCCAGAAAATGGCGCTACACTGCTTAGAGGCAATTTTTCTGCCTCTGAACAGTGTAGCGCCATAATTCGGTGCACAAGCCCCTGTTTTCCCCATGCCTCCCCAGCTCTCTTAGCATCCTTTCCAAGGACACTGACAGGGCATTAGGGCCGGCTAGCGCCATTCCATAAATATGGCATCCAGCCGGCATCTTGGAATGGCGCTAGCTGGCGCTAATGCAGTTTTGCATGAAAAAGTATAAATCTACCCCTTGGAGGTAATCAACATGGAATTTAAATACTTACACACACAATATTGCACTTTAGGTTGTGATGCAATCTTTGGGCATTTCTGCTACTGTTGAACACACTCAAGGCCTGATATCTAAATGATATAGCTTTGCTGGTATCTGACAGTGATTTTAAGTGATTTCAGGTCCGAGACCTTCCTCCAAGGCTTCCCATACTCTGGAATGCTTAAAGGTACAGCCCCAAATTTTCCTTGCTAAGGCGGAGCAGTGGTCCCCCACCTATCCCAAATACTTGTTGCGGCAGTTATCCTTCCCTTCCACTTCTATTTGATGTCACACTTTGCGATAATACAACCCTGGCCAATCAACAGCCCTTGGGCTCCACAGTTCACCTTGCATTCCCAGCAAAGCCATCTTCAGTGTGAGGGTTATAGACATGCCACTTACAGTGCACTTTGTACAGTGGTATTCTGATGTGACATTGCAAGAGTGAGCCAATAGAGCCACTGGATGAGCAATGCATGTAGATTGGAGCACCCTTCAGCCCCATCTTCCACATTCATTCAGAGAGAGGTAGGCAGCGACAGCTTGTATAACACCATAACACTAACTATAAAATTAACACAACCACTACACTTACATTCATTATAGACTTACATGCATTTCACACACACACAGACATTACACATTTAAAACAAAAATACAGCACTTACCCATGGCTGTGCATCCTCGTCTGTGCTCTTCTCCTTTTCCGATGGCTGAAGAGCTCCCCTATCCAAACCAGGTGCTGCTCTCATGCTGTTAACCATCATGAGAGAAACGCTTGGATTGGATGGAGCATCCTGGCTGAATGCTCTTTCAGGCCCCAGGGGCCTGTGCTTGGTCTTTATACAGATGGTTGGAGACCTTCAAAGTGTGAATGCCACTTTGGCCAATGAAAAACTGCTGTCCAAAGTGACAATCGTACTTCGGAGCATCCTGTCAGCCCTGCTCCTGTCTTTTGCTGCCAATCTGCCAGCAAGTCTCTGGGTTGGTGCACACTGCTCCAGTAAAAATAAAATGGCAATCTTTTCATTGCCATTTTATTTTTGCCTGTGTAGCTCTCAGGAGGCGGGGGCAACGATCCCCCACACTCGAGAAGAAACTGCCACAGGAGGTAGGTTCTATGTAAGTAACTGAGTTGAATGAGACAGTATCTAGATAACATAGCCTGTGTCTGATAAGGAGCCCACATATATTTCCCATTGTTCACTCAAGAACAAGGCAGGGTCTTGTCCATTTACCACCAGTTAGCGGTACATTTTTGATATCCCATTTCTCACAAATGGTCCCTATCATCAGACCGGGCTTTAGAGGGCTAAATTCTGGCAAGTCAGAAAGTGCCCACTTCTATTTGGCACATTTGGAGGATAGAAGAGAATTGAATGTTGATGTAGGGAAAATTCAGCCAATAACAAATGCTCGCATGTAGGAGCATTTCCATATATCCCCTAAGGTAGATATGATGATGGCATCTCATTTGTCAAAGTCTTTCAATCTTCCCACCTGAGAAAGGCACATACCTAGCCAGAGCACTGTTCACTGCAAGAATCTTCCTTTTCAGCCTATGCATTTCAGGGACTTATGCCAATATTATTGGGTACTTGGGGTAATGTCCAGCAGGGAGTTTGGGATGAGTGTGGCCTATAATATTCATGTGGTGCTTCCCAGGGAATATTCTAGTTCAAGGTTGTATTGTTGTCCCAATCACCACATAGCAATTCATTAATTGTGACCAGCTGCGCCTTCCCAGTAATATAGCCAAAGATTGGCAAAACCTAACCCCCATCAAATACTGAAAATGTACATTTGGAAAAGGATATTTGGTGCTGTTGTCCAGCATACTGGCAGCTTGTAAGCTCCTTTCTTCTGGTTTGGACTTAAATGGGGGATATATGATGTATAGGTAGTATTGCAGCATATAGAGCCAATTGGGCAAATAAATCATTTTAAAAAGAGTATTTCTGTCCAGCAATGAAGGGTTTGATGCTCTATTTTTTAAGGTCCTAGTGAGCAAAGGAATACTGCAGAGATCCCAGCTCTGCTAAAGAGCTTGAACAATGTGTGTACCCAGATATTTAATGTGCCCAATGAGTACAGCAATCCTGGTCACTGAAGGTCCTCCAGTAGACATCTTCCCCCAAAAGGGGCCAGAGCCAATTTATGCTGATTAACAACTGGATCTGATGCTTCCCCAAACACGCTGAGGATGTACAGTAGCCCATCACAAATACCAAGGTGGTCGTGCATAAATATAAGAACATCACCTAGATATAAAGGTTTGTGATCATCAAAGATCCCCACCATTAAAATCTCCCCAGGAATGCGAACCTCATGACCAGCTAAGCCAGCGACTATCACCAGGGAAAAGAAGAAGGGGCACAACTGCACCATGGCTCCCTCAGTTGTAAATTGTCTAGACAGCACTCCTCCAATCCTGACCTGCGCCCATATGGAAATAGAGAGTGTTCTAATGTACCTGATAAGTTTGGGCCCAAAGTTAATCTAGTCCATTACTTAAAGCAAGAACCTCCAGCGCGCAGAATAAAACACCAAATCTCCTGCCCCACCTAGCTTTCTAGTTCTAGCCATTGCCAAGTGCAGGTGACTGAAACTTTGTCTGGTCATCAAACAAAGTATAATGCTACTTTGATGTGATGTGTAATGACCCTGATAAGGCTGTTTACTAGTATTTTGGCCAGAATCTTTGCTTCAGAGATAAAGAGGGAGATCACCCTTTAAGACAATGGGAGCTCAGAAATGTTGTCCTGTTTCAGTATGACTATTATTATTGTTCCAAGCAAATCATCCAGTAGGTAGCCATTATGTGTACCTTCTTTGAATATTGACAGGAGGAAAGGGTGGCTAAGGAAAGCAAATGAAAAAAAGCAGTTGGAAAACCATTTGGCCCGGGGTCTTAGCTGACTGTCTCTTTTTGAGCCACAGTGCCAAGGGCCCCAACTGGAACATCCCAAATCAAGGTCTGAGATGCTTGGCCTTAGATGAGTGGTGACAAATGTAGAAGAAGCTATAATAGTCAGTGCAAACAATTGGGTATCAGCTGTGCAGGATGTGAGGCCTGTACAAGTAACAATTTCCCCTTACTGGGAACCAAGCCCCCATGCAAACACTTGACTCTCTCGGGGTAATGAAGCAAAGCAATCCAAGGTCTACTCAGAGGAGTTGCTGTAGACCAGCAATCATCATTTGCTGGCACTCAATGATAACACTCAATAATTGTCGGTCCAGTCTGTGTTTATTTTAGAAAAGGAAAAGTACATTTATTACACACAAACTACTGAATACTATGGATTAAGGTTCAAATATATACACCAGGGAGATAGAAATGCCTTAGATGAAATCTTGAAGTTACATGTTGCCCCTAAAATCACCGAACTCCCTCCATACCAAATAGGACATCACAATACAGGGTGTATCACTTTAAAAAGTGCAGGCATATTGGCTTTGTCAAAGGATCATCACAACAATATAGAAGGTAAGCCTATTGGCTTTGTCAAGGAGTCACCACTTTAAATAAACCAATAAACACATTAAAAATCATCATAATTTCTAGGGGTAGGCAGAGTTGTTATGTGACTCCACAAGATTCTGAGGAGTTTCGCCAATGGCCAGAAAACATGCACATTGCACTGCTTGTACTATAATATAGGGCTAATACCTTGAACAATGCTGAAAAATCAGTGCGAACAGCACCATGTGGTGTACAAGAGTACAACACCACCATGTGGTGTACAAAAATCAAGCCATTTGAGTTGATTTTGCTGCCTCTTGAGTAGAACATCTACTCGAGCAGAAGCAAGCCTACTTGAGAAGCAGCCGTCTGACCTTGACCACCAGCATTAGAAAACCGCACAAGGGCATGCCAAATCTTGCTCACACACGCATTTCTGGGAAAAAAAGAGTTGCCAAATTCTGCAGGTGGAATTTCACTGTAATCAATAACCATGTGTAAATACAATGACTCCAATAGAGTCCAGTCTTCCCCAACTGGTCCATAGGGGGTATAGGGGAACTATCCTCACTAATCCTGATGAGACTCACTGGTCAGCTGTAAGCAAAGTCCTTCGTGCATCATGAAGCTTGTCCCTCCAGCTCCCCATGTTTTGCCCACTTTTGAAATTCAGGTCCATGGTCCAACAACTCTTTCTCTCACTTGTGCAAGATTTGTAAAGCGGGGATGACCAGTTCTAGAGACCAGGCACTTCTGGCCAATCCTAGGGTGCCACATCACCCCTCCACCCCGTCTCAACCCTCCTGCACAGTATGCTGGGACAATTAAAGATAGTACCATGAAGAAGTTAGTGTCCACACCTCTTCTGGGACCTCAGCATCTCCCGTAGCTGACATCAATGCCAGGGACTTTTCCACCAAAACTTCAAAGGGGAGCTTCCTCCTGTGTTAGCTCCGGAGCTCTGGGCTTCCTCTGTTCAGTGGGCTTGGGCTGTCCCAACCCTGGAACAGCCTGACATCTAATTACCAGATGCAGAATTTCTTCCACACCCCTTCCTCCTCAGGAGCTGAGTGAGGTAATAATAAAGTAGTCAGATATTCCATTTTTGATGGAAGCCAGAACGTTGTTATTCAGCAGCCACCAGGGGCTAAGATGCCAACCGCCACCTCTGGAACTGTCTGGCCAATCCAGACATAATAGGACAGGTGAATGATAAGATATTCCCGAAGAGAACAATGTTATTCCTGTCACCCCATAGACATTGTCTGCCAATACAAAAAAGTAGTCCAATCAAAACAGAGTTATTGGAGTTATAGAAGAAGGAATCTCCCTGAACCTCAGGGTGCCAGGAACACCAAACATCCATCAAGCCCAGTGAGGTTACCAATGCAACAGCTTCTTCATATGGTGTGCGTCAAGTAGGTGAGAATGCCCGGTGTATAGGGGATTATGCATCACTGCAATGAAGGCCCCACCAATGACATGTCAGCCAGAACCTCACAGAGCTCCACTGTCAGAGTTTGTAGCATGTCAGCTAGGATTATAGGGGGACATTCATGCTCCACAGTGTCAAAATCAGCCTTTTCAGCTCACTAGATACTATTACATAGCGTCCCAGTGGGTCTCTGTGAATGTGCATGACAATTATGTGGAAGGAATTATTAATGAATATGGCCACCCCCTAGAGGAGGACATACACCCCCAGTGGAAAACATGGGAGTAAACATACTTTCTCAAGGAGCAATCACCAGTGCCCAAAAGGTGAGTGTCCTGCAAAAGGAGCATGTGCAGTGATTGACTCTTTCCATATTGCATCACTGCGTAAAGCTTGATCTTATTGTTGATCCCATTTACATTCAATGTCCATATCCTATCTGCTGCTACGTATATGTTGTTATTTCTATCAACGGTTATGTGTCTTCCCACCCGATGAAATGGCCCCTGTGAGCAAATTGTGTAGAAACAATCTGAACAAAAGAAAGGAAACAGAAAAAGAACAGAGCTCCCACATCCTACTACCCACACTTCACATCTCAAAGCATCTGCCACCCAGTTCAATAACAATGTTAAAAATATTAAACAAATCAAATTTAGATGAAACATAAGGTATATGCGCGTGGCATTCCAACTCTATTTAGGTGGTCTGTTTGAGATGTTTCTGTCACAGATACCAGCAGCTAGACAATTTAGATTTAAGTACAGCGGTCCATCTGGGCCACCAGCGCCGCCCATCCTCTCCAGTCACACATGGCTGACATGTCAAGTAGGAGTAGCTTCCTGACATTTCATTCAAGTCTTCATCCAATAAAGATCTATTTTTCACTCCTTCAACATCTCTTGGGTATATTTCACTTATCTGGGCGGTCTGCATGCTTCTTTCTCATGTGAAAATCATGGTCAGGAAAGAGCCTGTACCCAATTTTGGTTTTGCATCTTGAACAAAGTGTTGAAAGGGGACACATCTCTGACCTCTTCTATGGGGAATCAAAGAAGTGGGAGTTTCCCTAACCCCTTTTCTCCTCCTATATCAAGGCTTTTCTTGGCTATTTGTGATAGTTAGCGCTTAGGCCCTCATAACATTTTGTCCACCTAAGCTTTCTGCACCAAATTTGTGTCCTTTTTTCCAACATCCGAGGGATTCTAAAGGTACCCAGAGTTTGTGGGCACCCCTCGAGGAGACCAAGAAATTAGCCAAAATACAGCTAAAAGTGTTTTTTTTTTATGGAACATTGGGAAAAAGTGCTGCAGAAGAAAGCACTTGTTTTTTTTCCCTGCAAATGGCATCAACAAAGGGTTTGCAGTGCTAACATCACCATCCTCCCAGTTTTCAGGAACAGACAGACTTGAATCAGAAAAACAAATTTTTCAACACAGATTTGGCATTGTACTGGGACACACCCCATTTTTACTATTTTTTGTGCTTTCAGCCCCTTTCCAGTTAGGGACAGAAATGGGTGTGAAACCAATGGTGGATCCCGGGCAGCTAAACATTTCTGAAAAGTAGACAAAATTCTGAATTCAGCAAGGAGCCATTTTTGTAGCTCCTTCAAGGTTTTCCTACAGAAAGTAACAGCTGAAATAAAATAAATATTGAAATTGAGTTGAAAATAACCCAGCCATTTCGGTCTACGTTTTCCTCTGTAACTTTTTCTAACTATGCCAGATTTTTTAAAGCAAAATACTGTTATGTCTGCTGGACTCTTTTGGTTGTGGACAGATTGTCACATTGTGGATATGGCTTGTATGTTCATCAAGAACCCAAGGCACCCTGAGCAAATAAATGAGCTGCAGTGGGTTTTCATTGTGTACCAGGTATACAGCAATTCATTTGGTAAAATATAAAAAGTGAAAAATAGTTATCAAGGAATCCTTTGTATTTCTGTAAAGGGCACAACATAAGGTGTTGAGAAGCACTGGTTATTTTCACATCTCTGAATTCAGGGGTCCATGTGGTTTACAAGTCACTTATCAAAATAGACCTCTTTCTTAAACACAGTCTTACATTTGGAAGGAAAAAATGTAGAGAAAGACAATGGGCAATAACACTTGTTCTTCTATTCTGTGTTCCTCCAGGTCTCCAGATAAAAATGGTACCTCACTTGTGTGGGTAGGCCTAGTGCCCGTGACAACATACGCCCCACCCAATGTTTTCCTCAGTCTTCCGACAAAAATGATTCCTTACTTGTGTAGGTGGGTGAAGTGCATGTGACAGAGAAGGGCCAAAAACATGTAGAAATTCAGTGGGAAGCAAACTGGGTCCAAAAGGGCAGTTAAAAAAAAAAAATGTTTTTAGTCTGACCAATGGGGCAGAATTTTTATCAGTATAGATGTGATAATGCTGGGTGGTAGGAATTTTGTGGATTCCTGTGGATTCCAGGAGGTTCAATCACAAAAATGAAGGAAAAATGCGTGATTTCAAGAAAAGTTGGAGGTTTGCATGGCATTGTCAGTAAGAAAATGGTGTGGGGTGCATGTGAAGCAAACCATCCTGGACTCACCCAGATGTTTAGTTTTCAGACGTGTCTAGGTCTGGTAGATTTTTCTAGGTAGCAGCGTCCCAAGTCCAAAAAGTGCAGCCGCTCACCATTCCAAGTGAGACGATATCAGGATTGGTGAAATGGTCAATAGTAATGTGCCCCCATGGGAAGCGACCCTTGCCCAAGGGGCCGCCCCCCCCAACAAAACACACACACAACAATCCCTGATGCCTAAGTTGTTTCTGCTCAGGGCAGATGGACCTAATAAAAATATTAATAGAATAATAAACTGTATATAAATATAGATGCAAAATGTAAAATTAAAAAATTTAAATAGTTTTGTAAATGTGTTTAGGAATTTAAAATTGTAGGCTAAACAGTGTTAGTGTTCTCTGGCTGATTTGTGAGAGCAGTGTGAATGCATCAAACAGAATATAGCATGGACGATAAGTGACCTCAATTGAATTTAGAAAACCTCCAACCTTCTCATAAAATAAAAAAATTAATATTGTTATATGTGTTTGTGAGTTAAATTAAATATGTAATCATTTGGCAATTTGTTTGGTGAATGCTTGTTTCTGTATTTTTTATTGGTTTGGGTTTCAACTCATCAGAAATGCTTAGCAGGAGGTCTCACCTCCTGAAAATGAATTAGTGGGTACTCCTGGATTCCAATAATGATTTGGTGGGGGACCAGGGTTGCAGCAATGTGGATTGCATCTTGGTCAGCATAATTAAGACGGCTTGCTGGGCCTTATGGATCCTCTGGAGGAGGCTTCAGAGCTGAGACGAAGTGAGCTCTCTTCACATGAAGCAGCCATACAGGTTGTCTGCCAGGACCCAGCCTGATACAAATTTTGTGGGGTTAGGGCCCTCTGCCCTTCCAAGATGCCCACAATTCTTACATTATTAAACCAAGATCATCCCACCACATTTTCTACCTTATCTTCCAGGGCTTTGTTGAACGCCTTTAGCTGCAAGTCTGTGGTCCACAGACCTTGTATGATGACTTCTGCATCTGAGGTCTTGTCTTACTCCTTCTTACACTTAAACCTCAAAGGTTTTGTAGTTGTTGCTGTAGCAAGGAAATGTTGAGTCCCATATACCCAATCATGCACTCCATCGATGCTCTGGTTTCAGGAATAGCTTGAAGAAGGTCATCAGTGTCGGAGGCATCTCCTGCTACATCTCTCTGATCCTTAACTTCTCTGGAAAGGATTGCAGGATCCAAGGGCCATGCAAATTAATCTAACCTCCCCAGTAGGGTCCTGTTTGTCCTTTACCATCAGGGCTGCTGGCCGTGCTTACACCATGTAATGGAAGGATAAAAGGTAGCAGCAGAGAGTGGGGATAGAATGAGGTTTCTCCTCACATCACCAGGTACTCCAGCTCCACCTCTGTTTCACAGGCCTCTAAATGTCATCTCAGTCAGATATTGTGGCCAGTGGTCCCCAGGAGCACATCTCAATCAACTACAATCCCCAGGTTTAGACTGCCTATACATGACCAAATGTAAGGATGGGTGGGTGAGGGAGGCACCAAAATGAGACATGAAAAAGGCCCCCCAACACTCACCCCTGCCAAGCAGCAAGGCATAACGAAACACGCATCCTCACAGTCCAAGGCTGCCTTAGCTTCTCTGTGCCACAGTCAAAGAGGCAGCAGCTTTGTCCCATGCAATCACCCAACAAAAGGCCTTGCTTCAATGTTGTCATGTATGGAGGAAATAAGGAGGGAATTACAGACTCCCAGCATACAAACTCAGCAATTCAGAGGCCAGGGTAAGCCATGAGCAGCCCCGAAGGCCAGACCAAGTAGTGCTGACCCTAAGGCCCAAAGAGCAGAATCCTAGGGAAGAAGCAAGTCAGGCTGTAATACTGGACTGCTAGTTCAGAGTAAAAAGGGGCCTCCCTGCTGTAGTCCTGTCCAGGCAGCCTTAATTCTGGCATGGGCCCTTTCAGTAACTCCTCTAGCGGGATGTCGGCACCTCCCCTACTGCATCTAGCCCGGCTTTCACAAAGCCTCCTACAGCTCTGGCATTGTAGGAAACAGACTTCCACTCTTGCATCTCCACCAGCAGCCAACAGTCATTTGGCAGAAGAAATAATGTGGGGGGAGTTGCAGGACTGAGCATGTCCAGTATAGTGGTTTGGTCTCCTCCCCCACTGGAGACTCACTGAGGAAGAGAGAATGCAAACGGAGAGTTGGGTGGGCAAGAAAAGGGTGGTTGGTGTTAATGTTCATGTCTCTATGCTCACAATTTCCATCTCTGTCTTTGGAGGCATGACTTGAAGTTACTGAAAATATCCACTTCAATTCACCTGCATTACGAAGACCATGTACTCAAGGTGACAGAGACACCATTGACCATAAAATAATTTGAGGCTTGGAATATGGGGAGATGTTACTTTTCATATTTCTTTTTAACTAGTGAGAGTGTAGCTTGGTTGTGCCACAATGCCTCTTAAAATGAATGGGTGGTTATTTTATTACATATAAATGATGCACTGCAATATATACAAATAAAGTGCACAGTTGGATGTAACATTTCTAAGCCAGCTATGCGTACTCATCATTTTAAAAGCATGTTTATGTTGTAATGTTTTAGAAGTATTATTCTATATAATAATTTTGAGTTTCACCATTAGTATTGCACATAATTCATTCAAACTGAAAGTATATTAGTGTTTCATTAGCCTGGATGAAGAGAAGGCCATACACATTTTTTTCTGTGCCTAATCTTCAATGTGCAGTTTCCTTTTGCATGTTTTTCTTTGAGCTGCAGGTGACAGGTTCCGAGACTGAATTAATGGGAGCCCATTGTGATCAAGAGATAAGAAGATCTGAGAGAAACGCTGCAAGGATGAAAGGAGTAAAGTCAGATGATGGTCGTAACTTTTCTGAAATTCCTGAGAATGCAAGGGTGTACAAGGTCAACACAGAAGGTTCCAAACCTTTTCAGAAAGTTAAAGTGTTCATTGATTTTAATTTAAATACATGTTTTTCAGTAAAGATGTGTTAGACCTGGCAGTTCTTGGTGTGGATTCCCTGTACTTTTTGCCTCTGACATCCTGTTTTTGGACCCTGTGCTGTGATTCGTTTTGACTGGTTTGGATACTCTGGGCACTTTACTACTGCTAACCAGTGCTAAAGTGCAAGTGCTCTCTGTCTAAATTGTATTGGTGATTGGTTATCCATGATTGGCATATTTGATTTACTAGTAAGTCCCTAGTAAAGTGCACTAGAGGTGCCCAGGGCCTGTAAATCAAATGCTACTAGTGAGTCTGCAGCACTGATTGTGCCACCTACATGAGTAGCCCTGTAAACATGTCTCAGACGTGCCACTGCAGTGTCTGTGTGTACAGTCTTGCACTGCCAATTCGACCTCGCAAGCCTAAACCTTCCCTTTTACTACATGTGAGTCATGCCTAAGATAGGACCTAGGTAGCCCCATAGGCAGGGTGCAGTATATGCAAAAGGTGGGACCTGTACCAATGTGTTTTACATGTCCTAATAGTGAAATACTGCCAAATTCAGATTTCACGATTGGAAGGCCTATCTCTCTCATAGGTTATCATGGGGGCTACCTTTAGATATCTTTTAGGTGCAGTTTCCTGTTGGGAGCAGATAGAGATATGGAGTTTGGGGCCTCTGAACTCACAATTTAATAATACATTTTTGGGTAAAGTTTGTTTTTAGATTGTCTGTTTGAAAATGCCACTTTTAGAAAGTAGGCATTTTCTTGCGTAACCATTCTGTGCCTCTGTCTGCTTGTGTAATCCACGTCTGGGTCAGACAGACAGTTGGGCTGTTTGTGAATTCCCACTAGACAGTGACACAAAGGGAGTTGGGGAGTGTCCCTCATATCCTGATGAGTCTCCTGGGCTAGAGTGGGGAGGGAGGAGCTGACACTTACACCTGAAAGGGCTGTGCCTGTCCTCACACAAATGCAGACTGCAACCCCCTGGAGTGTGTCTGGGGCCAGGCCTGGCAAGGCAGGATCTTGTGAACAACAGAGAAGTCCCTTTGAAGTTTCCCTACTTCAAAGGCAGATATTAGTATAAGTAGTGGACCCAGAAACCCAGATTTTCAGATTACTTCTGGATCAAGCGGAAGGTCTGCCAAGGAGAAGAGCTTGATGCTTGAGCCACTATGCCTAATGCTTTGGAGTGCTGGCCTGCTGCAGCTGCTTCGCTTTAAGAGGGAAAAGACTAGACTTTGCTTTCTGAAATCCTGCGTGTGAAGTCTCCAAGGGCTTGGACTAAGTGTGCCTCCTGTTTAGAAGACTAGGAGACATCAAAGACTTCACCTGCTAGCACCTGGGTACTCCTGCTGAGGACTCTGACTTGCGAAGTGGTGCCAATCCAGTTCCTGGGCCCTTGGAAGTGAGTTCTGGTGAGAAAACAAGAAGATCCAGGCACACTGACTCCGGACGACTCCAGAAGCGGTGCTGCTGCACGACTCCGCACAGCTGCCTGCAATCCGAAGCCATGGTCCCAAGTAGAGTGCAATGACCCTGACCGACACTAAAGGCCTGTCGCGGCTGCAGCTTCACTGAAGATCCGGGACTCTGTGAGTCCTGAAGTGCTGTGTCACCGTTGTCCGTGACACCTGACTCCACCGCAGTGCCATCAGACCTGTGGCGTGACGGCGAACCTCTGAGGTCTCCCAACGCATCTTGACCCGCCGGATTCATCAACCCCACTGGACAGTCAGAAACCAATGCTCAGCACCGACACTGCATCACCTCCCCTGATCCACAATAAGGAACCAATGCCACATCAGATCCAGCCTCGCCTCTCCTCCCCGACTCCGTGCACTGGCTTGTTTCTTCGTTATCAAAAGTACAGTACCTGGGGGTCCGTGTGACTCCGTGACCAACGCATTGTTGTCGGATAGTTGGGAATGACTCCGTCACAATGCGGCGATAACTCCAAATTGAAGCATTTGTGTTTCTTAGCGCTATAATCAAGTTTAATCTTTCAAAATTCATAACTTTGCTTGTGAATGTTGTATTTTGTCATTTTGATCTTCTTTAATTTACATAAATATTGACTATTTTTTTTAAACTGATGTTTAGTGCTTTTGTGGTATTTTCACTGTGTTACGGTGTGTGATTGTACAAATACTTTACACATTTCCTCTGGGATACGCGTGAATGCTTGTGCCAAGCTACAAAGGGGATGAGCAGGGGTTATCTGAGCTGTTTATCTCCCTTAACCTGACTAGATTGAGGGTCCCTGCTTGGACATAGTGCAAACTGACTGCCAAACAGAAACCCCATTTCTAACAGGATGTTTTTGAAATTATGTTAGCCTCTGGAAAATTGAGATTTAGGTTTGGTTTAGCTAGTGGAAGAGCCAAATTCCTTTTATCCTTTGCTTCAAACGGACCCTGGTGAGATATGTCCCTTACACTTAGATTCTCATGTGGTTTCATGTCGCTGCACCTATCTTTATGGAAACTTCTACAGACGTTCTGTTTGCTGACCCTTTTCTCTTAAATCTTTTGCATTAGAATAGTTAAGAACTGAGATGCAATGGTTAGGCAGGAGAATGTGATTATAGATTTTAAAAGTCAGTCTTTGTTTACGATTGTCTACATTATTGCTATTGTAATACTTGTCTTTCATATGCTTGTAAAGTTTAATATTGTACGAAGCTTTAGCACACTTTTGGTGATTTTGCATAGCTATACTATGGTTCTGAGGCTCATTTATGTAAGTTTGGCAAAGCCCTTTAAAACGTTAACATGGTCTCTGAGACTTAGGCCCTCATTATGATCATGGCGGTAATCACAGTTCCACCGGCAGTGATGGTAACTACCGCCAACAGGCTGGCCGTCCGGACTGCCAAATAATGAAGCACATGAGAAACAGCCAGTGGGAAATCCACACACTGCCAGCATTGGAGTGGCAACAATGAGGCCAACCATAGGCCTACGCAAAGGCCCCACCCTCCCAACAAATAATGAAGCACAAGATCGCCGTCTGTTCTGGGGCGGGAACCATCGCCAATGAACCAAATAAAAGGAAACACTCACTGTGTACACACACAACACGCCGAAGCAGACAAGGAGAGAGAGTTGCAAATAATGCCAGTCCTGCTCGTTGCAATATACCTCCACGACCGTAACCGCCGACGAAGATGGCGACTGCAAGTACCGCAACCTGGTAAACATAGGACGAAAGGCCACAATTACACACCCAGCAAAGCACTTCCAACCCCTCCCACAATCACAAGCCATACACAACAGAACAAGAGGTAATTACACGACACAAGGCAAATAAAACCTGCCCAAAGTACACCATGTGCACACCACATCCCCAAAATGAAACAATGAACCACGTCTCCATATTGAGCCAACAGCAACACTGGGCACAGAAACTTTAATAAAACATTAAAATGTAATGTCCAAATAGGGCCATTGGTCAGTCCATGAGAAACAGGCTGAATGGCCTAAATGACCCAAACTTGACTCCCAAATGTGCACATGGTACTCCATAGTAAAGGGACATCAATGGGGCAGCCAGGCACCTCAGGGAACAGGGGCAGGAGGTGGTGGGGTGGGGACTTACATCTGGAAGGGGGGGCTTGGGCTTACGTTTGGGAGGTGGAGGGGGTTTGGGTTTGCTCTTGGAAGGTGGGGGAGCGGGCTTGTACCGGGGGTGGCAGATGGGCCTGGGGCAGCAAGGGGCTTCTTCCTCTCTGGGGAAGGGGCACGGGAATGGGAAGGGCAGACTTAGACGTGGAAGGAGTGGATAGGACAAGGAGATGTGCACTTTCAGGGACTAAACGGGGTGGGCCAGTGGGATTGAACAGGTCAACATGGGACAGGAAAAGTTTGTTACGGGCAGTTGGGGTGGACATGGAGGAAGGTGTGGGAGTGGAGGTAGAGGGAGTGCTTGTAACTGGTGTAGGTGTGCTGGACGTGGATGCAGGTGCCTGTACAGTATGCTGAGGTTTGGTGGATGTGTGTTGAGTAGGTGTCTGGGAACGTTTGAGTGTCTTGGGAGGAGGGTGGTTGGACAAAGTGGGACAAGACAGGCTCGCAGAGTAAATGGATGTTGTCTGGGTGTCTGCAGGTCTGGTGAGAGTGCTGCATGTGTCAGTCAATGTCATTGTGGGGAGTGCAGGTGTGGTGTCTGGGGTGGATTACTGGATGTCTGATGTTGTGGTGACTGCAAGAATGGGGCCAGCAGCAGTGACTGAGGGTGCAGTGCTTGTGGGTGTGCATGTTGAGGTGACAGACAGGGAAGCGGGAGAGGTGGACACACTGGAGGGAGTGGATGTTGTTGTGTGTGCCTTTGTATGTTGGCTGTGTGTATGCCTTTGGTGGGAAGTGTGGTGCTTGTGTTTCTCTGTGTGTCTCGTGTGTGTTGAGGTGTGTGCATGGCTGTCTCAATGTGTTCTTGGGATGGTTGAAGGGAGTGGGGTGCTGGAAGGGGTAGAGGTTGTTGTAGGGGGACAGAAAGACCAGGGCCACTGGCTGCCGTCAAAGAGGAAGCCAGAGCCTGAAAAGATCTCTGTAGACCAGACATGGAACTGTGAATGCCTTCCTGGTATGCATTGCATTGCTGCATCTGGGATGCTACCCCCTGGATGGGATTCACAATGGTTGTCTGCCCTACAGAGATGGTCCTCAGGTGGTCAATAGCCTCCTCCGTGAGGGCAGCAGGGCTGACTGGGGCAGGGTCTGAGGTGCCTGGGGCAAAGGAGACGCTCACCCTTCTTGTTGAGCGGGCATGGGCAACTGGGTGGGGAAAAACAGGGAAGGTAGTGATGGTATGGGGGGTGGCGGAAGATGACACAGAATGGGTGGGCCCACTAGGGTCCGCCACCGCCAGGGAGCTCCCATCAGAGGAGGTATCCTAGTCACTACTGCCAGTGGTAGTTGCCTCCCCCATGGTACTACCCTTGCCCTCCAACCCACTGGTCCCCTTGGCATCAGTCGACTCTGCCTCCTTGGAACCATGGGCCGCTGCATCCCCACTCGCCGGTGCCACTGCTCCCTCACCGGATGATGCTGATGTACACAAAGAACACAAGAGCACAGGTGTGGGGAGAAAAACACGAGAGAAATTTGTAAATACCTGAATGGATGTACATACTTGGTGCACACACACTCCCATCCAGCTCACACACCTACACGCAGCACCTACAACTATATTCATAACTATGCCCCTAACTAGTGGCCACTACCCCAGCATAAAAATCATTTCCCACATGACACGTGGACCTGATGAACTGTTAGACCTGCCCCTAATGATGTCCGTGCCCATGGGGGGGAGGACTGCTTGAATACACCTGTCAGAGTGCCTGGCACTAGACAGCATACATACTACAGCACCCAAACACATCCATCAAAGTGGTATGAAACGGTGTTTGTACTCACCCACTAATGGCTGCTATGCTGCCTTTATGCTCACATCCAAATCCGGATATGCACCGCCAGAATGCGGCACATTGGGGGAGGGGGGTCAGTGTCCAACGGGCACCTTTTCTTCAATGGGAGGCCTTCCCCAGCTGGGCTTCGCAGGTCTTACTGGCCCAGTGCCGTAGGTCCTCCCACCGCTTCCTGCAGTGGGTGCTTTGCCGGTTGTAGACCCCCAGGGTTCACACTTCCCTGGCGATGGCCTGCCAGAGTCCCCTCTTCTAATAGGCGCTGACCAGTATGGGACACACACAGAGGAAAAACATAGGTCAGGATACAGCCATTTGATACAGCTGACAATACGTACCCTATGGGATGGACACTTCACAGGATCATTTCGCCACCTCACTCACAGTACTTGCCACACAATCTACGCCTGTGCAGTTACATATCAACCACACATGCATACAGGCATCCACCACCATCACACACATCCACGCAAGGCAACCACCTACTCACCTGCTCCTCTGGTTGCCCATATAACTTGGCATACAGGGGTAGGATCCCCTCCACCAGCTTTTACAGTTCCTCCGTGGTAAAGTCCAGGGCCCTTTCCCCTGTGACTCGTGCCATTAGAGTAACCAGAGTCAGGACACAGCAGCACACTCAGTGGAGTACTTGCATGCACAGGATCCGGGAGTCAAGTGAAATTGGGGTGAAGGCATGGTGTATGCTCCTCGGCGGTGTGCACCGTCACCACCGGCGGAAATCATGATAGGCCCAGGTTCCCCATTGACAACCATTTAAACCAATGAATGGGTGCATGGCGGTGAACACCGCCTTATACTATGACAACTACTGCCAGCGGAATTAGGTCACTTCCACTCCATCATAACTAGATGCCAGGAGGCTACCATTTTGCTAGCACCATGTACATAATTCCTGATCATAGGCCCCATTCAGGGCCTATAGGTCCCAGCCCTTTGTTGCCTGCCCACATGAGTGTTTGTTCCTCACATCAGTCCAGAGGTATCACTGCATACATGTTCCAAAAGTTGCACATCATGCATCACTTGTGTGTGTAACCAACATATTGTACAGCACTTATTCATGCACAACATGTTTTGCATGTGTATGTGTGTTCCTCATATGTGTTCTTTCCTCCCCATAGGTACAGACCCTTGTAACGAGGGAGGGCCCCATCTGTATATCGACCTCTTGTTGATTTGGAAACCATGGTGGAACGTCACATTATTGTCACCTACAGACTCAATCGTGAAACAATCAATGACCTATGTGCTTTACTGGATCCTGTACTGAGACCGGCTAATCAGAATCAATTGCTGTCTGTACTCCATTTCTTGGCTACAGGCTCATTTCAGGTGGCAGTGGGCATGATTGCAGGGTTCTCACAGCCAATATTTAGCCTCGTCCTGTCCAAATTCCTGGATGCATTTGTACAACACCTGCAAGCATATGTCAGGATTCCCTAAAAGGCTGAACTCCCTGCCATCAAGTCTGAATTCTATGCCTATGTTAACATTCCCCATGTGATAGGTGCCATTGATGGCACCCACATAGCTCTCATCCCCCCAAGAGTGAATGAACTGGTGTACAGGAACAGGAAGAATTTCCACTCAATGAATATACAATTGGTGTGTACTGCTGACCAGTACATTTCACATATAAATGTCATGTTTCCAGGATCAGTTCATGATTTGTCCTGAGGAACAGCAGTGTGCCACACATGATGGAACAATTACAAGGGGACAGAGGATGGCTCATAGGTGAGTGTGTATGACACTGGATCAGTACATAGCTGACAGCCAGGCTGTCTGCAAGTAGTGCAGTTTATTACAGTCCTGTTTCAACCACTTTTGCAGGTGAATCTGGCTACCCCAACTTGCAATGGCTCCTGACACCTGTGAGAAATCCCAGGACAGTTGCAGAGAGGAATTATAATGATGCCCATGGACATACTAGGAGAGTGATTGAGCGCACTATAGGTATCCTGAAGGCTAGATTTCGTTGCCTCCACCTCTCTGGGGGATCCCTGTGCTAAGGCCCTGAGAAGGTGTGTAGAATAGTGGTGGCCTACTGCATGCTGCACAACGTGGCTGTGAAGAGAACTATCCCCCTACTAGAGGAGGAGGGTGCTGTACATCCAGACCTGCTACCTCTGAGAGGGGATGAGAGTGATGGTGAGGATGTAGAGGGGGGTGATGTCCACTCAAGGAACCAGCTGATCCAACTATACTTCCAGTGACTATGAGGTACTGTTCATTGATGATGTTGTCTGCACTGCATAATGTTTGTCTGACTAATTTTTTGGGGATGTGGGGTCTGTAATCATTGACAGTTACCTGAAGAATAAGGTGGCATGTGCCATGGAAACAAACATGGTGTACATTTTGGTTAACTCCAGACGATGTTGTGTGTGCGGTACCATTCCTGCAATAAAAGTATGATTATGGAATTGACTGGCAAATGCATTCACAATTACAATTGAATCTACATATTGACAGGGGATATACGAATTGGTGTAAATGTGTTTTATTTGGTGTCACAAATGCATTGGTGCGCTGTACAGTGATAGGGAGTGAGCCAATGGTGGATGTCCATACTAGGTACATGGGTTCAGCGATTGGAGGCAGTGGGTATAGGTCCATATGTTCCTTCCAAGTTGTTAAGTTGCTATTGGCGGGTGAGGATGGTAACACAGTGGCACACTTGGGAGACAGTTCAGGTCAAAGTTACTTCTTTGTGCGGGCCTTGGTCTTGGCAGGTATTCCAGGGCCATATCTGGGTCTGAGGAACTATTTGAGTGTCTGGTGCTGGGCTGCACGGGTAGGGGTGCTGGTCTCTTGTGTGTTCTCTGCCAGTGCCACCAGTCCAGTTGCTGCTGCTGATGTAGAGGGTTGGTCTGAGTCCTGGGCAGTGGTAGGGGCTTCCAGGTTTGTGGGGGTCTCAGGCTGGGTTGGGTAATTGTGCTGCAGCACCCCTGCAATAGTGGCCATGGTGGCATTGAGTTGTGTCTACTGCTCCATGGTCTCTTGTTGTTGGGCTATCTGCAGCCGTTGACTCTGTTCCAGGGTTTCCAGGATCCGGCCCATCCTCTCTTGTGTATGGTGGTATGCTCCCAGGACCTCAGAGATCACCTCCTGGGCTGCAGCATCCATCCTTTGGCCTCCCACCTGGGCCACTGATGCCCTCCCATTGGGCCTAGCCCCCTGTGCCGGTGTCCCCATCACAGGCCTGGCAGTCCCACTTGCACTGGGGCCATCATCATCCTGCCTGTTAGTAGGTGGTGACTCTGGCCTCTGCACTTGTGGTCCGCCAGTCTGTGGCCTTGAGACACTGGTGTGTGGTTGTTTGGTCAGAGCTGATGTTGGTGGCTGGGTGGTAGGGGTGTCAGTGGTATCTTGGGTGGGGCTGCTGGGGGGTGACAGTCTAGGACTGTATGACGGGCCAGGGTAATCCTCACTGTCCATACTTCCGTCTTCAGTCTCCTGAGTGGGGCCCCTGTCTCGATGTGGGGCGCTGGCACTCCTTGGCCTTTCCATCGGGGTGGCATGGGTGGTGGTGCCTGTGGGGGGGAATGGACACGTATGTTACATGTACTAATTCAAATTAGGATGCACAGCTCTGCCCTATTTTGTGCTGTTTATTTCCCTGTCGGGACATGCAGGGCCCTATTGTGAGCTTGTCCTAACATTTTGCATGGGATGTGGAGGTGCATTGTGGGTGCAGTGGTGCCATTGTGATTCCTTGCAGGGGTAGGTGGCTGTGCACAGGGGGAGGGATGTGGGCTTGTTAGTGGGTTTGTGGGCATGCAGGGTGACTGGATGTAATGATTGTGGCCTGGGTGGGGTAGTGGTCCTGGCGGTAGTTGGAGGGATGGGGTGGTACATGCATTCCAGGTGTGGTGGATATGAAGTAATTGTAGGTGACTTACCCTAGTCCAGACCTCCAGTGAGTCGAGTGAGGCCCTCTGGGTGCAGGATAGCCAGTACCTTCTCCTCCCAGTCGGTGTAGTCGGGGGTGTAGGTGGGGGTCCTCCCCCAGTCTTCTGGACCGCAATGTTGTGCCTGGATGCCATAGACCTCAACTTCCTGCGTAGGTTGTTCCATCTCTTGTGGGGGTCGTCCCTTTTGCGTGAATGGTGTCCCACTGTGTTGACCTTGTTTACTATTGTCTGCTATAACTCCATCTTCCTGGCGATGGGTGTGTGCTGGACCTGTGACCCGAAGATTTGTGACTCGACCTTCAGCATTTCATCCACCATTGTTCTTAGCTCCCTATCTGTGAAGCGGGGGTGCCATGGTGGGTGTTGTGGGTGCTGTGTTGTAGGATTATTGGTGAGGGTGCTGTTGTGTGGTTGGGTGTGTCACTTGTGTGATGTTGCGTTCAGTGTCTGCGTGTTCTGTTGTCAATCTCAGTGGTCCTATTGGCGATGCAAAGGATTGTGGGGTGCGTATGTGAGCTTTTTATAGTGTTGTGGATGTGTGTCAGTTGTGTGCGTTTCAAACTTGCCAATGTGTGCATTTCTTGCTGTTGGGTCCACTTGCTGGCAGTGGCGGTCCATACCGGCAATGGTCGTTCGACATCCACTATCTGCCACGGTGATTTGTGTATCATTATTTGGAGGATGGGGGATTTGTCTGCTTGGCGGTGGCAGGGTGGGGTGTGCAGGCTTTCCACCATCAAGGGCCCTGGCGGTGGCTGGAGGTAGCAGAATTTTGGGAGGTTTCTGTTTTTGGCATCATTATATGGTGGTATGCTGTTCACCACCAATGGCGGTCTTCTGTTCACCGTCGCCATGGCGGTTGGCGGTGTTTCCCACCATGTTCATAATGACCACTTTAGTGTGGCTTAATGAGTTACAATGTAATTGTTATGAATATTTTATGCATGCTCTCCTCATCCCTCGAAACTGAGAAGAAAAGATGCATCAGACTCCAGATTTAAAGATAGGACCAGGTGTTGGATCAGATAGTAGCAGATAAGGATAGTTCTCTTTCGAAAAGGAGAGAACTGGAATCCCTTTCTAGAGCAATTAGTCCCAAGAGCCACCAGAGTTGGAGAATCGACAAAGTCGTAGATAATTGGAAGAGAGTCATAATGTCAACGAGAATGTGAGTATCAAAAGGGTTGTGCATCACAGCAGTTCACACTTAGCTTGCAGTGATTGTGATGTCAAATGGTGTTTTGCAGAGATCTTTTGCATGTTGTGTGAATGTGGTGATTTATAAAGAAGTTGAAGAGGTTATTAGGTCTGACATGGCCCAAGATGCTGGGATAGCTTAAAAGGTGTAGAAGACACCATATTATATTGCCTGCTAGGTAAGGGGCCGGTGAACAGTAGGTGACCCTTTGAGTCATTACCCTCCATAGGCGTCCCACCATTTTTTAATCTCACCAACAGTCACCGCAAATAAAGATGCACTATAACAAAGGTGACTGATTAGGTGATTTTTTATATTTTCTGTAGTATAACTGGATCCCACTATTATCCAGATAATCTTTATCTCTGCACTCCTTCCAAGTTCTTTTAACGGCGAGTTTGAGTACATCCAGGTCTTACTATCCTACCTGGATGGGGCTAGGTGGTCAAATGATCAAGCATGACACTACATAGTGTGTAAGACCACCTAGTCCGTAAGGAGAAATTCCCCTCCCGACAACCACATTCAGCACACAAACAAGTCCCGAAGTTCGGGATACACAGACAGTCCAGGGCAATTTACCTTTACTTTTTACCCACATAAACACCCCATACTCCTTGTGTACTTGGTTGTTTATTTTGGGGAGACAGTACGGGTTCTATGTCCTCTTTCTCCCCTCCTCTCCCATTGTGTTAAGGTAATTTCCATTCCTTCTGCACTGGCAAGAACGGCTTCCAGTCCTATGGGACCTATTCCCAATAGTGTGCCTTGTGAACCAAGAAGTGAGGGTTTGAATGGATGTGTCCCATTTGATCCCATTGTGAGTACTGTTGATGCCCTCACTGTTCCAGTAACTATTGGCCTGGTAGTTCCTATGTATAAATCAGAAGGCTGCAGAAGAAATCCATATGATTTGGTTGGACCTTACAATGTTGGAGGACTGATTAGGGACCTGAACAGTCCATATGCTAGGGATTTTGTTCCTTTAATTCCAATGCATACAAGTACTTCATGCGGAGCAAGTGCAGATACAATTGAATATGTCTGGACGCACTTAAATAGGTACTTATCAGAAGATGCCCACACATAATACTCCTGTATGGGAACCACCTCTAAATGTAAATGCTGCACAGGGAAATTATTTCACTCCTAAGGTTCCTGCGGGAAATAGAACCATTAGTGCAAAGGAAATAGATGAATGGGTGCAATTTATTAATGAAAGCACTCCTTCTAAAGAGAGTGCAAGTACAGAAGCGATTCATGGAACAATTCCATAGACACAGAGAGAAAAGACTCTGGATATAGCAGAGCTAAGAGTAGATTTAGATACAATGATTGTTGGAAACCTTGGTCTAGAACAATTAGGGACTTACCACGAAGATGAGCTCACATTTATGTGTAGGGACATCATTAAATGAGTGGGGCAAGTTCATAATAGGATGACTGAATTGGCTCAGAAATAGGAGGTTGATGTATTTAAGACTAAGGCTCTGCAGAGAAGCTATCGAGTATGCTTCAGAGGGAAAAACGTTGCTGAAATATGAACTCCAGGATTAAAACTCAGATTAAAAAACTAATTGAGATTATTAGGAAATGGAATGAGTTAGATAAGTGGGAGATTAAAGGGGTGAAAACGAAAGAAGCAAAGAAACCTTGAGGTGAACCACCTTCAAATGGAGCAGAGGGAGGTGTTACAAATTTCCCCTTGAGAAAAGTGCCTGGTGGAGACTATGTACATGTGCCATGGAGTAGAAGTGACCTTACATCATTTACAAATGATTTCCTAAAATGACAAGGAAAGCTTGTGGAATGGTATAAACACCTCAAAAGGTTTGTGAAAATGTTGCATGTGTTATAGGTTGATTTGAACAGATTGTTTGACATTGTTCTGAGTGACTTTTTGACTGAACGTGAGATAGCTGTTAGGTGGCCTGAAACAGAATCAACTAGAAATGAAACAACTAAGTTTCCTTCACCATTGGTTATGAAGAAATATCATGTCATGATATTCCTGAAAGAGAAATGCCTCCTCAAGAAGTTGATTGGGTGAAGATTGAATGAACAACTCACGAATCAAACGAGTCACAACATGCTTACTATGAAGGACTGTTGCAGGCTTTCAAACAGTACAGTGGTATGGATATGTTAGAAACAGAGGATATGGGACATTTTGTGTCAAGGTTTGTGGCAGGATTGAGGCCAGAAATTAGCATTTGATTTGTTGTTAGAACAAGTCGATTGATGAAACTTTGCAGTATGTCAAGCATTGTCTTGATGAAATAGAGATGAAACAGAAAACGTTAAAGGAAAAGCTAATTTTTGCCCAGGCAAAAGCAGTCCAAAGAACTAGCCAGATGCTGGTGAAATTTTCTGGTTGATACTGGTGCTACCCGTTCCACTCTGAGAACAGTAAAGTCCCATACCTACCCCTCTCGGGAAAAATGATCGAAGTTGTTGGTGTAGAAAATAAACAAATGTCAACCCAAGATACTGCCCCGGTGTCAGTAAAAATAAGATCTTCTGAGAATAAACACAAGTTCATAGTATGTGATCCCAGTCCATTGAATCTCTTGGAAAGAGATTTGCTCTCCAAGATGAACTGTGTTATCTTCTATACTCCAGATGGAATAGAAGTGCAAACCCAAGATGAGGAAGCTGCCTTTAAATTAATGATACATAAATCATGTTGCATGTTACTGGTATTGCTAACAGAGGATGAGTTTCTCCCAGACTTAAGAGAGACTGTCTAACATGAAGTGTGAGATTTTTCAGGACAAGACATCGGACTGTTCAAAGGTGTAGAACCTGCCTGAATCATTGCTAAACCTAATGCTGGATTCCTCAGAATGCTACAATAGAACTTAATACCCAAAATGATTGTTGGAATACTGTTAGACTTTTCATCCTTGGCGTGGTCTCCCTTAACTTTTTGCCTCTGTTGTTCCCCAGGTTGTTGATGTGTGCTGGACTCTTATTTTACAGTTTCTGTTACTCTGGGCACTTTACCACTGCTAACCAGTGCTAAAGTGCAAGTGCTCCTTTACAAAATGTGTATGTAATTGGCTTATCTATGATTGGCATATTTGATTTATTAGTAAGTCCCTAGTAGAGTGCAATAGAGGTGCCCAGGGCCTGTAAATCAAATGCTACTAGTGGGCCAGCAGCACTGATTGTGCCACCCACATAAGTAACTCTGTAATCATGTCTCAGACCTTCCATTGCAGTGTCTGTGTGTGCAGTTTTACCTGAAAATTCAACTTGGCAAGTGTACCCACTTGCCAAGTCTAAACCTTCCCTTTTCTTACATGTCAGACACCCCTAAGGTAGGCCCTAGGTAGCCCCAAGGGCAGGGTGCAGTGTATGGTTAAGGTAGGACATATAGGCCCTCATTATAACCTTGGAGGTAAATCGCGCTTACCCCCATGCTGACGGTTATCAAGATACTGTGGCAGAAATCCACTACAGGTATTAAGACCCACATCTCGTAATCCGCCACAATACAGACACCCACACAAGCCCACCACACCAAAGGGCAGTGATAAACTGGCGATAGCAAAACCTACACGTCACACCAACAGGACTACGCCCACACTATCACGACCCACGAATCTGCACGGTGGCCATTCAACCGCAGTAATCCATTGGCGGTACACACCTCTGCGCTCAAAATACACACACATTTACAAAACACAACCACATTAGACAATTCAAAATACACACACCTGATACACATACACACACCACACCCACACACTCACACCACTATAAAACACACCCACATTACCCACAACCCCTTACAATGAATTTTTGGGAAGAAGCGGAGAGAGAGAAAAGCAAACACAACACCGGCATCCACAAGCACACAACACCATCACTTATACAACATCCACGCACCTCAAGGAACACACACCAACACAACACATTACACAGCACAACAAACATCACCTCACACATCACCCACACCACATTATGGCACCTCAAAGACACCCCAGGTTTCCTGAGGAGGAGCTCAGGGTCATGGTGGAGGAAATCATCCGGGTAGAGCCGCAGCTATTCGGATCACAGGTGCAGCAGACATCCATTGCAAGGAAGATAGAGCTATGGCAGAGAATTGCCGACAGGGTCAACGCAATGGGACAGCATCCAAGAACACAGGATGACATCAGGAAGAGGTGGAATGACCTACGGGAGAAGGTGCGTTCCGTGGTATCCAGACACCAGATAGCAGTACAGAGGACTGGCGGTGGACCCCTACCTCCTTCCCAACTAACCACATGGGAGGAGCAAGTCTTGGTGATCCTGCATCCTGAGTGCCTCGCAGGAGTAGCAGGAAGACTGGACTCTGGTAAGTCATATCTTTACTACTATATCCCCCACCTAACCTGCATGCTATCACAAACTCCTACCCCAACCCTCACACCCATCACCCCAACACCCCACAGATACCCCACTATCACAATCTACACATCTCAAAACCAAGGCCAGCATGTTACACCAATGCATGGACACCCATCACCAAAGCATGTTCAGTACAGATACTTACCGAGGCCCCAAAATCACCATTCACACAAGGGCAAAGACAATAAGCCAAGCACAGGAGTAGAGGGTAACTCACACATTGCACAAGATGGCACACACAGATACAATAACTATGCATTTACACCCCAACAGGACCCCTAACAATGTCACCGGACAGGAGGTGCCAGACATATCCAGTCCCCCCACAGAAGAGGCCCACAGTGACGACAGCAGCTCTGCATGCCTGGATCAAGATGAGAAGCCCGGCCCGTCAGGGACCTCTGGACAGTCGGTTCCCCTGCCACTGTCACAAACCACCACTGAACCTCCCCCCTCAGGAAACACCACCACAGCACCCACCCAGCGGGCCCATCCCTCTGTCCCCAGGACACGTCAATCAGCAGTGTGTCCACCACTACAGGGACCCCAGGCAAACCCACTAACCCAAGACAATCAGGGACCTGGGGTCAGTGGCAGTGGGCACATGGTTCAGGGGACAGAGGCACAGGATAACAGGGAAGCTGGGAGGACTGCTGTGCGACAGGGGGAGGACAGGCCCAGGGAACCCACTCTCCACAAGGCACTCTCCAACATCCTGGGAGCATACCACCATTCCCAGGAAACCATGGGCACGGTACTGGCCAAGTTTCAGGAGACCCAGCAGCTGCAGGAGGAACTGAACCTGGGGATCAGGGAGGATTTGAAGTCCATTAGCACCACCCTGGTCACCATTGCAGGGGTGCTGGCAGACATGGCCAACACCATGAGGGACACAGTGGCACACCAACGGCCCCTGACACTAGCCTGAATGATGAACAGCCCTCCACCTCTGCCGGCGCTAGTGGACAGGAGGTCCCGCCATGGGACCAACATGCCATCAGCACCCCACCACCTTCAGAAAGAGAACCAGCCTGCAAATGGTCCCTGAGATCCAGGAACAAGACAGAGAACATTGCCAAGCCCCCCCCCCCAGGAAATAAGACTCTCCAGATTGTCACCCTTCTGTCCCACTATGTCACCCTGACAACCTTGAACTGCCATTACTCCACTTCCTATGCACCCTTGGACAATGCACCTGTGATACTAATAGACTGGACTCCACCGTGGACATTCCTCCACCATCAACCCAGCCCATTGCACAGCCCCTCCACTTATTAGCACAGAAATAAACACCCTTGAATCACAAATCAATCTGGAGTCAGTCTGTACTTTCACAAATGTGTTATTGCAACCTCTCAGAAAAATAGCAATGTCAATGTTCATTTTCACATACCAATGTTCGAGAGTTGTTGGGCATCAGTAAACATAGCAGAAGGCGGAAAGTGGTACCCAGATCTGTGAAATGGAAAACCAAAATGAACTGTCAGGGTCCATACACACAGGTAAAAAGCCAGAATCATGCAATGTCCCACTGCAGTCTGATATGAGAGGAGCAGTGCCAGTCTCTTACCTGTGTCTTACTGGAAGTACTGCATGATTATGTTGTTTTGGTTGTCTATATATTTTTCTTCTGCCTCCTCTTCTGCATTGTCCACAGGCTCCACAGCTGCCAAAAAACCAACATCAGGCCCATCATCCTGCAGAAAAGGCACTTGGCGTCGCAAAGCCAGGTTGTGCAACATACAGCATGCCACGATGATCTGGCACACCTTGTTCAGTGACTAGTATAGGGAGCCACCTGTCGGTTGGAGGCACCAGACCCTGGCCTTCAGGAGGCTGAAAGTCCACTCTATTATCCTCCTAGTTCGCCCATGTGCCTCATTGTAGCGTTCCTCTGCCCTTGTCCTGGGATTCCTCACTGGGGTCAGTAGCCATGACAGGTTGGGGTAACCAGAGTCACCTGCAAATATCGAGGGACAACTGTTAGACACACACCAACCCTTAGGGACTCTCCTATGCCCAGACACCTATTTAAACCGTGTGTGGAACTTGGGCTCACCTATTAGCCACACCCGGTGCCTCTGGAGTTGCCCCATCACATAAGGGATGCTGCTATTCCTCAAAATGTAAGCATCATGCACAGAGCCAGAATACTTGGCATTCACATGGGAGATGTACTGGTCTGCCAAACACACCATCTGTACATTCATGGAATGGTAGCTTTTACGGTTTCTGTACACCTGTTCATTCCTGTGTGGGGGGACAAATGCCACATGTGTACCATCAATTGCACCAATGATGTTGGGGATATGTCCTAGGGCATAGAAGTCACCCTTCACTGTGGGCAAATCCTCCACCTGAGGGAAAACGATGTAGCTGCGCATGTGTTTCAACAGGGCAGACAACACCTTGGTCAACACGTTGGAGAACATTGGCTGTGACATCCCTGATGCCATGGCCACTGTTGTTTGAAAGGACCCACTGGCCAGGAAATTAAGTACTGACAGGACCTGCACTAGAGGGGGGGATTCCTGTGGGATGGAGGATAGCTTACATCAGGTCTGGCTCCAACTGGGCACACAGTTCATGTATTGTGGCACGATGAAGTCTGTAGGTCATAATGATGTGTCTGTCTTCCATTGTCGACAGGTCCACCAGGGGTCTGTATACCGGAGGATGTCGCCATCTCATCATATGCCCCAGCAGACGTGCCTTATGGAGGAGAAGGGTGAGCAGAGACTCATAAACCACATAGGTTTCACAAGGGTGTTTGAACAATTGTGATGTAATCGGTGTGTTGCGCTGTCTGTCCGTATTCTTGCACAAAAGTGAGGTGACGCAGTTAGTTGCCCTGCCATGTGGCCCCCTGAAATGGCGGTTGCCTGACCTGTAAGGAGGGATAAGGGGAAATGAGGTAGCTGCACTGGCGTTGTGCAGCATCGTGGTAGGCGGACGAAGACTGCGGCACAATCCAGCATTGGTTATCATTGGTCCCTATTGGTTCCATGAGCCAATGACGATGGACGCCGGCGGTGACGGTACGCACCGCCATGGACGTGACCGTCATTTTATATCTGTTCACTCACTTGATACCTGACCTTCAGCAGGAGAGGACCTGCGCTGCAAGTGCTGCTGTGACCTGAGTCTGGAAGCGACAATGGTTGCAGTGTCTGGGGAAAGGGCCCCTGCCTTCACCGCAGAGGAGTTGGACAACCTGGTGGCTGGGGCCCTCCCCCAGTACACGCTACTCTACGGTCCTCCAGACAAACACTGTGAGCATGATGGATGGGACATGAATGTATGGAGTGGCATGGATGGAAGATACGGGGGTGGGCAGAGGCCAGCATGTGAGGATGGTCAGTGTATGTGTTTCTGGGTCAGAGCGGGACGTTGTGGCTAATGAGTAAGAAGAACCAGACGGGGGACTAAAATCCATTCTTACTTCACTTTTCCTCTAGGTCAGCACCCCCCAGAAGGAGGGTATTTGGCGTGCCATTGCCAAGGAAGTGTGGACCCTGGGGGTCTATCATAGACGGAGCACCCACTGCCACAAAAGATGGGAAGACCTGCACCTCTGGGGCAAGAAGACGGCGGAGGCCCAGCTGGGGATGGCCTCCCAATGTGGAAGGGGTGCCTGTCGCACCATGACCCCAATGATGTACCGGATCCTGGCAGTGGCATATCCTGAGTTGGAGGAGTGCTTGAGGGCATCACAGCAGCCACAAGGGGGTGAGTACAGTCTCATTCAGCTGACGTGCTTTATGAGGTTTCTGGGTGGGGGAAGTAGGCTGTGGGTTCACCTAGGCCAGGGCAAACATACCAGGGTAGATCCATTGTTAGGAAGGCTCAGTGGCACTCCAACCCCAAAAGTGGTAGTGGCCATCTACACCTAGTTAGGCTCCTGTGGGTTCCAGGTGTGCATCAAATGGGTCTAGGCACAGTCCCCTATGATTTTCCCCTGACCTCTTAGTGCATGGCCTAGTGCATAGGGCTGCTCCCCGTGTGTTGTGTCCGCCAACGTTGGTGTTGTTGCAGGCATTGACCATGTGTCTCTTCTGTCTTTCCTCCCCTTTTTGTTTTGTCACCCTGTCCTTGTGTGATTAGCAGCATGTGGTGGAGGAGCATTGGCACCGGAGCAGGAGGGAGCTGCAACCCACATGGCCCAGGGGGGTGAATGTACGTAGTCTGAAGGCACCAGTGGGATGGAGGGCAAGGGGAGCTCCACGACGGGGACCGGAGGAGACATCAGTGAAAGCGACTCCTCCTCTGATGGGAGCTCTCTTGCGGTGGTGGGCACCTCTGTGCCCACTGCATCAACAGGTACAGCCACCACCCCCTCACCAGCAACCCCCTCCCAGCAGCCCCTCAGCGTGTTTCCCGTGCCTGCTCACCCAGGAGGGTGGGCATCTCCTTCGCCCCAGGCACCTCAACCCCCGCCCCAGTCAACCCTGCTGCCATCAGTGAGGAGGCTATTGACCTCCTGAGATCCCTCACTGTTGGGCAATCAACCACTCTGAATGCCATCCAGGGTGTCAAGAGGCATTTGCAGCAAACAAATGCATACCTGGAGGGCATTCATTCTGGTGTGGCAGCCCAACAGAGAGCATTTCAGACTCTGGCCTCAGCACTGATGGCAGCCATTGTCCCTGTGTCCAACCTCCCCCCTCCAACTTCCACTACCCAGACCCAATCCCCTCTACCTCAGCCTATCCCAAACACACCATCAGACCAGCATGCACAGTCAAACACACAAGAGTGGACATGGCAAACATAAGCCACAGGCACTCACACAAGCACCATTCCCATGCAGACACACCAACATCCACTTCCTCCTCTGTGTCCCCCTCCTCCACGTCCTCCTCCTCCCTTCCAGTCTAGTCTCCACTCACACCTGCATGCACTACATCCTCAGCCACTACCTCCATCACCAGCTCGCCCATCACCACACACAGCTCATGTGCGATCGCCAACCCCACTACCATTCACACGTCCCCTGTGTCCTCTCCCAGTGTGTCTGTGAGCCCTCCTCCCAAACTACACAAACGCAGGCACACACCCACTCAACAGACATCCACCTCACAACAGCCTCCAGCCCATGCACATTCACCCAAACTCAGCAGACGTACACCTCCTACAACCACTACCTCTTCCTCCATTCCCAAACCCCTCCATCTTCCCGTCCCAGTGTGTCTAAAAAACTTTTCCTCGCTAACATTGACCTCTTCCCTACACCTCCCCCCGTCCCTCCCCTAGGGCCAGGATGTCCAGATCCCAGCCCAGCACCTCAGCCACAAAATTCACGAGCACTGTGGTCCCTGCAAGTCCAGTAACATCGTGGGCGTGCACCCATCAGGGCTGCCAGTGTGCCACCTAGTGACGCCAAGGACCACCCAATTCCGCTACCTGCCAAGGTGAAGAAGGGGCCCACATGCCACAGGGAAAAGCCACACCAACCACCCAGCAAGGCCTCCTCCAAGGCAAAAGAGGACAGTGCCAAGGTCCCAGCAGTGACTTCCAAGGTGGGGAAGGGACACAAGGCTAAAGGGAAGTCAGCTCAGGGCACGGAGCCTCCGGGTGAGGGACTGGTGTCACACCTTCTGCAAGACAGAACAGCAACCTGTATGGTGGTGGCCACCGACGCAACCACCGACACCTGCATGTCTGCTGCCTCTGCTACTGTCCCCAGATTCATCCCCAGTGGGCAGCCATCCGAGGCTGCAGGAGACGTCCTGCTGTCTCCCTCCACAGGTGCTGACACGTGCACCACCGGCGGCATCTACGCCGCAACCCCCGCCACCTGCCCGTGATGTGCTCAGCCAGTGCCACCCCAGCTGACATGAACATCATCCCCGTGGACAGTCATCCGAGGCTGCAGAAGCCATCCTGGACCCTGCACAAACTACATGAGGCAACACAACCAGCACTGGCAGTACCAGCAGTTAGCAGACGAATTCGCCACAGGTTTGAGTGTGTTTCCGCCTCCATGGAGTATAATTGCTACCTGTTCCCAGAAACTCTTGTGGCTCCCAGGTGAGGGAATGGGAACTGCCACATACCATGTGCAGCACTCTGGACACCGTCCCCCCTCCAAAACCAGTGGAGAAAAGCATCCACTACCGAGTCCTTGGCAGGATGAAGCACTCTGGGCACCAAGCCCCCTCCAGAACCAGTGCAGAAAAGCATCCACTACCCCAGTCATTGGCAGGATGAAGCACTCTGGGCACAAAGCCCCCTCCAGGATCAGTGGAGAAAAGCATCCACTCCCCCAGACCTTGGCAGGATGAAGCACTCTGGATACCAAGCCCCCTCCCAAACCAGTGGAGAAAAGCATCCACTACCCCAGTCCTTGGCAGGATGAAGCACTCTGGGCACAAAGCCCCCTCCAGAACCAGTGGAGAAAAGCATCCACTACCCCAGTCCTTGGCAGGATGAAGCACTCTAGGCACCAAGCCCCCTCCAGAACCAGTGGAGAAAAGCATCCACTACCCCAGTCCTTGGCAGGGTGAAGCACTCTGGGCACCAAGCCCCCTCCAGAACCAGTGGAGAAAAGCATCCACTAGAGAGACTGTGGCTTTGCACTCCCCAGGACCAATCAGTGGGCAAACAACCCACTTGAGCGACTTGTGAGACTGTGGCTTTGCACTCCCCAGGAGCAAGCAGTGGGCATGGAGCCCCCTCGTGGAGCAGTGGCATTGTCCCATCATCCGGCTGAGGTGCCCCTTCTCCCTGAGGTGCCTGTTTTTTTTTAAGCTGATGCCCCTGCAGTGTTGTCTCCGTTTTGAGGCAAGTATCATGTGTGGGCTTCTCCCATGCATTTTGGGACCACTGGTCCACGGACAATGAATGGAACACTATCCGGACTTGTGTAGTTGCTGTACATATTTGTATATATTGATCTTTTACAGACCTGTTGCCCTATCTGGATTTTCGATGATTACACTCATTACAATCATTTCATTTGGTCTTTATGTTCTTCCAGAGCATTAAAGGGTGTATATTTAATGTTGATGCATGTATTTGTGTGTATGGTGTTGGAGGTGGGGGTGAGGGTGGGGGTGTTGCGTGTTGCGCGCGTGTCACTCTCTTTTTCCCCCCCCTCCCCTGTGTGCTAGGTGCAATACTCACCGTGGTCATTGCCGCCGTCTTTGATGTTCCTGGTAGAAGAGGAGGTAAACCAACTTGGTAACACCTGTAGTTCGGGCTCCATGGCGTTCTGGTTCCTCGTTGGGTGTCGAGAGGTGAGTGGTTTCCGTTCCAAGTACTGTTTCTGCCGTGCTTTTGTTGACGTTGGTACCGCCCCGGAAACGCTTGGGGATTGGTGCCTTGCAATAGAATGGGCGGTACATTGGCTTCGACCTGTCTGTTGACAGTTACCGCCGCAGTGTTTGTTTCTACCGCCGTGGCGGTCGGTGTGTTAAAGTGTCTGTCTGTGTTGGCGGTTTCCGCCACGGTCGTGTTCCATTTTTTTTCTTCGCCGGCCTGTTGGCGGTATTACCGCCGCTTTAACACCGACCGCCAGGGTTGTAATGAGGGCCATAGTAATGTGTTTTATATGTCCTGACAGTGAAATATTGCTAAATTCGTTTTTCACTGTTGCAAGGCCTGTCCCTCTCATAGGTTAACATGGGGGCTACCTTTAAATCTGATTAAAGTGTAGATTCCCTTTGGGAGCGGATGGACATGTGGAGTTTGGGGTCTCTGAGTTCACAATTTAAAAATACATACTTTAGTAAAGTTGATTTTGAGATTGTGTGTTTGAAAATGCCACTTTTAGAAAGTTATCCTTTTCTTACTTATACCATTTCTGTGACTCTGCCTGTTGGTGGATTCCCTGTCTGGGTCTAGACAGTGACACAAATGGAGCTGGGGTGTAGCCTGAATATCCTGATGAGCCATCTGTGCTAGGAGCAGTGGTCACTCACACCTGAAAGGGCTGTGCCTGCCCTCACACAATGCATTCTCCAACCCCCTGGTGAGTGTTTGGGGCCTGGCCTGGGCAAGGAAGGATTTCACATTCAAAAGAGACTTTACTTTGAAGTAGGCCTAAGAAGGGCACCCAAAACCACAGACTTTAGAAACACCTCTGGAAACAAGAGGAACCTCTGCCTGGAGAAGAGCTGAGGAAGAAGATCTGCCCTACCTGTGACTGTGCTTTGTGGAGCTATCCTGCAGTTGCTGCTTCTGCCAGAGTAAGTGGGCAAAGACTGGACTTTGTGTGCCTTCCATCTTGAGAAGAAATCTCCAAGGGCTTGATTTAGAGCTTGCCTCCTGTTGTTTGAAGTCTCAGGGACAGCAAAGACTTCTCATTGCCAGCACCTGGAGTCTCTGAGGAGACTCCTACTCTGCCCTGTGGTGCCCATTCAGTTCCTGGGACCCTGAAAGGAGAACATGGCAGCCAAGGAAATCCACGCACAGAGCGCTGTGCTGGGAAAAGATGGACGCAACTCCGATCTGCGGCTGAAGAAACGACGGGCCACCAGCTCCGCAGCTAAAATTGACGCTCGCTGGAAATGCGACCGAAGAATCAACGCACGGAGCAGGAGAAACGTTGCACAGCATCGCTGATGGAGGCTGGGAGATCGCAACCCACGCTGCATGGTTTTTGGATCATTGTGCGGCTCGATTTCTGACTCAAGAACTGTTGGGCTTAAAAAAACAATGCAAGGCCTGCCTGGACCAGGGAGTGCTGACCGGATCGACGCATCGCTCTCCTGCAGACAGTAGAAATGATGCGTCCCGACCCGGCGAAAGAAGAAACGACGCAAGGTCCCACTCGTGAGTGGAATCAACACATCGCAAGCCATTTTTGATGCGCACTCGCCCGTGCGGGTTATTTTTGATGCACCCAAGGTACTTTTTCACACTAGCAGCGCTAGCGCATGTTTAAAACTACTTAACGACTCTTTTTGATTTTTAATTGACAACTTGACATGTGTATTGTGGATTTTTGTTGTTTTGGTCTTGTTTTGTTTAGATAAATATTTCCTATTTTTCTAAACCTGTGTTGTGTCATTTTGTATTGTTTTCATTAAATTACTGTGCGTGTTGGTACAAATACTTTACACCTTGCACTCTGAAGTTAAGCCTACTGCTCTGCCAAGCTACCAAGTGGGTAAGCAGGGGTTCCCCGAGGGTGACTCTCTTTTACCCTAACTTGAGTGAGGGTCCTTGCTTGAACTGGGGGTAACCTGACTGTCAACCAAAGACCCCATTTCTAACAAATACCTCATGTAATCGAGTCCATAATACAACTGGGAATTCTGAAGGAGATAATGGGAAGTCCTTGTAACGCTATTTGGGATGAAGAATGAAGAAGTCCTTGTAACGCTCCTATTATGGGTCTTCAGAAACCAAGTTGAAAATACAGAATTGTACAAGTACTTAGAATAATAAATAACCTTGCTGTTCATTGTTGTCCCGTGGTACCAAATCAAGCTGTATTATTGTTTCAGATTCCATGTGAGGATGAGTGGTTCGCTGTCATCGACTTGTGCAGGCCTTCTTTTCGATACTACTGCATGAGGACAGTCAGTTCCTTTTATCATTCCGGCTCAGAATAAGGGACTCAATATGGTCGCCATTGATCTTTATTCTAAAGAAAAATCTGGAATTTGGTCCTGCCTTGTAATTCAGTCGAGACCCAGTATATCGATAACCGAATGGTAGTGCTGAATACTCAAGAAGCTTGCAAACAAGATACTATTGCTTTACTGATTCACCTAGCTGAGAATAGACATAAGGGCCCTCATAACATTGGTGGTAAAAACTGCCTACCGCCACGGCGATGGCTTCCAAAAGACCATCGCCACGGCTACCAGCCATCCGCTGGATTATGACCGCAGGCAGATTTCTGCCAGAAGGATGGCGGAATCCGGCTGTGGCCATGCCAGCGGATGGCAGTAAGTTGGCGCTGCTGCCAGCAGCAGCGTCACACCAGTAGACCATAATGACAGTATGACAATAATATGGCCTGGTGGTGTTCCGCTGGTGGTCGCTGCTGCTCGCAGCAGCACCCCGTCACGTCTCCTGCTGGAGGACCCCATGACAACAGGTAAGTTGGGTGCTCCGACAGGGGAGGGGGGTGTTGTGTGTGTGTTTGGGGATGTGTGTGTATGTATGTGCATGCATGAGGGTATGTGTTGTGTGTTGTGTATGTGTGCATGTATGGATGTGTGAGTGTGTGTATGTTGAGTTGTGTGAATTCGTGTGTGCGTGTATGTGTGTAAGTGTGTGTGTGAATGGATGTATGCATGCATGGATGTATGTTGGACCGGGTGTGTGTGTGTGTGCATGCATATGTGAAGGGCGTGTAGGGGGTGGGAGATTTGGAATGGAAGAGGGGCTGAGGGGGAAACCAGGGGAGGGGCAGTGGGGCAGGGAAGACCCCTATCAGTGACAGTGACGGCCATGGTTTTCGTGGCGGTAAGGATGCCATGAATACCACGGCAGTAGGCAGAGTCATAATCCCACAGGTGGCCAAGTGATGGCCGCCGGACTGGAGAGTGAAGTCTCCAGCCCAGCGATCGTTACCGCTGCGGTGGTCGGTGTGGTACATTGGCGGTTTGGCTTTAGCCAAACCACCAATGTCAAATATGGAGAAACGTACTGCCAGCCTGTTGGCAGTACTTTCCTCCATACTTACGCCGACCACCAATGTGTCCCCCAGGAAAGTTATAATACTGTCAAAAAAAGCCCAATACCATGGACATCACATTGAAAAAGGAGAGAGAAAAGTGTCACAAGGGAGAATCTCAGCCATTCTGAAAATGAGTCCACCAACTACTCAAAGAGAAGTCAGGATGATTTTGGGAATGGTGGGCTACTGTAGACACTGGATACCCAACTTTTCTCCAGTGGCTAAGCCTTTACAGAGGCTGACACACAAGGATGTGTCTGATCTGGTACCATGGGATAACAATTGCCTTGTTGTGTTTCTAGAACTGGGAGAATGTCTCTGTTGTACCCCAGCTCTAGGGATGCCCAATTACAATACATATTTTGCACTAATCTGCACTGAGAAGAAGGGCTGTGCTCTCTCAGTGCTGACTCAAATGCATGGGAATGCTTGGAGACCAGTGGGGTATTTTTCAGCCACATTAGATCCTGTTGCTTCTGCTTGACCTGGCTGCCTAAAATCTGTAGCAGCAATGAGAGGTGCAAGAATATTGTTATGGTCACCCAATAACTGTATCAGTGCCTCATTCAGTTGAGCTTTTGCTAACTACAACATGGTATCTTACCAGCAGCTGACTTACTAAGTATGAGCAAACACTGTTATCTCCAGAGAATGTGATGATTAAATGCTGTGTAATTCTAAATCCTGCTACTCTGTTGCCAATACCGAATCAGGAAAATGTTGAAGATTGTGAATAGGACCACAATTGTCTAGATTTACTGAAATATGCACAAAGCCGAGACCAGAATTCCGAGATGAACCATTGCCGAAATCTGATTATGCCTTTTATGTTGGTTCAAGTTTGAGAGATGGTGGAGGAAGGCTAAGAGCAGCATATGCTCTATGTACTCTTTATGAAGTGGTTAAAGCTTCTTGGGTTCAAGGAAATTTCTCAGCTCAAGTTGCTGAACTGTATGTTGTTTGCTCTTATTAGAGCATGTTGTGTCTCTGATCAGTTGAAAGTGACAATCTTTACTGATAGTAAGGCTTTGGTGTTATCCATGACTTTGGACAACTGTGGTCTCAGAGGGTATTTATGACGTCCTGATCTCTGATTCAGTATAGCAAACGAGTAAGGAGCCTCTCCTCAATGCATTACAATTGCCTGAACAAGTTACAGTGGTTAAGTGCCTTGCATGTTCTGGAGATGATCATGTGACTTTGGGCAATACCTATGCAAATGAGATAGACAAATACTGTGCTAACCATGTTTGTACATGCAATGATGAATTTACAAATGAGAGAATGGGTGAGACTACCTTTTACCTCTTGTTAACAACAGTTGAAACTTGGGATGAAGTGAAATGTCTTCAAGAGGAAGTGTCTGAGGGAGAACAGCAGAGTTGGGTCAGAGCAGATTGTGTTAAAAGAGATGATGACCTTTGGGTTTCAATGGATGGATGGCCAGTGTTGCCAAATAGTCTATTACCTTCTATGTTTAGGTATTTCCATGGTCCAGCCTATGTTGGTAGGGGACGCTATGGTGAAAATGATTAGACAGACAGTTAAATCCGAAATTTAGGTTGATGGCTGAAGCGCTTTGTCATAGATGTGTTGTGTGTCAACAGAACAATGTTGGAAAGACAAATGCAGTCACACTGAGTCACATAGAAAGGTCAGGAGGGACTTTTAACAGAATTCAGATAGTTTTCATTGAGATGCCTGTGTGCAGTGGATTATGGTATAGTTTGGTCATTGTATGCATGTTTTCCTGATGGGTCAAAGCGTACCCAATTGGGCAAAATGATAGCCTTGCTGTGTCTAAACTGTTGTTGAGGGAACTCATCCCCAGAATTGGTATACCAACCTCTTTGGAATCAGATCGAGGAACTAATTTTAACAATTCAGTTCTATAATTGTTGTGTGCAGCACTGCAGATAGAACAGCGATTGCATTGCAGCTATAGACCAAAGGCTTCTGGTCTTGTGGAGCAGGTGAATGGTTTGCTGAAATCCAGATTGGCAAAAGTGTGTGTGCTTCAACATCATTGTAATGGCCTGATGTTTTACCTTTTGTGTTGATGAGTCTTCAGAGTGTACCTGATTGAAAGACTGGTCTGTCCCCCCAGGAGATCATAACGGGGAGGGAGATGAGACTGCCTGCGACTCCTGCAAATGCACTTGTGAACATTACTGATGACATAGTCCTAGACTATTGCAAAGGACTAGCTGATGCGGTGCATTTTGTGTTTCAGCAGGTTGGAGCAGCCACAACTCCTTGTAATCAAGAGAAGTTCCAAGACCTAAATCCCCGCCATTGGGTCTTGGTGAAGAAACACCTCAGGAAAATGTGTATGGAGCCTTGTTGGCATGGGCTATACCAAGTGATCCTGGTTATGACAACTCCTGTGAAGTGTGGAGGTCTCCCCAACTGGCTCAATGCTTCCTATACTTGTAGAGTTGAGTGTCCCCTCGATACAACAGCGATTGTCCCAGAAGAGTCAGTAGTACACGAAAGACAACAAGGACAGGTCAGCCAAGCTGTTGATGACCAAACTGAGACTGAAACAGCATTTGGTCATGCAAAAGGGGGTCTTGAACAACTGAGACCGAAACAGAGAAAAATGAACTTTGTCCTTTGGAGAATGTGTCAGACTCAGAGCAAGAGCCTGAAGAAGAGACTAGTGCTTGGAGAAAGCAAGTTGAAGAGTGGGGAAAAGTGAGTGTGGCTAAAGAACTAGTGCCACCAACGATTGCTGAAGAAACAGGAAGATCAGAACTGAGTGAAAGTGAAGATGAAGCTGTGGCCCTGAGAAGGTCAACAAGAGTGCCTAGATGCAATTATTCTTCACCTGAGTGGACCTACTTTGCAAATGACACAGTCTCAGATAAAGATTTCTGGGAATCTTGAGATCAACATATTAGTTCTGATGAACTGGTATGGACTGAACATAGTGGCTGAACTGCACATTGAATTCTCATTGTTAGTGATGAGCTTAGTTTGTGTAGACGTTAAAGACATTTACATTAACTGTGATAGGGAACTGATAAACCTACCTAGGCCACAGTAGAAGAAGAATAAGGGTTGTCATTTAGAAGAACACAGACTAGGGCTAAGAAAGTCTAATGAAGATTTATAGATTGCTGCTAAACAAACTTTGAACATTTGAACACTGTTTGCTGTTTGTATTGGTGAAATCAACAAAACAATACTTGCTGTTGCTGCTGTACATATTTGAAAAGAAAATAATCTGACTCAAAAGTGGTAATGGAGCCAAATAAGAAAAATACATGTTGATGCATGTTAGGTGCTATATCACTTATTTTTCAAATAGTATTAGTAGTGTTGCTAATAGAAGCATTTTCCCCTACATGTCCTGTAAAGAAGCTATCCCCTAGTGTTACCCTGCAAACTATTAGTCCTCAAGACAATAATAACTATATGTTAGATGTTAATGTATTACACTCGGAAGAGACTAGGAGAGATTGTTCAGCAAATGTATATTTTAAATGGTTATATGAACACATTAATGTGATGAACACAAGAGACTGTTACGTTAATACACAGTTACCTGCTTCTGTGTCGGAAGGTATCACATATCATATCCCATTAACCCATGGTATTTCTTGCAATCTGTTGGTAAACTTATTTTACAATGATGGATGTTTTCAATAGTATTTCTCAAATTACAACCTTGTGTTACCAGGGTTCCTTTGTTTAAGCATCAGAACAAGAATCCTTATTTGAAAGGAGCAGGCCTTGCAGGGAAATATTTCTTTCCACTGAAACAGTGACACACTGCATATGCACACGGACACAATTTGACCTGTTCAATGACTGAGATTGAGAAAAAATTCCTATATTTAGTTGAGGATCGTTGGAGGGAATCAGAAGCCAAATCCAAAACAGATAAAGACCTTAAGTCACAACATAAATAGATCATCAAGCGCAAGGGAATTTATCAGCTTTAACTTTAGACTGCAGCACAATGGGAAGTTGTGCATATATATTGATCAGAGCTATACAGAACTGGTGATCATATGGAAGAATGACTGGGAGCATGTTTTTTATGTCAGAGGAAATAGTGAATTATTTTTGAATGGAAAGAATCCTGTATCCCTGGAGTCTATTTTATCTGCGGACAGTATGCATATTTTAAGTTGCCAAAAGGATGGCATGGTATGTGTTATCAAGCAATAGTATTTCCAAAGATCTATCATGTTGAACATTTTGAGATCCTCTGTGGGAGACGAAACATAGAACTAAACGATGAGCAAGTGCTGCAGAAATAGTGGGGGATATTTTTTATGTATTGATTCCATCAGTGGGAGTGAGTTTAAATGATCGGAAGATTAGAAAGCTGTCTAAGATAGTGGATAAGTTAGCCAATAGCACAGCAAATTTGTAATTGTTGATAAACACAGTGATGGTAGCGAGAAGATCAATTGTTTTGTAAAATCGCCTTGATTAGATTTATTGCTCGTAAAAGGACAGAGTCTGTTGCATTTTGAAGTTTCAATAATGCTGTACCTATATATTACAGATAAAAGTAAGGATTTGCAGAAGTATATCTGGAATATTTCAGGGTTGATGAAAAGAATCAAAAGAGTTGGAAGCGACTGGTGCATGGGAAGCTATTGGAGATGGATTTTTTGCTATTGGCAGATGGTTTGGTAACTTAGGAAGTGGAGTTGTAGGTTTTGTGTTAATGCCATTGTTGGACATTTCAATAGTGGGAATAGTTATGTGGGTTGGTTACAAAATCTTTTGGAAGAGAAGAATAATTCAGAATTTTCAGAAGAGAAAAAGAGCAGAGGTTGAGCTGGAATATAGCCAGTGTAAATATTACAATGATATGAAGCGCTTGAAGGATTCAAGGAGAAAACTGTTCAAAACAACCAGGTTTTAGAGAGTCTCAGTCCAGAATGAAAAAGGAATTTGTGTTGAGCGAGGGTTAAGAGAGCTTATGTAAGCTGTGCCACTATGCCTCTTAGCATGAATAAGAAAGGGTAGCCTTTTTTTTGTTCCTAACATGAAAAGATGTTTCCATATAAATGATGCACTGCAATACATATGAATAAAGTACACAGTTGGATGTAACATTTTTAAGCAAGCTATATATCTAATCATCATTTTGAAAGCATGTTTATGTTGTATTGTTTTACAAGTATTATTCTCTGTAATCATTTTGTATTTCATCATAAGCAATGCATAGAATCATCTAAACTGAAAGTATGTTTGTGTTTCATTAGTCTGGCTGGAGTGAAGGCCACACATATTTTTTCTGTGCCTAATCTTCAATGTGCAGTTTGCTTTTGCATGCTTTTCTACAAGCTGCAGGTGTCAGGATCAAACACTGAATTAATGAGGAGCCCATTGTGCTTGAGAGAAAAGAAGATCTGTGAGAAACACCACAAGGATGAAAGGAGGAATCTGAAATGATGGCCATAACTTTTCTGAAATTCCTGAGAGTACAAGGGTGTACAAGGTCAATGCAGAAGGCTTCAGAAGGTTTCAGAAAGTTAAAGTGTCAATTAATTTTAACTTAAAGACTTGTTTTTCAGTAAGGATGTTTTTGTAATGATGTAAGCCTCTGGGAGGATTGAGATTTAAGTGTAGTTTAGCTACTGGAGGAGTAAGATTCTCTTTTTCCTTTGCTGAGGGCGACCCTGCTGAGATATATCCCTTAAACTTAGATTCTCATGTGGCTTCATGCTGCTGCACCTCGCTTAACAGAAACTTCTACGGAAGTTATGTTTGCTGACCCTTTTCTCTGAAATCTCTAGAACTAGAATAATTAAGAACTTATGTCAACAATTTTTAGGCAGGAGAATTTCATTTTAGATTTTAAAACGTTTTTGTTTCAGATTTTCTGCATTAGCACTATTGAGATACTTGATTTTCATATACTTTTAAAGTTTAATATTGTGTGACACTTTAACTCACGTTTGTTAATTTTGTACATCTATACTATGGTTTTGATTCTCCTTTATGTAAGTTTGACTTTGAGTGTGTAATAAAGTCCTTTGAAACTTTAGGATGGTCTCTGAGACTTAGCCCCACATTACGAGTTTGGCGACCGAACGAACCGTCTGACAAACTTGCGGGCAAGATGCCACCATGATACCAGTGGCATTCTCCCCATCATATTACAATGTTCCCGCCAAGCTGTCTGGTGGGAACATTGTATTGTGACATTCCCACCTGGCTGACCAGCTGAAAAACTGCTACGATATTGCCCTCTGCTCCATAGCACACAGCACCCTCGGAAGGTACACTGTCTGCATTCAGAGGGTGCTAGGCAGGGGGTCCCCACCATAAAAAGGCTGGGGGAAAGCTGAGTTGTAATCATCCAGGTGGCGCTGAGTTCAACTCAGACTGCTGTCACCCCATTGGGAACCATATTCCTGGCAGGGACGGTGGTCTTCTGGAGGGTCTGCTGGTCAGGGTTGTAATGTGTAATGTGGTGGTCGTACTTCCACATATGCGGCGGCCCGACCATCACCGCAAGGCTGGTGGTCCTTGAACCAACAGCCTTGTAATGAGGCCCTTAGTGTGTGGCTCACTGAGTTACACTGTGATTGCTCTAAATAATTTGATGCATGTTCTCCTCATCCCTCGGAAGTCAGAAGAAAAGATTCATTGGACCCCAGATTGAAAGATAGTGCTGGGTCACTAGTATCAAACTGAAGTCACTTCTTAACTGCTGACAAATCGGCAATGCACCTGTTGTTGAGAGTTCTTAACTAAGTTCTAAGACTTTGTGCAGGTGCTTTCATGAAACAAAGCTTTACATAAATGTACTTCTCCTCTGGCACTGGGCAAAATAGCACAGCGCCACGCAAGCTCCTGTGCAATCCTCAGTAAATGCAGGCCATTAGGTTCCTACATAAAAATGTACAAGTCACAGTGCATAAATATAACATAACTAGAATTCCAAGATAGCAAGAATGTGTGTTAATTTGCTCTACAATCAAGATGGATATAATGAGTGTGTACAGGATACTGAGAATGATAGAGTAATGTTAAACAGAATGTGTTATGTGTCTCTTTTTTTGTTTGGAAGTGAGAGGCTGTTTCTGTCTCGTTACCTATGAATAATCAGATAAAGTGGGTAATATTGTAAAAAAAAAAAAAGTGTTCGACCCTGTCACATATTTACTTCCTCTACTGAGAATTCTGACAGGTTATTGAAGAATGGAAAGGTAAATAGATAGGGAAGAACAGAGAAGTCTTAAGGGCAGTGTGTCACAAATATAGGGAGAGAGCGGGATTAGCAGAACATAGCACGATGGAATACTCAGTTCATATTCCATGGTGCAGCGTTAATAAGGTTTTGCATAGTAAAATATTGGTATACAATACTAAGAAAATTTCTTTACCTGCATTTTCATTTTCCACCCTCATGTCCCCTCTACACTTTTAGTATTACTGTTGTGGGCTACCATACTCATGCTTTTTTGAACATCATTAAGGCCTATTTTCTTTGAGTGTGGCTTGCTTGGCAAGCATGGTGGACGTGCTCTGAAAGAGCTCTGCTCTCAGTCCAACTTATCCTGCATTAATCCACCTGGAACCAAGGTTCACCGATACATAAAGCCCTCTCTGGTGATCTCCTGCTTCACCCAGAGCCTCACAGACCTGCTGCTGCATCAGTGGCACCCTGAGAGTGGCATGCCTGCGGCTGGGACTGGATCCAATGCTGTGACTGCATGATGCCAGGGGAGTCATATGAGCGCTGGAGGTGTGAGAGTCACACATGGGGTTGATCACAGTGCAGCCCCCCATGGACTGCGTTGCTGCTGTGGCCCCCCACCAACCCGCGACCACCCTCTGGACACCGGTAAGGCCTCCAATGCTGCATGCTATACCACCAAGAGCGGGGATTGTGACTGATCCACCCAGGGATTGATACATGAGCCACTGACTGGAGGACGGGGCACAGGGCCTACTGCAAACAACCCGGGGACCATTGGCGGTGACACTCTGAGCCCCGTGCTGTTTTGGTGGCATGTGGTGGCTGGACTCTGATGTTGCGGAGCCCTGTGAAAAGAGAGAAAAGCACCACCAACATGCTATCCCTTGCAAAGCACACCAGGGACACAAACTTGCTTGGTCCCCACCCCTCCTAACAAGCACAGGGGACTCCGGTAGCTGCAACACAAGGCTTACCTCTGGCCAGGGGGGCATCCACCATCACATCAGTGGCATCAGGACATTATTTACATGGAAATAAATGGGGTTGCCTGTGCTGCTGCTGCACTTATCACAAAGTGAGGTGCAGATAAGCGGGTCCTGCAATGCAAAACTACTGTCTCCTGTGACTTCTGTTCCAACGCCTGGAGGTAACTAAAGGTCACCACCATACTTCATAAGTGATATTGGCGAGCAGGTGGTGAGCAGCATGATTGGAGTGGCACAGAGACAGGAAACTCTATAGGAATCCACCTCATGGCCCACTGACACAAACTAACAAGCGGACCTCTAGGTGCAATCCAAGTCTACGCAAGGCTAACCGACTACACTTCCTAATGATGGGGCGCTTACGCACAAATGCATAGGGGATGCCTGTGGGGCCCTCCATATATAGTGGGACCGGCCAGAGCACAACACAGGATCCATGGATGTGCCTCCACCCCAACCCACCATCAGTGATAAACTGGACTCAGTGTGTGCGCAGTGGAAACGATTTGTGCTGCACTTGATACCACAAGAGACTCATTGAAGAGTAAACTTGATGCAGTGACACTGGACTTGACACTGTTTCATGCGGATCACAAGAAACTTAATGAAAAAGTGAACACTGCTGAATTAACACTAGAGGGCCTGCAGCCAAGAACTCGAGATCTTCAGTCATCTCTGAGACAAATGACAGAGTTAGTTGATGTGCTGGAGATCCGTGTGGTGGACACAGAGGGTCCATTGCGATGCAACTACATTCCAGTTGTGGGACTCCTGGAGGGCATGGAAGGATCAGATGACATCACGTACGTGGAGCAATGGCTGTGACAACTACTGCCCACAGACACCATCTCCAAATTTTTTGCAGTGTAACGTGCTCAGAAGGTACTAGTGTGTAGGCCACTGCTGGGATCCAACCCTCAACCCTTTTTGTTCCGACTGTTGCAATACAAAGACAGAGGCAAGATACTGTGCAAGGTGCAAAAGCTGGGTGAAATCATTGTAGACAACTTAAAAGTTATGCTTTTTCCTGATTACATGCTAACAGTGCAGCACAAGCGTAACTCATATACTGCAGTTAAACAGAAGCATCATGAACTGAACATTCGCAATGCACTCCTGTTTCCAGCACGACTGCGGGTGGCGGCTGAGGGACTGACACACTTCAATTCCCCTGAAGACATTTGGAACTGGCTGGGGACTAAAGGACACTCCAACACGGTCCACCCTAGCTGGTACATAATTATGCCTTGCAACAGAAGATACAAGCACCGCAGAGGCAGGCGCACCCATCCCAGAAAATCACAACAATCAAACAGTGTGCCTATCCTGAAAGTATTTTTAAAAAAGGCATCAAGCGCTTCAGAAGGCGGCAGAACTAGGGGAGCTGCATCATCGATCTGACACAGGATATGACTCGGATGGATAGATCAGTGATGATGACTCCACTACAGCAGGACTATCCAGAACTGACTCTCCTGCTCTGCCAATCATGACACTGCAAACTGCTGATGACATTATCTGATAGGCTACGCACCAAAATGCACCTCTGTGTGTTTTTTCTCCCTTTCTACTGAACATGTCTAATGGGGCACCGAGCTGGGTGACCCTTAGGTGGTGGGACCTGCACTAATAATTAGGCCCCACACAGAAGTCTCCACCCTATCAGGCACACATTACTTTTATATGCACCTAAATGCATGAGTTAACCCGATATTAGGATACACTACAGGTTCTGAAGATGGAATATATCCTTTCTCTCGTAACACATGGAATGTTTCCATGCTGACCATACCCTCACAAACTAGTACCCTTTTCAGTACAACAGCTGACTGAGTTGACTTGAATTCTAGTGAGTTGACTTGAATTCTAGTTAGCTATAAGTTTGGCAGGATGCATGTTGCACTCTGCTTCATGGTATTTCTGGTTTTAAGAAGCAGGATGTTTTATGGTGTGCTTGTTGTCTATTTCTATGAATAACTTCCAAAGTAACTACAAAGTGTTTTGTGACAACCTTGAGCAAGTCCCCATTTGTTTGACCCAGAGATGAGCAGCGAAGCTGCCTTGGTCTTGTAGATAATAATCTACCTTAATCGCCCTAATAAGCTATAGATATGTCATTCCTGATGTTTGCTCGCATTTTCAGCAAAGTTTGGGAACACTAAAAATAAGGAGAATAAAAATGCAAAACCTCTTATTCTGTGTTGGATATATGGAAAGAGTGAACACAGCAGTAAAAGTGAGCACCATCAGAATTAATTTTCTTTTATTCAGGTCTTGACCCTACCTTTTGATTTGCACTATGGGTCTTTAATGGATCCATCACACACAACCCAGACCCTGCCCCCATATGGCCCTGTGCAGTCTCCCATTGCTACAATACAATGCTTGGTAGCTCTCCTGTTAAGTCTCCTGCTATATCATTAAAGGAGTCAAGAAGGATTCCTATTTGGATACTAGGATCACTGGATGTTTAACACTGATTAGAGATCAGAATACTCCTATGATGGTGTGACGGTGGGCAGTGGTATGGGAGAGAGACCACCAAAGAGCACAATTACCAGAATCAGGTTTTATGTTCCAGGTGGGAAATCTGAAACCCCACTCCAACGTGGCATGTGTCTCAAAAGAATGCACCTCTTCCTGTTTGTAAATGGAACAAAAATATATATTGTGGAGAAGGCATTGGTCCATGGGTGCTATAGACAACTCTCAAACAGCGGTGGACAGAAATCATGGAGATTCACTTTGCGGAATTCTATGGAATTACATGAAAACTGCAGAGGATTCCACAGAGTTCTGCCAACAGGTGGAAAATAAGCATGTCATGCTGAATGCACTGCAATTTAGCAACAGTAGTGTCAAAAGCACTGAAAAATCTGTATGAAAGTCACCCAGCAGTGCATAAGAGTGCAAAGCCATTTGAGTTGATTTTGCTGCCCCTTGTGTAGAAAATGTTCTTGAGCGTCTCCAAACCTACAAGAACCAGCCCTCTGACTGCAACCACTCGCAACTGCCCTCATTAGAAAATCACACTAATGGATGCTAAATCTTGCTCACCTGCTCGCATTTCCAGAGACTCAATGGAAAAAAAATTGGCGATTGGCGAAGTTTGGCTGGAACTCAGCATTATAAGAGTAACACAGTTGCCAAATTATGCCAATGCAGTGGGCACAATGAAAGATTCCACCCACCCCTACTATCAAACCATTTTTTTTAAAAAAAGTAAACATTTATTTTCAATCACAGGACTGTTTTCGTAACAGAAAATGGGCTATATTCAAATAAATTACATAATTTTAAGGCAATCACAGACATGCTGATGATAGCATGCGACCTACCTCATTGATATTTATGAGGGATGTCGGATTGCGAACCACTCTGATTTGGAATTTTAGGAACCGATGAACCAACCTTTCAGCTAGATTCATAAAATTCTTTACTGGGCATAAAAATACTAGTCATTAATTGAGACTAGTTTTAGTACGTCTGACCCACAGTCCGTTGCTGTATGGTTTGTCGGTAACTTTCATGCATACACTCAATTTTAGAAGACTGCTTGCAAAATGGAACTGGAAAAAATAAAAAAACAGATGTGTGCAAGCCTTAAGATCCATAAATCCAGAAGGCAAACACAATGTTATGTACAAATTATATTTTGAGATGTTGAAAACTCTGGAATATTTGTTCAGAGTTCCATTTTAGTAAATTTGCTCTGGGCTAAACTGACACAAGTCAATATTCCCAGGAAAGATAGGGTATAGTGTCTTATATAAAAAATGTAATCAGATGTATTGCCCTCGTTGGGTGACTTAAGATAGCTGTATGTCATTCTAAACATTGAATTGATATTCGTAATGATTGAAAGAGGTACTCCTTTCTATTAAAAAGGGGATGATTATGAATAATATTCAAGTAGGTGTCGTAATAGTGCAGTAATAAACATGACGAGAGACCAAATGTAGCAGGATCACAAGCACAAATCGATTGTATTGACTGTGAGGAGGCCATCACTTGAGCTGGGAAGAGTTGGTAAAAAAGCTTATAAGCCTACCCCAAGAGGGAATTGTAGTTACATCGACTTCTCCTACAGTGCTTGGTATCCTGCCACCTACCCCTTTAATAGGACTCAGTAATACCCCAACTAAAAATCTATCGACACGTAAAATGGATTTATGGTGCATCTCAATAATTGGAATATCTACTTTTTGCAAGGACCTGCATTAGGCCAGCTTATCTACATTAGAGGAAGCATGATGCCCTAACACAGAAAAATCAACTGGCAAGTCCCTGGTTCTGTAAGAGATGGATCTCTGCTCCTAAAAAATACAGTGTTTGCCCCATTGCCTGTCCTTAGTATAGAGACCATGACCCATATGCAGATTTCTACATAAACAGAGAATGTGAAAAATCCTTTTGGTACATTAGGCCCTATGCCTGTTATGCATATCGAGAATATAGAGATTCTCTAGCTGCATTCAGGTCAACCAGTAATTATATTACCAACAATTATTTGTATGATTTCCTATCATACAAAGTGTAATCACTACTGAAGAGTCAGCATGTTCCTATTTAATCCATAAGGAAGTTTATCACTTTAAAAATATTAGTTCATACTTTTCGAATCACAGAAGTAAAGTAAAACATGGTGTGCTGTAAATCTGTAATTAATGTAGGCTACAGATTCTAGTCCTGATATTTCAAGACTGGTTTTAATAGTAAGGAATCTACTGCTGCAGGCTTAGAGTACATATCTGATTTTTATGGAATCCCAACGAATCCAAACAATAATCCAGAAAATCTATCACACTAGTACATTTCCAAGAGTACTTCACTTTGCAAATGTAGTTGATCCCTCCATATAATTAATTATTTTAATAGTATAATGCTACCCAGATATTCTCAGTGACCAACAAATTTGAATGTGGCCCCTGAATTAGGAAAGGTCTCAAACTACCACTTGATTGAATAAATGTCAATCTTTCCACCATGACAACTTGCATCCACCAATCACACACACTCTGAAATATCTATATTTCTGATTCACCATGTTCATTCTGTGCATAAAAACATCGCAGGCCCAGCATACAACGCCCTACATTCAATGTATTCAATTCAATTTAATAATATGTTAAATTTAAGAAATATACAATGTTGATTAATGTATCCAATCCCAGGCCCCTATCAGGTATGAAACCATGGGAAAATTGATTCTTGCATTTGATCACAGAATTTCTACCTAACCTATAGTGTACTGAAAAAGGCTGTCGGTGAGCGTCTTCAAGAGACAGAACTATTAAGCTTATGAAATAGTCCAATAACCTGAATATCTCCTGCTGAAACATTTGCTGAAACGTAGGTTATGCGTTCAAACCCGGGCAGAGGCTCACTTAACCTCCCATTAATCAGAGGTTGGTGAGTTGAGAACTGTTCAACTGGGTAATGATGATCTATTGTGTACAGCACTTAAAATGGTAAAACATAAGATATTTACCTCTTACATGTGTGAATGAAGGATGGTATGACGTTTGCAAAGGAGTTTAATACTTTTCAGAAATGTATCTTGATGTTGCCTTTTTTTCAAAATGCCCCTTTCCTGTTATAAAGGAGCACTGACCAACACTCGTACTTGCTAACATGACTAAATATTGTTGTGAATAATTGCATACAAATTGCCCCTAAAGAAGGCCAATGCTCTGGAACGCTTGTGGGCAATATTTTTAAACATTACGGTGTTATGGAATGTTCTTTGAAATATAGAATCCAGTTGTAAAAAGTAATTTGGTGTTTGAATATATAACTTGCACCTTTAAATGGTCCAGAACAACTACCCATTCATCAAGATAATTAAAATAACCATGCACACCAAGTTGATCGTGAACCCCATAGGAAAATGTGGTCAGTTAAGCATCATTGTCCATACCAGGACAGGCATGAGGGGCAGTTTGCGGAGTCATTGGTAGATTTGTCCCATTCTATTTTAAATATGGGGTAGACTATTAAACTCTGCTAAAGGAATTGCACCACCAGCAACTGACATGTTTACCAGGATATGCTTGAGAGGCAGTTTGCGGGGTTCATTGTCAGATTTGTCTATACTATGTTAAATCTGTAATAGATTTTTAAACTCTGCTGAAGGCGTTGCATCACCAGCTACTGGCATGTTTATTGTCAACAAAGGTTTTGTTAGAAAACTAATTAAAATGAAATGCTTTTACACGAGCTCTCTAATAAATGATGGAGTCCTTGTTCACAGATGTAACCTCATCTCCCAGTTTCACTGTTCTGCTTCTGCTTAATCATTGTATCTGCTGTCATCACAATGGGTTCTTAGTTGGGTTGTTTGTCCAGTCCAAACCCAAGAAGTAGGACGTTGAGGCGGAAAATAGGGTTTGACAGCTCTTGCTGCCTTTCAGGCACAAGTAACATGCTCTGATCGGGGTTCACCTTCACAGCAGAACAAATTGGCTAACTAAATGTTTTTTTTCCATTTACTGGAGATCAAGAGTTTCGGGTGCCAGTTCTTAATTTGTGCCAATGTTGCAGGTGGTGGGCATCGTCATTTTTGAGGACCCTGACTTATTTTTTCAACATCAGAGTTTGACCCAGAACAAGAAAATAAAAAGGCTGAAAGGCTGAATGAAGAAGAGAGAGAAAGAGGCAAAACACTGACCGAGAGAAAATGGGGGAAGAAAACATGCAAGCGGAAGGTAAAGAGAAAGAAACTGTGGGGTGGTGAGAGAAGGAAGCATGAGGATGAATCAAGAGAAGACAGCCTTTATCTTTGGCAACCCTGGCAATCGGCAACGCCAGCAGCCTACTAAGACATTTTTGGGTCACAGCACTTAATTATTTTTGCAATTAAACCAGTGTAGGAGAATGGGTACCGGCTAAACTGCCACGATCTGTAAGCGCACAACAACACAACTTCATCATTTTAGTCAGAGATAAGTGTGTGCAACTTAAAATGGAACTTCTATGAGCAGTATCAAAGACTTCCGCGTTCATACGACAATAAAGGGATTTGCTGTAAACTTAGTAGATCAAGAAGCCCATCAAGGTAATGATTATTAAATCAGAACATCTTGGCATGTCTTCCTTCAAGGCTGCTCTAATTATTATATTGATTTACCTACTGATATCCTTAGATTCTTTCCAAAACAGAAGCCCTGCCGTCTTCTGAATCCTGCCGTAATTTATCTTGATAGATGGAAATGAAGCACATATTTTCAAAGCAGCCCACTTACTTTCTTTCTCGACCATCAGCATGGTTGCCATAGGAACCCTCCATTCCACTTATTCTTGCAGATGCAAGAAAGGCAGTCCTTGAAGGTAGCACTCCACGTTCTGTAAATATACACAAGAACTTGTGGCACGGTGTGGGATTTATTTGTAATGCAATGACAAGGGCTGTAGCCAATTGCATATGGAGCGCTCCTATTAGGTAATTACAAGTATACACTAGAACACTGCATAAATACATGATTTAGTTTTTTCACAGAGACAGGTCTGAAACTGAGATATCGTCACTTAAATAAGCGTAATGTGAGATGCAACGACTACATTGAAGAGTGTAACCGTGCGTTTCCTCAAAGTTATGAACGGTTCACTAAAACCTAGGTGGGGATGATGGGAACTAGATGTTCATGCATTTATTAGACCATTTTTGCCAATATACTGAAGAAGGTTCGTTACTATGTGAACTTTATTTTGGATCACTGACAATATTGAGGTAAACAATATCGTTGACACAAATATTGCGTCAAAAACATTTACCAAAAAAAATACTAAATATGGGCTATATATATATACATATATATATATATATATATATATATATATATATATACATATATATATATATATATATATATATATATATATAAAAGCCCAAGGTACTCAGATAAAGTTGTGAGAGCCCCATAAATAACACCAATACTAACTGTAAATAGTATGCACCCTGTTGACATTTCTATATATGCAGATGGGGTCCAGTGCAATCATAGTCAAGCACAAGTGGGCAAGTATACAGATGTAATATACAGACACAATAAATACCATGTCTCGGGACTTAAAACAATAAACATCATGTGAAAGGGTGTACAGGCAAAGAAATACTACAAAATGGCACAAATCAGCCAAGTTTTGTTATATTGATTCCCATGCCACAATGGCACCTGCATGTTATTTACCAATGGCCTTCTTATAACTTTAAGGAGGACGTATTTTGACTGTTGCCATGTAAAGCAATAACCAAGAAAATATTGTATATAAAAAAATCGCACATGAAAAAATGTATAAAGTATATAACCAAAACAACAAATGTGCAATCACATTTGATTCTATACCTGTTAACGTATTAACACAGTCTCAACTCTCAATAGGTATAAGCATGCATACAGTTCTGCAATACTACTCGCTTCAGTGGGCAACTGTACAATGTTAGATACGAATAACAACAAAACCAGCATAGTGTGTCCCATAAAGTTTGTGCCTTATTTTACATTGACATTCATACAATCAAGGACACTCAAAATTGTATCCGCGAAATGAAGTGCGGCACACCCTTGTGAGTGTCTAGAAAAAAAGTGTAGGGGAATCCCAAAAGGTTCACCTGCATCCCCATGAAGGGTTCCCCTTCCTTTCCTCCTGCTGTAAAAGAAGAAACTATACATGTTAAAAACAGATGATCATCCTGGAAAAGCTGCAGAGTCTAACACAATGGAGAACACTTCAAGTAGTTAACTGTCCATTAGTTGTATTTTCAGATCTTCCTCCATATTGGGGCCTTTGGGGCTCTTAGTATGTAGATATATGATATATCTAGATTCCTTTCTCCACAGTGTAAGTGTTCTGCTACCTCCTCTTGTGTTAAATGGTACCTACTCTATTGCAAAATATACCAGTATATTTTTTGCACCAAAATGCATTTCATTGATATGTCTGGCCACTGGGGATTGGGAATCACACTTTTCTATAGCACGCATGTGTTCTAGGATACACTTTTTGACTTGCATGTATTGTGGTGCCCACATACCTTCTTTTACATGGACTTTGTGTATATAGCTAATGTATTATGAGTTGCTTGTGAGGAATTGGGTTATGTTGTTTGCTTCCTTTCCCATATGGAACCTCATACTCCCTTCTACATTTGTTATTCTTACTTGCCTTGTACCAGCCACACAGGAGGAAGCCTCGACTTGTTTGGCTGTTACTCACTTTAGTAATAGTAATGTCATTATGGACCAGAAAATCCCCCAAGGAACGCCTCTTGTGATGTGTCACACTGGGTCTTTCAGTGATCCAAATAACCATTTATGGGATCACTTTTTGGGATATCCCAATTTTGTTCATCAGCTTTTATACTGTCTGAGATCCGCTACTGTATGTAGTGATCATATGTGTGGTGGATTGTTATTCTCTTCCTTAGTCATAGTGTTGTCAAACAAAATCTTACTGCATCTAAATGTTTTACTCTCTTATTGGCTCTGTTCAGGACCCAATTTGGATATCCTCTCCCCCTGAGCTTAGACACCAATTACCTTTTCTTCTTTGAGGCAAGCTATCAATAATTAGCATTTTCTTTTTGCTCTCGCATTACCCTATATGGAATCCATTTCAGGGCATCTGGGTGATCACTTAGAGCATGCAGTAGACTGTTGCCTGCTGTGGGTTTCAGTACAGACAACTTTGGATCCTATTTTCTTTACTTCCAACTTCCACATCCAGAAATTCTACTCTTTGCTTGTTGATGTTAAGTATGAATTTAAGTTTCAGGATATTCATTCTGAATTTGTCAACACATCTGAGGTTTCATTGTTCTGTGCCCTTCCAAAGGGCAAAGAAATTGTCAATGTGTCTTAACCAGAAGATGGCATTTCGCATATCCTTCAAGGTGATCTGATCACTGGACACCTGCTTCTCCCACCAGCCCAGGAAAATATTTGCAAAGCCTGGGGTGAAGCAGGTGCCCATCTCAATCCAGAGCCTTATCTGTAAAGAGTACAATTAAAGAGAAAAATATTATTTTCCAAACAGTATCTACTTATCTTCAGAATCATTTAAGTGGAGCCATGGTATTTCACAAGCCTTGCTCTCCGAACATATTTACAAGCTTCAATGCCAATTTCATGGTCACTGATCGTGTAACGTGAACCTGCGTCAAATGTCATGAGCAGGGAATCTTCCTTCCATTCCACACCTTCTAATCTTCCCAAGAAATCATTGGTATCATGGACATATGAGGGTAGGTTAATCCCAAACTACCTCAGGAAGAAGTCTACCTAGTTGGAGACATTCTCTGCTACACTCCCCAGTGAGGACACGATTGGTCTGCCTGGTGGGTTAGTATTATCTTTATGAAATCTAGGGAGTAAATAAAGAACAGGAGGTCTGGGGAACTCTTTTTTAAGACAGAAATATTCCACCCACTCTAGACGTCCACAATCCTTCCATATCTCCAGCATATCCCATAATTCTGTCACAATTTTGTTGTATGTTTCTTTGTCAACTTTCTCATAGCATTTGCTATCCACAAGCAGTCTCATTGTTTCTTTGATGTACTTGTACCTGGGAAAAATGAAAATGTTTCCTTCTTTATCCGCTGAATGAATGCTGAGGTTATCGTCCTCGGCCAGCACCTTGGCAGCCCTCTGTTGTTCTCTAAAAAATCTACTGTTTGATAGATCTCTTATTTCTCATACCCTCAAGATCTATTATCATGTTTACATGGAAAGTGCCAACATTGCTGGGCATCTGGGGGAAACATGTAGATTAAGGTCGAACATTATTAGGACATGAGCAGTCATAAAAGATGTTCAAGGCAGGCTTTCAAACGAGACTCTCCTAAATTATCTACTTGTTTACTTTCAAGTTCATGCAGTCTCACTAACATGTCGATATCCCCAATAGTGAGATTTCATGTGTCGATACCAACAGCTTTCATATTGCTGTGAGTGGAGACATTCTCCTTGTTCTTCATATGATGACATTTTTTTAATTTTACTTGTTTCGCCAATTTGAACAGGTTGATACATGTTTCAATATAGGTAAAACGCAAAACTGGACAGAAGGGAATTCCATATCATAATGTGTATTTTTCCACCTCTGTAAATGTTATACTAGAAAGGTTAATGATAGTTTTGTTTACCATTTCTCTATGCATCATTATCCTGCTGGTCATCTCTTTTTTCCACTTCCCAAACTTCATTTGAGAGTTAACAAACAGGGGTATATGAGCAAGTGCACACTGGGCTGGGGATTGGAGTTTGAGAAACAGGACCTATTGGGCTTTGCAGTTATGTCACTCCCTCTACTTCCCAACATTTGACAAATTGTATCCTCCCAGGTGAGCAACCTTCATTTGAGAGTTAACAAACAGGAGTATATGGGCAAGTGCACACTGGAATGGTAGCTAGAAGTTGGGAAACAGGTCCTCCTGGTACTTATAGTCGGGTCACTCTCATTACTTCACACCACTGGACAAACGGCAGGTATTACATATCTGTAGGTAGACTGCATTTAGTTTTGAGAATACATTTATATGTTATTTGATCAGCCTTGGTAGCTGTGCTGTTGGGTCCATAAACACACATTGACAGTGTTATATCTCAGATTCTCTGGGTATTGAATATTGATGGCAAACAGTGAGCTGTGGACATGCAGGACATTGCCTTTTTGTGACAATTTTTGTGGGTAACTTACCAGACTCCTCTCCCCCAGATATTTCTGTCTATCCCTCAGGATGCAGGATGGCTTAGACCTACTCTTCCCGTAGAAAGAGTTTTAATGGGGCACTGGGAGGGCCACCGCCAGTCTCGTTGGCCTCCATCTGTTGCCTGGAGGCCAGGAAATGGACCTCGCTCCTCAGGTCATTCCACCTCTTCCTAATGTCCTCCTTTGTGTGCAGGGTGGTGCCTACTGCACTCACTCTGTCGGCTATCCTTTGCCACAGTTCCATTTTCCTGCTGAAAAGAGTATGCTAGACTTGGGCTCCAAACAATTGTGGCTCTACTCTTATGATTTCATCCACCATGACTCAACTCTTCTTCTGAAAAACAGGGATTTTTGACATGTGACATGGCGGACTACTAAAGTGGGTGACAGAGATTTACATAACAAGGGAAGTGCAATATGAAGTGAATGGACAAAGGTGTGTGCAAGGTGTTATATGGGCTGGTGAAAAAACAGATGCCTAATCTATGAAAAGTTTTTAAAAAACGTGGTCAGGGTTCTTTAGATTCCATTGGAAATGCAAAGGATTGTGATCTGTGAAGGGATGTGTTTTATACTCTGATTTGCAGGTGTGTCCACTGAACCAATGTGCGTCAGCTGTGTTGTTTACAAAGATTCATCCAGTGTGTGATTTTGCCTGTTACTTTGATTGATGTGTATCTCGGTGGTCGACTGCAACTGGCTAACCACCGCAAAGAGAATACCACAGTGACTGGGTGTTTGTAATTGGCTTGGTGGTTAACTGAGGGGGTTGATGGTGCTAGAGGTCGGACCACCAAGATAAAAGATTGCCACACCGCTGACGGCCTGCCTTTTTGATTATTGGGTGGCAGTTCTGCTTTTTTGCATCATAATACAGCTGGTTAGGGACCATCAGCGCAGTGGTCATTTTGGGACCACCAACATGGTGGTCTGGTGGTCCGACCGCCAAGCTCATAATCAGGCCCAAAGTTTGTAATAAAACCCTTTAACTTTATTTCCGAGTGCAGTTGGCCATATGGGTCATACTGTCATCTTAAATCATGTTGTTTGAATTTTACACCTGATATTTTTCAACACCTTATGCTGGGTCAAAAGACCCATTGACCTCGCTGGGAGCATCCATGTAATACTTCAAAAATGTTAATACTAAAGTGTATTGTTTTAGGAATTTGAATATTGCAAGTATGATTTTTTTATTACAAACCAGAAGGCAGTTGATGGATGATTGAGTGAGAGTGATAAAATACCTTTTTTCAAGAATAAATTCTTGTAGCAATATAAAACCTAAAATATTTAATTTCTGAAAGATATCTAATGCACAAATAATTAAACATGTTAAACATATATGCAATAACAACTTTCCTCAATAATTATTATTACATAACATTTGTAAAATGAACAATGACTAATTCTGGTATCCTGTTGCTGGACCGGCTCAGTATGGGAAGGGCAACAATACAACCCTAGTGTCAAGGTTTTGGAAAAACACAGATCTTTAAAGCTTTTCTGAATTTAAACAGGTCTGTATGAAACCTTAAAGGAACTGGAAGCTTGTTCCACAGTCTGGCTGCAACAATAAAGAAGGCTCTACCACCTTGACAAGCTGTGTGTCATCTGCGTAATTAATCACCTAAATACTATGCGCTTTGATCAATGAAATCAGAGGCTGCATGTATGTGTTGAATAGTACCGGACTAAGCGCAAATCCTTGAGGTACTCCCTGCTGTATGGGTCGAAAGTCAGAATGAAAAGGAGGTAAGGCCATTGCCTGACAGCGGTCCTGAAGATATGATCCTATTCACTTTATCAAAGTACCACCCACACCTAAAGACCTTAATCTAGCCAGGAGGGTGTTGTGGTTTACTGTGTCAAATGCTGCTGATAGATCCAGTAGAATCAAAACCACAGACTGATCAATATCAGCCAGGTGGTGCATCTCGTCCAGAGCCCTCAAGAGGGCTGTCTCAGTGCCATGGCCAGGTCTAAACTGGAACTATTCCTCCTCTAATAATGAGTAATGTTCCAAGTATTGTGAAATGACCCTACTGGCAGAATTTCACTATCTTGATAGGGAATGGAAGAAGAGAACAATCACAGAGACTACATGAAGTACATAAAGGAATAACAATTCATCAGTGTTTATAAAAAAGAATCCCATCATAGTATTAAAGCAAAAATGTATATTGCTCCATATTGGAAAAAATACAGTTTACAAAATTGCGCAATGACCCAGTAGGAAATCTATAAAAAAAACTTCTAATCAAATCAATTGGTCAGAAACACAATGTCAAATTAGAGAGCTATATACTTTGCAATTGCATTTGCAATATGTATAGACTTTGTTGCACCTGAAGTGACTTGTGTTTCATTTCACAATCTAATACCTTATCACAGGTCAACAAATCTTTTCTCTCATTTTACCCAAGAAGGGACAATCTAGTAAGAGTAGGGAAGAAAATTTCACTTTTATATCACAAAAATAATAACCATAATTTTTCAGAGACTCATCTCTAAAGCTGGAGATTTTCCTAGAGAATACTACACTATAATAATTTATCAAAAACCTGAGCTAAATTAGGAAAAGTCTCACCATAAACCATGATACCAATAGAGTGGTCTACATTTTGCTTTCCGTCCGAGGTAATGTCATTCACCAGCAATAGTACTCTCCCTTACCCCAACATGGAGGATGCTCTTTACCTTATTTAGGGTCATCAGGTCTTTGTTATTAAAGATGTAAATTCCCAATTCAGAGTTCAAAACTAAATCACCACTTGCATATTACTGCCTTTTTCAAAGTCTCCAATGAAAAGCACTCAAAACAAGAGTCAAACCTTCTTAAGGCATTTACAGACACAATAAGTAGCATTCCTAGATTTGCTATGTATTTGTCCTATTGTAGAGAACTAGCAAACATGAGATTTAAATATCTATACTCACTAACCTATTCCAAAGAAGCATTATTTAAATACCAAGTTTCTTTGGTTGCTTAGAAAACATCAAGGTCTTCGTTTCTCTAAGTTAACAATAAGTCTATTGGATTCACAATAGTCATGGAGGACGTGAATCTTACTCTGCAAGCCAATTGGGGTATCTACCTTTAAGGCTAAATTGGCTGCATACATTAGACAATGGACATGAATACCTCCTATTTTAGAAGAGGAGGAATTTGTATCGGTGTTGTCATTGGGAGGTCAATAATAGACTAAACAAAAAGAATGCTAGGACACACCCTGGTCTTATTCCATTTCCAACAGGTATTTTTTCTGATAGATTCCTGTACCATTTAGGTTAACCTGAACTCAATTGGTGGTATGCATTTGGTGTAACATGCACACTATGGGGGTCATTACAACATTGGCGGTAAAAGCCGCTTATCGCCGTGCAGAAGACCGCCAACACACTGCCGCCGCTGCGGAATTCCGCCACGGTCATTATGACCCACAGCTCGGAATCCGCCAAAATCCAGACACCAACACAAGTCTGCCACACCAAAGGTCAGTGATAAACTGGCGATAACAAAACCTCCACCGTCACGCCAACAGGAGTACGCCCACACTATCACGACCCACAAATCCACGCGGCGGTCTTTCAACCGCGGTATTCCATTGGCGGTACACACCGCCGTGCTCAAACTACACATTCATTTACAAAACACTACCACATTGGACAGTTCCAAATACACACACCTGATACACATACACACACCACTCCCACACATTCAATACAATATAAAACACCCACCCACATCACACACAAACCCTTACGACCCGAATTGCGACAGAAGGCCAGAGAGAGACACAACCAGAAAGAGCAATAGCAGCCACAGGCACCCTACACCATCACTCACACAACATCCAAGCACTTCACACAACACACCTCTAAATATCACCCCACACATCACAACACACACCACCCCACACATCACCCACACCACCCCATGGCACCGCAAAGACACCCCGGGTTCTCTGAGGAGGAGCTCAGGGTCATGGTGGAGGAAATCATCCGGGTAGAGCCACAGCTATTCGGATCACAGGTGCAGCACACCACTATAGCTATAGCTAGGAAGATGGAGCGATGGCGAAGAATCGTGGACAGGGTCAATGCAGTGGGACAGCACCCAAGAACATGGGATGACATCAGGAAGAGGTGGAACGACCTACGGGGAAAGGTGCGTTCCGTGGTCTCAAGACACCACATCGCGGTTCAGAGTACTGTCGGTGGACCCCCACCTCCTCCCCCAGAACTCACTACATGGGAGGAGCAGGTCTTGGATATACTGCATCCTGAGGGCCTCGCAGGAGTAGCTGGAGGAATGGACTCTGGTAAGGCAAATCTTTACTACCTTATCCCCCCACCCCACCCCACCCCACCTGCATGCCATCACATACCCCCACCCTCGCCCTCACCCCCATCACTCCAACTCCTCACATATGTCCCAATATCACAAACCACACATCCCAAACCCAAGCCCTGCATGTAACACCAATGCATGGACACCCATCACCAAAGCATGTGCACTGCACATACCCATACACCCCCTAAACCATTATCACACAAGGTCCTACACAGGAATGCAAGCACTGGGGTACAGGGTCACCCACCCATTGCACACCATGGCACACACAGATGCAATAATCATGCCTTTACACCCCTGCAGGACCCCTACCCAACGTCACCGGACAGGAGGGTCCACACATGTCCACTCCACCCACAGAAGAGGCCCACAGTGATGACAGCAGCTCTGTCCAACTGGATCTAGATGACCAGCCCGGCCCATCTGGGACCTCGGGACAGTCGGTTCCCCTCACACTGGCACAGGCCACTACAGAGCTTCCCCCCTCTGGAAACACCAGCACAGCACCCACCCAGAGGGCCCATCCCTCTGTCCCCAGGACACATCAATCATCAGTGTGTCCACCACTACAGGGAACCCAGGCTAACCCACCACCCCAACAACACTAGGGACCTGGGGGCAGTGGCAGTGGGCACACCGTTCAGGGGACAGAGGCCCAGGAACACAGGTGAACTGGGAGGGCTGCTGTGCGACAGGGGGAGGACAGGCCCAGGGAACCCACTCTCCACGAGGCCCTCTCCAACATCATGGGAGCCTACCACCAATCCCAGGAGATGATGGCAACGGTACTGGCCAAGTATCAGGAACTCGTCAACACCAGGAGGGACACTGTGGCACAACAAGGGGCCCCTGACACTAGCCTGGATGATGAACTGCCCACCACCTCCGCCGGCGCTAGTGGACAGGAGGCATAGCCAAAGGACCACGACACTAGCACCCCACCCCTTGCAGATGGAGAACCACTCCGCAAGCGGTCCCTGAGATCCAAGACAAAGACAGAGAACAATGCCAAGACCCCCGTCAAGAAATGAGACCACCCTGATTTGTCATCCTTCTGTCCCACTTTGTCACCCTGTCCATCCTTAAACTGGCCCAGCTCCACTTCCCATGCCCCTTTGGACAATGAACCTGTGAGACTAATAGACTGGACTCTGCCATGGACATTCCTCCACCATCACCCCTGACCATTTTACAACACCCTCCCCTATTTAGCACTTAAATAAACATCCTTATATCACAAAACAATCTGGAGTCTGTCTGTGCTTTCACAATTGTGTATTTGCAATAACTGAGGGAAATAGCAATGTCCATTGTATTGTCAACATACCTATATCACACAGCTCTAGTCCATGCGGAAACAAAGCAGATGTCACACAGTGGGACCCACATCTGTGAAATCGTAAGGGAAAGTGACAACTCAGTGACCATATACTGGGTGAAAATGACAGACAGATGAGAGGCAGTAGAAGTAAATCAGATGTAGCAGGCTGTGTTGTCTTCTTACCTGTGTCTCACTGGAAGTATTGGTGAATAACTGTGTTCCTGTTGTCTATGTTCTCTTCTTCTGCTTCCTCGTCTTCACTGTCCACAGGCTACACAGCTGCCATAACACCTCCATCTGGACCATCCTCCTGCAGAAAAGGCACCTGTCACCGCAAAGCCAAGTTGTGATGCATACAGCAGGCCACGATGATCTGGCACACCTTCTTTAGGGAGTAGAATAGGGAACCACCTGTCATATGGAGGCACCGGAACATGGCCTTCAGGAGGCCGAAGGTCCTCTCTATAATCCTAGTTCACCCATGGGCCTCCATGTAGCGTTCCTCTGCCCTTGTCCTGGGATTCCTCACTGGGGTCAGTAGCCATGACAGGTTGGGGTAACCAGAGTCACCTGAAAATGGTGAGGGACAACTGTTAGACACACACTAACTCATAGGGACATCCCCAGAACCAGACACCTATTCACACTCTATAGGGTCCATGTGCTCACCTAATAGCCACACACTGTGCCTCTGGAGTTGCCCTATCACATAAGGGATGCTGCTATTCCCCACAATGTAAGCGTCATGCACTGAGCCAGGAAATTTGGCATTCACAGGGGAGATGTATTGGTCGGCCCAACACACCATCTGCACATTCATCGAATGGTAACTCTTCCGGTTTCTGTACACCTGTTCACTCCTGCGTGGGGGGACCAAGGCCACATGTGTCCCATCAATGACACCTATGATGTTGGGGATATGTCCCAGGGCATAGAAGTCACCTTTCACTGTAGGCAAATCCTCCACATGAGGGAAAACGATGTAGCTCTGCATGTGTTTCAGCAGGGCAGACAACACTCTGGACAACACATTGGAAAACAGACTGGGACATCCCTGATGCTATGGCCACTGTTGTTTGAAAAGACCCACTTGCTAGGAAATGGAGTACTGACAGCACCTGCACTAGAGGGGGGATTCCTGTGGGATGGCGGATAGCTGACATCAGGTCTGGCTCCAATTGGGCACACAGTTCCAAGATTGTGGTATGATCAAGTCTGTAGGTGATGATGGCATGTCGCTCCTCCATTGTCAGCAGGTCCACCAGCGGTCTGTACACCGGAGGATGCCGCCATCTCCTCACCTGCCCCAGCTGACAATGCATATGGAGGAGAACAGCGAGCAGAGAGTCAACCAACTCTGAGGTACGTAAACACAACTTAATCGTAAAATGTTTGCAAATCGACATATGGCTGTATTAGTGTTTAAGCAAGGCCTAGATATGTGTGACGCAGTCCAAAATAATGCCATGTGGGCCCCTGAAATGGCGGCTGCCTGACCTGTACAGTGGGACAAGGGGATATGAGGTAACTGCACTGGCGCTGTACACCGTTGCAATAGGCGGTCGATGACCGCGGCACAATCCTGCATTGGTTAACATTGGTCCCTATGGGTCCCAGGAGCCAATGACGATGTACGCCGGCGGTGACGGTACGCACCGCCGTGGACGTGACTGCCATTTTCTCTCTGTTCAATCACTTGATACCTGATCTTTGACAGGAGAGGACCTACACTGCAAGTGCTGCTGTGACCTCAGTCTGGAAGAGACAATGGCTTGTGTGTCTGGCGAAAGGGCCCCTGCCTTCAGCACGGAGGAGTTGGAGAAACTAGTGGATGGGGTCCTCCCCCAGTACACGCTACTATACGGTCCTCCAGACAAACAGGTGAGTTCACTGTGAGCATGCTGTATGGGCAATGGCTGTTTGGTGTGGTGTGGATGAAAGATAGGGGGGGAGAATGAGGCGTGCATGAAACGACGGTGAGTGCATGGCAAGGGAAGGGATGCGGGCCAATGACTGACGGTGCGGATGGTTATATCTTCTCCTTTTCCCCTGTACTATTCCTATAGGTCAGCGCCCACCAGAAGAAGGATATTTGGCGTGCCATCGCCAAGGAAGTCCGGACCCTGGGGGTCTACCACAGACAGAGCATCCACTGCCGGAAAAGATGGGAGGACATTCGCCACTGGAGCAAGAAGACGGCGGAGGCCCAGCTGGGGATGGCCTCCCAACGTGGGAGGGGAGCCCGTCGCACCATGACCCCCCGATGTACCAGATCCTGGCGGTGGCGTACCCGAAGTTGGATGGGCGCTTGAAGGCATCACAGCAGCCACAAGGGGGTGAGTACACTCTCATTCAGTTGATTCAGCGTTCATTGTAGGTGTCTGGGTGGGGGAGGTGGGCTGTGGGTTCCACTAGGCCAGGGCGAGTTTAGTAGGCAAGGTCCCTTCTAAAGGCAGGCCCTGTGGCACCCCACCCCACCTGTGCACAGAGCCAACTGCACCTAGTCAGGCACCTGGGACTTGCACGTGTGCAACAATCGGGCATAGGCCTTGTACCCCATGTCCCTGTGATCAATTAGGGAACTCAAAGTGCATGGCGTAGTGCAGAGGGCTGCTGTGTCTGTAGTGTCCACCAACGGTAGCGGTATTGCATGCACTCAACATGTCTTTCTTCTGTCCCCCCCCTTTTTTGTGGTCTCCCTGTTCTTGTGTGCATTAGCATCATCAGGCGGGGAGCAGTGGCACCGGAGCAGGAGGGAGCTGCATTCCACATGGCCCTGGAGGGCGACACAACAGAGTCTGAATTCACCAGTCGGACGGAGGGCGAGGGCAGCTCCACAGCGGGGACAGGAGCTGAGACCAGCGATACGGACTCCTCCTCTGATGGGAGCTCCCTTGCAGTGGACGTCCCATCTGTGCCCCCTGCATATACAGGTACAGCCGCCACACCCCCTACCAGCACCACCCGCCCAGCAGCCCCTCAGCATTTGCCCTGTGGCCGCTCACCCAGGAGGGTGGGCATCTCCTTCGCCTCATGCACCTCAGTCCCTGCCCCTGTCACCCCTGCTGCCCTCAGAGAGGAGGCCATTGACCTCCTCAGGTCCCTCACTGTTGGGCAGTCTACCATTTTGAATGCCATCCAGGATGTAGAGAGGCAGTTGCAACAAACCAATGCATACCTGGAGGGCACTCATTCTGGCCAGGCATCCCAACAGTCAACTTTTCAGACTTTTCAGCACTGATGGCAGCCATTGTCCCTGTTTCTAGCCTCCCCCCTCCAACTTCCTCCACCCAGACCCAAACCCCTGTACCTCAGCCTATCCCAAGCACACCATCAGACCAGCATGCACACACGTCAACACACAAGGGAAGCTCAGGCAAACAAAGCACCACACATCCCACAAGCACTCACACAAGCATCATATACATGCAGACATACCAATATCCACTGCCTCCACTGTGTCCCCCTCCTCCTCGTCTCCCTCCTCCCTCCCTGTCTCGTCTCCACTCACACCTGCATGCACTACATCGTCAGCCACTACCTCCATCACCAGCACACCCACCACCGCACCACGCTCACGTGCACTCACCACCCCACTACCATTCACACATCCCCTGTGTCCTCTCTCAGTGTGTCTGTGAGCCCACCTCCCAAGGTACACAAACGCAGCCACACACACCCAACAGCCATCCACCTCACGACAGCCTCCAGCCCATGCACCTTCACCCAAAGTCAGCAAACGTACACCTCCTACAACCACTACCTCTTCCTCCACTCCCAAACCCCCTCCATCTACCCGTCCCAGTGTGCCCAAAAAGCTTTTCCCACCCCTTCAGTCTCCTAGGGCCTGCCTCTCCAGGTCCCAACCCAGCGCCTCAACCACAACATCTGCGGGAACAGTGGTGCCAGTAGTAACCGGCTTCTGGAGTGCGCCAGGCAGCAGGGCAGCCAGTGTGGGAAGGAGCCAGAGCATGGACAGTCCCCCACCTCAAAAGCAGAAACAGTTGGCCAGTGCCCGCTGGGAGAGAGGAAAAGAATCTGCCACCAAAGCCGCTCCCAGGGGTACAGTTGGGAATGTGGAGACAGCTGCGCCACCATCCAAGGTGGGGAAGGGGCACAGGAAAACCTGCAAGTCTGGGAAAACCTGCACGGCGGACAAGACCGCAACAAGCACCGCTGCCAAGGACACCGCCGCCACCAGCACCGCTGAACAGGACTCCGCCGCCACCAGCACCGCTGCCAAGGACACCGCCCCCACCAACACAGCTGAACAGGACACCGCCGCCACCAGCACCGCTGCCAAGGACACCGCTACCACCAGCACTGCTGCCATGGACACCGCCGCCACCAGCACCGCTGAACAGGACACCGCCGCCACCAGCTCTGCTGAACAGGACACCGTCGCCAGCAGCAGTGCCGCCACCAGCACCGCTGCCAAGGACACCGCCGCCACCAGCACCGCTGAACAGGACACCTCCGTAACAAGCACCGCAGGCCAGTGAGCGACAAAGATTCTGACGCTACTGAGGCCGCCACGAGTAGGATGAAGCACTCTGGGCACCAAGCCCCCTCCAGAACCAGTGGAGATTGACATCCACTACCTCAGTCCTTGGCAGGATGAAGCACTCTGGGCACAAAGCCCCCTCCAGAACCAGTGGACACTGTTATCCACTTGAGAAACTGTGGCTTTGCACTCCCCAGGATAAAGCAGTGGGCAACCCAACCACTGGAGAGACTTGAGAGACTGTAGCTTTGCACTCCCCAGGATAAAGCAGTGGGCAAACCACCCACTGGAGAGACTTGAGAGACTGTGGCTTTGCAGTCCCCAGAATAAAGCAGTGGGCAAACCACCCACTGGAGAGACTTGAGAGCTGTGGCTTTGCACTCCCCAGGATAAATCAGTGGGCAAACCACCCACTGGAGAGACTTAAGAGACTGTGGCTTTGCACTCCCCAGGATACATCAATGGGCATGGACCCCCCTTGTGGATCTGGCGGTGTGCACTCATCCGGCTGAGGTGCCTCCCCTTCCCTTCCCTTCCCCCTGATGTACCTGTTTTATTTCTATCTGATGCCCCAGCAGTGTTCTCTCCGTCTTGTTCGGGTATCTTGTGTGGGCCTCGTCCATGCATTTTGGGCCCAGTGGTCCACAGACTATGATGGTGGAATCCCTTGGACTTGTATTCTTGGTGTATATATTTGTTTATAGTGTGAATATCTTTATATGTGTATATATTTTTGATTCATGTATTTGAATATATTGCAATCATTCGACTCATTTCCTTTTGTCCTTGCATTCTTCCAGGGGGAGTTGGGGGGTGTAACTGTAATGTATCATGATGTATTAGTGTGTGTGTTGTCGTGGGTGAGGGTGGGAGTGGGGGTGTTGCATGTGTGTGTCACTCTTTTTTCCCTCCCCCTCCCCAGTACTCACTGTGGTATTCGCCGCTGTCTTTGTTGTTCCTGGTAGAGAAGCAGGAAGATAAAGGCTGGCAGTTTGTGGAGCTCGGGTTCCATGGCATCCTGATTCCTCGTGGGGTGTGTAGAGTTGAGCGTTTTCCCTTCCAAGTCCTGTTTCTGCCGTGTTTTTGTTCACAGTGAATCTGCCCCAGAAGAGGTACCGGATTGGACTGTTGTAATTCTGTGGGCGGTACATTGTCCTCCGCCTGTCTGTTGGCGGTTACCGCCGCAGTGTTTGTTTGTACCGCCTTGGCGGTAGGAGTGTTAAAGTGGCTGTCTATGTTGGCGGTTTCCGCTATGGTCGTGATTCCAACTTTTTTTCCACCGGCCTGTTGGCGGTTTTACCGCCGCTTTAACACCGACCGCCAGCGTTGTAATGACCACCTAAATCTCTTAGGATATTGCATCTTCTTTTCCTAGATGGCATCACGGTCTACCCCATTAAAAGCTGGCACAGTCAACAAACCAAAAACAGAGTTTACCCACTGTTGCTGTTGACTTCCTTGCAGTTCCTCAGAGTACAATACAATGGTAGGTCATTTCTAAACTGCCCCTGTTCCATGGGAATATGGCTAGACCCAAATTTCCTTGCCTCAAAGGATTTCAACAAGGTTTTGGCATAAATCTGAGAGGATGTATCCAAAAGAGAAATCAATCTAGACTTTGAAGGATTGTCCTGAGATCCATTCTTATAAATGGGCTTTATAATTGCTCGCTGCCATGAATCAGGAACTTTCTCTAAAAATGATAGCCTGAGAGAATCAGCCCACCAAAGAGGGTCACTGTAAGAAAATGTCCTTTTTGCTTGGAAACTGTCCCCAACATTTTGCTAGGTTTCATTGCTTGTGTATGGAGTCTGAAAAGGAGGGGCACTGCCGTCCGGTACCCACTGCATATCCTCTGACCTCTAAAACATGTGTACAGTTAGCTAATCTCTGATTGGCGTTTTTAACCTATCTTCTAGTGCCTTGTATATTGTGCCTTGTGTAGCCAGGGCCTGTAAGTTAAATGGCACTAGCTGTCTTCAGGCTTTATTGTGCCACCACTAAAGTAGCAATGTAAAACATGACTCTAGGCCTGCCATAGCAGCCTAGCATGGCAGTTTTAAACTGAACCTTTTAAAAGGCCTAAACCTTCCTTTTTAACACTTAGAAATATCCCTGAAGGTATATCCTAAATGCCCAAAGGGCAGGTGCATGGTATTTTAAAAGTAAGAAGTGCTTTTAAGAGTTGCATGTCCTGGCAGAGGAAAATCTCCAAAGGAAAATAAGTCAAAGTGGTTAGGGTTGATCCTGGGAACTTTCACCATATTAATCAGTGAGGTTTCCCCACCCACGAGCTGGTATCAGGCATAAGAATTGGCACCCCAAGTCCCTTCTTCAGAACATCACTAGAGGTCTGGAAGACAAAAGGAGGGGTACACATACTGTTGAACCTATGGGGAGAAACCCCAAGGGCTGGACCTGCTCCCACTTGTACACAGGACAGAAGGGAGGACTCCAAAGTCTAGTTAGTTTGTCTCCTCTTCAGCTCCAGGAACACAAACACTGCAATAAATTCAAGTATCTGCTAAGTCCAGCCGACCATTTCCAACTGGATTTGCCCTGGACACTGCTGGTGGCTTCTGAGAGACTGAGTGCTAGCCCCCAAGTGGTGCCCCAAAGGTCCTGGATTCTTGGATGGTTTTAGAGTAGGCTCTTTTTCCCTCCTAAAATTGCAAAACGGTACACTTCAAAACGTTTTCCGAAATTTTCACAAAAAGAACCAAAAGCTGAACCACTGCTGAGCCACAGCTGCTGACGTTGAACTGGATTCAACTCTCTGGTTTGCCCTGCTGAAAGGATCCTCACATCCAGAAAAGTTTCTAAGGCCAAATTTAGTAGGCCTAATGAGAAACAGAACCCCACTACCGCTGATGCCTTCCTGGACCTGATCCTCAGACTTCAACCACTCTACTTTTTACCCGCCTTCGACCCCAAGAGCATCAAAGTTCATTGCCAATACCTAGGCACCCCCTGAGGTCCTTCCCTGCCACTAGTCCTTCTTAAGTTTCCAGCTGGCACGCCAATCTGCCGACAACCCCATCAATGACGATCTTCTCCAAGAAAAAAACTTAGTGTGAAAGTTTGTGCGCATTTCCTACATGAGTTAGGAAGTGGCGGTGGCCAGTGTGTGCACGCATGCCCCCTAGTGTTCTAAACATGCGTTGCACCTGTCATAGCAGGCCTGCGTGTACACAATTGCACCTATGGTGTTCTTAATAATGCTCTTACAGTGGGAAAGTGCCCAGGGCCCTAAGGTAATTGGATAGATAATCAGCAAAAACCCTACGGGAAGAGCTGATCCTCTAGGTAGGGAAAACCCATGTGGAGGTTCTTTACTACCTGGGCAAGGGACACTATAGGGGTAGTAAAAGGCCCACTCAGTATTGGCTACGAAGTTAGAAATGCCAACCTGAGCACCAGTGCAACTGCGCCTCCACAGGTCTGCATTGTCAGGCCAGATACATGCCTGACAAGCTATTCCGGTGGGTGGCACCCTCAGTGCAATGTCCCACTAGTATCCAGGGATGTACCTGACCCGGGTATGTGGTGTATCTTTTTACAGAGCACTCCGGGGTAGATCCCCCTGAACAAATCATGTAAGCACCCCCTCCTGTCATGTGTTGGAAGGGCGTGCACACTTTCCCACTGCAGTATAGTGGGAAGGTGCCCAGAGTCCTAAGGCCACGCAAAGAGAGTCAGCAAAAATACAGGAGGAAAAAGACAATAGTTTCACAGATATCCCCTAAGTAGGGCCATGTCCAACACACAGTATAGGTGTTTTGTAAAGTATGGAACATTGCATTAATTTGTGCTTGCTGCAGGCAATGTTTTTGATAATATCAGGGAAATGAACAGTAAACCCCATCCCAGCAGACCATAAAATAGGCACATAAACTGACAAAAAAAAGCACAACACATCGACCTGTCAAGCCAGCTCTTTGACCACTGCCAGATTGCCATATAGGTCACTTCAACCATGTCCATGCCTCACTACCCTTTGATTGGTCTGCTGACGTAAGTCCGCCACCATCCTCAATGCTAAAGGTAAGAAACCTGGAAACACTATTGACTCTTTACTGTGTACACTCATTTGCTCCCATGTCAAAGTTTTTATATAGTGCTTGTAGTGTGTAACTTGTAGCTACGCTAGAGAATCCTCCTATTCCTCCAAACAGGCCACCGTGTGGACCTGATTCACACCTGAATGTTGCTTAGAATACGGAAAACTAATATACAATGAGCTCCCAAAAAACGGACTGATAGGCTGCAGTGGCTCCAAAAGAAGACAGCAGGAATGTGATTGCATATTTAATGTACAATAAAAGTACATATCTGGCTCTCGGTGGACACAAAGACTACACCCCAATGAACATGAGGTAACTCCCCCTTGAGTTTGCACCAATGATACACGTTTGTTGTCGTGATTTGTATTACAAAAGAGGACATACAAGTGTCTGCGGCCCCTTCTGTAATACCAAAGTTCCACGGTGTTAGAAATCAGGCACACACACTTGTTTTGCCCTGGGGCCACTTTAAATAAAGCAGTCTCTAATCAGGCGCACAGCCTTCAAAGGGATGGAACATGGCTACAGGACCCTGCTAGACTAGGACCATAACATTTGTAATGTTCTAAATTTAAGTCTGAGGGCAGACTCAGACTTTCAGTCTTTAATAGTGCTCTTAAGGGCACAGTATCAGAAAATTGATTTTTAAATATTGTGCTACAGAAATATTGCAGCTAGAATATTTACTTCTAAACAATTGTGACGGTAAGTATATATTAAGTACGTTTTTCCTATATTTAACTCCACATCTATGTACCTTAATGATCTATCTTCAAGGTACATAGATGTTGAGTTACGAATTGTAAATCTTATATATATATATATATGGCCCTAAACCTCATCTCTCTAATTCTGGCTACGAGTCTTTGTGGTACAGGGTTTTTATACACAATATTTTGACACACAATCACTCTAACGCGGAAGAAATAAGTACATGAAAACGGAAAAAGATGGAATGTTTTATTTCCCCGATTGGACAGATTTGATAACATTCATTAATATAAAAATATGGACTCTGGCTTCATTCTGTTGTCCCCTGTCCTGTAGGTTCTAACATCTTATCAAATTAGGTGTAGATTGTAGGAATGTCTTTCTTGAAAAATATGCAGGCTTGAGGAAGTTGAACAGAGTTTACAGAAAGGCATCAAGAGGTTAGTTTATTTGCACTTTATAGAGATTGAGTGTGCACCTGCTGTGACACATTCTTCTCGATTATGTACAGTCCACAGGATTACACATTTTAGGGCTGAGTAATAACGAGGACACTGTCATTATTTATCCGTCTGTAGTGCTCCAACCTTTGCTGATGAGGGTGAGATGTCAGCATTTAATGTCTTAGACAGTGCTCTCTGTGAGTTGTAATTGTGCTGCTCATTCGTGACCTTTTCATATTGTGCTAATTGGTTGGGCAATCAATACTTTCCTCGACTTTCTAGCTTGCTGACCTTCCGTTGCAGAACTATAGCAAAAAACAAAAATTGTGTATTAGTTAGGATCAAAAGTGTTAATGATGACCCACAGTTTTGAAATCCACCTTGCATTCAAAACACAGACTGGCCAAAGGAAGAACATCATTTAGATCCTCACAACATAATTAGCGATGTCACAATTCATTAAAGGCACTCAACGGTACAGCATTAACACTGTGCATATGAGCACACTGTTTAGATAACACTCCACCTGATTATGCAACTATCGAGGCACACTGTACACAGGGAGTTTAATTTGACGGTTACCCTTCGCTTCTAAGGTAGGTTGTCACAATACGATATACAGAAATACAGTCGAACATAAATGTTGTGCCTTCAATATTGCTATAAATGAATCAGTCAATGTGGTGTAGATTGCTGCTAGCTACAATAGGTAGACATTTTCCAGAGGACGTTATGGCACAATATTTATGCCAGAACATATTCTGACAGTGATTTTCTCTCAGATTACTTCTGCAGAAGATAGGTCTTAATACTGTGAGCAAAAATGTGCAGAGAAATGTTCCACCATAACCTTCACATGTGCAACAAATGCAGAATAAGCAGAGAGCGAAGAGAGTGGGAACTAAAGGGAGCATCATTTCTCTACTTTGGCTGTTAGCGCCCAATTCACAAAATATAATTAAGGCGAGCAAAAACCCAATTGGCAATGGCTTGATTCACGGAAACAGCAATTGTGGACATTTTACAGCACAAGTCACACCTACCAGAGCTGGAAATCTACGTGTGCAGTTGATTTTCTACTTTCCTCTGTCAAATGTTAACCCCTTAGCTGCTGGGCCGTCCCCCCCCCCCAGTGCTGAGCCCTTTTTTGGCTATTTGGGGTAGTTCACGCTTAGGCCTTCATAACTTTTGTCCACATAAGCTATCCATGCCAAATTTGCGTCCTTATTTTCCAACATCCTAGGGATTCTAATGGTACCCAGAGTTTGTGGTTTACCCTGGAGGAGACCAAGAAATTAGCCAAAATTCAGTGAAAATTTTGTTTTTTCCAAACAAATGGGAAAAAAGGGCTGCCGAAGAAGGCTTGTGGTTTTTCCCCTGAAAATGGCATCAACAAAGGGTTTCTGGTGCTAAAATCACCATCTTCCCACCTTTCAGGAACAGGCAGACTTGAATCAGAAAACCACATTGTTCAACACAAATTTGGCATTTTACTGGGACATACCCCATTTTTACTATTTTTGGTCTTTTCAGCCTCCTTCCAGTTAGTGACAGGAATGGGTGTGATACCAATCCTGGATCCCGGACAGCTAAACATTTCTGAAAACTAGACAAAATTCTGAATTCAGCAAGGGGTCATTTGTGTAGATCCTACAAGGTTTTCCTTCAGAAAATAACAGCTGAAATAAAAAAATATTGAAATGGAGCTGAAAACAACAGCCATTTTTCTTTATGTTTTACTCTGTAACTTTTTCCTGCGATGTCAGATTTTTGAAAGCAATATACCTTTATGTCTGCTGGAGTCTTCTGGTTGCGGGATATAAAGGGCTTGTAGGTTCATCAAGAGCTAATAAATGAGCTGCACCCTGCAGTTGGTTTTCATTCTATACTGGGTATACAGCAATTCATTTGCTGAAATATGAAGAGGGAAAAATAGGTATCAAGAAAACCTTTGCATTTCCAAAATGGGCTCAATATAAGGTTTTGAGGAGCAGTGGTTATTTGCACATCTCTGAATTCCGGGGTGCCCATACTAGCATGTGAATTGCAGGGCATTTCTCAAATAGACGTCTTTTTTACACACTCTCTTATGTTTGGAAGGAAAAAAGTAGAGAAAGATAAGGGACAATAACACTTGTTTTGCTATTCTATGTTCCCCCAAGTCTCCCGAAAACAATGATACCTCACTTGTGTGGGTAGGCCTAGCGCCCGCGACAGGAAATGCCCCAAAACACAACGTGGACACATCCCATTTTTTGACAGAAAACAGAGCTGTTATTTGCAAAATGCCTACCTGTAGATTTTGGCCTCTAGCTCAGCCAGCATCTAGGGAAACCTACCAACCCTGTGCATTTTTTAAAACTAGCGACCAAGGGGAATCCAAGATGGGGTGACTTGTGGGGCTCTGACCAGGTTCTGTTACCCAGAATCCTTTGCAAACCTCAAAATGTGGCTAAAAAACCATGTTTTCCTCACATTTCGGTGACAGAAAGTTCTGAAATCTGAGAGGAGCCACAAATTTCCTCCCACCCAGCGTTCCCCCAAGTCTCCCGATACAAATGATACCTCACTTGTGTGGGTAGGCCTAGCGCCCACGATAGGCAATGCCCCAAAACACAACATGGACACATCACATTTTTTGACAGAAAACAAAGCTGTTTTTTGCAAAGTGCCTACCTGTAGATTTTGGCCTCTAGCTCAGCCGGCACCTAGGGAAACCTACCAAACCTGTGCATTTTTGAAAACTAGAGACCTAGGGGAATCCAAGATGGGGTGACTTGTGGGGCTCTGACCAGATTCTGTTACCCAGAATCCTTTGCAAACCTCAAAATGTGGCTAAAAAAACACGTTTTCCTCACAGTTCGGTGACAGAAAGTTCTGGAATCTGAGAGGAGCCACAACTTTTCTTCCACTCAGTGTTCCCCCAAGTCTCCCGATACAAATGATACCTCACTTTTGTGGGTAGGCCTAGCGCCCGCGACAGGAATTGCCCCAAAACACAATGTGGACACATCACATTTTTTCATAGAAAACAGTGCCTACCTGTGGATTTTGGCCTCTAGCTCAGCCGGCACTTGGGGAAACCTAGCAAACCAGTGCATTTCTGAAAACTAGAAACCCAGGGGAATCCAAGATGGGGTGACTTGTGGGGCTCTGACCAGGTTCTGTTACCCAGAATCCTTTGCAAACATCAAAATCTGGCCAAAAAAACACTTTTTCCTCTAATTTTGGTGACAGAAAGTTTTGGAATCTGAGACGAGCCACAAATTTCCTTCCAGCCAGCATTCCCCCAAGTCTCCCGATAAAAATGGTACCTCATTTGTGTTGGTAGGCCTGGTGCCCGCGACAGGAATAGATCACACAACGGTCAATGTTGGTCCTTACATGAGGCAGCTGTTGACCCTGGGGTGATCCATTCCTGATGCAGGCACTAGTTGTAGGCACTCAAGTGGGGTATTGTTTTTATCTGGACAGGTGAGGAATCACTTGGTGGTAGGACGTTTGTGGATCCCAGCATATTCCTGTAGTTTGTGTGACAGAAATGCGAGAAAAATTGAGTTTTTCTTCAACATTTCAGCTTTGTAGGGTATTCTGGGTAATAAAACTTTGGGGAATCCACACAAGTCACACCTCTGTGGACTCCCCCGAATGTCTAGTTTCCAGAAATGTTTGGTTTTAGTGTGTTTCTCTATATGTCCGCCGAACCCAGGACCAAAAACACAGGTGCCTGCCTTACAAAACCAGTTTGTTTTGCGATAGATAATTTTGATGTCTCCACAATACGATTTGGGCGGTGGAATTTGGGGCTGAACTAAATTGGGGAGCTCCCAGGAGAACACTCTCTCTCTGCTTGCCGCCTCATTCACCTGCTCTCTGGGTTGGGCTAACCCACTATTACCCAGTTGCACAGACTGCTTGCGAAGGGACAGCAGGACTGTCCTCATCACCTCCCTCATAATGTACTGGAAGAGAAGTTATCGAATGGGACTCCTCCAACTGAAAAATCACTCCCAGAGTCTGCGCCATTGTTCTATCCCTCAGATGCTGTCTCAGTATCTGATGTCTCAGTCTCTGATCCTATGTCAGAGCTGTCCTCTATAACCCGAGGGATGGCAGCAGTCATCCATCAAGATGCCACCTCTGCTATTGGCTAAACTGTTGCTCTAAAACATTAGCCTACGTAGACAGTCACAAAATCGATGGTGTGTGTGAGATACATGCAACAGTAGAGGCCATCTTACCTGCGCTTCTTCCCTCAATCAGCACGTTCTTTCAAGACACTCAAAAAACACCTTGTCACATACCATTCGTCACAGTCTTTAGCACCTCCTGCGCCCAGTCCAACAATCATTATTGGTGCTCCCACTCCCTCCTCCTCGGATTCCCTCATTACCACCCAGCAAAAGTGCCCTTCATCTCTCCATAGCCGCCCTCCAGCCCGCACATACATTTCATTTGTATTATAGCGCAGGTAATGGCTGACTTTACTAATGTACTCAGCTATTTACATAAAATACAGATTTGCTCTTTGCAGTAAGCATATAAACCTTCTGTGCTTCTTTATGGCACTAAAACTGCCACTAGACAAGTCTGACCCTTTTGTAGCAGAAACATAATCACAATACTTACTTGACTTGTTTATTGCTGCCTAAAAGCTACAGTTGAAAAGCGTCAGTTGAAGTATGTGCATTGCTTTGAAGACGCAAGCTGCAACTGCAAGACAACTGGTGACAAATCTATTATTTTATATATATATATATATATATATATATACATATATCACTTTTATATGTGGGTCTGGTTTTCCTGGGGGCCTATCGCAGCCCCCAGGGAAACCACACACATATTGACATAAGTGATATATATATATATATATATCTACATAGATATATCTATAGATAGATCTATATATATATCTATATATATATATACATATATATATATATAGATATATATATATAGATATATCCATGTACATAGATATATCTATATATAGAGATCTATATATATATATATATATATGCATAGATCTATATATATATATATATATATATATATATATAGATCTATTTTTTGTTGTTGTTGTATGGTTTCCTTGGGGACAAAATGGCCCCCAGGGAAACCCTTCAACAACTAAAAAAAATATTGCCCCCACAGGGGGTCGCCCTGCCCACGGGCGACCCCCTGCCCATTTATTTTTATTTTTTGAAGAAAAAAAAATGTAGCCCCTGGGGGGGGGTGCGATCAGGCCCCCTCCCCCCCCAAAGGGGGCACCTACCTTTTTTTAAAAAAAATATATGCCCCGGGGGGGGGGCTTTTCCGAGGGGGCCGACCTCCCCAAGTGAAATCCCTGGTGTGGCGTGGTGTTTCCTAGCCCCCGATCGCAGGTGTGCTGCGATCGGGGGCCAGGAAACACTTTCAGAAGGCCTTGTAAGAAAGGGGAGACTTTCCCCTTTCTTACGATGCCTTCCTGAAACTGTTTCCTGGCCCCTGATTGCAGCTGTGCTGGGATCAGGGGCCAGGAAACACTTTCAGGGAGGCCTCGTAAGAAAGGGGAGAGTCTCCCCTTTCTTACGAGGCCTTCCTGAAACTGTTTCCTGGCCCCCGATTGTAGTTGTGCTGCGATCGGGGCCAGAAAACACTTTCAGGAAGGCCTTGTAAGAAAGGGGAGAGTCTCCCCTTTCTTACGAGGCCTTCCCGAACGTGGGGAAGGCCGTTTGTGGCCGTTTTCCCCATCGGAGCAGGAAGCGGCCACAAGGCCGCTTCCTGCTCCGATGGGGAAATCCACGTAGTAACGTCAGCACGCCTCGTGGCGTGCTGACGTCACAAAGGGGCGGATGGGGGTCGGAGGGAGACACGGAAGAGCTTCTGTGTCTCCCAGGGATAAAAAAAACCAAAAAAATCCTCGGGTGCGATTTATTAATCCCCTCCCTGGTGTCGGCCACTGGTTGTGACCCGCACCAGGGAGGTAGTGTGGGCGTCGGCCAGTGGCTGACGCCCGCACTTAAGCGGTTAATAAGTGGAATAGTAGAACGGAGTGACCAGTGCCTAATGTCAGACAGTGGTTACAGCCACACGCACTTTTTTTGGGTGATCAGCACTCATTTTTCTGTATCAGATATTTACCACGAGATGGGAAAAAGCACTAATCAGTACAATGGAGGAAGAGAACCGTGGAAAAACAGTCACAAAGGGATAAAGCAGGAACATGCAAGAATTAAATAAAGGAGGATGGAGTGGCTGGCAGTGGAAAAAAGAGGCATGATATGGATATAAGACTACAGAGACTTGGTATTTGGTAATTCTACAATTAATTGCACTGACCACAGGCTTCCGAGCAGAGTTCTGGGCGGCCTTCTTTATTTTACAAATTTAGCACTGGGAGTGACCATAAAAAAAGCAGTGGCAAACTACAAACTCACATGTTAGTTGTGTTCACAAACAGTGTGCTCTTTCCCCAGATGGCAACACACTTTAAACAAACCTTTTTAAGGAATGAATCAGTGCCTTATCGTGGTGCAAGAGGAAAGGGAACCCCCTCTTGTTCTAGATTTGTTGCAATGGAAAATGCATGTTAGAATATTTTCGGAAGGAGGATGGAAAACTGTGATAATTCTGGAATTCGATGCTTAATTTCTGTATTTTTTTGCGATTTCCCAACCTGTCAGATATCTACTCCAAAACTGGAACTAGGCTACAACAGTTGATTTCCGACTTCTGCAAGCAGGCATTGCTTTTTAGGTATGGTTGCAGACATCCTTTGATGCCTGGCAGAGCTTGTGTTATATATTTCTAAAATATACAATTGGGGTTTCAAGGGGAATTACTCTCTCACTGCGATGATATATCTCGTAGAGTGTTTCCATTGCAGTAAATGATAAGCATTGTATTCAGGTACAGTAGTAGCTGGTGAAGGCAGGAGTAATGTTTTAAGAAGACTTCCTCCACTAAAACCAACAACTCCCGTGACTAACAAATAATCACTTGAACAGGCAGGTAAATATGTATGCAAAATCACTATAACATTTGTCGGTTTTATTTTTCAATAACAATTTGTTTTGGTTGGAAGAAATGGTACATAGAAAGTAGAAAACAATGGATGGAAACTTACCAAAATGGCAGAGGTAGCATAAGTGACATCACACACCATTTGGCCTTTACTTCCACTCACACAAGTACACACACATCCACACAATGTCTTTCAAATAAACACGTTCTCACCCACAATCATGCACACAACATACATATAAAGGCATTTTACATACCTCAGTTTCCAGGGAGGGTCATATTTCAGCTAATTGTACTCCTTTTTTATTACACTAAGTGAATAATATAATTTTATATGATACAATTATTCTCTATTAGTGTAATAAAAAGTGGAGCTCCATCCGAGCTGCCCCAGTGTTTCTGGCACTGAATTTGCCACCTCTGAGGCCAGGGGTCGGAAAAGCAGTGTCAGGGGTTGTAAGTGACAAGCCAGGAGTCGCAGCTGCGACTCCTAAATGACGTCCATGTAGGAAACAATTGATATTAATCAAAATTAAGACAAAGCAATTATTATAGTGTGGTACCATACAGATTTAGTTGGCACTACAAGTTACCCTTTGTTTTTTATAAGTCATGAGTGTTTACAGCGAATAAAGTCACCTTTCCAGTACGGGTTCCCTGCAGATTTTCTACATGCATGGCCTTTTTTCAAGATTGACTCACAACCTCACAGAGCAATGGAATAGCAAATAGCTTTTAAGTGAAAAATAGTCATACTATAATGATGATTATTATTATTGTTATTACTACCATCATCGTACAGAGAGCTATACAATTTCAAGACAATGTACCTTTATCTGTTGCTATGTTGATGGGGGATGATGTAGTACCCTGCCATTTCTCTGACATTCTATCTGGGTTTTGGTCACCCATAATACATTTAGGGGGTGATTCTAACTCTGGTGGGCGGCGGAGGCCGCCCGCCAGAGTTCCCCCCTCCAGAATACCGCACCGCGGTCGTAAGAACGCTGCGGTGATTCTGGGTTTTCCACTGGGCTGGCGGGCGACCGCCAAAAGGCCGCCCGCCAGCCCAGTGGAAAACAACCTTCCCACGAGGACGCCGGCTCTGAATGGAGCCGGCGGAGTGGGAAGGTGCGACGGGTGCAGTTGCACCCGTCGCGAATTTCAGTGTCTGCTGAGCAGACACTGAAATTCTTTGTGGGGCCCTCTTACGGGGGCCCCTGCAGTGCCCATGCCATTGGCATGGGCACTGCAGGGGCCCCCAGGGGCCCCACGACACCCCATACCGCCATCCTGTATGGGGTGTCAGAATCCCCATGGCGGCGCAGCGAGCTGCGCCGCCATGGAGGATTCTTTTGGGCAGCGGAAAACCGGCGGGAGACCGCCGGTTTTCCACTTCTGACCGCGGCCAAACCGCCGCGGTCAGAATGCCCTGCGGGGCACAGCCAGCCTGTTGGCGGTGCTCCCGCCAGTGTTCAAACACCGGGAAAATACAGCCCCTTTTCGGTCTTTGCAACCTTGTGTGCTCCAGGGACCACAGAAAACATGCGTACCTATAGTACAGCTATAGTTCAAGGAACAAATCTCAGAACCCAGAGCATACACTACGTTCCAGCACCTATATGACCCCCTCAAATGTGCCTGATTATCTTGCAGGAGGTATGCACACCTTACGATGATGAACCACATGTATCACAAGCTCCACAATCATACTCTATGGAAGGATGTATAAACAACTCATCTTTAGAAGGTAACATCGCATTTGATTTGGTACATAAGAAATTGAAGTAGTTTTTCCTCATTTATTAAAAATTGGAGCCCAATAATTGAAAGGTGGCATCCTGCCTATCCAATTGATGTGTATCCGCTTGCCTTCTTCTAAAATTACGTTTTGGTTTTCGAACAAACACCTGCTTTCATGTGGAGGGGATATGATAAACTGACATTGCTATAAACACGCCTGGGTTCCACTTATGGAATATTAGTGTGCTGTATATCCAGCATCTGTGCGCTTTTTATAACACAGCTCTGCAAGTACGGAGGTGGGTTCGGACATGTGTATGATGGGTTCTGTGATTTTCCCAAGTTCCAGGTGTATTTAATATCACTGTTACTTTTGGAAAGTAATCTATGTAATATTAGCAAGGGTTCATATCATTACATGATGTCTGTTCTAGTGTGGAATTTACTTTTGCACTTTTTACGAATGATTCAACCACTGCAATTAATGCTGGGTTTTTAGTCTTGGTATGAGGTGATGCACTAGATTAGTTCACTTTATATTTTCAAATACTTGATACGTTATCGCTATTACCAACAATTTTTCCACTGGGAGTATTTGGCAGGGTTGCTAATTATTGAATGAACTTGGCTTTTGCCCTTTTGTGGCCAATCATGATGTAAAGGTCAGATGTTCAATTTGATAGGCAGAATACTTCCCTATGACGGCTCACCTTTCAAAAATACTGAACACATTTATTGTTCGGGTTCAGGAAGGTTGCATACCAGGTGGAGTTAATTACACCAGATTTTAGATGCTAATGAAAGTCAGTTGCTCCCCCGTACTTTTACATTTCAAAGTAACGCTTTTGTACACCTAAGGTATGATTTACAAAGCTGGTTTGAAATCGCAAAGCCCGCGACACGCAAAACGGCAGGATAAATGAATTCAAAAGTCCAAGATTCAATTAAGAAAAACACATACTGTGAGTCAAAAAGTCTTTCCAGGATGCATTCTGACTAGCAAATAGGAATGGTTCTTTCCCGTGTGCTAGTTGTAATGCTATGTATCAGTATTTTGCAAAACCGAATGAAGTCGCAAAACATTGAAAGGGTACCCGCAGGCCTGTAACTAACAAAAATTGAATGCCGGTGGGTGGTCTCGGAGGAACAGATCGTGGTTCCTTACATGTAAACACTTTCATAAAGCCGCTCCTGTCCCTTTAAGGAACACGGCTGCTTCAAAAAAAGTTTCATATTTAAACAATGCAGCTGGAGGGATGGAGGGATAGATGTGCGCTAAGCCTCGCAGACTTCACTCATCCATACAACCGCACAAAGATATGTCCCTCTATTATCAAACAAGTTGCTAATAACAACCCTAACCTGTTGGCTTTACCAATGCATATAATATTGGACCCTACGATATACGCCATTTCTCAGCGTTGTTTTATTAAACATATCATTCCAAGACAGCAATTGGCAGTAAAGTATGGGCAGGCAGAATGAAGCAGAGCCAGGGGAAGCTTGGTTCAATGTTTCTCCTCCCCCAGGCCCATAATCTCTGGATTTGCGTTGCAGCCAGGTGTGCATCCCTAAGAAGAGGTGGGAAAAAGCACTTATCTGTCATCACACTCATAGAGAAGGTCACGGAGAATCACTCATTACTAAAACAAAGACATAGCCTTCTAGCTCCCATCATAAGAAAATTAGGACACATATCTGTTCTTTAGTAAGCTTTGCAAGAAGACAACGTTTCCCAAGAAGAGGTGAATCAAAATGTGCAATTATCTGAAAATAATATGCACATCTTTTAAAGCATGTAAAACACAATTAAGCTAAAAAAAATTAAGAGCAAAAATGGCTACATGATAGTGTCATTAAGTGCACTCAGTAAGACAACCTGAAAGTGTAGTCGATCGCAGGAGCGGCTCGCAAGGCTGGGGAGGGGGGGTGGGGGGGGGACATGGAGTGTGCGAAAAAAATAAAAAACACACCTTATCTGCTTTGCTCCCGCGCCACGCTCCTCTCCCGTTGCTGCTGCAGGCACAAGCTACCAGCCTGTTCAGAAGAGTATCAGGATTGGCTGGGAGCACCCAGCGAGAGTTCTCCCAGGCAGACTCTCTCCAACCCAGCATCCGAGAGCAGTGTGCGCATGTGTGTATGGCCGGCCCGAGACATGCGCTCTAAGGGGAGTGCACAGTGCACTCCCCTCAGCTCGTCACCCACAATGCCATCACCTTTTACGTGGAAAGGATAATAAACAGAGTTTTATTCTTTTCATGTAAAAGGATTTGCAGCAGTTGCTGCTGGCGGTGGGGGGGAGGTGACGCTCCTCTGCCCATATGGAGGAGCCGCGCCTGGTTGACTGAATGCTAAGTACACGTGTGTGTGTGTGTGCCTGTGTGTTTGTATGTCTGTGTCTGTGTACTGAAAAGTTCCCTCCGGGTATTAATGCACTCTTTGAAGGGATCTGTGTGCAACCCTGAACTCCTTGGTTGTATCAGACCAGGAATCGGCTCAGTATTTCTTCCTTCTGAGGTGGATAAAAAGAGTGCCAGAAGTAGTAGATGGTTTGCTAGGTCAGAGTGGCAACTGAAGGCAAACCTGGTAAAAATGTTTAAATTAGCCCTGTTCTCCTTTATCTTCTCATGCGCTCTTTCCATTCATCTGTTCTTTGCTGCTCTCCTCCTCTACTGCCACTCTCTTTCTCTCTCTTGTCCTCTCTCTCATTCCCTTCACAGTACCTGCCGTGATTAACCCTGAGGAGCTGGCGAAAATAACACAGGCACTAACAGTTGTCCTGGGTCATCAAAACTTCAACTTCAAAATATTAAAGTACACAAACACCACCAAAAAATATTGTTTACAAAAATATCATGACCTATACTTAAGACAAATATCCCGATACCAAATAAAACAAAATTTATTATTGCAAATATCTAAAACACCTAAAGTAACAAAAGGGAAAATAAAGATATACACAATATCTTTATCATGTTAAATCAATCTATCACTATACAAATATTGAAAATTAAATTATCGACGGTTAAAATATCATTACAAATCATTTAAAAGTAACTGAGAATTAAATACACTAAGCTAGTACTTTAAAAAGTTGTAAAGACTAAAGCACCAAAAAATGAAAAATTTTTGTGCTGGGCTATATTGTTAAGGTATATTCTGAGAACATTGTAAAACAATTTGATTTGACTCAAGAACACATGACGCTCCATGTTAAACTATATAATTATAACTATTTAAAATCGAAACCAAAACATGTATTGCTAAATATTGTTAAAAATTAATGAAACTAAAATACATAAGCCAAAACAACATTAAAACTAAAATATAACATTAAGGCAACCAATGTAATAATTAGGTATTATTTTGTGTATATATGAAACATACAGAAAAAACATTATATGACTTCATATTATATAAATATATATATATTTATTACCTACTGGTGGTCGCCGGTAGGTATTTCTAGTTAGGACCATGTTTCCATAGAAAAAAGTTTTTTGACTTTCCTATATCTTTGGCATAGTTTACAAAAAACAAGAAAAAACTGCCCCAGTGATTCTTGTTGCACATGGAATGTTTTTGAGTGATCTGTCAATCGGGGTCCAAAAGGAAAAGGTGGTCACAAAAGCTATGTTTCCAATGTTAATTCCCATAGGACATTTAGACCCGACTATTGCCGGAACCGCTAGATGGAATTACACCAAATTTGGCAAAAAGCTAGCTGTCGGTACGTGGATTATGCTTTTGGTTATTTGGTGTGAATCTCTTCAGTAGTTTATGAGAAATTAAAGAAAAAGTTAAATGTGTTTATCTCTGGCCAAGAATAAATCACACATATTTGCGAATTGTCACGAATGCATGGCGAACAGAAGCGCTGTAATTAGCTGGCCACAACCTAACTAGAAAGCAGTGACTTTCATTTTATGTTATGGGAGATGGTCCCCCGTGTTGAAAACAGAAATATTAGGTGGTCAGGGTAGAGGTACTCTGACCCCAGGGCTGTCTTATAGGGGAGTTTTAGGGTCACATTATGGGTTAAAAAAGACTTTTTGTCACCATGTGCAATATCCTCATACATTAAAGGATATTCATGAATATTTCCAGAAATTCGATAACATTCAAGAATATGCAGAAGAAAAAAAAACATTCACAGACTCATTCTCACACTAATTAATTCACTCATACATGCACTCACAGACTCTTGTATCCGGTCAAACAACCAGACACTCATGCACCCACTCAGACCCAACCATAGACTCACACACCCACTTTCAGACCCACTCAGACACTCATGCACCCACTCACAGATCTACTGACAGAGACAGGCTCTGTGGCCAACCTTGGTTTCTCATGGGCAAAGGCAGTGCTCAGCGCAGGGTTGAGTGGTTATACAGGCTTGGCTGCAGAGCTTGGCCACAGGCCAGGCATTACGGCCAACCCCTACCGCACACGGCCAAAGGCAGTGCATGGCTGTGGTTGGGTTAACGTATAGTAAGTAAAATTACTTTACCTTAAACAAAACATAAATTAACTGAGAAAAACAAAGGTTACAATTACGTTATATTTAGGTTCTGAATTTACTTGTACAAAACCACAGAAATTCAGCAATTAGAGTTAGAGTTATTTCAAGTAACTATAACTCGCGCCCTAAAGTAATTATAACTTGCCCCTTCGCCATGCACAGCTAATTACCCCACATATTATATAAATGATGGCATCTTCTACGACATCTTTGATATTATCACTGCAACATCTGCAATAAAATTATTGATAAGAAAACTGTACATGTGAAGGTCGCAAGTTAGTATTACCTTAGGGTGCTAGTTATAGTCACTTGAAATAACTATGACTGCTGAATTTCTATGATTTTGTACGAGTAAATTCAGAACCTATTACGTCCCAGTAACCTTTGGTTTTTCCACTGTGTGTGTATATTATATATATATATATATATATATATATATATATATATATATATATATCACCTGGTGAAGGTCGCAACTAGGTAGTTCTAGTTAGGATCTAGTGTCTATATAATTAGCATTTTTTTACTTGCCTATATCTTTGCCACCGTTTGACGAATCTTTACAAAACTTTTTTTTTTTTAAATGCCTGTCACGTCATCTGCTGTCTGGAAAGTTTCAGGGTGATCCGTCCGAGGGGGCTGAGAAAAAGGGGGGTTCAAAACACTTTTTTCACATTCATTTTTCCATAGGAAAAATTGAGCAGTGATAGTGCTGAAGCTACTGGATGGAATTACACCAAATTTGGCAGAGAGGTGGGTCCTGGTCCAGAAAGTGACCCTTTTTGTTTTGGTGTAAATCCATTCAGTAATTTTTCGGAAACTCCAAATCTGTATATCTAGGGATCGAAGGAGTCGCGACCCCTCCCAATCTCATGCTGAGATCTGATTGGCTGACAACACTTCAACAAGGAAGCTGTTGAAGTGTTGTCATCCATCTTGGGACTCGGCTGAAGCAGGGTCCCAGAATAAAAAAGATGAAAAAATACTAAAGGGGCCAGGTTACGAACACACTAACCCCTTAGCTCTGGTGCCGGGGTCCAAAATGTTTAAAATGTTTAAATGTTCACTGCGATTCGTGGCAGATCCACTGATTTTTTTTTTTAAGTGAAGCGCTTCATCTTCATCAACACCCTGGGTGGGCCAAGTCTCGGGGGAAATGTTTATTTGTAATGGGGGTGGCTGCCCGGCTACCCATCACATCCCTAAGACTACCACCTCCCCAGGGCTAGATTTAAATTGTGTAGAGGAGGCCCATCGGCCTCCCCCCACAGCCCCAGGGACCACCACCTCCCTGGTGCTTTCGGCAGTATTAATATTGGGGTAGCGGCACGGCCCTCCACAATTCCCAGCAGCCCTGGGGAATACCACCTCTCTAGGGCTAGATTTAAATAATGTGTGGGGGCCACACAACCCCCCACAGCCCCAAGGATCACCACCTCCACAGGGGTTTAAATATTTAAACCGAGACGGAGCCCTGGCTCTCCCACTGCATCAGAGACCACCACCTTCCCAGGGCATTGATCAGACTAAGTGCGGGGGACTGCGTGGCCCTCTGCAGTCCCAAGAACCACCACGCCTCTGGGGCAAATAGTAAATAATGTAAAGATCCCCAGGGACCACCACCTCCCCAGGGCTATCAAGTTGGAGGGGGGCCTCGCGGCCCCCTCGTGGAGCTGCTGATGGTCCTGGGGACCACCCCCAGGGCCAACTCCTGCTATATCCCAGGATGCCCACCCCTGGGACACAGATGTTTGCTGTGGTTTGGCTGCAGTTTTGAAGATGCAGAAAAGTCACAGCAAAATTCTGCTTTTGGACAGCAGGAAATGTCAAAAAGGTTCCGCTGTCAAAAAGCAGAGTTTTCATCTCTGTTCCCTGTACGCAGATATGCGTGCAGGCAACAGATATGAAAGCATTGCTCCAGCAACCAGGGAGCTGCTGTTAAAAGCAGTTGCCCGCTTGCTGGAGTAATGGGACCACGGGCTAGGCCTTGAGGCTCCCACCACCCCCCTGTGGTCCCAGATAGCCATAAAGGGCTTAGTATAAAAAAAAATTCCAGGGGCCATGAGGGAGGCATTGAGGCCCCACAGTGCCAGATAGCCATAAAGGTCATTAGTATAAAACAAAATGAAAATAATGAGGGACCACAGGGGAGGACTTAAGGCTTCTCCCACTGTTCCTGATAGCCTGTAAGGGCACATTACAAATTAAATAAAAAATTGTTAGGGACTGAGGGTGAGGTGTAGGCCTTGAGGCTTCCCCTAGGGTCCCCGATAGCCCATAAAGGGCTAAAAAACAAAAGAAAAAAATTACATAGCTCAGGTGTGACGGTGCAGACCTTCATACTCAGCATTGAGGGTTCGAATCCAGATGTGTCCCTGGTTGTTTCCCTCTTTTTTATTCACATGTTTAAGGGTCATACTGAAAGGTGATCTTACTCTTTAACTGATAAATATATTTGGCTTTTTAATTTGTACAGGAATATTATATTCTAAGTATATCATCCATCGAAGCCTAAACAACTCTCTATCTCTCACCCTCACAGTCTCATTCTCTCTTTCAATCTTTCTCCCACCACACTTATGCACCCACTCACAGACCCACTGACAGACCCCCACACACATTGAAAGACCCACTAAAACACTGATGTGTGCACTTTCACACCGAGACCCACATTCTCACTGCCACTCTCACACCCATATACCTCTCTCACACCTATTCACACACCCAGAGAGGCTGCAGCCTTCTCCAGCTGTGCATAGCCAAAAGGCTGTGCACATAATGGGTTTGGGTTGTTAGGGGGGTTGGCTGCAGGCAACCTCTGTGGTGCATGGGTGAAGGCCGTAAACGGTGCAAGGTTGGGTGCTCGTATTGTGTTGGCCCTGTGGGCAACCGTCAATGCGCATGGCCAAAGGCCATGCGCAGCAGTGGTTGGATCAACATATAGTAATAAAAAATAACTACACGTTAAAAAAAACATAGAAATTCAATTAAAAAAAACAAAAGGTTACAGGGACGTTAGAGTTAGTCTCACATTTGTAATGTACGAAACCACAGAAATTTACCAGTTAGAGTTACCTCAAGTAACTATAACTCATGCCCTAATATAGCTTTAAATTGCGCGTTTGCCATGCACTGATAATTACCCCCCACAAATAACGGCACTCATGACATCTTTGATAACATCATTGATAATATCAATATATTATTTGTAGTAAAATTGTTGATGAAAAAACAGTGCATGGCACCTTAGGGCACGAGTTATAGTTACTTTAGGTAACTAACTGTAACTGGTGAATTTCTATGGTTTCGTATATTTAAAATGTGAGTCTAACTATAATGTCCCTGTAACCTGAATTGAGATATTTATATATATATTTCACCATTTAAAGAAAAGAAAGACTAAAGCCTGATTTCACCATCACCCTCAGCTTTTACTTGAGTGGCAGCATTACACTTCCTCCTTACGCGTTTCGGCTGATCCTCTGCAGTCTTGTTCACAGGTGAGCCAGATTATCGTATCAACGTTCTTACTCCAACACGTGATTTGAAATAGTATACAAGTCCCATAATGCATCTGAACTTCCATATTTTTTGCCAAGTGGCGTTCCTTATTTAAGTCATTTACTATTCTCAGATGTATATATAAATCTTTGTTAATTCAATATATATATATATATATATATATATATTCACTTAAACAACAGTCAGATAAAGGCAGTCAGACAAAGCAAATATGTACTTCAACACAAAAGTTGATTGAAAACGTGCACCCATGACATGGTTCGGCCTCATGGCTTTGATCAAGGCCGTAAGGTGAAAACGTGGCATGGGTGCACGTTTGCAATAAACTTTTGTGTTCGATTACATCCTTGCTTTGTGGTTGGCATACTTCTGTCTGGATTGCTTTACATTCCACCAAGCGTGGCTCTCCTGGTAGCCATAACACCTCCGGAGTAGACAGGTGTCAAAAAGAAGCTGTTCGGGAATATATATAGGTAAATGAGAACAGCACACCCACAACTTTGAATCAATTATTGACCTGCCAACAATATAAATCCCTTGCTTATGTGTTAGTTTGTGTTAAGTTCTGTTGTCTAATGGTGTAAATATTGTGAGGAGCAGAGGCACTTGGTGTGGGTAGGGCTGCTGCCAAAATATTTTTTCTACAACACAGTCCTCGTTCCCGATAGAGGCACCTGGAAAAACATCGGGAGAGGGCGAGAAGGGGGGGGGGGAGGGGGGGAAGAGAGAGAGAGAGAGAGAGAGAGAGAGAGAGAGAGAGAGAGAGAGCTTAATATCTGCACTACATGTTTTCTTGAAGGAGGGACGTGGACCTTTCAAACGGAGAGTGGTGTTATCCAATTATACTTTCGTATGTTTTACTGCAGATTAAAACGAGCTGTCTTCTTGATTGCTAACAGCATGGCAGTAATTACTCTCTCTACTATGTTTAGTGGCTATCTGAAATGATAGGTTGGTTCTTCCAAGTGGACAGCTTTGTGGGATGACAAGGGGTGGACTCCATGCAAAATCATTTTATTGTGGCTAACTGGTATACACCAACGTAAGTAAAAGACATAAATTCCTGTGTATGTAGAAGTATGATAGGTAAATAATATATGCTCCTTCTCACTGTGCACTGAAAATTGTTGGGATGTTTTGTTAAGAATTTGGCAGGCTCCCCATCACACATTGAACGCTTACCTATTACGACAAGGATGCTACTCTTGTGTATGTGTTGCTCATTCTTTATGACAAGAGGTATCTGTTTCTCCTAAGTGTAAAGGAAGGGTTGCCAACATGTTTTCCCATTCGTCAGCAATTCATTACTGATGTCAGAAAACACACATCTGTTAAATTGCCCAGGTCCAACTTTGCGCCTAATTTGAAGACACCACCACACGCTGGTCAGCCAGCTTTATGCAACACGCATAAGCGGTCTTGCTACAGGTCTGTTTCCGGTCACGTTAATGTGGCCTTTAAACAAACACATGACTCATTACGCATACTACGTGCCAGTGTTACTGGCACAACAAAGCTCAGCTACCAGTGCATTCGTGCCGTATAATCATGTATGAAGAATGGCATTTTATTATTACAAACTTTGTGATGCGACTACGATGCGCGTTGAAATTTTACCCTGACATTGTGATTAATGGGTAGTATAGCTTCTTAGTTTTTCATACATTTTCTATTTTGCCTTCTTGAAAAATCCAGTAATTATCTCAGGTTTTCTGACTTAATTTGTTGGACAATGTTTTGCTGCAGAAGGCTGCACTCTTTGTAGGTAACGTGTAGAATCTGCCATTTTGAAGCGTGAGAGCCAAGGACAAATCGCGCATTCTAAAGCAAGGTCTCTTCACCTATAAAAATGTAAATGTGTGCGTAGAAATGTATAACTGTACGTAATAACACTTTTCCGTTTTTTAATATAGTGATTTTCGCGGAGGTATGTTTAGAAAGATGGGCAAACTACAGGTTTCCATGCACACTGCTTAGAATGTCGTGAGACAATTGCCGCTGGCTCCTTTTCGCGCTGTGCAGAATTGTACGTAGCATTGAGGTCCGCATGGAAGGATGGATGGATCTCCACTGGGGGGGGGGGAAAGTCCACTTCGAGAGACTCCTCCCCCAGATCCCCAGGAAATGTGTGTGAAGGGCAGGATGGATAAAGGGGAGCGATCGGTTGTCCTCCCTGTCCTAGAAGAGTAATAACTCCAGTCATTGACTGAGGTATATCTCAGACCATTTCCAGGATGGGAATGAGTTAAATTGGAGCTTGGGAATGTCCACATATGTAAATGTATGTAGGCAACAAAAAACCTCAAAGGAACAACCACACCTAAGGAAAACCCCTCCCAACCTCTCCCTGACCCCCACTTCAGTCACATGCACTATTACGTAGTTCTCTGCTTTCGAGACTGTAGAATACACAGTAGGAAATGCATTTTTACCAGCTAGGAATTCCTTTGTGATTTGAGATGTTTACGGCCAAAAACTTAAACTTACAGCCAAAATAGCATTGTCAGTAGCCCAAGATCCTTTTTTCCACGTTTCCTATACATCTGCTTTTCAATTTCTCTTATCGTGTTTAGGTATTTTAATACATTGAGTAACCTGCCTCGTTTAAATAAAATAGAAAGGCAGCATTGACTAAATAATGCTATGACATGATACAACTAATTGTGCAAGGAAACTCTTTTGAACGCCAACATTCCTTCTGTAAAAGTGAAAACGTCCTACGAATGACAGTGTCCACTTTCCGAAGCTATTATGGCACAAGAATAAATAACTCTAACAAAAGTTCAAATATGATATTTTTCATAATCTGCATTAAAATAACGAATCCTCACTTGCTGGCTAAATTCAGATTGCATTTCTGTTTAGAAAATTATGAAATGCTGATTTCTAAATCGAAGCCAACTTTTGAAAGGTGTAATCACCCACCAATTAATCTTATTGGAAGATGTAAATGAATTAAGATTATTATATTGCTCAAGTGTTTGTATTTCATTAGGATGATGGACATTGTTTTTACCACTGTCTTATTTTTCTTTACAAAAAGTAGAACACTTGAGATGCAATTTCATTTAACAATACAAATCCCCACACAGGTCAATGACTTTTCTTCAGCTACCTTTGGAGAAAGGACACTGTGCACCCTCATACTTAGTTATTACCTCAGGTGAGTCTTTGAAGATCGGCATTCAAAAGCTCCATAAGGATATATACTTGGTTCACTTTTTGTTGGCCTTGAAGCTAGAACTGTCTTAAGAAATCCAGTCTACTTTAGGGGACTCTGGATACAACACTATCCTTATAGCATATGATTTGGAAAAACATACAGAACAAACTAGCCATTTCCTGAATCACAATGTACACAATGCTCCGGAATAACCACAACGTTCCTTTTTTCTCTCATGACTGCTATACTACTGTATGTGTGCAATCAGGACTCCAGAATGTTAGACAACTCTACAATGGTCATCCATTCTCTGTAGAGTTGGTATCCAAGTACGGGGTATCTCCTAGCGGTATGTTTAGGTATGCTTAAATGAGACATTTCTTTTCTAGTCAAAGAATAGGCCCTGGGAACACCATGAAAAATACCTTGTGTTAAACTGCAACTACTTAATCAACAAAAAGGTAGACTTGTAAACTATATAGCCTGATAAGTAAGGCTTTTCCTGATAATTTGAAAGCGCTAGTACAAACATGGTCTAACAATTTCTCTAAGGAGATTGACATCAATCAAATTCTAGAATCAACCAGATTAAACAATTCTTGTGTTAACATCTCTAGGCTTAAAGTACATCATCATAAGGTTCTCAAGACCTGTATTATAACCCTAATGAATTACACAGATGGGGCTAGCACCTTAACTCCACGTTTCCACTGTGAAGACTGGATGGGAGATCTGGTTCATGTTTTTGCTACATGTAGGTCATTAACAAAGTACTGGGCAGATTTCTAGAATTGTCCATAGAAGCCTTTGTGCAACTCTGGAAATAATAATGATGGATGGGCACCTCAAGGGATATACCATTTAAATATTCAGGTATTATATTTTTCTAGTGATACCTGCTAAATTGTGAATGGCCTGGCTGTGATTGAACCCTGAGTCCCCATAAGACACTATTTTGTGGAATCTTATTTTTCGGACATAAGTGATATAGTATTAGCTGTCATCACGAGTGCTCTGGAAAGGAAGTAGTTACATCATAATTGGGCCCCACTTACAAATGAATGCTCTGCTCTTTGGTAGTAATGCTAGCCCGTGCTATGCAGATTTAATTTTAGTATGCTATACTAACACTAGAAAAATATGTAACTGTCTGAAGTTCATCCTATTATGAAGTAGTAGTAATACATCTTATGTCTCAAAAATTAAGGCCTGATTTGCTTGAATGGGAGGAATACATTGAATTTCCCATATGGGGAAAAATATCACTGTGGTTATCAAACTGCCCACAGGATTATATTTTCATTTCTTTTCATATTTTGCAAATTAAGGTTATTGATCACTGGAAAGCGTACACTAATGGAGGGTTCTTGTTTATAATCCATCTTCCCCTTTTATTTGCGTACCCTATAGACTAACAACAATACTCAAGAGCACACCACTGGAGCTGCTCTGTCTTTCAGTGTTTGATGTCCTGGTCGACTTGCTTTTACCCAGTCATCTGGTATAACAACAAAATAAAGTTGTACACCTTAGTTTTATACTTTAAAATGACAGTAGGATAAATTTCTATGGCATGCCTGTGGTATCTAGAGAAATGCATGCTTTGCATCTTTTAACTGATGGAATGTAAAGGGATTCTACATTCTGGGAGTGAGACTGGAGACTGGCTGAGGAAGGAGTGGGAGAGAGAACAGCTCTGGTGGCAATCTATGTGGATGACATATTCTTGTTTATAATAAAAGAACAACTTGAAGACCTGACCCTTCCGGATTCTCTTTTCTACACTGGCGACGAGGGACTTTTTGGAATATCTCAACACAAAACTACTCACGTTGGATTACAGGAAGGAGTTTGTCCTGCACTCATCTACATCTACATCTCCATCTTCAAATCGTCTTCTCTACAAGACTGTGTCGTACGTGGTGAGTCTGACGCTTGTTTGATTATCACAGCAATGAGGAAGTCTTCCTCAAAATCTCCTTTCCTCCTGAGACTACTGTATGTTTATGTAGACTGCAACAGTGAGACTTATCTGAGCGTCTTAAATCCTATGAAATATACTTTGTTTTCAGGACGCGACCCAATCTTGTTTTATTCTCAATGTTATTTGTAGGAAAAGCTTAATTAACGCTCAGCAATCTGCAGACATCTTTCAAACTAAACACGTGATCGAGTGCTCTTGCAAATCGCAAACTTCGTTTTCAATGCGCATTGTCTCGGGTGTAACCAAGCAACTTGGTACATGAGGACTGCATGTGTGCACATTTCTCATCGTGTGCGTAGAACTATACACACGTGAAGGTATCGTTCAACTTCAACTTTGTGTGTGAATGAATTTTGGGCGATACAAAAGAGTGATCTTCATCATACCTCAGAAGCTGTACGCGTAGCCTGGTTGCCTCTGGATTTCCTCGGAAAAAAAAATAAAAAAAAATATACAACTATAAAACAAGCAGAACTTCCTAAAGAAAATGCCTGTTTAGCGTCCAACATAACAAAAGGAGGGTGATAGGCAGCAATTTATTCAAGAATAAACAGGAAAATTAATTAATTAAAAGTTTATCATAAAATTTAAATAATGCAGAATATACCACCTCCTCCTTTGTTTTTCTAACGGTCCCAGGTGAAGCACCAATTATCTGGTCAAAATGGAAAAAATCTTTCCTACACTATACAAGGGTCTGTAGTTCAAATTTATCTCATGAAAGAAAAACTTCACTTCTCATGCATTGTTTAGGAAGTGAAGGACAGGAAAGTTTTTGAAACCTTGCCAGAACCAGATGATGATGGGACAAATCTGAACGAATTTGAAGTATGCCTGAAAAAGATGGATTTACACTATTTGCCGAAAATCAGCACAATTCTTGAGCGTTATCACTTTGGTATGAGGGAACAGAAACCTGGTGAATCAATTGAGGAGTATGTTACGGCATTAAGGAAGCTAGCTGCTACATGCAAGTTTGGAATGACACTTGAGGAACGCATAAGGTATCAGTTCATGTTGAAATGGTCCAGTGACAAGGTCAGGCAGGAACTTTGGAGCAAGGATGATCCTTCTCTACAGGAGGTTGTGACGATTGCTAAGAGTGTATAACACACCTTAGCTTGTGTGGAAGAGTTGGAGAGAAGAAAATGTCCGGCAGTGAATAAAATAACTCAGAAAAATGAGCAACAAGTTGACTACAAAGACAGTTATGGAGGAAAAGATGATGAGAAGCTCAATCAAATTCAGAAGTCTAAATTCAAAGATACCAAGTGCTTCCGGTGTGGAAATCTAGGACATTATGCTTCTTATAAAAAGTGTCCAGCGACCAATGCAATTTGCAAACTGTGCAACAAGCGCGGACATTTTGCGAAGTGTTGTAGGTCACATAAAGACTCTCCTTCAGTGAAGCTAGTGGAAGACTGCATATTGATGTTCGACACACAAGAAAAGAAGAAGAAACATCCAAAGGACTTTGTAACCATGTGTGGAATTAATTGTGAAGTTCTGTTTGATTCAGGAGCATGGTTAACTTTATTGTCCAATTATGTATTTGATAAGTATTTAAGTCAAAGTGTGGAATTGAAAGATCCTGATGTAATTCCAGGAGGTTATGGGTGACAAACCATAGATCTGAGAGGTTATTTTGAATCGGAAATTACTTTCAGATCCAACACTATTGTAGGTAAAATCTATGTTCCGGTAAAAGGTGATAGTGTTCTAAGCTGGCCACATCAGAGGGATCTGAAGGTCATTTTAGATCCCAATAACCTGACGCCAGTTATGCTTAAGAAGGATTTTGTGCAAATGTTGAGGGCCGTGTGTGAGATATCTGCTAGCGAAGGAAGAAATAAGGCTGAGGTGGTACCAGATTTTATTCATGATTTCAAGGAGGTGTTTAGTGACACTTTGGGATGCCTAACAAAAAATGTGCATCACATCAAAATCAAGGAAGGTACAGTACCAGTAGTGTGCAAAGTACGACCTATACCTCTATCGATGAAAGATGATGTAGAAAAGGAAATACAAAGGTTGTGCAGTGAAGGTATAATTGAACCGGTAGAAGCATCAGAATGGGTTTCTCCCTTAGTCATAGCACGTAAATCATCTGGGGAGATCAGATTATGTGTGGACTTGAGAAATCTCAACAAGTCAGTCATTAGTGATCAGTTTCCACTGCCAAACATAACAGAGATGGTATCTTTATTGCATGGTGCAAAGTACTTTAGTACTTTGGATTTAGCTTTGGCATACTATCAGGTTGTGTTGCATGCTGATTCTAGGGACTACACCACCTTTATTACACCTTTTGGTACCTTTAGGGTTGTAAGAATGCCTTTTGGGCTAGTGTCAGCTGCCTCAGTATTTCAGCGTTTAATACACAATTTATTTAGATCGGAACCAGGGGTTAAGTATTTTCAAGACGATATTCTAGTGTATGCCCAAACGGAAGAGGAAAATGTGGAGAGAGTAAAGAGAGTGTTGAGCATCTTAAGAGATCATGGTCTCACATTAAAGCTGAAGAAGTGTCCCTTTGGAAAAAAAGAAATTGAATATCTGGGTCACAAAATTACCTCAACAGGGTTGTTTCCAAAACAAGATTTGATTGAGAATATCTTGAAGTTACGTTCCCCGGAAAAAAAGAAGATCTATTGTCGTTCTTAGGGATGGTAGAGTTTCATGCCAAATTCTTGCCGAACTTAGCGTCAAAGACAGAGAACATGCATAAATTACTTAGGAAAGGGGTTGAATTTGCGTGAAATGATGTGTGTGAAAGAGAATTTGGTGGTATCAAAGATGAGTTATCTAAAGTTGGATGATTGAAATCATTTGAACCTAATGAATTGTGTGTAATCATGACAGATACCAGTACCAAAGGTTTGGGAGCTATTCTCTTACAAAAAGGGAATGATCAGGAGTGGAAACCGGTGGTGTACAATTCATGTACATTAAGGGAAGCAGAGGTAAACTACTTCACCATCGAGAAAGAGGCCTTAGCAGCATTTTGGGCTATCAGTAAACTTAGGAACTTTGTGTGGGGAAGGGAGTTCCATGTTTATACCGATCACAAGCCATTAGTGGAAGTTTTCATGAAAAAGGAACTTGACCAAATCTCGAGCAGGATCAGCAGGTGAGTTGTTAATGTTCAGGACTATAATTTCAAAATGTTTTAAGTGCCAGGAGCTTGTAACAATACTGCAGATTGTTTATTTAGACTTGCTTCTGGATCCGAGGAAGATTTGAACAATTGTGAAGAAGAAGAATTTAGTGTGTGCAGCGTCACAGAAGGAATAATTGAACAGGATGAGTGGAAGGAAGCAGTAGCGAATGATCCTGTGTTAAAACGTGTATGTCATTTTCTCAAGAACTCTTGGGATTCTGAGAGTATGAAGAGCTCTGAAACATTGAGAGGTTTCTGGAAAGTAAAGGATGAGTTGTCTGTGTCAGATGAATTATTGTTTCAGGGTGGAAGTTTGGTAGTTCCAAGTGTTTTGACTAATAAAATAATACAGTTGAGACATATGGGACACCAAGGAATGAGTAAAACTAAAGCTAGAATTTGCCTAAACTATTGGTGGCCAGGAATGGATTTGAGTATTGAGAGAGTGATTAGAGACTGTCCGGACTGCTGTAATAGTGATAGGATTTATAAAACAAGAGTACCTTCGATGTGTGTCAGGAGTTTAACAAGCAGACCGTGGGATGTTGTCGCTATGGATAACGTAGGACCAGTTCATGGTAGAGCAGGAAGTAGTTACATTTTGGTTTTAGTGGATCAATTTTCCAGGTGGGTTGAGATGGGTGTAGTCAGCAGTGTGGAAACTAAGAGGATAATCGATCTTCTTGAGGAAATTTTCGCTCAAGAGGGATTTCCCAACTCTATCTTGACAGATAATGGTCCGCAATTTGTCTCCAAGGAAATGGAGGAGTATTTGAGGAAATTGGGGATCAAGCATAAGTTATGCTCATTGTACCATCCTGAAGGGAATGGAATGGTAGAGAGGTTTAACAAGTGTGTAAAGGAATGTGTCCAGCTGGAGGTTGCTGCAGGCAGAAATTAGAAAGAAGGTTTAAAATTTTTTTTTAGTAGCATATCGGTTTACTCCACATTCGACCACAGGAGCAGTTCCTTTTGAGATGTTCAGGGGTAGAAAAGGTAATACCATGTTAACGGCAGGATGGGTGTCTGGGGACAAAAACAAGGCAGTTTCATGGTCTCAGGAGGGAGTATGACAAGCAAGGTGAAATAGTTTGAGTGGGAAAAATGAAAGAAAATTTTGAAAGAAGGAAAAGCGCATGTTATCTCAATATAAAGGTAGGAGATGAGGTTTTGATTAGAAAACCAATATTATGTAAGAGTGGAAGTAAATATTGAGGCCCTTTTGTGGTCACTAAGCTGTTCAAGAATGCAGTCAAAGTTAGTGATGGAAGAATATGGCATCTCAATCGTGTCGTGATTTCAAAGATGAAAGATGTTTAAATTCTTCTCTGTTCTATCCGCAAATGCAATAATCCTCTGTTAGGATATTTACTGTATGTTTCTTATTATTTTCATTGAGGGAAAGGTGTGTGGTATCTAGAGAAATGCATGCTTTGCATCTTTTAAGTGATGGAATGTAAAGGGATTCTACATTCTGGGAGTGAGACTGGAGACTGGCTGAGGAAGGAGTGGGAGAGAGAAGAGCTCTGGTGGCAATCTATGTGGATGAGATATTATAAAAGAACAACTTGAAGACCTGACCCTTCTGGATTCTCTTTTCTACAGTGCCCAAATATTTTAACAAAATCAAATAGTTAAGCCTTCTTGACAGTTTGTAAAAAGTAAGTTAAGAATGAAAAAGGCTCCAATTAAAAATCTAGTGTGGAGCCCAATTACTACAACAATATAAAACATTCAATAGAGAAAATAAATCACTCTTGGTAAAGAAAAAGTTGTTTTACTATAATAAGTGTTGGATACAGATGGTGGAGGCTAAGCTACTAAGGGATTCTGATAGTTAGAACAGGATAGCAATATGTAAAACCTTCTATCTCTCTCGTGTAGTTTCAAAAGAGGATTGGACAACTGATTTTGGACTGTTTTTGGCTGTCTAGGAGCACAGCCCTCAGGTTTCCTTAATGATTTTGATAAGTTATTAATAATCTCTTCATAGTCCATTTCCTCCCTTTCACTACAGGTGCTGCCTCAGACAATCACCCGAATACGATCCTGAAGTCCAACTTAGACTGATGGGCCCACATCATTTATCTTGTTTTTCACTGGGTTAATAAGAAAAGAATAGGGAAAGACTCGGAAAAAACAGTGATAAAACCAATTCTCAAAAAAGATAACCCTGCCCTGACAAAGAACTATAGATAAAGGTTAATTGACATTTGGGATTTACACAGAAATAATTTTAAATTGCTTAAATGGTTAGACAGTGGAAAACAACACGATCCTTTAACTCAGGGACTGGCACAAGTTGAAATTAATTTAATGGTTATCTGTCACGAAGTATACTTGTTAAAAATGGCCTAAGAAAAGGTTGCCCCTTGGCTCTGACAATGTTTGCACTTTATTTACCCAACCTTCACTAGATGCTCTCTGAACCAAATTCTACCCATAAGCCCAAGAAATTGATGAAATACACATTTCGAGTTTAATCTACTTGAGTTTATTAGTTAAGATAGATAATACCCCATTGAGTTTACATAGCAAATTGTCACTATTTCATAAATGTGTGAAAAACGTTCTCACGATTAATCTTGATATGATGAAAATATATTGTATTTGGCAACAAATCTAGGCCAGGGGAACATGAAGGTAGGCTGAAGAAGCTGATGAGGAGCTTCACAGCCAACTTCTCATATCTTTCCTTTAAATTTAAAGCTAACGTTGTTTCTCCATTATACATAAAACTGATATGAAAATACATCAGCATAGTATTTGAACGCTTTACTTCAAAGATTTCAAGCAGCAGAAAATATTGAGCAACACCTGAAAAAGAAATATGACACTTTCCCTTCAGCTTGAGATTTGCTGGGCTAAAGCAGCACAGCTTAGACGAAGGGGGGAGGGTGCACTAGTCTATCCATCACCACTGCAGTGAAGGTGGCCTCTCGAGCAGCAGAGGTCCAGCTGTGTCTACTGTAACATTGTGAGGATTGAGGACAAAGATGGATCCTTCTTTAGTGCTGCAGTGAGTTGCATTCCCTTGAAGCTTGAGCAAGCTAATAGAAAGTACAGCACACCACAGATGTACAGAAACACAAGTTCCTGGAGTCAGAAAGAAGGAGTAACCCAAGAAAAAATTACATCCCAGCTTTCATTACCATTTTGATGGCAGAGCAAACAGGGTGAATGTAAAGTAGCTAAATTCCTGGATGTAACAAATAAACCTTTATTGCCAAATAGCAAACCTAACATTAACTTTAACATATGTGGCTCATCCATAAAACAAATAAATAAGTGTACCCAAAATCTCCAGAGTGATCAGGGAATTAGGAGCTATGCTGAAATATGCACAGACCAGTATCAGCTCCTCTGCAATGGTGGAGGAGCATCACCCCACTGGCAAGGAGTCAGCTGCTGTAAAATAAAACTATATTTGATTATTGTGTTATTTTACCAGCAGCAGCTGTAAAATAAAACGATATTTGATTATCGTTTTATTTCACAGCTTCTAGCACAGCCAGCATGTGCAGGAAAGGGCAGGGCTGGGCCATGGGAGGTGCTAGCAATAGCATGAGAGCAGGGCCAGGTTTGTATGAGGAGCCTGTGCTGGTGTCCCAGGGATTGCTGGACACCAGGAGAGCAGAGGAACGAGGTGGCGGCGGAAAGGTACTTTTATTTTTATTTTTTATTATTTATTTCCCCCATCGTTGTAGGCCCACATTCCCCCTTGAGACTTGTGGCAGCCGCCGCTGGCACCGACTAGTCTATATCATATAGTCCATCTTAATTCCTTGAAAAAATTGCTACAAAAAGATTAAAGATAAGAGCTTTACTCTGAATGCAAGAAAAAAAGTGTTGCGCAGAGACAAAAATGCATTTGTACTCACGATAATCAAAACAGAAAACAAGAAAACAAAGCAAATAAATAATCTGAAACACTACTCCCTAATTACAATATAGTAAAATCCCTGAGTAAGAAGAATTAGGCAGAAACAAGTTAACTAAACTCACCCCATGAACAATGCCATATTTCAGGTTCATAAACAATTCTCCTATTCATCCTAAAAAGCTGCTACCCCATTGTTTGAGTAGTGCTAAGTCTCCAATCAACAGTGAAACTGTGATTTGATGCCCCAGAGAAAACCAAGGAAAGGTTCATCCATTGAACAAATGGAACTAATCACATAATCTCATTATCAAGAGGTAGATTCTAAACTAAATTACGAAACAAATCTCTATGCTTATGGGAGGTAATATAAAGATAAGCGATAGCAAAAGGTACAAGATGTTAGAAATGTACTCGTAGGATAGTTCAGATAAATTATTATACCATCAGAGAAACAAAAACATAGTGGAAGAGCAACAGATTAATTGAGTGAGCAAAACAGATCTAATATAAGGTCTTGTAAGAGGACTGTGACATCATAAGGTCGAAAGGAGAGAGTATCACACTTGATACACTAAAAAGCAACTTTCATTCTGATTATGCTATGGATACATTTGAGATTGCAGAACGGTATGCACAAATATGTGAAAGAAAAATGATGAATTAGCATAAAGACCTTTTGCATTGGAAACAAAAATAAACAGTTTGAAATACATAAAAAACTAAACATGCAGGCTACACCACAACTGCAAGCCAGGTAGAATTATAAGGTAGACTCGAAGTTTTAGAAAATCATTCCAGGTCAAACAATAGCAGAATAGGTATAAGAGAATCATTTGGAGTGGGCAGCCTAAAAAGTATTGCTAGTAAAATAATTCAGATCAAGAAGACTCTTGGAAGCATAGGAGGCACCGCAGAAAGCCTAGAAAACGAGATACAAAAGGCACATAGATGTCCCATTTAATCAGAAAAGTCAAAGAAAACATTTGTAAATTTCCTGACTTAGTACTTGACTGCAATCTTGGCGGATGTGTTACTCCATCACAACGGTGACGGCTATCCTGTCCGCCGAAATATAAATCCCATTATATCCTACGGGAGATACATTTCAGCAGATGGGATATCTGTCACCATTGTAACCAAGTAAATCATCAGCCAAAATCTCAATCAGATACTGTTTAAAAGAGAAAATTTTGAAATCAGGTTTAAAAGCTAACACTTTACACAACAGTGATAGCTCCTTTCAGATAAGGTCAGACATCAGCCAAAAAAAAGAGGACTGACAGTGTGTGCTCGGAAACACAATGCAAAAACTGATGGTCCAGAATAATTTTTCAGGGATCCTGAAAACAATGTGGAAAACCATATTTACAATTATAAAGATGTTTCAGTTGCAAACAAACTAATGTAGTAAATGGAAAACTATATAAAAGATTGGTTGTGCTCAAATCAAGTATGTGAACTAGGGGAGGGTGGCAAAAGGGGGCCAACAAGGCACATAGTGCCAAACGCCAAATGGAGGGTTCCCTCATGGTGAGATATTCAGGGAATGTGTGGGTGGAGAGACATTAAAAAGTTAAACAAGATATTGAAATGTCCTGTGAAAGGTTGATCATGCTTTGTTGCTTTTCATTTGTAAAAAAGTAAGAGAAAACACAGAAAAAGTGAACATTTCTGAAATTAGACTACTTTCAAGGAATGTTAATGGTTTGAGAATGCTTTGATGAAGGTCTAGCATATTTGAATATCCAAAAAATCTAAAGTAAGACATAAACCTTATGCAAGAAACACACTTGTCACAAGAAGAGATGATGCAAATGGGAGCAGGCAAATGGTTAAAGCATGTTCTAACACATTTGCAATACAAACGGTATGGCAATACTAATCCCAGCATATTTAAGGGTGGAAATCATTAGTACAAAAGGAGATAGTAAGTAGTATGGAAGCTGGCTTTCCCCCATCCATGTACACAGTTACGTCTTTCTGAAATGTTGATACGCCTGAGCTATTTCATAAATTATAATTCTCATTACTGGATTACCCAGAACTCTACATTTCAGTAGGTGATTTTAATATACTACTCATTGAAAAGTTCAATCACTCACCTACATGCACTTCAAACTAAATAAATAACTGTTCTTGAAAGTGTAACAAGTAACAACCTAGTAATATTATGGAAGACCAAGAAAATATAAGGGCACATATTCCACTAAAAAGATATGACGATTCTTTTAGATTTAGCTATTTTCTAATTTAAGATCACTGGTGGATCAATTTAAGGACACAATTCACACACCTTTCTGATCATGCAGAGGTCTTACTGACACTAAATATTGATATCATAAAAAGAAAAGAGAGATTGACAGTTGTGAGAAAACTCATATTAGAAGACAGTAATAAACTACGTAAAAACACATTCTGTGCAGTATTTTAGCAACAATTTGGGTACATCTTTGCTAAATTCAGCATAGCACGTGTTTAAGGTCTAGCTAACGGGTTTTGAGACAGCAGTCTATTAATAGCATTAAAATAGTTATAAAATGACACAAACAGGATTGAAAACTATTGAATTTGCAAACAAGTCTGGCTGCCCTCAATCCATAATCCCAACTGTATGACCAAGAATTTAACACAATATAGAATTTACTGTTAGTATTAAACAACAGATTAGAAGAGATTAATAAAAAGGAATAGGATACCCGTAATGGGAATAGTAGACCCATGGATCTGTCATAACAGTCATAGCTGCCAATAGTGAAAATGGAGAGCTGGGTTTGAATCTCTTGATTGTCTCAACATCCTGTGATTCCAGGCAAATCACTTGATTGCCCTGTGCCTAACAAACAAAAACTGTCTGTGTTCTTGTGTAATGTAATCACTGCTCATGTAAAAACTCTCCAATACCTTTGGGTCGTGGTCACTCAATGTAAAACAAAACTGCAAAATAAAAGGTGTAGATTTGGTGCTCAAAAGTATAATGGAAAGCCAAAACAGTCAAATGGAATACTCTTTAGCAAGTCTATTTTATATTCTGTACCAATCAATCAAACCAGTCAGCTGAAGTGGAGAAATTCGAAAAGTTTTCGTAAATGATTTCAAAGGAATATATATTGAACGTTTATCCCCTGTCTTCACATTATCCATTAGCTAAACTAAATTAATATATCCTCGCTAACTGCTGACCAGCATGACAGAGTGAAGACCCGTAATAGAACCAGATGAAGTAACTGACACTTCTGAAAATTAAAAAGAGTCCATGCTTCAGGTCCGAACAGCCTTCCTTCTGAAGTAAATAAAATAGTGATAATGAAGAAAACCCCAGTATTGACTAATGTGTTCAATAGCATATTTCTGGGAGGACTAACACCTGAGACTTGGTCACAAGTGACAGTAATACTTATAGTTAAACCTGGGAAGGATCCGGCTAAATAGGATGGGTGAAGGCCTGTTACACTCTAAAAATGTGATTATAAATTATATGCCGAAATTTTGGTGTAGAGAATAACTAAAATATCCCATGCACGAAGAGGAAAGGGGTTTTGTATCAAAAACGCTCTCAGATACTGAATAATTGAAAAAATAGTAATATCTGTTTTAAACTTAACACCATTTGCAGCTTATACTCTAGATACAACTAACTCATTTCATAGAGTAAATTAGAAGCTCCCTGAGTCAGCTTTAAAGACTCATTGACTATGACACAGGACTACCCAAGATGTTCAGGCTTTTTTAGATCCTTCATGCAATATGTGTATCAATTGAAAGCCTGACTTGTAATTCAGAACAATCCAGGAAATAAGGAAAGTATGTCCCCTGCCCTCTTTGATTTCCATATTGAGCCTTTCGCTCATAGATTAATACTAGCACAGTAAGTTATTCCATTCAACTGTCACATTTATATTAGCAAGTTGGCAATGCTTGCAGATGATCAGATAATTTATACTTCAGACCCGCAAAAAGCAATTCCCTCTGTTAACAAATTAGGTACAGCATATTACTAGATATTTAGGGGTAGATTTAAGAGCCCTTAGCACCACCTTACCACCACCATAGCGTCATTCTTTCATTTTTTTTTTAACGCTAAGGCAGCGCTAAACTGAAATGTTCCCCACACCATATTCACAAAGTGGTGCAATGCATGCATTGCACCACTTTGTAAACCCTAGTGCCACATTATGCCTGCGCCAGGCATAATGTATATAAGTGGGGCACGATTGGAGCTGTGGCGGTACACGATCGTTGCATCAGCTTTCACTGTACCAGGAGACGATCGTGGCACCTCTGACACACTGAGAAATGCGGAGACACCGGCGCCAAGGCCTTGTGAACGGTTTGTATTTCGCGCATTACTGCTCAATTCCATAGACAGGTGGCAATCGGCAGGGAGGTGCGGTCGTAGAGGAGTGCACCGCTGCAGCACTGCTGAGAGGTGCTTTACCGCCCCCACCACCTAATTACCACTGCAGGAAAGAAAAGTGGAGGTGAAGAGGGGAGGCAAGAAGTGAGACCTCTCCCCCATAACCACTGGATGACAAAGGACGACAACGGTAGACCCTCTTTACATGGAAGGTGGGTCTCTCTGAGTGGAGTGAAGTGCTGAGAAGAGTAGTAAAGAGGAAGCCGGGTGCACAGAGAGACTTGGTGAGGCGGGGAGTGGTACGGAGCCAGGTGTTGTGTTGCCACTTGCCCTCGCTATTGACATTCTCTAGTTACTGATCCCCCCTCTGAATCGGACAACCTCAGCGAAGTAGTTTGTCTTCGTCACTCCCTCTTTGTGGAGTGGGGAAGAATAACTGTGAGGGTCGGAGAAGGCTGGAGAAGATATCCTGCTGATGCCTGGAGGAAAATCGACCCACCTGTAGTTCCAGACAATGCCTAGATTCCCCCCCCTGGGACAAAGCCACCCCCCAGACACAGCCGGGTGTCTAAGGAAGGAAGATGGAAGAAGGAAGCAGGAAAGAAGAACAGCAAAGGGAAGAGACAGAGGTGACAGAGATAGGTGTGGAAAAGTGTCCTACACTCCTGCTGCCTGTCATTGTTTGAGCCTGCGCAGCCTTGCATTTCCATTCTTCCACTGCTCTAACCCCCAGCCCCCAATTTGGAGTGTGTGATCTTGCTCTTCCTGAAGACTTACGCCTGTATCCGTCCCCTCGCCCCCAGATGATAAAAAAGCAGCAGTGTCCAGCTGAACTCAGTCAAGGGCCCGGTCTATGGCTAGGATGACTGCTAAGCACTTCCAAAGGAATAGGACTTTTCTCAATCGTGCATGTAAAAAGACGAAGTCAAATCCTCTAAGAAATAAGAGCATTCGTCTTCTGCACACAAAATTTATAAATTCCATTCTCTGTTGTCCAAAAGGAGCCACCTGAAGAGTTAGCTCCTAACGATTGCACTGGTCTAGGAAACAGCCGCACCATTGATAGAAACAAGGAGGCACTCCCCTCCTACCCAGAGGGGGATCCCGGTGCATCAAATACCACCCCAGGAAAATCAAAAGTCCCCGATAGCGAACGTGACAGGAGAGGTGGGAATCAGAGCTGGATTAGAGGATTTTACTCTCCCAGATATTGACTTGGATTATGCCCAAGGGAAGAGAACCTCTCCTGATAAGCATTTAAAGGCACATTTGGACAGTGACTACAGTCCCATGACACCAGGTCTGAGGCTGTTTAGTAGCACTCCCTCTGACCTTTCACTCTCCCCCTCAAATTTCTTCTGTGACGCCAGACCTCATGTGCTCTCTGCATCTGCCGAGTGGTCCCCCCAAAGCAAAACATAATATTCTCAGAGTCTTTTAAATGCCTCGAAAGAACCTTGTCTTCTATCCTGGTTCTCCTGGAAAAATCAGTTACCAATTGTGATGATATACAAGATGTACTATTATCCATATTGAAAACCATGTTAGATCAAAAAGATCTAAACCCAGGCCAAGCTGGAAAATCATGTAGGGTTGCTCAGGCAGATCCGCAATCATCGGGGTGACATGTTCAACAACCATTTTTGTGTTCACCTGCCCAGAGTGTGCCCAGGACTTCGTCTTCTTGACTTTCTTTTTCTGAGCAGGGTACACAGGTGGGAAAGCCGCAAATTCATCAGAACCCTTCAAACACTCAGGATCCTTCCACCCACAAGAGCTTCATCTATTCCTTGGAAAATCTCTTTATGCCTTCTCCTATGAGTAACGCAGCCCCCAGTGACTACGAACCTGCTCTGCAAAAAGGATGAGGCTACTCTCCCAGTGGCCGCCCTAGCCCATCTTTTTACCTAAAACAAACTGATTTACTGTTGGCGGAACATGAGGGGATCCTGGCTGAAAAAGCCTCAAGTAAGACGTTCTTGTGGGAAAAAGGGAACAAAAAATAAAAGTGAGGGTGAAAACGGAGGAGAAGGAGAATTTCTAAAAAGAACCCAAAAAGGGTCAAGTTCGAGGTTAAGGGCAGAAATGGGTCCCCATCCCAGCAAGAACGGAAATTGTCTCTACAGATGGAGAGCCCCAAAGTGGTGAGATCGACTAGTCACCTAACTCCTTGGGGTGAACACACCTCTAACTCCCGCAGAGGTGCAGCAGTCTCCACCTTCCGTCTCAATGAGTCTGTTTCCTGTTGTAAAATTTCGAGATATCTCCACCTTATCTCCCAGGAGGGGAAGAATATATATTGGAGGAAGTATCTCCCGATAGCACAGTTCCAGAATGTTTAGAGATTTTTTAACGTTATTTGACTCTAATGTAATTTTAAACCACTCCACTTTAATTTCATGCCTCTCAGATATTGCTGAGTTAAAGTTTGACAGTTGTGATATCTCCCGCATTTATCTTGAGTGTTAGACCTGACAGCCTTAAGATGGTCACCCCTAACCTTTTGCCTGCCCCCCTCCACTTTTTGGACACTATTTTTGCTGGTTTTTAGACTGTGCACTTTACCACTGATAACCAGTGCTAACGTGCATATGCTCTCTCCCTTTAAACATGGTAACATTGGATCATACCCAATTGGACTATTTAATTTACTAATAAGTCCCTAGTAGTGTGCACTATGTGTGCCCAGGGCCTGTAGTTAAATGCTACTAGTAGGCCTGGAGCACTGGTTATGCCACCCACTTAAGTAGCCTCTTAACCTTGTCTCAGGCCTGCCATTGCAAGGCCTGTGTGTGCAGTATCTCTGCCAATTCGACTTGACATTTAAAAGTACTTGCCAAACCTAAAACTCCCCTTTTTCCTGTGTGGAAACTAAACGACGCATCACCCTGTGTGGCCAGAGAAATCAACGCAACCCCCCTTTGTTTCTACGCTTCTCCTCCTCTGCGGCCCACTGTGGAGATTGTTCACAATAACCAGGTACTTTGTGCTTAAAAGAGACTTTGTTTGCTTTCAAAAGACTTAAGACACTTTATATCACTTTTCAGTGATATCTCTACATTTACTAATTGCATCTTTGATCGTTTTGACCTGAAAATATCCAGATAAATATTATAAATGTTTCTAAACACTGTGTTGTGTATTTTTGTGGTGCTATATTGTGTTATTGTATGATTTAATGCACAAATAACTTAGAAGGCAATGTGTAAAGTAAGCCTGACTGCTCAGTGCCAAGCTACTAGAGGGTGGGCACAGGATAATTTGGATTGTGTGTGACTTACCCTGACTAGAGTAAGGGTCCTTGCTTGGACGTAGGGTATCCTGACTGCCAATCAAAGACCCCATTTCTAACATTGGTGATCAGCGGTGGGGAGAGGACTTGTATTTGTGCAGTGACATACAGTAGCTAAGTATTTCACTACCTACCCACAGTTAAAGGTCAACTTGATTTTTGGAGTGCACATGCGGCTCCGTGACGTTCCACAGCAGGACCAGGAGCGAGAGCTGCCTAAAATGATAGCAGAGACCTATTCAAGTATTGGTCGAGATAGCTTAGGGGCCAGACCACAAACAACAAAATTTCAGGGTAAATTTAACAAAGATACCCCTAAGCAAGCACCTGAGGGTAATAAGGAACGCTGGGATAAAAAGCAACAAACTCCTAAGAAAGAGAGGGGAGAATCCCCACAAATGGAGACCCCACAGAATAGGTATAATCTCAGAAACAGAGACAATATCAAAACGCCTGATAGATATCAATATACTGAGACACGCCAATCTCATTCCTTTGAGGACTCATCGGAAAAAATAAATGAGAGAGGTAGGCGATCAGAGCGAAGAACAGAGTACGTGAAACCAAGACAGGAATCACAACGGTCTTCGGAGGTTTCTGTTAAAAAGGAAGAGAAACTCGCCCAACAAAAACAACAATTTAAAAAGATAAAGGTGGCAGCAGTCGCAGTCTGACATGCCACACAGGAAGAGGGTCCTCTTGAAGAACAAGAATTGGGCTCTAGTCTTACTAGACAGCGCAGCAGGGGTCACAATAGTTTGCCGGAATATTCTAGAGCATCTGGAGGTGAAAGCAACTGATGACTTTATACAAGCAGAAACTGTGGACATGCGTGTCTTATTCGGCTTTGCGTTATTATTTTAACAATAACCAGTTTTACAGTCTTGTTTTATTTCTGTCTATCTAACTGTTTTTGCTTAGACCAGCACCATGTTTTCAAACAAGACATTCTTGTCTGTAGTTGGGTACATTGCCGGTGAACGTGGTACAAGTTTAGTTTCCAACATTCTTAGAAAATACACATCCTTACGTAGGGACATTTTCTTAGAACATCAGCTGTGTGATTATAAACACTTCCTAGTCCCATTACACGTTAAGAGGGAGATTCCAGCCAGGGAACCATGACTGTATGCAGATTGCTGAATGCTTCGCTGCAGATGCTAACGCAGACTACAGGCCTTTGCTCAGGTATGAGGGTTGATGTCCTCCCAAGGAAACCTAAAAGGCAGAATTAGAGCTTAACATGCTGTGCTCAGATTATAGCCTAGGTAGGAAATAGTCCATCAATCCTAGAGACAACATGATATCGTTATTCTTATGCTTCACTCTCCTCATCACTATTTTAATACCGTCATGTTGTGTCGTCCTTTAATGAATACCTGCATTATTGGCGCCAGAACGGGTTCAGATATTCCAAAGGCAACACCATTAAACAGAGACTACTGTGGGGGAAAGTAGCTGACCTGAAAGAGACGCTACCGAATGTCCATATTGTCCACACACTTGGACACCAGTGCGTTGAAATACACGTTGCTGGAAATACACTGGCTGATGAAGCCGCAAAGTCAGAAGTGGCTGTGGCCGCTGTAGCTGCAGTGACTCATTTGAGTTCAAAACCGGATGCAGACATTTGGGCTGCCGTGACAGCTACGGGTGATGGTACGCCCTATCCTAAACAATTTCCTAACAAACATCACTATCGTATGGGAGGTATGTGCTAGCACTGGGGAGGGACAGCCCTTCTCACACTGGACCCAAAGAATCAAAAACACATACCCACTTCAGAAAGCCAAGTTTGGGCTGACCTATGAGAAATACCGTCAGAGGTTCAGGGACAGCACCAAACAGTCCACACAAACATGGGTAGATTTCTTTGACTTTTCCAGGAAGGCACTGAATGGATGGGTGCGGGGCTGCAAAGTAGATGATTACACAGGATTGTACAATTTGATTCTGAGAGAGCATATCCTCAGTATTTGTTTTACAGAGTTGCGCCAGCACCTAGTAGATAGTAAGCTGACTGACCCCAGGAAGCTTGCTGAGGAGGCGGACCTCTGGGTTAGCACCAGAGTGTTCAACAAGGCATTGGGGGGGATTCCCACAAAGTTGGTCAGGGTTCCCAACAGAAGAAAGAGGGAGGAGAAAAACCTAAAGAAAAGGAGTTCTCAAAAGGCCCCCAAAAGAATTCCCAAGGGGGGGGGGGCGTTACCATTCGTCTTCTAGGTTTGCAAAGAAGCCAGGGTATTTTGATAAAACATTAGGGAAATTCATCCCCAAAAGCTTAGAGTGCTACCAGCATGGACACTCTAAGGGTGACTCTCAGTGCCTCAAGAGGGCACAGTCCACCACTAGACAGACACCTGGGTTGGCTAGTGTAGCGCTCAGGGACGAGACATTCCCAGTAAGCTTTGGGGAGCAGGCAGAGGTTTCCCTAGTGTCCCTGGGAGAAAGAGAGAGATGGTGCCTAAAGATTTTGGAGGATGCCTCATCGTATTGCACAGGCACCAAAAAGGAAAACTGGAGTTGGCTGGCGGGAGCTGTAAATAGCACTCTAAACTGCACCCAGGCGAAGGGTTTCTCTTCACATCCATGTTACTAACCAGAGTTTCTCCTTGGTCTCCTGGAATGCAGCAGGTTTAGGGAATGCTACAGAGAAATTAGATCTTATCTGTTCACTTCAAGTAAATGCAATCTGCATTCAGGAGACCTGGAGAGTAGCAGACTTCACCTATCCTGGGTATCTGGTTCTAAGTATAAAGGCGCAGCCATCTAAGAAAGGGCGAGCAAAAGGAGGAATTGCCTTGCTATTGAATATAAAAATAAAATGGGAATATGTTGACATATCTACCTCCTCAAACCTTTTTCGGATGAGTGTATCCGACTTCAGAGAATGGAAGAAAATCCTACCTGTTAATAGTTGATGCCAATATCCCCCCAGACAAGGAATTTGACAGTGCTTTGTCTCTACTTAATCAAGTATTAGTAATCTGCTCTAATCCACATGAAAGGATAGATGAGTTACTCATAATGGGAGATTTAAACTGTAAAATATCCAAGGTATACCTTTCCACTTTTGGGGACTCAGACAGGGAAACTGCTTTAAATATCCTGCCGACCTTACTTCCTCTGAGAATAAGGACTGATAAAATGGGATATCTCCTACTGAAAGGCTTGCAAGAATTATGCTGTATTATTCTAAATGGGTGTTTTATTTCTGATCATCCAACAGCCTTTACACACAAATCCCAGCTGAGTTGCTCAATAGTTGATTATATATGTTAGGTTCTTATAGTATTGCTCAATTAGTAGAGGACATGAGAGTCATGAACACATCCTTTAGTGACCATAAAATTCTCATTCTATCGTTAAAAATACAGTTTTCCCCTATTGATTCTTGGAATCCCCAGAGTAAAACCATGAGCTTTTGTGGGAAAACAGGTAGAATCTTTTGGACTCCCGCTAAAATGTCATCTGTATAAAAAAAAAAAAAACATGAATTTGTAGTGGGAGATGGAGTGGCACAGAATTATGATCCCCTGAATCATTTTTCTAAATTTATCGAATAGATTACTCGAAGTGTTAGATATCATTGTCCAGAGCCGCGACAAAAGAAAGTAAGCCAATCCATCCTATTATTAAATAGAGAAATTCATAAATTGGTAAGGAGACAGCATGATTGGGAATCTATAGATAGGAGCAAAAGAATATCGTTATTAAAAAGAAGAGGATCTTGAGGGAAGTTAGGCATAAAAAGGGAAAAGGAGGAACAAATGTGGATAGCAGTGAGGGAAGCAGCAGTGACAAAAAATTGCCACAAATTTTGGGATGCAATCGCTAAAGGCTGTGGAAAGCGTAAATCATCTACTGCCTCCCATATAGCCAAAGTGGATTGGAAGATTATATATTGTCCCTCTACACCAAAAATGATGTGAGTGCCATGGGAAATGTATTGGAGTAAAAATATAAGCTTTGATGAGAATTGTTGGGGTCCCCAATTGTGTCTGCAATTGAGGAGTTCATTAGGACAATGAGGAATTCTGGAGCTATGATCCCAGACGAGGTCCCAATGGCTCTAATCAAACTTGAACCCCTGCTGTGGGCAAAAATCCTCCATCCGGTTTTTCGTGCCTGCTACTTAAAAAGAGGGGTCCCAGGCTCCTGGACAGGGAGTGTTATTGTCCCATTACATAAAAAGGGTTATAAATCCTTGCTCATAATTATCACCAAATTGCACTTCTGGATGCAACCGGCAAGATATTTGCAAAAAGTATTTTAGTACATTTTTACCTCGTGGGCCGAGGACAATGAAATACTTCCCCTGGAACAAGCGGGTTTCAGAAAGGAACATGGCTCTCTAGGCAATATTCTATTGATACATGCAATAAATGAAAAATATGTTAAGATAAGGGGGGGCAGTTTATTCAGCGTTTATTGATTTCTCTACAGCCTTCGACAGAGTGGATAGGAAAATATTGTGGAAAAAACTTTATGAGCTGGGTGTTTCCCCAAACCTGCCATGCCTGATTATAGCTTTACACTCCTCTACCTTGTGTAAAATTCTGTTACGAGGAGAACAGTGCTTGTATGATACATTTCCTACAAAAAATGGACTGAAGCAAGGCTGCTTGTTGGCTCCTTTGTTATTTTCCTTATATATATTTATGATCTGCCCAGTTTTTTGCAAGATGTGGATGGGTTTTCATAAAAAATGGAGGATACCTTCTGTCTTGCCTCCTATATGCAGATGATATAGTTGTGATTGACCGCACTCCAAAAGGTTTAAATCAGCGCTTGGCGGCGTTACATCAATATTCTACACAGCATCATCTACAGACTAATCAATCCAAATCTCAAGCTATATGTTTTCTTGGGGAAAAAAATGGGCAAGAAAATTACCTTTTCTCTGTTTTTGGGCCAACACAAGCTAGAGTGGGTAAAATCTTACTGTTTTTTGGGGAAAACATTTTCCTCCACACTCGGCCATAATGATCATATGTGCAATAATGTCTCAATTGTCTCAAGCACAAGGTTTAGCTCCATTTTATACAGCAGTTGGCCGCCATCATTTTCACCACTTATTAACGGTATAGCAAACAAAGGTCCCTGCCACTCTCCTGTATGCTCTAGAGGGCACAGATATCTCTAAATATTTTTTTGAGATAGGACTGAAGGGCAGATATGAAGACAATTAGCCTTATATAATAACTCTGCCTCAGTGGCCACTTTAAGGCTCGAATGTGGTATTAAGAATGTTTTTGTATTGGGCCTTGTGGCTGTGGTTAGGAGAGCTTATAGTTTAACCCGCAGTAAGGCAGCTATACTTGAAGAAATCTAGCTGTTTTAGACATTTGAAAAGAAAAATCTGTGTCTTTAAAAATTATAATCGAGCTTTACAACTGCTTGAGCTAGACCATGATTTGATTCAATCCTCCCAGCCCACTACTCTTAAAATTATTTTAAAAGAAATGTCCTGGTTGAAACGTTTGTCTTCTGATTTACAATTTTGCAGTAATAAAAAGACACTGTCCAGGTTAACCAAATGTGTAACTCCTAAACAACCGCAGCCTTACCTTTCTTGGAACCTTCCTCATGTGATAAAGGCATCTGTTTCTTCTGCTGAGATTAGATAGATTGCCCCTTAGAGATCTTAGCTCCAAATGGGACGGTTCTGATAATAATTGCGCTCTATGTCAAATGGGTGTACAGAATTGTAAACATGTTCTATTTGTCTGGCTCTAGCCTCGGATAGGAAAAAGTGGATAAAACCTCTTTATCTGCACCTTAATATCCGCTCAGCAGAAGCAGCTTTGGAAGCCCTCTTTAATCCTCCCAATAAACGTTTCTGTTTTAGGATTTTTAAGTTCTTTCAGTCTTTTTTTAAATCTCTGAGTGTCTGGTATGGGTGTTAAATACGAAGTTTGAAAATGTACTCTACAGGGAAGATTTGTGAACTTAGATAAGATCTCCTGGTGTTTTCCAATTCACATTTACTGCTAAAGATCGTTCGTCTTGAACTTTATTTTTATTCCGGTTTGGAAGTATATGTTTTATGGTAGAAAATGTTATGGTATGTGTAGGTCAGAATAACTCGATCAACTTTAGATGCACCACCATGATGCATTATGTGTGCAATGTATTTGTATAATTATTGAGCTCTTTCTTGAACATTTGTTGAAATTTTACATGAGTACTCTTAGGGGCTTTTATGTTTTTAGGATGTGGTTTAGCATGTGGACCTCTTAGGAATTCCAATTAATGAAATAAAAACTTGAACTTTAAGGGGGCATTCCACTGTTAGGGAGGCTATATAAATGGTGCAAGAAAATCTAAAAGAGTTCCTCCCTTCATTTGTTTCTTGCAACCAGTCTCAAAACAATAACAAAAAGGTAGAGGTTATATTGGAAAAATTGATCCATTAACATTCTTTTGTTCAGTGTAATTGGTAATGGTGATAATCATGCCTACAAATGTTTTTCTCTATTTGAATGTAGTTCAGTCCAGTTTGAAAAAAGCCCAAATAACAAATATCCGGGGACTAATTAATAGTTGTGTCTGGTCCTCTAAAAGGTACCAGAGTATTTTGGAAAAAGTTAAAAAGGGCAATAAGAAAACATGGCATGGCAAAACCAGGTATACAGCTATAGTGTAATATATAGCTTGACAACACAGTTGAAAAACATTGGACTGAGATACAGAATCCTAACATCCCTGTAGCAGCAACTGTATTTCACCTATTAGTCAAAAGCAAATTTATATTTATGTACTCAGGTGTGAAATACTTTAAAGACTCAAGAGGTCATCTGCAGAAGTAAGGCTAAAGAACAACATCAGACAACGAATAGGCAGTACATATTACAGTAAAAAACAAGCAAATTAGGATTCTCCAGGAATGGAAAAATGACTAATAGACTCTAAGTAGATTAATAGGGAATACAGGGGAAACTTATTGACAGATGGCTCAGTGATTTCATTGGATGATCTACACAATAAAGTAGGTATCAAACTATTAAAATTCAAGTATGTTCAGTTAGCAGCATGGTCAAAGGTTCTGCAACAAGATGAATATGGCCCGGACATGGAGGAATTAATTATTGCACCTAAAAAATGTAAAACAGCCATGAGCAAGATGACACATCCATCCAAGAAATTACTACAAACCTTGCCGGTGCTTGAAACAGAATACCAGACTGTACTCTACAGCACTGTTCAATTTGCATCTTCGAACAAATTATGTTTTACCACCCACAGGTTATATTTAACACCAACCAAATAGGAGAAATAGAAAGCACTGAGCATATGGTTCTGTGCCAAATGTAATGAACCAATCTCTTTGAACAATGGCAGCCTATTCAGGTAAATAGGAAAATCACATTGATTAAAATATCAGATAAGTTTACAAATGATAGATAGGAAAGAAACACCCTAGTAATATTTGAAACAATCCTATTTGCATGCCTATGTTGAACTCAGCAAAAAAACAACAGTTTTATCTAATATACCTAGCTGGACAATTACTCTGTGATTTGGCTAAGCATATTTCCACCCAAATTGACTGACTGACAGAGGACTGTTAAGTTTACATATGCTAAATTCAAGTAACTCACCTCCCCAAAGAGACTACTGTAGCAACAATGGGTCTAGTTAATCTGTAATTAAGGGACTATAATATGAAGTATAATTCAAATATAGGAGGATAAAAAATAAATCTAGGCCTTTTCTTGGTTTCTAGCCAAGAAGTGAGATCCCAAACTACTTGGGGAGGAGTAATTTCAAAAATGTTGGAGAGGGCATTGCATTTGGAGCAAGTTGTCAACAGATGGTAGGAAGTAATGTAATTTTGATAATTCTTCAAAACCCTTTAATTTCTTCTTTAATAGTAACATGAGTAGCCTGTACCATACAAAACCTCAGCTTCCAGTGCCTGAAGATTTCTTTTACCAAACCAGTTGTGGTACCATCCAGGATGACAGGATTGGACCAAACAATACAAAATCCAAGTTCATTCATACAACTTTTTTCATAGACTAACCAGGGATTATACTGCAGATTACGTGGGGTTGATGCTTTCTTAACCACTCTCATATATGACGCTTCTGTGGTGATTATGATTTAAACATGGGCAGTACAACACAGGCGCTAGGGCAATAATATCCGTGATAGGCACCATACTCAATTCCAGATATTGGAGGAGAAGTGTCATGCTAGGACCCGAATTTAAAAAGGACTTCAAAAAAGAATTTTCAATTTGTTTGCTATCACTTTCAACCACTGTAGTACCAAATTTCGGCAGCATATATTTCTGCAGCTACCGCTTATTGTCTATATCATTGTAGAACGATGGTCAGGGCGATGCAACCAACGGTTTTAAACGCAGAATAGCGTTTGCTTGATGATGCAAGGAATTGGCTGCTTTTTCAATAAAGTCCTGCCAGTTCAATTTATTATTGAAAGAATACTTCTTAACGGTTTTCAACACCTGGTCCTCTATCTTTGCAGATTTCCTTAAGGGTGGGGCTGATGAAATTGGCATTAGTTTTGTTTTTTGTAAATTAATGCAAAGATCCTTCTTTCTACAGAAGCTCTCAAATTCTCCAAGGTTTTGCTCATTATGTTCTCCATACACTCAAAAAAAATTGCATCATTTGCAAAAAGAAGGATGGCCATTTTATTGTTGCATGACTTTGGAACATCCGGCCTTTCTCTTCATAAAAAACTTTGCAGCTGTTTAAAAAAAGGGACAACAACAGGACAGTACACATCCTTGCTGTACACTAGAGCATATAAAGAATAGGAGACACATTTTCTAGAGCTTCTGTAGAGGACATGGGCACTTGATTCTGCTTACAGGATTTTAAGAGCTTGGAGGAAGATGTTTCTCCCCCTGTTTTTTCAAGCAACTGTTAGAAATTGGGCTTCTGGTTGGAAGAGGCATGCGCCCTGTTTGACCAGGAAATACAATCCTAGTCAGAGTAAATCACCAATACATCCTAGGTCACCCTAATAGCTTGGCGCAGAGCAATCATGCTTGACCTAAGAGGCAATGTTCTAAGTATTGGTGCAACACTTAAAACAGTCAAACCACCACAGAAGAAGATACCATACCTGGTTAGACAAATAGACCAAACTTAATGAACAAAATAAGACCCAAAACAACAAAAATCCAATTAGTAGAACTCAAGATATGAATTTTTAAAGCATAAACTTAGTTGTAGTTCTTAGAAGCATAAAGCGCCAAACGTGACTATCTGACTGCTCTAGACTTGGTCAAATTATAAAAGTCAGGCCAACCGTGATGGAATGTCGGTCGGATACAGGGACCAGCCTTGGCATGCTGAAAACAGTATCTTGGTTTAGAGTTACATTGATGTTGAGAACAAGATGCGAGGAGGAAAGGAGGAAATGGGTTGGCGTTGATCCTGCAGATGTATGGGTTGCACCATGCAAAGTCAGATATGGATCAAAAATAGAGTTAAGGCATCACACTGTCAGCAATTTAGTGTTCCTGATCCTTGCATCAGCCGTGATGCAGTGTCTTCAATCCTCACAGAAGCGGCGATGCATACAGTTCGAAGGAGATGTGCCAGTTGCAAGCAGCGCAACGGCGTCAATGTGTGGATTTTTGACTGGAGCAGCACCACTTGGCAGGGCACGATTTGCAGAAAGCAAAGTTCAGGTGCTGCAGGAGATGAGACACAAGTCTTTTGTGTCTCTGAGAACTCAAAAGAATAGGAGGCAAGTCATCAAGCCCTTGGAATCACACTGTTTCTGGGTTCAAGTATTGTAGTACCAGTCATTCTCACCCAAGCACTGAGAGCAGCAGGCAGCAAGTAAGCAGTTCTTGCAGAGCAGCAGTCCAGCAAAGTTGCACTCCTTGTAGCAGCACAGCAGTCCTCATTCCTGGCAGAGTACCCACAGGTCCAGAAGTCTGCTGAGTTGGTAGGGTCAGAAATCCATTTCTTACACCCAGTGGTGCCTTTGAAGTGAAGGAGACTTCAAAGAAGCGCTATGAATGCACAGAGGACTTCCGTTTCCTGTCCTGGCTCCAGGCGGACTACAGAAGGCTATGCATCCCTTTTTTGGGGTACAGGATACTGCATATGCTGGTCTGTCAGCTCCTGCCTCCTATCCTGCCCAGGATGGCCCATCGGGATGTGAAAGGCCCATCAGTCACAGCTAAACTCCATTTGTGTGCGACTGTCTAGAGGGCATGCACAAGTCCAGCTGCCACCCCACCCCAAATGTGTATTGGGGACAGGCTGCAGGCACACAGGGCTAAGAAGAAAAATGGCAACTTTCTAAAAATGGCTTTTTGAAAATTGTCATACTATATCCAATTTTATCACTAAAGAGGATTTATCATTGCAGTGAGACAGGTACTAAACGTGACAGGTCTTTTAGCACCCAATCAGCAATTACAGCTTATTAAATGTAATAAGGAATCCCCATTGGTATCCCACAAGAGGGGTAGTCCTCACAGTAGTGAAAAACATTCACTGCCCGAGAATTTGTTTTCAATAATAATGGAGAGGTGCCAGTTTTCTAATGGCCCAGTTTCACTTGTATCTGTTTGTTTGTGATAGCACCTCAGATGTCAGCACGCTAGAGAATCGAAATGCCCTGCAAGGAAGCCAGGGAGCAAAACCGCCGAGACAGAGTCAGAAGCCGGGTGGTGGATGAAGGAAGTGATTAGCAGCAATCCGCAAACTAGCCTCTTTCAATCATCCTGTGCCCCTGGTATTATGCCCCAGGTCTAGGCATTAATTGCTGGTGAAGAAGAGAGCCAGGGCACAGAAATCCCCCCACCACCCTTCTGTTGCCAGTGTTTTCTCTGTGATAGTTCTGCTGCTTGCTTCTGCCCACTATCACTCTACCACCCGCACCCAATCATTACTTTGACCCGTCAGTGCTTGTTAGTCACCTGGCCACAGGAGTTGCTCCCTCCCTAGCTCATGTCCGACTATGGAGCAGAGGCATCAGTGCTGAGGAGCCCAATTGGGGCCCAAAGGAAGCTTTAGTGGAGGAGCAGTGAGGGAGCGGATCCAGCAAGTGCTAAGCACCACTCCTCCTCCCTAGTGGAAGTGGCCGGAAGTAGGCCGGTGTAGCTAGCTGGGGTAGGAGGCGTCCCACTTTCAAAACAGTTTATCCCTTTCTCCTACACAGTGCAAATTGACTAGTGAATTCAACCCAAACGCCTTCCTCCACTTCTGTACCACATTAGAACAAGTCATCTATCCTTTGGACACAGCCAAGAGACTTGTTTTCTGAGAGACTGGCATACTGCTGCTATTTAAGTTGCCTGGCCTGATAGTCAGCCCAAGGTTCTTTCTAGTGAGGCCATCTGGTCCTTTGGCGATCCAGTCACTAAGTCATTCTATCACTGATTATCGGTCTTGTGGCTACTTGAGTGACTCCAGCTGGCAATAAACATTGATTTAGTTGATGAAAAAGCCCTCAAGATGCTCACTAAGATTACAAACCTGAGCAACTAGAGCAACCTCGACCAAAACAATTTCTGGCAAAAGAAAACAGGGGGAACTCCCCTCCAAGAAACTTAGCAGCGCCACATTGTTTCTAAGATTCCCCCTCCACTATGACCAATCCGACTGTGGATGACCAAGCATCTTTCCATGCGGAATTAAAAAACTACTACAGATCAAAACTGTTAGACAATGGGGACACCAGTTCCCTCTCCAGAACATCAAACGCAGAGGAGGTCAATCAGCACTACTACCACCATAACGTTCAAAACAATTCAGCTCCAAATAATGGGCACCACATTTAAGAGGAAAAATCTGTTTATGATAACTATAATAATCAACTAGAGGTGGGTGACTAGACTGCCCACAGCAAAGCCTCCATGATCTCCCTAGCAATAACGTAATGGACGCAGGGGAAAATGCCTTGGGTTGCTGGGCAACTCTAGATGACACATTAACAACCATGGGTCAAACAACCATCATGCATGCAGACAAGTTAAATACACAATTAATTATTCTACCATTAGTGGAAAATTAAGTCAGAATCATCAACACTGGCCTAGACAGTTTTAATACATTAATTGTGAAAGCCCAACAGCTAGCGGATAAATCAGTAGACCCATGTTTCTGTTTGCATCTTTTAGAGGAAGTTTTAGCCCGACAGCAATAATATCAGATCTAATCAGATAAAGCAAATCTAAAAATTACTATTTCAGGCCAAAAGCTACTGTTGAGGTTTTGGATACCATCACCATGGTGTCAACTTGTCTACATTTTGAACACTCATCTGACACAATCTCAACAGAACAACACATGAAAACATCAGTCTCTCCTGGCCAACCATACAAGGAGGGTGAAGTCAACTACTTGTATGAACCTTATCTAAATGTTGAACTCTTATTTGATCCTGTCTCAACAAAACATCTCATGAAACACCAAACTTTTCTTGCCAACCATCTCGGAAGGGTGAGGTCAAGTACTCGGGTGAAGATCCATTAAAGCCATTAAAGTTAAATTTGAGTAGTGTGGAGTCAGCTATGAATAAGCTTTCATAGAAAAGCAGTAAACATTTGTGGAAACTAAACGAAAAACTCAGACACAAATAACTCAAGATATCTACTCCTTATTTGAGACCTCAAAGCTTGGGAACAAGACAATAAGTAATAATCTAAGAAAGGGTACATCATTGGGTAACACTGAAGGCCCAAAAACCCAGTACTGGTAAAGGAATGGTCAATCATACAGAGAACACAGACCGGGCTGATGTGTAAAAATGCCATCAAGGGAGTGCTCCAAACAATATGATAATAGCTACTGCACAGAGAGAGGAAATCAATGTGGGGCTAAGTTTGTATATTTCTGGAGTTAAGGCAAATTCTACAAGTACCGTAATGGCCGAATCAATGAATAGGGAGGGGAAATTTAACCCCCAGACTGGTAGGGAAATGCATAACAGACCAGCTGTCCAGGAACTCTCAAATCACCGCAAAAGAGTGCCTGGACCTAAATCCACTACAAGTAGTATGCACCCAAAATACCCCACAAACAATGGTTACTCAATTTTCTCAGATAAGCACAAATATGTAAAATAACCCTGGTAACTCAAAACCGAGAGACAGGAGTGAAGGGATAGAGAGACCGTGCTCCAAAACGATGCTTTCATCTGCCCACCAGCACCTAGTCTGATATATGGGATTTGAGAGAAACTTCGACCATGAGGGGGTTAGTGTTTCAGAAGCTTGGTGCAGAAAGGCAAGCTCTTGGCGAAGTACCCAGCCCCTTTAATCAAGAAAATGAGCAGTAGGAAGCTGAAAACTATGAGCAAGCTCTAATATTTCATCCAGAATATGTTTCTCTCAGACATGAAGACATCCCGAATAGACATACTCAATCAAACTCTTAACGCCACACCCTGGCCTGGAAGACCTTAAATATATTGCATTTATTCCCAGGACAAAGGGGCTACCAAAGTGCTGATTTGAGAAGTTGAGATAGCAACATGAGCGCAGGGGCACTCAAACACATTGGCAGAATTGCAGATCACCATCAGCAAATTGACTGTGAAGTAACACCCGTATACCTGAATGTAATAAAAAGCCACCAGAACCTCGAGGGTACCAGCGATCCGATGAGCATTCTAGTGGTTTGTGATGTTGAGGCCAATTCCTCTAAATTGCAAGGAGAAGGAAGTAATGGAACTAAAGACCTGGAGGCGGAGGTGGAGGACAGAGGTGTGGAAGGGGAAGGAGCGTGGCATAAGGACGAGCCAGCAAATGGAAATCGGGAGCTGGAAACTCAAAAGACATCAACAACAGTGACAATGGCGAGAGGAGGCAGCCTGTGGGAGAGCATACAAAGCAAAGAGGAAACACCAGTAGCAAGTTGCAAGGAGGGGGAGGCAATTTCCATGGGGAGAGGTGGTTTGGACTTGGACGCATGGGCTCAGGTGAGTGACCTGTAGGAATTCAGGAAGTGGAAAGTGGTGGGCGGGGGTACGGGAAGCAAAATTTGGCAAGTGAAATAGCTTGGTTGTACAAAGTTCACAGGTGTTTCAGTGGTGGCACAGATTTTACTTGAGTGTCTTTTCTTCACAAACAGTACGAGGGTGCACACAGACAAGAGTTTTTTGGTGGGAGAAAAATTTCCCTCAAAAGATTAACAATATGATGTGGTCTTGGACCCAGTATGGGGTACTAGGAGCCAGATTAATAAAACATATGCCCTTTTATTCCCAAGGGTGCATTGCGTCACTGTCAGGCCAGAAGCCAAGGAGTACAGTTGGTGAACCCAGGAAAAAGACCCAGTGTGTGGTTTGTCCTTACTGGAGAGTTTCCAAGCATGTACTAAATAAAAATTGTTACACCCACATCTACTCTGTAATGGCGTCCAGTCCATCATCCTCTTACATTGATCTAAAAATACCCATGGATCCTGGTCAAAACATACTTCCGGAAGCAGTAGCTGGATTCTATCCTTTGTTGTTCAAAGGGCTCTCAAAACCCATGGTCAGGAATAGAGGTAATTAAGATCAGGAAGGATCTAGCTGCCAATAAAATAGTGTGCTTGTTGACATCCAGCTCATACTGATTGGTGACAATCCAACACTGGGAACAAAATATCGCTTCCCTTTATGATAACATCTCTTCTAACTAGCCACTTAGGTTACAACTTTTCTCCTGGAACATTCCAGGCTTAAACAACCTCATCATAAATACTGACACAATGGAGAACATTAGCAAACAAGACAGAGTATGCTTGCAAGAGACATGGTAGTTGGTGGCTACAACATGGGAGGACTTCTTTGAATTCTTCACACTAGCTGAACCATCTGTCAAAGGGAGCCATTCCTATAGGAGAGTTTCAATCCTGATACACAAATCGCTGGTGCTTGAGGTAAAGGAGCTCGCAAGTGGACTGGGTGCTTATATCGTTTTTCAAGTAGTTGCACTAAGCAAAACTCACTGCAGAAAAGCAACTCTAATGGTTAGCAGAAGTATCTACCTACTTCCAAAGAAAAGAACTTCAGTTGGAGATATCCTACATTTTATCAAAACCTTAAGGCAACAATATCAAGAATCCATGTTGGTGCTGGCAGGAGACTTCAACATCTACCTACTAGGAACAATGGAACCCCTACTATGGCAGAAGAAGGAAGATATTGCATGGCATAGTCTGGAGATTTTTTAAACAGAGAAGGACCAGGAGCACTTTTAGGTTCAGCATACATGCTGCTTTCCTTATTGACAAACCTATTCTCAAAAAGTATGCAGCTCCTATTGTAGTAAACCAAAGACCAAGGAAGAGAAAGAAACTCCCCAAGGAGAGGCAAGGTCAGTAAAGAGCTGAGCTCTGGGATCCTAGGGGATTTTGTTGCTCAGGAGCAGGAGCCCTTGGGTGTCTTGCTTCATCCTCAGGCTAGCACCTCATTTTGCCAGCAATGGACCCCTCAAAAAGAGGAGATCTTTTGCCTGGAATAAAGCTGATGGATGAGGTGTCCAGAAGGTAGATTGGTGGCTTGAGTAATTAAAAATAACTAAGCGTTCCTGAATTCTGACACCCGGCGTGGAGAGGCGTTTTTTTATTTTTTTCTGTTGACGCATGCAAGATTTGTTTTTAGCGCTCGCTCATGAGTGCCACAATATTCTTAGTCCACTAATAAGCACAAACAAGATTTTGCACCAGGTTCTGCAGCTGCCGGCCGTGGCGGCGCCAATATAGTGCTGCTCACAAATGCCCCTCGAGTGGATTTTCTATTTGAGAAGCAGCTAAGTCTACTAAGAAAGAGTTTAAGTGGGTTTTCTTCCCAACAGACCATTCAAGTAGTTGTTTTAATGAGAGAAGCATGTTTTGTTTAAATAAATAAATAAATAAAAAAAACTTTTCCAACAGAAAGGAAGTGATTCAGAGACTCCAACTTCTTATCCAGCAGGCTCCTCATGGTGATTTTCCATCTTCTGGTCACGTTTCACTTAGAGTTTGAGGTGGGAGGATCACTCTCTGTCTGCTGCATATATACATTTGGATTTAAGGACTTTGTTTTTGCGATATCACACGTTAAAAAATTATTATATAAGGATGTTGTTAGTTTGCTAGGGCATGCACCAGTATTTCTTTGCACTTTAATTTGATTTTAAAATTTCATTGTAGTGGGTGGCCTGGAGTTTAAGTAGGGGCCTGGTTATTATTTTAGGCATTTTATTGTCTCTGTCTGTCTGTCTGGCCATGCGGCCAGAGGCCATTTTATGTAGTCTGTGTTCATAGGCCTGAGTGTGTTCTTTGTTCCCCATGCCTCCTGGCTCACTCTTGTTGTTTGACCATGTGGCTGTCAGCCATTTTGTGCATCCAGCCCATGTGCCTTTGTCATTGGTTTGATTATGGTCTTTGTTCCCCCATGCCTCCCTGCCTTGTCCACCCTCCCCCACAGCAGCCAATTCTCCAGAAAGCCTAACCACTCCCAGGCCCGATGCCTGCTCCCAGCATGGATCAGCGGTAGCAATGCACAAAAAACACAAGTGATGCCACCTCCCCTTCTATAAGTAAATAAATAAATAAAAATGGGTCAAGGATGCACCCATTAGCAGCGTCAATGCTTGTACTGTGAGACTAGCAGCCGCACTAGCGCACCCACTCCCTCTGCCGTCATGCTCTGCCATGGTGCTGGGTGGAAAAAAAAGGGGAAATAAATGAAGGAAGGACAAAAGAAAAAATAAAACATTTAAAGGGAAAAGCAAATAGAACAATTAAATATCAAAAGTCATGACCAACACACAAAAATTTATAAACATAAAATATACAAACCAAAGACACACACTGATGCAATACAGGAAAATGAGGGGTGGATGATTTAGATGAGGGTGGGATTGAAAGGATTAAGGGTATATTAAGTTAGGCCCATCACCTTGCACAGAAAAACAGAAGAAAACAAAATGGGCACGCACCTGCCAAGCTTGTGGTGCCTTTTATGTGCTGTTTTCAGCACAAGATAGTGCATTGCGCTTCTGAACATGAAAAATGTACTGCAAATGGGTGCATCAAGCAATTCCACCTGTTTGGGACTTCCACGGAGCTTGCAGAGTTTTTGTCCTGCTTTGTGGATTTCCGGGTAGCAGAAATCCATGAGCTCCACCCACCCCTTGTGATTATCCATTATGAAATTTCAAAATTGTCATCGTTCAATGGTTGCACGGCGTTACTTGATATACCTCCCATTCCTTGTTGATTCAGGAATCTCAAGAACTTCTGTAAACATCTACAGCCCACACACTTTACCTTGTTGCACTTAAATATTGTTGAAATATGGCAAAGTTGGTAAAACAATACTCTGTCCACAAAAAGATTTTTATAGTGATTTTAGAGTCAATTGGAAAAGATGTTAAAAAAAAGCACTTTATTTTGCAGGGATCTTTGAATATGTAACTTCATAAATTCGGATGCACTCGACTGAGGGCGGCAAACCATGGCGCAAAGAATAGTTCAATCATATGGTCTGAACTGGACAATTATAAACTTTTTCAGCTGTTCTTACATTTTCTCTGATAAATTGTTATGGTTTTTTATTAACTTGAAACAATACACATTTTATTATTATTGGCAACCCCCGCCCCCCTGCAGCAAAAGTTTAAAAAACACACAGTAAGACACTTAGGTAATTGAATCCATGATCCCAGGAGAGCTTACCATATTTTAAATCACTCTGAGCTGGAGCTCTATGCTTTTCAGCAGGAGTCCTGGATGCCCTTGTGGTTGGTTGTATGGCCGCACTTTGTGTTTTGAAACATGATAAAAAAAAGACTCAGACACATTTAATGTTTTTTTTATTACAAGTAATTTGAGACAATCACCATTATTAAACATTGAAATGTGTGATTTTTTTTAAATATACATTTGAATATAATTGGAGACTTTTGACAAAGCCACCAAGTCTGCATTATATATGTCGATGTGCTGACCCCTTGATAAAGCCAATAGGCCCTCTATTTTTGATATTTTGACCCATTGGCAAAGTTAGTATGGTAAGTTACAGTGTCATACCGGTCACCTTCACCAATTTGGCAAATACCGCCCCTCAGAAAATTACCACCAAAGGGAATGTCCAATTAAGATGCAGGAAAGTGGCCCCCTCAATGCCACATGTGGGGCATGAGGAGGGCCTCCCAGGGTAGATATTGCACAGTATAATCCATGTAAGGTAAGTATGCTGCAGGAAGTTAAATTGGACCACCAACTACATGACTACATTGTCTTCTTTTGACCAAGAACAAAAACTTCCACCTTATTGGAGTCAAGATTTAGACTATAATTAAACATTAATTTTGTTGTGGCAGAGAGACATTTGTTAAACCATATTTTATTAAACCCATGTTGTTACCCACCTCAGTATTGAAGAACTTACAGGTGTATCTCGATGAGAGGGTACTTCTCAACACCTAGGTAAATGAAACAGTGGCCATCATAATTTCCCAACTGAAGTTGCTAAAAAATATTTTTTTACTTCAGAATGGAACCAAATTAGACCTTTCCTTTGGTAACAGCACCTAAGAAAGATAGGAGCATTGAGACAGAAGAAGCTGGAATGATAGAAAGATGCAATAACAATAAAAAAAGAGTTAATGGTTAGGATCCCTGCTTTTTTTGTTTTAACCACACAGAAACCCAAAAGCCTACCATTACTGAAGTCACTTGAGGTGAAACTGTCAACTTTGTCACAAAAAGTAAAACAAAGCACTATCACAGCTACGTTTAACTATGATTCCCATACCCCCCCATCATTGACAAAATGTGAACACTTGACCACCCTGCATTTCTTTGGTGATCAATCATTCAAGGTAAATGCAGCTGCATATCCAGGAGTGTTACTAGATAGGCCTTTTAGGTAGTAATACTTACTCCAGCATATGCTCCTCATTCTGTCATTCTGTTGGTTCTGGTGAGACCTTGCTTACCCATTTGCCTTGACTCTTAAATATTGGCATTTTTTGTTCTCATTCATTTGGAAGGAAAACTCACCATGGTGCTTATGCTTGGCGGTTCAGCCCTGCTCCAAGACGGACAATGCCAGAATACAGTTGGTACTATTTTCATAGTTGTACTTTCCTTATTGTAAATAATTTAAAACTATTTGTACTCCACATTCTGCAATCTAGATAACTAAACTGGGAGTTTCTTCACTACTGATGAATGTTTGAATTGTATTAACCTGTTGTCTTCTTCCATGGCAGATGGACCTTGCCAAGGGAGTACCTTATTCCCCTAGGTGTACTCTGATTAAATGTCATCAAACCACTTCCCCCTCCCATAATCGTGACATTTGGTGTGCATAATCTATTTCCACCATCATCATATCTTAATCTTGGTGGAGCGATGTGGCTTAAGTAACACTGAATCTCTCCAGGAGGAGGTAAAATTCCGCATTACCCACACCTTCTCCTCTACTGTGCCCATGGGAAATGCTCTTAATGGCCAGTAATAGACAAACTAGGTAGTGTACGATTTTTAAAATGCTTCGTTAATCTAGCTGCCAAAACCTCCGGACCTGTACCTGGGTGTAACAATAGTGCATCTTTTGCCACAGTCAGTGCTATAATGCGAAATGTGATGATGCCAGTCTTTGTGTGATATGCCACTTATTTTATTTTGGTCAGGATCCTTTTGTAGGTTTACCGCGTTGAAACAAGAAGCTTTGTGTCTTGTGGCATTTTCCCTGTTTGGGCCTTTCAAGGAAAGGAACAGTGAAAGCCAAATGGCCCCCACCCTGAAACTCACCATGGCTAGCTTAGTTTTCTCCACTAGAGGACTCTGTCTCCTGTGTCTACACCCAGGATTTTTATACTGCAGCAGGTTCTCTACAACACTCTCTTATCAGCACTAGTCTGTGTACAAAATCTGAACTAGACAACAGATGTAAACGGACCAAGCAACAAATAAGATCATGATCTATGCAACAATGACTGATCACATGTACTGGCGGAGTCAACCACCACCTCTGCTCTGAAAAGGATTGGGTGGGAGGCACAGCAGTGTAGTATGGCATCTTATTATGGGTGACAAGTCTGAAAGATGAATGGAGTTTGGGACATAGCTGTTATCAAATTTCCCAAACTGATAAATTTGTGATAAGGCCAGAGGATGTCCCTGGTGATGGGTTGGGGAAGGAACTATTAGAGAAGGTTATAGTAAATGATGGAATTGATGTGCCAGGTTTTGTGCTCTGTCACAAGGTGGATGTTGCTTAGTTTACCTTGAGTATTGTGTAATAAACAGCATCCTTAAGTAAATCAGCAAATAATAAACGAAGGGAAACCATAATCTTTGTAAAAAATAAATAAATATGTATTTAACAAGGTTTCCAAACAAGCAATAGAAATGAAGAAAACACACCAAAATCCATCCCAACACCCTCTTTCTTTCAATAGTCCCTCCCCAACAAGAAACAAACTGTACATAAAAAAAGATAAAGACTTTTAGCGCAAATATTTGTATATATTGGATATCATTTAAATTGTCTTAGACTTGACATCCTTGGTGTGGTATTCCCCGAAACATTTTGCCTTCTCTCCGCCTGTTTTTCTGAATTTGTTTTTTTGGCTTTTGGACTCTAGCAACGGTTATCAGTAATAAAGTGCACAAAGTGCTTGTGTTCTCTACTTAAAACATGGGAAACCTACTAGCACAGTTAATTTACTTGTAAGTCCCTAGTACATGGTACTACATCTTCCAAGGGCCTTTAAGTTAAAAGCTACTAGTGGGTCTGCAGTACTCCTTCTGTGACCCACTAAAGAACGATTTTAAACAGGTCTCAGGTCTACCATTGAAGCTTGTAGTGCAGTTTTGCCTTGCCATTTCGCCACAGTAAAATAAGTCTTTTTCCATGTCTAAACATTTCTTTTTAAAACTTGTAAGTCACCTCGAATCAAAGCCTTAAAGGCTCATTGGGCAGGGTGTACTGTATTTAAAAAGTAGGACATGTATACATAAATCTTACTTGTCCTGGCAGTGAAATCCCCCTAAAGTCATTTTTGACTGTTGCAATGCCAATCTCCCTCATTAACCTGCACTGGTTTACCTTAATACATTTAAAGTGATAACTTTGGATTGGAAGCAAATAAGGTTATGTAGTGTAGACTCAAATGAATTGTAATTTAAAATCCTCTTAAATGACAAAGTTGAATTTTGAGTTGCTATATTGAAAATGCTACTTTTAGAAAGTTGGCATTTTCTTATTTCAATCATTTGTGCCTTCTGCCAGGATCCGGACACATGTGAATGGCTCTGCTGTTGGGGTTTGTGCATTGTGCGAAGGGGATGTGGGTGTGGACAGGATGGACCATCCTGGCAGGTTGGCTGGGAAGGGGTTGTACCTAACCTCACATACAATTCAAAACACTTTGCCTCCTGTCTGCACAAGAGAATCTGACACCAGGCTGACTGTCTTTTGTTGCCACTCGGACCATCTGCAGCCTTGTCAGGGGTTGGGGATGAACTTTCCAGAATTAGATGTGGTGGTATGACTGGGAACCCCACCCAACACAGACTAGCATAAGGTATACAAAATGGACCTCCAGAGCCACTCATAATAACACTCCTGTTCATTACAGAAGGAGTGCCCTGCTGCCAGAGGACTACCTTGTTGTCTGAGAAGGAAGGCTAGACCTGCTTACCTCCATCCCAGGGTAACTCAAGTGTCTCAAATGGTCATTTGGCTGACACGGTGTTTGAGCTACAGTGAAACAACCAACTCCAGGGCCTTCAATGCAACTGCTCATCTGACCTGCTGCCATTTCATCTGTTTGAGCCCTGCTGGCCACTGCTGGTGTGCGTTCCTGATCCCCAAGAGGTATCCCCTAGGTCCTGCACCTCTGGTTGCCATCAGTCTGAGCTCCACCAAAGAAAGGTGAAACCCTGAAGTCTGAGCACTTCACAACTTCAAATAGGACCGTTCTTGCCAAGACTCTGCTCGGCACAATGAGTGCCTGTGTGAAAAGTGTGGAAGACCTGCTCTTCAAACTACGGTGACTGGCAAAGATGACTGGCAGCAAGAGATCTGCACTATGCGCTACAGCAACGACAGCCAGGGGATACCACAAATGTGAATTTTCAGCAACTACCGTCCACAACGCCAGACTGGATCTTCAGACTACAGCGATGACCATACGCAATGCTCTTTGTGCTCATCACAGCCTCCTTTACCCTGAAAAGAGCTCTCTGCAGCAGACTTTGGGAAGGTAACTCTTTCAATTTCACTGACCTAGTTCATTTTATTTATTGTGAAGACTATATGTTAGTGATCTGGGGTTGACAGAGTGACACTGCAACTTGTTTATGGTCCTTCTTTTAACATGTATTGCGATTAATAATTGCATTGGATATTCACATATATAGATGTACGGCGCTTATCAGATATAATCTATTGTTGATTTGCTATTCACTGCATATTGTAGAGGGGAGAAAGGATATATTCTTTGCTGCATCTCCATAAACAAAATCTTAAGTAGAAACTTTCTCTTTCAGGAGATTCTTTTGTTTATATATATTCATACCCAGTCTTCTAGGGGTTTACTAATTTACCCTAGCTTGTTGTGTTTAACATATGTCTGCAGGGGCCTTTGCTTTCAATAAAGGTGGGCCCCTTTTAAGGGGTTATTAAATTAATTGAATGTCAGAACAAGAAACTTTGAGCTACAGAGAATATATAATCAAATGTGACTATAAACAGGACATTTTGCAGCAACTGAGCAATGACAGACAGTATAAAAGACTCCACGGTGACCCCACAACATATATTTACAAGATAATATATTAATTTACTAAACAAGGTTTCAATAAGTCTTGGCTAAGTAAGAATGTTTGTATATCTAAATAAATCGGACTACTCAATCCAGCTCTTTATGCACCACGGAAGATACATAGGAGCATAAATAAGATTCCTGATCATCCCATTGTGGCTGGTTGTAACTCCATACTACAGCCTTTAGCTGAATATCCAGATTTTTCATTAAACCCTTTATTCCTCTAACTAAATCTTTCACCAATGAAAGCAGAGCAGTCAGTCAACTAGAAGGTGAAATGTTTAATTCCATAGAAGAGAGACTTCTCATTATGAATATAAAAGCCTCTATGCTAACATCCTTCAGAAAGAAGATTTAGGTATCATTCATTCGGTCCTTGAAACTTCCCCCGGCTGCACAGAGTGCCATCATCATTCATAGTACATTGTGCTTCCATTGCATTAGTCAAACCTATTTCAATTTTAATTATTTTTATGCGCCAATTAAAGAAGTGGTGATGGATGTAGGCTTTGCTTTGGACACAGCTAATCTGTATGTGGCACACTTTAAAGGGAAGATCTAATCAGATAGTAATACATTCATTTCACATATTCAGAAATGGTTATGATGCATTGAAGACATCTTCTTGATTTGGCGTGGCTCCCTGTACAACTAATATAATTTCACAGTTGGATTAACAACTAGAGCACCCACTTACAATTCTCTTTAGATTACAGATATTCTTAAATTATTTTTAGATTTATTTATAAAAACTGATTGTGATGCCCTTTTTTTGAGTGTATACACAAAACGTAATGCAAGGAACATACTACTGAAATATGATAGTCATCACCCTAGAAATATGAGGGATATTCTACAGTTTTGACAATTTTAAGAATCAGATGCAACTGTGCCAAAAAAACACAGACTATTTTGCGGAAACTAAAAATACTGTCATCTGAACTAGTTGTAAGAGGTTATCCACTAAGACTACTTACAAGGTCCCTTAACAGAGCATATATCAACAGAGACTTCGGGCCTTAATATGAGTTGGGTGGTTGTTCCATAGCAGACAGTACACATTCTGAGGCTGCTGGCAGGGGCCCCTGCACTACCACCGGCATGGTCGAGGGCAGTGCAGGGGCTGCCCCAGACCTCCAACACTGCCTTTCCGCCAGCCTTTCATGGCGGGACACCGGCCATGAAAAGGCTGGTGGAAAGAAGTTGTGATCAACAGGGCGGTCCCCAAACTTGGCACCGCTGTGGCTGACCACAACTTCAACTGCTCCCAACCAGTCAGGATACCCGATCCCGGCAGTGGTCTCCTGGCGGTCCGATAGGCAGGATCGTAATCTGGTGATCAGACCACCAGGACTGCAGCAGTCAAGTCACCACCACCACCAGTTTGTGGACTGCCAAACTCATAATTAAGCTCTTACTTTTGAAAGGAAAAGAGAAAAACAAAAATTTGTGTTTGGATTGTATGTATGACCACATTTGGAAAAGAAACTAATAACATTTAAAAAAAATCATCTTAAAAAAACTGATATTTACTAGATTCACCTAATGTGTCATTGGAGAGACCACTGATTGCCTTTAAGAGAGAATGCAACTTGAGAGAGAGCTTGGTCAAAGCTTATAAGGATCCTAATTTTTTTTTACAAAAAATAAAAAATTGCTACGCGGCTTGAGCCCAGTAGAGGGTCATTTGAAATGTGGCACTTGTACTGCATGCAACTTTACTTCAACCACTAGAAGTTGTTTTGTTAATGGTAAGGAGCAGATATTTTAACATAATTCTGAATGTGCGACCAAAAATGGTATATATCATATTGAATGTGCATGTAAACTGAAATACATTGTTAAACCAGCCCAAGAAGTTAGATGCAGGATCATCAATCGAACAATCCTGTGCAGAATGTGCCCCTGGTGAACCACTAACATTGCATCATAGTGCCACTAATATAAGATGGTTTGTTCTTGAAGTTGGTATTAGTACCACGAGGAACCATGAAGTCGATCATTTACTGACACAAAAAGGAAACAGGTGGATTTGGTGTTTTGATTCGGCCTCTAAAGGCCTTAGCTAACAGATCAAATTGAAAATGTTGGATATATTACCACTTTAGTGGTTGTTTACCTATCTGTTTTGCTTTTTTTGCATTTTTTAAGGTTTGTGTCCTATGAGTAATCATTAATATAATTATCTGCATGTACGTCTCATGTTTCTTAATCCTTTTCAGGGAACTAGTTATTGTGTAAGTTAGTTTGATTCTCAAGTCTTCTTTCTTTTGATTTAGTCTTTATTTTTTGCCTTGATCCAGCCATTCACATTAATTCATATATATATATACATATATATATATACATACACACATACATACATACACACACCTTAGTATTGATTGATTACTGTTACATTTACAAATTTATTGTTTTCCCTGAAAACCTTATAATGACTAACTGTTATTTTTACTGAGTTGGACATATATTCCAATATAGTGACTCGTTTTAGGAGGGATGCTTCATATTCAGACATGGTTAATATATGTTTTATTTTTTTAATTATAATACTATTTCACATATATATGTTTTTTTCTTTAGTCTGTTTTCCTTCATTAATGATTTATGCTGTTTATCCATTTGTTTCATTTTAATTTAGCTTGGTTATTTTATCCTTTATTAGTTAGTATTATACTTATTAGTTAGTTCTATATTTATTTAGTTTTCATTGTTATATTCATTTACTGACAAGTGCTTGCCTTCTTATTAGCAATTCGAATGTGCTTTTGGCTATAACTAGCTGACTGCATAATAGGTTACTAATACTATATGTTTTTCTTCAACATGGCGGCTCCAGTTTTATTTTGAATGTGGTGTTTTGTGTCCAATATGGCAGCTGATCCACATGCGGTTATTTATATGTTTGTTGCACGCGTGGCAATGTGGACTGAGCTAAATAATGCTTGCAACTCTTCCCACATTTATTGCCTGCAAAGAGGATTATTTCATTGATTTATCTTTGTGCTGGTGAGGAAACGCTGGGCCCAGGAAGAATTTCTCCCCAGTTCTTAAGCCACCAGTGCGCAGATGAGAAACAATCACACCCTCACCTATAGAAGTTGACTTTATCTTTGAATGATTCTCACTACTACACTCTTTGCCTAGTCCAATCACAAATCAATAACATTATACCATAAATTGTTCATGGTGTCTAGAATTGTTAACAGTAAATTAAACTCCAAACAGAGTAAGGTTTCAAAGCTTTATTACAATCCCAAAAATCAATGTCACATATATGATGTGCAAAACTGTATTGTAAACATACATGAAAACCATAGGCTGATAAACATCTGAAAAGATTTAGATTACGAAACATCAACAGTGTTAGAAACTCCACAAGAATAATAACATTTAGCAACAGCACAACATGCACATTATTGTTAGATTCCAATTCAGATGATGGTGACATCAGTAAATCATCAAAATAAAGTTTAACATTCAATTTAGGATTTCAGAGCTGGGCCATTCCTATCACCAACACGAATGTGGACCTGTAAGTGGGGGAACAGACTAACAGGTGGACAAAAGGGGAAAAAAAAAAAATGGAGACAATTTGGAAAATCATCTAACTGGGGCAACTCACTAAACAAATACGCTGGTGTAAATGCCAAACTGAAAAGGGAACAAGAACACACATTTGGTTACACCTCTCTTCTTGGGACAACATACAGCAATGATTCATCAGACAGGATGGTCACCTTCTTCCTGCGTCACTTGACAGCTGCATCAGGGCAGTGCAGAACACGAGCTGCACATAGAACAGATCAGCAGTTCAGAATTAGTTGGCCTTATTAGTACTGAACCTCGTAACAGAAACGGGCAGGTAAGACTATAATGAGAAAACTCATCTGGGGACTTAAAGAATGGAGTGTGACAGCAGCCTCAGTTTCAAAGTTCTTCACTAATTAGAAGTATGCCCAATCCATTCATTTGTCCTTCAGGTGGGCGCACTCGGACATCAAATTCGGCATCCAATCGCTGTAGATGGCATCATCAAATTTGCTATTCTGAAACTTTAACGAAAGTGGATTGTTATTGGCCGATTTCACACATTTCCAACAAAATATTACATTCTCTAGTTATTTGTTAATTGAGATCCTTTCTCACGATACACAATGAATGGAACTAATACATTTCCCATGAGAACTTCAAATTTATGGTCTTGTTGGACAGCTAGAATAAAGAAAGCAGCATTGTTGCTTCTAAAACCTGTTTCTTGCTTTCAATAGGACATTCAACAATCACATTAACAGCATAGGAAAAAATTCAGGTCAGAGGGGACAGAATAAACAAGTGATTTTCCATCACTGCTGAAAAATGAATCTTTCAAGCCTAGTCAAGCTAAGAAAGCCTTAACGCACATTAACAAACCTATTGCACACCTTACAATTTACATCAATTATGCAAAGTAAATTATTAAATTGCAAACATTGTAACATGTTAGGACTAATTTGAATGTGCATTTATTTTTCTGCACACATGGAACTTGTAATAATAAAATCAATTTAATTCAATACAAGTATGATTTAATTCCTATTCATTTAACACTTTCAATTTGTAATCTACATTTTAATAAAACACCCTTAATGTTAACTCCTTTTAGTACTTTCAATTAATAAAATTCAAAATGTTCATGTTAAAACGTGTTTAAAACGAGTAGTGCCTACATGGCTCATCATAATTCGAACAAGCACATTTTACAACTCTAGTTATCTTCTCTGATAGGCCTTTAATTGTAAGTTAATCACCATATGCTAACTTCTATGCCACCAATGTATTAATAAAATTGAATCTCTTAATGGTAAGCTTTCAAGGTTAGTCTTGTTCTTGCATATTTCAGTAGATTGCTTTTCACATATATTTTCATTGACAATAATGTTTTACTTACAGGCTTTTCTGTTTCACAAAGTATTTCATGTAAGTACTTATGTTGGTTTCTTCCTTCTTTGGACTTAAATGTTTTTTTTTCCCTGTTTGGATTCATAGGTCTTTTTAAGGATTCCTATTCATCGACTCTTAGGATTCTCTGCTCTCTGGACTAATTGGAACATTCATTGTTATTTCTGATCTACTGATCTGTTTAGGAGTTACTAAACATTTGTGATACTTATTGTAAGTATTGCACTTATTCCGAGGTGCTAGGTATTGGTTTTCCATTGTCTTTCTCGTTTCATACATATTTTGGAGATTGGTTCCACTTATTTGGGCTTGTTTTGCACTGAGTGTTCTGGAATCTCATCCTGGTACTACTAATGGTGTACTTCATTATTTATTACTCATTTATTTTTCATAATCTTATTTTCATTTCACTATTAACTCGGATTTTTTGCAAAGGTGTGAAGACTCTTGTAAAGTAATTTAACCGAAAAAATAAAACACTTTCTCCAGACTATGGCCTCCTGTACTTATTAGACAACAAGAGACTTAAACGATGTAGTAATCACCACAATTAGTAGATCTAAAGGAGTACCAAGTACCTTGCCTCAAGGAAATCGTTGATGAAGTATAAGTAGGAGTATATAATCGAGGGATCACTTTGGATTACCGTTTGGAATCTAAAGTTTTATTTTGGTAGTTTTTTATGGTAATTTGCGGTTGACAGCAGGATAGTGCAATTTGTTTATGACACTCCTTTAATGATCTATTGTGATTAATAAATTGTATTTGATATCGATGTATATCAAAAAGTGCTGCTTATTGTTTATAATCTGTTTATTTGCCATTCATTGCATATTGTACTAAGGAGAGAGGATATACTCTTTACTGCATCTCCATAAACAAAATGCTTTGTGCTTTTAGGCACCATTTTCACGTAAAGCTTTAGACTTGAATATCTCTGGTTCTACTGACTAAATATTTTTTTTTTATCTTTTTATTTATAAAAATGTATTTTTTTTACATTGGTTTTAAGGTTTTTGACTTCATCTCATGGATTGAGAGGAACAAGGGTGAATATAAAGTACTGTTAATGGGTGATCTAAACTGCAACGTATCTAACCACTCTTGCTTTATTTTGCGATGCAGAGAGGGGATTGGTTTTTAATATCCCGTTTTTATTGTTCCCATCTAACTCTAAAACAGGTAAAAGGGGTCATATCCTATTAAAGCATATGAGGTAATGTGGTTATTTGATCTTAAATGAGAGGTTCAAGTCAGATCTACCAGCCCAATTCACTTGTAACTAAGCAGGGCTGTTCCATTATCGATTATTCTGTTGCTTCTTATGCTATAGCCCAGTCTGTTGAGGACCTGATAATGTAGGATTCCTCATTTAGTGATCATAGGATTTAGGACCTTACATTGAAGTTAAGTCTGACAGATGTGGAAACCTGGAAAGCTGATGGCCAAGGAATTAACCTTAATAAGTATACAGGAAGAACCTGTTGGTTTTCATAAAAAATGATTTATTTAAGAGAATGTCTTGAAAGGACTATTCAGACTCTTGATGACTGGATTGGGGACACTTCACTTTTTTTTTTTAATGAAGTTATGGGTATGATAGTAAAATGAAATTAACAGATTAACTAGGCTACCGTTTATCATCTTCTTGAAGGAAAGGGGTGGAATGATCTCACTTTTAAAGAGTAGGCAAGCAAGATTAAAGGCAGGCCTAATAAGAGATTATGGGCCTGATTCTAACTTTGGAGGACGGTGTTAAACCGTCCCAAAAGTGGCGGATATACCACCTACCGTATTACGAGTCCATTATATCCTATGGAACTCGTAATACGGTAGGTGGTATATCCGCCACTTTTGGGACGGTTTAACACCGTCCTCCAAAGTTAGAATCAGGCCCTATATTCTCTCCCTATATGCAGAAAATTGTAATACTGATTCTAGAAATATGAACTCAGTGTCTATTCAAAGCTATGATAAAAATCGCTATGAACCACACTCAGCAGTCGAGATCAAGGTCTTTATCAGAGACCTGTGAAATTCTGGTTTAATGGGCCCCTGGTATGGTCTTTGCAAAATGTTTGTTAGAGCATTTTACCACCTGGGCAGAAAGTAATCTGATCCTTCCAGTAAAACAGTCTGGATTTAGAAAAGGTCATAATAATCTAGATAACATCTCAGCATTACAGCTGATAAAAAGAAGAATATGTTACAATTAGTGGTAGTGCTCTTTACACTGCTTTCATAGATCTCGACAGCATTTGATGAGGTGGATCATTTAATTTTATAGGCGTCCCTGCTAATTTGTTCCATCTGATTAGAACTTTGCACTCTTCAACATGGTACAAAGTAATGATGGGAGGTGACCGAGGTTTGTCATATGAAATGCAGACAAAAAAAATTAAGGCAGGGATGTTTATTGGCTACGTTACTTTTTTTAATTTTTATTGTTTTGCATGATCTACCTACCACCATAGCAAAAAGCCATGGTTTTGCGCCAAGTATCATGGGACACCCAGTGATCTGTTTATTGTATGCAGATGACATTGTAGCAATTGACCTTACTCGTAAAGGGCCGGATAAGAGTTTGGTTGCCATTAATGACAACGTTGAACAACATTATTTGAAGATAAATGTTGCAAAATCACAAGTGGTGTGTTTTTTTTAAGGAAAAAAAACTGTAAAAAGTGAAATTTCAAGGTGCATGGACTCTCAGAGGATAGTGTGAGTAAAGTCCTACCGTTGCTTGGGGAAAATTATGTCTAGCTCCCTCAGTGATTGCAAAAAGAACAAGTGATGGACAGAATGCTGAACAATGTCAAACATTCACCCTCAGTACAGAGATCTGGGCCTAAATCCATCCTTTTTTTTGCCACCCATTCCAGTTTGGACCCAGCCATATGCAAATCAGTCTTGACCCTGTTCCCCATGGGAACAGTCCAGCCCGAATTGCCAAGCCAGGTCCTCCCTGGACTGAAAACAAGCATCCCAGGACCGGTTTCAGGGTATCACCCTTAATCAGCCAGGCTAGCTTGACTCCAGTGGCATGGGGAGCAAGGGATACAAAACATATCTAATAATAAGGGCAAAGTGTGTACACAAGCCTCAGGGTTAGGTGCATTTGTTTAAGCCAGTAAATAGATGTCATTTTGCCCACCTCCTTACAATTTATCCAGCGAAGATTCCTGCCACTCTGCTACATGCAATAGAACTTATAAATGTAGCAGATTGGAGCTTTTTAGATAGAACTGAGGGCAAATTTGAGGACGTTTGGTTTCTATTAATACTCTGGTTTCAACTGCAGCCTTGAGATTAGAGGTTGGTATAGTTCTTCTGTTCAAGGCTTAGCAGCGGTAATCGAGAGGGCTATCTGTTTAGTTCACAGTAATGAAATGTCATTAAGGCATCTTATTTATAAAGAGACTCATCACTCTGAGAGAAAGTACAGATTTTTTTTAATTTTTAAAATGCTTTAGAATTGTTGGAATTCGATCTTGATATAATTTTTGTTTTATCTCGCCTTCAGTTGAAAAGGTGTTTAAAGGATGGTAAGCTTCCAGCTAGACTTAGAGCATTGTAGCAGAAAGAGGAGGTTTGATATTTTAACTAATACTATCATTTTAATAAAGCTGAACCTTATTTAACCTGGAATCTTTCCCATGGGGTGAGGCGTTTGTATATTTTATTAAGTTTCAACATAATGCTGTTAAAGGATTTGACTCACAAATGGTATGGTGCTTTGTAAATTTGTGACTTGTGTCACACTGATGTGCAAGATTTAAAGCATGTTTTAATTGCATGTCCCAGTTTGTTGACACTGAGGACAGAATGGTTGAAACCCCTCTTTATTAAATTTGTGGTATGCTCTTCAAAAAATGCCCTTGATCTTCTGTTTAATCCCCCAAATGAAATGTTCTTCTTTTGAATTTTTATTTTTAAGACATTCTTAAATATAAATTGATGGTTTTATATAAAATAGAGGTATATAGCACTTTGGCCCTCATGGAGGGCAACGGAAGCACCGCCAACAGGCTGGCGGTGCTTCCTGGGCTATTCTGACCGCGGCGGTAAAGCCGCGGTCAGAAAAGGGGAACCGGCGGTTTCCCGCCGGTTTACCCCTGGCCCAGGGAATCCTCAAGCAGCGCCGCCATGGGGATTCCGACCCCCTTCCCGCCACCCTGTTTCTGGCGGTTTATACCGCCAGGAACAGGATGGCGGGAACGGGTGTCGTGGGGCCCCTGGGGGCCCCTGCACTGCCCATGCCACTGGCATGGGCAGTGCAGGGGCCCCCTAACAGGGCCCCACAAAGATTCTCTTTGGCTCAGAGAAGCAGGGAGCATCCTACAAATAACTAGGATAACTAACCTAACTATGTGGCTCGAGGGGCCTACCAATCGATCGATGGCTCTGATTTCCATTCGCTTGAGAGGGAGTGAGGACTCTGGCAGAACATCTACACTCCCTGCAAACTTATCTACAATTGGCCTCAGTCCACTCAATCCAGCAGCTGCTCCATTTGTGGACTCAAGTAAGGCTAAAACAATACCAGCATCACTGGCTCTTGAAAAACATTGCCTCTTATTTTTTTTCCACCAATACTGCTATGCAATTTTGAGTTTAATTCCAAATCACGCATTCTGAATCAATTTCTTTGCGGACACTTGATTCAAAGCAGTCATCTGTTATTTGTCTCCCTAACTCATATTGGATCTGGGATAAATGCAAGGGTAACTTTTCAATCTAAAATTGTAGTGAATTTGTTTTTGCAAAGTAGTGTATGTTTCCAACGTAAAGGTATCGAGGTGTTGCCCTTCGATGAGAAAGTTAAACACCTAGTCAAGGGTTATAATAAATAAAATGTTCATAGAGGGAAGTGGTATTCTGTTCTAGCAAATGAGTACCCGGTGGATGAACCAAGAGAGTTGCATGTGTTGATAGGATCCAGTGGGAGATGTGTGGCCTATGGGATGTCTAATCATGAGGAGCCTGAGTATGCGGATGACAACCTCCCAAAAACTGGAACTGGCTGGCAGGGGCCCTGAACAGTGATTGACCATTGGTTCCCGTAGCATAGTATCTAGCAATGAACTAACTGTGGTTTCTTGAAATGTGGGAGACATCAAGAAAGGCAATGAGAAATGGATGTTCTTAAAGGCATTAAATGCTGACATTATCTACCTTCATGAAACCTGGTGTACTAGGGAGATCCATTGTGAGGACTATTTTTTCATTGTCTTTCTCATTTCATACATATTTTGGAGATTTGTTCCACTTAATGTAGTGCCAGCCCTTCCAGAAAAGGGCATACAAAAAGGGGGGGTTAGCTATCCTAACCAATAGGATCAACTGGAAATATAAGAGTTTTAAGGATTCTTCTGAACTCACCCTACCAGTGATTATACCCTAATAGAGGAGGGAGTTTATTGGCCTCCATTCTATTGCTGAAATCCTAGATTCCCCCAGACATCTCTTACAATAATCTTGTGATTAACATCTTTGCCTTTATCAAAGCAGCCTTAGAGAAGGAAAACAACCTCCACATAATCCTGGTAGGAGATCTTAATTGTAAAAATTTAGAAAATGCTAATAACCTTTTCAGAGATATAGAAACAGAGGAAACTTTGTGTAAGCCCCCCTTGGCTCTTCCCCCAGAAAATGTGAGTTGAAAGGACAGGAAAGATACTCCTCAATCAACTGAGGAGAAATGGCTGCCTCACAGTTAATGGGAGATTATCTTCTGAGTCATCAGCACAGTGTACCCATAAATTCCTGTCAGGAGATGAAACTTTAGATTATCTCATTGCCACACACATTTCTTTCAACCAATTCGGTGACTTGAAAATAAATCAATCTAGCTATAGTGATCACATGCTGTTGGTATTTTCCCTAGATGCAAACATAGCACTAGATCTGTCATGTAAAGTTGATAGGGTCACCTCAAATTGTTTTAAAAAGTCAGGCTGAACTCAGTGGGATCCTGGAATGAAACATTTTAAAGGATGAGCCAATGTTTTCTACTCCTTTAAGTTAGTTATGATTCAAATTGTAACAAGTATCGCCTGTAAAGGGACATGGGCAAGATGGTGACTGAGTAGGTTGCATAATATGGAGCTCTGTGATGCCTGGCCTGTAAATCATCAACCTGACTCTCAGATACAGCTATCTGCTGAGAGAAGAGTGATCGGATGGAACTGGAGCATATCCGTCATCTCCCCCAAGGAACTGGAGGACCTCCATCGGAAGCTCTCTCCTACATTGGGCTCCGCTGTAGAAGCCTGTGATCACAGGCCCCAATGGAATATCATATCCGAGGGAGACCTGCTCGAGGAGGTGCCCTCCCTCCCTCCTTTGTACAACCTCAGGTTGTAACGAGGCCCCTGCCTGCTCGTTTGTCAGGCAGAGCAGACGTGGCCCAACCAACTGCCTTGCATCACAGCAGCACAGGCCCCAGAGTGCAGGACTGCTTACTGAGGCTATTGAATCTATCACACCAATGATCAGCAGGGCAGGGCAGATGGTGAGGGGTAGCAATCCTGAACGTACAACACCTGTGAGGGCCCCACCCACCACAGACCTCCCAGAATTGTATCCCCACACCTCTGAACCACGCCAGGGGTAAAAAATCCTTGATCGTCCGCCACAACAGCTCAGCATGGAGGTCACCTTGAGCACTTCATATCAGCTCACTTTACTGCCCCAAGGGGGGCAGAGATGCAGTGACACTGCCCTAAGGATCCATCAGCCATTTTGAGCTGTGCCTTCCACACCTTCCACAATTGGTGCCTTCCTGGGGAGAAGGCTCTCCCTGATACTCTTGTGTGATCCCCACTGCCCCCCCACCCCCCCCTTGGAGTGAGCTGTCCTTGTGCATAAACGACCCATACTGTGGAAAACCCAGATTGACTGCCAACATATCAAAGAGTGGACATATCTTCACCTGACAGTGGGGCAGGGGAGACAAGCCCCTCCCAGCACCTTTGTCCTCAGTACTGGTCCCTACATATCATCCACCTTTAGACCAATTACTTCTTGCCAGGCACCAGAGCTTCGATATCTCGCACCAGGTGCAGGGTGCAGTAGAATGGTAGTTCTCCCAACTCACTCCGCTGGAACCACTAACCAGACTCATCTGTGGTATTCCTACGGGTACTGCCCTCTTTGTATCCTATCAGCCTAAAATTGCAGATCAGGGAAACCCATTACTTTACTCATATATTGTGGAATCCACTGCACTAAGTCAACAAGGAGACTATCCATCCTAACAAACCTTCATCTTTGCTATATACTCCAAAACTGATATATCCAAGGAGTACGTGACTGTCATTCTATTGACATGTCAAGGGTAACAGATACCTGCAGCACAGGTTGGAAGTTTAGCACAAGCACACTGACTCTGTACCACTACTCTGAAGCACCTTTGCGCAAATCCATGTCTCCACACGGACCTTGGGTGTCTTTCTGGTGTGACAATTTGCATCATCACAGCCAGAAGACATTGTACAGGGGTAACACACCCCCACTATGTCCACCTGAATTTGACAAGGCAAAGGCAAGGTACTATGACAGCTGAGAAACCACTCCCTCCCCCATCCCCAGGAGGTCCCATTGAAATCAAACTTGCAGCTTGCTCTCACAGATTTAATGAGATCCTCTCTGCAGTACTAGATGCCAAAGCCACTCTGGAGTCCAACATTGATGCTCTGCGGTTTGATGTGAGGTTGCAGCGGGGCGAACACAGAAAGTTGAAAGAACGTGTGGTAACAACAGAATCCAGGCTGGCATCTATCACACCAACAGTAATGGAAACCACAACTAAAATTAAAACTCTGGAAAAACAAGAAGGCAGAGCCAGACAAACATGTGGATAGGAGGTCTCCCTAGGAAGATTGAAGGCCCCATCATGGAGCTTTACCTGGAAGACTGGTTCACAACCTTTATTTTACAATGCAAACAATCAACCTTTTTCTCAGTAGAACAGGCCCATAAGGTTCTGGGCAGAACCCCCACCTCCTGGTGCCCCTCCTTGTGCATTAGTAGCACAGCTCTTTAACTACAGAGATAGGGACCACATCCTGCAAGTCACCCGAACTAAAAGGTCAGTGGTTGGTGGAAAACTGAGGTTAATACATTTCCTGATTACATCCTTGAGATGCAATGCCGAAGATCCTCTTTTTTTTCAGTAAAACATTGACTACATGAACAGGGCACAGTTCCCCTCCACACTTTGGGTTATACATGACAACACCACCACACTGAAACACACTGGAGGAGGCCTGGAACTGGCTACAATCCACAGTAATTACAGTGGTACACAAAAGAGCTGTAAACCTAACAAGGCATGTACTTCCTTGGGCCTCACCAGGCAACAAGCAGCTAATGAGCAGGAACAAGCGGTAGCAGCCCTCGAACGGAAGAGAAATCTGCAAATATCCCCCAATCCCTAATGGAAACCATGCTCACAGTTGGCACCAGTGGTCACCCCACAGACTGTAGATGAAATGGTGTGAAGGTAAGAAGAAACAGTCATCATACACACATGTACCGACCCAACCTCTCCCCACTGAGACAACCCATGATGACTTTAGAGCAGACAGCCTTAGTCTACTGCAACGGCTGGGCATCAGGGACACTAGTCTGGTTACATATAGAGACTGAATCTCGCCCACACCACATTGACAACTTGTTGTCACAGTTTTCTCTTCATATTAACTTTCTTTTCCCTTATTACACAGCAATTGAGTGAGACTAGCTGGAAGTCCATTGGCGTGCCAGCTAAGGAAGGAGGAGATATTAGATAAGAGGTTGTGTCATTTTTCACATTGTTTGACATTACTGTTAATTGCAATTGTAAAGGTACACAATCAGATCACTGAGAAAAAGCGGTGGGTGCCCTCAGACGTTAGGGGTGAGGAATGAACTCACCATGCTAGATACAAACACTTCAATGGCTACAGCAGGGACAAAATTACACACTCAATTTCGATTACTGACTTGGAATGTGCGGTGGAGGGCTGATTATGCAAAATGCTATCGAATTTATAAATATCTCTTTAGGAGGAACATAACAATAGCACTCTTACAAGAGAAACACCTTAACGGCAACTGACATAGGTGATACACGCAAACACTGACAATTCACCCCAACAGGAAACACATTCTCGTGATGTGCCTGAGGGGTACTCATACAGGCAGCGCCGAACACACCAATGCAGATTACACACACTAGCCTGGATATTGACGGACTATATGCACAACTGAAGGGGATACTGGATGGCCTCCCTATTACATTGGTTTCCCTATATGCTCCTAATGCTAACCAATCACAATTTCTCCAAACCCTCACACCAGCCCTAATTCACGATTTATCCACCCCGCCTACTGTTGGAAGGAATCTTAATTCTGTTCCTAACACTGCAAAAGATTGCTCCCACTCCCCAGTTTCCAGAGCACAATCGATCATGCGCTCTCACTACCTAACACACTGGGCTAGCAACCTGCAGGTTAAAGATGTGTGGCGCTGCTTGCATCCCAATCACAGGGAAAACTCCTATTATTCCAGCTTACACAACATCCACAATAGGATAGACCTTCTATATTGCACAGCAGTGGCATTACTGGAATCAACGGAGCTGAATACACTGGGTGCACTATATCCGAACGCGGACCATTATTGTAACACCTCAACTGGGGACACTCCCGGGCTCACATACCTACTTGGCGACTCCCCCCCAGAAGAATTATGAGCCATACAATTTCATGAGGCCAGATCTACTCATGACACATATTTCACCACCAACAAAGGCACAGCATCAGGCCCAGGAGCTGATAGGGATGTGTTCAAAGAGGTCCTACGGGGCCAAGCAATCCAAACAGTATATGGCACCCGCAAGGTGCTGCCCACAGAACTAAACTCCTTGGAGTCTGACTAGCAGAGACTTGAGTGACAGGTCCCCATAAAGACTCAACTCACTGAGTTACGACGCTCCCATACTCAGACTCCAGAGCAACTGTGTCATTTGGATTACAGAGAATGTCAAGCCAGGAAAGATGCTGAAGGGGACAAAGCCGGTAGAATACTGGTGTGGCTCCTTAAATCAGAGTCTCCCAGGACCCCAATCACTGCCATACATGATGCAGCGGGACACATCCTTAACACCGAAGAAACTATAAACAAGGCCTTCCAATCGTACTAGGCTAAAGTCTATATGGCATCTGCATTAACACATCCCTAGACACTATCCAACAACCCCACCTACAAGAGGCACATAGAATTACTCTACGCTCCACTGTCTGCGGATGAGTTAGTGGAGGCAATTTATCTATTAGAAAGGGGCAAGACTCCAGGATCAGACGGCAGGCCAATTGAGTTTTATTCTGCACACCACCCCACTCTCTTGCCACTCCTGCTTAAAGATTTTAATGAGGCATTCAACGAAGGTACGCTTCACTTTTCCTTCCGTCAAGCTATTTTGGTGGTTCTCCATAAACTGGACCGAGACCCAATTCTAATGTGTTCTTACCGTCCTCTTTCCTTATTGAACACAGACTATAAAATACTGGGGAAGGTCCTGGCAAATCAACCGACACCCATCATTCAGCAGTTAGTGCATCATGATCAAATGGGTTCATTCCTGAAAGGAACCCCTTCTTAAAGCTCTGCCGCCTATTTATGTTAATAAACGGGGCGAGTGCCTCAGGAGCCGCCCCCTGGATCGCCTCCTTAGACACAGAGAAGGCATTCAATACTCTCAGATGGCAGTACTTATTCAAGGTGATTAAAAGGATGGGGTTCAGACCTACTTTCCTAGGGTCGATTAAAGTGCTATACAACTCCCTGCAAGCCCTTGTCAGAACCGATCATTTCATATTTGAACCGTTCATTATCCTGGGGGGCCACAAGGCTGGTTTGTCCCCTTCACACATTATTCTTGCACTAGCTATGGATCCCCTGGCCAGTGCTTTGTAAGCAAGCACCCCAGATTGGTGAATTTATGCCCATAATAACCGGCACATCGTCTCAATGCATGCACACAACACAATGATATACTTCAAGAACAACCCAAATGTTCTATCCCATCTCATGGAGCTATAACAATGCACATCTGGCCTCTGAGTAAATTGGGACAAATCCTATCTATTCCTCTTAACAGAACTGACAGATATCCAGAGGGGGACCTATCACATGCCACACTCCCATGGGAGTTCAATTTCACTAAATGTCTGGGAATTCACGTGTACCATTCCACTACAGACCTTATTGAGGGTAACACAGGTACAGCTATCATAAACGAGGGAGCCTCCCTCCCCTTTTGGACATCTTTCCTGCTCTCGCTGATGGGTGGATCACCATCTCCAAGATGCTCATCCTGCCCAGGGTCCTACACTTTCTCAGCCCTACTGATACTACTACTGGCAAAAATGTTCACAAATCTTCTCACTGCATTGATCTGGGGTGCAGGCCAAACTAGGGTGGCGCTCACCAAATTATACTCCCCAATTGATAAAGGAGGTCTTAGTGTTCGAAATTATGTGGCGGCCCAACACCAATGGCCTATGAGATGGCTTGCAAACCACAATATTGTAGAGATGGGACACAAGGAGTATGACCAGAGCACCATTCGAGTTCCACAATGGCTACTGGGGCCTACGGTGGATGCCCCAGGGGATAGGGGGAACACCCTGATGAAGGTTGCTATGAATTTTTAGACTAAATAGGTCACTGATAAAAACAATTGCCTCCAATACTCTCCAGAGCTCCTGCTGTGGGCACTTCTGGAATGCACAGGCCTACAGAAACGCTTTGACGCAACAGCATGGACCCAAGCGGGGATAAGGACCTTGGGAGATTTGTTCACTGATAAGATACTTAATACCCTAGACAGCATGGTCGGGGAGTATGGAATCCCTAGAAGTTCCTTCTTACTCTATGCCACGTTTACCCAAATTATTAATAAAGTATGGAAAAAGAGACAACGAACGGGAGCCTTCCATAATGCTACAGGTCCTCCTGACACTGCGATAGCCCAAAAAGCTATTGCACAATTATATACTGCCTTGTTCTCGGAGTGGGAGCGCCTCTTACACCACCTCAGAACATACTGGGAAACATCCCTTGTGACCCAACTGTTGGATAAGCAATGGGCCCAAAGCCTGAGTGTGTTGAAAATCATCTCAACAAATGCCAGATTTAAATACACACACAACTGAATTATTTACATCATACTTATTTAACCCCCAAACAGATAGCACGCATGTACCCGGGGCTTCGGATTCCCGTCCCTGCTGCTCTACTCCCAAAGTAGACTTCCTACACATGGTATGGTAATACCCAACACCTTCCTCCTATTGGGACACCCTGGATAGTGGGACTGTTGTGGGATAAGGGTTAGGTCCTCTCCTTCCCCCGTTGTAGAAGATAGCTGGATTAAGTTCATTTCTCCTTTATATACAGAGAACGGAGCATTAGAATGTCCCTCTATTCTGCAGCCTTATATGCTTACCCATAATGCTCTTTTCACGAAAGAGATTGAGTAGGTTATTCTAGGAATCTGCTCCTCAGCTGCCATTGGTCTGGATGAAATAACAATTGCAGTAATGAAACAGGAATCCTCTCTCTATGCAGAGCATTTATCTTTAATTGTTTTATTTTGCTATGCGAGCAGGGCAGTTCCAGTTCCATGGACCATAAGTATTATCGTACCCATTTTTAAGGGGGAAGTTTGTACTTTGCCTGCAAACATCAGTCAGATCGCCTTATTGGATGCAGTGGGTAAAGTTTTTGCCAGATGTCTGCTGACCTAGCTAAATACTTGGTTGGAGGATAATAAAATCATCCCACTAGAACAGACTGGTTTCAGGAACAAAAATGGAACCCTAGATAATATAGCTGCATTACACTTAATTAAGGAGAAGTATGTGACCATGGGGGGGGGGGCATATATGCTGCTTTCATAGACCTCTATGGCCTTTGACAAAGTAGACCGCTCAGTGCTATGGAAGAAGCTGTTGGGTCTTGGTATTCCCGAAACACTATTGCACCTAATTATTGCCCTCTACTCTGCTACATGGTGCCAAATTCTATTAGGAGGGGGATCAAGGCCTCTCTAGAACGATCCTAACGAACAATGGATGAAAGCTGTGGTACCTCCTTGCCCTGGTTCTCGTCTCCATTTATATCTCAGATATGTCGGCAGCTCTCACAAAGTACAGGCTTGCTGCCTAAGGTTGTCTAATGCCTGCAGATGACAGTGATATTAGATCTTATGCCTAAAGGCCTTAACACTCGTTTAGAGGCATAACACTATGCTGAGATACACTACCTAAATCTACCTCCATGGTAAGAAGTAGTCGACTTGTACTGGGCATAGGAATCGCAATGGCTGGAGACGCAGGATGAGTGCCCCAGGGGGACTCGCAAGAGTTCTCCCCAAAGCCAGACTGAGAGCAGTGATGTCAGGTGGAAGACCGGCGACCCAGCATTAAAGGAGAGGCATCAGAACAACGCAGGAATCTGGAACACTGCAAGGGATACGACAGAGAGGAAGAGGACCGTAAAGAGGAAGACCGAGACAGATGGAGGAAGCAGCAGAACGACTATAGCAATGGCGGAAGTCATCCAAATCCAGATGCCGAGAAGGAGAAGGGCGGAGAAGCCAGTCACGTCCCTGGTGGGACTTGGCTCTCACAGGTATGGAATCGCTTATGCGATTCATTTTCAGAGATAATTTAGGAAACTGGTGGGGGGCAGAATGGGGACAGACGGGAGTCACACCTTTCCCAACTATAGGGGGCACAAAATACTGAATTCTTACACGTGGTGATGCTATAATCCCGGCATCTTGCTGTTTTTTTCTCTTGGTATTTTCCTATTTTACCGAACACTGGAGTAGCCACCATTCTGGAACGTTTCTACCTTGTGGATGCACTAACCTTTCCTAAGAAAAGAAAGAATCATACAAAAAAAAAAAAAAAATTATAGAAACGGATTGACATAGTAACCCCACTAAAATAAATAGAAGTCCTAGAGCGCACAGGTGACACTGGTGAAGCACTAAGCATCAGAAAACAACAAAGAAAAGATTAATATAAAAGCAAGAAACATGCACCTGATAGAGGCGGCTTGTTTTCGTCTCTTCTCTCTCTGGCATCGTGAGGTTATCAACTGTAAAGTTTCAACTTCCCTGTGGAGGAAAGAGAAGAAATACTCAAGGAGACAGAAGAGTGAGATGTGAAAAGACCTAAAAATCCTGGCATCTTAACACACTCTTAAGTCCCACAAAGTCTTCTGTATGCAATAAAATAAACATCAGCGGACTTCAACCATAACCAGTGTAGCATACTATCTGGGATATGTTTATAGGAATCTAGACCTCCCTGAGCATTACTTTTGCTGTCACAGTGATATGTAAATTTACCCTTTTTTTAAAAACATTTTTTAGGTTCCCAACAATTAGAAGTGGTGGAGTCTTTTACCTTTTTGGGGAAGATAATCTGCAGCAATATGAATGACAGTGACAATATTGCATACAAAATGTGTAAAGCTCAGGCCCAGGCTAAGTGAGTGGGTGCGTTTTCTAAGTCCACTGGTAGAAGATATTTTTCCTACCTTTTTTTTCTTCTGTTTATCGGGCTAAAATCCCTTCCACTCTGCTCTATGTGGTGGAGTTTATAGATACCTCAAGATGGGATTTCTTGAATAAGGTTGAGGGGCAAATTTGAGAGGACGTATCTCTGGCAGCATTCAAGCTGGAATTATGGATTAAAAGTGTATGTACTAGGTCTGGCGAGTATTGTTTGGTGGGCTGCCTGTCTTGAGAAGAGCGAATGGGATATGTTAAGGTACCACATGAAAGCAGCCATATACCAAAGTTTGGTACTTTCCCTTCCTGCCTCCCAGATAAAAATGTGTCTAAAACATTCCTCGCATGATTTATGTTTGTCTTGATAAAGTGGCCTGGGGGAGGGGCTATCAACAAATAAAAGACACCATTACTATGGGAAAAGTCCAACCATGTGTAGTATGGAACATGCCCCATGGGGTCAGGCGATTCTGGACACTTATTATGGAATAAGTTGCTTTTAAACTGTTTACTTTCTAAATGGTATGGATCCCCTGGCAGTTGGAACCTCTGCCTCAATGGCATTCAAGATATAAAAAATGTTATTTTTGTCTGCCCTGCACTTAATATTGAACTGTTGAAAATGCTTGAGACTGTTAGTACAACAATCTTCAGAACATTTACACTTGTTGTTTGACCCTCCCAATGAATTATTCAAGTGTTTTTTAAATCTATACTGAACTCCATATGTACAGAGCTACACTGATAATGTTTGTGGACTGCTAATGAATTTCTATTGTATTTCCATTGACGTTGAGGATAGATGTTGCCTGTTTTACTTGAATGAAATTGCTGTGTGGACCTCCACAAAGTTCTGAATCACGAAGTTTGCAAACACTAAAAATGTTTTCACAAACTTCTCTTAATGAGTAACTCATTATGAACTCATACACACTTTTTGTGAACTTGTTAAAAAATCTGAATTGTGTGTGTCCATCAAGCATGTACATGGAGAGAGGAATGTGTGTTTAAAATGTGTAGGGATTTCGTAGTGGTCGTGCATTTTAGGAGTGCAGTGTCATTATTCTGAATCCAAATAGTGTAAAAATTGTGTGCTTTGTGTGTGTTTCAAAAATCTTTCAAGAGTGTATAGAGTTATCATTCAGAAGTGTGTGTCTGTTGGGCAGATGAATGCATCTTGTTGAGTAAGTATTTAAAACGTGCATTACATGGACGGTCACATTTCATTAACTATTATCATTGTTTTTTAAAAATGTACATTTATTTAAAATATACAATGAAAAGTGTGAGTTAGTTGACTAGTATTTTAATAGAGGCTTTGCATAAAACTAAAAAGTCACAAATATGATCAGTTAAATTGCTGCCTTCACACTTCTGTATAAAGTCAACATTACCTCTCATCTCAGCATACACTAACTATACAGTAGCATCAAAGATACTATATCACACCCCATCATACAGAAATCATAAATGAACATATAGCCATTTTGAACAGCACCTTATATACACACACATCAGCTATTACAATTCCCCATAAACATGATCGTATCCTCACACACCTCTCAAACAGCTGCACAGCCACATATATATGCCCACACTCAACATATATACATAAATACACCTTTAAATGCCCACACACCGACCATAATAAACACAGGCAGTTACCATCAGGCACCGACACATCAAACACAATTCACCCACAGCAACCAACCACCATTTACAATTGATATACAGTGTCTACAACATTACACCAACAAACATAATGAGTATTAATTCATGGTATATTACTATATGCCAGCATAATATGGTGTGTTCATACAAAGCACAACCAACAACATAAACCCACTTTGAAATATCTAAATGCTCACCATCATACATCCACACAGCCACCCTTAAAGACTACTATATGAACTATCATAATTCCACACAACCACCACTGCATTGTTACTTCAACAACTTGGTGATATCATACACCCGCTGCAATGAAATATAAAGGAAAAATACATTGAAAACCACTGGGAGGAGGACAGAGTTGAAGATTACTTTAAAAAAATAAATGTACCAATGTCAGGGGAAAGGGTAAAAGTGGAGGGTATGGGGGATGGTAGTTTGCAGGCAATTAGTAACCGTCGGGAGTGGTTGATGCCACAACCTAATCCCAAAATAGGCACTCATGCACGTTGGGTCAAGTACCCATCTTGCAACACTGGGCGTGACATACCAGCAGCTCATTTGTATAATTCCACCCATCTCGGAGGGAATTCCTTGAAATTTGCATAAAATTTCCTCAAATTACTCAAACAAATGATGTGATTTACACACAGAGTTATTTGACTTTCATGTTATGTTCATTCTGGGAGGTGTTACCATTTCTACTGGCAACCAGCATTTAGGGGGTTATTCTAACTTTGGAGGAGTGTTAATCCGTCCCAAAAGTGACGGTAAAGTGACGGATATACCACCAGCCGTATTACGAGTTCCATAGGATATAATGGACTCGTAATACGGCTGGTGGTAAATCCGTCACTTTTCCGTCACTTTTGGGACGGATTAACACCTCCTCCAAAGTTAGAATAACCCCCTTAATTCTGACAGTTTTATCACATGGCTCCAAATGAGGTTGATTTTCTTCCACATTTGTCCTATCAAAGTGGGCATTTAGCAAGCTAGATAGTCAGAGTTGGTCACTCAATAGTTATTGTTGCTAAATCAAAACTAAGAGCAAAATTTCATTTCACAAAATAAGAAGGCAGAAGCTGTTATTTATTTAAAGATTGAGTTTCATGACACAGTCTATAAAACTGCAATATTTTCCAAAGTTTTAGTTTTATGCTCTGTAATGCTGATGTGACATGTTACAATCTATATAGGATGTATCATAACCTGCGCATAAAATGCCTGCCAGTGTAGTTGAGCCATTTTAGTCACGTTTGTGGGCATGGTATTTTAGCACCTAGGCCTGCTGTTTGTGCCATTAGCCTAGTAAGGTTTCGTTTTATTCTTTTATAAACAATCACATTTGTAGTGATGTCTTATTTTCCTTTATTTTGGTGTCCTTTTGCTTAGAAAGGATTCACATTTCACTGTTTAACTTCGTTTTATTTAAGGCTGCTACAAGATAGGGTTGCTGGCACAAAGTGGTACACCACGTCTCTAACATTTTACAGGACCATACTCATTTTTACATGGAGAAACTTTTCTCAGAACACTAGCTGTTTTACTATATAAAAATCTGTACCCTGCACATTAGAGGGAGGCTCCAGCCAAATGACTGCTACTGCATGCTATCTGACTTCACTACAGCTGCTCACTGAGACTGGCTGGTTCCCTGGCCTAAATCAGGAGGGTGTCTCAATAGACGACAGGCTCCGTCACTACTGTCATTCTCAGGTATGGGGGATGATGTCATCCTGGAAGGTCCTGAAGGGCGGATTAGGGATTAACCTGCTGTGCTTGTATAGAACATTAATGGCATAGGTAGGAATCACACATCTTGTATAGTGACAGTATGGTGGGACTTTTCTTGGGTTTGACTTTTCTTGTCACTATTCTGCTTCTAGTATGTTTGATCATCGTAAATATTGCAGTCCATGTCATATTATCTAGAATGCAGCTGATTCAATAAATCTTACTGAACCATTCCCTGCTTCTGGTGTCTTTGCATGTGTGAGACAAATGTAACAGAGAAAAGGATGAGATCTGATCCACCACATTTTCCCTGAGGAGTCACAATATAATGCGTCTGGTTGCCACAGATCACCCCTGCTCTTAGGCATAGGTGAATTGCTGCTAGCTGGTTGGAAACAGATTAGGCCGACAGTTGTCACATGGTGTGGGATCGAACACAGTTCCCCACAATTCAGGTGATGCTGCTGCCCAAATCCAGCGGCCTCACTGGTACAATGAGAGCCCACGCGACTCCAGGAAAAATCTAACATTTCCTTCTGAAATAAAATTGTCAATATGATTATGCCATTTGGGTTATTTTACTTTTAGAAAATGTTGCCATTTTCTTACCCACAAAGCCCTGCAAACCTCCAACTTTGCTGAAAATCACAAATTTTTTCCACACTTTTGTGATGGAACCTTCCGGAATCTTCAGGAATCCACAAAATTCCTACCATCCAGCATTGTCTCATATACCAATACAAATTCTGTTGCACTGGTCAGCCTAAATTCCCCCCCCCCCCAAACTGCCCTTTTGGACCCACTTTAGTTCCCCCTCATTTTCTACATGTTTTTGGCTCTTCCCTGTCACAGGCACTTGGCCCACCTACACAAGTTAGGTATAATTGTTACCGAAAGACTGAAGGGAATATTGGATAGAAGGAAATTTGTCCCAATGCGGAGAACCCACACACAAAAGCGGGATTTTTTTTTTTTTTTTTTAAGCTACATTTGAGGTTTACTGAGGATTCTGGGTAAGAAAACATTGGGGGAAAACACTGGAGGATCCACACAAGTCACACCTCCCTGGACTCCCTCAGGTGTCTAGTTTTCAGAAATGTCTATGTTTGGTAGGTTTCCTGTGGTGATGTTACTAGGTGGCACTGATGGGAGCTGCATGGAACTTCATGACATTGTGTGTTTACGATGTCATGAAGTTCCATGCGTCATCGCAGTCAGTTATTTTCACGGTGCCCCTTTTCCATGGAAGCGGTCGTTAATGCTTCAAAAGAACTACACAGAAGTAATCCTCCCGAGTATTCTTCATTTCAGTGTTGTGACGAGGATAAAAGTAACGAGAACAAGGAAGATGGTGTTTGGCTCCTGGATCAGGAGAGGACTTGGCTGTCATGGGGCTTAACATTCAGCACCATTCATAGAACGAGGACTTGGCCTTTGTTGGCGAGTGCTGAACATTCAGCACGGTTCACACAACTCGCACTGTGAGTTTTCTGATCTAGCAGTGTTTTTTTCTGTTTTCTAATCACTGGGGGCACAGAGTTTTCTCTAAAGCACCAGTGGACGCGTAACTAACACACAGGTTGGAGCGCATATTCTTAACACGCAGACCGCTCGCACCGTCAGTTTTACGTTTTCAGTTTTACAAATGCGCTGTGCTTTATGCGCGCTAAACAAAGCTTCTTAACATCAGTTGGACATCTTATGAGATGATTTGAATTGCTGCACATAGCTTAAGAGGCAGAAACGGCTTACCATAGTGGGGTTCCCAGGTCATCCTCATTTCACACTATGTTCTGTTAGTGAAACAACAGCAGAAAGTGTACTTTTTTCTATTAACAGTTCGGCTATCTTAGACTGGGACTTTTCAAGTGAAGTAAGTGCGGTTACTTAAAGGATTTTTATTTTTAATAGGTCAATTTTAAAATGAAATATACAAAACAATGTAGATTGGATGATTTTCCAGCAAGGTTGCAATATCCAGCATTTATTTAAAAAAAAAAAAAAACAATTAACACAGCAAAAAAACATTATTTTTCAATTGTTTTGGGTTGTGAGCACTTATAACGCAGAACGTGTCACCTCCAGCATCTATTTCAACAATATCGCGGGGAGCCCAGCCTTGAATGGAAACTATGGCTACATTCTTTTAAAGCTCATCTAGGAACCATTGATGGTCATAAGTTCAGACCTGAAAGGAAGAAAAGTTCAATGTATTACTATTTGGGAGTTGAGGGATATAACATCCTTGATCACTTGCCAGTTTATGAAATGGGCGAAGAAGAATTGAATGAATTTGAAATGGCTATTGCACAATTGGGCCAGTATTTTATTAAAACAAAGAATATTGTTGTACACAGATATAAGTTCTTCACCAGGTCACAAAATCCCAATGAGTGTATTGATACTTTTATTACAGCACTGAACGTTTTAACAGCAAAGTGTGAATTTGAGAATTTCACATCTCAACTTCGAGATCAACTAGTAGTTAGGTGTCATTCTAAAAGAATGCAAGAAAAATTGCTAACATGTAAAGATCCTTCCTTAGACAAAGCTATTGACATAGCGAAAAGCATGGGATTTTCTTTGGAAGATGCTAAACAGTTAGAAGTATCTTTGTCTCATACTACAATTTCTGGAGCAGTGACCAGTGTGCAGAGTAGTTATAACAGGCAACATTTGCGTTCTGAAAAAAAACAAGATGCATGTGAGAAAACGGGGCTGATTGCAGAGGCCCCCTAACTTTTTGCCCCCATTTCCCACTTTTTGCTGGTGTTTTCCTGACTCTGATGGTGCCCTGGGTACTGCTAACCAGTCCCAGGGCCTGTGCTCTGTGTAAAATCAATATGCAAATTAGGCTAATTATAATTGGCTAAGTTAACCTACCTATAAGTCCCTAGTATATGGTAGGGCATGTAGGTTTAGGGACCACAGCATAGGTAGTGCACCCATAGGTGCACTGCTGAGGTGCCCAGTGTCATTTTAAAGGCAGGCCTGCCTTGCTGGCTGCTTTTAAATTAAAGTTAAATGCAAATTCGACTTTGGAATTAAAAGTAGTTCCAAAGTCTTAAACTACCTTATTTTTACATATGTCACCCCCAAGGTGTGCCCTATGTGCCCCTAGGGCTGGGTGCCATGTAACTATAAGCAGGGACTTTATAAAAATAGATTTATAAACCCTGGTGAGGTAAAAACAGCCAAATTTGTTTTTCCCTCATAGAAGTAAATGGCCTTCATAGGCTAGAATGGGGAGACTATTTTAAATTTTAAAGTCTCCTTAAATGTTGCATACCAAGAATTTGGTATCAAATTAATTGTTGTAATAAATCCCACAACTTCCAGTTGTTGGATTTAATATAACTTGTTCAGGTAAAAAGTTTTAGACTTTACCTAAAAAGTTGCCAATTTCAGCCCTGCATTGTTTTTGCTGCTGTGCTCTGATTGGCCAGCCTGCAGCAGCTTAGCCAAGCTGCCTTGATGAGTTGTGGAGTGGCCTGGCTTCACACAAAGGAATGTGCCTGTGGGAGAGAATCTCCCCTCAGCAGATGGTGAGGCAGGAAGGGGGAGGGCTGCCAAACTGGTCTTCAAAGGCAGAGAAGGACATTTGGAGCAACCAGCAACACCCCCACATCCTGCAACCCCAGACAACTAGGTGCCCCCTTGATTAGATTAGGAGAGGGCAGGAGAGGGGTGTGTTTATGATTTTTAGCCACACCAGTGGGTGGGCTCAGCCAGATGTAACCTCCAAAAATCAGATTCAGCCATGTTGGATTTTTAGAGAATGTTGCCTTCTGGGATGGATTTTTGCCACACTTCCCAGGAAGTGGTCATCACAGGGGGATGACCCTGTACCTGATTGGAGAACCAGGACCCCCCTGCTTTTCACCCAGGAGCAAGGATAAAACTGGCAGACCTGCACCCACGCCTCAGATCCCCACCAGATTTCAACAAGAAAAGAACTAAAGGAGAAGGAGGACTGCCCTGCTGGACCCCTGGCCTGCACCTGGAACCTGCACTCAAAAGGACTGCTCCAGCTGCACACTTGGGCTTCACCACAAGAAGGACTTTGCCTGGCTTCAACTGGTTCAAGGAGGGACTCCCTGTTTGCTACAGGTGAAAAATTGCTAACCAGAGTCCCCTGCACCAACTCCTGAAGAAAGCGACCAGCTGACCACTGCCCAGTGGCCAAAAAGGAGTTTGTGCCAGGTGCATTCTGGGAGTTGTAGTCCGCACCCCCCAAGGACCATCTCAGAACTTCTGGACCCTTGGGATGAGCTGTGGACCCCAAAAGAACCTTAAACGAACATCTGGGTGAACCCCCAGAAGTTTGGAGAAGATTTGAGAATTTTTGTAAAAAAGCTCCATAGAGGGACCGACCCACCGCGGAAATTCTAGCCGGCTTGCCTCAACCGCGACCCAGCCTGACTTGGTGGTTCGTCCCGGTAAAGAAAAATCTCCGAAAAAGAGACTAAGTCCGAAGGTAAAAAGTTGACCGGGACCTCCCAGCCATCGTATTCGAGAAGGGCTCCATGGACGTCGGATCAAGATCCAGGTTTACCCCGGTCGAAGGATTTTCACCTCGAAAAAACGACTAAGTCCGAAGGTAAAAATCTCCACAGAGGAATCCAGCATCGCGTATCCGGAGAAGGGCTCCAGGAGGTCGGATAGGAGTGGCAGGTTCGTCCCGCTGAAGAAAATCTTCAAAATAAAGACTAAGTCAGAAGGTAACTTTTTAACCGAGGCCTCCCGCGACCTGTAGCCGAGCAGGGCTCCATCGCGGTCGGCCTGAAACTTTGACTTTGCCCCGGTCAAGGTGCAACCAGGTGACCCGATTGGCGCTTTTTGTTTCTAAGCGCTAGAAAAATAATAATTCTTTAAAAATTCATATCTCCGGTTCCCTTTATCCGATTTTATTAGTTTTTGTGTCATTTTAAAGATAAAAATATAAACTATTTTTATAAATTGGTTTTGGATTTTTAAACGGTTTCCTGTGTTTTAGTTAATTACTGTTTTGTGATATTTGAATGCTTTACACACTGCCTCCTAAGTTAAGCCTTGACGCTCGTTGCCAAGCTACCAAGGGTTGAGCTGGGGTTAATTTACTGAGACCTAACTGGACCTAAGTGGAGGTTAGTGGCTTGTTGCTAGGTGTAGGTACCTACCTGCCCTACCAATAACCCATTTTCCAACATTTTTGGTGGCAGCAGTGGGATCCTGTACTTGTGTTCAGTATCACGTTACAGTTTTAAGTAAAACAAATTAAAAATCCTTTAAGTTGTCCTAGTGCAAAAAAAAAAAATATTGATTTTTTTAAATTTTTTTTTATTCATTTGGATTAATTTCAATTATTGAATTTTTGTAATTTTTCTAAATTCTTGTTTCCAATTTTTGCAAAAAAGTTTTTGTTGACACAAAACCAGGGAACCATGGAGCTTGATCTGGCTAGCCTACCCACACTGACAGTAGTCCAGCTTAGGGGGTTGTGTATTGAAAGAGGGTTGCCTGCAACCACTGACCTCAGGAAGCAAATCCTGATCAAATCCCTGACAGCATGGGCTGAGACCCAAGAGGTAGGCTCAGAGGAAGCTCCAGAGGAGGGAGAAAAAGGGGAGGATGCTAGCTCTAACCACTAAGGGGAGGGAAGGCATCTGAGCCTAAGTGAGGATGAGGAAGAACGGTCCTCAGTAAATACAGTCACTAGGGGCAGACCCAAAGCTAGTGGTGGGAAGGGGGTCCCTTCAGGAGGAGAGAACCCATCCATCAGGGAAAGAGAGCTGGAGGCCCAGCTAGCATACATAGCTTTGGAAGCAGACAAGCTGGCCCTAGAAAAGAAAAAGTGGGCAAAGAAAGAGAAAAGAGATGGTGGCAGCGACAGAGAAGTTGAGGTGTCCATGGGTGGGGGAGTTTGCCCCAGATTACCCAAGGGGGTGGTTCCTGCTTATGTAGAGGGGGATGATATAGACAAGTGGTTGGATGCCTTTGAGCGGGCACTCCAAATGAGAAGGGTTAGGCCTCAATACTGGGGTTCCCTTTTGTGGGAGTTGGTCCCCAACTCAGGGAGGGATAGGCTTCTGACCTTAAGGGGGGAGGAGGCAGATTCGTACCCTAGTATGAAGAGGCGCTTAACCAAGAAGTTTGGCCTGACCCCAGAGCAGTATAGAATGAAGTTCAGGGACACCCAGAAGGTCAGTACCCAGTCTTGGGTTGACTTTGTAGACACCTCACTTAAGGCACTAGAGGGCTGGATTATTGGCAACAAAGTAAATACGTATGAGGGGTTATACAATCTGATCATGAGAGAGCACATCTTGACCAATTGTACCCAAGAAAGGTTACGCCAGCATCTAGTGGACTCTAAGCAGACCAACCCTAGAGAGCTAGGGGAGGCAGCTGATGAGTGGTTGAGAACCAGGGTGGTTGTCAAGTCCCAGGGGGGAGACTCCAAGAAGGGGGGGTCAGGTCCCCAAAAACCTAAGGAGGGAGGTGGTAAGCCCACCACAGAGACTCCCTCTGTACCCCAGAACCCTAAGAAGGAGGAGAATAAATCCCACTCCCACTCTGACAAGCAGAGACAGGGAGACCCAGGGTTAAAAAAGCTCTTGGACAGTAGGGCTTGCTTTGACTGTCAGCAGACCGGTCACTTCAGAGGAGATGCAGCCTGTCCAAAGAAGGTGGTTAGCACTGGGCTGTCCAGTGTAGCCACGGAGGAGGACTCCTCAGATGATGAAGTCCTCCTAGCTTTGAGCTGGGAGACAGGACCAGATGGTAAGCTGGTGATCCCTGAGGGTGGAAGTAGGCACTTCCACCCCATTCAGGTGAATGGGATCCCTACCACTGGCCTGAGAGACACCTGTGCCAGTCACACTATAGTGAGTGACCGGTTAGTGACCCCAGACATGTATGTCCCAGGAGAGACAAGGAAAGTCAGGATAGCCACAGGGGAGGTCACCTCCAAACCTGTAGCCATAGTGCCCCTAGAGAGGGAGGGTATCCTTGACTGGTTTAGGGTGGTAGTCAGTGCTGACCTCCCCCTAGATTGTATCCTGGGCAATGACCTCCCAGAGGTGGGTTTGGTCCCAGATGGGGCGGTCGCCCAGGGCGCCCCCCCAAACCAAAGTCCTTGGGAGTCAGTCCCTACAGTTAGGAGACAGGGGTCCCCAAGAAAAGGAAATAAGAAAAGGAAGGGTAGGCCACTCTTAAAGAGAGTTCCAGGGAGCCAAAGGCCTTCTGCCCCAGTAGGGGGGGAGCCCAGAGTTGGCACTGGTGAGGCCTCCCCTGACCCCAAGGAAGTCCTGGTAGTCAGGCAGCTGTCCAGATGCAGGGTGTTGCCCCTGCACTGACAGAAGGGAGAGTGGAAGGAGGGTGTCTGCCACAGGAGGTGGTAGCCCCCCACTCTAGACAGCAAGAGGGGTGCCAGGACCCCAAAGTTGCCCCTATAGCAGCTCAGCCACCGGTCAGTGGAGAGCTTAGGGTGTGGTTCTGGGTACTGACAGCTGTCAGTAGCCTCTGCTGGGTGCTAGCCTTCCTGGCAGCACTGTACTTGGCCTGGGAGGCAGACCCCAGGGCCAATAGCAAAGTAGGCCCCCTGACCCTGTTGGTCATGGTGGGGTTGCTCAAGTGTTGGATGACCTCTTTGGGTAAGCTAGGTGTTGCCCTAGCAAAGTTAGGAGTAGGGGAGGTGGGCACCTCACTACCCAAGTTGGCAGAGAGAGAGGAGGAAGACCCCTAGAGGGAAGTTTCAGTTTGAAATGGGTCCTTTCACTGTTGGGATGGCTTCACTACCCAGAGGGAGTGACCATGACAGGAGGATGTAAGGCAGAGTAGGCCCTGCAAAGGGACAGCCAGTTTTCTTCACTGTCTTCCTCGCCTAACAAGCCAGGAAAACTCTCCCAGGGTTGGGCTGAGTCTCCTGGGCGTGTGGGCTGGGGGGGGGGGGGCTTGTGTGAGAAAACAGGGCTGATTGCAGAGGCCCCCTAACTTTTTGCCCCCATTTTCCACTTTTTGCTGGTGTTTTCCTGACTCTGATGGTGCCCTGGGTACTGCTAACCAGTCCCAGGGCCTGTGCTCTGTATAAAATGGATCTGCAAATTAGGCTAATTATAATTGGCTAAGTTAACCTACCTATAAGTCCCTAGTATATAGTAGGGCATGTAGGTTTAGGGACCACAGCATAGGTAGTGCACCCATAGGTGCACTGCTGAGGTGCCCAGTGTCATTTTAAAGGCAGGCCTGCCTTGCTGGCTGCTTTTAAATTAAAGTTATATGCAAATTCGACTTTGGAATTAAAAGTAGTTCCAAGGTCTTAAACTACCTTATTTTTACATATAAGTCACCCCTAAGGTGTGCCCTATGTGCCCCTAGGGCTGGGTGCCATGTAACTATAAGCAGGGACTTTATAAAAATAGATTTATAAACCCTGGTGAGGTAAAAACAGCCAAATTTGTTTTTCCCTCATAGAAGTAAATGGCCTTCATAGGCTAGAATGGGGAGACTTTATTTTAAATTTTAAAGTCTCCTTAAATGTTGCATACCAAGAATTTGGTATCAAATTAATTGTTGTAATAAATCCCACAACTTCCAGTTGTTGGATTTAATATAACTTGTTCAGGTAAAAAGTTTTAGACTTTACCTAAAAAGTTGCCAATTTCAGCCCTGCATTGTTTTTGCTGCTGTGCTCTGATTGGCCAGCCTGCAGCAGCTTAGCCAAGCTGCCTTGATGAGGTGTGAAGTGGCCTGGCTTAACACAAAGGAATGTGCCTGTGGGAGAGAATCTCCCCTCAGCAGATGGTGAGGCAGGAAGGGGGAGGGCTGCCAAACTGGTCTTCAAAGGCAGAGAAGGACATTTGGAGCAACCAGCAACACCCCCACATCCTGCAACCCCAGACAACTAGGTGCCCCCTTGATTAGATTAGGAGAGGGCAGGAGAGGGGTGTGTTTATGATTTTTAGCCACACCAGTGGGTGGGCTCAGCCAGATGTAACCTCCAAAAATCAGATTCAGCCATGTTGGATTTTTAGAGAATGTTGCCTTCTGGGATGGATTTTTGCCACACTTCCCAGGAAGTGGTCATCACAGGGGGACGACCCTGTACCTGATTGGAGAACCAGGACCCCCCTGCTTTTCACCCAGGAGCAAGGATAAAACTGGCAGACCTGCACCCACGCCTCAGATCCCCACCAGATTTCAACAAGAAAAGAACTAAAGGAGAAGAAGGACTGCCCTGCTGGACCCCTGGCCTGCACCTGGAACCTGCACTCAAAAGGACTGCTCCAGCTGCACACTTGGGCTTCACCACAAGAAGGACTTTGCCTGGCTTCAACTGGTTCAAGGAGGGACTCCCTGTTTGCTACAGGTGAAAAATTGCTAACCAGAGTCCCCTGCACCAACTCCTGAAGAAAGCGACCAGCTGACCACTGCCCAGTGGCCAAAAAGGAGTTTGCGCCAGGTGCATTTTGGGAGTTGTAGTCCGCACCCCCCAAGGACCATCTCAGAACTTCTGGACCCTTGGGGTGAGCTGTGGACCCCAAAAGAACCTTAAAAGAACATCTGGGTGAACCCCCAGAAGTTTGGAGAAGATTTGAGAATTTTTGTAAAAAAGCTCCATAGAGGGACCGACCCGCCGCGGAAATTCTAGCCGGCTTGCCTCAACCGCGACCCGGCCTGACTTGGTGGTTCGTCCCGGTAAAGAAAAATCTCTGAAAAAAAGACTAAGTCCGAAGGTAAAAAGTTGACCGGGACCTCCCAGCCATCGTATCCGGAGAAGGGCTCCAGGAGGTCGGATAGGAGTGGCAGGTTTGTCCCGCTGAAGAAAATCTTCAAAATAAAGACTAAGTCAGAAGGTAACTTTTTAACCGAGGCCTCCCGTGACCAGTAGCCGAGCAGGGCTCCATCGCGGTCGGCCTGAAACTTTGACTTTGCCCCGGTCAAGGTGCAACCAGATGACCCGATTGGCGCTTTTTGTTTCTAAGCGCTAGAAAAATAATAATTCTTTAAAAATTCATATCTCCGGTTCCCTTTATCCGATTTTATTCGTTTTTGTGTCATTTTAAAGATAAAAATATAAACTATTTTTATAAATTGGTTTTGGATTTTTAAACTGTTTCCTGTGTTTTATTTAATTACTGTTTTGTGATATTTGAATGCTTTACACACTGCCTCCTAAGTTAAGCCTTGACGCTCGTTGCCAAGCTACCAAGGGTTGAGCTGGGGTTAATTTACTGAGACCTAACTGGACCTAAGTGGAGGTTAGTGGCTTGTTGCTAGGTGTAGGTACCTACCTGCCCTTACCAATAACCCATTTTCCAACAATGCATTTTCTGGTTTGAGAAGTACTAAATCAATTCAAGAACAATCAGAGGACTATTTGCTACAGGGGTGGTTCTTCAGCTCCTGTTTCTTCATTTAAGAACTGTCTAGCTGCAAATCAACTGAGTAGAAACTGTGGGAAAATGGGACATTTTTCAAGGGTTTGTAGGAGTGCTATGAAAAATAATGTCCGTTGTGTGCTCAGTGAGGATGTGGAAAATGGTCTTGCAGATCATTATAACAATAAATACTTGTTAGTGGTCAAAGAAACAACAACACCGATGAACAAAGTAGATCCGGACATTGATGGGATGATAGAAGGTTGTAATGGTAAAAGTTTTGGAGGATACAGGAGTTTACATCACAAGAAACATTTTATGGATTTTGGGCTTCCAAAACTCTTCTTCCTCCTGATGTTTCTACTGTTGCTTTTGAAGGAAGCAAAAATTGATATGATTGGTGATTTTTGGGTGTCATTGGGTATTCTGGATGTAATTATTCAGGGAAACATTTATGCAGCAAAAAGGGGTATTAATGTTTTGGGTTTAGTTCATCAAGCTGAACTTAACTTGATCATCAAACCTGGAAGGGACAAACCTGTTTCCATTGAGAAAAGTAATGCAAATTCTGTCCAAACTGCACCAACAATATGCTGTTGGCCACGGAAATTAAAATAATTATTTCAAGAATAATTAGTTAAAATAACTAATTTCACACACACCATAAAGCTGAAACAAAATGTGGTTCCTGTGAAACAAAAATTAAGAAATGTACCTTTTAATGTAAGAACAGACTTATCCATGCTTTTAAAGGACACATGTGAACAAGGCATAATTGGAAGGTGGAAGCGACTATGGTCGTCTCCTATTGTGCTAGCTAATAAAAGGACAGGAGATGTAACAATGTGTGTGGATTGAATGAAGTTTAAATGAGGCAATTTGGGTGGATAGTTTCCCCTTACCAAGAATTGATGACTTGAGCACGAAAGTTGGTTCATCTAGTTGGTTTACAAAACTTGACTTAAAGTCTGCCTATCATCAAGTAGAATTGGATGTCGATTCAAGACATTTAACGGCGTTTGTCACCCCTGATGGAACTTTTCAGTTTTGCAGCCTACCCTTTGGCCTAGCATCAGCGGCTGCAGTTTTTCAGATACTAATTTCTGACATGTTTATTGACAATCCTGATTTGGTAGTTTTTCAGGATGACATTTTGTTTTTTTCAGATAGTGAAGAAGCACAAAATAAGATTCTGGAAGGTGTACTTAGCACATTAGGAAATAGAGGTGTGACTAAGAAAAGATAAACGTACTTTGAAATCTAGGGAAATCGAATGGCTAGGTCATGTTTTATCAAAACATGGCATTTAACCGAGACCAGGTTTGGTAAAAGGCATTTTGGAAGCTCCCACTCCAAAAGAGAGAGAACAATTATTGTCCTTTATTGGTTTATGTGAATTTATGCCAAATTCTTAAAAGACTTTGCAAATAACACTGAATGTTTCAGATCTGCATTACAAAAAAAAAATGCTGCATTTGTATGGTCAGATGAGTGTAACAAGATGTTTGAACTAATCAAACGAGAAACTGTCAAAGCTCCGGCTTTACAGCACTTTTCAGAGGAGAAGAGCACTGTGGAGACATTTTGTTTTGAAAACAGATCGTCCACTTGGAAACATTTTATCAGGTAGGAAAATGAAACATTCTACAGCTCGCATTGCAAGATTGTTAGCTAAGCTATTAGAATGCAATTCTTCTGTTGAGTACATTCCTGGTGGAAAAAAATTGTATAGCTGATTGTCTAGACTGCTCATTGAGGATGATTCAGCACAAGAGTAGGAAACCGAGATTGAGGAATGTTTCGTGGCATGTGTTACAGAGAGTGAGGTGATGGTGGATGAAGAGAAATTAAGTGATTTAGTACAAAAAAATAATTGTTATGCAAAGTCATGTGCTTGGTTAAGTCTGGTTGGCCGAAGGAGAAGAATTTGTCATCAGAGTTGCAATAGTTTTGGAAAGTGTCTGATGAGTTATCTATTGAAGGAGATAAATTAGCTAGAGGTAACAAGCTTATTCTTCTAGAGGGAATCAGGAAAGATTTGATGAGGCTCATTCTGGCCATTTGAGTGCTACTATTACCAGAAGGAAGTTAAGATCTGACTTTTGGTGTCCTAGAATAGATAAAGAAATTGATGAGTATGTTAGAAATTGCACAAGATGCAGTAGTAGTTGGTCTTGATTTTCTTGGTCCATATCCTATATTACCACCTAACATGAGATATTTTGTGATGATCACTGATCATTTGCCGAGACAGGTCGAGGTAGAACGTGTAAGGTTCCCAACCACTCAAAGTGTAATTCAAAGTTTAAAGACAATTTTTATTCGCGAAGAGTTCCAGGAACAGATATTAACTGACCATGGAGTTTAATTTGTTTCAGCAGAAATGCTTCAGTTTTTAGTCAAATGTGGTATTAAACATATTAGAACACCTCTTTATCATCCGCAAAGTAATGGAATTGTGGAACGATTTAATCGTGTGCTAGTAGATTGTATTCAAGCCACGCATAGAAATAATATGCCTGTGGACCGAACTATCAATGAACTTATTTGGTCTTATCGTACCACACCACATGTGGCTACAGGTAGAAGTCCTTTTGAACTTAAAAGAGGAAGGACAGCATCAAACGAATTATGTCCTTTTTGGATGGTTAAATTATTTCATGTAGAGATTAATTTGAAAGAAATCTGGCAAGAGGCAGAAAACAATTCCAATAATGTGAGCAAAATGAAACTAAGTGGGGTTTACGACGTTGGTGAAAGGTTGAAGGTGGGTGATTGGGTGAGAGCGAAGAACCCTGTGTTGGCAAGGAAAGGCTTGTCCAAGTTTAAGGATTCACAACAAATTTGTGATATATGTAAGAATGCGGTGAAATTGTCAGAAGGGAGTTGGTGGAGCACTTCCCGCATAGCATTGGATCCGAGTGTACAAGTACAGTCAGGTAACACTTGACCTGCCAAGAAAACTGTCAGAGATTCAGGTGAAAATAAAAAGTACAAACATAGGAGAACCAGAAGAGTATACTTTAAACCAAAAACAATTCAAGATTAAGTCATAAATGTTTTTGTATTTTATCCTATGCCACTGTGGCATTTCATATGAAGATATTTTTTCGTATGAATATTACGTTAGCATAGGGTAGGATATTTTGTTAATTTCATGGATGTATACACAATGCAATGTTATTTTGTGTAGTCCACTTTCTTGTTTTAAGAAGGGGAGAATTGTGCTGAAGTTACTAGGTGGCACTGATGGGAGCTGCATGGAACTTCGTGATATCATAAACACACAATGTCATGGAGTTCCATGGGTCATCGCAGTCAGTTACTTTCTCTGTGCCCCTTTTCCACGGAAGCTCTTCTTAATGCTCTAAAATAAATACACAGAAGTAATTGTCCTGAGTATTCTCCATTTCATTTCCCTCAATGGCTGCTGAGCCCAGGACCTAAAATGCAGGAGCAAAAACAGGTGGTTTTGTCTTTGATAATTTTGTTGTGTCCAGATAGTGTTATGGGGCATTTTGTTTCACGGTCACTAGGCCTACCCACACAAGTGAGGTACCATTTCTATCAAAAGACTTGGGAGAATGCTGGGTGGATGGAAATTTGCGACTCCTCTCAGATTCTTTAACTTTGTCACAGAAATTTGAGGAAAAAGTGTTTTTTGGACAAATTGAGGTTTGCAAAGGATTCTGGGTAACAGAACCCAGTGAGAGCCCCCACAAGTCACCCCATCTTAGATTCCCCCTAGGTGTCTACTTTAAAAAAATGCACAGGTTTGGTAGGTTTCCCTAGGTGCTGGCTGAGCTAGAGGCCAAAATCTACAGCTAGGCACTTTGCAAAGAACACGTCAGATTTCAATGTAAAAATGTGATGTGTCCATGTTGCATTTCCTGTTGTGAGCATTAGGCCTACCAACGCAAGTGAGGTACCATTTTTATCGGGAGACTTAAGGGAACACAGAATAGCAAAACAAGTGTTATTCCCCTTTGTCTTTCTCTACATTTTTTCCTTCCAAATGCAGGACAGTGTGTAAAAAAAAAAAAGACGTCGATTTGAGAAATGCCCTGTAATTCACATGCTAGAATGGGCACCCTGGAATTCAGAGATGTGCAAATAACCACTGATTCTCAACACCTTGTCTTGTGCCCATTTTTGAAATACAAAGATTTTCTTGATACCTATTTTTCATTCTTCATATTTCAGCAAATAAATTGCTGTATACCCAGTATAGAATGAAAGCCCATTGCAAGGTGCAGTTCATTTATTGGCTCTGGGTACCTAGGGTTCTTGATGAATCTACAAGCCCTATATATCCCCGCAACCGGAAGAGTGCAGCAGAGATAACAGTATATTGCTTTAAAAAAAATCTGACATCGCAGGAAAAAGTTAGAGTAAAACGTGGAGAAAAATGGCTGTTTTTTAACCTCAATTTCAATATTTTTTTCATTTCAGCTATTATTTTCTGTAGGAAACCCTTGAAGGATCTACACAAATGACCCCTTGCTGAATTCAGAATGTTGTCTACATGTTTTAGAAATGTTTACCTGTCTGAGATCCAGCATTGGTTTCACACCTATTTTTGTCACTACCTGGAAGGAGGCTGAAAGCACAAAAAAAAATTAGTAAAAATGGGTGATGTCCCAGTAAAATGCCAAAATTGTGTTGAAAAACTGGGTTTTCTGATTCAGGTCTGCCTGTTCCTGAAAGCTGGGTAGATTGTGATTGTTGCACTGCAAACCCCTTGTTGATGCCATTTTCAGGGAAAAATAAGATAAGTCTTCTTCTGCATAGCTTCCCCCCCCCCCGTTTGTTTGAAAAAAAAATATATTTTTTTGCAGTATTTTGGCTAATTTCTTGGTCTCCTTCAGGAGCACCCACAAAGTCTGGGCATCTCTAGACTCCCTAGGATGTTGGAAGGACACAAATTTGGCATGGGTAGCTTATGTGGACAAAAAGGTATGAGGGCCTAAGTGCGAACTGCCCCAAATAGCCCCCCCCCCAAAAAAAAAGGCCTGGCACTTCAGGGGGGAAAAGGCCTGGCAGCTATGGCATTAAGATATGCGGTATGGAATAAGGAGCAATTCCGGCTCAACACGCACCAGAAACCGCCCACAGCAACTGTCACCAAACTCCTCCCAAACATTCTATTCCTCGTTCGAATTGCGCTATGACCCAATAACATTCTAATAACCACACATCTTCCCTTCAAAACATTTTTTTTCTTCATTTTAACAAGAACACAACAACAAAACACACTTTAAATATATATCTGTAACTATTCCCCCCCCCTTTTTTTTTGTTACACAGCAGATCAGGTTTAGGACACAAAAATATCCTTTACTAAATAATTTTTAAAAAAATGGAATTAGTTAATTTCCATCACAAATTCTTTAAGGTACCTTGGTAATTTTCTTTCTCTCTGACTTTTCTCAACAGCACATCGAATAGGTACATCTACAGTATGAGACCCAGATCCAACATCATCACCACCACCATCAGAACGCACTGCATCCGATTCCAAAACTGAACATTTTCCCCTTAAATACCCATTAACAACTTCTTGTCTGCTGCACACCTCCCCCTCAGGAATGCCACTCTCTTTGCACAAACTCAGTTGCCACAAATCACGTATTCTCCCATCTTCAAGCTTAACAGCACCATCCAAAACCTTCATAATTTTCACAAGATGTGACCACTGAGGAGCTCTTTTACATATTAAGCCAGGATTCCTCTCACACACATACTGTTGAACTGCCAAATGTGGTATGGACCTCCCATTATTAATTCTATTCACCACCTTGCCATGATATTCTTGTACTTGCTCCCTCACAGCATTATAGTCCTCTGTAACGGACTGTCTTATTCTTCAACCACCAAGGAATTAATTTAGAAGATGGCTTCTGTCCCCTCAATAGCTCAAAAGTTGTCTTGCCCATAACAGAATATGGGGGTGGGGGTACTCCTGTAAGATAAAATACTTTGAACAGCCTCCTTCCAAGATAAGTTGAATGCTAACACTAACTGTATAGCCTTCTTGACTACCCTATTAAACTTTATCCTGACTATTCCCTTCCAGGTGATACAATGAGACCCTCACATTCTTCAACCCACAATTCTTCAAAAAGGACTGCATTTTACTAGAAATAAGTTGTACCCCAATACCCGTAACAATAGTTTCTGGAATGCCTTCCCTGGCAAATACATCTTTCAAAAATCCAATGACCGTATCAGTGGTTACATTGCAAACCATACGAACATCCGGCCATTTGGAAAAGTAACCTATCAGGACACTAGCATATGATTCCATATCAGGTAGGGTAAAAAACGGTCCTATAAAATCAATTGCTACCTTCCGCGACAACCCTTCAGGCAATTCAACCATCTGATAAGACTGCTCAACTTTTGCTGGTATCATTACACTCAATATTCACGCACTATACTCTCTTACCCAACAATACACCATTCCATCCAGACCTGACCACCAAAAATGTTCCTTAACCTTTCTCCTGGTACTTGCCATACCCCCCATGACCTTCATGCCCCAGCCTAACAATGGTTCCTTGCATTCTATAGGGAGGTACTAATTTGTTACCTCTCAAAATGATCTCATTAGGCACTAACAATTCATCCTTAACTTTCCAATATGTACTACATTCACCTTGCAATTGCCGTTCTGATGGCCACCCCTTCATGATGAATTCTCTCACTTTCAACAAAATCTTATCCTTCTGCATTTCCTCCATCCACACATCATCATATATCTCCAATTCCATTTTCTCATTTTGTAAAAACATCACATCATGCGTAAATGTCACATCACATTCACCATCATCAACCTCCTAAACACTTCCAGTGTCCAAAGGTAAATCGAGACAACCCATTCGCCACACAGTTATTTTTTCCTGGAAGATGCAAAATGTCAAAATGATACAGTTGTAATTTTGAAGCAAGTCTAGCCAACCTTGGAGTAAGGATGTTTTCCATCTCCTGAACTCATGATGTTAATCAAAGGTTTACGGTCCATGCAAATCTGGAATTTACCTCCATATATACATTCTAAATTGTTGCACCACCCAAGTAGCAGTTAACAATTCATTTTCGATCACAGAATAGTTCCTTTCTGCATGGAATGAAGTATGAGATGCATATGCAACTACCCATGAACTTCCTTTCCTCTGTTGGGATAATACTGCACAGATATCATACCCACAAGCATCCACCAATACAATATATACAGCAGCTTCCTCAAATTATCTTAAACAAGATGCATTCACAATTTCTTCTTTTATAGCTGCAAATTCCTCAGCTTGTACTTGTTTTTAGCAAAATATAGCATTTTTCCTCCTCAGTAATGCTCAAAGATTCTCCACCTTGGATGCATAGTTTTCCACAGAGAATAAAATTCAGTCAGACCAAAAAAAAAGATAGTAATTGCTCTCTACATTTCGGTTCCGGAGCTTCACGAATAGCTTTCACATGGTTGATCTTAATTCGAATAGAAATAGTATGACCTAAATATTCCACTTGTTTTTCTCCAAATTTACACTTTTTTTCCTTTCACCGTTAACCCATAGTCCTTTAATGCTTGCAAAACTGCCTTCAAAATGCAGTCATGCTCAATTTTATCCTTTCCATTATTAATATATCATCTTGAAACACTTTTCCACCATTTATATTTGAAAGTACTTTGGATAATTTTCTTTGGAAAACAGCTGGCTAAATCCAAATAGCATCCTTTAATACAAGAACATTGTTTCTGGTGTAACAAATGCTGTACAATGTTTCGAATCTGGATTCAAATGTATCTGATGATAAATCATTTGCCAAATGAATAGCTGAAAACACCGTAGCATCACTAATGGATAACATCAGTTCCTATAAATTTGGCAATAGAAAGCATCTACCCAAATAGAATGGAGTGCTCGCATATCCACACAAAGCCTGAGATCCCCACTTGATTTCACCAAAATTACAATTGGATATACCCAATCAGAGCTTTCAATAGGTTCAATAATGTCTTTATCGCACAAGTCCCATAACATATCATTCAATTTCCCTCTATTGTTAAATGGAACATTCCTTAACTTCTGTCTTACAGGGATGGCATTCTCTTAACACAAAAGTATGTTGGAAATTCTTCATACTACCACCCAACTGACTACTGAAAACTGTTGGATTTTTTTTTTTTTAATAAATCAAAACTTGAATCATTAATATTCTGCAAACTACACTAATTTACAGCATACACAGGCAGACTAGCACTAGGGTCTACTTTCAACCCAAGTTCACATTTATGTGGCCAACCCAAAATTGTAGTCCCACTTTCAGCCAGAATTACTTCTCCTGTACATTTCCTCCCAGCAAATTCAAACTCTGGTCATAAAATGTTCAGAGTGGGTAAAATGCAAGCAGAGTAACAAGGACTGTTTTTTGTGTTTTGCATTTCTCTGCCGGCCACAACTGGTTAAGTAGTGTTTTCCCCATTATAGTATACCATGCGCATGAATCCACCTGCATGCCTTTATTACTTAACCAACACTTGGGTAACTGAAGACTCCTCCCTTTGACGTTGCTACTCTGTATACTTAACACCATATTTTGCATTCCACATTCAAGTCCATCATCATCAACATCCTCCATAATAAAACTCACTTTCTTCCCAAAACCTTTGAATACTCATGAAAAATGTCCCTTCTTACATGCATTACAACTTTTGCCAATAGCCGGACATCCCTTAAAATGTGCAATATGCATACTAGCACCACACCTGAAACACACTAACGTCTTAGCATTACTGGTCATGCCAATTTTGTTACCCCCTCCACTAGCAGAACTACAAACCTTCCCCCCCCTTACCATCCCTTTCACCACCCACAGCACATACTGTACAATTGTCTTTATTTTCTCATGACCTGTGTGCAACTCTTACTTCAACACTTCTTGCTACCTCTACTGCAGTCTTCAAAGATCTCTCTACTGAAGACCAAAATGTCTCCTTTTTTTTTGTTTTTTTGTGCTTGGTCTTCATCAGTAATTGGTCCCTTAAAACCTGGTCATACATCATGTGCCCAGAAGCACAAGTAACAGCAAGTCCTCTTAACACTGCCATATAGTGGTCAATGGATTCATCTTCTTTCTGTTCCCTGGAATAGAACCTATCCCTTTCCATGACCACGTTAATCTTCCTGCCATACCTCTCCTGTAATTGTTTCAAAACACATTTGTACACATCTTTATTAACGTTATCAACAGGTGGAAGATTTTAAAATGTTCTCAAACCGATAGCCCTCCAATTCATGTTTAAGTAATGACAAATGTCTTTCTGGTGTGTACTCACCATTCTCCAATACATCCACATATGCTTCAAAGAAATCGAACCATAACTCCCATTGAACAGGAGGATCTCCTGGCTCAGCTATGAAAAAGGGTGGAGGTTGAATAATATACATATTGCACAAGTATCCAATGACATTTCAAAGAGAAAAAAAAAAAAAAGGGAAATATTTTCAAAAACTAGAAATGAAAATCACTCTTTGCAATCAATATAATTTTCTCAAGATCCAGTAATTATATGACAGACTTCAACTGGTATGCCCGTCACCATGAGCTTGTCAAAGTAAGAACACTGGTACAGTAGATTTAGTGTAATTAAGAAATGTGCAGTGCAATTAAGTATGTTCCAATATGCACTTGATCAGCATAAAGGTGTGCCAATCACAGTGAAAGCAAATTAATTAAATTCAAAATTCACTAGACAGGCATAGAAGTGTGCTTATCACCATGAAAGTAATTGGGAAGCATACAAAGCTTCCCAAACAGTCAAAATGGCCACCAGCACCCATCCCAATATGCTTTCAATGGAAAGTTGGCCACATTCACAAGTGTATGTGCATCTAGTACATGGCCCTCTGCACAAGGAACACCTCCACAGAGAGTGCACAGCCCACGGTGTCCACTACGCCCCACTCAGCATCCAGGAAGCAAGGACTGGAAGATGCCTCAAGAAGAAAGCCATGAAAGACACCACCAACTGAAGAATGCGCCACCGATCGCCAACTGAACAATGCACAGCAAATCACCACCGACTGGAGATCATCCAGACACAGCACCAGCCTGCCATTGTGGAGAACACAAGATCACAAGTAGTAAGGTTAAGGTCTTTTTCTTTATTAAGATATGCGGTTCGGAATAAGGAGCAATCCCGGCACAGCACACACCAGTAACTGCCCACAGCAACTGTCACTAAGCTCCCCCCAAACGTTCTATTCCCCATTCGAATTCCACTATGATCCAATAGCATTCTAATCACCACACCAGAGTTTTGTCCTAATAATATATTCTTTGGTACAGGACTTCCATGTTTGAATCCCCGTGGTCAGGTATTGTACATTGTTAATTTATTACATATTGATAATTTTGGTCCAAAAGCATGGGTTTTATATGTGTGTCTAGGAGCGTCATAAAAATGGCTATTAAAATGCTTTGCATCTAAATGCATCATGCGTGGTTATCCACATTTTGAAGTTTTCACCCAACTGGTAATGAAGAATTTTAATCTTTGAGTTCTTACCCTGTAAAAGCCTCAAAACAGATCTATCACAAACAAAAACACTTAATACATGAGTTGCTGTTGAGGTTCTTGCCAACAGAATAAATCCTAAGCAACATACGTAGTACTGCAAAACGGGTTACTCATGGTGTATGAGAGAACACTCAAGTGACTTCACAGAATGCAGGAGTTCATTTAGCATTACTGTCCAAGGATAAAAAATGGTGTGTTTATTCTTCTAAACTTGGCTTCTGCCAAAAACGCCTCTCAACTAGCAATCCGTTAGAGTTGAATGGTTTTATAATTATCTAAGTGGTCTGACTTTTAGAACCCTCAGCATGCATGAAAATCGAACTCTTGAAGTGACTTCTAGAACGACGTCTTGATATTCGTTTTTGAAAGCTCCGCTGTTGCAAGGTGCAGGCTTGTGGTTTTCTTTCCAGAGTTATGAATTCAGACATTTGGGCTTAAAGCCACTAAAACAATGTTCCAATAGAATTTATAAATTATAAGACAAATTTAAATTTGTAAAGATGAGCGATCATCTTGTTATTGAAAATGAAAATTGATGCACTGTCAGCACAGTCCTTGGCCTGCTTAGGTAATTTACTGTTGTCTTTATTATCATCTATTCCATTGTAAATGTGTTTTTTAATACATACTTTGGTTATGTAATCAAATAGCTGAGCTACCGAAATCACAAAATAGTACTGTGCTCGGGAATAAGTAATGTATATAAATATCCATTATTTTTTTAAGTCTCCATGATTTAGTTCTAGCATTCTGCATAGATGTCGGACATGAGTGGAGATCCTATAGTTATAACCAGCATTTTGTGTGCTGTTGCTCAAAGGGCTTACCTGCCCACTAAGGCGGTGACAATTTTTACTTTCTCATAAATAGACTTGATTTGTACATATGATTTCCTCACTTTAAAACAGACTGTGAGCTCAAAATAATCTCTCTTTTGTGAGCATGGCCAGAATGTGCGTGCCTGTTTTTTTCTATTCTATTTATCATTTGATAAGCAGCAATCTTTCCCTGCTTTAGGTACTGTACAGGGCACTGTTACAGAGCATGAAAAACTAACGAGCATATTCAAAGGAGTTTCACGAATAATGGGCAGTCCCCTGTCTAAAATGGAATGCTGCCTCCTCTTATAGGGCACATCTACAATACTCTATTATTGCCACTTCCCACATCGGATTTTTTTTTTGTCAACTTGGTTTACCTAGGGCTGGAGCAATTGACATTATTGCAAAGCTAAAATTGCCTTTTTTTCTGATGAAAAATGCCTATTTATTTTGGTCAGATGAGGGACATCTGCCAAGAAGTGTGGTGGATGAACTGTTCTCCGTATTAAAAGTGCATTTTTGTTAAGACTTTAAATAGGGAAGGCAGAACATCTGCCAATGTTTTAAGCCCTTCAAAAGTCACATTAGCTAGACTGTCTTACCTGCCCAATGACAAATGCTTCTGTTCTTGTTAAGTTCGATGATATTAGGGTTACTAGCCAGGAATACTCATACAAAATGACAGCATCCATGTCATATAAACCGTCAACTAAAGCAGCTTAAGAAGCAGTATACAAAATTCCCACACGTGCAGGGCATAAAATGCTTACAAAGTATCACATTTAACTTTACATAATTACAAACTGGGGAACCAGAGGCTTTACTTCTTCACTGGTTGGATGCCAAGCTCTCCACATATACCGATCTGTACTGAATTGTGCCTTTTGAAAGGCATGTTTGAATGTTGCTGTTGGCAACGCACTGTATTTGTGCATCATTGAAGTACATACTGGACCCTGAAAAGGACGTCTGAAATACAGTTGTTAAAATTATAAGATTCAAAAACTATTTTTTTAAATCAGCTTTTATGTTGGAAAGTACTTATACTAATAGTCGCTCTTGTCCTAGTCCTTGCCTTAGTAGCTGGCTTTGAGCCACTGGATTCTGTTCTCCGAGCAATCAGTAAGTGTAAACAGAAGTGCAATTTACTTGCCAATACTGTTGCCACAGATACACACATTGCACTTTTTAGCAAAAGGGTCCGCAGGCTAACTTTATTTTGTGGGTAAGTGAAAGTAGATAATGGGGAGGTCCTTACTGTACATAGTGCTCCATGTTTCAGCTCAACTGGACCCAAAGATGTTGTACCTTTCCACAGTGCTCAACTTTTCAAAAAAATAAGTGGCAGGCCTTCATGAGGAGGCCACTGCAGCTTGCACCATCTATGGCCCCAGCAAGCACTGCCAAGGACATTACTAACACAACTACTAACCATCATACTAGTACTAGTGTGAACATTCAGACTATTCCAGGCCCCCTAAGCTAGGAGGATGGCTTGGTCAGCAGGTGCTAGTTATTGTTAATCTATACTGAATTAAGAAACAACTGTTGCTGTGCTCACCTCTAAATTAGACAAACAGTGGTACCATGTGGCAGACTGTCATAAGTTCTAGTATTGACAATTAAGTGCTGGTGCTGAGCACCGGAAACCACAGGCTCAAATTAAGCACCACCTTTCCACCATATTACGCAAGTCTTTAATGAGTCACTTTTCCAGGATGCATACATGAAGGTTTGTGCTTCCCAGAACACTGACCAGCCTCTAAATCAAACCACAGTCCTAGTGCCCCACATAACTAAAGTAATACTTTTATGCAAAATTCTAGGTTAGCGAAAACTTAATATTTAAAAACTTTGCAAATCACATTTCATCTTGAAATATTCCAAGTGGCTGATTAGACCACAGGTATGTCTACAAAAGTACAGGTTACTAGCAGCACATTTTATAATATAACCAGTTCATTACGGGGATGCATTTGAATTGATTGCAGTATGTTATATAATTTACTCAAAAAACATTCTGGATAGTTTTTAGTTATGTTTCTTGGGTCACCACAGCCCAGAAAGTGGTGCTGCATTGAAGAAGGTGGGGGGCAGATGTAAAAGGCCCTTTGGTACATGACCTCTTTAAAAGAGGTTAACTGTGACAATAGGAACCTCGAATGGGCCTGCAATTTGGACTGACAAAGCGGAGCGAAAGATCACTCGGAAGTATTAAAAGAGAATGGTAGTTTTGGCCACAGCAGGTTTTCATTCTAAGAAGATCATGGCAGCAAAGAATTCCTCAAAATAATGTTTTCCAATTGTTTGGTCCCTAGCAGCACTGGTGTGTTTGATGTAATCTGTTGAGCTTTCCAAGAAACTTTGTTGAACTATTTCAAGGATACAATTGTTATTAAATGATTAAACTCTTTGGTATATTCTGTATCTATCTTGACATCATAAATAGGAACTTTGGCAGTGTTTTGCAATTCGACGGACCCATCTGAGCTGGGGGGGCCTCCACCGATTAATCTCTTATGTGTGCTAGGATTATCATGGCAGCCACATGCCTAGGTCACTTGGATTCACTCTGTATGGAACAGTTTACAGAAATTGTCAGTTCCATCACTTCTGGCATCCTTTGGGCCCTTTTCCCCTAAAAATCTGGAAAGAAGCCAATTTTGGAGATTGCTAAACAACCTCTTTTGGATGCATAGCTCCTTAACCAATGCCTGGGTTCAAGAGGAATGGAAAAGAAGCTTTGATTGTTCCCCTGCTGAAAGAAATAGGGTTCAACCTAAATCTTCAGAGGCAGTCTATTTTGCTGTCAGGGGATACAGGAAATTACTTTGTCTTGTTGGTTCCTGTAAATGCATTTTAAGTTTGACTGAACCATAAGACCTACTTAAAATGTTTTTTTATTTTCAAAAAGGAAATTTCAAAGCGGGATGTTTTTTTTTTGTTTTTTTAATAAAATAAAAAAAAGTCCCTCCACCCCCATAGTGAGTAAAGCATTGAGCACCTAAGAATGCCCCTCACCACAAGTTTTTTCCTGGACATTGAAAATCAGCTGCATCTCCGCCCATCTATATTAGGAGAAGAGACATACAGCCAAAACTCTGACGGTCCTTACTCCATCGGGCTGCCAAAAGGTTTGACCACAGTTGAGATGGATTTGTCTCTGCCATCGTAAAACCTATGGTCCGCCTGTATCTCAATCAGGCAGGGAGACCATAATGTTGGTGGGGTGGACTCTGTCAGCGTTGCAACAGAGTTCCCTCTCTCCCAACATTTAAATCAGGCCCTTATAAAGGACAAGACTATTCTTTCCAACTTTTGACCAATTTATTATTGCCTATCCCAATAAGAATCCTGCAGAAGCACCATAACCTGTTTATCTGGGGTTTTGTGAAGCAGTATCAGATCCTAGAGCCTGTACAGTCTGTCTTTCATCTGGTACACAGCTCATAAATATCACTGGTGTTGGTCTTGATGGCCTTAGCATGTCAGCAGATACATGCCATCCTGTGGCCTTGGTGCTACTGGACTGGTCTACTACACTCAGTCTGGTTGTTAAGATCAAATGTGAGACTGTACTGAGTGTAGGAGCAATATGCGAGTCAGCATTGCAGTGGTGTGAAGGCTATTTGAAGGGCAGTTATCAGACAGTTTACTTGCTGCTGTTTTTCCAGAAATTTAAGGCAGTGATCTAGGGTGTGCCACATGGCTCAACACTTTGCCCAACACTTTGCCCTACATTCTTCAATCTCCATATTCATCAACTTTACAAACATGTGACACAATTTGGCCTGAACTGTATGAACTATAACTATGCGGATGATGCACAACTGGATTGGATGGAGCTCTTTCATCAGTGTACATCTGCAATTACCAACTGGTTTAAATACAAGGCTTTGAAATTTCATTCCAATAGAATAGAGGTGGTGTGGATGAAGTAAAAATCAACCTGCCTGAGTATTCCTTGATTTTTTGCTTCTCTCTCGATAAAACACTCCCTCTCTGTAGGAATGGTGAGGTATCTTGGTTTCTGTTTGCAAATGGGGTTGCCTCTTGTGAAACTGATAATTCATCTGTTCTTCACCTGTTTATTTCTGCTCTGGGTGTTGAGAAAAACTCTTCCATGTCTCCCACTTTCTGTGTGCTCTGTGTTGGTTCAGGCAGTTATTTTGATCACCTGGCCTATTGTATTGCTCTTTTCATGGGTACCTCTACAAGTTTTCTGGCAAGGCTGCATCACACCACATTGAAAATGTGGTGCCAATCTGGTCCTTGTCTACCACTTCTATGCCTTTGTGTCAACTGTGCTGGACTCACTACACTGGTTACCAGTAGAACAGGATCACTTTCAAACCTCTGTGCTATGACCATAAAGAGTTGTATGATACAGAATCAATCTATCTCAAAAAATGTTTATCACTTTGAACTCTGCCATTTGATCGCTGATGCACACAGTTTAATTGGGTGCACCTTGGAGGCAGGTATTTTTCAATCTCTGCTGCTAAAACTGTGGAATGCCCACCCAGAGACACTGCAGAAAATTTGAAATTGATTGTGCCTTCGGAATGCCTCAAAAACTTGGTTGTTCACCCAATATATATCAGGTTTCTTTAATATCTTCACAGTTTATTCATCATCACTAGTGCCAGGATACCCATATAGGTAATAGAGTCTTCTACAAACGTGTTAAAAAAAAAAAACACAAGTAGCAAATTAAACACTCCATATAGTTTTACTCTATAATCGAAATCTTTGCAAAATATTTTAGGGGCACAGACAAAGGAGAGCTCCACCAATTGAAAATAAATTGACATGATGTGAGCCATGTTCAAGAGAATGCGCTGACAATCATGGAGTTGCAAGGACAAACATTCTTTATTGGAGGCTAAATTCTTGAAAGGGTCAAAATTCCACACCATATCTAACTTTATGCCACACAAACAGCACTCATCACTGCCAGAGATGACATCTGGAGCTCTCATTTTCCAGAACCTCTCTGCAGCATTTGACACACTAACACCCCATTTTCATCAGGCAACTGCACAAAATTGACATCTAAGTACCCACACTCTGTTGGATCTGCTTCTTCTTAAAAGATAGAACACAAACTCTCAGCCTGGCACCTTAATAGTCAGAAGCCTACAAACTCATTTGTGGACTGCCTCAAGGTTCATTGCTCAGTGACACCCTCCAACACATAAATGATCCCTCTGGCCAACATCATCCTGCATGCAACATCAACATTATCTCCTATACAGAGCGCAAACAACCCCTACTCTTCCTCTCGGACAAGACTCCCAACACCAGAAACAAGTTTACAGGCTGCGTGACCAAAGTCGCTAACTACATGAAAGCCACTGGCCTCAAGCTCCATACTGAAAAGACAGAAATAGTGATCTTTGGCAAAAACACCTCACCATCGGGCTCCAACTAGTGGCGGGTGAAACTTGGGACCACACACAGAACCCACATCGACTGCAAACTAGGCATGACAGTGCACGTTAACACAATCACTGCATCCTGCTTTCACACCCTGAAGATGCCGAGGAATATCTTCAAATGGCTTCCATACAACACTATTAAAATTGTCACTTGCACCTAAGTCACGAGCAATTTGCACTATGGGAACACCCTCTACACCAGGATCACTAAGCAACTCAATAGAAGGCTACAAATCACCCAGACCTTGGAAGCCAGACTTCTCCTCAACCTCCCACACAAAATTGACATCATGTCACACCCAAAAGGAACTACAATGGCTCCCAAGCCACAAACCTGCTCAGTTCAGACTTCTAACACACACATTCAAGGCACTGCACAACTCAGGCCCTACCTACCTGAACAGTTGCATCTCCTTCTACCAACCACTGAGACACCGCTGCTCTCCAGGACTCCTGCTTGCACATATCCCACACATACACAGAACCAGATCAAGAGGGCGGGCGTTTTCTTACATCGCACCTAAACAATCTTCCACTTTACACCAAAGCCGCCTCCTCTCTGCTTAAATTTCACAAGAAGATGAAGACCTAACTTTTCCATTAACTAGCTACCTTAGGCAGGGATAGGCATGCATTCCGGCTCAGTGCCAGGACACCCACACAGTGTTATATATACTCTTAACATAACATCACCAATGAAATGGTCTACTTTGTACATATTTCAGACATTGTCATTACCTTCACATTTTGCAGAACTAACTTTTATTTCTTCAAGTGGAAGTCAAGAGGACTTGTGCTGAGCCAATTGGGCTTTAGTAATGATGTGTTGATGGCATATGTTACCCATTTTCTATCTATGCCATTAAGGGGATGGCATTCATGGTAGATTTCAAACAGAACAGATGGCAATTCATTTATAGGATTGTTGTACAATGAAGGTATCAATCTACATTCTTGAAGGACAAACTTGCTACTACAGAATGATGAGTTCATCGGACAAAACATGCCTACCTTGATAATCATGCATGTCCTTACATTTAAGTTAACACAGGCATGAGTGAACAATCTCCATTATTGAAAGCTGCTTCAGAATTTTTGAAGGCTAGATGTAAATGGTATTTTTAAGATGGACAAATTAGTCAGTATACCATTTTCATTTGTGCTTGGAGATTTCTTATAGTTGACTGGACTACACACAATAGAATCCCTTTTCCATACCTTCCTGAGGTTAGCTGGTTAGGATTTTTACATACAACTTACTGATTCCATCCAAGAAGGGGATAGGGTGCTCCAAACAAAAATACCAACCTATTGCCTTCTTTGTTTACATAAATATGATGGCCTTAACCAACAATTGAGGGGCGTATTCAAATACGATTAAACAAGTGAGTTGCAAGAACAGCACACATAGAAGAATCCACCAAGAAAAAATTTATTTGTATGAAATCAGTTCCGAGAGCCCTGTCTTTTTCAAGCACAGAAAGCCAACAGGACTTTGGTTGTGTTCTGAAGAGTTAAACAAGAATTTACAGAAGGACACAGTCAGGCAACTCAATACTGGTCATTATATTTTTCCCAAAAACAGTTTAGAGAAGTAACACAACCCCAGCTCAGTGATTTGATATTCTCATGAATTAGTTTTGAATCCTGTCAATGTAGAGCCCAGGTTGAGAGAATGAAAAAGTTCTCTCCTTTTTGATCAACATCTTGTAATTAGCTCTCTGCTGATGCAATGGGCTCCTTCTTATGAGACACATTACAATCTGATGCTGCATAAAATATTTATAGGCTTGTTGTATTCTTCATTAAACCAGCCACATTGTTCATACCCACTAACACTTTTATAGATCATGACAGTTGAAAATATTACACAGAATACTTGATGTTCAATAAAAATGCCCATGATAATCCAGAGAGCATATCTCTGCGATCCAGCACATATGAACCTTTCCTTACTTCAGAATCCCACTGAATTCTCTTTCTGCTATTAAACAATATTTCCTCCATACAATGTAATAAGTCACAACTACAGCACTCAGTTGCTGGGACACTCTAGAAGCATATGGCCTATATTTAACAATTGGTTTATTAATTTTCCAGCTTTATGCCGGTCTCAGGTAGTTGTGCTGGGAAAAGGCTTACGTCTTCATCAGCATAATAAGACCCCTAATGGATAGGGGTGTCTCACCCCTTAATGGAAAATATTTGGTCTGCTAACTTAAGAATTATTTCCAGCTGAAAATGGGAAAACCTTTTCCCGGACACAAAAGTCTGCTATAAATATTAAATATTGTGATTCTGTGGTCAGACATACGTGTGTAAGATATAATTTGAATGTCAATAACCGATTATGAAGTAAATACATAATTGCAAGACAGGTGACCATACCACATGAAGGTATGCAAATTGTTATCTTGGAGGCTGGAGTAAAAAATAAAAAAAAAAATAAAAAAAAAATCTTAGAATTGCTTAATCTCTCTGTATTAAGTAAAATCAGCTTGTGACTCCAGGTACAGCTTGGTCAGGCACACGTGGACTACCTTCCCATTAGGAATCAAAACTGCATGCTTGCAAGCATAGCGTGAAAGATAAATGATGCAAATCTTGTTACAGGACTTTGCATTTTTCAGCTCGTTGGCAGAACTGTTCCTTTTTTGCAGAGTTAATCAATGGTATAAGAAACGCTACAAACTGACAACCCTCAAATGTGTGCTTTTCAATGACCATTAAACAGGTTAGGTCACCTTAATTACAATTCATGCAAAGTGAAAAAAAATAGAAATCTTTTTTGTCATGTGCAAGCAAACTCTAAGTATAGGGTCATCCAAAGTTCTATTGTGAAAAATCCAGGTTGGAGGGTCCCACAACATTCCGCAATTAATGAGCGCAATAAGCGGATAACTGGGGTATTTTGCTTCTTATGTCTTGGGGCACCTGTACTGCCGACCCTCAAAGTTGAGTCCAAGTAACGTTTATTGCGCTTGATCATTTTGATAGCAAGACACAGCTCTTTAAGCTTATGCAGGGAGATGCTGTAGGCTACGATTAAAAACTCGCAATGCAACAAATACTATTCAGTAAATCAATGCAGAGTCAACAATTTTTCAATTAGAAAAGTATTTGAATACACACACAATAAATACTACACCGTGTTTTGCTTTCCCTGATGGCAAAGCACTCAGTTGCAGGTAGCAGGCAGAGAAGTTAACAGTATATCGCTTCCTTGTTGCAGTGAAGAGTGGGAAGCACAATCATTCCCCTCACATATGGGCCCCCCTTGCACAGGGCCATAAAGGTCAGACCTAGAGACTCTCCAGAGGCTGCAATACCTTAGGTCTCTGCACCACTAAGAGGCACTTTCGGTTAAAGCACAATGGTGCTCTTGGTTCCCAAGGATGATGCAACTGGCCCTAGGCTTCTCGGAGATGTTCAGATGATCCAGTGTGGCATTTGTGCAATATGATGGGTGTCCCTGACTCAGGACACATGCGAAAGGTTTTGAAGCACTACATATGAGTAGCTCACAATGTCTCTAGGCCAATCAGCCAAATTATATACCGTTTGTTGATCTGTTCCCCTGGTGCCATGCTCCAATCATCAGGAGTGCTCTCTCTGGGTCTTCTGGTTCATTTGGTAACCATTTAATACGTTTGGTTTGCAGATTTTGGCAATGCTGCTTCCTCTTCCACAGCAACAACTGGTTATAAAGCATGGATCTTCTAACTGTTAAAGCACTTTGAGTCGACTGACCTGCAGTCTGCTTGGCAGTAGCACAACACATTCCTTAGGGCAGACAACTCTCCCTGCCTACATTTTTCAAACACCTAAGGCATTCAGGTCTTTGCAGTGTACATGTGTTTCCAGCAGAGGCATGTGTTAACCGCTCCTAGGGCACCCACTACCAAGTCCAACAAAAGTCAAAAAAGTACCAGTCTATGAAGAACCCACTCTACACTGGTTTATCCACCCAGTAGATTAATCCTTTGCCTTTTGTTGATCATTTTCTTCCCTGCTGTTCTTTCCTTTCACAGGGATTTAAAATGGTGCCTAATTTTTGAAGGTGGGAGTCCTTACCCAATGCTATGTCACATCACTCCTCTAATCTTAACCGTCACTTCCAAGGAACGTTTCTCTGGCTGTCCAAGCTTCTGTAAAGCATTCTAGGAAGAACACAGATGATGACTTGAAAAGACACTGCAGCACACATATCAGAGTCCCCCTCCAGGTATGGTTTCTTCCTTTAACGAATACAATAAACCTCCCTGTTTTGGCTGAAACCAGTTCTGCCTAACCTTTATTTGCCCAATGTGGGAATATCCTGCCAGAGTGTCTCAGACAGTTCAGCTAACTAATGGTGATTTTACCACATTCTTCTTTTACTTGGAAAAGACTAATCTCAAAGGATGGGCATTTTGTTTCTAGGGGAGCTTTGATGATTTCCATTAAGGATAGGTCAGGGGATTATGCCCAATTCTTTAAGTACATAAATAAACACAGATGGAATAAACTAGTGTGTGTATGTGATGCAGACAAGGTAATGGATCTTCTTCAAGCCAATCAAAAGCTGCACTTTAGCTAAAAGTGCTGTCAGCATTTCTTCTTGGACTTCCAACTGAATTATAAGGCATAAGTATGCCACAACCAATTAACTATGAGTCATATCTGTAACCGGAATACTACTGCATTGATGCCAGGTTGGGCCAGACAAAAAGTCCTTCTCCCGGCCCCCTACACCTATGCACACGTGTGAACATGCATTGCACGCAGCCTTTTCAGAGCACTTATCCTAGATAGGCATAGCAGCGGACCTTAATAATAAAAACTGTTCATGTGAGATTCAAGTCATGTTCATTTTTAACAGAAGCCTACAGTGGGTGAGACTCCATTAGAGACTTACTCATAGTAGAGGTCCAAGAACCAGGGGTCACAAAAGAAAAAAAGAACTGGGGACTTTCTTTGGTAAGAGGTTGTTTTCCTACTGCTGTGGACTCTAAACAGTAAAACTGTAGTGTTGTGTGTATGATGGAACTCTTGGATCCTGAAGGACTCCGTGGAATTGTGATGCAAATGTTAGAATGTAATGAAATGAATGCAGATTTAGAAGGTGGAGTTTGCGGTTAAACAAAGACCTGTAATACACCGCTCCGTGTGTGGCATTGTTATTGGCCGGTACCCCGGCTGGGGAAAACGCTACAACTGGCAATGAGATAAGGAATAAGCAACCCAAAGATCAACAGAGCTCTCCCAGAGAGTTTGCCGTGGTCCAAACAAACTGCTTGTGGGTGCCACATGTGCATCCATCGAAGTGGAGAGTAGAATTTTGGAGTATGTGGAGTCAAAGAGCAGCTTGAGCCCATGTGATGCATTTGAAGATAAAGAAAGTTTCACTGAGAAGTCCACACATTGGTGGCCAAGAACCTGCTGACAAGGCCTTGAAGAGAGGTACAGCACTACTAAGCAACATAAAGGTATACAGTGTACGGTGTGATAACGTTAAAGCCAGCCACCATTAGATAGAAAAATGAAGTACTAAAACTACCATAGCCAAATGCAGGTAGGATACATAAAAGCGCTAGCTGACAGAACAATTGATAATAAAGCAAACTATCATTACATTTACCAGAGCCTTGAGAAGAGCTCTATGACCTCCGAAGTGGGCGAGGAGACCCAAGAAGGACAGGGGTTGTGCTTACTGAGCTGTCCAATACCTTAAGCCGCACACAATCAAAGCTGTCGGGTGGTGGTTTAGCACAACTCCAGAAGTCTCCAAAAAGTGAAGGGCTCCAATAGAGACGAAGAATGAGGTCACAGTTCCACAGACTGTCCAAAATGGCTCAGAGGCCATCATATCCCAGGGCCTAAGAGATGGCATGGAAGAAGGGGTCCTAGTGGCAGACAGTATCAGAAAATTACATTTTCAATGTCAGCCAAATCTGTAAACAGTTGTAATACTGCCACCTTCCTGAAACCACATGGCCAGTGATTGTTCCAGATAGATATGAGAGTTTACCACGGTGAGTGCTTTATTGAGAGACTTGATGAACAAGAACGTTTTACGTCATTTGTCACATGAATGCGAGCAAATCTTTAAGAGAAACAAACACACTATTGAGAACACTACTGAAATGGATTGTTTTGATCTAAAGCTCCACTGAGAAGTTGTTGTTGATACTAGAGTAGTCAGGTTAGGCGCAATCCTTAAACATCTCAGTGGACACCCAAATGCACAAAGACATATTGTGGCATATCCAAGCAAACGTTTCTCCCAAACTGAACATGCTTTTTCACAACCTGAAAAAGAAAGTTTAGCTTTGGGTGTGAGCTTGTGAACATTTCCATGTATTGTTATACAGTAAGTCTAATACACTTTTGACACAACATCATGCATTGTGACCATCTGTGACACTCCAAAAGCCAAGTAGCCTCTTTGCATTGAAAGTTGGGGTCTACGATTACAAGAGTACAACTACACAATTGTACATCTTCCAGGGAAAGTTCAAAACCCTGCGGACTACTTTTCCAGAGTGCCTATGCAGTGTCATGGTATCCCCGTCAAGATAGCTGAAGCCTACATAAACTTCATTTGAAGTCAAACACATGAGCTGCCATATCGTTGGAGCAAATTAGCACTGCCATGAGTCAAGATAGCGACATGCTAAAACATTATAACACATCACTCATGGAACCAGCACTCTACCTCTTGCCAGTGACCGTGAATACCAGTAGTTCAAGAATGTCAAAGATGAACTGTCCATGACTGAAGAAGGCATTATACCAAGTAGTTCAATAATTGTTATTCTGGAGAGTCTGAGGCAACAGAAAATTGAAGTGGCACATGAAGAACATTGTGAAATAGTTGCTACAAACGAAGGTCTCCGAGACTGAGTTTGTTTTCCTCATCTAAATTAAAGAGTTGAAAGAGAGATGAAAGTCTGTCATCTATGCAACTGCCTGTCATAGAAAACCACTCAACATCCCTTGAGCATGTCAGAGTTGCCAGAGTACGCATAGGGGAAGAATTGCTGTTGACATTTTCAGTCCTCTAGACAATAGACATCACCTGATGGTGATTGTTGATGAATACTCCAGTTTTCACTTGGTAGATCTCTCATCTATCACAAGAGAAAGTAATCAAGAAATTAGAGAGCATCCTTGCGCCATGGGGTATTCCGGCAATCCAATAATCTGGACAATCGCCCATTATTCAACAGCCGAAAATTCAGAGACATGCTCAGTCATCTTAATGCGAACTGAAAGAAGATCACACCTCTTTGGCCACAGGTTATTGGCCTTGTCTAGGGTTTCATAAGTTCATTAAAGAAAGCTGTTCAGTGTGCCATGTTGGAAAAGCTGGACCTTAAAGCAGTCTTGAATTCTACTCTATGTGCTTACTGTTAACTCCTCACTCAATCACAGGTGAAAGCCCTGTAACTTTGATATTTGGGAGCGAAATTATGACAAAGTTACCTCGATGGACCAACACAAGATCAAGTACTGAGTAAGAATACTGTCCCGTGGTCTTGGTTCATAAAAAGAAAATGAATACCTATACAGAAAGGTGATGACCTGCAAAAGAGATTGTTTTCACAAGAGAAGATAGAGTGGTTGTCCGTCAGCCAAGATAATGGAAGTCTGATGCTCCACTTGGTGCTGAGCCACTCGATGTCGTAATCAGCAAAGGACTCATGGTGACTGCCCAAAGTCCTGGGAAATCAATTACATAAGATTTCTCATATTTCAGTAATGTGGCTCACCACTCGTCAGATACGGATGTCATCATAGAGACTGGTTCGAAAAGGTAAATTGAAAAACGCCAGACTGCTGTTGCTCCTGCATCGCCAACACACTCCTATTGCCAGTTCCCACTTTCTGAAGATACAATCGGACGTGTAATCAGAGCGCCATGAAGGCTCATTGAAGAGCTGATTGTGTATAAATTTGTAAAAAACAAATGTAATTTTTTTTATTTAACACAGGGGGATGTAGAGTTGTGCGAGTGATGAATGATGAAACCCACTTGGATCCTGAAGAACTGTATTGAACCATGGCATATGTGTTAGAACGTAGTGAAGTGAATGAGGGTTTAGAATGCAGAGTTTATGGTTACACAAAGATGAATAAAGAAGTTTAATACACAGCTCTGTGTGTGACCGTTATTGGCAGGATCCCAGCCTGGTAAAGATGCTACGAAAATGACAAAGCAGTGTGGGCATTTGAGAAACAATGTTGTACCTTTGAATTATCTGTATTACATAGCTCCCTGGGACGATCAGACAAGAAGTAATGGGAGGATCCCTCCTACTCCATATCTTGGTTCTTCACCTTTTCATACCTTCCAGATTGTTTTTTTCTCTGTATTAGGAGAAAGAGATGAAGGTGCGTACAAGGGTTAGTTCAAGAGAGACAGGCTGTCTCATTTACTTTTTCCTTTGTTCTTTAGAGTCAGGGTGGGCCAGTTACAGCACTGGTAGCCTTATATAAAACATTATCATTTTAAGAGTAGCTGAACATTGCCATAGACTTTGGAGCCAGTAAGAAGACATTTTGTGGGCAATTTCTGACAACATATTTGACATTGCTGGCAGGATGTTCTGCATCTCCATTGACCTGCCTTGGCAAAGTAAACATGGATAGGTTTGGTCTCCTTTGGAGCAGGCCCAAATACCATGCCTCTTGTAATTGCGATATGCAAAATAAAGTTTTCCCCAAAGTCACGGGGCAATATTGGGTGATTCATACCTTTAGATCTTGGGGTGCTGTACAGGCTAGGTTGGGGAGCTTCACAGTTTACAGTGAGAAAACCAATTCTTTTGGATGAAATGTAGATTTGGAATAAACATGTTGCTCAAACACCAGCAAAACATGGATTGATAGAAAAGACGTCAATAGATTACAGAAATTGCAACAGTGTACTTGTATAAAATGCTGGAGCACAATTGCCACTGAAAAACAAAAAGGTAAAGTAATGAGCCACAACACAAATGGCAAAACTTTCAAACTGAAAGACATTTTCAATGACGCAAGATAGTTTTTGAACTGCTCCATCACAAATACAATTGAAACTCACCAGTCCTCCATGGTAATGACCTCATAAAGACAATGGTAATTGTCATCAACATTTGAACATTGCATTTCTGCCCTGGAAGCATAGATTGACAGCCAAATTTGCGTACAGATATTGAAGCTATGTATGCTTCCTCACTCTTTGAAATGTGTTTCCCGTAATCAAAGGGAAACAGACATGGAGCTGACCATCAAAAGGTAGCTATTTTGATATATGACATGCCCAGAGCCCTAGTGACAGAAACAAAGTACAGCCTCTATTTAGAAAAGTTTATTAGATGCATTATTTCACTGAACTATCCACTAAAAATTAAAGATGGCACTTTTTTTTAAGTGACAGACATTTTGATGGCAATCAGTCTGCAAGATTTCAGTTTCAAGGGATAACTAAGCAAGAAAACGAGGGAGTCAGAAAAGTGGGTAATGAAAAGAGGATTGCATCAGAAGAATATGGTGCATCACAATGGACCAGTGGTTCCACCTGCCAATCATACCTAATGCCAATACAAAGATGTCTCAAAGTGTACATTTAGTCCTTTAGTGTACAGGTCCTGTTTTAACTAGAAGCTGGGCCTTTTCCAGTATTCTAAGTTTTGACATGGATTTCTTTTGCTGTAAGCAATGGTCCACTCATTGCAGAATCCCACCTAATCTACACCATCTAAATGGACTGGTATTTTATTTTTTTAGACCTGTGTTTTATTTGATGAACAATTACTGTAACTAATTGTAGGCCCTACTACTGGTATTTTGTATGCAGAGGACAAATTAATTATTAGTTTTAGCTGATTTATCCACTTTTAGATTGCCTGGGTTTCACTAAATGATTGTCCTTTTTAACCCTTTGAATTCTTTGGAAAAATTCCCCTTTTGGTTTAACATTACTTTTCAATGTGTGCATGACAACTAATATGGCTGGCTCATATTGGTCATGAACAGACCTATGCTTGATAGGGTCAACATTGAAACCATAAAATGGCAACAATGTTTGTTGGCCCTTCTAAGAATATGTATAGAGTTTAAATTCAACAAACTGGGAACATTGGATACCACCTCAAATCTACCTGCTGTACATTAATGTTCAGCAAGGAGTTTTCCAACACATTTATTTAAATACTTCTACTTCTCCTTAGCAAATTGTCGGTTGAACCTCCAACAAAAGTAATAGCCAAATGGTTTTATCAAGAGCTATTGTATATAAAAGACAGGAAAAGAAATCTGATACATTTAAAAAAGAACTAATGGCCCGATTTAGAGTTTGGCAGATGGGGTTACTCTGTCACAAACATGATGGTTATCGTATCCACAATATTACAATTCCATTATATCCTATAGAATTCATAGTAAAGAGGATGGAATATCCATTATGTTTGTGACAGAGTAACCCATATATAAAACTCTACATCAGGCCCCAAGTAATTTGATGACAGCTGAAATTTAAAATGTATAGCATAGTCTTAAAATAATTTAAGTGAGTTCTTTAAAATGTATTTTAAACTAAGATCCCCAGCATGGCACTTTCATTAAAAACAAATGACATTCCATTACAAATCTGTTCCCAAAACATTCCTAAAGACTAATCAGAGCACGTTTTATCTTGAGCACTGCCCCTTTAGTAGAGAGGGCCACATAAGCATTTTGCTTTGAATTCCGCGCTGATGGTGCAAACCATGTACTAACCCTTGGGAAAAAAAATATATTCTAACTCCTCTTGTAGAATATTTAAGAAAGCTGTGTTCATTAGCCTGCAGACACTCAGCAAAATCAGAGACAGGAACTCATCAGGAAAGATAAAAGAAAAATGTATTTTAACGTGACACAGGGACAGTGACTTGAACAGCCAAGTTCAAGAGTCTGAATTGCAGAACTTCAATATAATCTTTTATGCATGAAAGCCACAAAGGTGTGAACATACATCATTAATCAGATCAACAGAAAGGTATTTTTTTCATCAAGCACATGGTCTGATGTTGGTCATGCAATGCATGGTGTTACACATATATTAGGCATATAACCAATCACAGTAAATTTCAGGATGACAGCGTGATACAAGATGACCACAAGCGTGACCTTCACATTACTCAAATGGTTGGGACTTTCCAAAGATTCATCAAATCAGTTTCTTCATAACCTCTCCCCAGACCTAAGTGAACATACAGATGTCTGTCTGTTGCTGGGCGAATTAACAATGCATTTTGTGTAAGGTGCTTCATTTAAGCAAGCCTTGAATTACAGTCTATCTGTCAGGGTAAATTAATTTAGTAAAGGTCACCCAACCATTTGCATTCTTTTTCAAGCCTGTTCATCATGCAGTATCACAGGATGAAGCCAGGACTGTGGAAATACAAAATTGATTCCTTAGCTAGTTTCCATATCCCCTCCTCTGATAATCAGTGATGAAATGGTGTTCTCAATCCTCCTGGCACAGTCTTGCACTCATCAGTGTTTACATCCAGATATTGTGTCTGGTATGCATGCTGTTGCTATCTCGGGAATCATTACTATTGCTGTCTTGTATCATCCTTAGTACTTCTTGCTCAAACTTCAGCGTATACTGATGTATCACTATCGGTGGTAGTTTGTGTAGACAGTGTTGCACCTGGGACATGAACAAAACTCTAGTCATTAGCTACCTGTTGTGTGTATACTTAGGAAAAATATTTGTCTCCTCCACCTGGAATCTGGGAATCAGAGTTGGGCCACTACTTACTAATGTAGTCTTACCCTAACACCCATTCCTCCCATTATTATCCCCACACATACTACTTGATTTATTAAGGTGTACCCCCAAATACTCCAATAAACTATGAAAACATAAAACGTAACACACACCGAGACATAGAACACATTGTCTCGTCCATGTTCTGGAACCTAGGAAAAAGCATGGATAGACAAATACTCTTCCACCAACCAATCATATTAGTCATCAATACTTGTGTGTGTGTGTGTGTGTATTATATATATATATATATATAAATATACACACACACACAAGTATTGATGACTAATATGATCATATATACACATACACAAAAAGAAAAAATGCTGAAGCCCAAATGCTGACATTCCACATGTTTATCTTTTTGCCAAATAATAAACTAAATAGAAAAAGTCTTCAAAGGCCAAGAATGTGAAGATTTGCAAACCTGCATGAATAACAATTTCTACCAACAGATAACACTTCTTATAAAAATGAGAAAAATAAGACTGTAGCAAATTGGCAACAAAGTTTTAAAACTCCCAGACCAAACGATGATTGAGCCATCAATTGGGCAAAATGAAAAAGGTGCACCGGAGTTTAACAAACAAGTTCTAAAAGTAATTGCAAGGAGTCATACTGAAGGATCCCCAGGCTCAAACAGTGTTCCTTAAGCATTATTAGAAGTGAAGCCAGAATTTTGGGCCAAGGATCTAGGCGAGCTAAACATATTACATACTGCAGTTGTTCCAGATTCCGGGTTTGTGGGTGACAGGTAGGTCTAGTTGACAGCTACCCCAAAGGGGCCGTTCCTAACAGTGGGAAGGTCAAGGCCATGTAGGAGTATTTTCTTTCAAATTTACTAGTCTGACATCATTTATTGACTTGAGCCATTTCTACTTTCTTTTTGAGGACCAGGTTTGTTTAGGTCCTGAAGAATCGCCACAGATCTGGCGGGACGAATAGGGCGAGAAACATGTTGACCATTAACCCTGCAGTGTAGATAATGGGTCTCACACAGGTTTAGGTTGCCCCAGTTTAGGAGTTATCAGCTAGGGAACCCTGTTTTTTCTCTCTCTTCAGAGAAAAATGTGAACATTATACCTGATATTTTCCTCTTTTATTCTAATCTTGACATAAATCCATAGTATTTCTGAGTAAAATTATTTCCCTACTAACCTATAGTCAATTTTAATTGTTCATATTCTGGTCCTCTTCACTCCATACACATTCCCACTGTTCTGATTAAAAGATCTCCAGTAAAGAGCCTCTTAGGAACCAATCAGGCAGTGCGGCACCAGCCTGACATGGAACACTGCCCCATGATGAAGCATGTCACCAAATGGAAAATTAGGGTATGTGCTCCTGATCTTCCGAGATGTCTGTTGACCTGTGGACACCCACCTCCCCCTCAGTTGGTGACAGGTGGTCCCTTATCGGAACTGTGTAGCTTGTATATTTTTGTTCAAGTTCAGGGAGGGTGTGCACAGGACTGTCCAACTGATAACTGTCAAAACATCAGAGTACAAATACATGGGTGTTATCAGATTCTTGAGGTACCCACCTCTCAAACAAGCAGCCAATAAGATCAAAACCATGTTAACTAACAGCCTTTTTACTGCTGTCTAAATCAGTGTGGGGTCTCACTTTAGAACCAACGGAAAAAAATCAAATGAAGTCTAAAATACATCATACTGTGACATACACTAGGGAAATTCTGAGATGCACCAAGATCAAACCTCTTGATACATTAACTGCCGCAACATACCGAGCAAGATTCTGCTTGCCAAAGTAATTCTTGTAGGCACAAATGTTGCTCGAGTTCAGCCTCAATAAGCAGGTCTGGGTGAGAGAAGGATCTTTCTGCAGATGTGCTAGTGGCTCCCCCATGCAACAGACATTAGCCAGTTTACTATGGATGAAAATGAATAACTCTAATGAGAAGGCTCCATACCAGTGATTTCAGAAGAGTCAATCCGTCTTCAAGTAATGGAGATTACAACAAATGCAATTGAAAAATATTGGGCAGGACTATGCGTAGATATTAGTTCTTGAGGACAAAAAAGAATTAGCATGAAGCTTTCATCACAGCTGATAATGAATTTCTAATCTGTGCCTAAAATGCAATAGTACTTAGCAACATGCTATTCTAAGTTTTTAAAAGGCAAACCTAGGTAATATTGCTTCAACCCTACCAATATGTACATTTCTCCCTCAAAGGGCAAAGTGTTCAGGTGTTTCTGTATGCAGATTATGTGAAATTGAGAAAGAACTTCTATACACATTATCTGTATCTGTTCTGCTCTTTTAAAAGAGTGAAGAGCTTTACAGTAGGAGGGCAGAACGATTGTAAATTGATAAAATCTCCACAACTCTTACAATACCAGATAGGGGACCTTTGAGATGAGCAGGGTAAAAAAGAAACTGCAAGGCAAATCATAGATTTAAATTTATTAATTTCTCAGGAGTCAAAAATAAGAGCTTTAGTAAAATTAAGGTTTTATAAATTATTGGTTCATAGTTTGTTTTCTTTATTAGTCAACAAAGCAAAAATTACATAAATAGGAAAAAGGGTGTCCCATAGATCTAATCTCTACTGTAAAATTCTAAAAACAGGAAAGTACATTGAAGTCATGTAACTCCTGAAGGGTTTCTCGCAGAACATTCAAGACTCGGCAAAAGAAATTCATCTGAATCAGAGAATATCAAGTAATGTATTATAAAATAGTAAAAAAGAACATACGTCCAGGAGCCAGTTTAGCAAGTAAAGCTGTCAAACTCACAAACAGTAAAGTAGTTAATAATGAACTGATGAATATAAATTATTTTCTAGCGTAGGAAGCTCGCATCATGAAAAGGCCATGCAAAAGTTGCAACAGAAACATTTCTGCTGAGCTAGAGCAGTTCAGAATTTGTTATTAGCAAACTGAGCAGGTCAAGTAAGTGCAGGCCTTACAAAGTGTTGAAAGAAAAATGCACATTTAAAATGAGGCATTTAGTTAGGCAACATTTCACTCAAATGAGTTATTAATTAAATGGCTAAAAAGATTTTTGCAATCTCTAGCAACTTCCTCCATCTGATGGTTTGGAACTATCACAAAATTACATTCACAAATGTAATGTTAGAGTTTACTTTTATCTTCTTCGCTATCTCGTCTTTTCAGATTTAGATTTCCCACTTGTATTCTTCACTCTTTCACTCAATTCTAAATCTTTCTTCATTCTCTCATTCATGTCTCTCACGCTTTATTAATATAATTTGTATCACTTATGTATTTCTAATGTTGAAAGGAAACCAGCCAATACTATTATTACTGGAAGTAAGATAGTTGTAAGTATTCCTTCTCTTCTTGTCTTAAACAATTTGCTACTGAGGAAAACTTTTTTGCAAAGCTTTGAAACATACATGAAAATATTTTTGGTCTAAAGCTCAATATTGAAGCTTTCAAATTTACAACACAATCTATCTTTCTACTCTCATGAGGTATGTGTGTACAACAATTTTCAATTTGCAACATCTTGAAAATTCCACCTTTCTCTATCAGTAGGATATCTATCGAGCGTCTTGACACTAACAGGTGAGTAGCGGTGCTTTACAAGCACTGATTGATTGATATGGCATAGGTGTAGCGATTTTGCAAAACCATAGATCGAATTGCTATAACCTCATGTTCTCTACTAGTAAATCTCCAGAGGTATTGGTTGCCAATCTATCAACTAATGTTGAAAGCTTTCTAATTTTCTCATCATTCACCACTACTCCTACAGAAGGTGTAATTGCCCCCAAATACACTTCCCTCTAATTGTGTTCCCTTATGCACACGGTGCATATATCCTTTGTGTGCAGGCATTCGTGTTAATGCATCTTAGCTCTGTAAATGGTACATCTTTAGGCAATGTAAACCTAAGTAGCAAATACCCTCTTAATGATCTGACAGTTTAAAGTACGCAAGTACGCATTTTCCCCACAAATGCACTCCAGGTACTGTAGGATCATTCTCTTGCAATACTTGCCATGTCCATCCAGATAATTCATAAACATGATCAAAATCACTATTTTCCCACTAGAATCATTTCCCCACCAATTATCCTCTTGAGCACACATACTTTCTTTTTATGCATTTTATCTAATTTAAGCTTTGGGACAAACATCTGTCATCGAAACTCACTTTCGTCCTTTCGCCATATATTCTTTTGCACATTTTCTTTCTTATATGATTTTTTTTTTTTTTACAAATTATTCATTGCTCTCTTCTATCAAAAGATAAGCTTTTTCTTGTGAGTTTATTAAGCATGTTAGGTTGTGCTTTGACAGTGTTAACAGGAAGGAATGGTCTAAAGTAATGCCATGCGGTCTCCAGCTCTCATACTTTCCATTAAAGGAATTTTTGGAAGAACCATTTCAAAATTAGAATAATAGCATTCAAAATGTCTTTGTATATATATTCTAAACTAAGAAATGTAATATAAGAGAAAGCATAAGAAAGTGATATGATATGAAACTTGATCATCTGCTGAAGATGGCACGTGTGCACAAACGTAACAATCCTTATCAACAGCTTTAGTATCTTCTTGTAATAGTCTAGACAAAATATTTGTTGAGTAATCTTCATTCATGTAATCTATAAATGATGCTTTCAGCTCACCTTCATCTATAGTGGGCCTAGATGCTGAGTTTATAAAATCTACCACATATTTTCTGTGACAGGTATGAAGTGTATAACTAATGCTACTGCTACTCCAACCAAACTTAGTGAAAGTAAAGTCCCTAAGGATATTATGCACCTAATTCTAGTAGCAGTATACATGTTTTCCCTACTACCAATAATCATTTGTAACAGCAAATGTATTGTTTTTTTAAAGTTGAACAAAAACAGTATCTTCTTTTGGCTAGATTTTTCTTGAATTAGTCTTTTTTGTTTGTCTTTTTATTATTTACATTAACTTTACTCCTTGTGCATCGAAAATGTTATCACTACTCATCAGCTGCTCCCTAGACCTCAGTACTCTTGTTATCTACTTTCTAATATTTGTAATAGTCTTGTTCCATAAACAGTTTATGAATTATTAGTCTTCAATTTTCAGTACTTACACAAGCATGTCAATAGTTCTTTGAAGTAAAGTATTTTCTGTTTTTTACTTTCTCAAGTGGTCCAGGCAGTTCTTTGCTCCAATCAAGCAAGTCAGAAATTCGAACATTCTGAATTTGACTAACATTATGTCCGTTCAGGTGATGAATATCTTCGACAAGGTACTCTAGAGCTCCTTGATCTCCTAAATGGGTTTTGCCCTTCTTCTGTGTCAATTATACCACTTGACTCGGTTTCCTCTTTGATTGTCAGTGGTGTAGATTCAGCTGACACTGTCTTAATTTCTTTTGGCTGTAAGCTTTTGCCCATTGGGTGTCATGTAGATCACGTCTTGTCTCAATTCAAGAACTCGTTCCTTCTCTGGGATCCTTGAGATTTTCTGCTTGTCCTGTGACTGATCCAGAAGTCACTTTTTCAACTCGGTTTCTTTGCTCTTTTCCAGTGCCAACAACTTTGAGGCCACTCTGAAATGTCTGGCAACTGGACCTCTTCGCCTGTCAGATTCTTAACCCCTTGCTTCTTCCTGCTGCCTCTGATCACAGATTGCTATCTTCTAAGTCAGAGATCATTCAATTTGCTGTGGTACATTCACCAGTGTTCTTGGTTCTGGCTCACAGAACACTATTTCTTCATATGAATGTCTTGTTCTTTGGGTATGTGAAAGGTGCAACCAATTTAGAATTCCAGCATACTTAACTGGTGCGTTCGGGATCAGAATTACTTGATAGGGTCCTTTCCAAGGTGGCTCTAGACTGGACTTTCTCACATGTTTTTTAACTAGGACCCAGTCACCCGGACTGAGGTCATGGCACTGCTCCAGGGGTCGATTTATGGTAGCAACTTCAACCTGTCAAGGGACAGAATCTACCACAGACGCCAATCTGTACAGTAATAGAGTAGCATGTCATCTGTAATATTTACAAGTGCATTTGTTAGAACTGCAGGTAATCTCACTGATCTGACCATTAAGATTTCATGGTGCGATAAACCAGTTTTTTTCTGTCAGGTGCACTTCAGGGACTCCTCAGCATTAGAGGCAAAACATCAGGCTCCTTTAGTGACGTGGAAGCACAAACCTACACCAATCTTGATTTAATCATCCCATTAAGTTGTTCCACAGTACCTGAAGCCTCTGGTTGATAACTACAATATAGCTTTTGTTCAACTTGTAATGCTGCTTACAACAGTTTTAGGATTTCACTGTTAAAATGAATACCTCGATCTGGCTCTAGAAAAAAACGACACTATATCTGGGCACTAAATCACTCAACGATAAACTTTGTTACAGTAAGACTATCAGTTTTGCTTCTTGGGTAAGCTTCCACCCATCTGGAGAAAATGCAGATAATCACCAGGACATCTCAGCCTACAACAAATAGGCATTTACATTAAGTTCATCTGCATCCTGTTTAAAGGATCTCCTGATCTCCCTATGTGAATTGTTGTGGCTTCTGTTCATTTGCCTAAATTCATCTTGGACACGTTTCACATCTTTACCATAATTCTTCTGCTAGGGCTCTGAATCTAGGATTGAACCAATATTGCTTAAAGCTTCGCATCATGGAATTCCTTCCTAAATGAGTACATCTGTAGAAATGTCTTGTCATTGGGGATAGTAAACGGACTGGCAGTACTGGTCTTCCATCAACTGAAACCTAACTATTATATTCATTTATCTGACAACCTGCTCTGATGCATTCCTGTTTGTGTGTTAGGTGTATTCTCTTGCTTTCATCTCAAGTATCAGCAACTCTCAACATCTTGAAAAAGACATTTTCTTCTTGAGTTTTTTTAGTGAATGGTCAATTTAACGTGCAGGCCACAACTGCAAAATAGCATGACACTTCATTAGCATACTTGCCAACAGTGAGATAACTATTGTCACTCCTGTGTACTACAAACTTTACCGTAGCACTTTCAGTGGGGAGCTGCAGAGCTTCCAATAGGTTTTTAGTATGTCCCCCATTTCTAATAGGTGAACCAGGTGAGGTCCTAGAACTTTGCTGTGACCACAAATGCTCAAAATCATGGAGAATACCAAATCCATACTGATATCTGTAAATATAGTCAATCTCCTTTGGGCCATCAAGCTGCAAGCTCTAGCAAGAGCAATCATTTGTGAAAATTGTGCTAAACAAATTCCTTGAAGTTTGAAGCTTTACTTATATCTGGAGCTGTACAGGCTGCATTAGCTGCTCCCCGAGATCCTTTGTTTTTTCACAAGCATGAGCCATCCACAAATAGGACATAGGGGGTCATTACGACCTTGGCCAAGATCTGACCGCCATGCGGCCGCACACCCGCCGCGGCCATTTGGAGATCCCCGCTGGGCCGGCGGGTGGAAACCTGGTTTCTGTCCGCTGGCCCAGCAGGGATCACGGCCGCAACATAGGAGCCGGCTCAAAATGGAGCCAGCGGTGTTGCAGCAGTGCGACGGGTGCAGTTGCACCCGTTGCGCTTTTCACTGTCTGCACAGCAGACAGTGAAAAGCCACATGGGGCCCTCTCAGGGGGCCCACGACTCCACGTACCGCCAGGAAAAGGCTGGCGGTCGGGGACTCTTAATACCCTGGTCAGCGCTGCAAGCAGCGCTGCCCTGGTGGATTACATCTGCCGGGGCCATTGTGGCGGTAAACCGCCGGCCCCAGTGGTGCGACCGCGGCGCTACCGCCACGGTCAAAATACACCGGGAGGCACCGCCAGCCTGTTGGCGGTGCTCCCGTCGTTTTGGCCCTGCGGTTATAATACCGGCAGGGTCATAATGACCACCATAATGTCATCTCTTTGCTCATCTTTTATATCTAGTCTGGTTTTGATGCATACGTCTGTGACATCAGGTTGTTGTATAGCTATTTTTGCCATATTAGAAACCTTATTATAACAAACTAGGCCTGCCATTGTGCACTTTAGCCCAGGTACATTTTATTCAGCATTGCTTCATTCTTCTAGCAATAGCAACATTTGTAGTGTTGTTTTATTTCTCTCTAATTGTTCTTTCACCTAGGAAAGCAATACGTTCTCAGTAGGATATTCATTTCACGTTGTGCTTTCTTCAAAGCTGCAGTCAGATAGTGTTGCCGGCAAAAGTGGTACGCTGTGTCTTCAGCATTCACACAAACGCACATATTCCTACCTTGGGACTTTTTTTTAGAATGTCAACTGTTTTATTATAAAAACACTCCTTTGTCCCATACACGTTAGAGGGAGATTCCAGCAGATGGCCACAACTGCATGCTGATTGCATCGCTATAGCTGCTTGCTTAGACTTCTGAACCCCTAGCCTACATGGGGACGGTGTCTCTAGACTACAGGCTTCCTTACTCAGGTATGAGAGATGTTTTCTCAGGGGTGAAAACTGAAGGGTGGATTAGGCTTATTATGCTGTGCTCTAACATAGCTTAAGAAGAACTATACATTACTCCTAGTGACAGTAAGGCGTGAGTGTTTTGTGTTTCACTCTCTCCTTGTCACAGCTTTGCTTTTATTGTGTTTTATCATCCTAGTTATTGCAATACATGCCATTTTATCTAAAATGCAGTTACTTCAATAAATCTTTATTGAACTATATTCTGCCTCTGCTTCTCTTTACCTGTGTGAGACTAACGTAACCGAGAGAAAGGAACAAGATCTGATCAACCACGATGCCCCTGAGGAGTCTATCTTGTCATGCTCCTGGTTGCCACAATATCCCCTGCTCATGGTGTGGCATTGTACTCCGTACCCTACAATCTATGCGATTCTGCAGCCCAAATCCAGTAGCCTCATTAGGATAATGAGAACCTACGCAACAAGGGCAATCATGTTCAAAATAATCAGATTCATCTTCTCTGGGATGGGCAACAATGTACTGGGATTGACTACATGACATCTCAGCACAGCGTTACTTCCCAACAAGATATGCTGCTAATATTTAGTTATTCTAGAGTTAGTTAAGTGCTAACTACTTGTTCTTGTAAGCAAAACTTCAGAGTGAGGGACCATAGCGGTTATAGTTTCACATTTTAAGACTCGCACTTACTGCAGCTACTGCTTTGATACAGCCAGTCAAAGCAGAGGATACAGGATCAAGGGTCACAAGTGTTCTCAAAACACGAAAGAGAACAGATACTGTCAATGGAATTGAGAAGAAAGCTTGACAAAGATAAAACCACATTAAATCATTTAGCTGCACATGGAATTTGATAAAGTGTGATAACAGGATTCAGTACCACAAGACAGCATGGGATAAGGATATTCACATTTCTCAAATCCTGGATGATCCTGACTTTCCCATTGGGCTTTTGAAATCACATAATTGGCGAGTTGCATGGACTCCCAATTATTTACCTCAAGATGCCCTTCTCTATCATACCACTGATAACTGGGTTATCCTTTCTATCACTTCAGGTGTCATGTGATAAGGTGGCGTTCTGGAAAAACTGCACACAGCTTTGCTTATTCTGACTGGTTCCACTCCTTTGATTAATCCGGTAGCCTTTCCTGTGAAATCCCACACTTCTGGATTAACGGCCTCTTAAATCTATAGGTAACTATTTTATTGTCAACATTAGATAAATCTCTACTGTTTCTTGTTGAGCAGCTTTAAAACCTAAATCCTAATCATGTGTTTGAAATTCTACTTCTTGTGGTGTGCAAACGATAGTGCTATTTAATTTGCACAATAAATATCTCCCTAAAAAGTTTACAGGGCTTAAGTCACACACTACAAACTGAAGGTTTTCTTTCCTATTTTTACAGAAACCTCTTTTGAAATCCGGTTTGTAGTAACTTGAATCTCTCTTCCTGAGAGGGGTAGGTCTGGTACTTCAGCTGTTCTCACGGTAGAACTGGTAGCTCTTGTGTGAATACAATGACAGTTGGTGGCCATTCACCTCACCTTCCACAAATAGCCCACTCTGGTCTACCTGTAGGATTGTGCCAAGCATGCAATCTGTCTCCCCTCTTATGCACAGTCATTGTGACATGCCTGAAACTGTCTCTTCAATGCTATCAAACACAGGAAATTGTAATGCATTCTGATTTTGCATCTACATCACATTTCAATTCATTTTTGGCAACTGATTCTAATTTAATCTTGCATTGCTTACGTTTGATTGAACCATAGATGCCTGTCCCACAGGTACCATTGATTTTGAATCGGTATTTGTACCTGTTGCACAGGAGCATTTTGCATCTGCATTTAATTTCCCCCCCTGTAACTGATTACTGTTAATTCTATGTGGATTCAGCCTACACTTGTGCTTCCAATGAACCCACCCTGTTGCAAAAATGACAACATTTCATTTTCTTCAGTGTCGCAACATCAACACCTGTACTTGAATCAGAGCACCTCTTATACCGTGAGACACCATCACCCATCCTTGAACACCTCACATTCCTGCTTGAAAACCACTTGTTTGCATTCAATTCAAACCACTTGCGTTTTGAACTGCACCACCATTTCCAAACATTTTTTAATCTTCTTTGGTCAAAATTTGGGCCTGATTGCGAGTTGGGTGGTTGAACCGCCACAACTCTAATACAGTGTTTGTGAGGTTGCTGCCAATGTGGCAGCCTCACCGCCATCATATTACAATGTTTCCACCAGGCTGAACTGTGGAAATGTCATATTATGACGTTCCTGCCAATCAGCCCACTGGAAACAGTGCAGCAGCATTGGCCTTGGTTTCCTCAGGTAGCCGTGGCAAATGCAGTCACACAGCACCCTCAGAATGCACACTGTCATAGCAGACAGTGCACATTCCAAGAGTGCTGGCAGAAGGCCCCTGCACTGTCCATAACATGGCCCAACTGTGGTCCCCAACTCTGCCTTTCTGCCAGCATTTTCAGGACGGGGACCTCACCATGAATAGACTGGTGGAAAGGAAAGTAGTGATCAGCAAATCGGTGCCATACTCCTGGCTGCTGTGGTTAACCACAACTTTGACCAACTGCCACCACGAGTTTGGCAGTCCTAGGGCTGCCAAACTCATAATGAGGCCCTTTGTCAGCGCAAAATTAACGAGAGGTTTATGTTGGCACAGTTTCATTTCCTGCTCATCACTACAATACCTTCCATACTTTAAAATCTCATCCAAAGTCTTTGGGACTCATTACAACTTTGACGGTCTTTTTGCATGACCCCTGCGGTGGCAGGCACCAAAAGACAGCCATGTTGGTGGTAATCTGACCGCCATATTTAGAGTAACAGAATGAAGACCTCCAAAAAAAAACAAATTGGACACCGCCAGGACAAAGGAGAGCAGGAATGAGGTGGTTCCATCACCAGCACCGCCACACAGACAAACATCCACCCACCAGATTACGACCCGCAAATCACCACAGTACTTTTTCCATGGCAGAAAACAATTGGAGGTCCGAACCGCCGCGCACAGAATACAACATTGGACAGTTCGGATGCTCCATACCTGACCCATCCACACACCAGGCACACCTACTCACTGCACTATAACACACCCTTCCACAACCAACAATCCTTTCCAACTAAAACAACTACCACATATGCTGAGAAGCCACAGTCTCTTTACTCAGCACTCATACACCATAGGCACATTTACACTTCACACTCACTACACATCTGCAGAAACAACACTATATACACACATCACATCTACAAACACTACAAACACTACAAACACTACAAACACTACAAACACTACAAACTACCACCATTCACAAACAAATGCCCACCAAGCACCATACACGGCACCCTACACACACACACACACCATCCACCCCCACCCACAACACAAACGACCATGTTACAGCAAAAGCATCCACACTTCAGTGACCAGTTGAGTCACGGTTGATGAAATCATCAGGGTAGAGCCACACCTCTTAGGAGCACAGGCACAACTAACCTCTATAGCCAGGAAAATGGAGCTATGGCAGAGAATAGTCAACATGGTCAACTCCATGTACAACCATCTACGCGCAAGGGAATAATCAGGAAGAGGTGGAACGACCTTAGGGGGAAGGTGCGTTCCATGGCTTCACAACACCAGATAGCCGTGCACAAGACTAGCGGTGGGCCCCCACCTCCACCCCCAGAGCTCACATCATGGGAAGAGAAGGTCTTGGACATCATGCAACCATGAGAGCCTGACATACCTGGTGAGTAGCAACCACTCCCCTGGCACTACTTTCACCTTTCCAGCATGCATCCTCACCACCCAAACACTCCTATACACCCCATCTCCCACTACACCTCCCACCTAATCACCCAATATGCCTCTCCTGCATGCCACACCACCACCCACCCCCAACACCCATACACACCCTGCCAAGTGCATGGATAACACAGCCAATTACTAATCTCTCCCACTATGCACTATCCCATCTACATCAAAACCTGCAATGTGCACTTCATATCACATTTCCTGCATGTATGACTATTGCACTAACTACATCAATTGAATACTTCGACTAAGCACCACTACATGGCAATGAGTGATGCTAAGGCACAACACAGTGCAAAGAAAGTCCTATGGAGCATGGTACACGTCCCAATCCACTATCCACAAACTGTGTTAGTACAGCTGCACCGGTCATTGGCATTACTGGGAATCAAGTCAAGCCACTGTATGCATCAGACAAACAGACAACCAATCAATCACACCTCCACCATTTAACCCCCTCTCACTCCATCCACAGGTACCCTGGCCACTACGGCGAGGATTCCAGAGAGCCTCCTTCCTTAGAATGAAGGCCTCAGTGAGGACAACGCTGCTGGATGTCTGGACAGTGACAACCTACCTGGCCCATATGGGACCCCTGGTCAGTCTACCACTCCCTGCCCACATCAAAACACCCCCCCCCCCACTCTGTGGCACCACCATCTTGGCCAACCCTTCATCCCCAAACCAGTGCCCCAAGGAATGTTCAATCAATAGTGTGCCCCCACAGGACAGGGACCTGAGTCACCCCCTCACACTTAAGACAATTAAGGTCCTGCTGACACTGGGAGTCAGCACACCATGCCATGGGATACAGTGTCAAGGAGACCAGATCCTCAGGGCTTGCACATGTTCCCAACATGTCCACCTCTTGGCAGCTCCAAACTCCACTAGTAATATAGCACAGAGTTAAACAAACAATGGCCAAGTGGGGGAATGGGTTTTGGGTTGGGAACAGCGGGGAAGGAGACCTGTGGAAGCAAGAGTTAAACAACACAATTGCAAGATTAATTACAATGACTTCGTTCAGTTTGAGACATGTAGGCTACAGGATGTAGTTGACCAGTATCTTTACTGCGTTGTGATAACACTGCACCAATGGCCACATATGAAACATCTGCTTCCACTATGAATGGACGCTCAACGTCTGGGTGAGTCAAGACTGGGGCAGTGGAGAAGGCTTCCTTTAAGGTTGAAAAGGCTCTGTCAGCTTCAGGGGACCATACAAATGGTTCTTTCTTTCTCAACAAGTTGGTGATTGGCGCCACTGTCGGAGAGAAATGATCTATGAACCTGCGATAGAAGTTTGCAAAACCTAGGAAGCACTGAACATCTCAAACAGTCTTTGGAGAGGAGACACTGCAGGAGACTTGGAAGGACGAATAAAGCCATTAGCTAGAAATTGATCCAAGTATTTTCTTAGGTGTTGATTTTCATGTTCTGACAAGGCGTATACACGACAGCTAGGGAGTATAGCAACAGGAGTTAGATCAATTTGGCAGTCATATGGTCTGTGATGTGGCAAGGTTTCTGCTTCTCTTTCATCAAAAACATCTAGATAGAATGAGTACTGCCAGAGCAGCGTTACATCTTTTTCAGCAGCTGTAGCTACGTGAGACTTGCAAGGTTTGACTCTTGATGTCTGGAGACATTTTTGCATTACACAAGATGGAGGAGAATACGATTTTCCGTTCTGACCAGTGGATTTCAGGGTTATGAAAACTTAACCACGGCAGTACAAGAATGATTCCATACTGAGGAGCATGGATGACAAAGATAATTTTCTCTTCATGTTTGATATTCTGAACTCCCCCATTACAGGTCATGTTATTGATTTATATATCGAGCCGCTAGCAAAATTGCTTAGAAACAATGGGGAAATTCTTCCTTTTAAGGGTAACAGCTGGGAGAAGAAGGTTGCATTGTATGTGGACAATCTCATGATTTACACTAGGGATCTTTCTTTTTCACTCCCCTCAATAAATTTGGTGATAGAAGGCTTCGGTAGAATGTCAGGCTAGAATGTTAATGTTGAGAAGACAGAGACTATGAGGGTCATTCTGACCCTGGCGGCCAGTGGCCGCCAGGGCCACCGACCACGGGAGCACCGCCAACAGGCTGGCGGTGATCCAATGAGCATTCTGACCGCGGCGGTTCAGCCGCGGTCAGAAGCGGAAAGTCAGCGGTCTCCCGCTGACTTTCCGCTGCTCTTTGGAATCCTCCATGGCTGCGGAGATGAGGATTCTGACCCCCCCTACCGCCATCCAGTTCATGGCGGGAAAGCCGCCATGAACAGGATGGCGGTAGGGGGGGTCGCGGGGCCCCTGGGGGCCCCTGCCGTGCCCATGCCAATGGCATGGGCACGGCAGGGGCCCCCGTAAGAGGGCCCCGAAAAGTATTTCAGTGTCTGCCTTGCAGACACTGAAATACGCGACGGGTGCCACTGCACCCGTCGCACCTTCCCACTCCGCCGGCTCGATTACGAGCCGGCATCCTCGTGGGAAGGTCGTTTTCCCCTGGGCTGGCGGGCGGTTTTACTGGAACCGCCCGCCAGCCCAGGGGAAAACTCGTAATACCCGCCGCGGTCTTTTGACCGCGGCGCGGTAATTTGGAGGGCGGGATCCTGGCGGGCAGCCTCCGCCGCCCGCCAGGGTCATAATGAGGCCCTATGTGTTGGAATATGTCATATGAATCTCCGTTAGTTAAACAAGAAATTAGATACTTAGGAGTTCAGATTACAAAAGATTTGGGGGACTTGGCAAGGATAAACTTTGAGAAAATACATTTTGAGACTAAGAAATTTCTTAGAACATGTGCGGCCCTCCCGCTATCTTTAATAGGTAGATCTAATATCTTGAAAATGATATTTTTGCCAAAATTTACTTTTTATTTTAATACCATCCCCTTGGAATTTAAGGGTAAGTGGTTCACAAAACTGCAGGGAGATTTCTCTTCGTTTGTTTGGGCACACAAGGGAATAAGGATATCCTGGAAAAAAACGTGTAAGAACTAGGATTGTGGGGGGTTAGCAACACCTGATTTTTACAAGTATTATCTGGCTTTTCAATTTAAGAATAGTAGAATTCTTTTAAACAAAAAGTCAGAATATACTCCAATGTGGGAAGCATTGAGTGCACACGTGGAGGAAGCGGGCGAGTTTTTTTTAAAAATAAATTTGGTCATCCAAGGTTTTTTTTAAAAGTCAGATTTAAGATTTTACATCAGGCCTGTAAAATCTGGTTATAGATTCATAATCTGCTGGGGATATCTTACTATTCTGGACTAGCTCCGATTTGGGATTCACAAAGTACCCCGGTAAGTCTCCTTGATAAACTATCAAACCCACTGAAAGTGAGTGGGGTACTAAGGTGGGGACAGATTATTGAGGGTGCGAACTTGATACCATGGGCCACATTTCTGGAGAGAGCGGGGGGGGGTCCGTTTCAAAATTTAAGCACTATACGTTGGCCAGTTGGATTAAATCATTACAAGGAGAAATTGGTAGATCTTGTTGGGAAGAGAAATTAACTCAGACCTTTACCCAAGGAAATTGCGTTTTGGTATCAAGCCTTGTTGGAGGCAGTTGAGGAGGATCCCCCTCTCCAGAAATGGGGAGAGGTTTTCCCAAACATGGATATAATATCAATGTGGCAAAAGTCTTGTTCAATGCTTTGGTCCAAGGTCAAATTAGCGGCAATGAGAAGGAATCATTTGTTTACTCTGCACAGAGTGTATTGGACTCCAGTTAGGCTATCTCGTATTGGTAAAATCCAGAAAAATTGTCCACGATGTGATGGCACAAATGCGGATGATATCCATATGTTCTGGGAGTGCTCTGGCTTAGCTAATTTTTGGGAAGCTGTGCAGAATGTCGTAAATAAGATATTTGGTGTAGAAATAACATTGAATTCCACCTTAGTGTTATTTGGAGTTTGCGATTTGAGAGATCAATCACAGCAACGTCTTCTGTTTGTTTTCATGCTCATTGCCCGGCAGCAAATCTGTCATAATTGGGTACGCTCACAACCCCCCCACAGTGCAGGAGTGGCAGAACTCGATAGATCAATTATATAAATTGGATAAAGCCGGGTCTATTAGTAAAAGAGATGTTTTTTGGGTGGGATAGGAAAATACTAGTCAAATTCTTACTTGATTAGTGTTTGGTTATGAAGTCCGATGAATATATCTGATCCCCCCCCTCCGTATTTAGCCCTATTATCTTTCTAGGATACTAGGCGGAGATGGGAAGGATTTGCCAAGGTTATAAGGGGATCCATGGAAAAGAACACCAGGCGGAATGGCCCGTTGATATTAGGGGGCTAGATGCCTGGGGTAAAGAGTAATGGACCCTTCCTTTATTGGCACGGATTACTGAGATGAGGACACAAAAAAAAAAAAAAAAAAGTTCTTTCAATTGTAAAGCACGTGACTGTCTTTACGCACAAGAGGAATTGCCCAGATGGCAGAGTCTCCAGTCAGGTAAGATAACAGGAAAGCAACCCTGGATTGGGAGTCAGGGAAAGTGTGTGGTCGACAGGTAAAGTGCAATTCTACTTGAGTCAAAAAGGATTGCGTTTTCAGAGGATCACCTGAAAACCGTTCTGGGAGGAGCCTTAGCAATGGTGGAGAGAACGTTGAGGGAAATGTTAGTTGGAGGATTACCTCCTGAACTTTGAGGAGGAGTACCAAGCCAACCCGCACCCAGAGGACCTTGCTCCTTCTTTTCTACTCGGTCTTGTAACTGAGTCACTCTCTCAGCTAAACTGGTTACTATGTCTTTGGATGCTACCACATCCGATTGGAGCTGCGTGATAACTTTAATTCATCCAATGTGGCCATATTGAGAACCTAGCGCAAACCAGGAGGATTTAAAATTTGTGGTCTCACTATTCTGTAAAGGAGACCAGATCCTTGGGGCTTGTGCGTGTTCCCAACATGTCCACCTCTTGGCAGCTCCAAACTCTACTAGTAATATAGCACAGAGTTAAAGATTAACCAAGTGGGGGAATGGGTTTTGGGTTGGGAACAGCGGGAAAGAAGAACTGTGGAAGCAAGAGTTAAACAACACAATTGCAAGATTAATCACAATGACTTTAAATAAGTTTCGTTTCAAATAAACACTTACACCGAAAACATGAATGGCCTAAGGATTCACTATAACTAGGCCTCAAGAATCTAGGTACCTGGAAATCAAGAAAAGGTTATACAAGGTTTTCATATGAACATTCCAGAGTTAGCATTATATTTTTGCACATTAAACACTCTCCAAATAGTTCTAAGAGTAGTCATTGCATTGTAAGAAGAATCAAGGAACACATAGTTATTTCTCTGCATGAATGAACTGTACTAGATTTATGAATAACACGGCTACGTCACTCTCTGATTAAGAGTTCCAAGACTCAAATGTTCAGGAAATATTATACACCTTAAACTTGCACTTCTAAATTTCAATGTCTAGAAATGATTGCGCACCCTGCCTATATGTATTTCAAAGGTTAAATGCCTGGAATGAATCGCGCACACTGTTGCCGATTCGATTATCAAGAACAAAATGCCATGAAATGATCGCACGCACTGCCGATCTGAATGCCAAGAAGTAAATGCTAGGAATGACTCACGCACACTGTTGCAGATTCAGAATTCACAATACAAATGCCATGAGAAAAAAAAAAAAAAAAAAAAAAACGCACATGTGATGTCAAATTTAGGCCCAAAACTAGAGTGTCATTGGAAACGGAGTCGGGGGCCTAACCCGACCTCTGCCTTACCGCCCTGCTGGAAGATCACCAAAGAAACGAGAGCAGGCCTGGAAATAACTGGATAGGCCTCCGGGACAGGAACTCTGGAAAATGCTGCTGCTCCGCACTGGGATCTCTGAATAGCGAGCACGTGGAGCTGGGCTGGCTCCCTTATATAGAGCCAAGCCCCGCCCACGAGCCATACCCAACCATGCTGCAAGAAAGACTTCTAGAAGGTCTTAGAATAAAGGACCACACCCTATAGTCCTGCAAACAAGCTTTGCAAATGAACAATGAATTACAAACAGCATTAATGACTAAGGTAGAAGCTCTGCATTGCAAAAAAGTTAACATACTGCATAGAGACAATGCATGAAATATGCCTTTGCATAAGGACTGGGTTTTTGCATTTACGTCGCCCGTAGAGTGCGCACTGTCCTGATGTTGACACAGGCACATGAGGGCAGGGGTCATGGGAGGGGACCTGTAGTCCAGAGGAAGGGGCATCTAAGTCACCTGACCAGGAAGCCATCTCCCAAGTCCTGGGAGAATATTATCAATCCCAGGACAGGATGGGCCAGATCATAACCATGTTGGGGGAAAACCAGAGGTTGCAGAGGAAATACCACTAGGGGGTCATGCATGAGTGGCAGGTCCACAATGCCACCACCCACCAGTAGGCCCATTCCCACTAGCCACAGCTCATCAGAGCCTTCTACATCTACAGTAGGCTAGTGGAATGGAGGCTCTACCAGGGGAACCACAGGCCTCAGGCAACCCTCCCTCTGATGTGGAGGAACCCCCCACTAAATGTGGACGTCCATCCAGACATCTGGCTGGAGCAGATGCCAAGACCAAACCCACTGCCAGGAAGTGACCCTCTCCGGATTACTCTCACTTGTGTGCCACTGAGACACCCTGTTGACTGTTCAATCACATTACTCCATTTCCCAATGGCCCATGGCCACTGGACCTGTGCTACCTACAGCCGCACAACCAACTCGGAGGATACCATCTACCATGACCCCACTCATCACCCGTTTGCCATTGTAAGCACAATAAACACTAAAGATCACAGATACTGCTTTTGTGTCTTTATTTGTACACATACAAATGTTTGGTCTGCAAAATGATCTGTGGGTATGCCCCCCTAATCCAACAGGCAGTATAATGGACTACAGAGGGAGGTATCCTTCTAAGGAGACACAATACAACACGTGTCCTAGGGTAGATGTAAGGGAGTCACTAGTACAGCCACACACCAGAGTATATCCAATTATCCAACCTACAAAAATAACATGAGACTACCATCAGAATTGTAGGCATGGTACCACACAAAGCACACATGCAGTTCATAGTTGTCGTGTCCAGTGTAGAAAGCCATCTAAAAAGGGCACAACAGATATGACATGAGATTAGGAGAATGCAGGACACAACACAATACAGTCTTGTCCGTAGGAGACGTGAAACTTGCAACCTACAGAGTACACATGGTAGAGATGACACATTTTCAGACAGTACCTTACATGCATTCAGTCACCTCCCACAACACACACATAGGGATAGGTACACTTCACAACACCACTGATAATCCTAATCAGAAGGACCACTGACAGCAAACTATGTTGAAATAGTACACAAGCAAACACACACACACACACACACACACACACACACACACACACACAGCATACCTGAATGCTACTGGAAGTACTGCCTGATGAGCTGTGCCCTGGAGTCAGCTGCACCTTCCTCATCTGCCTCCTCAATTTCCACTTCTGCATCACCAGCCACTGGTGGATCTGCCTACTCATCTAGTAGTAATGGTATCTGATGACTCCTGGCCAGATTTCTGAGCATGCAGCAGGCAACAATGATCTGGCACACCTTTTGGGGAGTATAGAGGAAGGCACCTCCAGAGATGTGCAAGCACCTGAATATGGCCTTCGGGAGGCCAAATGCCCAATCAATTACACGCCTCGCCCTGCTGTAGATCTCATTGAAACAGAGTTCCCCTTCAGTGGCAGGGTACGTCACAGGAGTCAGCCAGGGAAGGTTAGGATAGCCAGAGTTACCGGTGTGCACAGAGGTAAGAACTGTTACAATACAGGTACAGCCACAGGGAAGAATGTGATGACAGATGCCATAACAGAGATAGACATCAAAATGCATATATACCAATGATCCAAACCCTCTTTCTGTAGTCGTGCCATCATGTGGGGGACATTGCAGTTCCTCAAAATGTAGGAGTGTTGCTCAGATCATGGAAACTTGGCTGTCACTTGGGTGGTGTATTGGTCTGCCACACAACCCACCTGAACATTGATGGAGTGGTAGTTTTTCCTTTTCCTTTACACCCGTTCATTGGCACTGGGAGGGACCACAGCTAATTGGGTGCCGTCTATGGCCCTTATCGCAGAAGGGATGTGTCCCACATCATAGAAGTCTACCATCACACAGGCCAAATCCCCTTGTTGAGGGAAGTGGATGTAGTTATCCATGTGTTTCAATAAAGCACACAGTACATCCTTCAACACAAGAGTGAACATGGGCTGTGACATCCCTGCTGCCAAGCCCCCTGTAATCTGAAAGGAGCCAGTGGCAAGAAAGTGTAGCACTGACAGTCCAAGTTCAGTGGGAGGGATGGCATAAGATTACGTATCTGGCTCCAACTTGGTACATTGATCCATGATAGTCTGACGATAGGTCTGAATGATATGACTCTCCTCCAGGGTTGCAAGGTCCACTAACGGACGGTACACTGGTGCAGGTCTCAGTATCCTCATGACAGGGTATCTAGGATATAGAGGAGAGAATGTACAATGTGAAATGCACTCCACACTTCAGCAGAACATATCATTATCACACACACCTAACACTGTAGACATGTCACACACTGCTGACATACAATATTGGCCATGCTGAAGAGGCATGGACTCCATCCTTGCTGCCCCTGATCAATAGTATCTGATAAATATCACATGGTTTGGGTTCCATATGTGGTTTACTGAGCTGTCCTGCACTGAGCACAAATGTAGTCATGCTAAATACCTATACAGTTACCCCGCCACAGAACCGGAGTATATCTGGACATGCATGTCACATGACAAACAGCAATATAAGGCCAGTATGTCATGCATGTCACATGTATGAGCCAAAGTGTGATGCCACAACATAGGCCTACTCCACCTTCAGGTGAAACAGTGTATGGTGCACTTATTTTCATGCATCAAGGCATGATATGAGCAGAAAATGGCAGCTGCCTGTCCTGCAGCACTGGACAGATGGAAATGACCTAAGTCCACAGGTGTATGTCGTCATGGCGGTAGGCAGTCACAATCGCCGTGCGACTCCCCATTGGGTAACATTGCTGCCTAAGGGGACTGGAGCCAATGGCGATCACCACTGGCAGGAACGGTCCTGTACGCAGCGGCCGTAGCCGCCATTTTCTGCAGCCTTGCTCACTTGACTCCTGACACTCTTGCAAGCAAGATCCCCACGAGCTGAGCTGCTGTGTACTGTCTCTATGAGCCATCATGTCACATCCTGCAGGTCATAGGGCTCCAGCCTTCTCCCAAGAGCTTGAGAAACTGGTGGAAGGGGTCCTACCTCTGTATGGACCGCTGTATGGGGCACCAGAGGAACAGGTGAGCCCAATGCCATAGTCATGTGTGATAGGGGTGTGTGAATGGTGAATGGCGTACGTGTTCTGGTCAGGGAGCATATGCATGCAGGGGGCATGGTGTTTACCCTGTGAACAGTGAGGATGGCTATGTGTGGGCATTTGCTGGGTCTGCTGTCTATAGTCCACTGCTGTTAGTATGGTGCCAGTCTACATAACTTGCTCCTTCCGTCTGTGTCACACGCAGGTCAAGGCCCATCAGAAGAAGGGGATATGGCGTGCTATCGCCAAGCAAGAGTGGACCCTGGGGGGTCCATACCCGGAAGTGGTAGGAGGACCTGAGACGCTAGGCCCAGAAGACCATGGAGGCCCAGCTGGGGAGGTCCTTCTAATAAGGGAGGGGTGCCCATCCAACCCCAACCCCCTAATGGCCTGCATTTTGGCAGTGGCCTACCCTGAGATGGATGGGCTTTTGAGGGCACCACAGCAGCCACAAGGGGGTGAGTACTGTCTGCATCCTGGGACTTGGCTGGCCTTAATTGGGATTGGGTGCCTCACTGCAGGCAAAGCGACATTGAAGTTAATGCTGCATGTGTAATCAACCATTGGTAATGGGTACTAGGCACCCTGGCTGAGTACATGTTGTGGATGTGTCTCCATGCTTTACTGTCAGTGGATATACATCTCCCATTTTCATAGCTCCCTATGTCTGTAAAGTGGAGATGCACTAATGTCAGACACGTGCGACTCCACCCTGGCCATACAATGGAAGTGAGTGAATGGATGGAAGCATTGTGTATTAACTGTTCCAGACAACTGCATTAGTGCCTCTGATAGGTCAGTCCACTCCCATCTGTGTAGCCTATTCTGTATATGCGACTGTCACTCTCCAGATATCACTAGGACTACATAAATCATGCACTGGTAATGGTATTGACACATTGTGAGGCTGCCATTACAGCTCTACCACAGGACGTGCCTTCATGGGACAGGAGTATTGGCCGAATAGTAGACTAGGCAAATATATAGGGGATCTGCTGACTGTAGGGTATGTGTACGTAGCCAACAGGGTGTACTGTAACATGTTGAATTGTTGAGGTTGGATAGAACAGGTGATGCATTCCTAGGAGCTATACTTGTGAGTATGTGGGCCTCCAACCTATCGGTTGGTACTGGAGGTGGTAACTGTCTTGGGAGATCCATTATTTGTCAACATGGTGTGTACATGGCATTTAGGACATAGTCCCAGCAAGTCCTGTGCTTCATTACTGACAGACAGTCTACATCATGTGGTCATGGATAGTTGGGGGCACATCTGACGGCCTGTGACTATTACAGCTTGCCTTGGCTATTAGGTAGTGGCAGATTAGGAGTTGTTTGGGTACTGAATCACAAATGGTGTGTTGATGTGAAGGATGATTAGTATTTAATCACCTCAGGCTGCTTATGCGGTAGTAGGATCTCTATTTGGTGAACTAGCAGTGGTATTTGTCCATGTGCGCCTAATGCATGCATATACATATACCCCCTGAGATGTCTGTTGCCTGGCCTAAGTGACCAATTATACCATTTGTGGAATGTTGTGTGTGAGGCTGGAGTTGTTATGGTGCATAGTCCAATTAGTGTACCTGCATGTGTGGTGGCATTGGAAGTGGTCCACGTAGCGGGATGATTCTTCCTGATGTACATCTGTTGTGACAGTGCACTAAGTGGATGTGTTTGGATGCTTTACATGTGGTACATGGGCCATTGTAGATGGACTTAGCAATATGCTGGGGAGTGATGTATGCGTTGTGTGTCACCTGCTCTGGCACTATGATGGGGTCAGAATACTAACATGCCTATACCACAGATTCACATTGTACACATCAGATGTGTACTGTTTGGGTGTCTGACTAGTACTGGCTAAATCGGAGTACTTCTCAATAGTGGTGTCATGTGGGCTCTCATTATCCTAAATGAGACTACTGGATTTCTAGGGAGCAGGATCATTCCTGGTGTGGGGGATCAAGTCCTACCCACTTGGAAGGACCTCTGCCACCTTAAATCCGGTTTTGCTCCGGCTAACTAGCAGTGCCTCATCTCTATCAAGGGGAAGGGATGATTGGGCAGCCGAGCGCATGACATCTTTAGTACTTCTCAGGGAAGTCATGGTCACTCAGATCCCAACCAGCTCTCTCATTTACAGTATGATCTCATATACAAATGACAAAGGCAGTTTAAGTTTTATCGATTGTTTTAGTAAAACGACTGCATTTCAGATATTAAGGCGTGAGCCGCAATAACCAGAACCATACAACACAGTAGGATTGAAATAGTCACGAAGAGAGTGAAACATAAGAATAACGCTATCATAGTGTTAATAGGTTACTTTCTCTCTGAGTCTGTTCTATTCCAAGCACAGCATGTTAAGCTCTAAACTTGCCTTTCAGATTCCCTGGGGAGACATCAACCCTCATACCTGAGCAAAGGCCTGCGATCTGGTTCAGCATCTAGTTGTGGTTCCCTGGTCGGAATCTCCCTCTTGCGTGTATTAGGACAAAGAAGTGTTTTTATAACTAGCATGTCAGTGTGATCACAAAATGTCACTATGCAAGAATGTATATCTGCAATCCAAAGACTAAACTCCTACCACGTCTATCGGCAATGTACCAGACTGTATCCTTGACTGAAGCACAGAGTGAACAAGAATGTGTTATTGAAAACCCCAGTGCTGAAGTAGGCTAAACAGTGTGATATAAAAAAATAAAACAAGACCGTAGAACTGGCTATTTGAAAAATAACAGTACGAAGCTGAATAAAATGCGTTTAGAGCAAAGTGCACAGAGGCTCTATGCTGCGAGCAAAGGAATAAAATACATCCAGGGCAAAGTGCACAAAGGCCTAACGCCTGAAGCTAACGCGCAAAGGATACATAAAATTGACCACACTACAGTGGCAACAGTATACTGAGTGGGCAGCCATGTAAAATGACAAGTAGGTGCCATGTGGTCTGTGAGTGGAGTTCCTGTCACTGTAATCGACATGTTACAGAGGACATGGGATTATCAGGTGTTGTGCCTGTAGAGGCCTGAAGTGTTGTGCCTTGTCAGCTGCACATCCAATGGGTGAAAGGGGTATTGAGGGGTAAGATGTATATTCTGGCATACCATTGCTTCTGCTTACAGGGCATGCAATGCCAGCTAAAGGGCTTAGGTGGTCATCATGGATACGAGTCTAGTAGTGCCCTCCTACTTAGGTATAACGGTAGGTGTGAGGATTGGAAGACAGGTGTAGTAGTGACAAGTAATGACATGATGTAGGTACTGTGAATTGGCAAATGCACTGTCCTAGCCATGATATATATTGTGACATATGTACATGTGTAGCTGTGTCAAAGGTAGGTATATGTAAACCATTGTGTCCCTTCCTCTCTTGCTCCCCCCACCCTCTCTCTCTCTCTCTCTCAGTATGTGCATGAGCATCATCTGGCAAAGGTGAAGGGGCACAGGCGAGTCGGGAGCTAACAACCCACGGGACCTAGGAAGCTGGCACCAGTCTCACCGAGAGACCTAGGGGGACGGGGGGGCAAGGGGAGTGCCACAGGGGAGACCGGCTAAAACACCTTTTCCTCAGAATCCTCCTCTAGTGGACACTCCCTGGTGATGGGGGATCCATCAGGGACAACCCAGCTCCACTTATGTTTGCCATCCCTCTTACTACCACCAACCTTCCTACCTGGTTGCCTATGCCCATTCACCCAGGAGAGTGGGTGTCTCCTTCACCACAGGGACCTCTACCCTACCTCAGTCAGCCCTGCTGCCTTCAGTGAGGAGGCTATTGACCTCCTGAGGTCCAGCTCTGTGGGTCAGTCAACCATCGTGAATTGCATCCTGGGACTGGCAGCTCAGGTCCAAAAGAGCAATGAGTTCCTGGAGGGCATTCATGGTGCCATGGCTGGCCTATAGAGATCCTTTTAGGCTCTGACCGCCTCTCTGATGGCAGCCGGTGTCCCTTTGTCTACTCTCCACCCTCCAACTACCTCTTCCTAATCCCAGAACCCTCTCCCCATACCCATCCAATGCACACAGGCATGCATCCACCTCAGCAGACCAGGGTAGCTCAGACAAACACACCACAAGACCCACCACCAGCATGCACACAAGCAACACCCACCTACAGACACACCAATATCCACTTCCTGCACTGACTCCCTCACCACCTGCTCCCACACAGACACTACACAAGACACACCTGCAGCCACCACATAATGCACGGATCTAGCCACCAGTTCCATCTTGCCTACAGTCAGCAGAAGAGCAGACCCGCGGACATCCATCCCAGTCACCACATCCACACCCACCAACACCCCCACATGCAGCACTTGTACCATACCTGCAGACACCACCCCAACAGTCATCCATCCACCCACCACAGCATCTCCCAGCACCTCTTCCCCAAAACCTAAATGCCCGCACTCACCCACCCAACAGACACCCGCACACACAAGCATTCCGCACCCACACACACCCACCCACGACATCAACACCTACACATCTGATAACCACTCCCTCTCCCTCCACTCCCAAACCCTTTTTGCCACGACTGCCCTGGTGTGTCTAAAAAGCTTTTCCCTGTTCCCTACCCTTTCCCACACTGAGACCCCCAAGGGTTGTGTTCCTGCTGAAGTCCATCCCTTCCACCTCCAAGTCCTCCCCTGCCCCCCGCTAGTCCCATGCCCCTCCCAAGAGATCTGCGAAGCTCAGGCCCAAGGACCACACGTCCCAAGCCCAAACACAAGGAACCTCCTCCCAAGCCAAACCCCCACCACCACCCCCTAATCCCGGATGTCCCTGCCTTCCCCCTTTATTCCCCTACCCTGTGGAGGACATTTTGCAGTCAAGAGTCAAGTTGGCACACAGTGAGGTGCCATTAGGGCCTTGGGCGCCAATGAGTACTGAATGGCCAATGACCTTCAACTTGTATATAGTTAATTTTTACTCTTTTAATATTTTAATACATCTGGTCCAACCTGCTGTTGGTATCGATGGTAACATATTGGTACTGCCTTTCTTTCCACATGGCTGTTTTGTGTTTGTGGGCTTTGGTTTGTGTGTGAGATGTGTGTTGGTTGTGCTACATGTGTGTGTGTGTGTGTGGCCCTGCCATTAGTCCCGCTATCTTTGCTGTGTTTGTCTGTAGGATATGTTTTTGTTTGGTACATGCATACATGTAGCCAAATTCTTTGTTTGTGTTGGCATGTTTGATGGTGGTGTTGTGTGCCCTTGTGTGGTTGTTGTGTGTGTGTGTGTGTCTGTGTGATGCAGACTATGTCCTATGCGTTGTGTGTGGTGTGTCATATGGTTCATTGTATGGCAGTGTGATACTGTTGCATGGTATTGTGGGGTTGTTACGTATTGTTGTATGTATGTTGTCAGGTGGAGGAGTGCAGTCAGAGTGCTTGGTGAAACATTTGTGTACTTGCAGGTGTGATGTCGCTGTGTGAGTCGGTGTGTTGTGTATGATTTCGTTAGACAGTGGCAGTGCTGTGTGTGAGTGTATGGCACATGTGTGTTGGTCCTGGTGTGTGTGTGTAGTTTGAGTGTGCATGTGTGCGAGTGTGTGTGTGTTCAAATGGCTTTGTGGTTGTGTGTGTGTGTGTGTCTGCCACAAGCCAGTCTGGATCTGTGTGTAGTGTGTGCATGTGGTAATGCCTTTCCCTCCAGTGAGAGCTAGCAGTGTGTACTTACGGTTGTTGTCTTCGTTGCCAGTTACAAAGTCGTTGTGTGAGCAGAAGCAGTGGGAGGACTTCATGTTCAGGCTCCATGGCGGCACCGGGCACGTCTGTGTTCCTGAAGGTGAGTATTTCCTTTTATTGAGTTGGTTTCTGCCACGGTTATGGTGGTGGTGTGACCGCGATGGAAACCCTGCCGGTGTGCAGCCTCGTAACATGTCCAGCAGAAACATGCTTCCTGTCGGTCTGAAGGTGCCTACAGCAGTCCACGGCAGCCTGCCCACACTGGTGGCATTGGCGGCAGTTTGGCTGTGTTCCAACGGAACACCACAATGGTCATAATTTGACAGACTTCACCACTGGGCTGTTGGCGGTATGACCGCTGCCGCCAACATGGCGGTCCTGAGACCGTCAAACTCATAATGAGGGCCTTTGTCAACAAGTCACATTCTGCTGTATTTGCTGACAAATCTCAGATCCCAAACCAAGCACAAACTGTGCTTAGAAAAATCACGTCTGCTGGATGAAGATGTGTCTGTCTTGTATGCTGTTGAAATGCCTTCATCAATCTTTCATAGGATTCATGCACAGTTTTCTTAACCTCCTGCTGAATTTGATTCAATTTCAAATAATCAAAATCATTAGGAGGAACTCTGCCTTTCAAAAAGGTTATTGCCTCATTATTACCACAGGTGAAGGCACATTTGTAGCAGGATCTCACTGGTTCTGCATTTGACCATTAAATAAATCTTACATTCTGCCCACAAATCACTCAGAACCACAAAATAACTTACTTTCTTTTCTCTTCAACCTCTTCTGAAGGTTTCTTTTTCTTTTCATGGTTTTGTGACCATTTACTTTCAAATATGTTCAGCTGCACATATATTTCATTAATTCAATTTGATGAATTTGCATTCCTGAAGAAAATGTTTTCAATTAATCCATCATCTAACTGCAATGTAAAACTTCTCTGTTACGGTACACTTTTAGAAATATCAACCTCAAATGTTTTTGCCAATTCAATCAGTTTATCATGAATGTATGCAGCTTCTCATCATTTCTTCATACAAATAAATTAATTTTTCTTGTTATCGGTTTATGTGATCACTATCCAAACAGACCCTAATAATCTCTTCTAATAAAATTTTTAATTTAGGCACATTTAGTGGTCACTCTTTATCGGTGACTGGATTAGTATTTTGAACTTTGGTCTTTCTGCATCCTTATCTTTCACACAATTTCTGGAAGCCTCTTCGAACCAAGGAGAACATAAACCACTTTCTAACAAAGTACTTTCACCTGGCACTGTTTGTGTTGTAAAGACAAATCATTTTCTTTCTCCTAATGCTTGAATGGTCTGTGGAGAGGTGTCCATACTACATTCTGTGAATTTTGCAATGTTGGAATAAACCCATTTACTGGTATACCTCCAGTTGCTTCTTGAACTACAGTAGCTGGCATATGAACAAACTGTGCAGGCACTGTGTGTGGTAATCAATTCAGTAATATGTGCTGAAGTCATAGTCACAAAGTGTAGCATCTGTAAGTGTTACATATGAATAGTACTCATGGTGCTTGAGCACTGAACTGTTTGCCAAGTTACAGTCTGTATAGTAAGAGGTTGCACAACAATCGGTTAAGTTATTACAGGCCATGGCACAATTGGCATCCGATTTAGTTTCCGCTTTGTTTTCTCTATCCCCTTTACTATTTTTCCAGTTAGGTTTTTCAGGATCCCCAGACTTTGTGTGTTTCTATTTAATAAGTACAGGATATAATCTTGTACCCTTTACAACCCTCTTTCTCCATCTCGGAGGTTTATCGTCCCAAACTCCATCCACATTATTTCTCCTCATTGCTCTTTTACTTCATTTTTGGTACCCCTCTCTGACCTGAATGCAAGCTACTTTCTCCCATGCACTAAGTGCTTTAAATTGTGTAGGTCTAGGTGGTGGCTTTATTTTAGGCATTTTCTTCTCATAATTGGTCTATAATTTCCTAATTAAATGCCTGATTTAGATTTTGGAGGACATGCTATGCTGTGACAATGGTGACAGATATTCTATCCACTGAAATATAAATCCCATTACTCCCTATAAGATTTATATTTTGGTGGATGGGATATCCATCACCACTGTTACACAGTAACCGATCTACCAAAATCTAAATCAGGCCCTAAATGGCTCCCATCTAGGAAAACTCAAAATCCACTCTTTTCAGTGATCTTGCTTAATTGAAAAAAGCAAACATGTACGTACTCCTTCAACCACCATATGGTATGGTATGGTATGGTATGTTGGCATACCCTCAAGAGCGGATTCTTCACCCTTCCTTACTAGAACCATTAGACTCTTCAAAGCTTTGAAAAATGTCATGATTTCAAATTGATTTAAACAAATCGACAATCAAAAGTTAGCAGCTTCTCAACTGTTTGGAAATTGTTCTGTATACATTAGACATTAGAACCTAATTTATCAAATCACAACACAGTTCTGCAATTGAATCAACCAAAACAATCACAGTGCGTCATTATAATAACTAACAGCAACTTGCTCATTGCAGGCTCTCAACCCCTTTACAACGTCTCTGTACGAAGCAAAATAAATTAACAACATAAAATAACATCAATCTTTGTCTGCTTCTTCTATACAAATAACAATAGTGCAATCAACATTCGGGATTAGTGTTTGCAGCTTCCGATTCTCAATCGGAAAGTATTTTCCACTCACAATGATGAGTTCTTGACCTGCAGGAAAATCAACTAATTAGTGTTGTGTCACCTTTGCGCATCAGGTTTCACAAACCCCAATCAAATGTCAGTACAGCCACAACAATTTATTACATCTCTATATATCCTGTAGTGTAGTAGACGACGTCTCATGACTTACACTTCTCTTAGCAGACGAGAAAACCTCCATCTTTCATGTATCTATCCCGGGATCTTAGACTATTTTCTTAGTCTGATCACCTTATTCTCTTCGACATTGCACATATAATGCTGAACCCAAAAACAATGAACTTCAAAACACCATCAGAAAAGTTTCAATACAAATAACATTCAAAAGTACATCACAATTTCAATGCAGGGTGATACTGATACTCATACACATCGATTTCACCAGTACTTCAACCGCAATCTGCAACCGCTTCAGAAATCACACTCCATTAGTCTTTGCAATTGGGTTCTGGGCAACTGGACTTTTATCGACATTTGGGTACTTATTAACTATTGCAGCTTCGTTAACCTTGTCATTAAACCTTACCTCTACCAACCTTTGGGAGTGCAGAATGAAGGAAAATTTATAGAAACTCTGCAACTCTTAGAATACCAAATTAGGGACATTTGAGATGGGCGGGGGAAATGAGCAACTGCAAGTCAAATCAATTTAGCTTTATTAAATTCTCAGGAGTCAATAATGAGAGCAGTAGTAAAAAAAATTTACGTTTTTATTAGCCGTTAGTTCATAGTTTGTTTTCTTTATTGATCAATCCATCAAAAATTACAGAACAGAGCATAAAGTATGCCCATAAATCTAATCCCCATTCTATAATTCAAAATCAGTAAAGTACATTGAAGTTGAGTAACTCCTGAAGAGTGTCTCTTAAAAGAGCATTCAAGGCTCAGCAATAGAAAGTCAGAGTATCAAGTAATGTGCTATAAAATAGCAAAAATGAATAAGTATCTGAGAGTCAGTCTAGCTTATAAAGCTATTTCACTGATAAAAAGTAAATGTTCTGCCTCTATTGCAGGAGAGTGAGCAAGTCAGAGTGAGTACTCACTGAGCAAGTTCTTCTTTGTGTTTTGCCAGGGACACTTTTATATAAAAATACAATATACAAATGTTAACATTTCCTTCAGCTGAAACATTAGATCAGCCAATCAGTGACTGAGAACAGTGTGTGATAGGAACAGTTTTCATGGAGATGGCAAGTTTAAACAAGGAAAGTTCTAAATTTACGATACATTTTTGTAGAAGTTTAAAACATAATGAAACATCAAACAATTTTCTCATCTTCCTTAGTCTCTGAAAGAAAGCTCATGTAAGTTTTAAGCTAGATCACATTAAATCATCCCCTGTCAAACACATCTTCACTCTAGAAACCTGTTCATAAAGGAACAAGTTGAAGATTAGTAAGTTTTGAGATTCCAATGCAGGTAAAGAGCTAAAAAATGAATAGAAGATCTAACTTGATCAGCCAAGGATGTTGCGTCATGTAAAGGCCATGCAAAAGTCACGATTGAAAAATTTCTGGTGAGCTAAAGCAGTTCGGAATTTGTTAATATTAACAAATCGAGCTAGTCAAGCAAATACAGCTCATGCAAAGTTAAGAAAGGAAAATTCACATTTTATAATTCATTTAGTTAGACCTACATTTCACTCATATGGGTTAATTAAAAGGGTTTTATTTTTATTGAAATCTCTAACAATATTACATTTTCAACAATTTAGCTATACCCACAAGCAGGCAAGTCCTCATTGAGGCAGGGTATGCAAACAGAAACCTGGCCTTGAACATTTAGTTTGTAAAATGTATGGGATTATTAAAAAAACATACATATATATATATATATATATATATATATATATATATATATATATACACACACACACACACATATACATATACACACACACACACACATTTCTATATGAAAAGTGAAGTTTGATTATTAATATACTCAGTGGTAGTCACACACAGGCACCAGCCTGTTTGTCAATAGCTCTTGCCATGAATTCTAAAGAGTGTTTAGTCAGATTGTAACCTCAGTTCTAAAAAGATGTATTTTTATACATGCGTTGTTTTTAAGTAATTATCCCTGAGACAAATAAATTGATTGAAAATCCAATGCAGTCCACTACCCATTGGTCAGCTGGATCTTCCACATAGCCATTCTTCAGATTTTCTGTCTCCATGACTAATAGGAGGCTACCCAACTGACACTTGGAGAGCACTTCCAGCACCTGCGTACAGACTGCAGTCTACACTTAAGTCTTCCCTTCAGGAAGATCCAGAAAGAATTTCCTTTTCTGTTTTTTCACCTAGTCCAATTAAGTTCCGAGTAGGCTGGTGGTGGGAAAATAATATGAGGCTAGTTATAGGTGACAACTCCTAATCCAATCCCTAAAGACATCACAGCCCAGCTTGTCAATTGTTCAACAGATTCTCTGTGCTTTCCTGTGAAATCTCCCAGATGACCCTGTTCTGCTGTCTTTCAACATGGCAGGACCTCCTCTTGGGGTCTTAAGTCAAAAACCCGACATAGGAGTGGCCTTATTGAATTCCCCCTCTGCTAAAAAAACTTCCCTAAATGGTTCTTGTAACAAGTTTCCTGAATCTGTGGACTCGGTCCTGAATTTGTGGACTAAAACATGATAGCTGGGAGAGTTTCTAGTTTCAAATGCATTCCTCACACTGACATTTTAAAGTAAGCAAAAGAAAATGGGCTAGGTTCCATTCTGGTCCTTTGTGATAACATCTTTGTGGCTATACACTCTCTTCTGACACATTACAGGTTAAGTAGCCAGTGAGTGCTACAACCAGACTTTCTTTCAGCAGATCCATGGCTAATGTCTCTGGGCACAAGGGTGGGCTGCAGATCATTAAGAGCTAAACCATATCAAGGAGAAAGAGAGCAGCAAATTGAACTATTTCATGCTAACAAAATAGCATTCCATAGTCACCTTTACATTGCATTTAGTGAAAAGCTACTTTCAAAAATCAATTGGATTTTTGATAAATATCACCAAAAAGCATGAATGAACTCTGTAGTATTTTGTCTAGGAGAACATGTAACAGTTATTTTTCATCATAAGAAGGATTTTTCAACAGTAGGAGCCAAATAAGGCCTTTTGGTTTAAATAACAGTTTCTAGGGAGTCAGGTTTCCTAATATTAACCTGCCCTACTTTTAAACATTGGTCATCCAGCCTTGTGGGCTACTAGACAGACTTAAAAGTGACTTTGCTGTTGTGTTAAAGTAGGTTTGGTTACATGTCCAATAGATTTGTTTTACCAAATGCTAAGCACTGTCTTATGCTGCAGCCAGAAAGGTTATAATGGCAGGCATGAGCTCAGTCTTTTACAGTCACACGTGTGGGTGGTGTAACTTTATGCTGTGGCATTTAACTGGTTACTGTTCATTTCCTTTTCCAAAAAGAAGAGGGTTACTTCAGGATAGATTCTGCAGTATTAAGGTAAATTTGAACTTATTGATGCATTGTCCATTGAGCAAGAATATACATATATAATTGCATTATAATATCATATCGAGCAGTTAATAACTGATGCATAAATTACAATTACTTTTCAAATATCACTAAATTACTTTTGGGACAAATTGACTGAATCTTTAGTGATATTTAATGGATAACAATAGTTGTATCAAATAACTACTAACAGATGAATTGTGGGTTTGGTATAACTCAGGTGGATGAGCTGCACACAATAGAAATAAGAGAAACTGTGGCTGTCCAATTCATTACAAATCGGGATAGATTCAGAAGTTTGGAGTTCCATTTTTATAGAGTCAGTACAATTACTTTTTGTCTAGAGCAGCATAGAAACTAGTGTTTTGTGGGTCAAGTTACTGTGGAATTACATAAAGGTTAATTAAACTAATTGGGTATGGCCAAACTACCAATATGAATTAGGGGGTAACAAACATGAAATAGTAGCCCTCCTCTGCCTACAGTTAGAAATGGCTGAGAAACTAAAAACAAAAAAGGTAGAGCAAGGGCCAGTCACAACGTTGCACACTCACACATACCTGGTGCCCTTTTTTTATTTTTTTTATTGAAACAAGTTTTTTCATTAACTTAACAGCGGTATAACATTTTATCTGTAAGTTCATGCCTGTTTGTTCAAACCCATGGCCCAATGCACAAAGGAAAATCTATGAGGGGAACTCATCGTTCACTTAGATTAACATCTAGGCCTGCATGTATATCACTGCACAGATGGAATTCAGTAAATCTGGAAAAAAGATTTACTCCAGTAGGCATGTGTGCCGCCATCTCTTACATCAAGGAGTGAAGATGCTTATATCACCAAAGGCAACTAACTGTAAACTTACTACTCTTAACTTTACTGGGATATTTTAGATGTAAATATGTCAAATGAAGTAAGTAGCACAGGTGGAGATCTCTGCCGAAGCAATGTAGAACTATTATTTGAACAGAAAAATAAAGCAGGTGTCACTTGAGAAAGAAAACACACACCCCTGACAGACATCACAAGCGAAATCACATTAATACAGACCACAGGGTGTGCATATTCCTGCGACCAAATTTACAACTGTAAATTTGCTACAAACAACATTCATAAGGTTAGTGGACATCACCACCACCAGAGCAGAGTCCTTTATGTAGACAGTAGTGAGGGAAATTAATGCATTTTAGTAATAATTCAAAAAACATTGAAGTAAAAATATACAAACCTTCAGTAATAACTAAATATGATACAAAGTTTTTGAGTTGATGTGTTGTGTCTTGTTACTGTGATAGTCCTAAGCGAAGAGGAGTTGAGGAAGGGTCAGGGGTCTGTAACGATTGTAACCACCATTGCGGTTGAAAATTGACTCATGCTGGTGAGACTAGCAATTAGGAGAGAAAGTCTTTCTCACCCCTTCCCAACTGTGATTCAAAATGGGATGCAAAACTCATTTTGTGAGTCATATTGCATCATGTTTAATTATCACCAAAGGTGTCCAACTAGGACATCTTCCCTTTATGAATGCCATTTGGCAATATTGGGGAGAGGAAGCAGTGGTCCAGGAGACCACTACTGTCTCCTTCCACCAGAGATCCAAATAGGAAACATTTTTCCTTTTTTTATTAAATCAACACTAGTTCTCATTCACAAATGTAAACACAGTAATGGTGGTCGGCTGTTCTATGGAGGTCACAATCCCTGTGTTTGTAACCAATCAGCGTGGATGGCAAAAAGTGCACTGCCTAATTAATATTCATTAGACATGTTGTTCTGTGCTATGACTGAAAATTTCCCCAGGTGATCTATTAGTCGATTTGTTATATTACTATAGTGAAATGTGCGTTTTGACCACTGACTTCGTGTTGCACCACTCTGCACTTGCCTTAGCTGCCCACCGTCACATTAGTGTTCACCAGTTTTAGACTCAGTTTAGCCTTAGATTCATTCTGCCTATCAATTATCGTAGCGTTAGACACTGCCATGTTAAGGGCTGCCCGTAACTTTCCACATTGTGAATTGTGCATTATGATTGTTTTTGTGCGTTTTCTCACAAAGGGCTTTGGTTGATAAGGATGTACTCAGACTGCAGGGAACAGCCTTGTTTTGACTTAACATCTTGGGATTGTGGCCAAACCCAAACGTGTTATTTTCAAAGCATACCTAAAATTAGTCAGCATGTTTGACTCTCAAAAGGAGGGGTTTTCCAGAAAGCTCCTTTGTTTTTTTAAAGATATAAAAACAGACCCAGTGCGACAGTTAGTCAGTGGCCTCAATCAGGATTCAGAGTCGGATGCCTGATATAGATTTCCCGTGAGGGTAGAGATCTTTCGTAGTCGAATGGGGTCATCTGTTTGCTGGCAGGAGAAAGATGAAGCACTTGACAGGCCCTACGGGGATGTTTTTTTAATTAATTATTTGCTTTGCATTATAATATAGATAAATATATTTGCTGTGTATTTTGCAGTAGAGGATAGTTTTGGTATGTTTTAATTTCATTGCTGTGACTATATTTAAACGTGTGCTTTCAACATGCTAATCTCCTTTTAGGAACCTTGTGCATTGAAATAATAAATGTATTTTTTGGACTAAGAACATTCCAGAGATTTTTTGTCAGTGTATGAGTATCTCAACTCTGTCATTAGTAGAAAGAGAGAAAGAGAGAAAGAAAGAAAAAGAGAGAAAAAGAAAAAAGAAAGAAAGAGAAAAAGAAAGAAAGAGAAAAAAAAGAAAGAGAAAGAGAAAAAAAAGAAAGAGAAAGAGAAAAAAAAGAAAGAAAAAAAGAAAGAGAAAGAGAAAAAAAGAAAGAGAAAGAGAAGAAAAAAAAAAGAGAAAGAGAAAAAGAGAAAAAGAAAGAGATAGATAGATAGACTATTGCAGCTTTGTTACCCTTGTCATCTAAACCTTACCTCTACCAACCTTTGGGAGTGCAGAATGAAGGAAAATTTATAGAAACTCTGCAACTCTTAGAATACCAAATTAGGGACATTTGAGATGGGCGGGGGAAATGAGCAACTGCAAGTCAAATCAATTTAGCTTTATTAAATTCTCAGGAGTCAATAATGAGAGCAGTAGTAAAAAATGTTTACGTTTTTATTAGCCGTTAGTTCATAGTTTGTTTTCTTTATTGATCAATCCATCAAATATATATCACAAAAAGTGGTCACCAACATTTGTGCGACCTGCCTCGTGCTCTTAGTTAGGTTTGAGCTAAAGGTTAAATGTAGGCGAGCAAATATATTGCTCCATCACAGGATACATATAGTATTATTAAACAGTTTCTTGATATAAATATATGTCCTTTAGTGTCAGTGATTCTGTCAGCTAGCTTAGCGTGTGTTGACTGGGTACAAGTTTGTATTACATTTTTTGTTTAGACAAATTAGTGAGCACAATCCCAACCTTTTTGTTAGAATGATCTCCTGCACAGAGGTATGGCCTGATATTGCTGAAGGCAATCAGAATTTCTAGGGGGAACTCCAGGTGGGATGGGGAGTAAGAATTACCATGGGAATCAGGTATTTAATTCCCTGGTTGTTTCTCCTTTCTGACAATAGTGTGGTATGGTAAAAGGTACTTAAAGAAGAATGAGAATACTTTTGGAAGAGAGCAACTTGCAGTTTCAATCGAGGAAACCTGAAAACTTAGTGATTGCACAAGCCTGTGCCCTGCACAACCAGATTTTGATCTCCAACTGAACAAACAATCGAGATCTGAAACTAGGACACAAGGCAAATCAGCAGAATCCATGAGACACAGGTTTGAAAGATACAATAAACAGAATCCAAAACATATTCAGAAATCATGAAATGATGCAACGGAGTGCAAGAGGTAGATTCTGCACCTTTCTTGTAACCCTGTAATTCCCCCCCCCACCACAAGAACTCGTATTACCTTTGGGATCTGTAATTCTGGAGAGGACTAAGCTTGACATTGGGGCATGTGTAAAGGAACCCTAAGAGGCCACTGTTAGTGAATGCTTCACTGAATACAAAACCGTATCACAGCATAACATCCAACACCTTAACATGTAAGAAAACAAAGCATAACAGTGTACCTTTAATAAAGGAGGAATTGTTATACCACATGTGGTCAGCGATTAAAGAAAAGACAGAGCTAAAGTCACAAAGATGTTGCTTTCACTTACTCTTGTAGAGCACTGGCTTTCTCGTGAATTCAGGAACATCCTTAGAGTACTACAATAGTAAGCCAGTTTAAGTCCATCTAAGTCAAAGCTATAGAGCCCTTACGAAAGCTGATGCTACTACAATTTCTGAAGGAAATAGCCTTTTTTTCTTATTATTTTGTTTTTTAACTCCCTCCCCAAGCGGGTTCACATTTATGAAAGAGCTTTGCAGGAGGAAATGTCTTCATCATGTCCATAAGATTAATTTGCAAGGCCACCCTGGGAGCCTGGGAAGAAGTGAGATGGACCCAGAACATCCAAGTGGTTTTCCATGAGGGTGAGGGACGGTGGGGGGCGGGGGGCGGTTAGAGACCTGACATTAAGCATGAAGAGAATGAGGTTAACGGAAAACGTGAAAGAGACGACATTGGCCCTTGAGAAAAATGGAGATTCCAACAAACAAGGGTAGAGTGGGAAAGAAATGGCTAGAAAGACAGGTAGAAAGACAGCAAGCTAAGCCAGACATGTTTGAAAAACAATGAGCTTCAGTTATGAGTATTTTTAGCTTCTTCAAACGAGTAAGAGGTTCCTGGCTCGACAAACCCTCTCCACTTCACAACACCCAACCACTAAACACACAAGGGAAACATTTGTGCCAAAGTTTCTGAACCACTGGTACAACCCTTGGGAACTATTCTATCACACCATTTTTTAACCTGGCGTTTGTCATTTCAGAAACGGGCAACCTTTCTCTAATCAATCCATCCCAGTTTACTGAAGTAGTCGTGCAATACGGCATTCTGAACGAAACCGCTACATACCCCTGATGCATTGTGGTCTCTGTACTTTGAGGTCAGTAAAATTCAGAGTCGTAACAGTGTGTGCAGTACCAGTAGTTATTGCTGAACATTTCAGGCAGACCTGCGTGTGTGGGCATGTGCGGCAGCCAGCCTGAGTTCAATGTTAATCACCCATCACCAAATTTTGCAGTGGTTTAAGCATTTAGTGAAAATCCACTCGTTGAGCGAGCTTGAGTCTCATTGCACGGTGAGCAGGACTGTAGCGGTTTGGTTTACCGGCATCACATATAGATACCGACTTCAGCCAAGACATTATGGGGGTCATTCTGACCCCGGCGGGCGGCGGGAGCCGCCCGCCTGGAGGGAACCGCCGCAGGTATTCTGGGTTTCCCACTGGGCTGGCGGGCGACCGCCAAAAGGCCGTCCGCCAGCCCAGTGGGAAACACCCCTCCAGGAGGATGCCGGCTCCGAATGAAGCCGGCGGAGTGGAGGATGTGCGACGGGTGCAGTTGCACCCATCGCGAATTTCAGTGTCTGCTAAGCAGACACTGAAATTCAGGGTGGGGCCCTCTTACGGGGGCCCCTGCAGTGCCTATGCCATGCGGTTCGCCCGCCAGGAACAGGATGGCGGTATGGGGTGTCGGAATCCCCATGGCGGCGCAGCCGGTTTTCCTGTTCTGACCGCGGCCAAACCGCCACGGTCAGAATGCCCTGCGGGGCACCGCCAGCCTGTTGGCGGTGCTCCCGCCAACCCCGGCCGTCGGAATGACCCCCTATATCCTTATTTACCTTAGGATAAATTGTTCCGAAAGAGTCGGCAGTAGATGTTTTGTTGAAATAGTGGCACTCAAAAACCGAATATGTTTCTAATAAAAATGAGCAATTGAGCTCTTTCATTGTAAAAAGTGTGGGTTCATTGCCATCAATGGTGTTCCTTTATATTGTCGAATGCCTGAAACTTCAGCAACACAGCAGAATAAAAACAACTGAAATCAGTAATAACCATATTTTACTTCACCTGCTCTCGCACAAATGAGTAAAGTGACCTCAGAGCTGGGGCCGGTCTGGCTGATATGCCAGGCTTCCATTTCCCCGATGGGCTGCAGGATAGGGGCTTCATTAAAACCAATATGGACTGCCAAGAATAAACTATGGCCCTCTTGTGCCGTTCTAGTCGTGGCATCATACATTGTGCGGCTTACTTGAACAATTTTACCAGGGTTGATCGTGGCCGACCTTGAGAGCTATGTACTTAAAAACCAAAACAAAAAAAAAAGTCTCTTTTCCCTGGAGGATTGGGTACGTCCGGAGTAGCTCAGATGTTGCTAGAAATGTTTCTGTTTGTGCATCCTTAAGTTAAAGTTTCAGTGGCTTCAAGCATAATGCATCATGTGCTTGAAAACACTCTTTCTAAGCCCTAATCGATAGAAGCCAGAAAGTAAAAGAAAACAAATCAATCAGCATTAAATTCACTTCCATCACTACATTCCTGGTAACCAGAGATAAGCTACAATCACCCAAGTCAGTTTTTTCAGTTACATTCAAATGTATTTTCTGCGGGGTCGTCCTCTCCGTCACGTTTACATGATTTATAGACCCAGTTCTTAGAATACTGCACACGTTGTCTTCTCTAGATTTTAAATGAGTGTCTCATATACAAGTTATTAACAGCATCGTAAACTAGTAAACTCCATCATGCATATTAATAAACAAAAATGTTCTAATTTGCTAGTCAGTAATCTAAAAATAGGTCTCTAAATGGAATATGCTGCAGTTGTCAACACTCACCACAGGGGATAAGGAGCAATATGTGATTCATTGATATTGGTATATATTTTTCAATATTTGGGGAAAGATTTACTAAGGCAAGTGTGACATAAGACAATTACTTGCGCTCGAGACCTTTACAACAGATAGTATGAACTAGGATATGCCTCACGTTACATCAAGCGAACACCTGTACAAACTTGTAGATATGTACCCAATAATTGGCAGTCAATTATGTCGACGACTAAGCTTTTTATTAACAGTAATTGCCCATTTAATCAGCTTCAAACTTCAATGGAGGAATGAATGCAAAAAAATTAAGGTATGCAAAAATTAAAGTTTAAAACATTTCAGAAATGCACCATAGTGAAGGGGAGCACATGTTATGTAAAATGAACATATTCAAAATTGTAACAAATCCTTTGATTTTCCACAATTTTAAAGCAAGCTTCAATGTTGTGAATGGCTAGACAGGGTCAACCGGTTTCTTACGGAAAGAAAAACCAAGTGAAATAAAGTGTTTTCCTGTCTAAGCTACCACTAGGGAAAGGAGCCTCCATTTTCAGGCCGAGCCTAGAGACAGTGCAAGCTTTGCTTTCTTGTTGAAAAAAATATATTGTAAGCTTATTGTGAGCCTGTAGCCGGCCCAATGCTTGACATAAATTGGCTTAGTTGTCACTCTGCTCCCTACTTATTCAATGGCTTGCATTCCTCTTCTAGGGTGATAGGGGAAATGGCACATACCACAAACGCCTATTTTTGGTGTGAAAAACGCTGCTTTATTTAAGACTTGAGCACATTACAAAAACAACTTTAGACTTTTGTCTTACAAACTATAAGCCTCGCTATACATTTTAACGCCCCCTCCTCCAATAACCTACATCTAACTCCTAATGTGCTGCACAACTTAAATAGCGACCTTTACCTTCCCCTACTCTTAACCTACATCTGCTAAAATCTATCTAAAATTCTACAACATCACTTTAACTTTTCAACCTCATATATGTATTCTTCTTTAACACCTCCCCCTTTTTTCCTGTTTCCCCTATGGCAACAACAGTAACTTCTAAAACCATCCAACTTATATGCCAGTCACCAGAACCTCCATGAAGTGACAACTGTACACAACAAGGTACCCGACCCTGCACACCTGTGACTAAAGAAAGCAGCCAAAAGTAAAATGTACCTAATGGGATCCCAAACTCATTATTCCCAAGACCAAAAAGGTATAAAACCGGTGGGGGTGGGACAGCACTGATTTTTAACTGAATGCTCCTCCAGCCACAGTGTCCCCTTCCCTAAAATAGTGACTGAAGGCGGGAGAGTGCACCTATATTTATATGGGCTACCCTGGGGCTGTGTAATAGTCCAAAATAATAGCTCTGTATTGCCTGGGCCATACCACTCCCTCAAAAATCCCAGGGGTGACACTTCCAGGGTCAGTCTCCCCCAAACTCCATTGGGTGAGAGAGGGGAATGGCACATACCGCAAACACCTATTTTTGGTGTAAAAAGACTGCTTTATTGAAGACCTTACAATCAAACCTAGGCCTTTACCTCACAAACTATAAACCTCACTATATATCAAATTTTCTATTAACCCCCCACCTTAACATTCCCTTCCTCCAATAACCTAGTCTCCAACTCTTTCTTTGCTGCACAATTGAAATAGTGACCTTAAACCTCCCCTACTCTTAATCTACAACTACTAAACATCTATCTAAATCCTAAAACATCACTAACTTTCCATCCTCATCCACGTGTCCTTCCTCGACACCCTCCCCTTTTTTTCCTCATTCACCTATGGCAACAATAACTTCATCTAAAAAAACATGCAACCTATAGGCCAACCACCACTCAGAAAAAGTGCCTATAATTCAATTCAATTTATTTATTTCATGAATTGGAACATCAAGGAGATCCACATGCCTAAATAAAACATAAAAATATCATATGACAATAAAGAAAAGATTCCTCTAAACGGCTGAATGAAAACATTATCTATGAAACGTAATGCATTTGCAATCCTTCCCATGAAGCATATATTGGATAGTCAGTCTCAAACAATATTTTTCAATATATAAAATAGAACTAACCAGAAGAATTAGCTTCTATATAAAAACAAATAATAAAACATAACCTCAAACTCATTCTACAATGTACTTCCCATCAAGCGCATCATGTAGTACAAGGGAATGGAATCCTAAGAGGAGTCGATCTTATTACTTTCCCCAACGCTGGATACTATTTCCCTCTACACAAAGCGAAGACAACGCACATATTTAAGATCCATAGTAATAGATAATCTGTAGAGTGCAAAACAACCAGCCCTTTGCCCATTAACCAAAAGTTCAAACACATTATCTTAGTCTGCAACGCTGCAAGGACCCCTCTTACTTATTTCACAATAAGATTCATATAAAATGCCTCCAAATTCCAAAAGAGGTTCGCTTAAAATAATTCATCCTACAACCACCAGTGCATGGAAAACTCAATATAGGTTTAAAATTCTTTAAAAAACAAAACATAAAAATCCTAAAACAAAATAATTATTTAGGTGGATTATACAATGATTCCAAGGCCTCTCCGGCTGAGTGAATATTAAAATTCAAATAAAGGGGTTTCAGTCATTTTTACCATAATGCAGCTGCTGCGGGACAGACAAATACATGCTTAAGATTCTGCATCTCCAGTTGACAAAAGGTCACCGGTATTAGAGGATCCCTCCCATTTGTAGGATAGGTCTCTAAGTGGTGTTCTATCTAATCTAAACCAAATGGAAAAGCGCCTCACCCCATGAGGGAGATTCCATGCCAAGTATGGTTGGGGTTGTTTAAAGATCACTTATTTGGTTAATACGACGAGTCTCCTCTTTAAATGGCAGGACTTAAAATACAGGGAAAAAGCTTTACACCATGCCACCTCTTTCAAGGTCTTTTTAAAAATAGTGAGTGGTAGCAACAGAATAGATTCAGACTCGAGCTCAAGCAATTGCACCGCAAGGTTATAGTTTCTAAAGAATTTAGACTTCTCTTAGTATGCTAAAAATGTCTACGAATGCTCAATGACTTAGAGTGGATTACCTACTGTGTACCAGAGAGTGGGCCCTCCGAACCACCACTGCAAGGCCCTGTACAAAGGCGCTGAATACCAGATTCGAGCCTTAAGGCTACCACTGATATTGTGTTGTTACAAGAAACAACAAGTCTTGGAACCTACCCTTCTGTCTTAGCAAGGAAATCCTATTTAGAGATCTCTGTACATTCTATAGCAGTGGTTCCCAACCTTTCCACTTATGTGGACCTCCATGTTATCAGTACTGGAACCCGAGGACCCCCACTGAATCATTATTGGAATCCAGGGACCCTCCCCCCAATGAGTCACTACTGAAAGCTGGGGAACTAATCTGTAAATATTATCACATTTTCTAAGCAGCCACGGACCCCCTAAGGAGGCTTTGCGGACCCCCGGGGGTCCCCGGACCACAGGTTGGGAACCACTGTTTTATAGCATACAGGAGGGAAGCCAGAATCTTTGTTTGGCAAGCAGTGAATAAGTGAAGGAAGTGACGCCTACCACCTGCATTATAGAAGGCTAGTAACCCTTGAGCCTGGGAGAGAGCATTGTTGACATTATTGCGGATATGATCTTGGTCGCTGAGTGAGCAGGATAAGATTTTCCCCAAAAAACAATATGTTTTTACCCGCTCCAACTTATGTTGACCCAGGGACCAAGAAAAATTATGTTTTTTTTCCAACCTTTTTCCCTATGAAACAAAGTACTTGGGATTTTGATATATTAATTTTCAAATGGTGCTGCGTAGTGTAGGGATTTAGAGTGGCCAAACGCTGATTTAGGCCTTTCGAAGTGAGGCCGATCACCACTATATCATCCGCATACATGAGGCAGGAGATCGAACGCCCTCCAGTTTTGGGTGCAAAGCCATCAGCTTTCCTAGCATACTAGGCAAGTCATAGATATATAAGGAAATACAATTGTGCCAACAGACAACCTTGCTTCAATCCATTTTTTTTAGTTAATGCTGAAGACAAGCCCTGCTTTCCATCTAAGTGAACTTTACACCAAGTTGACAAGTGCAGAGCTATGATCAAACAATGCAGATTTGGTGGGACACGCAACTCATAATTTATTCCATAGGATCTTCGATTAACCAGACCATTGAAAAATCTATAAATGCAACATATACTACTCTGCCCCTGATCTGAACATATTTTTCATTTCTAATTTCCATTAATAAAATGTTTTCACAGGTATTATTATCCTTTCTGAAACCTGCTTTTGTTCTAAAGGAAGTATGGACTTTTCCTCGAACCAGGAGGTTAAATGCGTGAGAATACTTAGTGCAAAAATCTTACCAGTTGCATCCAACAGTGCCTTTAACTAAACCTTTCCTGATTCCCCATAAATAGGGTCAACCGATTCATCTATTCACATTCAAAGTTCAGGCAAAACAAATGTACACCATCTCCTTGAATGAGGTCTGCATTCTCATTTTTCAACTCCGGGTGTTTAATCCCGTCCATGCCTTCATCCTGCCAAAAAAATAATAATAATCTGCCTGTTGACTTTCCTCTGAGCTTTACTGATGGTAGAGTTTTCTCTACCTCTCCATTCCCTCCTTGGGAAAAATCCCGCCCATATGATGTGGCACCCTGCCTAAATTGCTTTATTTCTCAAATCCCTCTTTGTCTCCTTCAACAAGGCCAAACCTTTGATAATCTCTAGATCGTTCTACCCCAAATGCAGTACCAATGCATCCGGGCATCTATTACCCTGTAGCACCTTATTCAGACAGTGCAACAATTCCCTCCAGCGTATTTGCCCCTTTACCATACCAAGCGACTTCAGGCCCACAACTGCGCCTTAAAAGATAACAATGAATAAGCAACAGCGAAAACCAACAATTTCATCAACAATTTCCCTGATCCAACCGCTCATTTCTCTTGAAGCAACCAAGTGACTACCTTCCTAACCCCATAATGCTGTCCCAGTTTCAACTCTGCCTTGCTGCCTCAGCGGCTACCCCAATCGTGAATAAATGAGTGCCATACACACCCAGTTCTTCCCCTATGAACACATTGCCTTGCAGAACAGTGCTGGGAGCTGAAATGAAATCACTCTAGAGCCATCTGCATGGCAAAATACTTCCCTGCTCACATCCCATGGATGCGCCACATCTTCTCACCCCACCGGACTGGGCAAAAGAGTCATGACAGGTATTCTTGCAACAACACTGTCTTTCCTTCAGCCCTCTGATCTGTTTTAGACTTGCTCAGATATAGCTCCAAACACCCTCCCACATTTGTTACATTCTGCCATGCTACCCCTTTTGTACCACACCCCCCAGCAACTCTGACACCCTAAATCCTCCAGGAAACATCCATGACATCAGTGTGGAAAACAAAAGGCTTCCTGTTCCCCATTGCGAGGCCTCCTGGATCTTAAATAGATGCCCAGTAAGCAGCTTCGGCTTCCTCCTCACACTGCCATGCTCTCTCGCCCAACCTTCAAGCATTCCCTTGCCCAAATCCCCCACAGGTGGGGTGCATCCCCAGAAAATTTTCCCCATAAATGCAATGCCTGCTGATCGTCACACGTGACAGACCCTTTTCAATCTGAGTCAAGAGGAACTGCTAAGTCATGTTCCCATCCACTAGCCTCTGCTGTGTTCCACAAAGTAAGAACTCCTCCCATGCCTTTAAGTAAAATGGCCTGGTGGAGGCCACCAATGACCCTACCACCCGCTGAAACATCCTAAGTCTCATACACCCCACAGATCCTTCGACAGAGGCGTCCTGACTCTGCCCGCCTCCATGACCAGCCTGTGGAACCTCTCTCACTGCGACCGAGAAATCAACCACAATATATTTGTCCACTCCCAGCATGTGGCACACTTTGAAAATGATGTCATGCAACAAACACCACATCATGAATACCATCAAAAGCTTCCATAGCTGCGTGTCACTGGTTGACTGCTTGTTAAAAATATGTACTACTGCCATGTTATAACTCCTGAACAACACCTTATGTGCCAATTCTGTTACATCACTAGTGGGAACAGTTTGAGGAAGGCAATACTCTGCCTCTGTTCCTAAATCCTGCGGGTCATTCCCCTGCGTACCACACCCATTCCAATATAGCCCAAAGCCCAGACCTCCAGCTGTGTCAGAGTGGTGACATTAATGGGATACTATTAAATTCCTCCAGAAGTCTGTGCCACATGCACAAGTCCTAATGCTTCCCGTTAGAAATGGGGTATTTGGTTGACAGTCAGGTTACCCCCCCCCGTTCAAGCAAGGACCCTCACTCTAGTCAGGGTAAAAGAGAATCACCCTCAGCTAACCCCTGCTTACCCCCTTGGTAGCTTGGCAGAGCAGTAGGCCTAACTTCAGAGTGCTAGGTGTAAAGTATTTGTACCAACACACACAGTAACTTAATGAAAACACTACAAAGTGACAACACCAGTTTATAACAATAGGAAATATTTAAAACAACAAGACCAAAATGACAAAAATCCAACATACACAAGTCAAGTTATGAATTTTTAAAGTTTAAGCTCAAAAATAGCGCTTAGAAACACAGAATGCTTCAATGAGGTGTTAACACAGCGTCGTTACGGAGTCGTTCCCAACAATCCGACACCAGCGGCGCCGGACACAGAGTCGCGTAGACCCCCAGGTACAGTACCTTGCTGAAGAAATGAAAACGAGCTGATGCAAAGTCGGGGATCGCAGCGTCTGTGTGAAACCTTGAATCCGCGCACTTCGAGTGGCGTCTGTCACGACGTGGTGCGGGAACTTCCACGGAGTCGCGGACTTCAGGGGGGGCTGCAGTGATGTCAGGCCTGCAAAGGTGGTCGCATTCCAGCGAAGATCACGGAATCGGGTGCAGGCGGCATCGCTGTATTCAGCAGCGGCACCAGTCCGAAGTCGATTTCCTTGAATTTCCACCAGCTTTCCTTTTAGGGCCCAGGGACTGGATAGGGCACCACTTGTCAGAGCAGGAGTCTCTCCAGAGACTACAGGTGCTGGCAGAGAGAAGTCTTTGCTGTCCCTGAAACTTCAAACAACAGGAGGCAAGTTCCAAATCAAGCCCTTGGAGATTTCTTCTCAAGATGGAAGGCACACAAAGTCCAGTATTTGCCCTCTTACTCTGGCAGGAACAGCAACTGCAGGATAGCTACACAATGCACAGTCACAGGAAGGGCAGCTCTTCTTCCTCAGCTATTCTCTAGGCAGAGGTTCCTCTGGTTTCCAGAAGTGTTCTAAAGTCTTTGGTTTTGGGTGCACTTCTTATACCCAATTTCTCCTTTGAAGGAGACCTACTTCAAAGTAAAGTCTTTTGAATGTGAAATCTTGCCTTGCCCAGGCCAGGCCTCAGACACTCACCAGGGGGTCGGAGGCTGCATTGTGTGAGGACAGGCACAGCCCTTTCAGGTTTAAGTGACCACTCTTCCCAACCCTCCTAGCACAGATGGCTCATCAGGAAATGCAGACTACACCCCATCTCCCTTTGTGTCACTGTCTAGTGTGAGGTGCAACCAGTAAAACTGTCAAACTGACCCAGACTGGGAATCCACGAACAGGCAGAGTCCCAGAAATGGTATAAGCAAGAAAATGCTCACTTTCTAAAAGTGGCATTTTCAAACACACAATCTTAAAATCAACTTTACTAAAAGATGTATTTTTAAATTGTGAGTTCAGAGACACCAAACTCCACATGTCCATCTGCTCCCAAAGGGAATCTACACTTTAATCAGATTTAAAGGTAGCCCCCATGTTATCCTATGAGAGGGACAGGCCTTGCAACAGTGAAAAACAAATTTAGCAATATTTCACTGTCAGGACATATAAAACACATTGCTATATGTCCTACCTTAACCATACACTGCACCCTGCCCTTGGGGCTACCTAGGGCCTACCTTAGGGGTGCCTTACATGTAAGAAAAGGGCACATTTTGGCCTGGGCAAGTGGGTACACTTGCCAAGTCGAATTTACAGTTAAAACTGCACACACAGACACTGCAGTGGCAGGTCTGAGACATGATTACAGAGCTACTTCTGTGGGTGGCACAGCCAGTGCTGCAGGCCCACTAGTAGCATTTGATTTACAGGCCCTGGCACCTCTAGTGCAGCTTACTAGGGAACTTACTAGTAAATCAAATATGCCAACCATGGATAAACCAATCAACCATACAGTTTACACAGAAAGCATATGCACTTTAGCACTGGTTAGCCGCATATGCTCAGAGTTCAAAAGCTCACAGCAACAGGTCAGAAAAAATAGGAGGCAGGAGGCAAAAAGATTGGGGATGACCCTGCATAAGCCAAAAAGTCCAACACTTCCCTACAGACAATCTCACATGATGAGGCTGTGACAGACCTGCCAGTGATCGACCAAGGCACCTACTAAAGGTCCTGTCAGCACAAACTACTCTGCAGTGGGTTACTGCCTTATGCATCAAGTGAACAACCACTGCAAAAAAGAGCTAAAACACTCGAACAGAGCACATGACATTGAGCATCCCATCTGCAATACCTTATCAAAATACCAGTGACCGTCAAACCGTATGCAGAGAAGCTGAAAATCATCAGGGTATACCTGCAACAGCCCAAAAGTAGACTTTGTGGCTCTTGGCCATGAGCGCCCCTTTCCTGTTCGCTCCACTAGCAACATCCATCTGATGAATAAGACACAGATTCAATGTTGATTGCTTTGAATGAATTGACTTAGTTCCTCTCCAGCCATAAGAGATGCTGTATGAGTTGAAACTGTCCCTCCTCTTTTTTTGGGGCCCACACCAATGAGCGATACAAGCAAAGCCATCAAAGGCCAATCCTCAAAGTGGCCCGCAACCCGCCCTTCCCAAATTTCCTTTTGGAGCTTGCAGTGAATATGCGTTTTGGTGCTTTTTAGATTCTTGGTCCACCTTTGCAATCCTGGTCCTGCATATCCCAACCTTAAGCTTCTTGAAAACCCTCATTCAAAAGCTGTGCGTCCTCTCTCTGGGGGTACTTTGCTAACCATAAATCAAGACGATCCTGGGCAATTGTAGTCTGAGCCCTTCCCCCTTGTTCCTTGTGTTCCCAAACCCTCCCCAGAAAACCACATTCTGTGGTAAGCACCATTAGGCCCTTCTTGTGGTGCCTACCAGCCTGTCTGCTGCCCTTGGAAACCCCCTGCTGCATTGTAGCAGTGCATGAGAGCATGCAGTCTTGCACACTTTGAGTACTCTTACCTGGACTTGTAATACTCCCTTTTACAGAGACCTTGTTTAAAGTTCAAGCAGGCTCCAAGTGCCCCACCCTGCCCTTTAGTTGTGGTCCCCACCCCTCCCTGAGTAGGACACCCTTGAAAGGGGAAGTATATGATAGTATTTACAGCCAGTGATCTCCTGGTTTTACCAAATTTCACCAGACCCATTGCGTGCTGCTCCAGATCATAATCAATGTCCCCCATTTAGCCTCAGAGTCAAGGCCCAAACAGGCCTGGAACTCATTGTCATATTGAGCCTACGCATACCATCCGTGTGTGATCTGTGCCTTCCGAATGATGTCCATCTACTTAAATAAGGTCACACACCATTCTGGGAACGTTATGCAGTATAACCTAGCGAAAAATCTAAAATGCTGCTGCCCAATTCTCTATCGTCATCAGCACCTTAGGCCTCTTTGACAACTCGTATTTCTCTTTTTTGGATTCCTCCTTCACTCTATGCTCCCTATGAAGGATCTTAAACATTTCAGCATACTCCCTTTTTTCGTAAATTTTCCTTAGTGGATATCATTAAGTGCAATACTAGTGGATTTGTGACCCCCCCCCATATATGGAAACTATTTGATCTTAAGCTCCTTAATCTCCAGGTTCTCAGTCCTCTGCCCTTTAGCCCCTGTTAGCTCTGACTCCGTGCCCACCTTGCTGTTCACGGATGCTTTGCCCCAGAGGAGGAGTTATCCTGACCACTGGTCCTATCCCTGCCTGATACAGTGCTATATCGTCTGCCTCTTGTTCATTCTGACCCATCCCAGTGTCCTGCACATACAAACCTTTCTGCAGGCATGTGTCACCCTGTTGTGCATCCCCACTAGTATCCACCCCATAGAAACAAGGATCTTTTGTGCCCTAATCATCCTTCGCTGGCACCAAGGTCGGCACCTGCACCAGATCCTGCCACCTAACCAGTCCTAAAAAAAACACCAAAGCCACCTTCTGCCACAAGATTGGTCCATGTGTCCAGTTAAAGCCTGCAAGAGACAAGGCACCACCACGTTACCAGAGCCCTCACCCTCCCACCGCATGCACCACCTTGCCACCATCTCTGCTCCTCAGCCAAAGGATCATCATCCATCACCTCACCGTCTTCCAGACTTATTTCATCATAGTCCAATTTTTATTTTTCCGACTCCAGGTAATCAAATCCAGATCCAGGTGTAGCACCAAATAATTCTGGGGCTGACACACCATGCACCAAAATCCACGGTATGTTACCTTCTCTTGGAACATGGCCTATTTATGCTACTTTTGATTGACTGTTTCCTTGCACTGTTCACAGTTAAAAGACAGCTTTATTTATTTTTCAATCAACATTCCATTAAAGTGATGTGTTTGCTAACTCTTTCTCCCTCTTGTGTGATTTTACTCAATTGCCACCCACCACTGCCCTATTGCTCCCCACTCTCCTAGCTTGTCTTTAAAAGCACAGAAAATATATTTGTACTGGGGTATGGCTGAAAAATATACATTTATATATTGGTTATACCTCAACAGACGCCTCAGCTTCTACGTCCCCACCCGCCCCCTCCGCTCCGCTGGCCTCGCACTTGCTGCCGTCCCTCGCACCCGCCGCTCCACGGCGGGTGGGAGATCCTTCTCCTTCCTGGCGGCCAAGACCTGGAACTCCCTCCCCACCAGCCTCAGGACCACCCAGGACCACTCCGCTTTCCGGAGACTCCTAAAGACTTGGCTGTTCGAGCAGCGATAACCCCCCCTTTCCCCCCTAGCGCCTTGAGACCCGCACGGGTGAGTAGCGCGCTTTATAAATGTTAATGATTTGATTTGATTTGCTTGATCTCCTGCATTGTACATATTGTGTGAAAACACCAACTTTGGCACACAAAGGCTTTCATGGTTCTGGAAGAAAGGGCTATTTGATGCACTCACTCAGCTGGCGTCTGAGGTAGAAGATGCATTTACTTCTCCTAAAATTTCCATAAATCTGCTCTCTCCCTAAAGCAAAGGAGCTAACGGCTGAATCATGTGGAAAGAAAGTTAGCCTTGGAAGCTTTTCCCCTTACTTTCTGATACTCCATTATTCTTTTAAAGGTTCTGTTCAGAGTTTCACGAGAGAAAAGTATTTGGAAAATATGCACCATCATTTCTTAAAATTGTGAAGAATGAATTGAAGGTCTTTGAATTTCCTGTAATATTTGGGATTTATTTCTTTTTTTGACAATGCTTTAGAGACAAAAATTGGCAGTCAACAGCTCATCTCTCACTTGTACAATGCTATTGGGTCTTTTAAAAAAACAGGTAAAGTGGTATAATATTAAAAATGCTACTGATGGAGTCAGTTTAAATTACTGAAAAACAATTCATGACCAGTAACGCCCTTTTGCCAAGCACAAAAGTAAAATATTTTGTTGCAGTAGGGGTAGCAGGAGGGCTCCAAATATGTATTATCACAAATCATAAAAAGGCTCATACATTTGTCCCCAAAGCCCTAAAAGAACTGTTTCTGTCTCATAAGAACTCCAATTGACCATGACAATCTTTTCTAGCGAGGCAAACATGTAGCAAATAGTGTTTTCTCCCCCTAGTTCATTGAAATACATGTTATGGTGACAGCACACCTAAGCAGAGGGTCACCAGTTTAAAAAGAAAATCCACATTGTGACATGCTAAGGTTATGCCTAACAATTATAGCAACTGCTTGGAGAATGTAAGCATCTTTCTGATGTCCATATGGAGGACATACATGACTTAAAAACCAGATCAGCTAGTTGGTTTCTGTTGGTTGTCTTATAGTTGGCAATAAAGTATTTCATCTTTAAGAGTAAGCTCCAGACACTTTCTTGCAAAGGATCCCTTTTCACGGGGCTATAAGCAATGGACTTGGGTACAAAGAAGAAATTCCCAAACAGCTCTGTGTGGAACCTTAACTTAGCTACCACATAAACTGAAGGTAACAGAAAAAGGTCAACCCCTTCGCCCTGATCTGGACCGATCCGTTCTTGTGCAGAGTAGAAATGTTCCAAATATTATGACTTTAGAGAGATTACTCATATGTTTGTTCAGCAGCTCTTCAACTTTCAAGGGAAAATGTGAATTTAGGATTGGTGGAATTCATAAGCCCTTGAAGACACCAATCAAGAAATACATTTTCCCTTTGGGGTCAGGCTTCTTCAACAGGAACTTAGGAGTGGAAACCATGAAAATGTATTCCATATCTTTTCTTTCAGCTCAGTGGTGGGAAACAGAATTCTAAATAGTGTAGATCAGAGAGATTCTCACATCATGACCATGGAAAACACTATTTAGGAAGGGAAGCAATGGAAATCTCTTTATGGGACCTGTATTTAACTACCGGCTCCATCTTGACCACTGACTCAATTTTGTGCTTAGCTTAGCTTGAAATGCCGTCACATTGGTGGCACAGGTATTTTACCAGGCACCGCTTGTTAATGTGTTTTTTCTTTTTCTTATCAGGGAACGGAACACAACATGGGGGAGAAATACAGATAAGGATTTACAAAGCTGAGAATGTTTATGGTAGAGCAGGGTACAGCTCAGTCTTGGAAATACACCTTGAGATCTGGCCAGTCTCTATTGTGTTTTTTCAACACTGACCTGGTACGGCCAGCGCTTGAATTTCACAGCTTACTCAAAGGTAAGAGGGTTTCTAGAACCTTCCTATTAAGTTTGTTTAAAGTATATAAGGTGAGGAAGCTTGACAACTGGAAGAAGGAGGAACTCATCTCTGGGATTGGACACATTGCTCATAGAGTAATCCCATCAGGGTTGTTCTTGTTTGTCTCTGTTGTCAAGGGTTTCACAACCTGAAATTGGCAGACAAGGGATGATGTTTGAATCAAGCCCCATGGTGATGCATTTTTTGTGCTTTTTCTAGCTTTGCGGTGTGCATGCATTAATACGAAGTCACTAAACATATTATATTAATTGTATTGCATTTTCTTTTATCATTATTATTCTACTGCTGTGATTATTTTAAGAGTTGCACATGTGTTGCTCACGTCATCTTCGTGTAACTTGGAAAGTGCCTTAATAAATTCATTACTCAGACTAAGAAAGATGCATTCTTTGCACCCTTTCACTTTGTTCCCTCTTGGTCTGAAGTAAAGCAGAACAATGACCTAGCTGAATATATAGTAACCTGGCATTGTGAATGGTAGAGGCTGACTACATTGTTTCATTAAGGCTCAAATCAAGGAAACTCAGGGTGACAGGCGAGTGCAGGACTACATGTCAACATTCTACCCAAGATCTGCAGCAACCTTATTCTTTCAGTTTTACACCTCATCTGAGCAGAAAAACAAAATAAGTGGATTAAATAGGAAGATAATAATAGGTGCCCCATGCCTAGCTGATCCTTGCCTATGTTACTCCCCTCTTTCACACATACAAAACTCCTCAAATGTAGCTAGGACCTGCCTGACCAAGTTTCATGTTTTTTTTATGTCTATAACTGCTGCTACGACTTCCTTAAGATAAACAGTGTATCTCGCTTTACTTTTGATTTTAAGAGGTATAGATGTGCGTTTTACTCCATCCCAAGTAACGTATGCACTGTTTAGAGACCTGTGAATGTAAAGCAGTCTACAGAGGTGTGCTGTATTTCTTGTTGCCTCTCTCTCTCTTAGACATGCTTATTACTTGCTGCCCATGTTTATCCAATCTTGTGCTATGGCAGGCTGACTGCACAAGCACTGAAGGGTATATCCTGAGAATTAATTAAGCAGCTAGGTAGGATGCAGTTGTGACCATTGATTTCAGCCTTGTAACCATTATACCTACTGGTTTGATCAATGGTCCTATGTACAAGCTTTGCCTGACAATCTAAAGCAGAGTGGAGTGAAATGGTCATAAAAGTTTATGTGAACTTCACGGACTAACAAGATCACTATTCTAACTGTACTGGCTGTCTGCAGCAGATTAAGGCCTAGATGAAGCACTGTAGATGCAAAACTATGTCAAAAATACAGAGGTCTTTTCTTTTGGTGCAATGATCTGCATATTCATCCCATCACAGACTTTCCCTCCAAAGAGCAGAAACAATTATCTCTCCATTACAGTGAAAGCCTATTAACCACTCTATAGAATTACATATTCCATGGAATAGAATTGTAGCTTTACTTTTGTTGAATACGTTGATACATAAACATCAGATAATGAATGAAAGTATGGAATCAACATTATTATGGGCAATTGTTTGCTAACAATTGAAAGGTGTAGCTAGCATTTCAGTGCATGTTGAGTAAAGGAATTATAGAAACATTAGCAGTTCATATATATGTTTATTGTATATGATTAGGCTCTGCGTTCATGCTTGATAAGTGCGGCTTCTGAATCTAGGTGTCAACCCAAAAAGTAAGACTCAGGAGTGGATGCGCTGTTAACAGGAGAGCCATGGAGAGTTTACCATACTTTTAAGAATGCCAGTGCACTTGCCAAGGAGACCAGTTAAGTAAACGTGATCCACGGTAAGTGTCTTGAACTGCCAGGAAGTATTTAAAGGCTTACAGTGCTACTAGTAATAATTCCTCCCGGTGACCAAGTGTGGGAGCTACAAAGAGAGAGGCATGCTGCTGACATACTGCTAAGTGATAGAACCGAAAATAAGCATTTAAATACACGTATCCATTCATTTGACTTTATCTATAATTAACATTTAAGATTTCCATTCAGAAAAGTGTGGTAGGGTAGCCCTAGAAAACTGGGTAAACAGCTTCACAAGTGTAATGTCTATCCTTGGCACTACATTAATTGAATTAGGCTTTTTGTTAATGTAGTAGTATGAAAATACGCCACTTTTTTCTTTGGGTTTCGAATGTTGCAAAAATTCCCAATAAAATGAATTGAATAGAAACGGGTCGTTAGCCAAGTCGTCTCTCACGATGTGAGAAATAATTCTGTCATTTTCTCAGGGCAGTTGCATGCATAACAGCCACCCTGGAATGGATTTTTTTTACCATTCGAAGATGGGTGCCATTGTGGTGCATTTAAAAGCATGCATCGGGTATAGAAACTCTGTTGCAAACAACCACTGGCAAAGCCAATAGACAGGCACTCTCCTTTTAAAGGCCAAATGTTGTTATTAGTGTGTTTGAACAGAAATGGTAAGAGGATTTTTTGTCAGGTCTTCCCACATCTCAAGGGGGCAAGCAGGCACAAATGTGCTGGATAAGGTAGGCTGGTGCTAAATTATGCATGCACCTCAAGTTAAACTGCAAGCTTGTAGAATGGATTTTCCTTTACTGGAAACCAGCGGGAAGGCCTAGTGGCTGCTGTGATGTGCTCCCATTTTCCGAGTCCCAAGATAGTTCGACCCACAGCATTTCAGCCCTTTGAAGAATGTGTGTTTGTTAGTTAGGTGGCCTACTTAATCTGCATAACTAATTTAGATGTGAACGGATCACTGCTCCATGACCAATCCAAGTGGATGGAGATGTGGAAGAATGTTTCTCAGTTTATTCAGATGGGTGAAGCAGCTGACACCCAGGCTCCTGATATGATTACGGGGGATGAGGTTTGCATCAAAGGCGACCCCTCACCCCTTGCTCTTCACTTTACTATATAAAGTTACAAAACATATGTTTGTAAAACATACATTCACCCAGAAGGATATTTTGGTCCTGAAGAAACGATGTTTATTGCAACCCAACACTATGGTACTAATTTTTTCGAGCCACTGAGATTTCAGCTTGTGACCAAGAGACCAAGCATAGGTCTCTGTAATGGATGCATTAGTCTAGTGAACAACCCGTCTTAACATCTGTTTGCCATAGACAGCAAATGAGGTCTGTTTTTAGTAGCAAATACTAATATCTCAGTTTTAGAGCTATTAGGCTACATTCTCTTTTCTAGATTTAGAGGTTGTTAAGGACGTTATGGAGGGCTAGTAGTGAGGATGAGTCTTAGTAAAATTAGATTTATTCTTTAGAGTCTCTAGTTTAAGATTGTGCTAACGCCCGTTACTGTGGGTTTTGAAGTGAGGGGCTAGGTAATTGGGTGAATACCACAGGGTAGTGAGGAATGCTGAAGAATTTCACAAGTCGTCATAACGTTTATGGCAGTGAAATATGTAAAAACTCATTGGGAATGCTGCCACATAAATGAGTGAAACGATTGCAGGCTAAAGTGGTTTTCATGATCGATTGTGGCTAGGCCCTTTAAGACAATGTAGTAGTTCACAGTATCAAATGTTGCGAGAGGTCTAACATCACCGGAAAGCATATCAACTTTACAAAGTATGTGTTCTGACCAGTGTTTAGGTCAGAAACCATCCTGATGGAAGATAAACTGAAGTGACGGTTGATGTGTGCTTGGAGCTGCTCTTTTACAATACTCTTCATGGTGTTGGTTAGAAGGAGAAGATTGGATATGGTTCAGGAATTGGCTAAACTATATGAGATTACTCTGATAAACGAATTGCCAACCCTTTTAAAAAATATATATAAAAGAATTCCTTCTGAAGATGTTGACCAGCTTACAGTAAAAAGTGGCAAAAAAGGATGGGGAAATTCTACGGTGGCGAGGCTAGTGGTGACTCTCAGCGATCAGTAGGCTTGACGTAGGCAAAGGTGTTTATTGCCACTTCAAAGCCCACAGGGTTTAGGGAGAAACCTTTAGGTGAAGGACGCCGGATGTGTGAAGTAAAAATAGGTAGAGGGCTATGCGACTTATCAGTCATTGCCATACCATGTCAAATGGTTGAATTTTATTCAGCGAAGAAAGAGTTCAAATGCATGACGCTGGGCAGGCAGTGCCTATGAATTTTGTGTTGAGAACCATCTGGTGCATGCTATTTAGGAGATTTCTGTCACTTTTGATGGAGTTGGTCCCTTACTATTTTCCAACTGATTGTATCTCCCTCACATTGTAGTGCGTGGCTTGGTCATGGGGGATACTTAGGGGGTCATTTTGACCTTGGCGGACGGCGGAGGCCATCCGCCAAGGTACCGCCGCTGAATGACCGCACCGCGGTCAAAAGACCGCGGCGGCCATTCAGACATTTCCTCTGGGCCGGCGGGCGCTCTCCAAAAGAGCGCCCGCCGGCCCAGAGGAAATGCCCCTGCAACGAGGACGCCGGCTCAGTTGCAGGGGTGCAACGGGTGCAGTTGCACCCGTCGCGTATTTCAGTGTCTGCTTAGCAGACACTGAAATACTTTGCGGGGCCCTCTTACGGGGGCCCCTGCAGTGCCCATGCACTGGAACAGGATGGCGGTAGGGGGTGTCAGAATCCCCATGGCTGCGGAGCACGCTCCGCAGCCATGGAGGATTCACAAGGGCAGTGGTAAACCGGCGGGAGACCGCCGGTTTACCCTTTCTGGCCGCGGCTGAACCGCCGCGGTCAGAATGCCCTCGGGAGCACCGCCAGCCTGTTGGCGGTGCTCCCGTGGTCGGTGACCCTGGCGGTCACCGGCCGCCAGGGTCAGAATGACCCCCTTAATCTCCTCCATTTGAATTCTGCCCACTGGTTTGCCGGTTTATTTTTTTTAGCTCCGTGCTACTGGCCTGAGCAAGATATTTCTAAATCATAGAAGAGCGTTATTGAGACTTCTCCAACGAGAGGCAGTCAGCTTTTCATCTATACATGGAAGCCTTTGGTTATTTATGGAGGTTACCATGAGCACTAGGCATTCGCGTAGAGCCCATGGGATGGGACACAACAGGACATGATCATTGGAAGGATGTACACGATTTTGTCAAATGAAACTTCTGTTTGGTGGTGAAGCTGGAAATATATTCATCAGTTAGCTGGTTACATTTGGATAATAATAATGGATGATTTGCAACTAAAAATAAAACCAGGAGTATGTTAACTGATTAATTGGGTAAAATTTGCGCCAGTTATGCATCTAAGCATATTTTATGTGCAAGTCTTTTGTGTTATCAAGCCAATGGCTCAGGACAGCTAATATGGTCAGTGAGAGATACTATGACAAAGGTTAATTTACAATCTTTAAAGCAACTGGATAACTTCAGATTGTTTCCTTTCTCTGATAAAGTAAAATTACCATGAGGTAATGCATCTATCCTTAGGTTGTACCTCACCCTACCTAGCCACTAAAGTATTTAATTTTATCTTGCTTCGTTTAATAAGTTTGCACTTGCTATGCAGCTCTCTGGGATCCATCAAATGCAGTTAACTAGCCGTAACATGCTTAAAAGCTAAACAATCTTAAGAGCTGGTAGTTTCTAGAGAAAATTAAACCCTTGCTCATAAATTAGTGACAAAAGATGTGTTAATCCCACAAGCAACATGCATTTTGGCAAGCATTAGGTACTTCATTTAAGAGATAGAGTCCGGTACTATTTGTTAACTGGAACAATTGTAAAGATTTCCAATGGTATGCTGCAAACAATTCTTCACTGCTTATAAGATATACAATTGCTTCATCTGACTACCCCATAGTGCCAGTGGCGGCCGTCAGCTTTAGGAGGAAGGGGGCGGGAGGGAAGCGCGCACACACACATTCTTTCACACACAGACATGCACGCATGCACATCCATTAACACTCATAACATTCAAACATGCACGCACCAAACATTAATTTTAAAACATCACACACACACACATACACACTTACCTTCAGCCTCGAGATCCCAGGAGGGTTGGGACTGCTGCCTTCCCTCATTGCAGCAGTCCCAGCCTCGTCACAGAGTGGGATGGGGTCAGTGAGACTGCTGACCCCACCTCACTCTGTGACGAAGTGTCACTGATTGACACTCGCTGTGGGCGCTTCAGGGCTTAAACCTTGACCTTTGTTCAGCCTGACAGACACTCTTCATGAGGGGCAAAAGGTGGGGGTGTGTTGCCCCTCCGCCCTAAAGGTTGGGCCACGCCTGCATAGTGCAGCTCCTGTTACCATAATAGACAATTAGCAGTGGTTCTGTTGACCTGTCACCATGATTACAATTCAACTTAGACAATAATAGTAACAGCAATAATAAATGCCCTGCTAAGACAAGTGCTCTCATATAATATTGCCCAAGGACGCCCACGATATATATCAATGCTGTAAAAGGGCTTTTCCTGACATAGAACATCTTCCAAATGTCATGATTGCAATTTAATACACTCACATCCAGCTAGTATCAAATGAAAAATGAAGAAACGTGAAGCAGGTTTTCTGAAAAGGTGCAGATGATGTTGATGCTGAGCTCACTTTCATTCATACCTGTACTAGGGCACCCTGGATAACCCCATGATTTATTGATTCTACTGGAATATTGCCTGCTGCTCATCACAGGTTTTTGGTATGCATCACGTCTCATGTCATAATACAAAAGCCTCCATCATGACATTTACATATTCACCCAGATGCCTAGTATGTGGTTTCCACCTGATTTCAGCTACTCACCTCAAGACCTACCTGAACATGTGCATATTGACCATCTGCATGTCTGAGCACTGTGTATTTTGGGAGGAAGATGGTACACTTTCACTTGTTTCCTCGTAAGGTCTGTGAAACTAGGATGATATACATTGTGCTATACAACCATGTTATTCTGCACCATGCATCCTTTTTAAGTAAATGACGATGGACATGAAGGCAACAATGACCAATCAATCATTCAATCAAATATTTGTAGAGTGTGACTTGTCACCTGTGAGGGTGCCAAGGATGGCCTAATTCAAAAAGCCAGGTTTTGAGCCCTTTCTTGAAATCATGAAAGGCTGCCTTTTTGGTGTCTAGAGGAATGCTGGCAGGTGCCTGACACTACATATAGGGGAAGAGATGGTAACCTAGATAATCGACATTGCCTCAGTCATTTAATTAAGTTCACCACACACATTTATGTACGTTTGTGGGAACATACTCAAGATGTGCTCTCATACTGATAAATACACATAGAAAATGTCTGGTTGGCTGGTGGATGCATGCAGAGAGCACCAGGGCAGTGACTGGCTTTCCTATACATAGTGTTAGACCTGGAATCCTTTATGTGGTTTCCCTTAACTTTTTGTCCTCTGACCTCCTGCTTTTCTACTCATTTTTGCTAGGTGTTCGGATTCTGTTCACTTTACAACGGCTGATCAGTGCTAAAGTGCATGTGCGCTGTACTCTAAAAACACGGTAACATTGGCTTCTCGACAATTGGCCCATTTAATTTTCCTGTAAGTCCCTAATAAAGTGCACTATATGTGGCCCAAGCCTATACATTAGATGCTAATAGTGGGCCTGCAGCACTGATTGTTCCACCCACTACAGAAGCCCATTCAAACATGTCTCAGGGCTGCCATTACAGACCATGTGTGCAGTTTCAAGCTACCAAGTGTACCCATCTGCCAGGCCCAAACCTTCCTTTTTATTACATGCAAGCCACCCCTAAGGTAGGCCCTAATAAGCCCCTTGGCAGGGTGCAGTGTATTTTAAAAATTGGACATGTACTTTTAATGTTGAGATGTCCAGATTGAGGAAAACTCAAATGCGTTTTTCACTATTCTAAAGACTATCTCTCCCATAGGATAATATTGGGATTATCTTAAAACACCCTTCTCTTAAGTGTAATTTCCAATTAGGAAGAGATAGAAATATGGAGTTTTGTGTCTCTGGAATCACATTTTAAATCACATCCGGTGAAGTTGGATTTGAAATTGAAAGTCTGTAAATGCTTTTTTACAAAGTTGGCATTTTCTTACCTGAAATCTTTCTGTAACTTAGCCTGTCTCTGAATACACAACCCGGTTGGGCTGGGAAACAGTTACACTTTGTGAATGCCTCTAGGCAGCCAAACACACCACACTCAGCTGCATCTGCATTCATCTGCATACTGATGGGTCTGCCTGGGCAGAGGAAATGGGAGGGATTGACACTTATACTTTTTGGTGTCCTGTCTCCACACAAAGGACTGATTACCATCCCCTCCCCCCCCCCCAGCACAGATAGCATGGTAGACAGGGCTAAGATGTAGGGGTCCCTTGTGCACTTCAAAGAACTCCTTTGAAGTTTTTTCCACATCAAAGGCCTTTTTGGGAAAAAGTACTGGACCCAAAACCACTGCAAGTCAGAACTCTACTGGGACAAGGACACTCTGCCGGGAAGAAGGACTACTGTGCTGCCAGGAAGGACTGCCACTCTGCAACTGCATTGCTGTGTTCGCCTACTGCTTCTGTGTGCTATTTTGTAGGAGGACTGCCACCTTGGTGTTTGCTCTGCTGTGCTGGCCTGCTACCTTCTATGCCTATCCTGCAGTGAGAAGGAATGGACCTTTTCTCTATATCCCTACTCCCAATTGTCTCTAAGGGCTTCCTTTCTTGCCCCCGGTTCTGCTAAGAGGTCTCTAGGACATCAAAGACCGCACTTACCTGCTGAGCCCACTCGTTATGATCTCAGCTACAAGGGTGTGTCTATTTCGAAGGATTATGCACATTGCTTCCCCCTCGGCCTCTGGGCATTGAGCTGGATCTGCGGGGAACCACAGCACAAACTCGCTGGACTCCCTCTGAGGCCACAAAACCGGCAGATCCATGCCTTGACCCCAGCCCGAGTACGAATTCAGCAATACCACCACAACCCATTTCAGAGTTTCCGCAACTCACCGGGGCCTTGCCAGAGCCAGACTGCACTGCCAGTAATGCAGGCCCAGAAAGCAATGCCCCCCAACTTCAGAGCGGCAGCTCCTTAGTGCAGTATTTTGCTCGCGAGGGTGGGTGCCTCATCCACATCAACACAAAGGGACATCAGGAAAAGACTCACCTGCTATTCCTGTACCTGTGAGGCTGTTTTGAGGTCTCTTTGTCCCTAGAAGCAGAGACGGCCGTGGGGGGCGGTTTGGGTTACAAGGCATTGACGATGTTTGCTTTGGGACATTTCCCTGAATGCTGGCATGACCAGCTCGGATAAGGTAAAGGCAGGCTCCTGTTCATTTACTTCAGACTCAAGCAGTCCCAGCACTGTACCCAATGCTCCTCAACTGAAGTTGTATATAACCGAATGCTTTTGTATCTGAAAGCTCCCTGTTTTAACAAGTGAACATCTCATGACACGCTAGTTGGATTTTTGATGTTTTGGTCTTGTTCCAATCAGATAAAAATTATCTATTTTTCTAAAGTGGTGTTGAGTCTTTTTGCGGAGTTTTCACTGTGTAACTGTAATTAAGTGTGGGAAAGTACCCTCTTTTTGACATGGTTACCCCCACTTTTTGCCTGTCAGTATGTTTTGACTACGTTCAATGGGAACCTGCTAACGAGGACCCCAGTGACTGTGCTCTCTTCCTCTAAATTTGGTTGCTGGGACTTCACACACCCCACATTTGGCATACTTGTTCCCCCCATATAAGTCCCTAGGACATGGTACCCGGATACCCACAGCATTAGGGACCAGGGATTCCCCATGGGCTTCAACATGTATTATGCCACCCATGGAAGCCCATGTAAAATGGGTCTGCAGGCCTACCACTGCATCCTGCATTAAAAGTTGCATGCACCCTTTCACTTCAGGTCACTGCACCAGGTCACTGTAAGTCACCCCTGTGGTAGGCCCCCCTGGCCCAGTGGGTAGGGGGCAGATACCTGTGTGTGAGGGCACCCATGTAGGAGCAGAGGTGCCTCCATGAACTCTAGCTCCATTATCCTGGAATTTGTGAGTGCAGGAAAGCCATTTTACCCATGTACTGGACATAGGGCACTACCTATGTCCCGCTACATAATAGTAACTCTGAACCTAGGCATGTTTGGTATCAGACATGTGAGAATCATACCCCAATACTATTACCAGTATTGGTTGTATGATTCCATGCACTCTGGGGACTCCTTAGAGGAGCCCCAGCTTTTTTCCTACCAGTTTGGAGAGTTTTCCCGGGCAACCCATGCTGCTGCCATCCTGCAGACAGGTTTCTGCCCTACTGCTGCTCCACCAGCCAAAGCCCAGGAAGGCAGATCAAAGGATTTCCTTTGGGAGAGGGAGGCAACACACACTCCCTTTGGAAACATGTGTTACATGGCTTGGGAGGGGTAGCCTCCCCAAGCCGCTGGTTATGCTTTGAAGGCACATTTGGTGTCCTCCTTGCATAAACCAGTTAGCACCAGTCCAGGGACCCCTGGTCCCAGCTCTGGTGCGAAACTGGACAATGGAAAGGGGAGTTACCACTCCCCTGTCCATCACCAGCCCAGGGGTGGTGCCCAGAGCTCTTCCAGGTAGCCACTTGATTCTGCATCTTGAATCCAAGGTGGTGCAGAGGCCTCTGGGAGCATCTGAGTGGCCAGGTTAGGCAGGTGACATCACAGCCCCCTCTTGATAGGTGGTCACCCTGCTAGGTGACCAATCCCCATTTTAGGGCTACTGAGGGTCTCCCTCTTGGGTGGTTCCTCAGATTAGACGTGCAAGATTCCAGCAGGACTCCTCTGCAAGGTTTACTTGAACTTCTGGCACTGGAACCGCACAGGAACCTACAATCTGCAGCTACACCGATAACTGCTCTACAACATTGTTTCTTCTGCTCCTTCCAGCAACTGCAACATTTCATCAGCTGTGCATCCTCTTAGGGTGAAGAGACTTTAGACTGCACAAGAAGCAAGAAGGGATATCCCATAGAGTGGAGTCCACCCCCTGCATCCGCATGCACAAACTGCAACGATGACCAGTTGCATGGATCTCCTCTCCTCCAGAGTTGCATGGATCCTGCGTCACGGGAAGTGATCTGGAGTGGTCCACTTGGTCCTCTCTACCACCTGTCCAACTTGAGAGAATGTAAGCCCTTGTCTCTCCATGTAGGACAGTACCCCTGTACACCGTGTCTCCTTGCAGCTACCATGGCTTGTTGGCAGCACTTCCAAGGGACCTTCAGGCCCTGTGTAGACTCAACCCCCAGCACTCTTTTCTGTGATGCACCTACTTCTCCTGCAACGTGGGACCCCTTCCTAGGTGTGCTGTGTGGGCCTCACCTCGACGCCTATGCTTGCGAATCACCTGTGGGGGCTGCCTCATCTTCCTGCGACTCTTAACTGCTGAGGGTCACCTGGGACTCACCTCCATGGGTTGAGTTCCTCTTGGACCTTGCTGGTCCCCGGCAGCTCCACATTTCTACTTCCACAATGTTTGCCTTTGCCAAGGCCACTGACCAATTGTAATCCTTTTTCGGACGTGGGGCGTTGACTTCATCACTTAAGGAACTCTTCAGTTGCTCCAGTGCTGCACTGCAGACTTTCACCCACCGTCGACCTGGTACTGCATCCACGGGTGGGTAGGGGCAACTGACACCACAAGACACTCCAATGTGAACAGGACTTGGTCCCCTTCTTTTACAGGACTTCCTTTACCAGGATCCACCTTTGGTTTCTTGCAGTCTTGTCTAAACTTGCATTATCCTTTTCTGGAGTCTTTTTAGTGGTTTTGGGGAGATCCAGGTACTTATCTCTCTTCTCTTGGTCACCTGGGGACACTCCAGTACTTACCTTTTGGGGTTCCTAGTTCCTCCAGCTCCCCTCTACCAAATACCCGTCCTTAGGATGGGGCCTGACTTTCGCATTCCACTTTCTTAGTATATGGTTTGGTCCCTCCCAGGGCCTTCAGTACTTGCTACTGCTTTCACGGTTTTACATTGCCTTTATGACAATTCTAGACTTCTAACGTACATATAATAGTGTGCTTACTTAACTCCAGTTAGGGTATTGCTTATATAATATTTTGGTGATTGTGTTACAAAAATAAAGTTACTCTATTATGGTAACACTGTGTGGTTCTTTTAAGTGCTGTGACTACAGTGGTATTGCGTACGCTGTGCATGTCTCCTAGATAAGTCTTGGCTGCTCATCCACACCTCCTTCTAGAGAGTCTAGCTTCCTAGACACGGACTACATTTCACTAATAGGGGATACCTGGTATAAGGTGATAACACCATAGGTGCTTACCACACACCAGGCAGGCTTCCTAGAAGTGTTGCACAAATACTTTACACATTGCCTCTTAAGTTAAGCTTAACTGCTCTGTGCCAAGCTACCAGAGGTTGATCACTGGTAAATTCAGGCTGCATGTCTGACTTACCCTGACTGGGATTGTGGTCCCTACTTAGACAGGGTGTATACCTCTGCCAACTAGAGACACAATTTCTATCATTGGTGATCAGTGGTTAGGATATGTCTTGTATTTGTGCAGTGCCTTACAGTAATTTGGTGTACACTACTAGCTATATCGCAACCGAATTGAATCAATTGCCTCAGATACCCGCTGGTGTTTTTTCAATTCTAATTGCCATTTTTATTTTTACTCTAAATCATGTCTCTGGCAGGAGGTTCTGCATCTGCATCTCAAGAGATGGAGTTTGAGCTAGCCAAGGTTGAGGACTACACTGTGGCCCAGCTCCAGGATTTCTGTAAGGGTTCTGGGATGCCTGCAAGGAGCAAAAACTCAGAATTGCAAAAAGCACTGAGCGCCTATTCGGAAGCCTATGCTGGAGTAAATAAGACCTCAGAGGAAACTGAGGATGAGGAGGATGTGGAGGATTACCCGGCCCAATGTCTGCACGGAGGCCTTGGATTGCTATCTGTGGGGAAAGCAAGCATCTTACACCCCCGCCTGAAGAGCTGGACCTCAAGACCAGGCAGGTGGAGTCCAGCAAGAATGGCAGTAGCAATTCTACTTTGTTTTCTAAGGTCGACATAACCAAGAATTTGTTTTCCGATTTTGTGATGGGAGATGACAGACAGATAGTTGGAAGCCTATGAGATTGCCCTACAAATGTACATGGTCCCTGAAGATGATTGGGGAGCTGGTGTTTGGGGGATTATTCTGACTGAGGGGAGGGGGGGTTCTCTCTTGGCCTTGCCAAGGAGTGACCAGATTAGGTATCCTGCCATGAAGGAACCTCTGATCATGAAGTTTTGTCTAACCCCAGAAAAGTACAAGCAGAAATTCAGGAATAGCCAGAAGGGATCCCAACAGACCTGGGTGGATTGTGTGGCTTTTGAAAGGCATTGGATGGTTGGGTGAAGGGCAATGACGTAAACGGTTACCATGGTTTCTTACGTGTTTGCAACAGAGCACCTGTTTAATCTTTGTTTCGGCACCAGCACTTTGTGGCTAGTAAGCTCACTGACCCCATGAGAGCTTGCTAAGGAGGCGGACTGCTGGGTTAACACCCATATCCATAAGAAGGTATATAGGGGGGGGAGGGGGGGGATCATGCCTAGGGTGTGCAGGGTCCTCAACAGAAAAAAGAAGGGGGACAAAAAGAGTAATGTGTTCTCCAAAGGGCCTCAAACTAGTTCTGTGGGACAGGGTTCCTCTCCCCCTTCTGAGACAAAGAAAACGTGGTTCCATGAGACCAATTTTGCAGGGAAGGCCTCAGGAAAGTGCTTTGAAGTTCAACAGGAAGGAACTACAGGGGAGCTGCTAAGTGTCCCAAGAGGCAGAGCCCCCTACTTGTGAGCAGTCACCAGGGTTGGGGAGTGTAGTGCTTGGGGAGATGTCGTCCCTGGATAGTGCTGGAGATGAAGTGCAGTTGACCCACCTTTGTGTATCTGGGGGATGGAGAAATGGACCAGAAAATCTACATTCCTGGCAATACTAGAAAGTACAGTCAGTGAGTGCCCATCAATGGGCATTGGGTGGAGGCTCTGAGAGACACAGGAGCCAGTATGTCAATGTCCGGTGTCATCTGGTGTATTCAGAGCAGGTATTCCCTAATGTTCCACCAAGTTGTTGCGGACAACTGTGAAAAACACTACCTTGTGGCTCTGATTCCATTTGAGCTGGAGGTGGGTGATTTCAGGTCTGCTGAAGTTAGCTGCAAGTCTGTCCATGCCTGTGGATTGTCTGCTGGAGCAGATCATCTGGAAAGAGGTGGAGCTCAGATCACACTTGGAGAAGATGGGGTTTTCTGAGCGGATGTGCTTGACCACACAGTCCATGGCAGCTCACGAGGATGGTCAGGAGAACCTGGAGCCTGAAACTATGGCCCAGGATACTGCCAAAAAGGGGAAGGGCAAGAGGCTTGGGAAAACCACTCCAAAGATTCCCATGGTCCGGAAGGAGGCTGACCTTGATGGGAATGCCCCGGCACCTACAGGGGAGGACATAGTTGAACTAGGGAACATGCCTGAGCTGTCCATCTGGCAGCAGGAATGGGGTCCCACTATGGAAGAGTTCTGCCTGGAGCAGAAGAAGTTCCCCAATCTTGTGGGTCTTCAGCAGCAGGCTTAGGCAGCTGGTGATGGGCAAGGCAAGTGGCAAATTAGGGAGGAAATGCAAGGCCCCACTACAACATTTACCAGTCATAGGCACCCCTTTTGAGTGGGTTGATATTGCATTTGTGGGGGCTATTGATCTCAAGACAGCCATGGGCAATAGATTTGTTGTGGTCTCTGTGGACCAGGCCACCGTTACTCTGCGGATATCTTTATGAGAACAGTGACTGCACCAGGGCCAGGTCAGTGATGAGGATATTTACCAGTGTGGGTTTCCTCAAGTAGGTGGTAAATGACAGGGGCACCAACTTCATGTCCCATTACATGCAGGCCACACGGAAGCAGTGTGGGGTAACGTATAAGTTTGCTACTTATTACCAACCCCAAACCAATGAGTTGGTTGAGAGATTGAACAGAACACTGAAAGGCATAATTATGGGTCTACCCAAACCCATGAGGCATAAGTGGGACAAACTCCTACCAGGCCTGTTGTTCACCTATATGGAGGCACTACAGAAGGGGGTTGGCAACAGCCCCTTTGAACTTCTGTACGGGCACCCTGAGGAAGGACTTCTCACTCTAGTGAAGGAGGGCTGTGAGTAAGCTTCCAGGAGAGACCCCAGGACATGAAGGAAGGCTGTAAGCATGCTCCCATGATGTGGTCAGCTACATGCTGGCCCTCTAACCAGACTGCATGCTTCAGGGAGCTTGCCCAAGATCAGTCAATCATTCAATTTGTTTGTAGAGTGCAGCACTATCACCTCTGTGGGTATCTGGGTGCTGAGGTACAAGAGTTTTGTCAAAGAGCCAGGTCTTAAGTTTTTTCCTGAAGTCCGTTAGGGAGGATTCTGTGTGGAGGTGGAGGGGCAAGTTCTTCCAGGCCATAGCAGAGATGTAGGAGGAGAAGTGCCCACTGCTATGGCTGCAGCGAATTAGGGGGGTGTGTGAAAAGGCTAGAGAGGAGGAGTGCAGGTGTCTGGCAGGTTGACCGAAATTAGTTGGTGGTTGATGTGTGTGTTGCAGTAGTTGAAGAGGCTGATGAGAAAGTCCTGGGTGACTGTTTTCCTGGTGTTGACCGGAATCCATCTGAAAATCCTGTATAGCATGCGGAGGATGTGGAATCAGGAGGATGCGATTCTGATGATTTCTCGCCTCATGGCCAGTTCACTGTTGAGGATGATGCAGAGGTTGTGTACATGGTCTGTAGGTATGGGGATGGGTCCGAGTTTCAGTGACAACCAGGGTTGGTCCGAGATGGATATGTTTCTACAAAGATTAGAACTTACGGTTTTATCTGAAGTGAGTTTGAGGTAGTTTGCTTTCATCCAGTTGGCTATGTTGTTAATGGTGTTGCAGAAGTTATTCCTGGGGGTGGGTGGGTTTTCTTTGTGTGAGAGGATCAGCTGTGAGATGATCCTTGGGGTAAGCCGCCGCATATGATGTCGTTGGGTTCGAAGGTGAAGGGAGGCCACCGGGTGTTCTGGATGCATTTGCTTGTATGCCGATGGTATGGAGTCTGCTGATGAGGGTGTGGCGGGATATGGTTTTGAATTCTACTGAGAGATCAAGGAGGATCAAGGCAGTGGTGACCCCATGATCGAAGAGTGTTCCGATATCGTCTCTGGCTGTGATGTGTGGTCTCAGAGCTGTGGTTGGCTTGGAATCCTGATTGAGATATGTCAAGCAAGTTGTTTTGCCTCAAATATTTGGTGGGCTGTTGATTGATGTTCTTCCTCAGTACTTTGGAGGGTAGGGGAACCATGAGATTGGTTGTTCCATTTGTCCAGGAAGACTGCCATGGTGATGGAGGTGTTGAGGAGGTGGGTGATGTCTGTGCTGATAGGATTAGTTCTGAGGTTGGAGAAGTTGTGGGGGCACGAGTCTGAGGGTGCTCCAGAGCGGACGGATGACATGATGTCCGAAGTGGATTGATAGGTGAGCGGTATCCAGTTGGTGGTCGTTCGGTTGGTGCACACTGGTTAGCTGAGGCTGCTGAGGGTTGGGGTGGGTGGGGTGGTCAAAGTTGTTTATATGGGGAGTTTCCAGAGTTCTTGTGAAGGGTGGAGTATGTTCTCTGTGGCTGTCTGCTTGGAGTATTCTTTGACTATTTTGAGCTGTTCCTTCATGTGGTTGGCAGCTGTATTGATACAGGCTGGGATGGCAGGTCTCTTAGCTTCCTTGATTTGCCTGTGATAAAGGCCAAGGGGTGCTCTGACAGAGGGGGTTTCTGGTGGATTACCATTGTTTCTCAAGTTGGTAGCAGCGGAGCTTGGTGGTTCTGAGCTCTGGGGTGTACCAGCTGGCTTTTTTTGAGGTTTTGTTAATTCTGGTTGGATTCAGCAGGGCAGCTCTGTCGGGGAATTTGGTGATCCAGGTGGAAAAGTTCTCAACCGCTTGTTCTAGTTCTACTTCTGTTATAGAGAACCTAGAAGCCACCCAGGAGAAGATAAAATGCTGGTATGACCAGAATGCCTCTTTGGTGGAGTTTCAGCCTGGCCAACAAAATGTGGGTCATTGGGCCCATGAAGCCCAATGCTCTACAAGACCACTGGTCTGGGCCCTATGAGGCTAAGGAGCGCAAAAGTAATGTCACCCATCTGGTAGACCTCAAAACTCCTAGAAACCTCTTGAGGGTTCTATATGCCTCAAGCCCCAGTTTAAGATGTCCGAAGTGACTATGCTCTTGACAGCTGATGATGGGGTGGAGGAGGAAAGTGAACCTTTCCCTGACCTCCTAGCTTCCAAATAGTAGAATGTGTTAGTGGAGGGTGGCAGTCTCTCGCCTACACTGACTATAGACCAACAGAGAGACTGCTGCCAGTTGCTGGGGCAGTATGCCTCTTTAGTCTCCCTTACCTTATGGCTCAATACATAGAGAACGCACGATATTGACACTAGGGAGAGTCCACCAGTAAAGAATACAAAATGTACAGGTTGTCTGATTAATTAATGTTAGCCCTCACCTTATCAATCAATCAAAGCATTTGTAAACTGCACTACTCACCTCTTAGGGTCTCAAGGTGCTGATGGGGGGCTGCTACTGATCGAACAGCCAAGTCTTGAGGTGTTCCCTGAAGTTAGGTAGGTCCTGTGTGTGTCATAGGTGGGTGGGATGAGTGTTCCACGTCTTGGCATCGAGGTGGGAGAATGATCTGCTGCCGGCAGTTGATCTGTCGATGCGTGGGATGGTGGTGAGGGCAAAGTCAGCTGAGCAAAGCTGTTGGGTCAGGGTGTAGAAGGAGAGCAGTCTGTTGAGGTATTTTGGTCCAGTGTTGTGTAGTGCCTTGTGAGCATGGGTGAGGCGTTTGAACGTGATTCTCTTGTTGACGGGAAGCTAGTGTTGGTCTCAGGTGGGCTGTGATTTAGTGGTGGATGTCCAGGATGAGGTGTGCAGAGGCATTCTGTATGCATTGCAGTCTTTTCTGGAGCTTGGTCGTGGTTCCTGCATAAAGGTAATGTCATAGTCCAGTTTGCTGCTTACAAAGGCTTGGGTGACCATCCTTCTGGTTCCAGTGGGGATCCATTTGTAGCTCTTCAGAGGCATGCAGAGGGTGTTGAAGTAGGAAGAAGAGACGGCGTTGACTTGCTGGGTCACTGATATCGATGAGTCCAGGATGAATCCCAGGTTGCATGCTTGGTCGTGTGTGTCAGTGTGGTTCCCAGTGTCGCAGGCCACCAGGAGTCGTCCCATGTGGAGATGGTGCAGCAGAGGATGAGGACCTCAGTTTTATCAGAATTCAGTTTCAGGCACATGTTCTTCATCCATTCAGCGATGGCTTTCATTCATTTGTGGAGGTTGGTTTGGCGGTGGGAGAGTCCTTGGTGAGGGAGAGGATCAGCTGGGTGTCATTGGCATATGAGACGATGTTGAGGTTTTGAGATTGGGTGATGTTTGCGTGGTGGTCTCCAAGATATTGGAACAGGGGGTTATTGAGCACTCAAACAGCCTTTTACCCAGTCCAGGGGTCCTGTTCTCCAAGGTTGCCCCACCATGTGTAACACCTGAACTACGGTCCTGCGTTGAATACAGAGGGCCCACTGCAGTCACTAGGACTGTCACACCCCATCCCCAGAGCTGATAAGCTCACCGATTGGCTTTGGGTGCCAAGTTTCTAGGCACATTTGATCTAACCACTGGGTATTGGCAGATCACCTTGACCGAAATGTCTGCATTTCTGCACTAGAAGGGCACTTCCAGTTCCAGGTCTTGCCCTTCGGGTTAATGATTGCTCCTGCCACATTCCTAAGGTTGGTAAATCAAGTCTTAGCTGGACTGGAGAACTCCAGTGGTGCCTATCTGGATGACACTGCAGTCTTCAGCTCTAGCTAGGAGAATCACCTGTACCACATGAAGGAAGTGTTTCAAGCTCTGCAGAAGGCAGGTCTGTCTGTCAAGGCCAGTAAGTGCCCAATAGGGCTGGGTTCTGTGGTCTACTTGGGACACCAAATAAGGAGCAGCAAAGTGTAACCGTTGCAACCCAAGATTAAAATCATTGTGGCTTGTCAACCTCCCAAGACCTAGACTGAGGTGAGAACCTTCTTAGGGCTCACTGGTTATTAGAAGAGATTCAAAGGGTATGGCACCATTGTTTCCCCCTTGACCGAGCTGACTTCCAAGAAGCAGTCACTTCAGGCAATTTGAACAGAGGCCTGCCAGAAATCTTTGGATGACCTAAAAGAGGCCGTGTGCACAGCCGCCGTGCTCAAGGTCCCAGACTTTTCCAAATAATTTATTGTCTAAACAGACGTCTCAGAGCATGGCACAGGGGCTGTGCTCTCACAGTTAAATAGGGAGGGCTTTGATCAACCAGTAGCCTTCATCAGTAGCAGGTTACCTCCCAAGGAACAGAGGTGGAGCATGAATGAAAGGGAAGCCTTTGCTGTGGTCTGGGCCTTGAAGAAGCTAAGGCCAAACCTGCTTGCCTTTCACTTCCGGGTTTAGATAGACTACAGGCTCCTCAGATGGTTAATGAGGATGGGGGGGGGGGGTGAGAATCCCATACCGTTGAGGTGGTTCATCTCCCTATGGGGAATGGACTTTACGGTGGAACACCATCCTGTCCAACGCTAGTAGTCTCTTCAGGTTCTTCCGCCTTAGTGAAGGAGTTGGGTAGCTCTCCCCACTTTCAGTTGGTGGGACACATGTTAGACCTGGCATCCTTGGCATGGTTTCCCCTAATGTTTTGCTCTCTGATCTTATGTTTCTGACTCATTTTTGCCTTTTTTTGGGAAACTATGCACTTTACCACTTCTGACCAGTGCTAAAGTGCAGGTGCTTGGTAAAAACATGGTAACGTTGGCTTCTCCACAATGGGCCTATTTAATTTACCTGTAAGTCCCTAGTCAAGTGCACTGTGTGTGTCCATGGCCTGTAAGGTAGATGCTACTAGTTGGCCTGTAGCACAGATTTTTTCACCCACTACAGTAGCCCTTTAAAACATGTCTCATGCCTGCCACTGAAGAGCCAAAGTGCAGTTTCAAACTGCCATTTCCCCCTGGCAAGTGCGTTGTCAGGCCCAAACCTTTCGTTTTACTACATGTAATTCACCCATAAACTAGGCTCTAATCTGGGTGGAGTTTATTTAAAAAGTTGGACATGTACTTTCAAGTTTAACATTTCCAGAAAGATAGCTGTTCTCTATTTCCCTACAGCAAGGATTATATCTCCCATAGAATGCATTGGGATTACCTTAAAACACCCTGTAAGTGTAATTTCCTATTGGGAAGAGATAGAAAGTTGGGGTTTGGTGTCTCTGGATTCACAGATCAACCCATTTGCAGCCAAGGATTTAACAGTTACGTCCTTGGCTGTGGCGCTGAGTTGCCAAGGACGTAACCGTTACATCCTGGGACCAGCTCCTGGGGATATATATATATATATTTTTTTAATATATCGCTCCCTGGGGTGCAAATTGTATTTGGGCAATGTCTGCCCCCTTTGGCCACCAGAGAAGATTTTTTTCCAAAATGAGAGGGTGGAGGTATGGGCATACCCCCACCCCAAATAAATGTGGCAAAGTTTTTCTGTCCACCAGAGGGCAGATAGGGCAATTGCCCCCGATCAACATCTCGGGGGAGCAGAAAGTCGACTAGATGCCAGGGAATTTAAAAAACAAACCAAAAAATAGTGGGGTGGTGGCCACCAACCTGTGCGGGCCTGGGTATGCCCTACCTCAATTCATGGGGTAACAGTCTTTCCGCTCTCCAATCTCACACTAGAACATCCCACAGCAAGCAAGTGGACATTTGATTATTTGGGGGTTTGATTTTATATTTGAGCTATGAGAGCTTGGCTAACTCTCAAAATCACCCCACTTGGAATGGTGAGGGCTGCACTTCTTGGACTTTGGGATGCTGCCATGTAGAAAAATCCACAAGACCTAGATACATATGAAAACTAAACATCTGAGTGAGTCCAGGGTGGTGTGCTTCACATGCACCCCACACCATTTTCTTACCCACAATGCCCTGCAAACCTCCAACTTTGCTGGAAACATTGTTTCCCCATTTTTGTGATGGAACCTTCCAGAATCTGCGGGAATCCACAAAATTCCTACCACCCAGCATTGTCTCATCTACACCGTTTAGAAATTCTGCCCCACTTGTCAGCCTAAAAATGTATTTTTTCCAACTGCCCTTTTGGACCCTCTTTGGTTCAGTTTTGGCATGTTTTTGGCTCTTCCCTGTCACAGGGACTTAGCCCACCTACACAAGTCAGGTATAATTTTTACTGGGAGACTGAGGAGAATGTTGGGTGGTAGGAAATTTGTCCTGGTGCAGTTATCCCACACAGAAATGTGAGTCAATGTGTTTTTTTTTTATTAAGCTAAATTTGAGCTTTGCGGAGGATTCTCAGTAATCCGTTCAAGTCACACCTCCCTAGACTCCCTCGGGTGTCTAGTTTTCAGAAATGTCTGGGTTTGGTAGGTTTCCCTTTATGGCTGCTGAACCCAGGACCAAAAACGAAGGTGCCCCCCTCCCCTGCAAAAACAGGAAGTTTTGTATTTGGTAATTTTGATGTGTCCAGATAGTGTTTTGGGGCATTTCCTTTCACAGCCACTAGGCCTACCCACACAAGTGAGGTACCATTTTTAATCGGGAGACTTGAGGGAACACTGGGTGGAAGGAAATTTGTGTCTCCTCTCAGATTCCAGAACTTTCTGTCACCGAAATGAGTGGAAAACGTGTTTTCTTAGCCAAATTTTGAGGTACCTCTAGAATCCCTAGGATGTTGGAAAAAAAAGGGCGCAAATTGGGCTTGGCTAGCTTATGTGGACAAAAAGTTATGAGGGCCTAAGCGTGAACTGCCCCAAATAGCCAAAAAAGGCCTGGCACAGGAGGGGGAAAAGGCCTGGCAGCGAAGGGGTTAACAAAAATGATTTTATATCCAAGATCACCTGACTCAAAGTGATCAATATGCATTATGAAACATACTTCACAATAATGACATCGTTATAAACAGAAAAAAATAATGATCTGACAAACAACAAACATTGTCAGCCCACAACAATGTACTAAAAAAAAAAAAAAAAAAATACACCAATTTTTTTTTTATAAAAACATCACAGACATTGCAACATTAAGTGAAGAATATACCGATGTTTGAGGATTCTGAAATTTAGCTCCGAAAAGGGTGAATCATTCAATTCATTTTGCGATCCCTCACCAATGGAACACCACAGGGAGCAACACCAACCAATGGTGTAAATCATTTTGTAAATTAAGCACCCATTAGGGACACTTTCGAGTTAAAGTTTAAGTCCAGAGCTCCCTAAAGGCTCATCACCACTCACTGGTGTGTGGAGTCGACACATTCCGAACCCAACAACATCAGGACGCAGAACAAGTTAAAACTGGGAGCAAAAAATTACACGAACATACAGAGGAACCAGTTATCAAAAGTGGACTACAAAGTATACACTAATGATAGGAAATCACGCGCTTCACTTGGTAACAACCACATTGTGATGAAGAATCTAAAACAACATCTGTGAATGCAATCTGTAAAGAACAATAGGAACAAAACTAGTCCTATATTCAATCAGCTTAATGCAACAAACTGAGCGCTCACTCGTGTGGATGGAGTCCACCCAATGCAGTGTTCCAAATTAGGTTCTGAGAACTTATTCTGTGCCAAAGCCTACGAGATAAATTAATTCCTGAAAAGAACATTGAATACAGCACTCGGAGACTGCGTGCCCGAAGGGGATACTCCAGTCTATGTGAATATCGTAACTTTCCAAAGGCGTGTTTATGGGAAAAAAAATATGACTGTATACTAACAGAAATAATGAATCACAGGGGCTCATGTGTAAACGAAGGCATCCGCCATAAAAGAGTGAGAATGGCAATTTCAGGCACTAACACTACTTTAAACTCAAGGCGTACACACGAGAATTGCAAGCTGTAAGTGTGAATCAGCTTCAGAGACTGTTTGGAGCCCACATTGCTCATGTTTTGAGTGCATTGAATCACAGGAGGAGAAAAGGCTTCTTGTGAACGGAGGCACCGTGGGAAAACCCACTTCTTGTAAACGGAGGAGCCGTAGGAAAAACGACCACTTCAAAATGAACCACGAGGGGCTTATGTGTAAACCAAAACTTCCACCATAACGGTAATGGCGGGGGCTCTAACAATATGGGCTGTGAGCGTGGAACAGCTTCGGCAAGTATGCGAAGCCAGCATCGCATATATATTGGATATATTGTTTGACAGATGTGACTCAGTTAGTTGTAGACGAAGACGCAAGGAGGAAACTGGGACAACGTATGAAAAGTCAGCGGCCGCTTAAATTGTCAAAAATGAATCTACGAGGAGCAGTAACGGGGCCGGGGAAAGATGCATGTATTCGAAATATATCAATTAGAGGAAATCCGTAGCAATTATCTGGATCTGCAGGCAGGACTCAAGTGATCTAAGAACATAACGCACGGGAAAGGGAATTGTATCAATGTGTCAAAAATGGCCAGGGTTTACCAAGGACAAAATTGAAAACTCACGCCGACAGGCTGGCTGGTGGACAACTCGCTGCTCCGACTTCATAAACTGTGTAAATTACTTCTCGCTCACTCGCGTTATTTGAAAGCTAAGAGACCAGGTGAAGGTGTGGCTAACGGAATCAAGTTGAATAAATGGGCTACAAGGGTGATGGAATAAAACTGGCTCAGAGACATTCTGGGAACTGTAGTGTGGGTTGACTAAGTATGTACTGTCAAATCGTGCATAAGCGGGGTCATTTTTTATTTAATTTTTTAAAATAATTTAGTCGAGAAGGACCAGAACACGCACATACAACAAATATGAATGTGTAAAAAAAATGGGGAGAGAGTTGCTAAAATAAAACTTGGCACATCTATTCCTTTTTTCTACAAAAAGCTTGAGCTTGCCCTTCAAAAATCCATTGATGACATTGGTAAATGACTTACGTTTGTCCCTCCTTGGGGAGGTTTTGCTACCTCCTTGGCCATCGCCCCTATTACATGGCTAATTGCACTTTTGCTGATAGGTTAGACTGCAAGTTAACTTCTTTTTCCTTTTGTGTGCCTCCGCGCTGAACCTCATGGCGGCAGTGGTGCTATGAATCGGCTCACCTATGTGAAACTGTTTTACTTTTAATTTTCAATTTATGTGACAAGAAAAGTTTGGTTAGGAGTTTACAACGCTAATAACTCTAACTCAAGCAGATGTAAGACCCATTGCATTGCAAATGCTTGTTGTTACTTGATCTGAATTTGTTCTGCTCTTTTTTTAAAAATGAGGACCAAAACTTAGTGATGTACTGGGCCATGGTATGCCACAGTACTTTCGTGGAATGCCGCGTTACATGCCATGATAAAACACAGTATTATTGGTTAACAAAGCCCTTGCAAAAATGGAAAGGCCGTCATTTTGTTTAGATCATATTTGTTCTGTGTTTTTACATGAAATATAACTTACTACTCTTTTTGTAATGCATAGGAAGAAATTAGACCATTTAGCAAAGTCTTTAGAGTTAGGGAAAAGTATTTAATTGATTTATTTAGTTTACGATATACTGAGGTACTTTCTTGAGAGAATCCAGAAAGTACTGTGGTAGTTATTGAAATCTACAGACACACATACTACCTAAAACAAAAATGAGGAAGGAAAATAAACATCAATGATGTTTGACAAGTAATAGAAAAGCACTTCAAACACACATTTCTAGTCACATTACAATGGAAATGAATAGGAAACTAAATAAGAAATAAAGTTAAGAAGTAAATCATTATGTATTTTAATAACACAAAATGAACTATAAACACAGCCTAATACTACTAAACACCACCAACAGCCATAGGGGCTGTGCTGACTGCAGGGAAGCAACATAACTCTATTTCTTCTTCAAAGATATAAGTGAGAAACTGAAAATGATACTTTCATCGCATCTTACATAAAAATATATATTTCTGTAAGGATTTGAATGTCTGTTCTAGGAAATGTTACTTATGAGTCAGTTAGATAATTCAGGAGCTATGCATTTAGGTGTCCCGGCAGGGGTGTTGACATTTGTAAAAATCAGATTTAAGTATTGTTGTCTTAAATGCTTTCACATACATCAAGTTACTTAGTGTATTAATGGTTAAATATAAACAGCATCAGTTTTATTCACAATCCAATTGATTTGTTATTCCCCAGTGTATCATAATGACGGCTACCTTATGATCTTCTTGAACTGTAAATGTTCTCAATTATGACATAGTAGTGTAACACAAATGCTAGTTTTGTCAGGAAACACATAAAAAGGAAAACAATGGACTGACCTTGTGTTATGTTTATTAAATATAATCAGATATCACTGTTGTGATCTATTATTAATGTATCATCTACTATGAAGCTACCATAAGGGACTGTACTACCGTATTGCTTAATTTTTTGCAAAAAGTCCCTTCTTGTTGTACTGAACTTTGGCTGGACAGAGTGAGCAGCTTATTCCTTTCCTCATGGAATGCTGCCTGCTTTGTGCTCTGAGACTCTAGAATCCACGTGAAGGCGAAAAACTGAAATGTGTCGGCCGTCTATTGCACGTTATGCACTTTTTGTAGTGAAGATAAATCAAATATTTTAATGTCTCAAAGAGGTTCATGATGCTACTTCTCCTTCGTGAAGAAGAAAGCGTGAGGAGATCGTTTCAATTTCTAAATGCAGGTGCTGTGCTGAACACAGCGGGCATGTGGAAGTGAAGTGGGGCAGCATTTTCCAGCAACAAGGAGTGACCACGAGGCGGGTGCTGAAGCCGGTGCCTCCGACACTTGAGAGAAGTTTCAAATACGGTTTGTGGTGGCAAGTACGCATGTCCTGTATTGCCGTCAGCTGGTTGAGCCTCACATCCAACACCTTGGAGGGGGCACTGGAGGGGAATCAACTCCCACTTTCACATGGATTCCATGGTGTGACGCTGCACTGCTGAATCATCAGCTTGTTTCAAGAGAGCTTGACTAAGATTTACGACATGTGGCATATCTCCAGAGAAACAATTTGGCTAAGAGGAGGTTTCTAATGAGAGGTATAAAGGGAATCTAGAAGTTCTGGGAGTGACTCAGTGATAAGCCAAAATTACTATAAAAAAATAAACAAAGGGATGTTTAATTATACAGAAATAATGTATGATAAACCAGATGCCGTGTCTGGTGGCTTAGTGGACTACTGTGTCCACTGTAGGGGCCTGTGTTTGACCTCATGGTCACAGGTTCAAATTCCGGCAGGTCCACTCAGCCTTTCATCCTTCTGAGGTCGATAAAATGAGTACTATGAGTTGGGTAACAATAAATACCTGTTATTCAGTGGCAAGATGCCCACAGGTGAACATGTGCTTTACAAATACACATGTTATGTTATGTTATGGTAAACAAATGGATGGGCAGCAAAGAACTCTAAATACAACCATAAAGGAAGTGGAAACTATAAGTGGTGAGAGATGGCCCTCTTGCAAAAATATATTGAACACAAAAGAGTTCCTAGAGGCTTGCACATTTAAATAAAGCCCACTCTCAGTGATTTGGATAAAGATTTGGTAAGGAGTCAGCAAAATGACACAACAGAATGCTCTTTTAAATTATTGTGCAAAGTTATTATACATACAGAAAGAACATTGGGGAAAACAATGGAGATACTCAATGAATTGGAACAGGAATTAGATAAATATGTAATTCACTTTGAAATAAAAGGTGCCTTGGAGTTGCTGGAAAAGAAAGTTGATAAACATGAAATTTAAATGGAAGCTAGAAAAGCAAAAAACTTTGCAAAGACAGATTAGACTATGCTAAAGGAAGGATCTATACCTCTGCAAAGAGGTTTGACTCTATGAATAATACAGAACCCATGGTTATAGTTCTTGGGCGCAAAGAAATGCCAGAAATTGTGGACAGCTCAGAAATCAGTTCAGCTGATGAATACCCTTCCTCCTTGAACCCGGATTTTATTGGGAAATGAGACATATACAAATGTGTACAATGCCAAGGAAGAGATGAAGTAGAATCAAAAGAGGCAAGGGCAGGGACAAATCACGGTCCAGAGAAGTAAAAGAGGATAGAAGAACAAAGTCAGGAGGAGAAAAGAGAAAGTAAAGAAAATGAGGCAGTTGCAAAATGAAAACCTGGATATTAATCTATTATCTAAAGCTCTTACTGAAGATCAAATTAGAGGAATGAACATCTGCCTTGAGATTTATTGGGATCTTGCAAACATGAGAATAGATTTCTATAAATTATCAATGAAGTTAAAACTAAAAAAGTATTCCTCAACCCATACCCGAACAACTAGTGAAAATGATGAGACAATGGTATCTGTGCTGACAATAAAAGCTTTATCAAATTTAAGAGCACAGCCAACCTTAAAGGAGGAGTCTCAAGAATAGTGCATTGGAGATCCTATCCAAGAAATGCCTGCAATTCTGTCAAAGAATGGACTTAGCCAATGGGAAATCTGGAAAAAGTGGTTGGAAGCCTAAATCAGGGTTGTATCCAAAAATGCCTATTGGCCATATGATAGACCTATTTCAGGAGCTCCTGGTGGAAGCAATTAATCCAGTAGCTCATAAAAAAATGACCAGGAGGAGGAACAATTTGACTAATAAAGAATGGCAAGCTATAAGGGAATGGCAGGAGGACCAACAAATCATGAACAAGGCCTCTGACAAAGGTAGAAATGCAGTGATTCAGGATTGTTCAAAATACATATTGAAAGCTGAAAGGCAGCTTAAAGATGAACAGCATTACAATAAATTGAATACAAATCCAATAAAACAGTATGCTATAGAATACCTTTGCAAACTTATGGAGTGTGTAGATTTGGATTTAATTGATCATGGTGAATACATTTACTTAAAAACTGATCATCCTATTATGCCAGCTATCTATAAGTAAACAAAATTATTTAAAAAATCCACCTGGTCATCCAATTGTTAACTCAATGGATTCTCTATTGGAAAATACATCAAGGATTCTCAAACATATAGGTGCTATAAAGAATCAAGACTTTTCCTACAACATAGAGATGCATTTCTGGGAAAATCACAAAGGAAATCTGAAAGAACTAAGTTACTTTGGTGTTAAACATATTAAAACGGAGGAAAAGTTAGGTGATTGTGAATTAAAACTGAGAATGATGGAAACAAGATTAATCATATTGATGGACATAGAGGCCACTTTTGGTCATTGTTAGAAATGGGGACTCTGGTTGGCAGTCAGTTTGCACTGTGTCGAAGCAGGGACCCTCAGTCTAGTCAAGGCGATGAAGATACACAATTAGATAACCCCTGCTCACCTCTTCGTTAGCTTGGCACAAGTAGTCAGGCTTATCTCAAAGGCAATGTGTAAAGTATTTGTACCAACACACACAGTACAGTGAAAACACAAGTTTTGAAAAATAGGCAATATTTATCAAAATCAAACAAGACCAAAACAACAAAAATCCAACATACACAAGTAAAGTTATGAATTTTCAAAATAATATAATCTTACTCCATAGAAACAAGGGAAACGTTGTTGTTACACAAAGTACCTGGTTTGCATCAAAGAAAGGGCAAGTGTGTGTCGGAAAAGTCAGCGATGCATAGATTCTTTACTCGCAAGTGAGGCTGTGAGTCATTTCTTCTTTGGTCAGGTAGGCAATTCATTGATTTCCGGATGGGGCACCTTGGATCCGGGCAGACATGCGTTGATTTTTGATGCCCAGCGATGATGCATGAGAAATCCAACCGCACGGTGTTGGAAAAACACGCTGCTTGGGGTTTGCGTCATCAGCAGCAGGTGTTTTGTCATTTCTCCAGAAGCTTTGCAGGTGGTGTGTTGATTTCATCCACGAAGCGGGTGGCGCTTCATTTTTCAGCCTTGTTTGCAAGTGGTGCATTGAAATTTTCCCTGCACAGTGTCCTGTGCATGGCTTTCAGTCCTTGTTCTGCCAACTTCACCTCTCAAAGGCCCAGGGACTGGATGGGGTACCACTTGGCAGAGCAGGAGTCTCAGCAGAGAGTCCAGGTGCTGGCAGAGGAAGTCTTTGATGGCCCTGAGACTTCAAAACAGGAGGCAAGCTCAGTCCAAGTCCTTTGATATTCTTCACAAGCAGGAATATACCACAAAATTCAGTCTTTGTCCCCTTCCTCAGGAAGAAGGAGCAACTGCAGAATAGCCCAACAAAGCACAGACACATGCAGTAACAGCACTTCTCCTCAGCTCTTGAGCTCTTCCCCTTTGGCAGAGGTTCCTCTTATTTTCAGAAGTAAATCTGAAAATCTGGGGTTTTGGGTCCAATACTTATACCCCTTTCTGCCTTTGAAGGAAGCAAACTTTAAAGGAAAGTCTCTGTTGTTCATAAGATCATGCATTGCCCAGTCCTGGCTCCAGACCCACGTCAGGGGGCTTGGAGACTGCATTGCATGAGGGCAGGCACAGTCCATTCAGGTGTAAGTGACCACTCCTCCCTCCACTCTAGCCCAGATTGCTTATCAGGATATGCAGGGTACACTCCAGCTCCCTTTCACAAACAGTCCAACTGTCAGTCTGACCAAGACAGGGAATACACAAGCAGGCAGAGTCACAGAATGGTTTGAGCAAGAAAATGCCAACTTTCTAAAAGTGGCATTTTCAAACAGACTATTTAAAAAGCAACTTTACCAAAAGATGTATTTTTAGATTGTGAGGTCAGAGGCCCAAACTCCATATCTTTATCTGCCCTCAAAGGGAAACTGCACTTTAAAGATATTTAAAGGCAGCCCACTTGTTAACCTATAAGAGAGTTAGGCCTTGCAAGAGTGAAAACCAAACTTGGCAGTATTTCACTTTTAGGACATCAGTATATGTCCCACCTTTGACATACACTGCACCCTGTCCATGGGGCTATCTAGGGCCTACCTTAGGGGTGCCTTACATGTATAAAAAGGGAAGGTTTGGGCCTGGCAAGTGGGTACACTTACCAGGTCGAATTGGCAATTTAAAACTGTGCACACAGACTGCAGTGGCAGGTTTGAACCATGTGTACAGGACTACTCATGTGAGCGGCACAACCAGGGCTGAAGGCCCACTAGAAGCATTTGATTTACAGGCCCTGGGCACCTCTAGTGCACTTTACCAATGATTTACTAGTAAACATATGTGCCAATCATGGAAAAACCATTAAATAATTACACATACAATTTATAGAGGGAGTGCTTGCACTTTAGCGCTGGTCAGCAGTGGTAAAGTGCCCAAAAACAGCAAAAACAGAATCCAGCACACAGTGAAAACATGGGAAGCAGATGCAAAAAAGACAGTGAAGACCACCCCAAGGATGCCGGATCTAACAGTCATAATTTGGATGCCGAATTACATGTGCACTTATGAGGATTTTTCTATTTGACCAGAGAACTAAAAGTTGACCAGCCCACTTGTTTCTGTCCCCCTTATTATTCTAGAACTCTTGAGATTGAAGAATGTTGCATAATGTGTATCAGCGGATTTTAAAATGTATTTGTAAGCATTTCATTTGAGGAAAATAAAATTCTGAAATACGATCACTGCAATGTGAATTTTAAGTATTTTGAACCTCTTCACATTATTGCTCAAAGCACCTTTAAGTGTTTAGGTGTATGGGGGTTAAGGATGCATTATAATGTACAAGAATGCATGGATAGGATTGTTGAGGAAAGGCAAAGCAGGTCATACCTTGTTGCATTATATTCTCTGGAATTAGGATCACCTAAATGAAGCTAACATACTTGCACTTTATTACTTAAAATAAGATTAATGTAATATGTAGTCAAAGTACTTGAGCAATTGTACTTTATTACTTGAAAGCACTCAGGGTTATTTGGTTCTAGATTGAAGAGGCACCTGTAATATTTGCTGAATACGTGTTTTTTGGTGAAATTAATTAGAATTGGCTTTAGAGGAAAGGTATTACAATGTATGCCATAATATGCTTTTGTCTTTGGAACTAGGATTCTGAAATTAGATCAATGCATTTCAACCATGCAGTTTTCTCATCAATAATTTTACTGCAAATGTTATAGTGATATTATCAATGATGTCATAGAAGATTTCACGAGTGATGTAATATCTGAGGTAGTTAGCAGTGCGTGGCGAGGGCGTGAGTTATAGTTAATTTAGGGCATGAGTTATGGTTACTTGAAATAACTCTAACTATAATACCAGAATTTCTATAATTTTGTGCATGTAAAGTCTGAACCTAACTATAACATAACTGTAACCTTTGCTTTTTTAGTGAATTTTTAAGGTTTTCTTTTTATTCTTTTACCTAACGATTACATCCCTGTAATCAGTGAATTTCTAGTTTTTTTAAAATGTTAAGTAAGATGCCCATCGCAATGCATGCTGGGTGGGGGTAGGTTGGATGGAGGGCCTGATCTGGCATTGTGCTGCCCTCCAAGATTGCAGCTCTTGCCCCACCTTGCAATCTATTGTTCAAGTCCACAAGTTCATGACCCTGCTCCCTCATTACAGTCCTGTGTGACTGTTGTTCAGTCATTGCCCTTCCTACCTGCCCTGAACAGTTAGCTTGCTTCCCCATTCACCTTCCCATTACCCTCTGTTGTCTGAGTCCATGCACCATCCCTCTCCCTCCTGCCCTGTATGGTTTGATGTGTTGCCACTGCCCTCCATTTAGTTTGATATTCCTTCCCACTCCCCCATCCCTCCATTGCCCAATTCTATGCCAAATTATTGCCCTCCTGCTCAGTCTCTGTGCTTAGCTTGGTTCCTTTACCCTCCTTACCCCTGCCCTCTAATGTCTGTGTGCATGTCCCAGCTCCATCCTTTTTCCCCACCATTTTCTAAAGACCTGTCACTGCTCTTCCTATTTACTGTGAGTGTCCTGTTCCATTGTCACTGCCCCTCCCACCAGCATAGCATGGTCAGATGCCTGCCGCCTATCCCTGCCACCTCCATCCTGCCTGTCCAAGTTCCATGCCATTATCCCCTGTCTCCTGTATTCTATGGTCCATGTTCCTGTCTCTCCTTTATGCCCTCAGTGCTCTGTTGTGCTGCAACTGCTCCTTCTGCCTACCCTCCATGGTATGTTTTGAAGCCTTTTCCCCTGCCCTCTCTTTTCTGTGTTCAGCCCTTCCCCCATTCTGTTCGCCATGGTCTTTTGTGCATGTACTTCCAACTCCCTCTTGCCCACCATGGCTGTTGTGTTTGCCAATGAACCTCCCCCTTGCAATGCATGGTGTTCTGTGCTTTCACAGATCCTCCCACCCGCCCTCTGTCACTCTATCTACCCCTTTTTTGGGATCCTTCCCAAGCTTGATAAAAGATAATAGCATGTTAGGGTCGATTGCAGGGGTATCAGCAACCTTAGAGGGAAGGGAAGGGTGAGGAAATTCAGATTTTAATTTATTCCTGGTTGACTTTTCCAGGAATAAATAGAATGAAACGTAATATGACACATGGCCACAAGGGAGCCACTCCGATTAGTTTGGGTGATGAATTCAAGTAGGGTTGAACATAGGTTCTCCTGCATGATCTACAAGATCATAAGACACAATGTGGGAAGGAACATCTGGAGGAGAAATTTTACACCTTTTCTCTGAAGGCCCGTTATTCAAATTATCATCTTTTAAATCAAAATGAGATTAAAGAGCCTCTAGTCCATCATTCCCATCACTGTCTGTGTCATGGAGTTCCACAATGTTAAGGGGGGAAGAAGGGTGCCCCAAATTATTTGCCTCTCGGAGGGAGGCCCAAATGCTACTGCAATACCTTTATGATGCCCACAAAGGGGAGCTGCACGTTTCTTTCCTTTTTTAAAAGGAACATCAGTAGGACCTTGTAACATTTTAGAAATAGAACGCCCTTATTTCTTTGATATGTCTCATAGAAACAGACACTGCATGCTGGACAGAATCCTTAATGAAGGATTTGGGATTGTCCTTTCAAGTTTGGGCCTACTCATCATCAGACATAGTTAGAGATGTACTATTAGTTTGAATAGATTATAGTTAAATAAAGAAGTGAAGAAACTGTAAAGAAATCCTAAAGTAAACATTGACATCCCTAGGAGAAACTGACTGCCAGCTTAAAACTAAAACCCAACCCTCGGGGGTTAACTTTCTTTTTTGTTAAACTGTCTTTATTGGCATTTTTATGATACATTATAATGTGCCTATCACAATAGCGAATGGGTTGACATATCTCGCTGAGTGTTATATCTGACCATATCTTCCACAAAATGCGGCGTTCAATAATATCGTATCTAGAAGTGTTCGGAATATTCCTCATCATAAAACCATATAATAGCATAAGAGCTCACGTGCCAAAATACTACTAAAAAAGGAGAAAATCAAAAGATAACAACATAACCATGTGTCCTATCTCACGTACCATAATCAACAATACCCTGAATGATCCAGCCGGGAGTCGATCTGCTTCCCTCAGATGTACCGTGTACATTCACTCACATTCACCCCTAGGGCACCTCCCCCTATGCGTGAAAGAGATGCAAGGCCCTGAGACGTGGGCTACAGGCAGTGAGAGGCAGGCCACTGGAGAGGAACCGCACCAGGGGTCCCATTTATAGTCACAGCTTCTTCTCGCTTTTGCCAATTTATCTGTTAAACGTTCCATGGAGAAGCTGTGCCATAGTCTAGTGTACCACAGAGTAATAGGGGACGGTTCTGTTTTTTTCCAGTATGACGCTAAAGCCGTCTTTGTCGCACTCAATGGCAGCCACATAATGGATAAGTCTCCCAGTGTTTGGTGCTTTAGGTCTGGGGCCCGTATGCCCAGCAAAATGTGTGTTGGAGGTGCTGGGATGGGGTAACCCAGAATCGCCTTTAGATGTGACAAGATTTCCTCCCAGTAGGGGCGAATAGCTGGGCAATCCCACCAGATATGTCAGAAGTCACCCACAATACCGCATCCACACCAGCATCTATCGGACACGTGGGGAATTTAAAAAAAAACTATTTCTGGGTAGATTATAAAGCAGTGTATAGTGTGCTTCTCTTGCCCCCAAAGAGCAATTGTATTTAGTTATATCCCGGAACAGTAGGCTCCAGTGCGCGTTCTCTATTGTGGAACCCAATATCTGCTCCCAAAAAGTAATATGTCAAAGGAGGAAGGTGGGCAAAGATCAGTATTTTATACAGCGCAGAAATGCTTCCTTTAGCTACTCCTCCTTGTTGTACAAACATCAGACGGAGGTCTCTGGTAGCCGCAGGATGCATGTGAAGGTGTGTGACCCAGTGCTTCAATTTAGTGTAATGGAAGTACTCAGATGGGGGCAGCTGAAAATCCCTACAGCAGTTTTCAAACGCGCGTATATTTTTACAAGTTTGCGATCCGCAGGCACCCCCCCTCCTCCTATCTATCAAATGGCCCTGGAGTCAAACCCAGGGGGAAGGCTACGTTATGATGGACGGGAGTGTGTGGTGAGGGAAAAGTCGTTACCTTGTATGCTCTTGTTACTGTGTCCCATACTTTAAGTGTGGTGGCTGTGGGGGTACTGAGATAAGTGTTCTTTGGCCGGTCTGCTCTAGGCTTCCACAGCACATCCCATATTGTTGATCCCGTCACTGGCCTGTCCATGTGGAGCCACAATTTGTCTGATTCTCTGAGTGACCATTCGGCAACTATGAGGAGTTGGGCCGCTCTATAGTAAGCCAGATGGTCTAGTAACGCCAAGGGGGTCATTCTGACCTCGGAGGGCGGCGGACGCCGCCCGCCTGTCGGTCACCGCCATTTGGCCGCTCCGCGGTCAAAAGACTGCGGAGGCCATTCTGGCTTTCCCGCTAAGCCGGCGGGCGCCCGCCAAAGGAGCGCCCGCCGGCCCAGCGGGAAAGGCCCTGCAACATAGAAGCCAGCTCCAAATGGAGCTGGCGGTGTTGCAGGGGTGCGACGGGTGCAGTTGCACCCGTCGCGATTTTCACTGTCTGCTAAGCAGACAGTGAAAATCATGCTGGGGCCCTGTTAGGGGGCCCCTGCACTGCCCATGCCAGTGGCATCGGCAGTGCAGGGGCCCCCAGCGGCCCCACGACACCCGTTCCCACCATCCTGTTCCTGGCGGTAAAAACCGCCAGAAACAGGGTGGCGGGAAGGGGGTCGGAATCTCCATGTCGGCGCTGCTTGCAGTGCCGCCATTGAGATTCAGCCCAGACAGGGGAAATCCGGCGGGAAACCGCCGGATCCCCTTTTCTGACCGCGGCTTTACCGCCGCGGTCAGAATGGGCAGGGAAGCACCGCCAGCCTGTTGGCGGTGCTTCCGTGGTCCTCCACCCTGGCGGTCGATGACCGCCAGGGTTGGAATGACCCCCCAAGTCTCCTTGCTCCTGGGACCTTTTGAGTAGTTTGTTAGAAAGTCTGGCCATACTTCCTTACCATATGAATCGGATGATTGTTGTATGGTTCTCTATAAAAACGTCTATGGGGATATCAATAGGCAGGCTTTGGAACAAATATAAAATACAGGGGAGTACCGACATCTTAATGGTATTAATACGTTCCAGCCAGGCAAGCCAGAGGGACGACCATCTCTTAAAGTCTGATCACATGTTTTTGAGGAGGGATGGGAAATTGGCTTTATGTAAGTCAGCGACCTCGGGGTGAGTTTAATGACTAAGGGGGTTATTCTAACTTTGGAGGAGTGTTAATCCGTCCCAAAAGTGACGGTAAAGTGACGGAAATACCACCAGCCGTATTACGAGTTCCATAGGATATAATGGACTCGTAATACGGCTGGTGGTAAATCCGTCACTTTTCCGTCACTTTTGGGACGGATTAACACCTCCTCCAAAGTTAGAATAACCCCCTAAGTAAGTAATCTCCTTTTTGGCCCATACAAATGATGTTTCAGATGCTATCTCCCCCATAGCTGAGGTGGGAACTGTCAGATTAAGCAGATATAATGTTTCCTTATTCACCTTAAAGCCCGCTACTTGCTCATAAAGAGCGAGTTTCTCTTGGATTGTCGGTAGGGTCATTCAGGCTTCAGTAATAAAAAGCCAAATGTTATCCCCAAACAATTAAATTTTATGCTGGTTGGAACCAAACCGACTTCCCTGGGTTTTCGGGTGAGCCGGCATCCTAGCTGCTACGGGGTCCACACTAAGCGCAAACAACAGTGGGGAAAGAGGACAACCCTGCCGTGTTCCCCTTGTCAGGTCAAAAAAGCCAGACACCACACCATTTACCAGTATACGTAAGCGGGGTCAGGAATAGTTGCTCATCACCATTGCTATGAACTGGTCACTGAACCCGAACTGGCACAGAGTAGCCACCAAGAAGGACCATTCCACCATGTCAAAAGCCTTCTCGGCGTCTAGCACCAGTAACATCACCGGGATCTGTTTCTTTGTCACTTTTTCCATCCGGTGAATTACTCATCTTAGGTTATCATGCATTTGGCGACCTTTAATGAATCCTGATAGGTCGAGGTGAATCAAGTCTGGTAGCACCTCCTCAAGCCTCTTGGCCAGGATTTTAGAGTATAGCTTTGTGTCTAGATTTAGAAGGGGAATCGGCCTGTAGGAGGCAGAGGACTGGGGTTCCTTCCCAGCTTTGGGCATAAGTGTGATTAGGGCTTCTCCCATGGTGGGGGACAGTGCATGTCCCGTTCTAACTTGATTGAATAAATCAGTGAGGTGAGGTGTTAGCTCCGCACTGAAGGTTTTGTAGAATTGGGCATTGAACCCTTCTGGTCTTGATGCTTTGTGAAGAGGAAGAGAGTCTATGGCCTTCTGCACTTCTTCTGGTGTAAAAGGTGCGATTAAGGTGTCATTGGTTTCCTGGGATACCTGTGGGAGCTTGTTGGAGATATATGCCCTGTTTTATGGCTTCTGGTCTGCCTGACTTGTACAGTCGGGTATAAAAATCTCTAGAAGCTCGTGCTTTCCCCTCTTCTGAGTGATCTTCACCTGTTTCATCTCAAATTTGAGCAATGTAATCCCTAGCTTGTTTGATGCGTAACTGTCTTGTCAGGAGTGTGCCTATTTTATTCCCCTTTTCATAGTACGTTTTCTTAAGTCTTAGACTTGCGATTTCTGCTCTATTCGTGCATATTGATTGCAGTTTTCTTTTAATGAAAATCACCTTCTTCTGCGCCAACCAAGAGAGGGAATGTTTGTTGGCCTGTTCTGCTGCCATCAGTTTGTTTTCCATATTCTGTCTTTCTTTGGCGTTTAATTGGTGTAGGGAAGTTCCTAAATAGGTGCTTTTACCCCAAATGACTGGCTTGAATGCATCCCAATTAATGAGAAGAGAGGCGTACGCTGCATCATTGTTCTGAAAAAGTCTCTAATAGCCCTCAGAATTCATCCCGAAGCGTTGGGTCACGGGCTAAAATGTTAGGGAAGTACCCTCTGCGAAAACCAGAGCGGGTGGTGGGCCAGTCAAGCCCAAACCCCACTGGTGCATGATCAGATATGATAATTGGGTGGATAACTGCTGTTCTAAGTACTTGTCGAAGGGGTTGACTCATAAATATAAAGTTGATCCTTGAATAGGACCTGTGTGAGTGGGAGAAGAAAGAATAGTCCTTAACCTCTGGGACTGAGCGTACACATGAGTTGATGAGCCCCAGCCTGTTGAAGGCCATCTTTAGAGTCTTTGCAAAGAAACTTGTTTGCTCTCTCTGGGGGTGGGTTGAATCTTGGGTATTGACCCACAGCAAGTTGAAATCGCCCAGTAAGAGAATATCCCCTCGGCGTAGCCCTCCAACTTATCTAAAAAACCTAAGAGGAACTGCGTTTGCCCACTATTGGGAGCGTAGAGAGTGGCCACCGTACATACCCTCCCTCCAAGATTGCCTTTAGTCATTAAATATCTGCCCTCTTTGTCCTGTTTTGTGCCCAAAAACCTGGAAGTATATAGATTTGTGGAACATCAGGGCTACTCCGCAATGTTTTGTTGTCGTTGAGGCTGTGTAAACCTGCAGGTAGTGTTTGTGGTGTAGTCGATGTCCTTCCCCCTTCTTGAGATATGTTTCTTGCAGGGCAATAACATCAAAGTGATAGTCATCTAAGAATTTCCCCAGCTGCAATCTCTTATTGGGGGAGTTCAGACCCTTGACGTTCTATGATAGAAGTTATGGCATCCTATCAGTCTAGTACTTAGTTCCATGACTGGGTCACCCAATGGCCCTGGTTGCCCTGCGGTCTCCTCCACTCCTTGCTCCACACTACAGGGCTCTGAAGGTATAATGCAACCCCTAGAGTGCCTACCCATGCCAAGTGAGGACACAAAATAATAATTAAAAACATAGAAGAACATTGAAACAGTTATAAACATGTAAACATATAGTTGTATGTATTGAAATCTTGTTAAGATCTTCATGGAGAGGAGTGAATACACATCACTCTCCACCCGCACAGAGACTGGTTATTGAAACCTTAAAAGCATCATCTGTGAGCTTCACTCATCTTTTTTCCTATATTTTTTGTTGTTTTGTTTTTGCTCATAGAGAGAAAGGGAAAAACCCCGACCGGTCACCCTACTTACTTACAAGTCTCTAAGCAGCCTTTCTTGGTATACTGCTCTGGGGTTCTCTTCCCTTACACAACCTCAATGAGAGTTCTCATGTGACCCATGACTGGGCCCCTCACTTGTCCAGCGACAGATCCTGATCTTGTTTTCGTTCCTGGTGGGATGCTTTATTTCTTGGGAATCCCCCTCTTCGGTTGTTTCCACTTGTCTGAGAAGGTAGAGAGCCCCCCTTGTCGTTGTGTTCTGCCTGGCGTCCTGGCCGCCCCGCTGTACTGCTCTCCTGTAAGCCCAGTGAGGCTGCCACCTCCTAGAAGTCCGTGAAATGAAGTGGCTTATTGCTGAGCTCAAAAGCTAGGCCGAAAGGAAATGTCCCTCTGCATCTAACATTTGTCTTGCACTATGTGTCTGTGATTGGTTGGAATTGCATCCTTCAGATCAGCATTGCTGGAGCCATATCCTGAAATAATGAGCACTCTGCACCCTGGAAGGCCACATATTCCTGCTTTCTCACCTGTTGGAGGATTTAATCCTTTACCTTGAATGAACTCAGTTTCTCAAGAATGTCTCTAGGCTTCCCTCCTCCGCTTGCGGTGTGGGTCCCTACCCTATGTATTCGCTCCAATTGGACTTCAGGATGGTCAGAGCCCAGGATAGAGGAAAAGAGACCAACCACAAAGGCCTCCAGGTCCGCACCCTCACTCCCTTCCTCCAGGACTCTCACTCTAATATTCTCTCTCCAGGAGCGATTTTCCAAGTCTTCGCACTTGAGAAGAGAGCGCTGGAGTAGTGTCTTGAGGTTGGTCACCTCTCCTTCCAAGGGATCCATTTGCTGTTTCATCTCTTGGACTTTCGCTTCTAGGTCCAGTGTACAGGTCCCCACTGAATCCATGTCAGCCGGAAGGGAGGACAACCTGGTGTTGATTTCGGTCTTGAAAACATCAAATGTGGCCTTTATATCAGCTGTTAGTTCTTCATGAAGTTCTGTTCTGAAAGCGCATAGGGATGTCAGGAGGTCTTCCTTAGTTAGCGCCATCTCACCTGTCTGTGGCGATGTGTGTCCACTTCCTCTGGCAGGTGCAAAGTAATAGGAGACCCTATTAGATTGGGGCTTCCGTCGAGGAATAGGCTTCCTCTCAGGTCATCACTGCCTTCTTACTCCCCACCCCACCCTGAATCACGGCGCCTGCTACCGTGTCTTCTGCCTGGTTACTTGAGTTTGTTACATTGAGTAGGTCGGGTGCGGTGTATCCCCGTCTTGGGGGGGAGGGAATCATGTGGCTCTGCGATCCGGGGTGCCTGCAAAGCGCCTCGTGGTTTTCCCTCATATCCTGGCGATGGGTGCCATCTTGAAGTCAGGCAGTGTCACAGGCTTGCCCTGAGTGAGTGGCCGAGAGCCTCACCTTTGTTCTTAATCCCCTCATCAGCGGGAGGGAGAGACAGACCCCTGCTTGCGTTCCCCCAATGGTCCCCAGTTCAACAACATTAACCGTGAGGGCCTGGGCCCCTTCCAATTCACTCACCAGTCGCATCGCTGTCTCCATTCTAATCATCCTCCTCCCAGGATGCACACCGCTACCGCAGCCGCAATTGTTTCCAGTCGTAGAATGGGGCTGCCGCACCCCCGCTCTGAACCTGCATCTGCTGTTCACCCGCAGCGCAGCATGGACGCACTCATTTGTCCGCCTCAGCTGCCACGCAGGCCTATCCCATTGCACTGCATGGCCCCAGGCAGTCAGCGCACTGACACGGTGCCGGAAGCACGGCGCACCTCGGTCTCCAATACTCCTCACCAGGTCCGAGCAATTGTCCAGCTCACATTTAGACACCTCTATCCTCGTGTATTTGAGGGGTTTGAGTGGAGCCACCGGGAATCACTTACGGGCGGCCATGTTGGTTGGCCACACCCCCACAGGGGTTAACTTTTGAAGGGGGATGTCCTTGGTAGGCCTAAGGAGGGCATGACCGAAGGCAGGTCGGCAACAAGGAAACAAACAAGTAAGTAAAAAGCTCACCCTCAAACGATGCCAAAGTTATTGTAAAAACAAAAAATACTTTTCCTATGGAAATTACTTCCTAACTATTACTACCTACTAGCGACCGCATCAGTGTCTTCAAATGCTGCGAGGAATGAGAAAGGCGCAATGCTAAAACACCTTTGCATGCTGTGGAATAAAGTTCATTGTGGATCCTGCTAGTGCCTGTCCTACTTTTTGAAGGTCTTTATGATAGTTACGTGAGTCCACCCTCATGAGTAAAGCACCCACCTTGAAAAGTTGTGCAACAGTTTTGGTGGAACTGTGAAATGTATTTATATTCAGCTGTCAGCACTGTCACAGTTGGAGTTGAGGGCACATTTTCAGCTGACTTGCAGTCGGGGTTATTCAACTGGAGAAGTATGGCAATTGGGCCCAACTCCTGCAGAAATATGCCTAAGTACATCTAATACCACTGTTTGCGGCAAGCAAGGGACAACAACAGAACGTTGTTTCTGTGAGAAGACACAAGAAGAATAATGAATTACGCGGTGGAACATACAAGGATAGCTCACACATCATGATTGCAAGGAGGATTGAACATTGCCGATTGATAAAGGGCAGTAAATATGAGTCTCTGTGAAGTTGTGTGGTCAACATTGATATATGATGAACTTTGGTTTATTGATTTGACATTTTCTCATGAGGTTATCCCCACCGCACAAAGATTGCCATAGGGATTACATTGAACTATCAGTTATACCAGTATGGTGATTGTGATTCCAGCATCTGACGTTGATGGTTAATTCCCTCCTTTGTGGTTATTTACAATTTGTCAATGAGAGTTCAGCAGATTCATTTAAAAGTAATTACCACATTGGTGTCTTCAAGTGCAATGAGCATTGAAAAAGGCGAAATGCTGAAACATGTTTGCGTGTGGTGAGATAAAGGTCATTGTGGATCCTGAGAGTGCCCATTCTGCTTTCTGGAGGTCTTTATGATATTTACCGTAAGTCTGCCCTCACAAGCGGAGCACCTGCCTTGAAAAGTTGTGTAACAGTTTTGGTGGAACTTTGAAACATATATATTTATAATCTCACCAGCATTACCAGAATTCACCAGCCTAACCCTGGAGATGTGAGCAGCTCATCAGAGATGACATGGAGTGTCGCTGATGTTGTAGGGTGGTGCTTTATACAACAACTGCTCTCCACATAAACTTGGAAACTACCCAGAGTTCTCTCTTCTCTTTTGCATAAAATTCCTTGCATTGAACAACACAGGCAATGCTGATTACCATCCTTACCTTTTCTTACCAGAGATGTGGTGTCAACAGATGGCAGTACCATTTCTAGTAACTAGTCATAGTCAGGATCGATAGTGGAAACTGAGAAGTTTCTTCACATTCATAATCATGAAGTTCCAGTGAGTCTTGCAGTCCCGTTAATCCCAAAACACTTATTTACCAGCCGTTGTCATCATTTAGGGGTTGAATCTGCGGCCTCTGGCTTCCGTCTTGTGACCCCTGGCACAGGCATTGCAAACCCGGGCCTAATAGGTCCTTAAAGCAGAGCCAGGAACAAAAGTCAAACAGTGGTTATGTTAGACTTTTCAAACTTTGTTATCTTGCAGCAGACGAGGATGTCTACCTGACAGAAATTAAGTCAGCAGTGAAACACACATGCCAGTTCACCAAAATAAAAGCATTGCTATGTGCTTCATGTGAGCATGTGAACTGAAACTAGTGAACAAGTTAAGAGCTGCCTTTACAGCGTGGTGTGAAGGCAGTGTACTCTGAACGAAACAAACAAACACAACTTAATTTATTATCGCTAGTTGAGTGGGCCATCAAATGAAGAGTCTGAGGCCTTCATTACAACCTTGGTGGTTGGAGTTAAAATGGCGGTAATACCGCAACAGGCTGGCGGTAACTACCACCAAATTATGACCATGGCGTAAAAATCTCAGAAAGACAGCCAATGTACCACACCAACTGCCAGGGCGGCAACAACAGCCACCACGACGGTAGCCTCCTATAGCCAGACGGAAGTCAATGTTCCACCCACCATATTATGACCCTGCAAACCGCCACCTTTTTTGGGGCGTACCCACAACATCAAAAGCCTGTCAGGAACTGAGCTCAGAAGTAAAAGGACTCACGATTGGAGACACAGGGAACAACCACGCCGCCATGGAGCCTGAAGTGCATGTTTTCCCCATGATCTTCTACGTCCTGCTCCACCACAAACACCAACGCCGGCAAAGACGACGACGGTAAGTACATCTGCCTTGCACACAAGGGAGGGAGGGGAGAAAGCAAGAGTGACACACACATGCACGACACACACACCCCCTAACACCATACCCACAATCAGCTGCATTACAAAAACAATTTTACCCCGTAGCTCGGATGAATAATGCAAGGACAAAATGAATTTGCAAAAGTGAATGTAATGAGATCAACACAGCATGAAAAATAAGTTAGGCAAGATAATAGATATATACATATGTACAGAAAAAGGGACACAGCCCAGTCCACTATTTGTGTAGTCCTCATGGGCACATGCCAAAGTCCAAGGCCACACATGTCACCTGCTTCAACACGGAGAGAATACTGCAGGGGCATCAATTGGTAAATAGGCAGGCACCTCCGGTGGACGGGGGGCAGGGAGGCACCTCAGCCGGGAGATGAAACAAGACCACTGGTTCTGGAGAGGGCAGCGTGCCTTGTGCTTGGTCCTGTGGAGTGCAAGGTCACAGTCTCTCTTGTTTGTGTCTCACCCACTGGTTCTGGTGGGGGCATTGTGCCCCGTGCTCTTGATCCTGGGGAGTGTTGGGCATGTGGGTGTCTTACCCACTGGTTCTGGAGGGGGCACTGTGCCCTGTGCCCTGTGCTCTTGATCTTGGAGAGTGTTGGCCATGTGGGTGTGTTACTCACAGGTTCTGGATGGGGCATTGTGCACTGTGCTCTTGATCCTGGGGAGTGTTGGGCATGTGGGTGTCTTACCCACTGGTTCTGGAGGTGGCATCATGCCCTGTGCTCTTGACACTGGTTCTGAAGGGGGCATTGTGCCCTGTGCTCTTGATCCTGGGGAGTGTTGGCCATTTGGGTGTCTTACACACTGGTTCTGGAGGGGTCATCATGCTCTGTGCTCTTGATCCTGGGGAGTGTGGGCCATGTGGGTGTTTAACCCACTGGTTCTGGAGGGGGCATAGTGCCCTGTGCTCTTGATCCTGGGGAGTGCAAGGTCACAATCTCTCAGGTGGGTGTCATACCCACTGGATTTACATGGGGCAGGCTGAACAGCAACCCATGGAGGCAGGATTACATACTGTCTGCAGTGCCGGCTGCTCAGTGGTGGGAGTGCTGCAGATGGGGGGAGGCTCCTGCCTATCCCCTGCAACCTCGGACGGCTGCTCAGGGGTGGTGGTGCTGCTGGGGGGCGGAGGCTCCTGCCCTTCCCCTGCAACCTCAGACATCTGCTTAGTGGTGCTGGTGGTGCTGCTGGTGGGGGGAGGCTCTTGCCCATCCCCTGCAACCTCGGAAGGCTGCAAAACCATGGTTGGTGGTGGGGGCTCCGTCACAGTTCCTGCCCCAGGCCCTTTGGTCTTCCTGACGCCTGGTGCAGGCTCCTTGCTCTTCCTGGCAGCTGGGGCAGGCACCTTTCCCTTCTTGCCTGCCAGGGCAGGCTCCTTAAATTTCTGGCAGCTGGGGCAGATTCCTTTCCCTTCTTGCCTGCTGGGGCAGGCAGCTTGGTCTTTCTGGCAGCTGGGGCAGGCTCCTTTCTCTTGAGGCTGCCTGGTACAGGCTCCTTCACCTTCAGGACATGTGGCCTGGATCCGTTTACACCACGAGTGTGTGTTTTGATGACTGGGCCCATGGACTGTGTGGCTGAGGTGTTTGGCTGGGTTCTTCCTACCCTGCCCATACGTGCAGGATAGGGGGAGGGGTAGAGAAGAGGTCAATGGTGGATAGATATAGTTTTTTAGGGACATTGGGGTGGGAAGGGGGAGAAGGAATGGCTGTGAAGGAATGGGGAGTGTTTGTTGGAGGTGTCTGTCTGCTGCTTTTGGGTGCAGGTTCATGGTTTGTATACTGTTGTGAGGTGGATGGCTGTTGGGTACCTGAGTGCTTGTGTTTGTGTACCTTAGGAGGGAGGGACAGACACAGTGGGAGAGGACACAGGGGGCATGTGCATGGCTTTTGAGGAGGTGTCTGCCAGTGAGGTGTGTTTTCTGCTTGGTGTGGTGATGATGCTGGTAGTGGAAGATGATGTAGTGCATGCAGGTGTGAGTGTAGACAGAACTGTGAAGGAGGTGGAGGAGGAGGGGAGACAGTGGAAATAGTGGATGTTGGTGTTTATGCATCTGGATGGTGTTTGTGTGAGTGCCTGTGGGATGAAGTGTGGTGCTTTTGTTTTCCTGTACCACTCTTGCGTGTTGTCTTGTGTGCATGCTCGTCCGGCTGTGTGCTTGGGATGGGTTGGGGTTGAGGAGAATGGGCCTGGGAAGAGGAAGGTGGAGGGTAGAAACAGGGACAATGCCTACCGTCAGAGAGGAGGCCAGAGCCCAAATTTGTTTGGCCGCCAATCCAGTGTGAATGCCCTCCAGGAATGCATTAGTCTGTTGCATCTGGGCTGTGAGCCCTTGGATGGCATTCAAAATGGCTGACTGCCCTACAGAGATGGATCCCAGGAGGTCAATAGTCTCCTCACTCAGGGCAGCAGGGCTAACTGGTGCAGGGCCGGAGGTGCCTGGGGTGAAGGAGATGCCCACCCTCCTGGGTGAGCGGGCACGGGCAACTCAATGAGGGGCTGCTGGGAGGGCGGTGCTGGTATGGGGGTGGCGGATGTACCTGTAGCTGGGGTGGTCACAGAAGTGTCCGCCACCACCAGGGAGCTTCCATCAGAGGAGGTATCTGTAACAGAACTGTCCCCTCCAGTCTCCGCCATGGTGCTTCCCTCGCCGTCCATCCCACTGTTGCCCTCAGCGTCGGTGTACTCTGCCTCCTGGGTCCTGTGGGATGCAGCTCCCTCCATCGCCGGTGCCTCTGCTCCTCCGCCAGTTGATGCTAATGCACATAAGGACAGGATGACAAAACAAAAAGGAGGGGGAGACAAAGGATACACTGGGTCAATGGCTGCACCAACACCACCATTGGCGTGCACACCACCCTCACACACAGGGAACAGGCCTACTCAATCTGTCATAGCACTATCAGAGAAATAGCTTGCCCCCAAGGCATGGGGAGGGGCACACACCGCCTAATGCAGCACACCTGGGACCCACGCAGCCCTGGCCAGTAGTGGATGCCTACGAGCTAGGTAGCAGGAATATCCCTTCAGAACCCTAGGCACCAGGGGACCTACACTGCAATGTAAGGCCTAGCCTAGGGGCACCCACTGACACACATCCCCATCTGGATAACACCATACCATGCATAAGTTGTAATGATGGCACTGTACTCACCCACTTGTGGCTGCTGTGATGCCCTCAAGCACCCATCCAACTCTGGATAGGCCACCGACAGTATGCAGGCCATTGGGGGGGTCAGGGTTTGACCAGCACCCTGTCCTCATTGGGAGGCCATCCCCAGCTGGGCTTCCACCATCTTCTGTGCCCAGAGTCTGAGGTCCTCCCACCGTTTGCGACAGTGGGTGCTCCGCCTGCCATAGACCACCAGGGTCCACACCTCCTTGGCGATGGCAGGCCATATACCCTTCTTTTGATGGGCGCTGACCTGCAGAGGAAATACACACAGGAAAATAGAATTAGACAAACAGTCCTGCCAGTTTCACTTATGGCCCACCATACCCCTTCACATCACCATTTACACACACATGGCCCAACACACAACCTATATGCCACCCAGAGGACATCGACCCATCCCCTTACAAGAGGCCTTCACAGACACTACTCCAAGCATGCATGCCACATGCATCGTTCCCACAGTGTACTCAACTGATGGTCTGGAGGCCCATACAGCAGTCCGTACTGGTGTATGACCCCATCCAACTCATCGGAAGTGAAGGCTGGGGCCCTTTCCCCAGTCACACGGGCCATGGTAGGTTCCAGACACAGGTCACAGCAGCACATGCAGTGTAGGTCCTCTCCTGTGGAAGATCAGATAGCAAGTGAGGGATCAGATAGAAAATGGCGGTCACGGCCACGGAAGTGCATACCGTCACCGCCAGCGTAGATCACCATTGGCCACTGTAACCCATAGGGCCCAATGTTAACCAATCAGGAATTGCACGATGGTTCCTGACCGCCTCCCGCAACGGTGCACAACATGAGTGGAATTACCTAACTTCCACCTGTCCTTTCACACAGGACAGACGGACGCCATTTGGGGGGGGGGCAGACCATGGAAAATTGCTGCGTCACTCGTGAAATTAGGAGATACTGGACAAATCACACCGACCCATTACAAGTTAACAGCATGCAAAGTTCTGTTGTAGCTCCATTGTTCAGTTTGTGACTGGCTTCTCACTCTTTTGCCCCAAAGATTCCAACTGCTGCGGATGAATAGGAGATGGTGATAGACCCCTGGTGGACTAATGCACATAAGTGGACTTCGCAACACTGGGAGACAGGCACATAATAGTAACCTATAGACTTGACAGGGCCACAATCACTGAGCTGTGTGCCCAATTGGAGCCTTACCTGATATCTGCTATCTGTCACCCCACTGGGATCCTCCCTCTTGTGCAAGTTCTATCAGTGTTCCATTTCCTGGCAACTAGTTCTTTCCAAGTGACAGTGGGCTTGGCAGCAGGAATGTCACAGCCAATCTTCTCAAACGTGCTGACGAGTATTATCTGCGCTGATTAAACACATGTGCAGCTACATTGTTTTCCCCAGGTTAAAGATTTTGCCACAGTGAAGGACGAGTTCTATGCAATGGGACATATCCCCATCTTAACTGGGGCGATTGATGGAACACTTATTGCATTTGTCCCTCCCTGTCAGAATGAACAGGTGTTCAGAAATCAGAAGAGTTTCCACTCTATGAATGTACAGATGGTGTGCTTGGCGGACCAGTACATCTCCGACGTCAATACTAGGTATCCTGGGCTGGTGCATGATGCCTTTGTCCTGAGGAAGAGCAGCATCCCAAATGTGATGGGCCAATTACAGAGGCACAGGTTGTGGATAATAGGTGAGCTCTGGTTCCCACCCAGTAGATGTTGATGTATGGGTATGGTGTGGGCCATATGGGATAGTGTGAGGCTAAATGTTGTCCCTCAATATTTCAGATCACTCTGGTTACCCCAACCTATCATGGCTGCTGACCCCGTGAGGACTGCCAGGAAAAGGGCAGAAGAACATTATAGAGAGGCCCATGGGTGAACCAGAAGGAAAATTGAAAGGAACTTTGGCCTCCTGAAGGCCAGGTTCCAGTGGCTCCATCTGACAGGTGGATCCCTCTGCTACGCACCCAAGAAGGTCTGCCAGATATTGGTTGCATGCTGCATGTTGCATAACCTGGCCTCAGAAGCCATGTCCCATTCCTGCAGGAAGAAAGGAGACTGGAGATGCCCGTGTGCCAGCAGTGGACCCTGTGGACAGTAAGTATGAGGAGGCAGAGGATGAGGATGAGGCCAACACAACATCAGTATTCAGACAATACTTCCAATGACACACAGGTAGGACAGTGTTATTTCAAATTTCATTGAACTTTGTTTGAATTTCTGTGGTACTGGCATGCTGAAATTTCCCACCTCTATGCCCACTGGCAATTCATTTTACAGATGTTGGCGAACTCACATATACTCCTGGTGTGATCACTGCAGCCAGCTACAGGTCAATAATCTATGCTCATTTTCTTTTCAGTTGATTTGCAATATTTGTACCTGTTTCAATGAATACATAATTGAAAAACATGACATACTCCAAACTTCTTTTTTCCAAGGGCGTTTATTGAAGTGCTAAAATATTGAGGGGCAAGTGCAAGGGGAAGGGGTGATGATCAAGAAAAGTCCAGGGTATTGTTCCAGTCTGTTTGTAGCACAGGCGCTTTGTCCGAGGGGACATAGGAAGGGGAGTAATGGCAGTTCAAGGTGGACAGGGTGACTGAGTGGGACACAAGGATGACAATTAGGAGAGTCTCATTTCCTGGCGGGGGTCTTGGCAAGTGTCTCTGGCTTCTGTCTGGATCGCAAGGAACATTTGCAGGGTGGTTCTCCTTCTTCAGGGGGAGGGGTGCTGGTGGCCTGCGAGCCCTGTGGCGGGGCCTCCTTGCCACTAGAGGCAGCGGAGGTGGAAGATGTCTGGTTCATGGCAGGGGCCAGCTGATGTGTGACTGCCTCCCTCATAATGTTGGCCATGTCTGCCAGCACCCCTGCTATGGACAGGGTGTTGTTGATGGCCTGCAAGTCCTCCCTGATTCCCTGGTACTGTCCCTCCTGCAGCCGCCTGTTCTCCTGCACATTGTCCAGGATCTGGCCCATCGTATTCTGGGAGTGTTGATAGGCTCCCAGGATATCTGCAAGTGCCTCCTGGAGAGTCAGTTCCCTGGGCCTGTCCTCCCCCTGGCACACAGCAGTCCTCACAGTTTCCCTGTTAGTCTGTGCCCCCGTCCCCTGAACCGTGTGTCCACTGCCACTGACCCCAGGTCCCTGATTGTCTTGGGTATGAGGTGTGGCCTGGGGTCCCTGTAGAGGTGGACACACTACTGGACATGTCCTGAGGACAGAGGTGTGGGTATGCTGGGTGGGTGCTGTGGTGGTGTTTCCTGATGGCGGAGACTCTGTGGTAATATGTGTGACTGGGCCTGGGTAACCGGCTGTCCAGAGGTCCCTGATGGGCCAGGTAGGTCATCCAGAGCCTGAAGACCAGAGTTGCTGTCATCACTGTGGGCCTCTTCAGTTGTGGAACTGGATTTTGCTGGCACCTCCTCTCCGCGGACATTGGCTATCGTACCTGTGGGGATGTAAATGATGTGTTATGGTTTCTGTGTCTGACATATTGTGCATCCGTGGCTTGCCCTCTTTGGTTGTATTTGCGTGGCAGCTTTCACTTTTGTATGTTAGTGTATGGTGGGATTGTTAGTTCTCTATGTTGTGCATGCTTTAGTGATTAGTGTCCATGCAGGGCTGTGAGTGGTGACCATGCATTGGTAGATCATGCAGGGCTTAGCATTGGGATAAGTGAGATGTGATGGTGGGGTGTGTGGGAAGTGGTGGCGTGATGGGAGTGAGGATGAGGGTGGGGGTATGTGATGGCATGCAGGTAGGGGGGTGATAGAAGTAGAGAGTTCACTCACCAGAGTCCAGTCCTCCTCCTACTTCAGCCAGGCCCTCATGATGCAGGATTGTCAAAACTTGCTCCTCCCATGCTGTTAGTTGTGGGGAAGGAGGTGGGGGTCCACCGCCAGTCCTCTGTACAGTGAGCTGGTGTCTTGCTGCAATGGAATGTACCTTCCCCTGTAGGTCCTTCTACCTCTTCCTGATGTCATCCCTAGTTCTTGGGTGCTCTCCCACGGCGTTGACCCTGTCCACGATTCTCCACCATAGCTCCATCTTCCTAGCTATTGATACCTGCTGCACCTGAGCTCCAAATAGCTTTGGCTCTACCCTGAGGATTTCCTCCACCATGACCCTTAGCTCCTCCTCTGAGAAGCGGGGGTGTCTTCGTGGTGCCATGGGTGTAGTGTGAAGTGTGTAGGTGAGGGTGTGTTGGGTAATGTGTGGGGATCTGTGATGTGGGGTGCGTGAGTGGTGTGGGTGTGTGGGTGTGGTGTGTGTATGGGTGTCAGGTGTGTGTTGTTTGAATTGTCCAATGTGGTGTTGTTTTGTCTGTGGGTGTCCATTTTGAGCGTAGTGGTATGTACTGTCTATGGTTTACCGCCGTTGAATGTCTGCTGTGGTGATTCATGGGTCTTAATGTGATGGGCGTAGTTCTGTTGGCAAAACGGTGTGGGTTTGGATACCACCATTTTATCACTGACCTTTGGTGTGGCGGATTTGTGTCTGTGGCTGAATACTGACGGATTGGTTTGTGTGTCATAATATGGTGAATGGATATCCGCGGCGGCGGCTGTAAGTTGGTGGCAGTCAGCGTGGCGGTATGTGGGATTTACCGCCAATGTCATAATCATGGCCTAAATGTCTCTAAGTCTTCCATACATTGTCAAGTGAGAGGAAAATGAGTGAGAGACAAGAGAAGCTGAAGAGTTAATAGATGACCAGGGATAGTAGGGACACTAAAAGAGAGGATGAGGAGAGGCTAGACAGCTATGTGAGAAATAAAAGAGGCAGACAAAAAGAGACTACAGACATAGAGAGGGAGACACAGGTGAGAGATATGACAAACCAAAAAATTTGAAAGGTGCAGCTAAAAGAGAAAGAAATAGAAGGAGCGACAAGTATGACATACAGACATTCTAGAACGAGACAGCAGAGATGGAGGAAACATGAAAATGAGACATCTGAGAGAAAGAGGTGATAAGTAAGGAGAAGTGAGACAGAATATCAAAAAGAGTGCAGGAGAGAAGGAGACAGGATTAAGAGAAGTAATAAAGAGAGAACATGAAAAAGAGCAGGAGCAAGAGGGAAACATGGAAGAGAGAGGTTAATGAGGCAAGGGGGGCAGGAAAAGGGCTGAGAGTTTGTAAAATGAGTGAATGCACATCGATTAGGTGTTGTCAGCAGTTGCAGTTCTGACACTAGCTTGCCCACTACAGCCCCTGGCACTGCTTTTGTGGCCCCCTGGTCTCAGAAGTGGCAAGATCAGTGCCAGGAACACAGGGCCAATCGTCCTCATGCACATCTCCGTCCCGCTCCTTGTTTTTTATCCATTTTTAAAATACCAATACTGAATATCTGATTATTCACTGTGGGTGTAGTAAAAATGTAGCACTAAGAACTGGAACAGGATATTCGCTGACAGCTGAGGTAAGGCAAATGGGTTTAATGCGAATTTTGTCCATGGGTGAAAGTGCATTCATGTGGGCTAGAACATGTGAGGATGTGTGTGTTAAAGTTGAAAAGAGTGAGTTACTTGTAGTGAGTGAAAACGAGTGAGACTGAGTATCAATAAGTAGGTTTGAGTGAGTCAGAGTAAATGAGAATTAATGAGTGAGAGAATTACTGGAAGGGAGGGTCAGTAAGAGAGACTGAATAAGAATGAGTGTGAAGACAGAGGGTTTGAGGGAGTGTTAATGAGAGTGAATGCGTCTCAGAATGAGTCAATGGGTGACAGTGAGTGAGCATAAGTGTGAGTGAGAATGAATGCTTCACAATGAGTAGGTATAAGTGAGAATAAATACATTAGAGTTAATTAGACTGAATCCAATGGAGTGTGAGTGAGTGACTAAATGTATGAGTGAGTAAGACTGAATGTAAGTGAGCATCAGTGCAAAAGACTGAGAATGAATGAGTCAGAGTGAGAATGAGTGACACCGAGTGAGAAAGAATGTCAGTCCAAGTGAGTGTGTGCTAATTTATGAGGGAGCCCAAGTGTGACAGAGCATGAATGAGTGAGAATAAATGAGTGAATATGAAGGAGAATATAGTGTCATGCTTGTAAGTCTGCAGTTGGCCTTGGCATACTGAAAAGATAATTCTTGGTTTATAGATGCACACCTGGCTCAATTATTGGGCTAACATACTAGAGATAATTCTTAGCATGTAAAAATACTGCTACTAACATGCTAGAGTAACATTTGAAATATGGGGGCAGCCGTGGAAAAATGCTGTCACTGGCATACGAGGTGAAACTCTTGCCATAGTGTTTTCCTATTGCAAAATGCCGGCACTTGCTAATGGTAATTTTTGGCTTAAGAGAGGATAGCCGTGGCATACTGGGGAAAGAGCATCAATGGCTAAATTGTGTTCCTAACATACAAGAAGTAATTTTGACCTAAGGGAATGTCATGGTACATGGACAGACGTAATGACAAAATTGTGGCACTTGCATATTGTGTGTTGTTTTGGGCCTAAAGGGGAACCCCTGGCATATTGGGAGATGGGCTTCCATGACAAAATGCTGGTCCTGAAAAAATCAAGGTGATGCTTGACATATGGAGGCACCTATAGCACATTTTGAAAAAAATAGAATCAACTCATGGAGGCTCTCAGTTTTCATTTGCCTTGCACCCCATGAAAGAGCTTGAATATTTCGTGAGTACCCTTTCAGAGCATATGCCGTTTTACACATGTATGTCATATTTCTGCTTCAAAATGAACTATTTCACCATATTATTTGTAAACATTTCCTTGGGGGGTGTTACACCCCCTCCCCAAATGCTCACAGAAGAGGTCAGGCTCACTTGCTTCACACCCACGCTACAATTCAATGCAAATATTACACCCCACCACTTTCAGAGATTACCAGCCGCCCATGCAAGAACACATGAAAAACACTGTGTTAATGAGCACTGTTTACTTTCTGCAGCTCTCACTGGGACCAGGACATTACATATATATTTGGTAAAATACATAATTTCAGCAGTGGAATGCACACTCATCTTATCAAATACAAAATAATTAAACGGCAAAAACATTTTTAGCAAGTTTTTGCTTTGTCTCATGATTGTTCATGCATGAACACCTATGTGCGTGAATAAAGCCTTCACCTCTGTGCGTTCAACTAGTGGTAGAGCTGTGCAAATGACCTGGAATCAAAATGCACTGACTAGAAGGAATGTAAAAGCTAATAACAGAGTTCAAATTCAATACATTGTGTATACAAATTGAAAGGTGAATTTAAATACAATTGCTTTTTAAATGTGTTTTCTCCTGGTGTTATGATTTACTAATACTGTTCTCATTGTGCTATACACTAGGGCAACTATTAAGCCATGGCAGTTTGTGGTGCAAATAATGTAGGGCTACTGTTTGGTGTTCTGTGGCATTAAGTCCCCTTTAACCACATAATTTGTCATTTATTTCCAAAAGAAAGGAGCAAGGTTCCCTGGCATATCATATAAGCACCGTATAGATATTGTGGCATCACTTCCCAGGCAGATCCAAGGTCAGAGGTCATGATGATGTTACTTCCTGTGATGATATTAAGGTCAAGAGTATGTGATGTAACTTCCCCTACCCCAGGCATTTTGGTGAATCAACGTACATATTAACAGCAAGTCTTTGATGACGTCCCAAATATTTTTGCATGTTTCCACAGTGGTGCTGCCACAAAGTATTCTGTATAGCCGACAACACTTTGTGATGACCTACTACAACAATATCTAATGATTCAGTACTTTCAGCTTGTCATACTTCTGTCTTACTGCCATTATCAGCTGAGTTGAAGACAGAAAATGATATTTTCTGAGTTGATACCTTTATTCTGTGGCCACAGGTGATGATACAATGTGCTGTTCTGAAAAGCTTTTTTGGCACTAAAGGGGTCGTAGGTTCAACGGCATTTGTTCTGTGACCCAGTGCTAAGGGATCAAAAGAAGAATTCAATTGTAATATGGCAGTTCTTTACTTCCCCTCTTTCTGGTGGTTCACAAGATGGAGGAATGGGGTAGGAAGAAAGCGTCATTTTATTCTGATTCACAATAATTTAATGGTTGCACATGGTACTTTCGTGCATGTGAAGCAATATTGTGCACTCATGCAGATACAGAGTTTGTGTACCGCACTGCCATACGCATAATCACGTGTATGCAATAATACAGCTAAAGTTCGATATACAGCTAACATCGCTTTGCTGGTAATAAACTATAAGTCATATAGAAACGTCACACGAGCCGTCGGCAATAACTTTACTACCACATGGCAATACTGTACCAAGAACTGTGCTGGACTCCAATTAGGGGCACAAACATACTTGTCCGACTCAAGTATCTTTTACGGCAGGTACTCGTTGAAATTAATCACATACTGCGGAGTATAATTTATCACAAATTAAATGTTGCTTTCCTTCCTCATAACCATTAAACCTGCAGTTAGGTTGTAGATCTGTGAAATGAATGTGTACTTACACTAAGTATGATGGACCGATTTTGTATTTTGTACTGAAAACACAAATTTCTAGCTTGTTGCTGGTGGTAATCCCGTGTTTCTGGAGTCAATTTTCCCACATCAAGGATTAAGTACAGACATTCACACATCATAATTAGTTTACATCTAAACTGAGAATTAGTTTAAGGTGTGAGGGTAGGCCATCAGTTCCCAAACCTGTGCTAATGGAACCGGCCCTATGGAGAACATTGATTGTATAATCCAAAGGTACATGTTTAGCCAGCCATACCAATGAAGACATATCCGTCTGTCTATGATCCACTACTTGGGACAGTCATGGCATAACCACTATTTTCTTGGACAGTTTGCACTGCTGTTAGTGCACGAACAATACTCTCTGCTAAGTGGTGGATATTATCTATCTCGCTTGGTGTCAACACCAGGTAGCTGACCCTTGCAAAAGCAATGTGGCTGATAGGCACAGTCTTCTGACCCCATTCTACTTACCCGAAAGTAAGTTTCCTGGAGTAGATCTAAAAGGTGTGACTAGGAATAGAGAGTCAGTGACCAAAAGGGAACAGTCAGGAAAAAGGTGAGAAGTTTGGCTTAAGAGGAGGAACATTGAGTTAGCCATTCCAAGTCCTCCAGCATGTGCTAACCACACTTTGCAGAGAGGACACGAAGAGGAAGATTTGGTTTAAGTGAAAGTAGCCCATTCAGTGCCATGCTGTCATTGATGAAGATGAACATATTGTAACAGACTTAGGGCCTCATTCCGACCCGGACGGGCGGCGGCGGCCGCCCGCCGGGCGGAAACCGCCCAAACACCGCCCCGCGGTCAGAAGACCGCGGGGGGCATTTCAACTTTCCCGCTGGGCCGGCGGGCGATCTGAAAAAGATCGCCCGCCAGCCCAGCGGGAAAGCGCCTTCCACGAGGATGCCGGCTCCGAATGGAGCCGGCGGAGTGGAAGGTGTGCGACGGGTGCTGTGGCACCCGTCGCGCTTTTCAGTGTCTGCTAAGCAGACACTGAAAAGCAATGTGGGGCCCTGTTAGGGGGCCCCTGCAGTGCCCATGCCATTGGCATGGGCACTGCAGGGGCCCCCAGGGGCCCCACGACACCCGTTCCCGCCAGCCAGGTTCTGGCGGTGTAAACCGCCAGAACCAGGCTGGCGGGAAGGGGGTCGGAATCCCCATGGCGGCGCAGCTTGCTGCGCCGCCATGGAGGATTCCCATGGGCAGCGGGAAACCGGCGGGAGACCGCTGGTTTCCCGTTTCTGACCGCGGCGTTACCGCCGCGGTCAGAATGCCCATGAATGCACCGCCAGCCTGTTGGCGGTGCATTCGCTGCCCTCGTGAATCCGCCAGGGTCAGAATGAGGGCCTTACTGCCTGATTTAGGCTTTGGCTAATGGAACTCTGTCTTTCAGGGTGTAAGAGGACATTACCTCTGTCTACACTGAAAGGAATTGCAATCACAACAGTTCCTCTCAAGGAACAAAACCTTTGATGGATATCTGCTGTCCATTTTGACGTCCATTGACCAACCGTTTTGAAAAGCTTTTGTTTTCCAAAAACAAACTCCCAAAGCTGTAGTTTGTTTCTGAAAAACAAAAATCTATTGAACCTCCCATCCTCCTTATTTCCTCTCTAGATGTGTGCGCTAATATTTGTTTTTTACTTCTCCTCAGTGCCAGGCTTTTTCGGGCAGTGACAGAGAGAAAAAGATAATTACATCATCCATCTTAAATTGGATCTGTCTTGTAATGTCTTTCCTCCTGCTGCCCCTACTCCATCTGGCATTCAGAGGAAGTTTTCCATCGAGAGAGTTAACGGGGGCTTTCCGGATTTGGATACCACAAACATTCACAGTGAGAAGACTGGGTTTCCTCACAAAATGACTGTTAGCTTTAATGCCTGAGCACCCTTGAATCGAGGTGCAGAGAGGAGAGAAAAGGAAATATATTCCCACTGATAATGAATATTCATAATTCCTTTATTTAATTAAATAAAATGAAATGCTTACATTGGCATTTTGTAAGGCAAATAAACTACAGAAGATTTATTAGTTAATTGTGCCTTTTCTGCCTTTTACCATGAGCTTATTTGCACTATTAGCCCTTGAGGAAAGATGTTCAGGGGTTACATGTATTTGTTGTCATTGAATTAAAAACACTGGGCTTAGGTGCTAAAAGTGTAAGCGACCTGCTAATTAGTATTCATTCTTCCGTGACTGAAGACTTTGCAATGTGACCTCTTTATAGATAGATTGAATCACAAAATGAGAGAAAGGTCCAAAACTAAAAGCAAATTGTTGCCACTGTGTGACCTGTCTCCTGGTACATTGGGCGTTTAGGTTGGCCTAAGAAAATCTACTACTTATATAATTGTGGGAAAATGTTAAATGTTCATGTTATAGTAAAGAAAAGAATAAGGAACCTTGAGATTAATGTTAGAACTTTAGCACAGAGGTCTCCTACTCTATTGTGTTATCTTGTGTTACTAGTCAAATCGGGAGTTCCAGACCTGTGGTAAAACTACTTGTGGTAACTCCACATGTAGTATTACGATACCCTGGGTGGTTTCTGAATCCTGTAATTGTTATGCACCATTGCATAGGAATTTCCATATGCGGTATTACAGTTTTGGTAGCCCTGTGAGTCTCAGAATGAGATCCTGTGTCCACATCAATAAAGAAATTCAGCTTCAAAAGGCACTTCCAATCAAACTTAGATGTCTATCAGTCTTCTAATGGGGAAACCTTTCATCGTCGGAATATCAGTTAGATTCATATAAATATTTTTCAGTCCTACAAAAAGTGGAAAAAATAATTTTAATAGATTCTTTCACTGGTGTTACTCCTACACAGTGGGTGAATCAAATAGTTTCCATTAATTTAATGCAATTATCTAGCTACAGTAATCTACTACACCACGCTGCTCGTTGAGGAGAGGGTTGAAAGCGTGTTTGCACAGTGTGAATGCTTGTTCCGTCTGCAGGAGCCGCACATTCACAAAAAGAACGATCTACGGGAGATAAGTATCATAGACCTTTGAAAAGTATATAATCTGCTCTGCAGAGACGTCTTTCATTGAAATTCCCACTTCTGAATTCTAATAAGCAACCAATCAATCTATTAGACTTTGTACGTCCTTTCAGAACTGAAAATATCACATTTCAGTCATTAGCACAGAAAAGAAACTCATGGAAGCAGTGGCACAAACAAAAATCTAAGATTGACTGCAAAAACAAAGAGATACATGAACATTTGAAAAAGGCCCAGACGAGTATTTAAAAGTCGGAGGAATGTAATTAAGGATAGATAATTGGGTTAAGGTACACATATTACATGTTTGTGCCATGCCCAGGAGAAACTTACAAGACTGTGCATTTTATAGCATAAGCTTTTGTTGTTCCTTATTGTGACTAATGTGACACTCAAAATATTTAGGGCCATAGTATATGGCACTTCCAATCAGGCTGACATGATCTCTGACAAACAATCCCATCTGCCAAACCCTAATCTTTAATTTGAAATGACATTTGAGGTTGCAAAATATGTACCTTACAAAGTATTTAACCCAATTGGTTACCATATAATATCAGAATATGATAATATATATATATATATATATATATATATATATATATATATATATATATATATATATATGTATATATATATATACACACACATATATATGTATATATATGTATGTATATATGTATACATATGTGTGAATTGATATTTAATTAGTTAAATATAGTTTGAAAATGTTTGTCAGGGATGTATGACAATTTAAAAACATTGCATACTAATAAAGTAAGGGAAAAGCAGATGCATCACTGGTTATAGAGCTATACACTCTGGATTTGTCCTTGATGGAAATCTGCCCTTTCTGAAGGTCACCCAATTTGTTGCCATAAGATTAATCATATTTTTTGCTTGGTTTAGAACTCTGTGCACTTTACCCCTGCTAATCAGTGCTTGTGCCCCTCCTTTAAACACAATGAAATTGGTATACCCTTGATTAGCATAATTAACTTGCCTACAAGTCCCTAGTATATTGTACATAGGAGTAACCAGGACCACACGTTAAATGTCACAAGTGGACTGTGGCACCCATTAGTCCATCCGCTACAGTGGCAATGTAAACATGACTGCAGGCCTGCCTCCAGTAGCCTCCCTGTGCAGGTTGTAACTGCAAATTCAACTTGTCAAAATAACTGCTTTTGACAGGCCTAAACCTTCCTTTTAGGTATTCACAAGTTAACCCTAAGAAGGCCATGTTGCCCATAAGACAGGATGAACGGTAATTAAATGTAGGGCATGTAAATATTTAATGTAAACATATCCTGACATTGAAAAAAGTGCTAAACGCTGTATTCAATGTAGCAGGGCTGGATGTTCCATACAAAACCATGGGGATACACGAAAAAGCTACAAATTTAATTTTTGGACTTTTTTGAAATATGTATTTCAAGCACAATTCAGTGTTGAAGTAGGATTTGTTATCAATATTTTGGAAAGATGACTTTTAACAACTTATGTTTACCCTTCCGGAAGTCCCTGAAATCTTCATTTTATCCTCCCACTTCTGCCAACCAATAATTAGCATTTAAATAATAGTGAATGAACAGTAAACTTGTTCCTAGGACAAAAGGACTTGGGTGTAGCGAGGTGCTCTTGTACCCTTGACAGGATGGACTGTGGGCTGGACCCAAGGACTGGGTTAACTTCAGAGAGGCATCCACTGTGACAAGCATATGTATCTAACACTAAGGTCTGCCGCCTTCATTTTTTCCCTCAACCAGACCGGCCTCTATCACAGTTCACATTTTGTAAACATCACAGTGTCAGATCCTCCTGGAGTGTCGATATCTTTTTGACAAGTCTGCTGTCTTTACATATAACATTTGTGGTGCGCTTCAGAGGAGGGAAAGAGAATGCCAAAAAATGTATGTGTCTACACTGTCTGGTTGCTTAAGATCAGCTTTCTTCTACCAATCATCTGTCTCTGAGTTTGCTAGGGGTACAGGGGTTGCCTGAAAATGGATTTTAGTGGTAAATTTCAGAGGACACTATAATCACCACAGTACAATCCAAGCACACAGCCTTAGCCCTCACAACCTGCATTTAGTGTGTCAAAAGACTTTGACCACCTTGAAAATGCTTTCAGTAGGTAGGGGTTGCCCCCTGGAACTTTTACTTAATTGGTTAGGGCATTACACCAATAGAAGATAAGAAAATAACTGAACCTGCTGTCTGAGATCTGAGAAGAGCCCAGAAGAACGGACCTACTCTCAATCTTGTAGCCAAGACAAAGACATAGACTCCAAGGCTCATAAGGCTGACCTCCTGTTAAAACTACATGGACACAATGAGCTATAAGAGGGTTTTTGCAGCAACTGCCCAGCTGATCAGTGGAAAATGGACCTGGACTAGACCTTCCTGTTGGACTCTGCCTACCATCATGTGAGTCTTTATCTGCATCCCCCAAGTTTCTGGGGAGCTTTAGAAGTGTACTCCTGTGGTGGATTGGGACTTAAAAGACTAAAGGGAGAAGGTAAAATCTTTAATCAGGATGAACCAGGCTCCATCATAGTCAGCATTAAATTGCACCTAGGTCCTATTCTACTGCAACCATTGACTATCATTGGCACGATTGGGGTATTTATGATGTTAGCGGTTCCATGACCGCCATGTTGGCGGTGGTGGTCATACCGCCAAAAGGCTGGAGGAGAAGACTGACAAATTATGACAATGGCAGTATTCCAAACAGAATATAGCCAATCCACTGCTGGCACTGCTAGTGCGGTCAGACCACCACGGACAGTGGGAGGCACCCTCAAGCCGGCTGACACCATGTTACTGCCAGACATATAACGAAGTTGCACACAGCCAAGGTTTCTGCCGCTGTCGCACCAACACAGAAACCCTGGCTGAAACCAACAGTATAAATGAAGACACCCACCTTCAGGAAGTCACACCCATCTGGAGCCGCTATGGAACCTGAACTACACATCTTCCCACTGCTCCTGCTCGCCCATCGATTCCAGAACCAGCAACAACGACAACGGCAGCAACTGTGAGTATACACACTTACCTGTCTCTGTTGCAGAATGTCTAGGTCGCGACGCACACACAACATAAACATCCGGAACGAGTGGCAAGGGTGATACCTACACGTACTTCTACACTGACACACACATTCACACACAGCCATATACACACACACACAGACTCAGGACACACACCACGGCCAACACACACTTCCAAAACCCATACCGAGCCGCAGACACATAGCACAAGCACTGTCAAATTTAACAAAACACAACACCAGCAAAGTACACAACTACACAACAACCGCAACACTTCAAAACGCACCGTCAATGCGCCACAACTTACACCCCCATCTGACAATACATATACACAACACAACGTAACAACACCATTGTACCAAGACATACAATCACAAGCCATACAACAAGGCATACGTCACACCACGCAAACACACCACACAGCAGTTAAAACATACCAGTCACACACACACCTGCACACAGTACAATCACACAAGGGTACACTATACTCCAAATCACAACAGCCAAATACAATCAATCCACACAAAGCAACCTAATTGTATGCCCCACACACATACATGCCCAACACATGATACCCAGCCATCATTGCGGGAGAAATGCAAAGCACACACTCACACAAACAACTCAGACACAACAGGTAGCACAACCACCACAAACACAGAACACAGTCACACTCAATATGAAGCAGGCAAGACCACAACAGCCTTGAGGAATGAAAGGCAGAACAAAGATGATAAGGTTGGAATGGACAACTGGTTGGCCCAGATGTATGTATATAAATATTTTTACAAATATTTTAGATAGCAATATTTACATATATAAAAGGCTGTAGGCCATTCCCAAAATCAAAAGTGCAAAATGCACAGCTGCCATGTCAGACTGCCCCAACTTGACACCTGATTGCTACCTTACCACCACGGGTAGGGGCATAAAGGGGGCAGGCAGGCACCTCAGGGATTGGGGGTGGTGGTGGGGATTTTGCCTAGGTTGGGTAGGGGGTCTTTGGGCTTGGGCTTGCCAGGTGGGGACTTCGGACATAGCTTAGGGGAGGGCTGAGAACACTTAGGAGGGGTCAACTTCTTGGTGGGGGAGGAACATGGTACTTGTAGGGTTGGCTGGGGAGGACTTGGAGGTGGTAGGGCTGGACTTGGGGATGGAAACAGATCTATTGGGATTCACACGGGGTGGGAGAGGAGTGGGGAAAAAGGTTTAACTCCAAGAGGAAAAACTTCTTAGATACATGGGGACGGTCATGGATAAGGATTTGGGAGTGGAGGTAGTGCTTGTAGGAGGTGTTTTGGTAGATGTTTTGAGTGCAGGTGTGTGCAAGGAATGCTTGTGTGTGCTGGGTGTCTGTTGGGTGAGTGAGTGTGGGTGTTTATGTGTCTTGGGAGAGGGGGGTTGGAGGAGAAGGGAGATGCCTTGCTGGATGGGTGAGTGTCTGTTGGGGTGGTGACTGCAGGCATGGTGGATGTGCTGCATGTGGGTGTGTCGGTGGTTGTGGTGGCCCCAGATGTGGTGACTTGGGTGGATGTCTGCAGGTCTGCCATAGTGCTGACTGTAGGTAGGATTGGAGTTGTGGCTGGATCTGTGAATGTTGGTGTGGTGTCTGCTGGTGTGTCAGGTATAGTGTAGGTAAAGGTGGGGATGGTTGGGGAGTCTGTGCAGGTGATGGCTGTTGGTGTGCCTGCAGGTGGGTCTTGTCTGTGTGCATTCCAGTGGTGGGTCTTGTGATGCTTGTGTTTGACTGTGGTATCCATGTCTGTTGATGTGGATGCATGCTTGTCTGTCTGTGTGCTCTGGCTGGGACGGGGAAGTGGGGTGTGGGATTGGGTAGAGGAAGATAGCGGGGTGATGGAAGACAAAGGGTCACTGGCTGCCGTCAGTGCACAGGACAGAGCGTGAAAGGATCTCAGTAGGCCGGTCAGTGCACCGTGAATGCTCTCCAAGAACACACTACTCTGTTGGACTTGAGCTGTAAGTTCCTGGATGGCATTCACAATGGTCAACTGACCCACAGAGATCAACCTCAGGAGGTCAATAGCCTCCTCACTGAGGGCAGCAGGGCTGACTGGGGCAGGGGCAGAGGTGCCTGCGGCAAAGGAGATGCCCACCCTCCTGGGTAAGTGGGCACCGACAGCTGGGTGGGAAGCTACAGGGAGGATGGTGGTAGTAAGAGGGTGGCAGACAAAGATGGTGCTGGGACGATTCAAGATGGGTCTGTCACTGCCAGAGAGTGTCCAATGGAGGAGGATTCTGAAGATGACGATGATGTTCCAGTCACCGCCCTCCAGGACACTGGGTCCCTCGCTGTTGCTGGTCACAACACTCCAGGTCCCGTGGCCAGCAGCATCCTCACGTGCCTGTTCCCCATCTCCTTCACCTGCCGATGCTGATGCGCACAAAGAGAGAGAGTGAGGGAGAAACAGAGAGGTAGAGAAAAGGATATCACATTCCTTAGATACACAAATGGAAACATGCAGTACTGATTGTGAACAGGTCCAGGCTAGGCTGTCACCAATGGCATTACACATATCCTACATCACATCACATCATGTTAATACTATCCACCCCTTCAGGTCATCCCTCTCACCCACATCACATTTTGAGGACGTTAGCATGACTGGATTAATCCATCTGTACACCTGTAAAGCCATGTATACATGCTACTCAATCCCTTGCAGAAGTAGATATATCATGCTTATTCCAGATACTATCTCTCCATGTTCCTATCACCAATTGGAAGAGCTGGTGAATGATCCCAACACATCATGCCTGTCCTGAAACTTCACCTGACCAGTCCATCTCAATTACTAATGTCCCTTGAAAGTGTACACTACCCAGTTCACATCAGATACAGCACATGCCATACATATCACATTGCTGGCTGACCCCCATACATACTGTATATGCCAACAGGGGTACCTAAACTGATCAAGCCACGACAAGTGGCACTCCAATACAGGTGACAACTGATGTGTAGAAAACATATCTGGAGAACAGCCATGGTATGACATTCACACAATCACAGAGGAATACTAAACACAGATACACCACATCACTTCATTATTGCATGTCCAGCTACAATGGCCCACATATCACCCACTATACATTCATAGGCAATCACTGAGTGCAGTGTGACAACAACTACACTATAGGCAGCCACTACAGACATCATTGGCAACCTACCATTACACCTGACATGCAGTCAAAGTTCCGGGATTTGGCAACATGAGTACACCTACATCACTCACACCATACCTGACATGTGATTACATTTACCTAACTCAACACTACACAAATGTTACACATAAATGACATGTACACATGATTTACACATGGACCAACATGACTGCCAATGCATTAAAACATCTTCCATTACAATACATGCCTGCTTTCAACACAGTGGTGCAACCAGACAATCACTTCATGACCAAATAAGTGATGCAATACATAATCCTCACCTGACTGGACACATTAGCTAGGCCAGGGGTAACATAGATTGTCCTACTCCACATGGTGTGCCCTCAATTAACCATTGACACATGATGTAGGCAGCTGATAACCAAGGTTACAAAGGAATTGGCAGGGCATTTGCACACATACCATTGACTTCACATATTGTAGAAGGCTGGGTCTGGCAGACCATTAACCGTCTCTATTACCCACCCATTGGAACAGAGAAGAAATGCCCACATGGCAATCACATTGAAAAACAATTGTATTACGAATACCCAAAGCAGACCCCCAAAGTAGAATGCCCCTTCGTAGCTATTTCACATACCCCATTGAATGGAGATAAAACGGACAATGGAGTTACAACAACAAACACAGTTATGTACTGGCCTATACAGGTCATATATGTATTATACATGAGATGGCAGCCTAACATGAAGTTCAGATCTGTACCTGTGAAAAGTAATGTTCAGAGCTTGTACCAAATAAGTGACTGACTCAACCTGTTGCTACAACACTTGAGCAGCAGAGATGGGAGTGGTCAGACACCTTAGAGCAACTGACGGACATATGGAGAGGGATGGTCTGGGATAGGCTAAAAGGGTATTGTGCAAAATCAGCTGACATGCATAGGAAGGGCAGGAAGTGCAACACATGTGCCATTGACATTAGGGAATTTCCACATGCAGTCAGAATGATGTCTTGATACATGATTCCAAAACTCACACATAGCAAGCCATGATGGCTGCTCCACATCTCAGACACTGGCAAGGTGGTACCAACTGATTACCACTAGTCTACAAACATTCATCAGCCACTACATCGTCACTGAAGGTACAGTGCGACAGCAAACAGCATTCAACCTAAGGCAAGTAGCAGGTCACAGTCACGACTTACCCCCTTGTGGCTGCTCTGCTCCCCTCAAATGCCCATCCACCTCAGGGTAGGCCAATGTCAAAATGAGGGCCATTAGGGGGTGAGAGTCCGACGGGCACCCCTCCTTCATTGGGAGGACAATCCCAGCTGGGCCTGCACGGTCTCCCAGGCCCACCGTCTCAGGTCCGCCCACCGCTTGCCACAATGGATTCTCCGCTAGGGTCCACACTTGCTTGGTGATGGCGCGTCAGATCCCTTTCTTCTGATTGGCGTTCACCTGCATGGATGGCACAGATAAAAGGATAAAGTCACGTACACATGCACCATACCAACAGTAGGTTACACAACACACCGTAACAGCAAGTGAGCACACATACCCATCCTCCCTGCCCACCCGCCTGTACGGTGTGCCACATGCCACATGCATGCATGTACACCAACAACAGTTCACATGGCCAACTCACTGTCACACCCAACACCAATCACACATGACTGGGTCAGTGGACTCACCTGTTCCTCTGGTGTCCTATATTGCTGTCCATACAGGGGAAGGACCTCCTCCATCAGCTTTTCCAGCTCTTCCTGTGTGAAGGCAGGGGCTCTATCACCTGCAGGACATGGCATGGTGGCTCCCAGAGGCAGTACACATCAGCTCACTTAGTGGAGGTCTTGCTAGCAACAGTGCCAGGAGTCAAGTGAGCAAGACTACAGAAAATGGTGATCACGGCCGCCACATATATGACCGTCATCTCCAACGGTCATCACCATTGGCCCAAGTCTGCCATAGGCAGCAATGTTAACCTATGACAAGTTACCCAGCAGTTGCGACCACCTACCTCCATGACGACTTCCGCCAGCGGACTTAGGTCACTTCCAACTGTTCAGAACAGTAGATCAGGCGCCTTCCATTTTGGGCACATCTATTTGATGCATGCGCTTAAATAGGTGCCTCAGACACCTGATCGACCAGAAATCAATGTCACCCAATGTAGTGACTTCATGATAGTGCTACATAATGGGACAAACATGAAGAAATGACGTGTCGAGCCTGTATATACATATGTATAGGTCTGTGTAGCTACTGTGAGGTACATAGGCTTTTGATAGAAATAGGTTAATTTAGTTACATATGTTTCATCAGTGCATGACTGCACAGTCACCCACACATGTTCACATACATATGTGTCACATCTCTTATCCGACTGACATTCCAGTCATTGTGCTGCAATGACGGTGTCTGATGTGCATTTGTATGGTCTTTAATGTTTATGTCTGCACTGCTCTACATCCCCTACACATGTAGGTGTCTGTCAGTATACAATGTGCTGCTGTCGTGTGACAACTACATGACTTATTGTACATTTTATCCCATCAAATCAGATATCCTGCCAAAAGCGAAATGAGACAACCACCAGTGTACCATCCACTGGTAGACCTGACAACCATGGAGAATGAGCATGTAATCCAGACCTACCGTCTGAATCGTCAGACCATCATGGATCTATATAGACAGTTGGAGCCAGATCTGATGCCAGGCAATCACAATCCCTATTGCAAACCTCCCATTGTTCAAGTATTGTCAGTGGTACACTTCCTGGCCACTGACTCATTCCAGCATTCTGTTGCCTTAACAGCAGGGATGTCTCAGCCCAAGTTCAATCAGGTTTTGAGGAATGTACTGTGTCCTTTCTTGCAACACCTGGACAGCTACATCAGGTTTCCACAAAGCGGATATGGCCAATGTGAAGGGTGACTTTTATCTGTTGGCACTGTTTCCTTATGAGGTAGGGGCCATTGATGGCACCCATGTATCACTGGTCCCTCCCACTATGAATGAACAGGAGTATAGGAACAGGAAGAACTACCACTCAATCAAAGTGCAGGTGGTGTGTCTGGCAGACCAGTATGTCTCCCAAGTGACTGCAGAGTTTCCTGGATCAGTGCATGTCTCCTACATTATGTGGAACAGCATTGTCCCAAGTATGATGGCACGGCTACACACACAGAGGGCCTGGCTAGTTGGGGAGTATGCGTTGTTATGTTTTTAAATGTCATGTGACCTGTTATCACAATCTGCACAATCGCAGTACCTCAATTGGTGACTCTGGCTATCCAAGCCTTCCTTGGCTGTTGACACCTGTGAGGTACCAAGCCACACCAGGGGAGCTCTGTTTCAATGAGGCCCATGGGAGGACAAGGCATGTAATAGAGCCTACTTTTGGCCTCCTGAAGGCAGGATTCAGGTGCCTGGACCTATATGGAGGTGCCTTCCTCTACTCGCCCCACAAGGTTTGCCAAATCATTACTGCCTGCTGCATGCTCCATAATATAGCCCTGAGGCATTGGATACCATTGCTAGCTGATGAGGGTGAGGCAGAGGTGCCTGTGCCTGCAAATGCTGATATAGAAAGTGATGAAGAGCCAGAGGATGAAGAAGCTGCTGACTGTAGGACTGAGCTCATCAATCAGTACTTCCAGTGACATACAGGTATATGAGGTGGGCCTTTTCATGTCTTGGCAGTGCACAATCTGAAGTGGATAGCTGACATTACACTGCCTGGTCTTTGGCAAATGTGATGGTGTTATGATGTCCAGTGCCTGTGTGTAAGTTGTTGTAGCAGGCAGAAGGAACGTTAGTTAAACAGTATTAGTGGTTGTGCCCTAACATGTGTTGTAGCAACTGATTCAAACATTCACTTCTCTCACGGACTGACCAATTTTGAGCTGACATTCATGTATTCTCCTATTGCCAGCTCCTCCTACCCACAATATGTGGATATCATCTGTGGGTCTGCTACATAGGGCTTGGGGTACAGATAGTCAGAGGCAATGGTCAAAAAGTACAGTTCCGAGTGGTGTTCCTGACAGATTGCTTGTTAAAATGATATTAGGAAGGCCCTGAACCTTGTGCTGTATTGGTCCTATCTAGATGCCCATGATTTGGAGTCATACTGCAGTAGGCACACAGTAGATTACCTGTACATGTGCTTACTGTGTACTCGTGGCTTCCATCCTGATGGTACTCTATGTCTTGCTCTAATTGCAGATGCCTCAAAGGTCTATACCATGGTGTTACTGTGGATTTCAAAATAATACTGTGACATCTGTCCAGTGACACTACTGTTATCGTGTGTGTCCTGCTGAGGGGCAGTCTGTCTAATGGCCATAAGTTTGCCAGTTGGAATCAGGGGGCCATTAGCAGACCACATTTGTGTAGAAGGACATATGTTGTTGTACTGTTAAACACACATGTACAGCAGCTGTGTCCATAAGTGATTTATTGTGCATATCAGTTTTGTGAGTAGTCAAATCAAAGTGTACAACATAACAAACAGGTGATGAGTGGAGTCATGGGAGATGGATTGATCAGAGTAGCTGCCACAACATTTGGTCACACAGGTCCAGTGTCCTTGTACCATGGGAAAATGGAGTCAGGATTCAGAACAGTCAACAGGGTGTCTCAGGGGCTCACAAGGGTGACAAATCAGGAAAGGTTCACTTCCTGGCAGTGGGCTTGGCCTTTGCATCTGCTGCAGCCAGATGTCTGGATGGACGTCCACGTTTGCAAGGGGTTTTGCTACAGAGGGAGGGGTGTCTGAGGCTTGGGGTTGCCTTGGCAGGGCCTCCATTCCACTAGCTGCCGCTGATGTAGAGGGGGCAGATGTAACGTTGCAAGTGGAAGGGGCCTGATGGTTGGTAGCTATATCACACAGGGTGGTGTTGATGACCTTCAGCACCCCTGCAATGGAGGCCATGATGGCATTGTGTGTCTGCCACTGCTGCTTGGCCTCCTGGTGGTATTCCCTCTGCAACCTTTGATTTTCCCCCAACATGGTGATGATCTGGCCCATCCTGACTTGGGAAGATTGGTATGCTCCCAGGACTTGGGAGATGGTGTCCTGGTCAGTGGAGTCTCTTAGCTGCCCCATTCTTTGTCTCACAGTATCCCTCCCACTCCCCCTGCCCCCAGGTGCCTGTGTGCCTGGCACAGTGTACCCACTCCCAGTGTTAGCAGGACCATCACTGTCTGGGGTGTCAAGGTCAGACACAGGACCCTGTACTGCGGGGCACACAATAGTTTGAACAGTCCTTGGGACACAGGATTGGGGCCGCTTGCTTGTCTGTGATGTCTGACAAACTGGGGTAGGGCAAATTATGTGGGCAGGGTGAGACTGGAAGTCATCGACTGACCAGATATCCTGGATGCGCCAGGTAGGTCGTCACTGTCCAGACATTCACTGTCCTCACTGGGGCCTTCATCCTGAGGAGGGCTGGCATTGTCTGGTATCCTCTCTATGGTGTCAATGGCAGGGTTACCTGTGGATGGAGTGAGACACAGAATACTGTTAAAAAATTGTGTTTGGTCCTCTCTTTGTGTGATACCTACAATGGCTTACCATGATTCACAGGAATGACAATGACAGTTGCTGCACAGCATGGCTTGGTGGTACATAGGAGTTTGTGGCAGGAGTGCCATTCTCCATGTTGTGTGCTGTCATCGATGTTTGGTACATATGTCACTTCAGATTGGTTTCTGTAACCATCTGATACTTGACATGACAAATGGTAGTCTCACATTGCCCCATGATATCCTATAGGTAACAGAGTATAGGGGTTTTCAAGGCTAATGTTCCTGTCCCTGGATGATCTTGTTTATGTGCATGAAGTCTGGTATCTTACTTTCCAACCCATGGTCAGTCCATTACAGGCTTTAGTATATGGATCAGTGTCCATTTTGAATAGCTACAGGGTTGTTGCTATGTTTTGCCTTTCTTGCCATTGTGGTGTTCCATTGCATTGCTCTCATTGACATGTGCTGGTCCTCAGTCGTACATTCTAGATGGTAGAGGTAGTACAATAGTCATGCATGAAATGTGACCTGATGTGCACATTGCAGGTTTTGGCATTAATGGTTTGGTGCATAGTCATAGTGCTAGGATTAGTCTGTGGTATCCCTACCCTTGCCAAGGTCTGTGTGGCCTTGGGGCTGTGTAGGGTGGTGGCATGCAGGAGAGGGGCATTGAGTGATTGGTAGGTAGGTGCAGTGGGATAATCAGTGAATTATGGGGTATTTTCGTAGTGAGGAAGCATGCAGGACACAATAATTGTGTTACATTGATGTTGTGGGTACTTACCAAACACCAGTCCCCCTGGTATTCCACCGAGGCCCGCAAGATACAGTATTTCCAAGACCTTCCCCTCCCAAGATGTGAACTGTGGGTGAGGAGGTAAGGACCCACCGCCAGTCTTCTGCACTGCCATTTGATGTCTCCATGCCATGGAATGTATCTTCCCCTGTAGGTTGTTCCACCTCTTCCTGATGTCGTCCCTTGGGCGTGAATGGCTGCACACTGAGTTGACCCTGTCAACTATTCTTTGCCACGACTCCATTTTCCTGGCAATTGATGTTAGTTGGACCTGTGCTCCAAACCGTTGTGGCTCTATCCTGACAATTTCGTCCACCATGACACTCAATTCATCATCGGTGAATCTTGGGTGCTTTTGTGGGGACATGTTTAAGATTGTGTTTACAGTGTGGGTGTTTTGTGTATGAAAGCGCCCAGTGCCTGGTGAATATTCGGGAGTGGGTGGTGCATTGTGAGGGATGGACTGTTGTAGAGGAATGTGTGTGGTGGTTATGTGTGTGTTGTGTTTGTTTATTGATGCCTGTGATGTGTGTAGGTGTGTCGGGTGTGTGGATGTGTGTTGGGTGTGTGGATGTGTGTCAGGTGAGTGGATGTGTGTCGGGTGACTGGATGTGTGTCAGGTGTGTGGTATTCAAATGGTCCAATGTGGTGTTGTCTTCTGTCAGTGGTGGTTTCTGACCGCGGCAGCTCACACTGCCAATGTTTTACCACCATGGAAGGACCGCTGTGCTGATTTGTGGATCGTAACTGATGGGCAGATTTATGTCAGCTCACGGTGCTGGTGGTGGGACCACCTCTTTTCGGCATGCCAGTGTCCTAGCGGTTTTGGAAATTTGGCTGATTTTTGGTGGTTTCAAGGTGTGGGTCATAATACAGCAGTTGGATGAACTCCAACATGGTGGTCTTTTGGCAGCCGCCTCTGCGGCGGTGTTGCCTAAACATCATAATGAGGCCTTAGGTGTTTCTTGGCTCTATGCCTTTTAAAAACTTTTAAAATCCATGTCTCCAGTGCCCCTATTTTGTCTATTTAGTGTAATTTTGTTTATTAAATCACTCTACCACTCTAATTCATTTTTGGATTTTTATTGTTTTGCATTTTGGCTTTATTATTTTATTACTGTTGCAGTATGGCATACATACTTTACACATTGCCTCTATTCACTTTTACCATAGCTACCACAGCTTTGAGTTCAGGTTTATTTAGTGAATTTAGTTGTTCTCCCTGACAAGGATTGAGATTATTACTCTGATTTCTTGGAGCCCTCAGTACAAGGCCACTTTTACCTTTGCGAATACAAGATGTAAGAAACTGCACTAGCCCAAAAACACATATAAAAGGCACTCATTGTTATCTCCTAAAAAATAAATCATTACTTTACAGCAATTTTGTACTCGTCCTTCAAAGCTTCATTTGTAAATCCACTTCTGGTGGGCAAAGCATCATAACATCGCTGCCATTCTGTCAAAGTATTAGCTGTGGCCTGATTCACAAAACCATTTGCATACCTAGTTGAACATTGGCGACCAAAAGTTAGAAGTGTACATTAACATTTGAAATTCACAAAGAATAGATTTATACTTAAACGTATTTACTCTAACATACACTTACATCAGTAATCACATTTTACACATGAGTAAACCCTCCTTTGGTAGGAAATTGGCTTCTAAGGCAGGAATACCTGGAAAAGCTGGTGAACACCTACACAACCTCGGTTCTGGAAATGATTGGAAATTAATTCCTGTCAAGGATAGGAGTGAGTCCTTGTTTGGGTGTGAATACGGGGAGAAACCCCTAGAATTGGTAAGTGGTAGATCTGACAACATTGGTGTGATATTCCCTCAAACTGTTTCCCTTTACTCCATTACTTTGCTGAACTTGGGTTTTGGCATTAGAACCTTTACCCCTGTTTATTGGTCCTAAAGAACTTGTACTATCTTCTTAATACATGGCTACACTTACCTACACCTAAGTGGCATCTTTAATTTACTTATCAGTTCCTAGTAAAGAGTGCTCCATGTACTCAGGGCCTGTGTATTAAATGTTTCTAGTTGGCAGCACTGATTGTGCCACCCATTAAAGTAGCCCTTCAAAACATGCCTCATGCCTTCCACTGTAGCCTGTAGTTCAGTTTTAAATTGTAGTTTCGACCTACCAAAGCAAACCTTTTTCCAGTCCTAATCCTTCCTTTTTAAAACCTGTAAGTCATCCTTAAGATAGGCCCTTAACCACCCCTAGGACTGGGTGCTTGGCATTTAAAACAGGGATATGTGTGTTTAGGTTTTAGATATCCTGGCAGTGAAAAACTCAGAAAGTCTTTTTTGACAGTTGTGAGACATATCTCTCCCATAGCTAACACTGGGTTGCCTTATTAAACTTAATAAGTGTTAACTTCAGGTTGGGTACCAATAGAGGAATACTAGTTACACATGAACTGTAATTTAAAATCCTCTTTACTGCTAAAGTCAGATTTTAGATAACAATTTTGAAAATGACAATTTTAGAAAAATCACCTGAACAAAAAGGTGCTGGGGTAACAAACATAATAAGAAACCAGGAAAATGCCCCCCAGTTTAATACATGGTCATATACAAAGCAAATTTGTACCATGAGATTATAATTAATTAATTCATCATAAAGAGAATTGTGTTTGGAAAAAGAAATGTCTTTTATTTCTGAAAACTAAAAATTCTATATACTTTAATACAACCTAATAAGTAGACCCCATCCTTCAACCATTTCACATAAATTACAAGATGAACAATGAGTGCATTACTACAATAGGCCACACAAAAAGAAGAATCAAGCATGATGGACTAAAGGCTATTACCTCAGATTTCTTCAAAGAAGATGAAGCCACTCAAGAAATACTCTGTGAAAATTAACCTCTGATGTCAGTTGATGTTTCGGTCCCTTTTAGCCAATCTACAGGACTATCCACAGGACTGAGTGAGGGTCAATATTTGTTCTAGCAGGAAGCTCGTCAAGAGATTTCTTGCCCTGGAGAAAAACTACCAGTCTTGCACTCATCCATTAAAGAACCTTCCCTATAAAGAAGTTCACTCTTGGCCTTTATTAAAGAACATCTGTTGTTCCTCTGGTATGCTAAAAAAGAGGAAAAGCATGTGCACTGACAAGAGAGATTGATCATGTGTTGTGTCCTCTTTGTTGTGTAAAAAATTCATAGCTTCTTAATTGCTACCTGTGTAGACAGTTTTTCATAGAGCAGATGGCATACTACTCCAATCTTGTCCACTGAGTACCTTTATTGTAGAAAGATTACATTTTCCTCTCCAAATTTTCTGAGGCCTTTCTAGACATTTTCACCTGCCTAGGCCTGTTACTGGTTTCTCTATCAAGAATGTGTATTGGGTCCAGACCATAAAGAATGGGACCTAGGTGTAGCTGGGAGAGGGCTTTCTTGACAGGATGACTGGGGAGGAACTTTACCTTGCCCTAATTAGATTTCAAAGGACTATGCTCACAACACACACAAAGAAACTTAACATCATGCCCACCCTTGCCTTTTGTCACTGAAGACAGTTTGGAGCATGGATGAAGGCAAGAGGAAGAATTGACTAGAACCAGTTTTGGGGGGTAGGCCAGGGACTTCCCCCATTCAAAGGCTGGCAACAAGGATAAAAAAGGGACTTTCAGAGCCTCTCATCAGAACACTCCTGGACTTGTGGAAAATTCAGAAGAGCTGCCCTGCTGCTTGAAGGGCTGCCTTGTCTGAAGAAGGAAGAATGGACTTGCTTACCTTCATCCCAAGCTCCAGACGTATGCCTAGAGGTCAGTTGGCTGACCTCCTGTGTTGAGCTACAGGGACACAACAAGTTTCAAGAGGCTTATTTGGAACTGCCTAGATGGCCAGATGCAATTGAACCTGCCTGAGCCCTGCTGGTGGCCTCCGCTGGAGAGTTTATTGATCAAATAGGTGCCCCCCAGGTCCTAGAACCTTGGTCTGCTTCAGTGGAAGATCTGTCAAAACAAAGGTGAGAATCCTGATGTTTGGGCTTCTTGTGATCATGAGTGACCGTTTGCACTGAAACACTACTGCCCACTAGGACTGCCAATGTGAAGCTTTGGTGCAATCTGCATTTCACACTAACAGTGACCAGCTGTGTTGAATTGCAATATGAGACCTGCACTTTGCATCAAAAGTTACTACCCATGATGGCCAACCAACAGGTTATGACCAGATATTTGCGGTGCAATGAATACCTCAGCGACCCACAACTTTCAACTTGCAACTTTCCTCGGCCTAGTGCAACCAGATTAGCGGTAGTTCCACTTTCTGCTTGTTGGTGCTATTTTCACTAAAAACTTTGCAATTTAATATCTTCTGTTCTATTGACTGGATTTTTGTCATTCAAGTGACTTATGTTTTTAGTAAATATAACTCTATTTTTCTGAGTTGGAGTGGACTTTCCTCATGTTGAGTTTTCACTTTATTAGTGCTTGTGTGCTGCATAAATACTTTTCACATTGTTTCTAAGCTAAGATGGGCTGCTTGTGTGCCAAGCTTCCAGACAGTTAAAAGCAGGTTAATTTAGTAACTTTTGGGCTTGACCTTGGCAAGAATAGTAGTTGTTGTTTCGAGTGGGACTTCCACCCCTATTAACCAATAACCCAATTTCCTACAATGAGATTTTGAGAAAAGTTTGTTCTTGGCAAAACATATTCTACCTGTGGAGAAAATAAAACAGAAATGTTTTAAATTAACATTTTAAGAGGCAAATGAATATCAGCGGTATATTGATGCATATGCAAATATACCCTAGATGAGGATGAAATTGCAAATGTCTTTTTAATGAAATGTAATCAAATCCATGTAAAATTACCTGGAATTTATCAAAATGTACTTCCCCAACATTACGTTTTGTAAAGCTGGCAAAGTTATAAAAAAAGAAACAAAGCATTTTTATCACTGCTAGTATGACATTAACCTTAATATGGGTCCACATAAAAATAATGTAAAATGTCTTTCATTAAATCTTGCATACTTTTGCATACGCATAAGACTGCATAGAAATTAAGATAAATTAAAAACACTTGCAACATTATCATATAGAAAATGTTATCAAACAGTACTTGATGCAGATACCTGGACATGTTTTGGATTGTTGGATTCTTGGCAACATATTTTTCATAGTGGTGCTATTCCCCCTTTTCTTGCCCTTGCAGACAGTACTTAAGTTTAGTAGAAAAGAATACAACTTGGCTCTTGTGTAAGTCCATTAGTTAGGCTGAAAAATGTCCTGCTGAAGAGCAAAAGCTAATTCTGTGTTTCTGAGTCATCAATTCGAGTGGCAGTCAACACGCCTTCAAATGAACAGCTGGGAGTTCTGACACAGGTTCCTGAGAGTGCTGGACGCAGGTTCCCAAGAGTGCTGGGTCTGTCTGGGTTCTGAACTGGGTCAAACTGGCCTAATGGGCAATCTAGCGGTGCTGGATGGGCTGATCTGCCAGGTAAGTGTGTGGGGCTGTTTTATAGTTTGGTAAGCCAGGTTCCACTGTTGATATCCCTGATTTAAAAACAAAAACTTTGCCTGCAGCAGGCACAAATCTATGCAGTTTTCTATACCTTGCAAAACACTTCTACAGCTTGTCTTTACAAGTTCACACATTCCCCATTTTGCAAATGTGCGTCACTTTTTTTAGCTATCTAATTACCTAATTGGGCAACTTTTATTTTGGTGCCCAGGCCTATTTTCTATCCCAGTACGACTCTATATCTGAATGGCTTTTATGTGCCAACAAGTGCAAAAGTTTAAATTTCTTTTTGTCAGATAGCAGCAAACACAACATTTTAAAACAGTGGAAAATAAACATCAATTTTCAATACTCACTGAAGTTTAATTGCACCCAGCAGATTGTTTTCATAAGCTAGTTATAGAGGAGAGAATGGAAATTTCGGAGCATTTAATTTTGCCTTCCTGTGCCGGGCCGATCATTGGGGAAACGGCCCAGCAATCCCCTGGGGACATTTCCGGATCGGGAACAGGCGATCCAGAAGAAGACTACCTGGCAACCAATGACGAAGCACATTAGGCCGGAGGAGGGGTTTTTAAACCCAATGCGACCTCGACGGGGGGTGGAACGGATTCTCCTGATACCACTGAGGATGACTCGCCAACGACTGCAACGGAACAGAGGAGAGAAGACGATGCCGGACCCAGGACGCCAGAGGAGGCAACCACGAGAGGAGTTTCCAGACGCCCGGTGGGACGACCAGGAGGTGGAGAAGCGCACAGAACGGCTACGGTGTACAATATGATATGGCTGGGAGGCTCTATCTAGGGTCCAGTCAAGTATGTTTACTTAACCTTAAGCTCGACCCTGGGTAGCTGTGGCTACAAGCAGTAAGGCTTAGCAGAAGTACAATGTATAAAACATTTAACAGCACCAAACAACAAAATAAGAAAGTCACATGACACAAGACACCAATTTATAAAAATAGATTATATTAATATGAATTTTTAGAGACTTTAAGCATTAAAGTCTACCGGGAGGGTTCTGGACATAAAGATTTTAGAAGCAATAAATAACTTTTATATCAAACTTAACAAGCGTTGGCCAACAAAAACTTTGGAAACTTTTGAAAAGTTTGGCAAAGTCAATTAGGCAACTCTGGCCTGAGTTGGGCGAACAAGTCCAGCAGAATAGACATCTAGGGGGCAAGAAAGGATAAGTTGAACAGTTACCTCGCCACAAGAGCATTTTTGAAGCAAGACCCAAACTTTAAAGGGCAACCACCATAGACTTCAAAGGATTAGTACTGATGGTGAGGGATGCAGGCAAAAAGATGCTCAAAGGATGCTTCGGTTATGGTGCAGTCTATGGGGCTGACTTTGTGGGAGTTCCTCGGTTCACGGGTGAATTGGGGTGAACTTAGCCACAGAGATTGGGGTCACATGAAGTCCTCTTTGTTGCAGTAACGGGCCTACCAGTGCTGGGTTACGTGTCAGTCTGCATCATGGTTGGGGCAAAATCTATTGGGCGGGGCTAGTATCCCTTGGGGATGATGAACCTGTTCCTGAATAGCACTCATGGGTTCAGCAGACACAGGTGTAGGTTTTGGCTATCCTGAATTTGTCCTCTTGTGCGCCTGGCGAATGGTAGCCACAAAACCTCTGCATGGCTACCAATATGTCAATTTGGCTCTTTCAGCTCTTGTGTCACCAGAGCTGGTTTTAGGAGATCAGCTTACTGGTCCATGAAGTCACTGCTGTTGTTGGATGTCGGGAATCAACTTTGCCTGAGCCAGGAGCCGTAGGACCAGTCCAGCGTTTGTAGCCCAAAGTGAAGAAGGTGCAGTCATTCTGAGCATGCAGCATTTCTTTGTGCGGGTCCATGGTCAGATAGGCCGTCCTTCTGCGGTCCTCACTCTGACTCCAATGTAATTTGAGGGTCAGAGTGCCGGGGTGCCATATTTATTCCAGGAAAGTGCCCTGCTGGGACCATGTGGTCACTAGCCAAAGAGCTACTGGGTCCCCTCTTACCCAGTGACAAAGGTCCTGTGATGTACGCCATCTGACTATTCCAGAATGCCACATTTCTGCTCCTTTGTATATGGCACAGCCTTTCCTTGGTCATCAGGAGTTTAGTAGCCCACCCTAGAGGTGTGTTACCTGAGGGCTACATGGCCACGGTAAAACTGGTTTGGGGGAAATTTTCCCTTCTCTGGTCCTGACTCCATGCTTTCTACAGAAACAAAAGGCATCCTGCTCCTGCTCAAGGGTGTTGGGCTGGGTAACCCATCAAAGGTGGCTTACCCATTGAAGCTCATCTCTGGGCCAACCTGCCAATTATCCATCATCGCAGGGGAGGTGACACCAGGCTGCTGTAGCACTGCCTTTGTTCCTGAGCCTGGGAGTCATTCACACATCTCCCCAGGTAGTCAGAAAGCTGCCTGTGTGTGTGTTGTTGTGGGGCTACTGGATGAGCAGAGCACAGAGTGCCCACTTTCTAAAAGTTGCCTACCTTTAATAGTGACATTAACTTCAACCTGGCCATCAAGTCTCATTTAATGCCACAATTAATGTGTTACCATATATGACCCAGTTAAGTGGACAATTTGGAAGTGTTGCTGTTAAGACATATCACAAAACATAACAAAACACAGCCCCGTGCCATAGGACTCCATAGGCCTTCCTTAGGGGAGACATATATAATGTTAAGGGATAGGGTGGCTTTGCCATTTGTCTTAATGTCAAAAGTGAACTGGCAGCGCAAACACTGTCCTTTCAGTCTTCAGTGGCAGGCTGGGAGCCATTTTGTACCTTATCACATGAAGGATGGCAGAAACAGTGCTGCAGCCCTGAGTGGACACCCTGTCTTACACGCCCTGGGTACCCTAGATTAGGTACTTATAAGTAAGTCAGGCCTTGCCAATTCAGTGTATCTAATTGGACATGTAATTGTAAAGGGTTAAAACACTGGCACGGAGGTCTGGTTAGCAATTCTCAGTGCACTCTCAGAGTCAAAAAACCAGCAGCATCAGCCCCAAAAAATGTGGTGGTGAAAATGTAAAAAGAGGCATCTCCTTACAATGAGGCATAATGCTGTACATTTTGTAATTGTATTACTTCATTAATGTGTCATTTTTAAACTTGGTATCATTGCTTGGGCATTAGATGCACCTCATTAGTACCAGTTTAATGCTCAAATATAGAAATAAGCAACCGAAAGGTGACCAGTTCAGCTTTGCAAAGGGCCTTGAATGGCATTTTTAGTAACTTTTGAACTGTTCGAGCAAGAAACAAATTTTGTTTTCTTTAAATCTTTAGATTATGTGTTAGATGATGGATTATGTAGCAAATGTGGCAAATCTTTAATTATGCAAAAATCACTGAAGACGCAAAATTGAATAAATCCAGAGGCCCCGATTACAGTATAGATACAGGGTGTCTGTTAAATATTGTACCTATATGAACATAGGTGTGTGTGACAGGGACTGTTGGCATAGGTGTCTCTATGTCTGACAGGAAATGTATGTAGGCATGAGAGATCATACATGATCTGGGAGCTTCTGAAAGTGTATCCTAGCAGGTAATTCTGTACAAGTGTGTAAACATAAGAGTGTATGTGTAGTAGGTATACATGACAGAGTAGATGTTCATAGGATGGTGTGAAAGCAGATGTGTGACCATGATCACAAAAAAACAGTCTGTGTGAATTGAATTTGTGCACATATTTTATAGTGTATACTTGTGCATGCATATAACATATACGGGAATTCACTAAATGTATGCAATCATCTGTAGGGGTGTGCAAAATTGCATAATTGTTTTGTGATATTTCACAAAATTCAATTACATTTTTCCAAAGTATAACATAACATTTTCAAAGTGAAATGTGGTTATGTGGTTTGTCTGTAACTTGCAGGACTATTTTCAAGTGGGCATGCATCTTATCTAAAAAAATGATTCTTAAGTTAACAATAGGGTACACGCGAAGTAGAAAATGTCAGCAGTTTGAGCAAAAAGGTCTCTTGGTCAGACATTTTCTTAATGAACCAGTTTCCCGCTGGTATGTTGCAAGACTTTTTTATTTTTTTACAGGAGGTGCAAACTCACTCAAAAAAGCTGTGCAAAATTTTATACTGCAAATTTCAAGAAATCTTGTGAATTTCATGGAATGTGAAATTAAGCAATTTCCCAAATTTCACCAGTACAACATGTAATTTTGCATAACACACAAAGAAAGAGCTTGAATCTCTATATCAAACCATTCCTAAATCCCCCCACTTTAGTTATTACTATATGCTCCTAGGCATGCATGAAAATGTGACGGTTTGTCCTCACACACCTCCAGTTGACATGCTTCATTATAGGACATTTCCTCACTCTTCAAAAATTTGGTTTGATGAAGAGCTTTGTGTGCAGGAAGGCACTTTTCAAAGGAAAATTTAAAGATCCACAAAACATACCATTAAAAATCAATGTGGTAACTGAGTCAGAATGTACATTATATGGGATTCCACTTGGCACTAAAAACTCAGCATGGGGAATAGGGGAACAAGTACTCCACCCCACTACACTATCAACATGTTGCTACCTAGAGGCCCAACGGAGTCCATGGCATTTGTCAGTATAGCTGTAGAAGGACAAAAACAGCGAAGGGGGGGGTGAGCTACATGTTGACTCTCTCAGCAAAACCCACATGCTCGCTGAACACCTTTTATAGAGTCATGGCACAAAGAATCCATTTAATTAAGAGTACCCTGCCTTAGGGTACAATGACCCCTGAAAAGGACCTGAAAACATCAGAAAATCAAGATCAGTCTACTTTGGCTAATTATAATGTAGACAGCAAATGTGCTGTTATTTCCGAAGTGGTGCCTACTATCACTAGTAGCCAGGGAGTGCAAATTCAGAATATATATGCATAATTGGCTTATCAGGCACAAGAAAATGTGGGCCTGCTGCAGACACCAGGGAGTGCAAAAACTGGGAGCACAGAAAGACATAAAGAACCTATGAGTACTGGCCCAGTAAGCCTTGAGAGTTTTCTGTTGAACTTGCGGGCAGAAATTTTAATCCAATTTAGAATTTCAGAATCACATCAAAGCAACATCCAAGATGCATGTCAAGCCCTGGAAGTCAAGTTAAATGACATTACTCAGAGAGCTATGGCCTTATATTTGAAGGTGAACAAAATTAAAGCTGATTAGATAACATTCCCCAAAGAAAGTAGCATCAAAGTATCAAAATCAAAATATTCAAGATGATCTTAAAAAAATAGAAAATGACTCACATTGTAAACACTTAAGAATTCTGAATGCCCTGGAAGGATCAGAAGGCTCTGATTTTAAATATTTTGTTCTTAAGCTTCTTAGAGAAGGTGTCCTGAGAGGTAAACAGAGGTAGTCTTAGAAAAAGAGATCCAGAAGACCAACAGGGATGCCTTTAGTTTGAAGGAAGGATGAAAGAACCCTAGGAAAATGTTGTTGAACTTTCTATCTTATACTGTTAAAGAGCAGATCAGATACAAGGGCTGACACTCAAGACAAGGTCATTAACAGCTGGGAGCTATACATATAGTATAGGATCAGATAGAAGCAAAGCGACAGAACAGCATCAATGGAAATTAGGTCAAAGAATAGAGGAGAAGAAGACATTGGGAGCTAGTATCTAGTTAAGGTTCCTAGCCATGTTGAAGATAATGTGGAGAAATGAAATGTTCAACATAAGGAGTGTGCAACTGTTAGACCTGACAGCCTTAGGTAGTCTTCCCCCAAACGTTTTGCATGCCTTGCTCACTTTTTTTATTCTGTTTTTGTTGGCCTTATACCCAGTGCTAACTAGTGCTAAAGTGCATGTGTTCTCTCCCCTAAAACATGGTAACATTGGTGTACCCACGACTGGCATATTTGATTTACTTATAAGTCCACAGTAAAGTGCACTATATGTGCCCAGAACTTGTAAATTAAATGCTACTAGTGGGCCAGCAGCACTGATTGTGCCTTCCACTTAAGTAACCCCTAAAACGTGTCCCAGGGCTGCCACTGCAGAACCAGTATGTGCAGTTTTACTGCCATGTTGACTTGGCATCTAAAACCCCATTGCCAAGTCTTAAACTCACCTTTTATTACACATAGAACACCCCTAAGGTAGGCCTTAAGTAGACCAAATAGCATGGTGCAGTATAAGTAAAAGGCAGGACATATACTATTTAGTGTTACATGTCCTAATAATGAAACCTCCCAAATCTGTTTTTCACTAATGTGAGGCCTGCCCCTCTCATACAATAGCATTGGAGATTGCGTAATTTCTGGTGAGGAGAAGGAGTATGACTGTTGTGTTTGATACCTATGGATTTGTATTAATAAACCCTCTTTAATGGTAAAGTTGGATTTATGATTACTTTAAAAATGCTACTTTTGGAAAGTTGGAATTTTCTGTGGCTCTTATGCACTGACTGGCTGCTGCCTGCCTCCAATACATGTCTGGGTTGGGTGAAAGTTGGGCTTGGTGCATTCCCTCCAGACAGTCACACACAAAGGTATCTGAGGTGTGCCATTCACATTTGGATAGATAGCCCATTACCAAGCTTATGGGCCTTTGTGAGCCTGATGGGAGGGAAGAGATGAGACTTGAATCTGAATAGGGACTCTGCCTGTCCCCACACAAAGAGCTGCCTAAGCCCTGTAGTGTGTCTGATGCCAGGGCAGGAAAACCCCAGTGTTACAATAAAATCTCAAGAAATAGGGTCACCATATGTTTCATGGCAAAATATAATATGATTTTTGTTTCTCTGGTCCTATGAATAAACCACAAAAAGCTGATAGGGTGTGGCCTTGAAGCCACTTCTGGTCAATTATCCCAGTAAAACCTGTAAGACGGTAGCTGTCCGCACCCTGTGGGTAACTTTGTGTGAGATCCATCTGCTGGAATATGAGGATTAAAAAAAAAAAAAAACATTTACCTCACTCACATGGTAATTGTGGTGGCTTCGAAGTGTAAATTATTGGAAGGTCCTAATGATATAGCCATGGAGAGGGGTCTATTGTGAAAGGCATGAGGTAAGTAAACCTTAGGGTGAAAATAGTCAGTCCAGGGTAACTTTCACATATTTGTAAGTTGCTTAAGTGTTCCAGTTTGTTAAGCTAAAGCTTATGGAGTCAACATCATACACATTGGCTTCAAACCATTTTCCATTTATACCACTATTCATTCTTTTGCCCACTTTATGATTTTGAATTTATGTCACCATATCATGAGAGAGGGTCCCCCATTCAGCATGTGTTTATTGGCAAAATACATAATGATTAAATTCAGCTAACATTAACAAAGTTTTGTATAATAACTGTAATATTGATTTTCATATTCACTTCTGTTTATACCTTTCCAAGAATGTAACCTACACAAAATGCTACTACTCAGATTGATTGTACTCTGTTTTCAGGGCTAGTTGGTATCAGGTTTCAAACCTGTGACCTATAAATCACAGAACATGTCAGTGATGAGCACTTAAATGAAGAAAGTTGCCAACGTGTGGAGTGAGTTTCATGTCACGGACCTGTTTAGAACTCAGATTACCAGCAAGAAGAGGAGAGTGATTGAGTCTCCAGGGGTCTCTTAAAAGTGCACAGGGATTAGATTGTAGGTGCTCTCCGGCCTTTGATATTTGCCAGTTAAGGAATTAACTGCTAGACCTCGTCTTCATATGTGATAGAGGCCACTCGCAATGCTCCTTGCTTCTCTTTTAGGGTGCCGGTTAGGTAAAAACCTCGGAGCTCAGTGGTTGTGTTCATTTCCACTCCTTTTGTTATATATTTCCTAGCAGTTTGAAGTCAGGCCTTCGATATAAAGGCAATAATTGCGCTCAACACAACATTTTTGCAAATAATCAATTTAAGAGGGAAAGAGAGAAATAACTAGAAATAAAATAACAGAGTAACGTTTTGAAATGTATGATAACTAAAATGGGTAATTTCTCTGAATCATGCATAGAAAAAAATAATTTAGCAACATTTCATTGATAAAACCTACAATTGTGGGGTTCTTCCTTACAATATGATAACATATACCATCAAGGAATTAAGGGCTAGATGTAGCAAACACTTTTTGCATTCACAAACGGTACGAATCACTTAGGGCTAGATGAATCAAGCGTTTTTGCATTCGCAAACAGTGCGAATGGCTGTTTGCGAATGCAAAAATGCATTTCACGATGTATGAAACGCATTTGCAGTGTGATTTTTAGAACTCGCAAAAACTGCAAATTTTTGCGAATGAGAGACGATTTTGCATGTCGCAGGCAGTGTATCGCAAATAGTGACATGATTTACCGAATCGCTGTTAGCGAAGCGCTAATTACGATACAGATATGCGAATCGCAGACAGCGATCACCTAAATAGTGCTGCTATTTGCGAGATGCAGATTGCGATACACAAAAATGGATTCGCAATGCGATGTAGCAAAAAATCGCTATTTGCGATTATTCGCAGAATGGCCGTTTGCACATGCAAATTACCACGAACTAAAACCAGGTGGTAACTAGGTGCAACCTATATAAAGAGGTCCAGAATGCCTCAGCCCCTCTTCCACAATGGCTGCACTCTACGTCATGGCGAGGAGAATGAGGATCTTGGCAGGTTTGAGGAGAGAGGAGGAGACAGGAGCGCATTTTCAGAGTGCGCATAACCCTTTTTGACCAGACTGAGAAGGAAATGTATGATAAGTACAGGTTAAGCTCAGCCATGATACTTGACCTGATAGCTGAGCAACAACCCATGCTGCAGCGCACAACACACAGGACCAATAACATACCCACACATGTACTAGCCTCATGGAGCTATCAAGGGGTCACAGCTGCAGCTGGAGGGGTATCACAGAGTGCCCTCTCTAAATTTTTCAATGCATTTCTCAATGCCATGCTGAGCAGAATACAGCTCTACATAAGATTCCTCAATACCCCCCAGGCAGTACAACAAACCAAAGTAAATTTTTACCAGATAGCACAGTTCCCACATGTGCTAGGTGCCATTGATGGGACACTTGTAGCAATCTGTCCACCATCGGCCACAGAGTATTTGTATCTCAATTGTAAAAACCATAATTCCATGAACATACAGGTGATATGCAATGCCTCCTACATCATTACCGATCTTGTGGCCAGATACCCAGGGAGCACACATGACTCCTACATCTTTCACCACAGCGGGATACACACAGGACTGCTAGCTGGAGAGTTTGGGGAAGGATATCTACTAGGTAATATGATAGTTCACAAAAATGCATTGATGTAAGCATTACGCACACAGCAAATGTACTCATTGTACTCTATGTGCTTACAGGAGACAGAGCCTACGCAGTGTGCACCTATATGCTAACGCCCTACCTGAGCCCTGCAACCCCAGCAGAGAGGAGGTACAATGCTGCACATAGGGCTACCTGCAATGTGGTTGAGCACAGTTTTGGGCTGCTGAAGAGCCGTTTCAGGTGCATCCATAGGAGTGGAGGTGCACTACAGTACAGTCCTGAGACGACCTGCAAAATTGTGGCCACATGTGCTATCCTGCACAACATAGCAACCACCAGGGGCATACCAGTGGAACTCATGGAGCCAGACTCAGACTCAGATGATCATCCCTTACCACTCCTTCTACCAGCAGACAGGACCAGTGCAGCTGAAGGCAGGCAAAGACGGGCTGACATCACACGCAACCATTGTTGACGTAAGTAATGACAAATACACTTCAATAATATGTTTTTCAATAGTTAGCATCTTTATTACCTTGACTTCAGGTAAAATTGTGTCAGTAGGACATAGCTATTCGCAATATGCAGACATGATCTATTAACAGTGTCACACTATTAGCATCATAGCAGGACTTAATTACACATGTTGAGGTGGTCCCCTGTAGCCCTCATCATCACTTCTTTTGTCCACGCACTCCACTCGATGCTCAGTGCCCTCGCTGGCACCTCTAGTAGCAGGTTCACCTGCAGTACTGTGTCTGGCACTGCAACGCCTCTGATCAATCACAGGTACTGTCAGACTGCTGAGGCTAGAGGACTCCTCACTGTCACCAACACCCAGTTCGCTGGTTGTGGTACTGCATGCTGTTTGCATGGCATCCACTACGTTGGTAATTAGCACCAGTCTCTGTGCAATGTCCCTACTGCAATGTGTCATCTCCACCTGTGTGGCAATGGCAATCTGTCATATCAGGGCTGTAGAGCTTGCAAGCCGATTGACAGATCTACAGAAGCTGTCCAACTTAGCCAAATATTGGTGCTGGTGCTTGCACTGGCTGACACGTTCCTGCCGTATCTCTGAGCATAGTTCCCCAATGGCCTGTGTCAACTCCTTAGTGTTCTCAGCAACTCTTTGCTGTCCCTCAATCAGAGTCTCCAAGTGCTTGTTTTGTAACCCCATATTGTTATTGTGAGACACAAACTGTCTGTGCAGTGACTTCAAATGTTTGCATTGCAGGTGCTGCTCCTTCAGCATGGAAGCTTCCAGGCCACCAAAGATTGATGGGCTCACTCCTGACCAAGTCATCTGCAAGGATAATGTGCAGCATCTCAGTTCTAGCATTTGTCACAGATTTCCACAGTGTTGCTTCATATGTACAAATAAACTGTGTCACCCTGAATCATTTGTGGGGTTTCTCTATGTGGCTGCCCACTATCTTGCTACTTTGTGTTTTCACCTTAGGGTTGTGGACTACCACTCCCAGAAGGCACTGTTGTGTTGCATGTAAGATGTGACATGGACTACTTTTCATTGTGCATCAAGCTAGGTTCTATTTCCTAAGGGGCATGTGTACATGCAGATGTGGCGATACACATAATCACTGGCCTTACCTTTGCTGGTGCTGGGTGTCCCTGAGGTGTCGATGTCAATTACACCACTGACAGCTTCTGGCAGCAATGTCGACTCCACCAGGTCTGCCATAGGAGTGGAGGGTGTGTGGATGGATGGTCGGCCTCCGGTGCTCTTTCCTCCCTAAGCCTGCTGGCCACCCTCTCCTTGGCATTGGACCGCAATTCGTACCATCGCTTGCGTATCTCCTCCACAGAGCGCTGCGCAACACCCACTGCGCATATTTTTGTCTGGATGTCAGACCAGTGTTTCCGCTTCTCACTCTCAGGTACTTGGAGTGAGCTTTTGCCAAAGAGTCTGTCATGGTTCACAACAACCTCCTCAATGAGCACCTCCAATTCTTTCTAACTAAATTTCAGCTTCCTCTTCCTGTCTCCCTTCTCCTTCCCATTTCCAGCATTGGCCATGTTGCAGTTTGGTCCTGGCTTCCTCACAATGCTGACTCCCTGGTCCTGGGCTGTGTCTCTCTCACTGCTCCTTTGGGTGTGGCTCCAGGAAACAGCATGGGCTGACTCACTTCCTGCTTGTGATGTCATCAGGCTGTTCCGGTTTGCCGTTTTTGCTATTTGCGAATTTCATTTACCAAATCGCACATTTTTTTGAGATTCTGTATTTGCATCTCGCAAATTGCATTTGCGAATTTTAAGAAATTTGCGATTTTCAAATTTGATACATCGCTTTTTGCATTTCTAAAACTGCGATTTCTTAAAATTCACTATTTGGAAATCACTACCCAAAATCTTGATACATCTGGCCCTGAATTCCACCGTTTGTGATTGCAAAATAGCCTTTCAGGATTTATGAAAGGCATTTCGCAGTGCAATTTAACGAATTGCTCAAATATTGATTCCCTAAATAGGTAATCACAAATAGGGGATACCGATTTGCGATTACCAATGCACATGTATTGTGCATTTCCTAATTGCAAACTGGGCATTTAGGAAATGCAGTTACCACAAATTCAAATTTGGTGGTAACCATGTGCAATTTTAAAAAATGCATTAAAAAGGGCATGTTTGTGCTTTACATGTGCACAATTTCTTTGGGGGTGCATCAAAGGGGGGCCTTAGGACCCCAGCACCGTTGCATTTGCATTACCTAAATTGTGAATTCCTAACAGGAATTCACAAATTAGGAAATGCAAAACCATTCGCATGTAGGCTCATAGTGATTAATGGAGTCCCATTCCCTAATAGCAATTTCCTAATAGTGATTGCGAATTTTAAGAAATCACTATTAGTGAGTCGCTATTTTTTTACATATCACTTCCATTTCTCAAACAGCGATTTCCTAAAATTCGCTATTTAAGAAATGCAAAACGGGTCTATGATACATCTGGCCCTTAGTAACTACATCCTAGACTCTGTAGTGCGTAGGAGTCTGCAATCCCTGTATAAAAGTTTGTCTGTAATTACATTGTTACATTGTTATTGGAATCAGCAGATTTTTTCCAACAACAATGGTTAGAAGGGGAGTTGTGAACTTTAACAGATGATATGCAAAGTGAAGGTTGAGCTGTGTAAATGCCAGGTCTGCTTTAAAAATAACATGCATTGGTGATCCACCATGCAACAAACAAAGCAGAACACTCAAAACAATTCTCTGTTAATGGTGACCAGTAAGCGTTTACAAGGTACATTTTACGTCAATCTACCAACAGCTAATAATGAACTGATCATTTGCGCACCCGTACAGGTGGTCTAAAAGAAACATTTTCAATCATATGACATACAAGTGCCAAGCTCCTTACCACTTCTTTCACAAGGGTTCTGTCACCCTGCAGGACCACCAAATATGGCAGAGATGCAATATTGTATCTTTTGTGTTTGTTTGAATGGTCGTAATTGAAATGAAACAGACTTGACATGATTGACAACCACAGAGGCTGAAAGATATATGTATATAGCCATACTCCTTTTGAAGAAGTGGGGTCAACCCCAAGTCTGCAAAGTGTGTCAAGCAGCTTGAAATATGAACTTTATGTCAAGGCCGGAGGATTCTAATATGCCTTAACTTCCTTGCTTTCATTTCTTAGCAAATTAAAACAAGGTAAGCATAAAAGAACAACAGAATTATAATGTAAAACTACAACTGCCAATAATCTAGGGTCTAACATACAAGATGAGCCACGTGTCCACTTAAGAGGAGTATATAATGGCGCGTATGTAAATTTCCTTCATTTCTTTGCTGCTTCTATCAGTTCCATAAGTGTCATATTTTCGAATTTCCTTAATTAAAAAAACAAAAACATTTTTCTACAAGCTTCAATGAGTGTTATCATCGTCATTTGTTATCGTTTCTCTGTTCCATAGGTGCATAATTAGGTAATATTATGCATTTTAGTTGATTGTATTTTGGAACGCGCTTGTGTTTTCAAAACTCTGTTGAAAGTGCTTACATCACAAAACTTTCTCATAGTGCACACTTTGCGTTGGAGGACCACAGGGACATCTTAAGGATTTTGGGGGCCCTGGGCCAAGTGTATTCTTGGGGGGCCCTGTTCAGAACAGCTTTAAATATACGATCCAGCTTCAGCTTTTTCATGTCCTGTTTGGCCAAGTCACTGACAGTGCACAGATCCAAATTTTAAGTGTGTCATAGGATAGTGATGTGTTGTAATATTGTAACATAGCAGCAGCTCACTCATAATACTGCAAACAATCTCTGTGACAACCTCCCATTTCTCAAGTGGGAAGTCCTGTTTTGATCTAAAAGAATATGTTTTATGGATGTTGGATGTTGCATGAAACATTAATGCAAAATTTTTCTGTAAAATGTCTGTCATAGACTCTCACCCACCACCCACGTTCAAAATATACTAAATGAAAGCTGTATTCATAAAATGATCGCTTAACGAATTTTTGAAGGTCATCAGGTTAAGACTCTCTGCAGAACAGAGTTTGCTCTATCAAGGGGGCCCCTGAAAGGCTTGGTCCCTGGGCCAGAGCCCACTTTACCCATGCCTTAAAACGCCTCTGAGGGGCCACTGTGCTCTGAGTGACTGATTTCCAACCGCTGCTCATCTCCGACTGGACACCTACATTCCTCGGAACCCACGCAGATCGCAGTGTTTCTTCTTTCCAGCATTAAATATCCTCATCATAGTATGTGAGGAGGCTGGACTTTTCTGACGCTGCCTCTCTCTCCTGTTTCTGTAACATCTCTAAAATGTTTCAGAGGAAAGTGCCTAACACATTCATAACTGAAGACTTTATTACTTATCATGTACTTGCTTAATTTGTTAGATTACTATTTTAATTATTTATGAGCACTCCATTGAGATCAGTGAGGCAAGAGGATAGAGATGTGGAAATGGAAGTATCTAAAAGGCATTTTAATAATGGGTGTTCAAAATACTGTCAATTTATCTCTGATAGCAACTGCTCATAATACTGGTAAACATGGTAAAGAAATTGTTCAAGCCCAGGCCCAGCCTATTCATGGAAGCAGGGCTTCTACTTTACTTAAGTATGATATTTTTTTATCCTCATCACTTTCCTTGAGTCTATACCCACAAGGGGTTAAGTGTACCAAGACAGAAGAGTTAACCCTTAATTACTATACCAATACTGTTCATTGGTGTAATCAAAGGACCACAAGTTACATATTATTTCCTAACTATTCTGTTATTTTCTGCCTGGCCTCAGGTTTTTTTCTTAAAGTGAAAGGGGTGATCATATTTGTTTGTCCTCTTAATTTCATAAATCCATTCTTCAACTAGTAGAGGAATAGTGCCAGTCCATTATTTACATACCTGATGTCTATAAATCAAAATTAGATAGAGTACCAACTTGACGTCATTCTGACTTAGTCTAACCATGCATTTTAAGTTCACACCAAATAGTATCTCTGAAGGGAGCACATCAAATTATTGTCTAATGGCTGCAGTTATAATATCACTTACTGTGCCCAGTAACTATTTTAGGGCAAGCCATGTTGTGAGCATGTGTTGACTGTACACATTTAAGGCATCAACTTTCCTGCTATGCTTTTCTCATGGTTCTGCTACTTTTGCCATCCTCCTAGGTTGCAGTATCCACAGTATAAGGTAAAAATATGATTTTGCTTGAAGGTAGCAAGTGTAACAATTGAATGAAGAGTAGTTTAAACATACTTGCCATGTATCTTACAGGTCTTCCTTCCGCTAGTATCTCTTACAGATTTGGTGTGGAACTGATCTTTTTTCATCTTCTTCTTCACATGAGTGTCCATACCATAGGGTGATTTCCTTTCTGGATTCAGATGATTCTCATAGAGCATTTCCTAAATCACCAGGCTTTTAATTTCCTAATCTTTACACACCATACCATGATGTAAGTTGGTTACAAGATCCTTGTAGGCATTTTGGCCAGTAGATTTCATGGTTGCTTGCAAAACTGATTAATGAGGTCTAGAAAGGCTTAGAAGACAAAATCAGATGATCGGAATTATCTGTTTAACCAACCAATGTAAAACCCGTTTAATAGCAATAACAGTTGGTAGGCTAATGCCTTTGATCAGGTTTGCAGGGATTATCATTGGCCGTGCCTCCAAATTTCATCAATGCAATTAATGCTGTATAGGTTAATTCCTCTGTCAGGATTGTAGTAAATCATTCATTCACAACACAGATAAGGTAGTGATTACAAGAAGTGTGTGACAGGGTTATCCATTGTCACTATAGTTTGATCTCTTTATTAAACCCCTTACACAACAAATATCAGCAGATAAGGAAATTACTGTCTTCAAGACACAAGGCTTTGAGAAGAAAATGGCAACGTATGCTGATGAACTCATAATCTATATTATAGACACTCTGAACAAACAATCAAGAGATTTGAGTATTTTGCGTCAACATTCAGCTTTTATTCAGGCTATTCTGTTAATCATGATAAAACTGAGCTATTGATGTGGAACATATAGAATGCTATTAGACCTACACACAAATAAATGAGATACCTGGGTATAGATATTTATCGAAGTATTGATAAGATAATGCGGGAGATCCTTGCAAGAGTAGTGAAAGATATAAAAAAGATGCTTACAAAATGGCAAAACCATTCAGTAACATGTTTCAGAAGGGTTGTTTGAATAAAAACGTGCATTCTCCCGAAACGTACACTTTTGTTTAAGAATATACCACTGATCTTTGGCGCAAAGTCATTCAAGAAAATCCAAGTGAAAACAAAGCTATTGCATCGACGTCTAAGGGAGCAGGGATTACATGGAAGAAAATAAGATGTAAATTGAAAAACGGGAGGGCTGCAGCGTCCAGACATTCAGTTATCTAGTTGATGTTTTCAACTTTAGTGTTTTTTGGTTACTTTTAAGTGCACATACTCCACTAAGAAAGTATTGTATCTTCTAGGAAGTCTCAGTGTCATTAAGTAAGAAACATTTTTCATATAAGTTTACCTCCTCAAAATATTTAAATCAAATTGAGGCTGAATAACTGTTTGTGAGTTTTCTTATTTGATCAAATATGCACAATTTTGGGACTCACCGAGAACCCTGCCTTGCTTAAGTGATACTTAGAGCTTTCCTCTTATAGTGGCAAACATTATTCTTTGGGCTTTCTCATTGGAGAAGAGGAATTGAACTCTTGGGAGGACATATCTACTAAAATAAGTTGGAACCTTTCTAAATTCACTTATGTGTGACATGTCTGAGTTCTACTTAGTCCATTTTTCAACTTCAAATACAAATATATCTTTAGTGATGTTGTATAGTTCACTGGTGTTAGGCATGACCTTCTGATGTAACAAAAAAATATATGTACAATATAGTATTTCAAAGAAACTTTCAGATTTTGGATTATCATTCATATTTTGCTTCCGCCCACTATAGCATAAAGCACGGGACATGGCATTAGCCCACTTCAGTCACTCGATGACTTAACCTTGAGAGACTGCATTTTTCTCTTTCACAAGGAACACATCCACACACAAGCTAGTTCCCTTCTGTGCCAATGTTTTTGTTTTCTATGAATTTATTTGATGTTGCCTTTGGGTTTAGAGTCTGAAGTGACAGCAGGGCAATTTATGCCAGATGTGTGCACTTGCCATATCAGTTTCTTTCTCCTACCAATGCTGTTGGGAAAGTCCTATGTTTAACTAACTTTCTTAGATAAACAAAGGGTACTCCAAAATAATTTAATGGCATAACAGATTGGTCCATTTGACATTGTTCAGTATTAAGTTATTGAAAGCTTCAATATTATACATTTAAATTCATAGGCATACACCTCTTCAGAAAACGATAATTGGGTACTCAGTTTCGCCAATGCTTCTTTGATTAACTTTGCCCAGGAAGAAAGCCTTTATCATGTTTAGTTTGCAGCACTTGTACCACTTGTTTTATTTACTTCTTTCTTTCTTCCTTTGTTTGTTTCTTTCATCACTCTTGCCTACTTTCATTCCTTTTCTCTTTCATTCTGCCTTTCTTTTATTCTGTCTTTCCTTTTCTCTTCTTCATCCTTGTCTTTCTTCTTTAGCATCTTCTTTCCTTCCTCTCTTTCCTGCTTTCCCTTTTTAATTCTTTCATTCCTTTTTTCTTCTTTCTTGCTTCCATTCCTTCTTTCCTTATTTATTGCTTGTGTTCCTTCTTTCCTGCCTTCATTCTTTCTTTCTTGCTATCCTCCTTTCATTCCTTCTGTTAGAAATCAGGGTTCTGGTTGGCAGAGGTGTGCACCCTGTCCAAGCAGGAATCACAATGCTTGGCAGGGCAAGTCACAAACACAAACTAAATTAACCTGTGCTCACCCTTGGTAACTTGGCACAGAGCACTCAGGCTTGACTTAAGAGGCAATGTGTATAGTATTTGTGCAATGCTTCAAACAGTATAAATGCCACAAAATATACCACACCTTGTTAGGAATATAGAGCTTAATTTAATAAATAAAACAAGAACAAAATTACAAAAATCCAATAGGTAGAAGTTGAGTTATGACATTTTAGAGACTAAACCGTAAAATGGGGCTCAGGAACTAGAAGTGCCAACTGGAGATATCTAGTCGTGTGGGCCAGGAAAAAGTGAAAAGCTCAGGCTGACTGCGATGGAGTGCAGGTTTGGCTACAGGGACCCAGTGAAGCTCGCTGAACAATAATACCTTAATCCTAGTTGTGTCAACATCAGAGATGCATGAAGCAGGCTGAAGTGATGCATCAGTGTTCATTGCCACAATGCCGGTTATGTGTCAGTCCTTCCCATGCAGTAGCAAAGATTTGTCAATTTTCTCCACGCATCAGCAGTGATGTGTCGGGTCAGAGATGCAACGGTTCTGAAGGTGATGCGTGGATGCCTATCTGCTCTTGAGAGGTAATGTTTGAGTCCAATCCAAGCACGGGGCCAATGCACCATTTCCAGTAAACCCAGCAGGGAGATGTGCTAGTTCTGATCTGAGCAACAGCTGTATTGCATCATTTTAGATGCAGCAAACACCTCAGGCCCATTTCCAAGGGATCAGGACTGGAGTGGCACAGCTTGGCAGGCTAGACTCACAGATGGTAGAGTCCAGGTGAAAATGTAGGTGGGTTGGAAGTCTTATGTCCCTGAGACTTCAACCAGGAGACCAGTCAACTGGTCCTTGGAGTCACTTTGTTTGTGAATCCTAGTTTGTTTTAATGGGATACAGGAGTTAGCTTAGCCTTTGGCTTGCAGAGTCACGCCCCTGTTACCCAGTGCCTTTTAACCTACTTAGCTTGCTCTGTTTTAGCGCATTTATTTAATTAAATCTTTTAAGATGGCTGCCTTGTTTTTAGTTAGGCCCATGTTTTAGTTTGTGTTATCAGTGCCACCGCACTAAGGCTTCAATATCAAGCGACAAAGATAAACAAACTGTAGGTGTTCACTTGAGGTACTTTCCCTCTTCCCGCTTTTGAGGAAATTGTTTATATAAATTACCGTCCCAAGCATGCTTTGTCATCTATTGTTTGGGAACAGACCTAGGTCAGGGGTCCAAGCAGGTCTGTACAAATACTCCCCAATTAAACAGATAGAGGGACTCCGACCAGATGCCATTGCTGCTATCAATGCTGCACGTCGCCTTGCCGTTGACCCAGTTTTCGTGTCTCTACAGAGTCTGAGCTAGAGACCTCATTCCAAGGTAACAAAGGTTGGGGGGGCTCTTCCCATGGACATGGCACTGGCAGATTAGGTTTAACATACCTATCTCTCTTTTAGGTTAGAGGTTAGGCCTATCATGCTAGGGTACTAGAATATATTTCACATCTCATGTCTTTTCATGAATTGCAAGATGGTGGGGGTCTTTGTAAGAATGACTCTTGCCTTTACCATTCTGTTTCTTTCACTGTTCATTATCCTAATCATTGCAGCCGACGCAACTTATTGCAGATTGCAGTTTTGCTAAATAAAACCTATTGAAACTTTACTGCATCTTCTTTATTGCCTTCCCTTGAATGTGACATGGTGTTTTTGTGAGAAAGGGGTCATATCCGTTTAACTACAACACTCCCTGAGATGTCACACTCTTGAGTCCATGTGTAAAGGCTGTCACAAATCACCTTTTACTGTTTGAGTTTTTGGTGAGGTGCTGCTTGTGAGCCGGGAGGGTTGGGATGACAGTTGCGACTTTTTGTAGGACTGGCATAGTCACCTACAAACATAAGTACTGTCATCATTAAACCAGCAGTATTGCCTAGAGCAAGAGTCCAACTACGACAGGGGTTGGAGAGAAGCAGGACCAGTTCTTCTCACTCTCAGGCAGGAGGGCAGCGGGTCAGCACATAAAAGCAGGAGTCTAGTAAAGTAGCAGTCCAGCAGAGCAGCAGTCCTTGTAGAAGCACATTAATCCTTCTTCCTGGCTGAGTATCCACAGGTCCAGATGTGTACTGTCTGGGTAAAGTCAGAGGTCTAGTAAATATTCTCAGGTTGGGCTTCGAAGTAGGAAAGATTTTAAATGCAGGCCTTTGAGTACACAGAGGTCCAGCCCTGGGTCCAGACTCACTACAGGGGGGTATTTTTTTTAGTGCTAACTCTGTCAGTGTAGGAGTTGAAAGTGTTCCTCTTTCCAAAGTTGCAGGTGCCTGACTTACAACCTTCCGAAAAAGAGTTACACATTTCTAACAGAAAACGTTATCACATTTTAATTTTCCAGGATGTTTTGGATGATGACTCTGACATAGTACCATGTTCCCATGTCTCTGATTCCAATGGTCAAGTTGTTAAAAACTCTAAATTTGCTTGAGCCTACAAATCACAAAATAGGACATGTATCTAACTGATCCTTTGCTTTTTTGGTCAAAATCATGAAATTATTTCTACACTGTGCGACTGTAGTGAGTGAGAAGAGCAGCCTTGAGCCACAAACCCTTGAAACAAAATAAAAGACCTTAACCATACCTGAAGTATTGCATCAAATGGAAAACATGCCATGTAATCTGCAGGACACATTTATGTACTCTATTAAAATCAGCTGAATGGGGCTGTCTGTTCCGCATGCAGCGCAACAAATTCAGCATGCACGGGTCTAGCTCTGCATTCCCCTTACCCATGTCACACCCCTACCTCCATGACCATCCGGCTTGAGGGGGATCCAGCAGGTTAAATTAGGAACTCGTCCACTCACCCTGGGCCACGGATGTCACTTCTTGAGGTAGTGGGCACCTGCGGGAGGGGCAGTGGGTATGGGGTCAATACCTGGTACCCTTGCCTCCCCATTCTCTCTTGGTGGGCTTCTAGGTGATGAGGAGCAGAAGCAGAGAGGGTCTTTTGTCGAAGCAGTGGCGTGCCCCCCCATTCATTTGGCTATCATTTTTGGAAGAGCATTCTTAGGTTGACCAATACAAAATATGATTGCTTTTTGTAATCCTGTGAGCTTTCCTCTTCAAGGCAGCATGGTACTCACCCAATCGATCATAGTTAATTTCAACAATAACCGTTTGGCACTTCCTCGCATCAGGTAGGTGTATTAAAAGCCTTGTTGCTGCTACAGGGATAGCTGAGCAGCTTAACACACTCCTCTGGCATCAGTTTAGTATGCATTTTCAGGTTTTGAACCCACATAGGTCTTTTGTCGAAAATCATTAAGCATGTTTTAGGTAGTACGAATTTCAGGAGAGAGTAAGGTTGAGGAGATGTATCACAATTTAGGATGATTGGCTTGGTCTTGGTAGGAAGGGAGTTTACTGAGGGTTAACTCCAAATTCTAGTGTCACAGTGGATTGAGGGTGTAACAGAGACAATATCAGTCTCAAGATCAGCCTTCAAAGGGTCATTCCTACTAATATTTCAAGTTCCATTACTATGTACAATGTACAAAGCACCTTCACAATTCATTCTCTAGGCTTGTGAAGCTACTTTCAGTGGGCTTTAGTTTTATGTGTGAACATCTAGTCATATCTCAGCCTTTTTACTTGCGGCATTGGGAGTTCACAACAACACTGATTTTTTCAAGGGACCTTACGATGGGCCTGTTGTCATTCCCACTTTTCCTTTTTTTCAGGTGACTGTGTTCCAATGAGTGCTTGCGTTACCTCCAGTGATCGGTCACAGGTATTGGTCCCACCAACACCACAGTCAGTCAGAGCTCACTCTCCCTCTTTTCCCAGACGACATCGGTGGACATATCGCACCTTGTTCATCACAAGTAGTGGCCTGAGCGCTGTTCATTGAAATAGCCCAATCAAGGGGATTAGACTGGGTGATGGGGATCAAGAAAGCCCAGGAACATGATAAGGTGCCAAAGAACAATTTGATGGACCAGCAGACCCCAAGCCCTACCACTCAGAGCACAGACCACCCAAAACCAATCAGGCGCAGAAGGACTCAAGGTCCAACAAAGGGCTCGCCACCAAAAAGGCTTCCAAAGTGCCAAGCAGGCATTGGCTCAAACTGCGCAACAGAGGCCCACATTCTCCCAGAGGTCAGTCTGTCTTCCAGTTATATAAGCCACCCTCCACTGAGAAAACAGGCCAGGAGAATTTGAACAAGATGGGTAAACTTATGGAAATAATTATGAGTATCATGAGGGAGTTCAAATCAATAATGGAGACCACAAATAGGCACCAGCAGTCCATGTGCCAGTCACAGCCAGCTCAGCCACCATCCAGGTGGGTCGGTGTGGGACAGCGCTGAGGAGCAGCAAAGGCCATCAATCAGAGCTGCCCTGCCACATCCCCACCTACAGCAGCTAGCTTGGCTGACCAGACAAGCCAATACACAATATTGCAGTCCAGCCAACTCACTGACCACCACACCACCAGCATAGATGTCAACAGTCACATGACAGAAACACCAAAACAGGGTGAACCCATTGTCATCAAACCCATTGTCATCAACCCCCTGTCCCTCAGGTCCCACCTCCACCCTGCTCCAGAACTACACCCAGCAAGGCACCAGGTCAGACTGCCTCAACTTGCCACCCCAGCGCCACACCCCTCGTAACCATTCCCCTGCTAGTATCAAACAGACATTCTTTAGTTTGGCAGATACTTTTAGGGGCAAAGGAGGGCATATGGAAGTGAGAATTTATCTGCATACTCACACTCTTTATGCATAGCAAAGACGGCGCTGACACATGGAGGAAAGATGATGAGAAGAAGTGTAGGTGACAGGCTTGGCTGGACAAACCCATAGAAACCTGGTTAGAGGCCTTTTCCATTTTGTCAGTTGTAATCATGGAAAAATATTCAGAACAGGACCAGGCTTTGTTCCAGTATTCTGGAAAAATACACAGTGAGGCCATCAAGAGTGAGGGTGTTGGTTGGATCTATTATGATAGGGAATTCAGGGAGAAGATGGTCATGTGTACTGACCTAGGCTGGGACCAGAAGTACATTCAGTTATGGATGGAATACATGGGGAAATTAATTCCCCTCACAGAGGGATTTCTATACCAGGACACTGCGGAGACAGGGTCCCTATAAACCCTTCACCCTGCACAACAAAGCAAGCCTTGAAGCAGCCCTTTCAGGAACAGGGGGGTGGCTGGGCAAAAAAGTACATTCAAAACATTCACCTCTGGTGCACGCAGGCTCTTCAGTGCAGGCTCTTGCTCATGGGGGAAAGTTTACAAATTTGGCCATTACTGCTCAAAGTTTGAGGGCCCCCATCCAGCCTCAATATGGAAGGAAGCACCCAAAAGTCCACACGATGCAGCCAACAACTGAGGTAATGGCAGCAAACCTGCCCTCTGATTGTCCTCGCACTGACACACTCATGCAGCATTTTCATAGTAATCCAATCACACCTCTATTGACCAAAGGCCCATTCCCTATTAGACTGCAGGCCCTATTTCACTGGCTGAGGCATTAAACAAACTCCAAATAGCAGGGTCCACTAGCTAAAGGTTTTCTTGAGGGTTTCACAATCCCCCACTGAGGCCACAGGGTCATCAGGTGTGCAAGTAACTGTAAATCAGCCACTGAACAACCACAGCTTGTAGATGAGAAGCTGCGCAAAGAGGTCTGCTTGAGTGGGTTGCAAGTCCCTTCACATCCCATCCCACCCAGATGTTGCAGTATCTCCATTAGTCATAGTTCCAAAGAAGGAGTCCGGCAAATTCCGCTTGATTCAACAATTGTCTCACCACAAAGGTAATTCAGTAAAGACTTGGCTAGACAGCGAGACTTGCACTTTGATTAGGTAATTGATATGGTGATGAGGGCCAGAAAAGGGCCAAGCTAATGACAGCTTTCACCTCCTAGGCTTCCAGTGGGCTGGTAAATTTTACTTTGACAAATGGATGCCAACGGGTTGATCTGTTTTGGGTTCCTTCTTTGAAACCTCCAGTACTTTCTTGTCAGTGTCAAAAGTACACCTGATGGGCTGTCTAAACCACTACCTAGATGGTTTCTTGTTCATAGGCAGGGCTGGCACCCATGACTGCAAATATTTCTTGCATGCATCCCAGAAACTAGCAAATGGGATGGAGGTCCCACATCTCCTCGAAAAATCTGAGGGCTCAGCCACAAGGTAGACCTTTTCAGGAATAGAATTGGACACAATTAAGGGCAGGTCAAGGCTGCCGGAGTTAAAGGTCAAAGCACTATTGTATGACAATGAACTTGTTTTGGCAAAAGAAAAGGCTTCTCTAGGTGCCATCCAAAGCCTACTGGGGAAACTTAATTTTGCAGTGAGAAGCATCCCCGCTTGGAGGGGTTTTGCCAGGAGATAGGCTTAGGTGACATGTAAGGTCATCCAAAAAAAACATTTCCTGAGGCTGAACAAAGAAATGAAGGAAGACCTAATGTGGACTCAGTTTCTGAAACAATTTAACTGCTCCTTAATATGGAGATCACCTTGTACATCAAGCATAGAACTGTCCCTTTTGACAGATGCTTCAGGCAGGGAAGCTTTGGCATAACATCCTGGAAGGAGTGGAGCACTCAGAAATGACTCCTGGTGAAAAAGGAAGGTTACATCAAATTTTACGGTGTTGGAGCTGTTCCCCATAGTGGCCACACTACACATATGGTGGAACTCTCTAGCAGACAAGATGGTCAGCCAACATGGCAGTGGTGCAGGCGATTAATTCACAATTTGTCACCTGCCCAATGGTGCTGAGTCTGTTGAGAGAGCTGGAGAGGGGGTGCTTGTATAGGAATGTAGAGTTCAGGGTGAGACACATAGAAGGGTCTAGGAATAATGCTGCTGAAGCTCTTTCTCGATTCCAGTGGCAATGATTCCTGGCTGCATGGCCACAGGTGTACACCTCCAAGGCACCTTTTCTGCCCTAGCTATGGTACTTCTTGCAGTGGACCTGGGGCTCGTCAGGTTAAGTAAACAATCGCTCACCCCAACAACACGGGTTAGGTACAGGAATTGTATCAACCTGTTTGTAAGGGCGACAGTGACCAAGACCAGCAGCACTTCACCACTGGCAGCAAGAGTACAGGACTTGATATAGTCTGTGACCACGTTAAGCTGTAGCCAGACCGAAACAGCTCCTTCCCCTTCAGACTGTCTTTGATGGGATGAGGGAGGGCAAGCACAGATAGATGAATAGCAGATCCCCCCATGAGTTCCACATTTTGAGGGACATGCTTAACTAGGTACACAGAGCCACCCATTCCAGTTATGAAGCAGCCCTTTTTTCAGCAGCCTTTGCATTTGACTTCTTTGGGGGATTAATGTGTGGTGAAATAATTGCCAAGTCTAAGAGGGATACCAGCATGCATGCCCTGGCCATGGATGACCTTAACATCACGGCCAGGGCTCTGGAGATTTCGATCCACAGCTCGAAACAGACCAAAGGGGGCAGCATAGGACCATTTATTTGGCCACCCTGGAGGAACCTGCTCATTTCCCGGTGACCTTGGTTAGAGTACTCTTGGAATTTCAGCCACCCACAGGGTGCTACCTACTGTGACATGTGGTTGGCACCCCCACTCACTCGTCACCAGCTTAGTCACATATTGGGGTCCCGCCTGAAACTGGCTAGTCACACAACAAAACATTACTCTACACATTCCTTTAAAATTAGGGCAGCAACTTCGGCACACAAAGCCTCACCGATGGTAGGATAAAAAAAACTGGGTCGGTGGGAGTCAGATCGCTATAAGCTATGTATCAGGCCCTGAGGGGGCTAAGCTACATAAGGGGATGATTAGCCCTTTTCTTGCAGCAAAATTAGCATCACACCAGGGGTGACCACTCCATAAAGTATGGGTTGTGTTGGGAGTAAGGGTGACACATTCTGTTTAAGACTGCTGTTCTGCAATCACACACTTTGTATATAGGTTGGTGAATTTTATGTTGGTAGCAAAAATATGTACAGTTTTGCATGACAAAGTTATGTTTCTGTTTATTAACCGCCAGAATCGTGGGTAAAGGGTTTGTGTGTGGCTTTAAGTAAACAATGAATATTGCCTCAATTTATTAAACAGTGATAATATGGTGCTCTCCGCTTTATTTCTTGCTAGGGGTCAGAGTTTGGGTCATCGCCCACTCATTCATCACAAGGTGGCACAACGGGCTAAGGCAAGGAACTGAAACCATGGCTTCTCCAACACCGTGACAATGTGGAAGGGTTTTCTAGGCATGTGATTTGCAAACCTTTTAAACAAGCTGCACAAGAGACTTTATAGAGAACTAAAGCCGCCCAATATGCTAGTTATCTACTTAATAGACAATAGCTTAACCACTTTAGATCAGCACCCCTTAGTTAAGATCAAGAAGGAGTCAGTGGTTGATATCAGTAGATTCATGGGGTCTTGTCAAATGATTTGGTCTGTGGGCAACACTCGCCGGCTTTGGCAGGGAGCACGGTCTGAAGCTGCAATTGAGCTATTTCGCAGACGAATTAACAGTGCTATGTGGAAGTTCACAGAGCAAACAGGCTGGGCTTTTTAAGGCATAGCCTAAACAATGTGCACATCAAGGGTTACTTTGCAGAGCATGGAGAGTCCACTTATCGGTTTAGTCACGGGCGTATTTCTTGCAGACTTGCAGGAGGTACTGGTTGAAACGGAAGCAAGAAAAGGACTGGCAGGGAAAACAGGCAAGGCATCACTGGGGTGGCCACCTATGTGGCTTGGCAGAGTTATGGAGTGATCAAAAGGAGTTTGGTGCATAAAGCAACCAAGAAGGGAGCACAAAGGCGGTGCTCCAGGCCAACTCCCCGAGAGTCTTTCCGGCAGTACCCCGGCGCCCAATTAGTCCCACGCGCAGTTGTAACCCTGAACATCTGGGGGCTGGTCATGTACCTCTGTACCACTGTACATGAGTTCCGCTCTATAAGGTCCACAGTGTGGGAAACGCCAAAAAGTATTGCACCCGAGGGTGTGTGGTCCAGGCACTTGTTGGCTAATCAGGTGGGCAGTCAGGATAGGTTACACACCAACTGGCCACCCTTGGATTTCCCGTAAATTAACACAATTTTGACTTGCCTACATATGCAATAATAAACCTGCAGCCAGGTTCTCTCAAACAACATCTGTCGTGTCCTTTTCTTTTTTATGATCCGCACTCTATAGTAATATGCATCTCAACCAGGGCAGTATATGGGTGAGTGGGCCTGTGAGATATCAGCGCTATGGGTTTGTTACAGAGATTTATGTGCAAGCTATAGTTCAAACATTACAATTCGGGGTCAAATGTTACAGATATTTATGTGCAAGCTATAGTTCAAACATTACAATTCGGGGTCAAATGTTAACCAAGAGTCTTTATGTGAGAGAGTGTTGAAAATGTGTGCTTTTAAAACTTTTTGCTTTTAAAACTTTTTATTGAATTAAAAGAATGAATAACATTAATATTTAACAAAATCCCACACTTGGGTTATTTATGCCTTTCGTTGGTGTTAGATTGAAAAAACATTATTGTGCATCACACAATACGCATATCAAATAAGATAAAGAATAAACATGCAGCCAAAAATAGGGGAACAAACCCCGCCCCCTGTCACTCATTGCCCTCCTAATCCCTTCCATCGGTACTCAAGAAAGCTACTTTTTATTATTTTTGAGGATTACTTTCAGAGACTAAACAAAGCGCCAGATTGGCATGTTTAATTATCTAAATGTGTTGTTTACTCTTGGTAGTATTCTGTTGCAACCTTCACGCTCCATGAGCGGAGGGACAGAGCAAGGAGGCTCTCGGTATCGAGTGGATGAGACTCCGCAGAAGATTGCGTAATGACTGGGGAGACGCGGGGAGGAGACAGAGACAGCAGGTGTAGTGTGAGGAGGAGGTAACAGGCGCAGAGGCCCGAGGGAGACGGCAATCTGACAGACAACAAGGGAAACAGAATAACACGTCGCTGCCTGCTACAGCAGTGAGAGAGAGTACTGGCAGAGTAACAGCTGGCAGGGGAGGGGTGACGGAAACCGCTAGAGCAGTGAGGAAGTGTGCTGCAGGAACATTCAGGAAGGAGTGACAGCAAGAGGAGAGTAGGACTAAGTAGCAAGGCAGAAGGAGTAGTGTGGGAGACAATAGGGTACAAGGGAGTAGGTAACACCGAGAGGCCGCTGTGAATAGCAGCAAAGAGGGTAAATAGCTTGCGCAGTGTGAGGAAAGGCGCGATAGCACTTCCCTGTTCTGTAGACTTGCAGATAAGTGTGCGTAAACCTGTACAACAGGCACACAATGTCGTCCGTTATCTTTATTTTGCGACAAAGGAGAGCGCCTCCTCTGAGTCTTCCGTTTACCCTTTTTTCTCAGGTTTCGAAAGCCTTGCGTGCTGAGGGATTACTCCGGGCGCCGCAGGTCTGTCTGACATCAAGTACACTTTGTCCAAGCAATGACTGCAGTTCTGTTGTCTGAGGGGGGCACTCTGAGACCAGCAGGAAGTGCCACCCTTTACTTTTCTAGAGGGCGATTCTTACCCCTCTGGAATTCCTTTCCACACCCTCCTTCCTGTCTAAGGCCTCCTGCTCCGCTGAGCATATGCCCTGTTTATTAACATTGGCCTCGGACTTGCTGAGACCCCTCTTACAGTGGCGATGTGTGTGGGTCATCACTGAATGAGGTGGGACGCACCTAAACATTCTTAGCTGAAGCTACAGGTGCAAATTTTCGATTTGGTAGGTTGTAATCAGACTTTTCTGGTTGCACTTGCAAAAAGAAAATCCTACAAATATGGATTTGCACTGTTTCCCTCGCTCGATCAAAGCAGGGCAGCAAGTTTGGGTGCTTAGGTGCATTGCATGAAAAATTAATAAATCTGTAAATCCGGGCCTAAGCACCCAATTCAAAAAGCCTATTTAATGTTGTATCTTATTGACAGAATACAAAAGCATACTCCTGTACTACTCTTTTATGCACTTCTACATGTCCCGGTGAATCGAATCCAAAACGTTAAAAATGCTAATAAATTGGGACTATGCTTATACAATTGGTACAAATAGAAAGGACTGTGCCCTCTTAGCACTTTTACTAATATGGAGTTGGATTTTTCTAGGTCCATTTAGAAAGGCATGTAAGAGCACATAAAAAAATCCTGTTCTACTAAGTACCACACTAATAAATGCTTTTGTGAATAAGTCCCATAGTTTTCAAAGTAACTTTTGAAAGATTGTGTTTTCACATTCAGATGCCAGGGAAAGCTAGAGTGCAATTTGCATGGTGGTACACTAAATGTATGTGTTCAAGGCTGCTAAACAAATGGGGTTATGGATAAGTTGCAGAATGCATGGCACTTTATAACGCCTTCAAGTTGAGACAGCTGACTAATAATGTCCCATAAACCCAGTGGTATCTAGGGACCAGGACATCTCCTCAGAACACTTTCCTGGATCACAATCTAAAAGATTATTTTTGATATCCAGCTTCACTCAATTTGTTAAAACATGTTATTATGCACAACTCTGGCTTAAGCTTTTACCGCCACTTGTCTCCTGTAGCTGGCGATGTTGTTAATCGATTTGAGACCGCAGCGTGTGATAGGGATGGCGAAAGTGGCAAATTATCAAAAGAGCTTGTGTGTTGTCGAATTAATTAGAACCATTCTACTTAAAGCTACTGGGCAACATACAGGGCGGGGTTGGGTTTAGTCCCTCTACACAAGTTAACACCCACACAGACTGGTAAGGAAGCCTTAGTGATTTTAAACATTGCCTTGCTCCAAATACGATGACAGCATTTTCTGTTATCTTGGTACTTTTAAATGAAGCAATTGAAATGTTGTCTTTTTGTAAGCCAGGTAAACTGCAAATTACAACCATGAGTGGTCTAACCTACACATGCAATACTTCACATCCGCCTTTGTGATTTGGGCCATAATCTTAAAGGAAGCACAATTTTAAAGTCTGAAAAGATGAGCCAGGAACTCGTTGTCCTCCAATGACATCCATTCTGTTATTGTCTTTATTTGTCATCGTCTCAATGGGACAAACATATTTTTTCACAAATCTTCCAACTCCTCTCTAATTTTTACTGATAAATTCAATGAAATCCCCTTTTTCAAGAGGCAGTTAGTTTTAGGCGTGCGAAGCTGCATGTAAAACAATCTGTGATTCTGTAATTGTTCAAAAAAATCATGTTGCTTTATAGCAATTTGAATAAACGCGTCATCACATTTTAATTTGCATTTTCAAAATGAATTGTTTTTATGAATTTGTACTTTTTAGATGAAATCTGCATTGCTATGACCTGGATCTAATAAAGAATATGTGTTTTATGTTGACAGGTGCCTATTGTCTTTCCCGTGAATATATTTCGGAAACCAAAATTAACCCTCACAGGACATAGAGGTGTAAAAGGAATAGTATGTATGTATTAATTGACGGACCCATTCACTGAAGGACTTCCAGTTCTCCATTTGATCGTTCATAATTCAGAACACATTCCGTGTAACAACACTATTTCAGCTAGATGAATGTAAGTACCTTGAGAACTGAGGCACGAAGGTATCATTTTCCATTATGAACTATAAGGCTTACATGTTTTCCTCTTTCAGATGTGAAATTCTCTGATCTTCTTGAGAATATACACTAAGATATTAGCATTTGAAATCTTCTTCCAAAAAAGATGATGGATTAAACCTAGATCTGTGAATGAGGTGAATGTTTCCATTGTTCAGCATTCTGTTCATCATCTGTTCTTGGCAGAATGTGGGTCCCGTGCTCGCTGTGCCACTGGATTCAAGCTAGCCTGGCTGATGAAGGGTGATACCCTGAATCTGGTCCCATGATGCCGGTTTCCGGTCCAGGGAGGACCTGGTCTGGCAGTTCAGGCTGGACTGGTCCCAAGGGGACCAGGCTCAAGACTGATTTGCATATGGCTGGTTCCAAACTAGGGGGCATGGTGAGCAAAACAATGATGGGTTAAATCCAGAACTGTAATTGGGGGTGAATGTTTGCATTGTTCAACATTCTATCATCTGTTCGTTCTGTTTTTGTCACCCTAAGTAGGAAGGATATGCCCATACGTGGCTGGTTCCAAACTGGGGAGTGTGGTGAGCAAACAAATGATGGGTTAAAGCCAGATCTGTGATTGGGGATGAATGTTTGCATTGTTCAGCATTCTGCCCATCATCTGTTTGTTTTGTTTTCGGTGTCCTAAGTGGGAAGGATATGCCCAGACATTAATCATGTATTCACTGTACCACTAGATTCAAGCTAGCCTTGCTGATGAGGGGTGATAGCCTTAAACCGTGTCAGGGTGCCTGTTTCCGGTCCAGGGAGGGCCTGGCCTGGCAGTTTGGGATGGAAATTTCCCATGAGGAGCAGAGTCAAGATTGATTTGCATATAGCTGGGTACTAACTGGGGTGGTGTGGTGAGCAAACAAATGATGGACTAAACCCAGATCTGTGAATAGGGGTAAATGTTTGTGTTGTTCAGCATTCCGTCTATCATTTGTTCTTTTTGTTTTTGTCACCATAGGTGGGAAGGGTATGCCCAGACTTGGGTCCCATGCTCACTGTGCTACTGGATACAAGCTAGCCTGGCTGATGAGTGGTGATACCCTGAAACCAGTCCCAGGATTCCTGTCTTCGGTCCAGGCAGGACCTGGTCTGGTAGTTTGTCTGCACTGTTCCTAAGGGGAGCAGGGTCAAGACTGATTTGCATATGTCTGGGTCCAAACTGGGGTGACGTGTTAAGGAAAAAAATGATTGACCAAACCGATGTCTGTGACTGGGGGTGAATGTTTGCCTTGTTCAGCATTCTGTCCATCATTTGTTCTTTTTGCTTTTGTCGCCCTAAGTGGAAAAGTTTTGACCAGACGTGGGCCCTGTGCTCACTGTGCTACTGGACTCAAGATAGCCAAGCTGATGAGGGGTGATACCCCAAAACTGGTCCAAGAATGCCTGTTTCCGGTACAAGGAGGGCCAGGCCTGGCAGTTCGGGATGGACTGTTCCCATGGGCATCAGGTTCAAGACTGATTTGCATATGGCTGGGTCCAAACTGGGGTGGTGTGATGAGCAAAAAAATGATGGATTGAACCCAGATCTGTGACTGAGGGTGAATGTATGCATTGTTCAGCATTCCGTCCATTTGCTGTTATTTTTGTTTTAAAATATGAAGGGTGGCAGTCGGCCACACTCTAAATATGGACCTTATGCTGTGCAACGTATACTTCTTGTGATTCCAAATTGAAGAGGAGTGATATGGGGAAGAGTATTCTCAGTCCCCAGCTTCTACGTCCCCACCCGCCTCCTCCGTTCCTCCGGCCTCGCGCTCGCTGCCGTCCCTCGCATCCGCCGCTCCACGGCGGGTGGGAGGTCTTTCTCCTTCCTGGCAGCCAAGACCTGGAACTCCCTCCCCACCAGCCTCAGGACCACCCAGGGCCACTCCGCATTCCGGAGACTCCTAAAAACCTGGCTTTTCGAGCAGCAGTAACCACCCCCCTTTCCCCTAGCGCCTTGAGACCCGCACGGGTGAGTAGCGCGCTTTATAAATGTTAATGATTTGATTTGATATCTCAGAGCTGTGGAATCATCTACCATTATTTTTCGGGGTAACCCCCATCTTGCTTTATCATCATGCACTGAAATCTATTGCCTCTCAAAGGCTTAAAATTGGCAACTATGTTCTGAAATAGTTACCACTGTTAGCACCAAGAGAAACGTTGGTCTTAATAAAAGACAATAAGATTACATTCTACATTGATTACTATGAGTACCATATTACAACTATAACTTTGTATCATTCTTGTCACGTGACTTACAGTCAGTGCTTTATTTGTAACATAATAAGTGGCAGACATGGCCTGTTTTGCTCAGAAGCTCTCAGTGTATGCTATAAAAGGTCGGGATACTAAATATCAAGGTTTCATAGTCTTGATTCCACCTTGTGCCTCTTTAAACTCCGCCAGACCCTCCCTGGCTTTTTCTCTCCTTTAGCAGGTTCTTTTCATACCTGCTTTCTTCCTTTATCACTGTTTTCCATCTTTCTCTTCATCCCCTTTTGTGTTTGTCTCCCTCTTGCTCTGGATCAAAGTTTATTGAGGAAAAATATGGGATAGTTCCTAAAAATGAGTGCTGGTGGACCCCACCAGCCAGCATCAGCTCAAAGTAAGCACTACTTACACTTCATAAACGCTGTTCTAACCGTGTCTGACTGATCAGCCTGGGATTCAATTATATATTTTCTTGTGCTTCATTGTAATGCAAGATCTTTGTTGTGCAACCTCAAAGTAGCATTCAATTACTCATTAAACAGCTCACAACAGAGAATTTTTCTCTGCTGAAGGACCGGAAAAAATCATTATAATTCAGTTTCACTAAAGAGTTTAACTTAGAAACAAGATTACAGTGCCTTTGTATAAATTCCATTGGTACTGCAGGCGAGTTTAAATGCTATGAGAGGTAATGTGTGAAACAGCTGACTGTCTGCACGAAACCAAAAGTCAAAGGCTGCAGCTTGGAGAACTCAGCTCAATAACTAGTTAATATAAAATGTTCAGGTAGAGGGCAGCTTTTAATCAGATAAACGTTAATTGAATTCAACGTGTTATGTAGGTGCTGCATTAGTATTGATTTGTCTTGCTAAAGCTTGCAGAATTGAAGAAACATTCCACGCCCCTATAGTGGATGGATTGCATTATACAGTGACACTTTCTCATCCTGAGGGCAAGACCCTCATGCCATGGGGTCATAAAGGCTTAGTGCCACTCAGCTGCGTGTGCAGTCCACTTGTCAGACCCCAATACACCTCATCTCATTCCTAAGCAGTTCTCTGCGAGGTTCTTGAATTAATCTCTCTTTGGCTAACTCCTACAGTTTCAATACACTCAGCACGAACGAAGCACAAAAAAAACAGTTTCCTTGCGTCACGTACCTTAAATTTACAATGCTCACTTCATATGTGAACCCATGAGTGGTGAAACTCATAAGCTGATCACGGGTTTCTGTCATCTGTTGTAACTAAAGGACCATTCATTCAGACAACATAATTCACCAATCATGAAAACATCCATCTTCTGAAAAGGTTCTTCCATCAGAGAAACAAGTCAAATCTAATTATGTCGGAAGCATAAGACCTCCTCCTTTTCTGTCTGCATTGCAGCTACACGAAGGACTCTACCAGTCCTTCTGTAATGATACGCTACTTTGTGACTCTATTAATGGTCACTAACAGTGTCTTAAGTCAATGTTCATATAAAACGATATATGTGAACACCCTGACGTGAAATGGCACAGAGAGAGGATCACTGGCACAAGAAGGAAAAATGCTCAGTCATTTTTAGGCCACACTTCACAACCTAACAAACGGAGAAGGATAACGCAAACTCAAAAGCCTGTCTTTGGTATTAAGACGGTATTTAGAGGTATCAATAGAAGTTCCCATAGGATGGAGACAGGATATGGACATAATGACCCAAAATACTTTAGCTCAAATCAGCCTTCTATGAAAAAATTCTTCCCTTGACAGGTGCCATTATCTTTCACTTCGCAACACCACCGATGCAGACATATATTCTGAAATGTGTGCACTGAGTCAGCAGTAGAGAGCTGTGATTCATAGGCATCTACAATAGACCGGAAAAGGAGAGTGTCTTTTAAATACAGCAAGAGCGCATTAGTCGTTGCCCTTTCATACAAAAGGAGTAGTCCAACGTGACCATTTGCACCTGTTTGCATAACGTTTGTAAATGTTTTATATTCTGCAAATCCTGAAATGGATTTCCATTTTTTAAAATGTTCTTTGCTGGCTGGGATGCACGTAATTGGGTTACCTGTAGAATATTATCTAAATAGTATGCAATTAATAATTTATTTGGTCTACTTCCAACAGATATGGGTATCCGTGTATGCCCAGTTCATTTAAATGAATTCAGAAAATGTAAGTTTGCGTGTTTAATTTTAATACATTCGCACTTTTTTAAATGTAATATTGATAATGACATGTTGTGTTGGTTGGATTGCAGTGTCAATTACTGCACAGTACTCAAGCGCACCCTTAGAAGTTTAATGATGTATATTTTATACTCATAGTTGGGGAATATCGCACTAAAGCAGTGCACAGTGAGATTTGTACTATTTAACTTTCTATTATACAGAGTGGGAATTTAGCGTTATTTATTGGCCAGCTACATGAAAATATTGCAATATGTATTCTGGTGCTGCTTAACAAAAATGTTATGTTTGTAACGTATATGTCACGTTCATAAATTTGATGTAAAGATTTTTATGGTAACCGTGCCAAATGTGATCCCTTCAACGACGATGGAAGGGGAATCTAGGATTGTCCCATCAATCAATCAATCAATCAGGATTTGTATAGTGCAGCTGCTTCACCTGTGAGGATCTCGAGGCGCTGAGGGGTCCTGCTGCTGGATCACGCTGTCTTTTCCTGTTGGTTGAACAACCAGGTTCTGAGGTCATTCCTGAACTGTTGGAGTGATGGTGAGGCTCTGAAGTGCAGGGGGAGGGTGTTCCAGGTCTTTACCACCAGGTGAGAGAAGGGGGGGCCTCTGCTGTTAGCCCCGTGGATGTGCCGGATAGCTGCCAGGGAGAGGGATCTGGAACGGAGTTCTCTGGTCAGTTGGTGTAAAGTCACTCGATTGATATGGTGTGCCAGTCCTTCATTGTGTAGTGCCTTGTAAGCGAGGGTGAGCAGCTTGAGTTGGCATCTCTTTGCAACTGGTAGTCAATGGAGTTTCCTGAGGTGAGGGGTGATGTGCTTCTGTCTGGGGGAGGTCAAGGATGAATCTGGCTGCTGTGGTGTGGATGGTCTGGAGTTTTTTTATGAGTTGGGCGGTGATTCCTACTTAGAGGGAGTTGCCGTAGTTGAGTCTGCAGGTGATGAGAGCTTATGTGACAGTTCGCATGGTGTTGGGTGGGAGCAACCTGAAGACCTTCCTGAGCATTCGGAGGGTGAGGAAGCAGGCAAAGGAGGCAGTGCTGACCTGTTTCTTCATGGATAGCTGGCTGCCGAGGATGATGCCAAGGTTGCAGGCATGTTCGGAAGGTCTGCTGGTGGGGCCTAGCTTAGGTGGCCATCATTCATTGTTCCATAGGGTGTCATTGACTTTATCAAAGATGAGTACTTCTGTCTTGTCTGTGTTGAATTTGAGACAGTGGTTGTTCATCCAGACAGCCACCTCCTTCATGCATCTTACCTGTCCTTGACAGTCGGGTTGTTTGTCAGGGAGAGGATAAGTTGAGTGTAGTCGGCTTAAGAGATGATGTTGAGTCCATGGCTCCTGATGATGTTGGCCATGGCTGTCATGTATATATTGGAAAGGGTTGGGCTGAGGGATGAGCCTTGAGGTACACCGCAGATTATTTTCGTAGATGTAGAGGAGTAGGGGTGGTGATGATCTTCTGTATTCTTCCTGTGAGGAAGGAAACAATCCACTTGATGTCTGCCTCTTGGATTCCAATCTGGTGGAGTCTGTTGATCAGTGTGTGGTGGGATACCGTATCGAAGGCTGCTGAGGTCGAGGAGTATGAGGAATGCTGTTTCTCTGTGGCCTAGCAGCATTTTGATGTCAGCCATGACTGCGACTAGAGCTGTCTCAGTGCTGTGCTTTGTTCTGAAACCGACTTGGGAGGGGTCCAAAAGGTTGTGGTTCTCTAGGAGTCTGGTTAGCTGGATATTGATAGCTTTCTCAATTACCCTGGCTGGGAAAGGGAGCAGGGAGATGGGTCGGTAGTTCTTGAGTTCTACCGGGTCCATACATGGTTTCCATTTCCGGGGAAAGTGGGCCTTGGTGATTGAGGAGCTGGGGATTTTGGTGAGTTCTCTGCTGATGGGTTGATTGTTGAAGTTGCAAATGTGGTGAGGACAAGGGGTCTGCTGGGGCTGCGGAGTGGATGGATCTCATGATGAATGCCGTTACCTTCTTGATGAGGGTTTTCCACAAGGTGAGCTGGTGTGAGTAAATGTAGGTCGGTGTGAGGCAGTTTATGACGTCCTCGGCAGTGGGCTGGGGTGCGAAGTCTTAGTAGATGGTGTTGATTTTGTAGTGGAAAAAGTCTGAGAGGGTGCCGCAGAGAGCTTGCGAGGGTGTGATTTATTTTCTGTTGATGAGGAATTGGTGACCTCCTTGACTATGTCAAACAGTTCGTTGCTGGTGTTGAAGCTGTCATGGATGCAGGTGGCTAGGGTGTGTTTTTTCAGGAGATGGTGGTAATGGTTGAAGGCGTCGTTGAGTAATTTATAGTCCTCAAGGCTTTTACTGACACATCTTTTTTCATTCTGTCTGCGCCATTTTTTGGGGTTTTCAGTTCTGCTGTGAACCAGGTGGCATGGCTTGTTCACTTCTTGAGGTTGGTAGGTTTCCTTGGGGTGACTTTGTTGATTGTGATCCAGGCCACATACAGGATGGTGGCAGAGACAGCCATTCCTGCTCCTTTACTCACATACTACCAGTATCTCTATGCCCCACAGGACTGCCATCCTGATGGAGGCCGAATATCTGTTGGTGACTGATATTCCCATGCCACAATTAGAGAGTGACAGGGCTGCCCTGCACCTCTCACTCACAAATGAGGAGATTAAAGTTGAATTAGTACATACTTTCCTCCTAGCAGAAACTGAAGCAGGACAGATAAAAACCAAAAGGCTTTTGTCCTCGTAAAAACTGGAAAACATGCAAGTGCAGCAAGGAGAAAATTATGTAATCTGAAGAACCACATTAAAGGAAACCTGTAAATATCAAATGATTCATCATCTCTAAAACCAAACGTGTAATTTACATCACTGAATGGCCATGTTGGCTGAAATATGTTGAAAGCACTGTTTTTGAGGTGCAAAAAGAACCCCAGCGCATATCGGAGCCATCCAAAATAAAGATAACATGCATTCAGTTGAAAGACATTTTCATGAATTTTATAATGGAGATGAAAGACTTCTAACGTACAGTACGGCAAGGTAGCATTCCCTACAACCCAGTGGAGGAAACCGAGAACTGGCACTGAGAAAGTTTGAAACAACATACATTGCAAAGCAAGCATCCCACTGGCTTAAATCTGAACAAATAACTAAGAGCGCCTTTATGAACTCATACAACATTGTCCTGTAATCAATGTCTGCCATATTTTCAGTCTTTCAGATTAATTGCTGCACTCGAATTACTTAGCACTTTAAAGCACTAATAAAAAGCATTTAGCACTTACTTCAAAACTAAGGGAAGCATCGTTGGCAGACAATATTTTTAATCAAAGCATTTAATACACAAGCGAGACAAATAGGACAGATAGGCACAGATTACAAATAATAATAAGTGTTCATGCAAATAGACTGGGGTTGCACAATCATTCATACATATACACAATACAACTTTAATTACCTGTCATATCTGAGGAGAAAGAACCATAAAACCCATCTGATATTAGAATATTTGAATAACAGACAACACTTTATGACTACCTTATTGGAAAACAAATAATAGACTCTCTAGTCCACATGGACTTGATATTAATATGATCTGTCTTTTAAATAGATAAGAACATAATATGCATGTCCAGTTCCAGCTTGAAAAAGAATAGTTAATTTACATTTATTCATAAACACCCCGAGTTATGAATTTAGATTGTCCAAGGGTGCATGCTTATAAACACATATCAAATTAAATCATAACATCTCTTAGTTGATCATGCACCTAATTATCATGCTGCAAAAATATTAAGTAAATACACTGCCTAATCCCAGATCCTTGATGTACCTCCATAAAAAAATGGGGGTCCAGAGATTAAAATATTTGATTTCTGTTATGTATCATTAGAGAAGTCAATTAGCTTGGGTAGGTATTGCTGATCCAGGCAGAAGTTTTGCGGACAACATATTTAAAAATGTCGGATGTGAAGCAGTGATGGTGTAATATTTCAGGAACCATGAAACCTATATACTTCATTTTGGGGTCAAAACAAAGGTTTTGGAGGTCAAGTAGTCTTCTACACACAGAAAATGTAGATTTTCCTAGTAATTTATGACGGAAAGTCTTAATTTTATTAAAGACACGGAGGCGAGTATTATGCTTCTCTAACTTGTTTTATTTTAAATAGCAGCAGTCAAGAAACTACAATTCCCATGAGGCTGTGGGAAAACAGACAGCCAATGGGAAGAAAAAAACGTATTGGGAAATACACCAATAGGAAACAAAGGACATGGTATAATCACTATGTTTGACTGCGACCAGCCCTCTTTCTTGATCCGAGAAGGCTAATCAGTGTGATAAAAAAAGGAAAAAGAGATAGAACAATAGCAACTGCTAGTAAAAAAGAACAAAGTTCTTGAAAAAAGTTCATCCAGGACTGAAGGTGATGAGGAATTCCAGACGGAGGAAGAAGCTTGTGAGGATTAGAAGAAGGATCACTGGACGAAGTTGCAGGAGATGAAAGTCTCGACCGGTCTTCAAGATGAGTTGTGAGGTTGAGTAGAAGATTCTGTTAGAGAGGGAGAAAGAATTGACAAAACAACAGTTATAGAGAATCTGTGGTGGGATAATACTCGCCTCCGTGTTTTTAATAAAATTAAGACTTTCCGTCATAAATTACTAGGAAAATCTACATTTTATGGCAAGACTGGAGGCTCATATTATGCTTTTTTAAAGCATGTTAATTATCACAGAAGTTGCTGTATGAACTGGTTTACAGTAAAAAGTTCTAAAGACACTGTCATTAGACCAATCAGCCGATCTCAGGATGTCCTCTAGTCTGGAACCCACCCAAAAAGCTTTGGAGGCCATAGCTCCTCTGGAAGAGTGAGTGCCAAAAACTGAGGTGTCGATAGCTGCCAAGGACATGATCCAGCGAACCCATCTGTCTAGAATAGCTGAAGATAGAGGTTGGTGAGGTTTGCGAAACGAAATAAGAAGTTGGGAACAAGAGGACATTCTGAGATTGGCTGTACGATCTTCATAAACTTTAAGACATTGACCTACACACAATTTTGGTTGATTATGGCAATACGGATAAAACACTGAGCGTAAATTAGTTTTAGTACGTCTGTTGATGGAAAATAAAACACCTGTAGGGGAAAATTGACGAGAGGAAATATCTAAAGGTCTTACATCTGACAATCTTTTAATGGAAACTAAACAGAGTAACATAGTGAGTTTGGCTGAAAGCATTTTCAATGATAAGTCAGAATTATCTTGCCAGGAAAGAAATAAATTTATAACAACGTTAACATCCCATAACTTTGAATATTTGGGTAAAGGAGGAAAATAAAACTTTACTCCCTTTAAGACGACATAACAGAGGATGTTCTCCCACAGGTTTACAGTTGATGTAAAATTGCTGCATGGAAATAGCCGATCTATACAGGTTAATTGTTCTGTAAGACTTAGCTCCACTCGCCTGGGCAGCCTGGAAATTAATTACGTAGACTATATCTGCTGAACAGGGATCCCTTCCCACACACCAGCTTGACCAAAGAGACCAGGCGGAACTGTAGGCTTTCCTCGTGCCAGGAGCCCAGGCTTTGTTGATAAATTCTGAAGCCTCTGTCGAAATAAAAATGGAAGGTCGGGAAGACCCTATATTTTCCAAGTTGAAAGAGTGAGGGTATTGTTGAGTATGAGAGGATGATAATAACCTAGAGGTTCCCGTAGAAGGGAGGGGAAAATGGGAAGGAGGACAGGATGGTCAACTGCCAGTTCCAATAGAGGGGGAAACCAAATTTGCGATTGCCAAAAGGAAACTACAATTATTAACGTCGCTTTTTGGCATCTAACTTGAGTGAGGACTCTGGTAATCATTATAAACAGAGGGAACGCGTAATTGAGAGAATACGACCAGTCCTGGAGAAAAGCATCTGAGGCTAGAGCTGAATGATCTGGTCGCCAACTGAAAAACAAGGGTAGATGTGTGTTTAGTCGGGAGGCAAAGAGATCTATTGTGAAAGGTCCCCATTTGTGGAGGAGAGATTGAAAGATAGAGCAATGGAGTTTCCAATCGCTGGAATCTCTGAGGAAGCGAGAGTGCCAATCTGCAGTCTCGTTGAGGGATCCTGGAAGATATTCTGCAGTGAGAGAAATTTCATTGAAAAGGCAATATTCCCATAGACTTTCTGCTAGTTCTGCTGGGTCTTTGACCTGGTACCCCCCAAATGATTTATGTAGCCGACAGCTGATACATTGTCCATACGGAGGAGGATAGTACATTGAACCTTGTCTTTTGCTAGGCTTTTGATTGCAAAGGAGCCCGCAAGCATCTCTAAATAATTGATATGTAATTTAGACTCCTCTGAAGACCAGGAACTACAGCAGGCGCCCCAACCCCGTTAGCCTTGCATCTGATTCTAACACTAGATCTGGGGCTGATGCAAAGATAGTTCTGCCGTTCCAGGCATCTAAATGGTCTAACCACCATTGAAGTTCCGTGTGAGATTCTTGATCCAATTTTATTATTTCTGAATATTAAAGGCCTTTTCTGAGATGACGGATCTTTAATCTTTGAAGAGCCCGGTAATGGAGGGGACCCGGAAAGATGGCCTGAATTGAGGAGGAGAGAATACCCAATATTCTGGAAAGGGATCTAAGAGAGATTTGGGAACTGAGGAGGAGGATTTTCAGAATTTCTGCTTTTATTGTTTTCACTTTTTGCTGAGGGAGATGAAGGGTAGCGGAAGAAGAATTTATTACGAATCCCAAGAATTCTATTTTTTGTGAGGGGGTCATAATAGACTTTTCCCTGTTGATGAGGAAACCTAGTTGAGAAAGGAGAGAGCACGTGGTTTGAAGATGAGACTGAAGGGAGGTACGGTTCTGATGCATAATGAGGATGTCATCCCTGCCACTGGAATTGAAGGAACTTTCTGTGATCCATATGGATAGAAACGGAAAGATTTGCGTCCTGAAGATCCAGCCGCACCATGTAATCGAAAGGAAGAAAAATATCTCTCAAATGGATGATAGTTTCCATTTTGAAGTGTCTGTATACCACGAAGCGATTGAAGGTTCTGAGGTTGATGACCGGTCTTAGTTTTTTGTTTTTCTTTTGGACAAGAAAGAGAGTATTTAGAAAGCCTGAAGGGTCTGGAGAGGAAATTTGGATGGCTTGTTTTGAAAGAAGGGATTAAATCTCTTCCGATATGAGCGAATACATTTCTACAGAGAAACGTAGAGGAGGAGGTATAAATGTCTGGTGAGGAGTTGCGTATAATTCTATTAAGTAACCTCGAATGGTATTGAGAACCCATGGATCTGTCTTATGGTGAGCCATTTTGCTGAAAACAAATGAAGACGACCTCCTACAGGAGGAGGGCCAGAAAAGGGGCTTACCTTGGGTGTTGTTCTGTCTGTGACTGCTTTGACCTCGACCCCGGTAACCTTTGCCTTGTTGGAGGTAGAATTGAGTGTTGAAAGATTGAGATCCATATGAGGAGTTGAAGGAGCCTCTAAGTCCTTGAGACCGAAATGAACGGCCGGTAAAGCGGCTCCTGCCTGTACTGGGCCTTGCAAAAACCCGTTGGGAAAAAACTTTTTTGATGGACTGTTGTGCCTTATCTATGGAGGCAAAGATAGAAATGAATTTGCCTAGGTCCTTGATGAACAAATCACCAAAAAGGAGTTCATCCGCCTTGATCCCTGGATCCATAGAGGGTAGGTTGGCCAATGTGGGATCTAATTTTATTAAAAGGCCCTTTCTTCTCTCATGTGTGGTGGCAGCATTTGCTTTGCCTGGAAGGCAGAAGGCTCTCTGAATCCATAAGGAGAGTTCTGAAGGATCAATATCTGCATTCTCCATTCTGGCCGATTCTGCCATGTCAAAAATACAGGCCAGTGGACCTACTAGATCTAAAAGTTTGTCCTGGCAATTTGACCAGGCTTTATTGACCCACTTACGGGGGTCTTTGTCGAACTTAGAGAAAAAGGTAAGTAGGAGTTGGTCAATGGAAGGGGTAGAAGTGATGTTGGAATAAAGGGAAGGTCTAGGGCATTATGATTTCAATCTAGCCCTGGTGGGTTTGTCCAAAGGAAGTCTGAGTCTGGAGGCAATGTAATCTCCTACATGGGAGGAGGGAAACCATTCAGTAGAGTTGGGATGGTGAAGGAATGAGGGATCAAACATGGGGGTACCGTCGGAGTCCAGAATTAACTTGGCTGCAAAAGGATTAGAGGAGGAATGGTCCAGTTTGGGTTTCTTTGGAGGAGGGGACGATTGAGATTGGGAACCCCCCAAGTCTGCGTCATCATCCATATTCCTGATGTCACCCATGTCATCGCCCGTGTCAGAAATGTGAGAAATCCCAATCTTTTTTGGCGCGGTAGAGATATGTTTTGTTTTGGCAACACACTTTTGATGCGAAACCTTCGAATTCCCCTCCTTTGAAGGAGGCCTGGGAGGAGTCACGTCCTCAGCCTGGGGTAAAGAAGCTTCACCAGTCAACATAGCGCCATCATTGGAGCCCTTAAGGGAGGCTTTTTGGAATGACAAATCCTTAAATTTATGTTTTCTGCTATCCCCTGCAGAATGGGCCAGCGAGGATTTGAAAACGTAACTCTGTACAGAGGTTTCTAGGTTTTTTGACATTTTTCCCATAGAAATGGAAATGGCTTTGGCCACAGTCTCATTAATAAAATTACCAAAATGTTGGTTGAAAATGTCATCATCATCATGCATTTGCCCAAAGGAATTATCCTTATTCATTATTTTGTTGCTGAAATATGTAATATAATGAGGAAAAAAAGAGAGGAAGGGTTAATTTTCTGAGAGGAACGTCGAAGGCAAACAGTACACGCCCAAAGGGGCGTGACCGGAGCTGAAGGAGCGTCGGGAGAGAAGGCGGAGACTGTAGGGCAGTCCCAAAGATGAAGAAGACGCTGTGCCGAAATCTTCCAGAAACGGAGATAGCGGTATGAGGAAGGGTGGTTGAAAAAACAGGGCGGCAGTAGCGAACAGACGCTGTGACCGTTTCGACCGTTTCGACCTTTGCAAATGGGGAGAGAAGGGGGGGAGGCCACGAGCAGCACTGAGGGAGCGCGAGGCAAAAATGTGTTGTGTCAGAGATAATAAACACCTTGGGATAATAAGTAATAAAAGCGCTTAGCTAAAAGAGCAAAATCTTGAATAATGCGTAATTACAATATAAATATGACAGGAAAGTAAAAATTGAACACTTATCTTGACTGCGAGCAGCAAGAAAGAGGGCTGGTCGCAGTCAAGCATAGTGATTATACCATGTCCTTTGTATCCTATTGGTGTATTTCCCAATATGTTTTTTCTTCCCATTGGCTGTCTGTTTTCCCACAGCCTCATGGGAATTGTAGTTTCTTGACTGCTGCTATTTAAAATAAAGCAAGTTATAGAAGCATAATATGAGCCTCCGGTCTTGCCATGTAATTCTCCTTGGAGCAACCCTTCTGCCATTTTTCAAAATGGTGGCTATAATAGAGGAAGAAGAGACATATGTGGAAATGAAACAAATATTAATGTATTTAGATCCTTTTATGTATACACCAAACATTGTTTATGATCTGATTATGAAAAATATGTTTATAGCTCCTGTTATAGACACATTTTCATAGTACGCTTTATTTATTTGTTTCAACAATTGCTTGTGGTACATTTGCAGAATCTTGAACATTTGAGAAGAGCATATTGACACGGACATCTTTTTGTAGCACAGGTTTTGCAAGTATATGTAGGTGTAAGTTTTGTGGGTAGAGGATTTAGAAATTTCATAGATTTTAGCACCCGATCAATATCTTCCCAAACAAATTCACACAGATCTTTCTCTACATATGCATGGTCCAAACATTTTCTGTTTATGTAGAACACTCTTTTAATGTGTCCTGGCACAGAATATGACATCGGTAGTACGTCACTTAGCAGGACTGATCTCTTGAACTCACTATACCGAAGATTGTCAAATGTGGGACAGTCAGAACTCATTTTCCACACATGCACAATGTATTTTTCTTTGTCTTTAAAGTCACATTATCCTTCTTTCTCAGCAAATCCTTTTGGAAACTTCACAGGTTCAGCAGTTAAAGCTCCAAGCTTTGTTCCAATTTTGCTCATAGTGTCATCACCCATAAGAATATGTGCCTTGATAAGAACAATGGGCATCTGTGGGTCAAGTTTCTTGTACAGACTATGAAGCAGGATTAAGTGTATTTTCTCACCTGTTCAATAACCTATCCATAACTCTGACAATCTTTGACTTATGAACAGTGCAACAAATCTATGTGGCACAATATCAACACCTGTGCCATTTGACAGTACAACTGGATTGAAACCATTCCGAACAGGCCACTCAACGTGGCACAACACGAAAGTCAACTTCCTCCAATTTGCTGTTAAAGCACCATCTCCTCATTGACAATCGTTCCACTTGCAATAGGTGGAAATTCAGTGTTCGATGAAGCATCTGGAGTGTTTTGGCGAGTTAACTTCTCCAAGTTCATCTTGATCGATGCTGATGACCAGAATTTATCAAGTTGCACCGATAAAGTTGTTGAATTTTTGATGGAGGAAAGGTCAATTGATGCACTTCTAGACATTCATCTGATTCTCTCACATTCTTTGACAGATAGTTCAGATAACTGTCAAAGATAATGTGCAGTTCTTGCAAGGTGCACACTGACTTTGATATCTGTAGAACAGTCTGAACAACCTCTCCACATTTTTGCATGGACGAAATCTTGGCCATTCGCAATTATGACATATTCCACAAGAAAAGCAGTTTTCAATGAAGACACCTTTTTTAATTGAAATTCTTCGGGTGCAAGTTTTTTTTCAAGCTCATGTATGAGCTTTTGCTTCACTGGTTTGCTTGTAGCATCTCCATCAAATAATGTGCTTGTTGGAAGAAGATCATGCAACAGAATGTCCTTGATAAATTCACTCCCCTCTTTTGCTACATTCTTCTATATGTGCTTGCGAAAGTTGTTTTCTGTGACCTGTTTTGTAGCAGCTGGTTGGACGAAACTCTTACTATCGCAACTGAAGCATGGAAGTTTAGCTTTAGTGATTATGTCAAAAAGCTTTTTCTTTTTCAACACATCTTTCTCCTGCTTCAGTTCTGCGTATAGTTTCAATCCATGTTCCAGGACATCTAGTAGATGTGCCTTTATACAGTTATCCACATATTGTTTGGTCACAAAGTTGTGTAGTTGCATAGGCTCAGTAATTTCAAATGGGTTTTCTTTCTGCTGCATGAAATGAAGGAGGCTGTCAACATATTTATTAAAACATTCCTCTCTCTTTCCCACAGGTTTGTGGTGGAGAACAGTTTCACAATGGTCTATTAATTTAGAATTTGTCATCTCTCTGAGAACATTGCAAATGGAAAGGACTTCATGGCAAACTAGCTGCCTTTAAGCAAGATATTCACTTTTACATGTATGACCAACAATTCCCTTGGAAATTTTTTTGTGATCTCTGGATCGTCTGTTCCAGTTTCATATCTAGAGCCATAGCATTGAATTGAACCTTCCCTTTCTGTCTTTCACCCCAAAATGTCTTTGGATACATTTTCTGTAGAGGTATGGTTTTTCCACCTCTAGTTTCTTCCCTCTTTCTAAATACCAGGAACCATATCTCAGGTCGTTTATGCAATTGAATTTGCGAAACACACTAATCAGTGATTCCACGGTCTTCACTTGCAGCTCCCAATCACCTTCCTGATCAGCATGTACCAAGTTTTTTACTGGAGCAATCATGAGTAAAACAATTCCCAAGTACTTTCAAAGTTCTGATTTTTCTTCATCTTCTTTGGCAAACTCTACAAACTTGGTTTTACGTCTGATTTTGAACTGAGTGTGTTGAATATTGCCTGGCTTTGCATTATGTCTTTTGAATGAAGTGCACTCTGTGCCTTGTTCACTTCTGAGATAAGATATGCAAAACCTAATTTGTCATTCTTGTTCCAGAAAGCATTCCTAAGCAAAATTTCTAAAGCCTGAGATATGATGAGCATACCTTGTAACAAATGAACATAATGAGTTCCGCTCAACTGACAGGACAGTTTTGCTTCCAAATATTTCAGCCTTAATAAGTGCATTGTCTATGCCACATCCACTGAGATAACTTCCTGCTCACCGCAACTCAACTTTTGTCATATAGAAAATGCCTATCATTGGATAAAGATCATCAAATTCTACTGGATTGCTCATAAATATGTCAGCTGCCATACGGAACACAATTTAATCACAGAAAATTGGCAGGATAGGCTGGTCTTCAAGCTGAACATGCACATTTTGGAAATTATTTATTCTAGAACTAGAGCTGTGTATACTGTTGCATAGTTTGTGACTGGAGATGGTATTACTGGTAAAAACCCAACCTTCTTCAGCGGGATGGTATTCTGGGAGATTAAAGCATAAATTTCAGTCTACGGTGGAACTGTAATTTCTTTGTTCTTCAATCCGCACCGAATAAGCAATACGATACATTCAGTTAAATCAGCTTTACGGACCACAACATCAGGTAGAAGAAGATTCATGTTCTCTACCATTTTGAAACTTTCGGAAACATTCTGGTAGACTGAGACATGTTAATGGCTTGTAGTGATTTTTCACATGTTGGCAAGTAATTTAGTTATAAGTTTGCAGCTTCATTTGTTTATCCCTACATCTATATCGGAATTTTGGGAATTTAATAGGGGTAATGCCCCCACAGAAATAGGATGGGATTTTCTAAAAGCCGGTGTCTGTGGGTAAACTTTAAGGTTCAGCCTTTTGCATCAAAAGCAAACTAAATGCTTGATCAGGGAATTATATTTGAATCTTAGCCAGGCTGAAAACCGGCTTGCCTTAGTTGTAAAAGAAGGGTCAGACCTTGATGCCACTCTGTAGCAGGTTGATATTGCTAATGCTGCAATTATTCCAATTTCAACTAAAAAGGTAGCAGAAAATTGTCTCTCTAGGTGGTTGGAATGCTATGAATATAATGAAAAGATATAACGCCTTTTAGTGGTATGTACTCACCAGAAGGTCGCTGCCAGTCTTATCAGGGAAATAAGGGATGTGAAGGGCAACTTGGTCTCAGACCCTGGAGATATCAGCAAAGTTTTTCCAAAATACTATGCAGAACTTCAGAGGACACACCCTTTAGAGGGTGAACAACAAATGAATGTGTTTTTGAGTAATGTAAGGTCAGATAGAATTACCCAGGGGGAACGGGAGACACTCAGGGCAAAATTTACTACTGAGGAGTTAAAAGCTGCAATTCAAGAGCTGCCCTCTGGAAAGGCTGATGGGGCAGATTCAATCTCTTTAGAGTTCTATAAGACTTTAAAGACTATACTCCTGGTTAGGCTGGAACATTTTGTTCAAATGCAACAAGGTAGAAGGCCCCGTGAATCTTGGTCACTAGCAAATATAGTATTTTTTTTACAAAGGGAAAAGCACCTCAAGACATGGGATCACATCGGCCCATAACATAGTGATGCTGAGATTTATTCCAAAGTTCTTGCTTCTCAGCAGAGTTCTATCATTGGCAAAGTGGTTTCAGTCAACCAGCATGGATATGTGCCAGGGAGAGACACCACTGATCATATTTGTGGGGTCATAACACTTTTTGGCCCTACTAGTGTAACAGGTGAACCCTTGGCAATGTCTGTGTTGGATACTGAAAAAGCATTTGACAGGGTCAATTTGGAATATATGTGGAAAGTCATGGGCTCATCTGGGCTAGGGGGGTGCGTCATTAAAATGGTTCAGGTTATCTATAATAGGCCTGTCGCTCGCCTATAATTGATGGGAGGTCAATCGGGCACTATACAGTTCAGAAGAGGTACTAGGCAGGGCTGTCCGTGCTCCCCATTACTCTTCACAATATACATTGATCCCCTATTGTGCCAGCTAGGTGCTATGTATGGGATATGAAAATGTTAGCCTACACAGATGATGTGGCAGTGTAACAGCTAACCTGGATATGGTTTTGAGGGGAACAGAAGCTGTGGCTTGTAAATTTATCTAGTTCTCGGGGTACTCATTGAAAAGGGGTTGGTGGTCAACAGCCACGCCGCTACCTAAGATACCCAAATGGTAAAAGATGCTGTGTACTTGGGAATTGAAATTGGCGCTAAAGTGAACAAGATAGTTAAGGCAAATATGATGCCCTTCTTGGGGGAAAGCAAACAGGATTTCATCAGATGAGATAATCTCCATATGTCCATAATAGGCTGGTGCAACATAATTGAAACACTATTCATTTCAAAAGTTCTGTATCTTTTTCGGGCTATTCGAAAGGCATGGTTCGCAGCTGTGGACACTTTGATTACATGATTTATATAGCCATATGGCAAGACTAGAAGGGCAAATAAATATCTGGCCTTACCCAGGGAAAGGGGTGGTTGGTTTCTACCGAATTTAAGATTATACCAGTTGGCTGTTGCCCTTCAGTATACGAGTCCCCTTCTGGTAAAAAAGGAGTGAGGGCAAAAAGCTGTTGATCATGTACCAAATATCTATGAATTGTTAATCTGCTTAATATAAAATGGTGGCTTGTTAGTGTTGGTGGAGCCCAGCTACTACAAGAATGTCTGATGTAAGGTATTGGAGGCTGTGTTCAGGAGCTGAACTTCTTGGCAGAAAAAAGCAGGCCTCGACAGGCTTAATCAGTATACCTTAACCTTTAATAATTCTGTCCTGCCAGAAATATTTCGGGATGGGCATCTGGTGAGGTGGGATCGGAAGGGGCTTCGGAAGCTAGGGGATTTATTTGAAGGGATGGGGTGAGAACTTTTGAGGACTTTTGTGATCAAAAACATATAGATCATAGAAGTTTTTTTTTTAATACCTCCAAATACGTGATTTATTGTATAAGAAAACTGGTGGTCCAGCAGGGCTCTCAAAGGTTTCTCTCATGGAGGTATTGACACGGGTTGGAGAAAAATCAATACGTTTATTGTATTTGAAACTTAGGCCCTCATTACAACCCTGGTGGTAAATCCCGCTTACTGCCGTGCTCACGGCCATCAAGATACAGTGGATGCGGTGGAAATCCGTTACAGGTATTACGACTAACATCTCATAATCCTTACAATACAGACACCCACACAAGTCTGCCACACCAAAGGTCAGTGATAAACTGGCAATACCAAAACCTATACTGTCCCGCCAGCAGGAATACGCCCATACTATCACGACCCACGAGTCAATGCGGCGGTCTTTCAACCACGGTAATCCATTGGCGGTACACACCTCCGCGCTCAAAATACACACACATTTACAAAACACAACCACATTGGACAATTCAAAATACACACACCTGATACACATACACACACCACACCCACACACTCACACCACTATAAAACACACTCCCACATTACCCACAACCCGTTACAATGAAATATTTGGAAGAAGCAGAGAGAGAGAGAATAGCAAACACAACACCAGCATCCACAGGCACACAACACCATCACTCATACAACATCCACGCACCTCAAAGAACACACACCAAAACAAAACATCACACAGAACAACAAAAATCACCTCACACATCACCCACACCACATTATGGCACCTCAAAGACACCCCAGGTTTTCTGAGGAGGGGCTCAGGGTCATGGTGGAGGAAATCATCTGTGTAGAGCCACAGCTTTTCGCATCACAGGTGCAGCAGACCTCCATTGCAAGGAAGATGGAGCTATGGCGGAGAATTGTCGACAGGATCAACGCAGTGGGACAGCACCTCAGAACACAGGATGACATCAGGAAGAGCTGGAACGACCTACGAGGGAAGGTGCGTTCCGTGGTATCCAGACACCAGATAGCGGTACAGAGGAGTGGCGGTGGACCCCCACCTCCTCCCCCACAACTAATAACATGGGAGGAGCAAGTCTTGGCAATCATGCATCCTGAGGGCCTCGTATGAGTAGTAGCAGGACTGGACTCCGGTAAGTCATATCTTTACTACTATATCCCCCCCACCCTACTTGCATGCTAGCACAAATTCCTAGCTCAACCCTCACACCCATCACCCCAAAACCCCACAGATACCCCACTATCACAATCCACACAGCCCAAAACCAAGGCCTGCATGTCACACCAATGCATGGATACCCATCACCAAAGCATGTCCAGTACAGATACTCACCCATGCCCCAAAATCATTAATCACACAAGGGCAAATACAATAATGCAAGCACAGGAGTAGAGAGTAACTCACCCATTGCACAAGATGGCACACACAGATACAATATCTATGCATTTACACCCCAACAGGAGCCATACCCAACGTCACCAGATAGGAGGTGCCAGACATATCCAGCCCCCCCCCCCCCACAGAAGAGGCCCACAGTGACAACAGCAGCTCTGCATGCCTGGATCAAGATGACCAGCCCGGCCCATCAGGGACCTCTGGACAGTCGGTTCCCCTGCCACAGTCACAAACCACCACTGAACCTCCCCCCTCAGGAAACACCAGCACAGCACCCACCCATCCTTCTGCCCCCAGGACACGTCACTCAGCAGTGTGTTCACTACTACAGGGACCCCAGGCAAACCCACCAACCCAAGACAATGAGGGACCTGGGGTCAGTGGCAGTGGGCACACGGTTCAGAGGACAGAGGCACAGGATAACAGGGAAACTGGGAGGACTGCTGTGCGACAGGGTGAAGACAGGCCCAGGGAACCCACTCTCCACGAGGCAGTTTCCAACATCATGGGAGCATACCATAATTTCCAGGAGACCATGGGCTCTGTAGTGGCCAAGTTTCAGAAGTTTCAGGAGACCCAGCGGCTGCAGGAGGAACAGTACCTGGGGTTCAGGGAGGACTTGAAGTCCATTAACACCACCCTGGTCACCATTGCAGGGGTGCTGGCAGACATGGCCAACACCATCAGGGACACAGTGGCCCACCAACGGTCCCCTGACACTAGCCTAAACGATAAACAGCCCTCTACCTCCACCGGCACTAATGAACAGGAGGTCCCGCCACAGGACCAACAGGCCTCCAGCACCCCACCCCCTGCAGAAGGAAAACCACCCCGCAAATGGTCCTTGAGATCCAGGAACAAGACAGAGAACATTGCCAAGACCCCCGCCAGGAAATAAGACTCTCCTGATTGTCACCCTTTTGTCCCACTATGTCACCCTGACAACTTTGAACTGCCATTACTCCACTTCCTAAGCATCCTTGGACAATGCAACTGTGATACCAAGAGACTGGACACTACCATTCCTCCGCCATCACCAAGCCCATTGCACAGCCCCCTCCATTTATTAGCACAGAAATAAACACCCTTGAATCACAAATCAATCTGGAGTCAGTCTGTACTTTCACAAATGTGTAATTGCAACCTCTCAGAAAAATAGCAATGTCAATGTTCATGTTCACATACCAATGTTCGACAGTTGTTGGGCAGCAGTAAACATAGCAGAAGGGAGAAAGTGGGACCCAGATCCGTGAAAAGGAAAGCCAAAGTGGCAAGTCATGGTCCATACACAGAGGTAAAAAATGGCAGATGCATGCAATGTCCAACAGTAGTATGATATGAGAGGAGCAGTGCCAGTCTCTTACCTGTGTCTCACTGGAAGTATTGCATGATGATGTTGTTTCGGTTGTCTATATCTTCTTCTTCTGCCTCCTCTCCTTCACTGTCCATAGGCTCCACAGCTGCCACAAGACTAACATCAGGCCCATCCTCCTGCAGAAAAGGCACCTGGCATCGCCAAGCCAGGTTGTGCAACAAACAGGATGCCACAATGATCTGGCACACCTTCTTGGGTGAGTAGTATGGGGAGCCACCTGTCAGATGGAGGCACCGAAACCTGGCCTTCAGGAGGCCGAAAGTCCACTCAATTATCCTCCTAGTTCACCCATGTGCCTCATTGTAGTGTTCCTCTGCCCTTGTCCTGGGATTCCTCACTCGGGTCAGTAGCCATGACAGGTTTGGGTAACCAGAGTCACCAGCAAATATCGAGGGTCAACTGTTAGACATACACCAACCCTTAGGGACTCTCCCATACCCAGACACCTATGTCAACTGTGTTGGGACATTAGGCTCACCTATTAGCCACAAACGGTGCCTCTGGAGTTGCCCCATCACATATGGAATGCTGCTATTCCTCAAAATGTAAGCGTCATGCGCTGAGCCAGGATACTTGGCATTCACATGGGAGATGTACCTGTCTGCCAAACACACTATCTGCACATTCGTGGAATGGTAGCTTTTGCGGTCACTGTACACCTGTTCATTCCTGCATGGGGGGGGACAAATGCCACATGTGTACCATCAATGCCACCAATGATGATGGGGATATGTCCCAGGGCATAAAAGTCACCTTTCACTGTGGGCAAAACCTCCACCTGAGGGAAAACGATGTAGCTGCGCATGTGTTTCAGCAGGGCAGACAACACTCTGGACAACACGCTAGAGAACATTGGCTCCAACATCCCTGATGCCATGGCCACCGTTGTTTGAAAGGATCCGCTGGCCAGGAAATGGAGTACTGACAGGACCTGCACTAAAGGGGGGATTCCTGTGGGATGGCAGAGAGCTGACATCATGTATGGCTCCAGCTGGGCACACAGTTCATGGATTGTGGCATGATCAAGTCTGTAGGTGATAATGGTGTGTCTGTCTTCCATTGCCAACAGGTCCACCAGGGGTCTGTATACCGGAGGATGACGCCATCTCATCATTTGGCCAAGTGGACGTGCCCTATGGAGGAGAAGGGTGAGCAGAGGGTCATACACCACATAGGTGTCACAAGGGTGTTTAGAACAATCGTGATGTAATCGGTGTGTTGCATTGCCTATCCATATTCCTGGCCAAAAGTGCTGTGATGCAGTTAGTTGCCCTTCCATGTGCCCCCATGAAATGGCGGCTGCCTGACCTGTAAGGATGGACAAGGGGAAATGAGGTAACTGCGCTGGTGTTGTGCTGTGTCGCGGTAGGCGGTCAAAGACTGTGGTGCTAATCAGCATTGGTTATCATTGGGCCCTATGGGTTCGAGGAGCCAATGACGATGTACGCCAGCGGTGACGGTACGCACCGCCACGGACGTGACCACCATTTTCTATCGCTTCACTCACTTGATACCTGACCTTCAACAGGAGAGGACCTACACTGCAAGTGCTGCTGTGACCTGAGTCTGGAAGCGACAATGGCTACAGTGTCTGGGGAAAGGGCCCCTGCCTTCACAGTGGAGGAGTTGGACAACCTGGTGGCTGGGGTCCTCCCCCAGTACATGCTACTCTATGGGCCTCCAGACAAACAGGTGACTACAATGTGAGCATGATGGATGGGACATGAATGTATGGAGTGGCGTGGATGGAAGATACAGGGGTGGGGGGCAGAGGCCAGCATGTGAGGATGGTCAATGTATGTGTTTCTGGGCCAGGGTGGGAGGTTTGTGGCCATTGAGTAAGAAGAAACAGACGGGGGAGTAAAATCCATTCTTACTTCACTTTTCCTCTAGGTCAGCACCCACCAGAAGAAAGGTATTTGGCATGCCATCGCCAAGGAAATGCAGACTGTGGGGGTCTATCATAGACGGAGCACCCACTGCCGCAAAAGATGGGAGGACCTGCGCCGCTGGAGCAAGAAGACGGCGGAGGCCCAGCTGGGGATGGCCTCCCAACGTGGAAGGGGCGCCCGTCGCACCATGAACCCCCTGATGTACTGGATCCTGGTGGTGGCAGATCCTGAGTTGGATGGGCGCTTGAGGGCATCACAGCAGCCACAAGGGGGTGAGTACAGTCTCATTCAGCTGACTCTGCGTGCTTTATGAGGTTTCTGGGTGGGGGGAAGTGGGCTGTGGGTTCCCCTAGGCCAGGGCAAACGTGCCAGGGTAAATCCATTGTTAGGCAGGCTCAGTGGCACTCCAAACCCAAAAGTGGTAGTGGCCCTCTACACCTAGTCAGGCTCCTGTTGGTTCCAGGTGTGCATAAAATGGGTCTAGGCAGAGTCCCCATGGGCATGTGATTTCCCCTGAACTGTTAGTGCATGGGCTAGTGCATAGGGCTGCTCCCTGTGTGTTGTGTCCGCTAACGGTGTTGTTGTTGCAGGCATTGACCATGTGTCTCTTCTGTCTTTCCTCCCCTTTTTATTTTGTCACCCTGTCCTTGTATGCATTAGCATCATCTGGCGGAGGAGGATTGGCACCGGAGCAGGAGGGAGCTGCAACCCATATGGCCATGGAGGGTGAATGTACGGAGTCTGAAGGCACCAGTGGGATGGAGGGCGAGTGAAGCTCCACAACTAGGACAGGAAGTGACACCAGCGACAGCGAATCCTCCTCTGATGGGAGCTCCCTTGTGGTGGCGGGCACCTCTGTGCCCACCGCATCAACAGGTACAGCTGCCACCCCCCTACCAGCACCACCCTCGAAGCAGCCCCTCAGTGTGTTTCCCGTGCCCGCTCACCCAAGAGGGTGGGCATCTCCTTTGCCCCAGGCACCTCAGGCCCTGCCCCAGTCAGCCCTGCTGCCCTCAGTGAGGAGGCTATTGATCTCCTGAGATCCCTCACTGTTGGGCAATCAACCATTTTGAATGCCATCCAGGGTGTTGAAAGCCATTTGCAGCAAACAAATGCATACCTGGAGGGCATTCATTCTGGTGTGGCAGCCCAACAGAGAGAATTTCAGGCTCTGGCCTCAGCACTGATGGCAACCATTGTCCCTGTGTCCAGCCTCCCCCCTCCAACTTCCACTACCCAGACCCAATCCCCTCTACCTCAGCCTATCCCAAGCACACCATCAGACCAGCATGCACACTCATCAACACACAAGAGTGGACTTGGCAAACATAAGCACCACACATCCCACAGGTACTCACACAAGCACCATCCCCATGCAAACACACCAACATCCACTGCCTCCACTGTGTCGCCCCCAGTCCCCCTCCTCCCTCCCAGTCTCGTCTCCATTCACACCTGCATGCACCACATCCTCAGCTTCTACCTCCATCACCAGCACGCCCATCACCACACACCGCTCACGTGCAATCACCACCCCACTACCATTCACACATCCCCTGTGTCCTCTCCCAGTGTGTCTGTGAGCCATCCTCCCAAACTACACAAACGCAGGCACCCACCCACTCAACAGCCATCCACCTCACAACAGCCTCCAGCCCATGCACCCTCACCCAAACTCAGCAGATGTACACCTCCTACAACCACCACCTCTTCCTCCACTCCCAAACCCCCTCCATCTTCCCGTCCGAGTGTGTCTAAAGAACGTTTCCTGGCTAGCATTGACCTCTTCTCTACAATTCCCCCCCATCCTTCCCCGAGGGCCAGGATATCCCAGCCCAGCACCTCAGTCACGAAATCCTCGAACACTGCGCCCCTGCAAGTCCAGTTACAACGCAGGCGGCACCCATCAGGGCTGCCAGTGTGCCACCTAGTGAGGCCAAGGATCACCCTATTCCGCCACCTGCCAAGGTGAAGAAGGGGCATACATGCCGTAGGGAAAAGCCGCACCAACCACCCAGCAAGGCCTCATCCACGACAAAAGAGGACAGTCCCAAGGTCCCAGCAGCGACTTCCAAGGAGGGAAAGGGACTCAAGGCTAAAGGGAAGTCAGCTCAGGGCACGGAGCCGCCAGGTGAGGGACTGGTGTCACCCCTTCTGCCAAACAGAACAGCAACCTGTACGGAGGTGGCCAATGCCTCAACCACCGTCACCTGCATGTCTGCTGCCTCTGCAACAGTCCCCAGCATCATCCCCAGTGGGCAGCTGTCCGAGGCTGCAGGAGACGTCCTGCTGTGTTCCTCCACAGGTGCTGACACATGCACCACCGGCAGCATCTCCCCCACAGACACCGCCACAACTACCACCACCTGCCCCGCGATGTGCACAGACAGTGCCACCACAGCCGACATGAACATCATTCCCAGTGGGCAGCCGTCCGAGGCTGCCACCATGGAGTATCATGCTACCTGTTACCAGAAAATCTCGTGGCACACACATCCAGGTGAGGGAATGGGAACTGCCACACACCATGTGCAGCACTCTGGGTACCATACCCCCTCCAGAACCAGTGGAGAAAAGCACCCACTATCCCAGTCCTTGGCAGGATGAAGCACTCTGGGCACCATGCCCCCTCCAGAACCAGTGGAGAAAAGCATCCACTACCCCAGTCCTTGGGAGTATGAAGCACTCTGGGCCCCATGCCCCCTCCAGAACCAGTGGAGAAAAGCATCCACTACCCCAGTCCTAGGCAGGATGAAGCACTCTGGGCACAAAGCACCCTCCAGAACCAGCAGAGAAAATCATCCATTACCCCAGTCCTTGGCAGGATGAAGCACTCTGGGTACCATGCCCCCTCCAGAACCAGTGGAGAAAGGCATCCACTACCCCAGTCCTTGGCAGGATAAAGCACTCTGGGCACAAAGCCCCCTCCAGAACCAGTGAAGAAAAGCATCCACTATCCCAGTCCTTGGCAGGATGAAGCACTTTGGGCACCATGCCCTCTCCAGAGCATGTGGGCAAACCACCCACTTGAGAGACTTGTGAGACTGTGGCTTTGCACTTACCAGGACCAATCAGTGGGCAAACCACCCACTTGAGAGACTTGTGAGACTGTGGCTTTGCACTCCCCAGGACCAATCTGTGGGCATGGAGCCCCCTCGTGCAGCAGTGGCGTCGTCCCTTTATCTGGCTGAGGTGACTCCCCTCCCCTTCCCCCTGAGGTGCCTGTTTATTTTCAACCTGATGCCCCTGCAGTGTTCTCTCCATTTTGAGGTAGGCATCATGTGTGGGCTTTGCCCATGCATTTTGGGACCACTGGTCCACGGACAATGAATGGAACACTAATCGGACTTGTGTAGTTGCTGTCCATATTTGTATATTTTGATCTTTTAAAGACCTGTTTCCCTATCTGGATTTTCGATGATTACACTTGTTACAATAATTTCATTTGGTCCTTGCGTTCTTCCAGGGGATGACGGATGTAAATGTACTGTTGATGCATGTATTTGTGTGTATGGTGTTGTGGGTGAGGGTGGGGGTGTTACATATGTGTGTCACTCTGTTTCCCCCCCTCCCCTGTGTGCTAGGTGCAGTACTCACAGTGGTCGTTGCCGCCGTCTTTGATGTTCCTGGTAGAAGAGGAGGTGAACCAACATTGGTAACAGCTGTAACTCAGGCTCCATGGCGTCCTGGTTCCTCGTTGGGTGTCGAGAGGTGAGTGGTTTCCGTTCCACAGACTGTTTCCGCCAGTGTACCAGTGGGGGGTACATTATCTTCCGCCTTTTTGTTGGCAGTTACCGCCCCGGTGTCTGTTTCTACCGCCGTGGCAGTCAGAGTGTTAAAGTGGCTGTCTGTGTTGGCGGTTTCCGCCATGAGTGTGATCCCATTTTTTTTACCGCCAGCCTGTTGGCGGTATTACCACCGCTTTAACACCGACCGCCAGGGTTGTAATGAGGGCCTTAGTTCTGAACAACATGACGATCTAATAAAGCATGATGACAAGTGGCGATTAAGAATTAACACTAATGACCTTAGCTTCTATGAATCTTTTGAGCTTAGTTATACTATACTTTGATTGTCAAGGCTCCAGGCACAACACGATAAGACGATCTTTGATTTATATATTACCCCTGCAAAAATAACTAAGTGGGGGGGGGGCAGAAGGGATGTGCTGTCCGAGATGTCAATGTCCCAAAACGGATCTTGCACATATGTTATCATCTTGTATAAGGCTGGACCCGCTGAAGGGTGAGATCACTGAATTTCTGAGAGAGTGTTGAATCATAATTTAGAACTTACTCTGGGTGTTATGCTCTTAGGAGTACCAGAAACACTGGAAATTACAGTGCGAAGGTCTTTCATCTTTATTGAGATTGCTGTATGTCGTCTTTGTGTAGCCACCGCTTAGTCTGATTCACAGTCCCCATCCTTTGAGCAATTGATGGGATGCCTCCTCTTTTTGTTTAACCTGGAGAGGGCATTGTATTAATGTACGGGAAGGAAGGCCAGGAGTAAGGTGCAGGAAATCTGGGGTCCGTTGGTGGAATGGGTTAACTTTCACCAACCGGCTACAGTTCAAGGTGGTAGCAGGGGAGGGGGAAAGACACCTGTTTTGCATTTATAGGTATTTTTGTGATATCTTTGTGGATATCTCTTCCTACTCAGGTATAATATGAACTTACAGCACCTTAAGCACTTTTAGCGAATGTTGGGCCACAGTAGGTTGAGAGAAGCTGGTAAACATGGCATTAAATGTAGGTGGGAGTTTTTTGGGGACTTTTTATATTTATGATATGTTGAAGGGTCACCATTCTCCATTATTTATCATTGTTTTATGTTCTACTTAAGGCAACATTATAGCATTTGTTTTTGGGATACGTTGGAATGTTAAGCTGGTGTTGCACTTAGGCACTTTTTTCTTGAGATGTTGATTATATATGCATATTTTTACTTCCTCTCGTAGTGTTTATATTTTTTTTACTCTAATTTCTCCAAAACTACTGAAGGAATTTACACCAAATAACACAAAGTATGCTTTGTGGACCAAGAGCTAGCTTTCTGCCAAATGTGGTGTAATTCCGATCAGCAGATAGGGCTGTAGTTGTGTTCCAAAATGTAATACATTTTATTGATGTAGAATGGGGAAAAAGTGTTTTGGGACCACCTGTTTCTCAGCTCGCACTAGACAGATCAGCCCAAAACTTTGAACGCAGCAACTGAACCGGGCAAAGTATGAGTTTTGAAAATTTCTTGAAGATTCATTAAGCAGTGGCAAAGTTATTGGCAAAACAAAAAACACTGTCTATGGAAAAAATGGTCTATGGAAAAAATGGTCCTAACTATAAATACCTGCTGGTGACCACCAGTTGGATATATATATATATATATGCATATCTATATATAAATGCTAATGGTGGGCACCACTTGAGGTCACCATTGGGTAGCTATAATTAATTATAATTAGGTCTACAGTTAGGTCTGCGTCTTTTACATAGAGAATAAGCTTTTTGGCTTGCTAATAACTTTGCCCCATCACAAAAATTTCCAACAAAAGTTCATCCTCAGCTCCTTCCTGGAAAGTTTCAAGGTGATCTATCAAGAGGGGGACGAGAAAAAACAGGGATCCTAAAATGCAACATCCCCATCCATTTTCCATAGACCTCTTTAAGAAGGAAGCTAGATCTTAGTCTGCAGATTGTGCTCTTTATGATTTGATGTAAATTTGATCAGTAGTTTTTGAGGAAATAAGGGAAAATAATAATTGTATATCTGGACGGTTGAATTCACTAGAGTCTTGAGAGACTCTGGCGGCAGCTGCAATTTAAAGACAATGTGTTCTGCTTAGCCCAGGGAGCTTTATTTCCCTTGGGCCATCTCACTACCATAGGAGCCAGAGGGGTGAAGTAGGTGGTTGCCCCAATGCCCACCCAGGGCACCCACCAATTTAAAATGGAGGTCCCAGTGCATGGGGTCCCTCGGGCCAACATAGGCTTGGGAAGTGGGGCCACATGGCCCCCTCACCTTTAAAAAAAACACGGTCCAGGAGGATGGGCTTTTGAGGGCCTTTTTAGGGTTTGGGGGGTCTACACTGCCCCCTCACCTTAATTATTGCATTGGCCTTCTGGGGATGGGGTCCCCAAGGCAAAAAACTGCTCGGGGAGGGGGCTGCACATCCCCTTTCCCCTATTAAATTCATTTAGCCACTGGCAATGGGGTCCCAGTGGGTGAAAACAGCTTGTGGAGGAGAGCCACATGGACCCCTTCCCTTTAAATTAGATAAGGCCTCATGGGATGAGGTCTGCATGGCCTAATGAGGCTCAAGGAGGAGTGAGGCATGGCACCCCTCCCCTTTAAATCTATTTTTACGACCCTGGGTGATGGGGTCCCCAGGGCATGATGAAGCTGGGGGATGGGGACCACACAGCCCCTCTCCCCTTTAAAATAAATACGGCCCTGGGCGATGGCATCCTGGGGCCTCAAGAGGCTTGGGGAGGAGGGCCACATGGCCCTCCTACCCACTTAAACAAAAATCAGCCCTAGGGGATGATGTCCCCGGGGCCTATGACAGCTCGGGAGGGGTAATGTTCGGCCCCCTCTCCTTCTTTATTATATTTGGCCATGGGGATGTGGTCCCTGGGGCTTAATAAGGCTCAGGTGGGCGATTGCATTCCTCCATCATCTTTGATCTTGGTCTGGCAGATGGGATCACTGAGGTCCAAGAAGGCTGTGTGGCTACCAGTTGGCTGTGTCTGGAAGCATGGTAGAAATTTAGAGGTTATTATCTATGATGAATGTGTGACAATAGGAGACACCCACCCTACAGAGACCACGAGGCATGGAGCCCAACTGGCTTAGGGTACCTACTTTGACCTATTAGGGGAAGGTAGTCCTTTTTACTTACACTCACCAGTGGCAGTAGTAGAGGGATCCTATTAGACCAGATGAATGCCCGAGACCTAGTATAGACTTTGTAGAAGCCCAGAAATATGTCAGCACTATAGGGTGGGCACAGATACCATGATACCCCTTAGTGTCTGAAATTAATACTTTTTATTAGTATTTTTATTCATACTGGGATTCCACCAAATAAAGGAACCCTTGTGATTTATCCCAAGGCATTTTTAATCAATTAACTGGATCCAAGAGAAATATCCTGACAAGGAATCTATATGAACTCCTTCAAGGTAGTCCCCCTTGAGGTTGAGTCCGCCCTGGTAGTATTATCTTACCCGGTGGGATGAGGTGGCCAATGATGAAGCATGCCACATTATGTGAGTGAGCCCGCATCATCCAGTTCATGGTATTGCCCTGAGAATGACTAGGCAGGTTCAAGGGGTGGATAGTACTTCTTGGAAATGAGTATTAAAGACAAAATACATAGTATCATATGATCCAATCACCACATCGTAATGTGTTTGTGATGCTTGGCCACCCTCCCATTTGTTATTGTATTTGGCCCCAGGAGTTTGTGGTTCTCAGGCATTTGTAGGCTTGTGAAGGGAGCTGCATGCCCTCCTCCTCTGTTTAATTGTTTGTGGGCCCCAGGGGATGGGGTCCACAAAGACAATGAAGGGTCAGGGAAGAGGTGTACTCACCCCTACCCTTAATGTATATGTTTTGGCCACAAGGCATGGGGACCCTGGGTCCTGAAGGCCAAACCTATGCTGCACATGCCAAAAGTTGTGTCCTGTGTGGGGTTGGCAGCATGCCCTGTGAACAACGCCCCACTGCATATGGCCAAAGGCTGTGTTCAGCATGTGATTGGCCGCTTGCAGGGGAGTTAGAAGCAGGGCCTGGCTGTAACAAAGGCCATGCAGCTAACCCTATGTCATGCACAACTAAATGTTATGTGTGGGGTGGGGTTGGTTGCCTCAGGGTGGTTACCTGCAGGGAATTGAACCCATGGTCTGGCTGTAACCCAAGCCCTGCTGCCAATCCCATGCTGGATGTGACAAAAGGCTGTGTGCAGAATGGGGTTGGCTGCCTCTTGTGGGTGGCCAAAGGGCCTGCCCACAGACGAGGTCCTGTTTTTAACCCCTTGCTGTTTATGGCTAAAGGCCATGTGCAGCCTGGGGTTGGCTTCATGCATGGTAACACAATATTATTTTATGTTAAAAAACCCTACAAATTTACTGAAAAAAAGAAAGGATAAAGTAACGTTATTGCTAGGTGAATATGTCAGTAACAATTAACTTTTTGAACTCAAAAGAAAACAGAAATTCACCAGTGATAGTTTGCATAGCTAACTATAACTTGCGCACCCGCTATGCACTGCCTATGCCCTCACATATTATATCACTTACACATGTTCTATGATATTATTTATGACATCACTGACAACATCACGTATGACATCATCCAATCTTCTTTTTCACACATTACTCTATAAACTAGGATGGAATTAGAGGCCAGAAAGTAAGTACAAAATATATCATAATAATATGAAGCATCATTAATGACATTACAGATACAACTTTCTTAGGTGTAACAAGCATGTGCTACGTATACCATACACATCAGGGGAAGCCTAGTTCACATTAATACTCAACCATAGATATATGGGAAACCGTCATTACACAGAGTATAGTGTTCATAGACAGCCAAGTTCCTCAAGATAATGAACATTTGTTCCAAAATGAAAGCCCTACTATGGACAGCTTTTATCTTTATAAATCCCTCACAGTCACTGAACCTACATTGAGAAATGAAGCTGATATGAGTAGACAAGTGCATACGGTAAACAGGGTTTTGCTCTATAGGGAGCGTTTACTCTGTGCAACACAGCCAGGAGACAGTGAAACTCCAATGAAAAATATACCTCAGAGTATTAAAAAAGGTATCTTCTAAGAACGGTGTAAACTCTATGAAAACATTTGTCCAAAAAGCCCCTATTTGCTTAAACTAACCAAGGTCTGAGGGTGATAAAGATCATTTACCTGCCGCTTTCATACTGTGGTGAAAAGTTTACAGACAGCCATTCTTCTGAAGCAGAACCGGCACATGCACATGGGTCTGTACCTGGTGCACACATTTGTCTATGTTATGTAAAACTTGTCATGCTACAACAATTCTGTCTAATAACTCCACCCTGTTTACAATACTTAGTATCTACTATGTAATATATTTGCCCTGTTGGAAACTTTTTCTGCAGAATCAAAAATCTTGTGTGGTACATACTGGACACACATTGTCAACTGTCATCTACACAGAGTGTTACTCTTAAAAACAAAGATCTATAACATACTCAATACTTCAATACACCTATTATGCACTAGAAGCACATGCGTAAACATTTACACCATTGGTTGGACACAGGCTGTACAAATAAGAAGGAAACAAAATATTGTAGTTACCCGCCACTATGTAAACTATAAAACAAATGAAAGCACACATTGGATGATGTCATCAATGTCATTTGAGATGTTATCAGTGATGTCATACATGTTGTCATAGAAAATGCCTTGAGTGGTGTAATATGTGAGGTCATAAAACCATAAACAGGGCATGGTGGGGGCACAAGTAATAGTTAGGTCTGCAAACTATAAATGGTGAATTTCTGCAGCTTTTCAAGTTCAAAAGGTTAATGTTGTCACTGACACATTCAGCTAACTATAACATTACTTTAACCTCTATTTTCAGAGCTAGATAGATAGATAGATAGATAGATATTTAAAAATTAGGGAGCTGTTTAGAGACTAACAGCCGTATTTATACTTTTTTAGGGCCGCATTTGCGCCGCTTTTTGACGCAAGAACGGCGCAAACTTACAAAATACAATTGTATTTTGTAAGTTTGCGCTGATTGTGCATCAAAAAACGACGCAAATGCGGTGCTAAAAAAGTATAAATATGGGCCTAAGTACATGGGTAGGCTGAGTAACTGAGTAAATAGATGTGGAAAGGGAAAGGTGAAATTATGTCTCCCTCTTTAACTAATTTAGGGCCATATGTACTAAAGCATTTTCCCATAGACACAGAATGGGTAAAATCCTTTGGTACATCTGGCCCCCAGTCCCTTAAAAATCCATATCATAGCAACTGAAAACCCAAAGCTCTTCTCACTAATTTTTAACCCTCTAGTTTCATGCCTGCATTACCATCTTATTGCTTAATTCAGCTCCTATTCCAACAAAATGGCATTTAATAGTGCATCATTTCTATCTTGAGTACAAACTGTGATGCGACCCATAGCTGGAAGTACATTTGTCTCTGCATGTCAGATTGTTTTACAGAAATGGTCAAAGAAGATACTTGAAAACTCATAGAAATTGCAACCACATTTTAGCTTTCTAGAGCACTAACCATAATTTGTATAACAATAGTAAACCCCTCATTTTTTTCATCTACTGCAGTTTCCTCTGTAAGAAAAGCTTACAGTTTATTTTTTAGATCCCCCATGGTGCGCACCTCCACCACCAATCCTTCACAGTTTGTAAACTTGTGCCACAAGCCAATGTTATACACTCTGCTGACGGTGCTTGGCAACAGACCATATATTTACCTGTAGTGATCCACTACAAAGTTAACTGCAACTTGTGTCTCCTCCTAAATGCGATTTCTCTTTCACTTGAATGGGAAGACCTGCATCCTGGAAGCTGGAGCTAGTATGTGGTATAAACAAAGTCATGTAGTAGAGATGGTAAAGAGCTATGCACAGAATGTCTATAGTATTTATATACTTCAAGGCTTAATGTCTTGCAGGTGTGTGATTTTCCTTGGGTAAGTACTGTTTCCCCATTTGCTTCTAATCATACATGTGCTACACATATAATTGGCCCACCTTGTTCATCTCTATTTTAACAGGCAGAATCATGAATTCATACAGCAATCCAAACAGTAACTTTCATCAGGCCCAGGCAATAAATATCTTCTCCATAACACTCCAGTCTATGTGCATACTAAGTTATAAAGATTACCATTCTTAAATAATGAGATTTCACCTGATCTCTGATATTCTCAGTCTAAATCATGTGTAATAAAGCATCACCCATACACATCACATAACATATCAAATTTGGCACTCAATCCCTTTTAAAAATATGCCAAATAAGTGTAATATTAACATACAAGCAATTATCGTAGGGATATGTATGATATTGGTTGCTAATTTAACAAAGCATGCAAAGAATGGACATGAGCAAGCATTAATATTTATGACGACAACAGATCTGTAACCATGATGGGAGATAACCGATGGTACAGCAAGTATATTGTCATGGACTGAGATTGTATGGGAGATGAATGGTGTGAGTTTAGCCTTTAATTTCACCACAATGTTCAGAATCACACATGGAGAAAAATGATAATACCTCATTACCTCTTTGTCGTCCGTAGAAAACAGTGATCTTTCTGCATATCTTCCTTCTTCTAGCCTTCCTTTTGAGCATAAACCATGGCAACATAGCCTGCATAGCCTGCCGCAGATAAAATCTTGTGGGCTTATGGCTACATCAGAATGGGATCAGCTATGCACAAAATGAGTTTCAGCGGTTTGATTAGGTACCCCTCAAGAGTTCAGCATCAGATAATTGTGATGCTCTATCTTTCTCTATTACACTTAGATTTGTGTTCTGTGCAATTCTGTGTATTTATTCAGTGCTTACACATTCTTTTTTAGTAATTGTATCAGGATGTATATGTACATATGTGTGTATTATGTAAGTATATGCGTCAGTATACTAACATTATGCGAACATTCCTATGTGTAATGCAATGCTGTACAGAATGTAAGAAGGCGAGTCCCAATATTCACATGGGTGAGTAGCGTAGTCCTGTGGTGTTGAGATGCAGAGCTCTTTCCTGATTTGGAGCAGGGTTGGGGCAGTAACAATGAAATAATCTTCAAATGTATTCTGTAGTAAAATGTTCCTTCTTGCTTGTTCCTCATTGGTGCACATCCTGGGAACCATGTCCCTTTGTTTTGAATACATGAAATCCATGGTCTAAAGCTCTATTAAAGGACATGCTTTTCCTCTGTTTGCAGACCCCTTTATCCTTTCTTAGAAGGCAAATCTATGCTGGATTTTCTATTGAACTTTACTGAGTTCTTTGTACATATTATTTATATACCTATATGGTAATCTGATTGATGGACCAGTTATGTATTTCTGCGCTTATATTCTTTGAGTAAACTTTTTAACTTTTGCCCTTGTCTATCAATCTTATTGAGAATGATTACTGCTTTATGCAAATGTGCAGAATTTACTAAATAGAGACATGTCCGTTGGGGAGTACCAAAGTCCATACAGGCACTGCATCACTCCTGGTTTGGGTAACAGGTGCCCTTTGGACAAGCACATGAGATGCAGGTTTGCGTGCTGACAAAGAGTAGCTCACGTCTGATTCCAGTTAATATGGTGTGTGAAGCTGTGCCCATAAGTCACTTTGTTGACAGCATTTAGTGAAGCTTCAGATTCTTATAATGGTGTTTGAATATGTACATTCCACTTGAGGTTATTGTTAATGGACAGACCCAAATATGTAAGGACTTTGACTTCTTCAAATCTTGTGGCATTGTTCTGTTTTTTAGGAATCTCATTGTTCTTGTTTTCTGTGAGGTAACTTTAGCTCATTTTCTGGACAGTATTTGTCCACTGCTGTAAGTGCTGTAAGAGGGCAGGGATGTGGAAGCCTTCAGCAGCTGGCATATCTTGGATTGCATTAAGAATTACCCTGTTAAGGTAATTTATATACAGTGAAAATAAAACTGGTGCAAGCTTCCTAAAGCTGTCTCGGGTTAATTGCGAGGGAACATAAGGACTGGAGAAATGTGGTATCAAGGACGGAAGGGGTATCTTGAGTTGAAAGCTGTAACTCTTCTGAGGGTGCACCAAGGTCAAATGCTGAAGACTTAAGAAAATTAAAGTGTCAATGAAAACTTGTGATTTGCAATCTTGTTTGTGAAGTAGAAATTTTTGGCAATGATGTCCCCCTTTGAAAAATCAAGATTTAAGTGTGATTCAGCCAGTGGTAAGATCAGATTCAACATGTCCTTTGCTGAGAGTGGATCTCTCTAAAGTACAGATCTCATACTTTAATTTTTATGTGACTTTATGCTACATCACTTCTTTTGACAGAAATTTCAACAGACGTTCTGTTGTTCTAAGTTCTTTTTCTCAGAATGTTCTTAAAAATTAGAATAGCTAGATATGTATATGTAATGGTTAGGCAGGAAAACCTGGATTTGGACTTGAAGCATCAAGGTATTTTTCTCATTTTCTGTCTCATTGTTATTGAATTACTGCTATTATATGCTTGATAAATTCAATGTTGTGCGATGCTTTAATTCTCCCTTGGAGATTTTGTACATTAATATTACAATTTTTCAAATGATATATTTAAGCTTAACTTTGAGTCTGAAATAAAGCCCTTTGAATTGTATTTGGTTTTTGAGATTTTATTTGTGGCCAACAGGTTGCACTGTAAATTGCATTGAGAGATTTAAGGTATGTCTTCTCACCCCTCGAAAAAGAGAAAGAAAACATTAATCAAACTCCAGATTTAGAAATAGTGACCAGTTCTGGAACAAATGGTAGCAGATATGGATGGCTCCATTTCCAAAATGAGAATAACCATGTCCTGGAGTAGTTAGTCTCTTATGCCCAACCTTAGATGCGCAAATCTAGAATTGGAGGATCATCAAAATCATGGAGACTTGGAAGAGGTTTGTGCTGGCGGCAGACGAGTGAGTATCAACAGGGTTGTGGACTGCAGCAGTTCATATCTAGCTGCGGTGATTATGTGACTTTAAGAGGTGTCTTGTGGAGATGTCTTTGCATGTAGTAGTTGTGGCATAAGATCCTAGGATAGTTTAAAAGGTGTAGAAGACACCATGTTATATTGTCTGCTAAGAGTTTGTGTTCACTGCAAGACATTGTCAACTGCACAGTTAAAATAGGGACTTATTTTGTGTGAAACTGAGGTGATTTAAATAGTGGATCTTAATGTGCAGAGTAAATAATTCCTGATCCAGATGACACCCCACAGGTTGAGATTTCATCAGAAGTGATTGGAAGCATCCCATCCCAGCTTTCTTGTGTGCTTGAAGCAATTCATTATTTAGCAGGCCAGACTAAGGTTATTGTATTGTATTTTTTGCATGTGTGTGATTTTGCAGAGCGAGTGTGCATGCAGATTACAAAGGAAGGAAACTGCTAAGAGGTCTACATCACAGTGTACTGCACTGGTATAGGTTGGTTGGTATAGTACTGCACTGCTATTGATGGATAATATCACAAGGTGCCGTGCTGCGATTGTTGGGTGTGTCGAATCAAGGGACTGTGGATACAGGATTGTTTTGAATTGAATTGAAGCCTCTGAAAATTCTTTAAAAATGAAATCCTTTCAGAGTTCTCCGAGGCGTTTTTAGAGGTTATGCTCATATCCTTAGTAGAAAGGGCGAAGTGGTACCTCCTAAAGGTACACCAGGCCATTATATGTTGATTAACCCCTTCGCTGCAAGGCCTTTTCCCCCTCCTGTGCCAGGCCTTTTTTTTGCCTATTTGGGGCAGTTTGCGCTTAGGCCCTCATAACTTTTTGTCCACATAAGCTAACCAAGCCAAATTTGCGTCCTTTTTTGTCCAACATCCTAGGGATTCTAGAGGTACCCAGATTTTGTGGGTTCCCCTGAAGGAGGCCAAGAAATTGGCCAAAATACAGTGAAAATTTCGTTTTTTTCAAAAAAATTGGAAAAAGTGGCTGCAGAAGAAGGCTTGTGGTTTTTCCCCTGAAAATGGCATCAACAAAGGGTTTGCGGTGCTAAACTCAGCAGCTTCCCAGCTTTCAGGAACAGGCAGACTTGAATAAGAAAACCCAATTTTTCAACACAATTTTGGCATTTTACTGGGACATACCCCAATTTTGCAATTTTTTGTGCTTTCAGCCTCCTTCCAGTCAGGGACAGAAATGGGCATGAAACCAATGCTGGATACCAGAAACCTAAACATTTCTGAAAAGTAGACAAAATTCTGAATTCAGCAAGGGGTCATTTGTGTAGATCCTACAAGGGTTTCCTACAGAAAATAACAACTGAAAAAGAAAAATATTGAAATTGAGGTGAAAAAAACATAAATGTTTCTCTACGTTTTACTCTGTAACTTTTCCTTGCAATGTCAGATTATCGAAAGCAATATACCGTTACGTCTGCTGGACTCCTCTGGTTGCGGGGATATATAGGGCTTGTACGTTCATCAAGAACCCAAGGAACCCAGAGCCAATAAATGAGCTGCACCCTGCACCTTCTGTGGCAGAAAGTTCTGGAATCTGAGAGGAGCCACAAATTTCTTCCGCCCAGCGTTCCCCCAAGTCTCCTGATAAAAATGATACCTCACTTGTGTGGGTAGGCCTAGCGCCCGCGACAGGAAACGCCCCAAAGCGCAACGTGGACACATCCCAATTTTTGGAAGAAAACAGAGGTGTTTTTTGCGAAGTGCCTACCTGTAGATTTTGGCCTCTAGCTCAGCCGGCACCTAGGGAAACCTACCAAACCTGTGCATTTCTGAAAACTAGAGACCTAGGGGAATCCAAGATGGGGTGACTTGCGGGGCTCGGACCAGGTTCTGTTACCCAGAATCCTTTGCAAACCTCAAAATTTGGCTAAAAAAACACATGTTCCTCACATTTCTTTGGCAGAAAGTTCTGGAATCTGAGAGGAGCCACAAATTTCCTTCCACCCAGCGTTCCCCCAAGTCTCCCGATAAAAATGATACCTCACTTGTGTGGGTAAGCCTAGCGCCCGCGACAGGAAACGCCCCAAAGCACAACGTGGACACATCCAAATTTTTGGAAGAAAACAGAGGTGTTTTTTGCGAAGTGCCTACCTGTAGATTTTGGCCTCTAACTCAGCCGGCACCAAGGGAAACCTACCGAACCTGTGCATTTCTGAAAACTAGAGACCTAGGGGAATCCAAGATGGGGTGACTTGCGGGGCTCGGACCAGGTTCTGTTACCCAGAATCCTTTGCAAACCTCAAAATTTGGCTAAAAAAACAAATGTTCCTCACATTTCTGTGGCAGAAAGTTCTGGAATCTGAGAGGCGCCACAAATTTCCTTCCACCCAGCGTTCCCCCAAGTCTCCCGATAAAAATGATACCTCACTTGTGTGGGTAGGCCTAGCGCCCGCGACAGGAAACGCCCCAAAGCGCAACGTGGACACATCCAAATTTTTGGAAGAAAACAGAGGTGTTTTTTGCGAAGTGCCTACCTGTAGATTTTGGCCTCTAGCTCAGCCGGCACCTAGGGAAACCTACCAAACCTGTGCATTTCTGAAAACTAGGGACCTAGGGGAATCCAAGGAGGGGTGACTTGCGGAGCTCGGACCAGGTTCTGTTACCCAGAATCCTTTGCAAACCTCAAAATTTGGCTAAAAAAACACATGTTCCTCACATTTCTGTGGCAGAAAGTTCTGGAATCTGAGAGGAGCCACAAATTTCCTTCCACCCAGCGTTCCCCCAAGTCTCCCGATAAAAATGATACCTCACTTGTGTGGGTAGGCCTAGCGCCCGTGACAGGAAACGCCCCAAAGCGCAACGTGGACACATCCCAATTTTTGGAAGAAAACAGAGGTGTTTTTTGCGAAGTGCTTCCCTGTAGATTTTGGCCTCTAGCTCAGCCGGCACCTAGGGAAACCTACCAAACCTGTGCATTTCTGAAAACTAGGGACCTAGGGGAATCCAAGGAGGGGTGACTTGCGGAGCTCGGACCAGGTTCTGTTACCCAGAATCCTTTGCAAACCTCAAAATTTGGCTAAAAAAACACATGTTCCTCACATTTCTGTGGCAGAAAGTTCTGGAATCTGAAAGGAGCCACAAATTTCCTTCCACCCAGCGTTCCCCCAAGTCTCCCGATAAAAATGATACCTCACTTGTGTGGGTAGGCCTAGCGCCCGCGACAGGAAACGCCCCAAAGCGCAACGTGGACACATCCAAATTTTGGAAGAAAACAGAGGTGTTTTTTGCAAAGTGCCTACCTGTAGATTTTGGCCTCTAACTCAGCCGGCACCAAGGGAAACCTACCGAACCTGTGCATTTCTGAAAACTAGAGACCTAGGGGAATCCAAGATGGGGTGACTTGCGGGGCTCGGACCAGGTTCTGTTACCCAGAATCCTTTGCAAACCTCAAAATTTGGCTAAAAAAACACATGTTCCTCACATTTCTTTGGCAGAAAGTTCTGGAATCTGAGAGGAGCCACAAATTTCCTTCCACCCAGCGTTCCCCCAAGTCTCCCGATAAAAATGATACCTCACTTGTGTGGGTAGGCCTAGCGCCCGCGACAGGAAACGCCCCAAAGCGCAACGTGGACACATCCAAATTTTTGGAAGAAAACAGAGGTGTTTTTTGCGAAGTGCCTACCTGTAGATTTTGGCCTCTAGCTCAGCCGGCACCTAGGGAAACCTACCAAACCTGTGCATTTCTGAAAACTAGAGACGTAGGGGAATCCAAGGAGGGGTGACTTGAGGGGCTCGGACCAGGTTCTGTTACCCAGAATCCTTTGCAAACCTCAAAATGTGGCTAAAAAAACACATGTTCCTCACATTTCTGTGGCAGAAAGTTCTGGAATCTGAGAGGAGCCACAAATTTCCTTCCACCCAGCGTTCCCCCAAGTCTCCCGATAAAAATGATACCTCACTTGTGTGGGTAGGCCTAGCGCCCGTGACAGGAAACGCCCCAAAGCGCAACGTGGACACATCCCAATTTTTGGAAGAAAACAGAGGTGTTTTTTGCGAAGTGCTTCCCTGTAGATTTTGGCCTCTAGCTCAGCCGGCACCTAGGGAAACCTACCGAACCTGTGCATTTCTGAAAACTAGGGACCTAGGGGAATCCAAGGAGGGGTGACTTGCGGAGCTCGGACCAGGTTCTGTTACCCAGAATCCTTTGCAAACCTCAAAATTTGGCTAAAAAAACACATGTTCCTCACATTTCTGTGGCAGAAAGTTCTGGAATCTGAAAGGAGCCACAAATTTCCTTCCACCCAGCGTTCCCCCAAGTCTCCCGATAAAAATGATACCTCACTTGTGTGGGTAGGCCTAGCGCCCGCGACAGGAAACGCCCCAAAGCGCAACGTGGACACATCCAAATTTTGGAAGAAAACAGAGGTGTTTTTTGCAAAGTGCCTACCTGTAGATTTTGGCCTCTAACTCAGCCGGCACCAAGGGAAACCTACCGAACCTGTGCATTTCTGAAAACTAGAGACCTAGGGGAATCCAAGATGGGGTGACTTGCGGGGCTCGGACCAGGTTCTGTTACCCAGAATCCTTTGCAAACCTCAAAATTTGGCTAAAAAAACACATGTTCCTCACATTTCTTTGGCAGAAAGTTCTGGAATCTGAGAGGAGCCACAAATTTCCTTCCACCCAGCGTTCCCCCAAGTCTCCCGATAAAAATGATACCTCACTTGTGTGGGTAGGCCTAGCGCCCGCGACAGGAAACGCCCCAAAGCGCAAGGTGGACACATCCAAATTTTTGGAAGAAAACAGAGGTGTTTTTTGCGAAGTGCCTACCTGTAGATTTTGGCCTCTAACTCAGCCGGCACCAAGGGAAACCTACCGAACCTGTGCATTTCTGAAAACTAGAGACCTAGGGGAATCCAAGATGGGGTGACTTGCGGGGCTCGGACCAGGTTCTGTTACCCAGAATCCTTTGCAAACCTCAAAATTTGGCTAAAAAAACACATGTTCCTCACATTTCTGTGGCAGAAAGTTCTGGAATCTGAGAGGCGCCACAAATTTCCTTCCACCCAGCGTTCCCCCAAGTCTCCCGATAAAAATGATACCTCACTTGTGTGGGTAGGCCTAGCGCCCGCGACAGGAAACGCCCCAAAGCGCAACGTGGACACATCCAAATTTTTGGAAGAAAACAGAGGTGTTTTTTGCGAAGTGCCTACCTGTAGATTTTGGCCTCTAGCTCAGCCGGCACATAGGGAAACCTACCAAACCTGTGCATTTCTGAAAACTAGAGACGTAGGGGAATCCAAGGAGGGGTGACTTGAGGGGCTCGGACCAGGTTCTGTTACCCAGAATCCTTTGCAAACCTCAAAATGTGGCTAAAAAAACACATGTTCCTCACATTTCTGTGGCAGAAAGTTCTGGAATCTGAGAGGAGCCACAAATTTCCTTCCACCCAGCGTTCCCCCAAGTCTCCCGATAAAAATTATACCTCACTTGTGTGGGTAGGCCTAGCGCCCGTGACAGGAAACGCCCCAAAGCGCAACGTGGACACATCCCAATTTTTGGAAGAAAACAGAGGTGTTTTTTGCGAAGTGCTTCCCTGTAGATTTTGGCCTCTAGCTCAGCCGGCACCTAGGGAAACCTACCGAACCTGTGCATTTCTGAAAACTAGGGACCTAGGGGAATCCAAGGAGGGGTGACTTGCGGAGCTCGGACCAGGTTCTGTTACCCAGAATCCTTTGCAAACCTCAAAATTTGGCTAAAAAAACACATGTTCCTCACATTTCTGTGGCAGAAAGTTCTGGAATCTGAAAGGAGCCACAAATTTCCTTCCACCCAGCGTTCCCCCAAGTCTCCCGATAAAAATGATACCTCACTTGTGTGGGTAGGCCTAGCGCCCGCGACAGGAAACGCCCCAAAGCGCAAGGTGGACACATCCAAATTTTTGGAAGAAAACAGAGGTGTTTTTTGCGAAGTGCCTACCTGTAGATTTTGGCCTCTAACTCAGCCGGCACCAAGGGAAACCTACCGAACCTGTGCATTTCTGAAAACTAGAGACCTAGGGGAATCCAAGATGGGGTGACTTGCGGGGCTCGGACCAGGTTCTGTTACCCAGAATCCTTTGCAAACCTCAAAATTTGGCTAAAAAAACACATGTTCCTCACATTTCTGTGGCAGAAAGTTCTGGAATCTGAGAGGCGCCACAAATTTCCTTCCACCCAGCGTTCCCCCAAGTCTCCCGATAAAAATGATACCTCACTTGTGTGGGTAGGCCTAGCGCCCGCGACAGGAAACGCCCCAAAGCGCAACGTGGACACATCCAAATTTTTGGAAGAAAACAGAGGTGTTTTTTGCGAAGTGCCTACCTGTAGATTTTGGCCTCTAGCTCAGCCGGCACCTAGGGAAACCTACCAAACCTGTGCATTTCTGAAAACTAGAGAAGTAGGGGAATCCAAGGAGGGGTGACTTGAGGGGCTCGGACCAGGTTCTGTTACCCAGAATCCTTTGCAAACCTCAAAATGTGGCTAAAAAAACACATGTTCCTCACATTTCTGTGGCAGAAAGTTCTGGAATCTGAGAGGAGCCACAAATTTCCTTCCACCCAGCGTTCCCCCAAGTCTCCCGATAAAAATGATACCTCACTTGTGTGGGTAGGCCTAGCGCCCGCGACAGGAAACGCCCCAAAGCGCAAGGTGGACACATCCAAATTTTTGGAAGAAAACAGAGGTGTTTTTTGCGAAGTGCCTACCTGTAGATTTTGGCCTCTAACTCAGCCGGCACCAAGGGAAACCTACCGAACCTGTGCATTTCTGAAAACTAGAGACCTAGGGGAATCCAAGATGGGGTGACTTGCGGGGCTCGGACCAGGTTCTGTTACCCAGAATCCTTTGCAAACCTCAAAATTTGGCTAAAAAAACACATGTTCCTCACATTTCTGTGGCAGAAAGTTCTGGAATCTGAGAGGCGCCACAAATTTCCTTCCACCCAGCGTTCCCCCAAGTCTCCCGATAAAAATGATACCTCACTTGTGTGGGTAGGCCTAGCGCCCGCGACAGGAAACGCCCCAAAGCGCAACGTGGACACATCCAAATTTTTGGAAGAAAACAGAGGTGTTTTTTGCGAAGTGCCTACCTGTAGATTTTGGCCTCTAGCTCAGCCGGCACATAGGGAAACCTACCAAACCTGTGCATTTCTGAAAACTAGAGACGTAGGGGAATCCAAGGAGGGGTGACTTGAGGGGCTCGGACCAGGTTCTGTTACCCAGAATCCTTTGCAAACCTCAAAATGTGGCTAAAAAAACACATGTTCCTCACATTTCTGTGGCAGAAAGTTCTGGAATCTGAGAGGAGCCACAAATTTCCTTCCACCCAGCGTTCCCCCAAGTCTCCCGATAAAAATTATACCTCACTTGTGTGGGTAGGCCTAGCGCCCGTGACAGGAAACGCCCCAAAGCGCAACGTGGACACATCCCAATTTTTGGAAGAAAACAGAGGTGTTTTTTGCGAAGTGCTTCCCTGTAGATTTTGGCCTCTAGCTCAGCCGGCACCTAGGGAAACCTACCGAACCTGTGCATTTCTGAAAACTAGGGACCTAGGGGAATCCAAGGAGGGGTGACTTGCGGAGCTCGGACCAGGTTCTGTTACCCAGAATCCTTTGCAAACCTCAAAATTTGGCTAAAAAAACACATGTTCCTCACATTTCTGTGGCAGAAAGTTCTGGAATCTGAAAGGAGCCACAAATTTCCTTCCACCCAGCGTTCCCCCAAGTCTCCCGATAAAAATGATACCTCACTTGTGTGGGTAGGCCTAGCGCCCGCGACAGGAAACGCCCCAAAGCGCAACGTGGACACATCCAAATTTTGGAAGAAAACAGAGGTGTTTTTTGCAAAGTGCCTACCTGTAGATTTTGGCCTCTAACTCAGCCGGCACCAAGGGAAACCTACCGAACCTGTGCATTTCTGAAAACTAGAGACCTAGGGGAATCCAAGATGGGGTGACTTGCGGGGCTCGGACCAGGTTCTGTTACCCAGAATCCTTTGCAAACCTCAAAATTTGGCTAAAAAAACACATGTTCCTCACATTTCTGTGGCAGAAAGTTCTGGAATCTGAGAGGCGCCACAAATTTCCTTCCACCCAGCGTTCCCCCAAGTCTCCCGATAAAAATGATACCTCACTTGTGTGGGTAGGCCTAGCGCCCGCGACAGGAAACGCCCCAAAGCGCAACGTGGACACATCCAAATTTTTGGAAGAAAACAGAGGTGTTTTTTGCGAAGTGCCTACCTGTAGATTTTGGCCTCTAGCTCAGCCGGCACCTAGGGAAACCTACCAAACCTGTGCATTTCTGAAAACTAGAGACGTAGGGGAATCCAAGGAGGGGTGACTTGAGGGGCTCGGACCAGGTTCTGTTACCCAGAATCCTTTGCAAACCTCAAAATGTGGCTAAAAAAACACATGTTCCTCACATTTCTGTGGCAGAAAGTTCTGGAATCTGAGAGGAGCCACAAATTTCCTTCCACCCAGCGTTCCCCCAAGTCTCCCGATAAAAATTATACCTCACTTGTGTGGGTAGGCCTAGCGCCCGTGACAGGAAACGCCCCAAAGCGCAACGTGGACACATCCCAATTTTTGGAAGAAAACAGAGGTGTTTTTTGCGAAGTGCTTCCCTGTAGATTTTGGCCTCTAGCTCAGCCGGCACCTAGGGAAACCTACCGAACCTGTGCATTTCTGAAAACTAGGGACCTAGGGGAATCCAAGGAGGGGTGACTTGCGGAGCTCGGACCAGGTTCTGTTACCCAGAATCCTTTGCAAACCTCAAAATTTGGCTAAAAAAACACATGTTCCTCACATTTCTGTGGCAGAAAGTTCTGGAATCTGAAAGGAGCCACAAATTTCCTTCCACCCAGCGTTCCCCCAAGTCTCCCGATAAAAATGATACCTCACTTGTGTGGGTAGGCCTAGTGCCCGCGACAGGAAACGCCCCAAAGCGCAACGTGGACACATCCAAATTTTGGAAGAAAACAGAGGTGTTTTTTGCAAAGTGCCTACCTGTAGATTTTGGCCTCTAACTCAGCCGGCACCAAGGGAAACCTACCGAACCTGTGCATTTCTGAAAACTAGAGACCTAGGGGAATCCAAGATGGGGTGACTTGCGGGGCTCGGACCAGGTTCTGTTACCCAGAATCCTTTGCAAACCTCAAAATTTGGCTAAAAAAACACATGTTCCTCACATTTCTTTGGCAGAAAGTTCTGGAATCTGAGAGGAGCCACAAATGTCCTTCCACCCAGCGTTCCCCCAAGTCTCCCGATAAAAATGATACCTCACTTGTGTGGGTAGGCCTAGCGCCCGCGACAGGAAACGCCCCAAAGCGCAAGGTGGACACATCCAAATTTTTGGAAGAAAACAGAGGTGTTTTTTGCGAAGTGCCTACCTGTAGATTTTGGCCTCTAACTCAGCCGGCACCAAGGGAAACCTACCGAACCTGTGCATTTCTGAAAACTAGAGACCTAGGGGAATCCAAGATGGGGTGACTTGCGGGGCTCGGACCAGGTTCTGTTACCCAGAATCCTTTGCAAACCTCAAAATTTGGCTAAAAAAACACATGTTCCTCACATTTCTGTGGCAGAAAGTTCTGGAATCTGAGAGGCGCCACAAATTTCCTTCCACCCAGCGTTCCCCCAAGTCTCCCGATAAAAATGATACCTCACTTGTGTGGGTAGGCCTAGCGCCCGCGACAGGAAACGCCCCAAAGCGCAACGTGGACACATCCAAATTTTTGGAAGAAAACAGAGGTGTTTTTTGCGAAGTGCCTATCTGTAGATTTTGGCCTCTAGCTCAGCCGGCACCTAGGGAAACCTACAAAACCTGTGCATTTCTGAAAACTAGAGACCTAGGGGAATCCAAGATGGGGTGACTTGCGGGGCTCGGACCAGGTTCTGTTACCCAGAATCCTTTGCAAACCTCAAAATTTGGCTAAAAAAACACATGTTCCTCACATTTCTGTGGCAGAAAGTTCTGGAATCTGAGAGGAGCCACAAACTTCCTTCCACCCAGCGTTCCCCCAAGTCTCCCGATAAAAATGATACCTCACTTGTGTGGGTAGGCCTAGCGCCCGCGACAGGAAACGCCCCAATGCGCAACGTGGACACATCCAAATATTTGGAAGTAAACAGAGGTGTTTTTTGCGAAGTGCCTACCTGTAGATTTTGGCCTCTAGCTCAGCCGGCACCTAGGGAAACCTACCAAACCTGTGCATTTCTGAAAACTAGAGACCTAGGGGAATCCAAGGAGGGGTGACTGGCAGGGCTCGGACCAGGTTCTGTTACCCAGAATCCTTTGCAAACCTCAAAATTTGGCTAAAAAAACACATGTTCCTCACATTTCTGTGGCAGAAAGTTCTGGAATCTGAGAGGAGCCATAAATTTCCTTCCACCCAGCGTTCCCCCAAGTCTCCCGATAAAAATGATACCTCACTTGTGTGGGTAGGCCTAGCGCCCGCTACAGGAAACGCCCCAAAGCGCAACGTGGACACATCCAAATATTTGGAAGAAAACAGAGGTGTTTTTTGCGAACTACCTACCTGTAGATTTTGGCCTCTAGCTCAGCCGGCACCTAGGGAAACCTACCAACCCTGTGCATATCTGAAAACTAGAGACCTAGGGGAATCCAAGGAGGGGTGACTTGCGGGGCTCGGACCAGGTTCTGTTACCCAGAATCCTTTGCAAACCTCAAAATTTGGCTAAAAAAACACATGTTCCTCACATTTCTGTGGCAAAAAGTTCTGGAATCTGAGAGGAGCCACAAATTTCCTTCCACCCAGCGTTCCCCCAAGTCTCCCGATAAAAATGATACCTCACTTGTGTGGGTAGGCCTAGCGCCCGCTACAGGAAACGCCCCAAAGCGCAACGTGGACACATCCAAATATTTGGAAGAAAACAGAGGTGTTTTTTGCGAAGTGCCTACCTGTAGATTTTGGCCTCTAGCTCAGCCAGCACCTAGGGAAACCTACCAAACCTGTGCATTTCTGAAAACTAGAGACCTAGGGGAATCCAAGGAGGGGTGACTTGCGGGGCTCGGACCAGGTTGTGTTACCCAGAATCCTTTGCAAACCTCAAAATTTGGCTAAAAAAACACATGTTCCTTACATTTCTGTGCCAGAAAGTTCTGGAATCTGAGAGGAGCCACAAATTTCCTTCCACCCAGCGTTCCCCCAAGTCTCCCGATAAAAATGATACCTGACTTGTGTGGGTAGGCCTAGCGCCCGCTACAGGAAACGCCCCAAAGCGCAACGTGGACACATCCAAATATTTGGAAGAAAACAGAGGTGTTTTTTGCGAAGTGCCTACCTGTAGATTTTTACCTCTAGCTCAGCCAGCACCTAGGGAAACCTACCAAACCTGTGCATTTCTGAAAACTAGAGACCTAGGGGAATCCAAGGAGGGGTGACTTGCGGGGCTCGGACCAGGTTCTGTTACCCAGAATCCTATGCAAACCTCAAAATTTGGCTAAAAAAACACATGTTCCTCACATTTCTGTGGCAGAAAGTTCTGGAATCTGAGAGGAGCCACAAATTTCCTTCCACCCAGCGTTCCCCCAAGTCTCCCGATAAAAATGATACCTCACTTGTGTGGGTAGGCCTAGCGCCCGCTACAGGAAACGCCCCAAAGCGCAACGTGGACACATCCAAATATTTGGAAGAAAACAGAGGTGTTTTTTGCGAAGTGCCTACCTGTAGATTTTGGCCTCTAGCTCAGCCAGCACCTAGGGAAACCTACCAAACCTGTGCATTTCTGAAAACTAGAGACCTAGGGGAATCCAAGGAGGGGTGACTTGCGGGGCTCGGACCAGGTTCTGTTACCCAGAATCCTTTGCAAACCTCAAAATGTGGCTAAAAAAACACATGTTCCTCACATTTCTGTGCCAGAAAGTTCTGGAATCTGAGAGGAGCCACAAATTTCCTTCCACCCAGCGTTCCCCCAAGTCTCCCGATAAAAATGATACCTCACTTGTGTGGGTAGGCCTAGCGCCCGCTACAGGAAAAGCGCAACGTGGACACATCCAAATATTTGGAAGAAAACAGAGGTGTTTTTTGCAAAGTGCCTACCTGTAGATTTTGGCCTCTAGCTCAGCCGGCACCTAGGGAAACCTACCAAACCTGTCCATTTCTGAAAAGTAGAGACCTAGGGGAATCCAAGGAGGTGTGACTTGCGGGGCTCGGACCAGGTTCTGTTACCCAGAATCCTATGCAAACCTCAAAATTTGGTTAAAAAAACACATGTTCCTCACATTTCTGTGGCAGAAAGTTCTGGAATCTGAGAGGAGCCACAAATTTCCTTCCACCCAGCGTTCCCCCAAGTCTCCCGATAAAAATGATACCTCACTTGTGTGGGTAGGCCTAGCGCCCGCTACAGGAAACGCCCCAAAGCGCAACGTGGACACATCCAAATATTTGGAAGAAAACAGAGGTGTTTTTTGCGAACTACCTACCTGTAGATTTTGGCCTCTAGCTCAGCCGGCACCTAGGGAAACCTACCAAACCTGTGCATTTCTGAAAACTAGAGACCTAGGGGAATCCAAGGAGGGGTGACTTGCGGGGCTCGGACCAGGTTCTGTTACCCAGAATCCTTTGCAAACCTCAAAATTTGGTTAAAAAAACACATGTTCCTCACATTTCTGTGGCAGAAAGTTCTGGAATCTGAGAGGAGCCACAAATTTCCTTCCACCCAGCGTTCCCCCAAGTCTCCCGATAAAAATGATACCTCACTTGTGTGGGTAGGCCTAGCGCCCGCTACAGGAAACGTCCCAAAGCGCAACGTGGACACATCCAAATATTTGGAAGAAAACAGAGGTGTTTTTTGCGTAGTGCCTACCTGTAGATTTTGGCCTCTAGCTCAGCCAGCACCTAGGGAAACCTACCAAACCTGTGCATTTCTGAAAACTAGAGACCTAGGGGAATCCAAGGAGGGGTGACTTGCGGGGCTCGGACCAGGTTCTGTTACCCAGAATCCTTTGCAAACCTCAAAATTTGGCTAAAAAAACACATGTTCCTCACATTTCTGTGCCAGAAAGTTCTGGAATCTGAGAGGAGCCACAAATTTCCTTCCACCCAGCGTTCCCCCAAGTCTCCCGATAAAAATGATACCTCACTTGTGTGGGTAGGCCTAGCGCCCGCTACAGGAAAAGCGCAACGTGGACACATCCAAATATTTGGAAGAAAACAGAGGTGTTTTTTGCGAAGTGCCTACCTGTAGATTTTGGCCTCTAGCTCAGCCGGCACCTAGGGAAACCTACCAAACCTGTGCATTTCTGAAAACTAGAGACCTAGGGGAATCCAAGGAGGGGTGACTTGCGGGGCTCGGACCAGGTTCTGTTACCCAGAATCCTTTGCAAACCTCAAAATTTGGCTAAAAAAACACATGTTCCTCACATTTCTTTGGTAGAAAGTTCTGGAATCTGAGAGGAGCCACAAATTTCCTTCCACCCAGCGTTCCCCCAAGTCTCCCGATAAAAATGATACCTCACTTGTGTGGGTAGGCCTAGCGCCCGCTACAGGAAACGCCCCAAAGTGCAACGTGGACACATCCAAATATTTGGAAGAAAACAGAGGTGTTTTTTACGAAGTGCCTACCTGTAGATTTTGGCCTCTAGCTCAGCCAGCACCTAGGGAAACCTACCAAACCTGTGCATTTCTGAAAACTAGAGACCTAGGAGAATCCAAGGAGGGGTGACTTGCGGGGCTCGGACCAGGTTCTGTTACCCAGAATCCTTTGCAAACCTCAAAATTTGGCTAAAAAAACACATGTTCCTCACATTTCTGTGCCAGAAAGTTCTGGAATCTGAGAGGAGCCACAAATTTCCTTCCACCCAGCGTTCCCCCAAGTCTCCCGATAAAAATGATACCTCACTTGTGTGGGTAGGGCTAGCGCCCGCTACAGGAAAAGCGCAACGTGGACACATCCAAATATTTGGAAGAAAACAGAGGTGTTTTTTGCGAAGTGCCTACCTGTAGATTTTGGCCTCTAGCTCAGCCAGCACCTAGGGAAACCTACCAAACCTGTGCATTTCTGAAAACTAGAGACCTAGGGGAATCCAAGGAGGGGTGACTTGCGGGGCTCGGACCAGGTTCTGTTACCCAGAATCCTTTGCAAACCTCAAAATTTGGCTAAAAAAACACATGTTCCTCACATTTCTGTGCCAGAAAGTTCTGGAATCTGAGAGGAGCCACAAATTTCCTTCCACCCAGCGTTCCCCCAAGTCTCCCGATAAAAATGATACCTCACTTGTGTGGGTAAGCCTAGCGCCCGCTACAGGAAAAGCGCAACGTGGACACATTCAAATATTTGGAAGAAAACAGAGGTGTTTTTTGCGAAGTGCCTACCTGTAGATTTTGGCCTCTAGCTCAGCCGGCACCTAGGGAAACCTACCAAACCTGTGTATTTCTGAAAACTAGAGACCTAGGGGAATCCAAGGAGGGGTGACTTGCGGGGCTCGGACCAGGTTCTGTTACCCAGAATCCTTTGCAAACCTCAAAATTTGGCTAAAAAAACACATGTTCCTCACATTTCTTTGGTAGAAAGTTCTGGAATCTGAGAGGAGCCACAAATTTCCTTCCACCCAGCGTTCCCCCAAGTCTCCCGATAAAAATGATACCTCACTTGTGTGGGTAGGCCTAGCGCCCGCTACAGGAAACGCCCCAAAGTGCAACGTGGACACATCCAAATATTTGGAAGAAAACAGAGGTGTTTTTTACGAAGTGCCTACCTGTAGATTTTGGCCTCTAGCTCAGCCAGCACCTAGGGAAACCTACCAAACCTGTGCATTTCTGAAAACTAGAGACCTAGGAGAATCCAAGGAGGGGTGACTTGCGGGGCTCGGACCAGGTTCTGTTACCCAGAATCCTTTGCAAACCTCAAAATTTGGCTAAAAAAACACATGTTCCTCACATTTCTGTGCCAGAAAGTTCTGGAATCTGAGAGGAGCCACAAATTTCCTTCCACCCAGCGTTCCCCCAAGTCTCCCGATAAAAATGATACCTCACTTGTGTGGGTAGGGCTAGCGCCCGCTACAGGAAAAGCGCAACGTGGACACATCCAAATATTTGGAAGAAAACAGAGGTGTTTTTTGCGAAGTGCCTACCTGTAGATTTTGGCCTCTAGCTCAGCCGGCACCTAGGGAAACCTACCAAACCTGTGCATTTCTGAAAACTAGAGACCTAGGGGAATCCAAGGAGGTGTGACTTGCGGGGCTCGGACCAGGTTCTGTTACCCAGAATCCTATGCAAACCTCAAAATTTGGTTAAAAAAACACATGTTCCTCACATTTCTGTGGCAGAAAGTTCTGGAATCTGAGAGGAGCCACAAATTTCCTTCCACCCAGCGTTCCCCCAAGTCTCCCGATAAAAATGATACCTCACTTGTGTGGGTAGGCCTAGCGCCCGCTACAGGAAACGCCCCAAAGCGCAACGTGGACACATCCAAATATTTGGAAGAAAACAGAGGTGTTTTTTGCGAACTACCTACCTGTAGATTTTGGCCTCTAGCTCAGCCGGCACCTAGGGAAACCTACCAAACCTGTGCATTTCTGAAAACTAGAGACCTAGGGGAATCCAAGGAGGGGTGACTTGCGGGGCTCGGACCAGGTTCTGTTACCCAGAATCCTTTGCAAACCTCAAAATTTGGCTAAAAAAACACATGTTCCTCACATTTCTGTGGCAAAAAGTTCTGGAATCTGAGAGGAGCCACAAATTTCCTTCCACCCAGCGTTCCCCCAAGTCTCCCGATAAAAATGATACCTCACTTGTGTGGGTAGGCCTAGCGCCCGCTACAGGAAACGCCCCAAAGCGCAACGTGGACACATCCAAATATTTGGAAGAAAACAGAGGTGTTTTTTGCGAACTACCTACCTGTAGATTTTGGCCTCTAGCTCAGCCGGCACCTAGGGAAACCTACCAACCCTGTGCATTTCTGAAAACTAGAGACCTAGGGGAATCCAAGGAGGGGTGACTTGCGGGGCTCGGACCAGGTTCTGTTACCCAGAATCCTTTGCAAACCTCAAAATTTTGCTAAAAAAACACATGTTCCTCACATTTCTGTGGCAAAAAGTTCTGGAATCTGAGAGGAGCCACAAATTTCCTTCCACCCAGCGTTCCCCCAAGTCTCCCGATAAAAATGATACCTCACTTGTGTGGGTAGGCCTAGCGCCCGCTACAGGAAACGCCCCAAAGCGCAACGTGGACACATCCAAATATTTGGAAGAAAACAGAGGTGTTTTTTGCGAAGTGCCTACCTGTAGATTTTGGCCTCTAGCTCAGCCAGCACCTAGGGAAACCTACCAAACCTGTGCATTTCTGAAAACTAGAGACCTAGGGGAATCCAAGGAGGGGTGACTTGCGGGGCTCGGACCAGGTTGTGTTACCCAGAATCCTTTGCAAACCTCAAAATTTGGCTAAAAAAACACATGTTCCTTACATTTCTGTGCCAGAAAGTTCTGGAATCTGAGAGGAGCCACAAATTTCCTTCCACCCAGCGTTCTCCCAAGTCTCCCGATAAAAATGATACCTCACTTGTGTGGGTAGGCCTAGCGCCCGCTACAGGAAACGCCCCAAAGCGCAACGTGGACACATCCAAATATTTGGAAGAAAACAGAGGTGTTTTTTGCGAAGTGCCTACCTGTAGGTTTTGGCCTCTAGCTCAGCCAGCACCTAGGGAAACCTACCAAACCTGTGCATTTCTGAAAACTAGAGACCTAGGGGAATCCAAGGAGGGGTGACTTGCGGGGCTCGGACCAGGTTCTGTTACCCAGAATCCTTTGCAAACCTCACAATTTGGTTAAAAAAACACATGTTCCTCACATTTCTGTGCCAGAAAGTTCTGGAATCTGAGAGGAGCCACAAATTTCCTTCCACCCAGCGTTCCCCCAAGTCTCCCGATAAAAATGATACCTCACTTGTGTGGGTAGGCCTAGCGCCCGCTACAGGAAAAGCGCAACGTGGACACATCCAAATATTTGGAAGAAAACAGAGGTGTTTTTTGCGAAGTGCCTACCTGTAGATTTTGGCCTCTAGCTCAGCCGGCACCAAGGGAAACCTACCAAACCTGTGCATTTCTGAAAACTAGAGACCTAGGGGAATCCAAGGAGGGGTGACTTGCGGGGCTCGGACCAGGTTCTGTTACCCAGAATCCTTTGCAAACCTCAAAATTTGGCTAAAAAAACACATGTTCCTCACATTTCTGTGGCAGAAAGTTCTGGAATCTGAGAGGAGCCACAAATTTCCTTCCACCCAGCGTTCCCCCAAGTCTCCCGATAAAAATGATACTCACTTGTGTGGGTAGGCCTAGCGCCCGCTACAGGAAACGCCCCAAAGCTCAACGTGGACACATCCAAATATTTGGAAGAAAACAGAGGTGTTTTTTGCGAAGTGCCTACCTGTAGATTTTGGCCTCTAGCTCAGCCGGCACCTAGGGAAACCTACCAAACCTGTGCATTTCTGAAAACTAGAGACCTAGGGGAATCCAAGGAGGTGTGACTTGCGGGGCTCGGACCAGGTTCTGTTACCCAAAATCCTATGCAAACCTCAAAATTTGGTTAAAAAAACACATGTTCCTCATATTTCTGTGGCAGAAAGTTCTGGAATCTGAGAGGAGCCACAAATTTCCTTCCACCCAGCGTTCCCCCAAGTCTCCCGATAAAAATGATACCTCACTTGTGTGGGTAGGCCTAGCGCCCGCTACAGGAAACGCCCCAAAGCGCAACGTGGACACAATCAAATATTTGGAAGAAAACAGAGGTGTTTTTTGCTAAATGCCTACCTGTAGATTTTGGCCTCTAGCTCAGCCGGCACCTAGGGAAACCTACCAAACCTGTGCATTTCTGAAAACTAGAGACCTAGGGGAATCCAAGGAGGGGTGACTTGCGGGGCTCGGACCAGGTTCTGTTACCCAGAATCCTTTGCAAACCTCAAAATTTGGCTAAAAAAACACATGTTCCTCACATTTCTGTGCCAGAAAGTTCTGGAATCTGAGAGGAGCCACAAATTTCCTTCCACCCAGCGTTCCCCCAAGTCTCCCGATAAAAATGATACCTCACTTGTGTGGGTAGGCCTAGCGCCCGCTACAGGAAAAGCGCAACGTGGACACATCCAAATATTTGGAAGAAAACAGAGGTGTTTTTTGCGAAGTGCCTACCTGTAGATTTTGGCCTCTAGCTCAGCCGGCACCTAGGGAAACCTACCAAACCTGTGCATTTCTGAAAACTAGAGACCTAGGGGAATCCAAGGAGGTGTGACTTGCGGGGCTCGGACCAGGTTCTGTTACCCAAAATCCTATGCAAACCTCAAAATTTGGTTAAAAAAACACATGTTCCTCATATTTCTGTGGCAGAAAGTTCTGGAATCTGAGAGGAGCCACAAATTTCCTTCCACCCAGCGTTCCCCCAAGTCTCCCGATAAAAATGATACCTCACTTGTGTGGGTAGGCCTAGCGCCCGCTACAGGAAACGCCCCAAAGCGCAACGTGGACACATCCAAATATTTGGAAGAAAACAGAGGTGTTTTTTGCGAACTACCTACCTGTAGATTTTGGCCTCTAGCTCAGCCGGCACCTAGGGAAACCTACCAAACCTGTGCATTTCTGAAAACTAGAGACCTAGGGGAATCCAAGGAGGGGTGACTTGCGGGGCTCGGACCAGGTTCTGTTACCCAGAATCCTTTGCAAACCTCAAAATTTGGCTAAAAAAACACATGTTCCTCACATTTCTGTGGCAGAAAGTTCTGGAATCTGAGAGGAGCCACAAATTTCCTTCCACCCAGCGTTCCCCCAAGTCTCCCGATAAAAATGATACCTCACTTGTGTGGGTAGGCCTAGCGCCCGCTACAGGAAACGCCCCAAAGCGCAACGTGGACACATCCAAATATTTGGAAGAAAACAGAGGTGTTTTTTGCGAAGTGCCTACCTGTAGATTTTGGCCTCTAGCTCAGCCAGCACCTAGGGAAACCTACCAAACCTGTGCATTTCTGAAAACTAGAGACCTAGGGGAATCCAAGGAGGGGTGACTTGCGGTGCTCGGACCAGGTTCTGTTACCCAGAATCCTTTGCAAACCTCAAAATTTGGCTAAAAAAACACATGTTCCTCACATTTCTGTGGCAGAAAGTTCTGGAATCTGAGAGGAGCCACAAATTTACTTCCACCCAGCGTTCCCCCAAGTCTCCCGATAAAAATTATACCTCACTTGTGTGGGTAGGCCTAGCGTCCGCTGCAGGAAACGCCCCAAAGCGCAACGTGGACACATCCAAATATTTGGAAGAAAACAGAGGTGTTTTTTGCGAAGTGCCTACCTGTAGATTTTGGCCTCTAGCTCAGCCGGCACCTAGGGAAACCTACCAAACCTGTGCATTTCTGAAAACTAGAGACCTAGGGGAATCCAAGGAGGTGTGACTTGCGGGGCTCGGACCAGGTTCTGTTACCCAGAATCCTATGCAAACCTCAAAATTTGGTTAAAAAAACACATGTTCCTCACATTTCTGTGGCAGAAAGTTCTGGAATCTGAGAGGAGCCACAAATTTCCTTCCACCCAGCGTTCCCCCAAGTCTCCCGATAAAAATGATACCTCACTTGTGTGGGTAGGCCTAGCGCCCGCTACAGGAAACGCCCCAAAGCGCAACGTGGACACATCCAAATATTTGGAAGAAAACAGAGGTGTTTTTTGCGAACTACCTACCTGTAGATTTTGGCCTCTAGCTCAGCCGGCACCTAGGGAAACCTACCAAACCTGTGCATTTCTGAAAACTAGAGACCTAGGGGAATCCAAGGAGGGGTGACTTGCGGGGCTCGGACCAGGTTCTGTTACCCAGAATCCTTTGCAAACCTCAAAATTTGGCTAAAAAAACACATGTTCCTCACATTTCTGTGGCAGAAAGTTCTGGAATCTGAGAGGAGCCACAAATTTCCTTCCACCCAGCGTTCCCCCAAGTCTCCCGATAAAAATGATACCTCACTTGTGTGGGTAGGCCTAGCGCCCGCTACAGGAAACGTCCCAAAGCGCAACGTGGACACATCCAAATATTTGGAAGAAAACAGAGGTGTTTTTTGCGTAGTGCCTACCTGTAGATTTTGGCCTCTAGCTCAGCCAGCACCTAGGGAAACCTACCAAACCTGTGCATTTCTGAAAACTAGAGACCTAGGGGAATCCAAGGAGGGGTGACTTGCGGGGCTCGGACCAGGTTCTGTTACCCAGAATCCTTTGCAAACCTTAAAATTTGGCTAAAAAAACACATGTTCCTCACATTTCTGTGCCAGAAAGTTCTGGAATCTGAGAGGAGCCACAAATTTCCTTCCACCCAGCGTTCCCCCAAGTCTCCCGATAAAAATGATACCTCACTTGTGTGGGTAGGCCTAGCGCCCGCTACAGGAAAAGCGCAACGTGGACACATCCAAATATTTGGAAGAAAACAGAGGTGTTTTTTGCGAAGTGCCTACCTGTAGATTTTGGCCTCTAGCTCAGCCGGCACCTAGGGAAACCTACCAAACCTGTGCATTTCTGAAAACTAGAGACCTAGGGGAATCCAAGGAGGGGTGACTTGCGGGGCTCGGACCAGGTTCTGTTACCCAGAATCCTTTGCAAACCTCAAAATTTGGCTAAAAAAACACATGTTCCTCACATTTCTTTGGTAGAAAGTTCTGGAATCTGAGAGGAGCCACAAATTTCCTTCCACCCAGCGTTCCCCCAAGTCTCCCGATAAAAATGATACCTCACTTGTGTGGGTAGGCCTAGCGCCCGCTACAGGAAACGCCCCAAAGTGCAACGTGGACACATCCAAATATTTGGAAGAAAACAGAGGTGTTTTTTACGAAGTGCCTACCTGTAGATTTTGGCCTCTAGCTCAGCCAGCACCTAGGGAAACCTACCAAACCTGTGCATTTCTGAAAACTAGAGACCTAGGAGAATCCAAGGAGGGGTGACTTGCGGGGCTCGGACCAGGTTCTGTTACCCAGAATCCTTTGCAAACCTCAAAATTTGGCTAAAAAAACACATGTTCCTCACATTTCTGTGCCAGAAAGTTCTGGAATCTGAGAGGAGCCACAAATTTCCTTCCACCCAGCGTTCCCCCAAGTCTCCCGATAAAAATGATACCTCACTTGTGTGGGTAGGGCTAGCGCCCGCTACAGGAAAAGCGCAACGTGGACACATCCAAATATTTGGAAGAAAACAGAGGTGTTTTTTGCGAAGTGCCTACCTGTAGATTTTGGCCTCTAGCTCAGCCAGCACCTAGGGAAACCTACCAAACCTGTGCATTTCTGAAAACTAGAGACCTAGGGGAATCCAAGGAGGGGTGACTTGCGGGGCTCGGACCAGGTTCTGTTACCCAGAATCCTTTGCAAACCTCAAAATTTGGCTAAAAAAACACATGTTCCTCACATTTCTGTGCCAGAAAGTTCTGGAATCTGAGAGGAGCCACAAATTTCCTTCCACCCAGCGTTCCCCCAAGTCTCCCGATAAAAATTATACCTCACTTGTGTGGGTAAGCCTAGCGCCCGCTACAGGAAAAGCACAACGTGGACACATTCAAATATTTGGAAGAAAACAGAGGTGTTTTTTGCGAAGTGCCTACCTGTAGATTTTGGCCTCTAGCTCAGCCGGCACCTAGGGAAACCTACCAAACCTGTGTATTTCTGAAAACTAGAGACCTAGGGGAATCCAAGGAGGGGTGACTTGCGGGGCTCGGACCAGGTTCTGTTACCCAGAATCCTTTGCAAACCTCAAAATTTGGCTAAAAAAACACATGTTCCTCACATTTCTTTGGTAGAAAGTTCTGGAATCTGAGAGGAGCCACAAATTTCCTTCCACCCAGCGTTCCCCCAAGTCTCCCGATAAAAATGATACCTCACTTGTGTGGGTAGGCCTAGCGCCCGCTACAGGAAACGCCCCAAAGTGCAACGTGGACACATCCAAATATTTGGAAGAAAACAGAGGTGTTTTTTACGAAGTGCCTACCTGTAGATTTTGGCCTCTAGCTCAGCCAGCACCTAGGGAAACCTACCAAACCTGTGCATTTCTGAAAACTAGAGACCTAGGAGAATCCAAGGAGGGGTGACTTGCGGGGCTCGGACCAGGTTCTGTTACCCAGAATCCTTTGCAAACCTCAAAATTTGGCTAAAAAAACACATGTTCCTCACATTTCTGTGCCAGAAAGTTCTGGAATCTGAGAGGAGCCACAAATTTCCTTCCACCCAGCGTTCCCCCAAGTCTCCCGATAAAAATGATACCTCACTTGTGTGGGTAGGGCTAGCGCCCGCTACAGGAAAAGCGCAACGTGGACACATCCAAATATTTGGAAGAAAACAGAGGTGTTTTTTGCGAAGTGCCTACCTGTAGATTTTGGCCTCTAGCTCAGCCGGCACCTAGGGAAACCTACCAAACCTGTGCATTTCTGAAAACTAGAGACCTAGGGGAATCCAAGGAGGTGTGACTTGCGGGGCTCGGACCAGGTTCTGTTACCCAGAATCCTATGCAAACCTCAAAATTTGGTTAAAAAAACACATGTTCCTCACATTTCTGTGGCAGAAAGTTCTGGAATCTGAGAGGAGCCACAAATTTCCTTCCACCCAGCGTTCCCCCAAGTCTCCCGATAAAAATGATACCTCACTTGTGTGGGTAGGCCTAGCGCCCGCTACAGGAAACGCCCCAAAGCGCAACGTGGACACATCCAAATATTTGGAAGAAAACAGAGGTGTTTTTTGCGAACTACCTACCTGTAGATTTTGGCCTCTAGCTCAGCCGGCACCTAGGGAAACCTACCAAACCTGTGCATTTCTGAAAACTAGAGACCTAGGGGAATCCAAGGAGGGGTGACTTGCGGGGCTCGGACCAGGTTCTGTTACCCAGAATCCTTTGCAAACCTCAAAATTTGGCTAAAAAAACACATGTTCCTCACATTTCTGTGGCAAAAAGTTCTGGAATCTGAGAGGAGCCACAAATTTCCTTCCACCCAGCGTTCCCCCAAGTCTCCCGATAAAAATGATACCTCACTTGTGTGGGTAGGCCTAGCGCCCGCTACAGGAAACGCCCCAAAGCGCAACGTGGACACATCCAAATATTTGGAAGAAAACAGAGGTGTTTTTTGCGAACTACCTACCTGTAGATTTTGGCCTCTAGCTCAGCCGGCACCTAGGGAAACCTACCAACCCTGTGCATTTCTGAAAACTAGAGACCTAGGGGAATCCAAGGAGGGGTGACTTGCGGGGCTCGGACCAGGTTCTGTTACCCAGAATCCTTTGCAAACCTCAAAATTTTGCTAAAAAAACACATGTTCCTCACATTTCTGTGGCAAAAAGTTCTGGAATCTGAGAGGAGCCACAAATTTCCTTCCACCCAGCGTTCCCCCAAGTCTCCCGATAAAAATGATACCTCACTTGTGTGGGTAGGCCTAGCGCCCGCTACAGGAAACGCCCCAAAGCGCAACGTGGACACATCCAAATATTTGGAAGAAAACAGAGGTGTTTTTTGCGAAGTGCCTACCTGTAGATTTTGGCCTCTAGCTCAGCCAGCACCTAGGGAAACCTACCAAACCTGTGCATTTCTGAAAACTAGAGACCTAGGGGAATCCAAGGAGGGGTGACTTGCGGGGCTCGGACCAGGTTGTGTTACCCAGAATCCTTTGCAAACCTCAAAATTTGGCTAAAAAAACACATGTTCCTTACATTTCTGTGCCAGAAAGTTCTGGAATCTGAGAGGAGCCACAAATTTCCTTCCACCCAGCGTTCTCCCAAGTCTCCCGATAAAAATGATACCTCACTTGTGTGGGTAGGCCTAGCGCCCGCTACAGGAAACGCCCCAAAGCGCAACGTGGACACATCCAAATATTTGGAAGAAAACAGAGGTGTTTTTTGCGAAGTGCCTACCTGTAGGTTTTGGCCTCTAGCTCAGCCAGCACCTAGGGAAACCTACCAAACCTGTGCATTTCTGAAAACTAGAGACCTAGGGGAATCCAAGGAGGGGTGACTTGCGGGGCTCGGACCAGGTTCTGTTACCCAGAATCCTTTGCAAACCTCACAATTTGGTTAAAAAAACACATGTTCCTCACATTTCTGTGCCAGAAAGTTCTGGAATCTGAGAGGAGCCACAAATTTCCTTCCACCCAGCGTTCCCCCAAGTCTCCCGATAAAAATGATACCTCACTTGTGTGGGTAGGCCTAGCGCCCGCTACAGGAAAAGCGCAACGTGGACACATCCAAATATTTGGAAGAAAACAGAGGTGTTTTTTGCGAAGTGCCTACCTGTAGATTTTGGCCTCTAGCTCAGCCGGCACCAAGGGAAACCTACCAAACCTGTGCATTTCTGAAAACTAGAGACCTAGGGGAATCCAAGGAGGGGTGACTTGCGGGGCTCGGACCAGGTTCTGTTACCCAGAATCCTTTGCAAACCTCAAAATTTGGCTAAAAAAACACATGTTCCTCACATTTCTGTGGCAGAAAGTTCTGGAATCTGAGAGGAGCCACAAATTTCCTTCCACCCAGCGTTCCCCCAAGTCTCCCGATAAAAATGATACTCACTTGTGTGGGTAGGCCTAGCGCCCGCTACAGGAAACGCCCCAAAGCTCAACGTGGACACATCCAAATATTTGGAAGAAAACAGAGGTGTTTTTTGCGAAGTGCCTACCTGTAGATTTTGGCCTCTAGCTCAGCCGGCACCTAGGGAAACCTACCAAACCTGTGCATTTCTGAAAACTAGAGACCTAGGGGAATCCAAGGAGGTGTGACTTGCGGGGCTCGGACCAGGTTCTGTTACCCAAAATCCTATGCAAACCTCAAAATTTGGTTAAAAAAACACATGTTCCTCATATTTCTGTGGCAGAAAGTTCTGGAATCTGAGAGGAGCCACAAATTTCCTTCCACCCAGCGTTCCCCCAAGTCTCCCGATAAAAATGATACCTCACTTGTGTGGGTAGGCCTAGCGCCCGCTACAGGAAACGCCCCAAAGCGCAACGTGGACACAATCAAATATTTGGAAGAAAACAGAGGTGTTTTTTGCTAAATGCCTACCTGTAGATTTTGGCCTCTAGCTCAGCCGGCACCTAGGGAAACCTACCAAACCTGTGCATTTCTGAAAACTAGAGACCTAGGGGAATCCAAGGAGGGGTGACTTGCGGGGCTCGGACCAGGTTCTGTTACCCAGAATCCTTTGCAAACCTCAAAATTTGGCTAAAAAAACACATGTTCCTCACATTTCTGTGCCAGAAAGTTCTGGAATCTGAGAGGAGCCACAAATTTCCTTCCACCCAGCGTTCCCCCAAGTCTCCCGATAAAAATGATACCTCACTTGTGTGGGTAGGCCTAGCGCCCGCTACAGGAAAAGCGCAACGTGGACACATCCAAATATTTGGAAGAAAACAGAGGTGTTTTTTGCGAAGTGCCTACCTGTAGATTTTGGCCTCTAGCTCAGCCGGCACCTAGGGAAACCTACCAAACCTGTGCATTTCTGAAAACTAGAGACCTAGGGGAATCCAAGGAGGTGTGACTTGCGGGGCTCGGACCAGGTTCTGTTACCCAAAATCCTATGCAAACCTCAAAATTTGGTTAAAAAAACACATGTTCCTCATATTTCTGTGGCAGAAAGTTCTGGAATCTGAGAGGAGCCACAAATTTCCTTCCACCCAGCGTTCCCCCAAGTCTCCCGATAAAAATGATACCTCACTTGTGTGGGTAGGCCTAGCGCCCGCTACAGGAAACGCCCCAAAGCGCAACGTGGACACATCCAAATATTTGGAAGAAAACAGAGGTGTTTTTTGCGAACTACCTACCTGTAGATTTTGGCCTCTAGCTCAGCCGGCACCTAGGGAAACCTACCAAACCTGTGCATTTCTGAAAACTAGAGACCTAGGGGAATCCAAGGAGGGGTGACTTGCGGGGCTCGGACCAGGTTCTGTTACCCAGAATCCTTTGCAAACCTCAAAATTTGGCTAAAAAAACACATGTTCCTCACATTTCTGTGGCAGAAAGTTCTGGAATCTGAGAGGAGCCACAAATTTCCTTCCACCCAGCGTTCCCCCAAGTCTCCCGATAAAAATGATACCTCACTTGTGTGGGTAGGCCTAGCGCCCGCTACAGGAAACGCCCCAAAGCGCAACGTGGACACATCCAAATATTTGGAAGAAAACAGAGGTGTTTTTTGCGAAGTGCCTACCTGTAGATTTTGGCCTCTAGCTCAGCCAGCACCTAGGGAAACCTACCAAACCTGTGCATTTCTGAAAACTAGAGACCTAGGGGAATCCAAGGAGGGGTGACTTGCGGTGCTCGGACCAGGTTCTGTTACCCAGAATCCTTTGCAAACCTCAAAATTTGGCTAAAAAAACACATGTTCCTCACATTTCTGTGGCAGAAAGTTCTGGAATCTGAGAGGAGCCACAAATTTACTTCCACCCAGCGTTCCCCCAAGTCTCCCGATAAAAATTATACCTCACTTGTGTGGGTAGGCCTAGCGTCCGCTGCAGGAAACGCCCCAAAGCGCAACGTGGACACATCCAAATATTTGGAAGAAAACAGAGGTGTTTTTTGCGAAGTGCCTACCTGTAGATTTTGGCCTCTAGCTCAGCCGGCACCTAGGGAAACCTACCAAACCTGTGCATTTCTGAAAACTAAAGACCTAGGGGAATCCAAGGAAGTGTGACTTGCGGGGCTCGGACCAGGTTCTGTTACCCAGAATCCTTTGCAAACCTCAAAATGTGGCTAAAAAAACACATGTTCCTCACATTTCTGTGGCAGAAAGTTCTGGAATCTGAGAGGAGCCACAAATTTCCTTCCACCCAGCGTTCCCCCAAGTATCCCGATAAAAATGATACCTCACTTGTGTGGGTAGGCCTAGCGCCCGCTACAGGAAACGCCCCAAAGCGCAACGTGGACACATCCAAATATTTGGAAGAAAACAGAGGTGTTTTTTGCGAAGTGCCTACCTGTAGATTTTGGCCTCTAGCTCAGCCGGCACCTAGGGAAACCTACCAAACCTGTGCATTTCTGAAAACTAGAGACCTAGGGGAATCCAAGGAGGTTTGACTTGCGGGGCTCGGACCAGGTTCTGTTACCCAGAATCCTTTGCAAACCTCAAAATTTGGTTAAAAAAACACATGTTCCTCACATTTCTGTCGCAGAAAGTTCTGGAATCTGAGAGGAGCCACAAATTTCCTTCCACCCAGCGTTCCCCCAAGTCTCCCGATAAAAATGATACCTCACTTGTGTGGGTAGGCCTAGCGCCCGTGACAGGAAACGCCCCAAAGCGCAACGTGGACACATCCCAATTTTTGGAAGAAAACAGAGGTGTTTTTTGCGAAGTGCTTCCCTGTAGATTTTGGCCTCTAGCTCAGCCGGCACCTAGGGAAACCTACCGAACCTGTGCATTTCTGAAAACTAGGGACCTAGGGGAATCCAAGGAGGGGTGACTTGCGGAGCTCGGACCAGGTTCTGTTACCCAGAATCCTTTGCAAACCTCAAAATTTGGCTAAAAAAACACATGTTCCTCACATTTCTGTGGCAGAAAGTTCTGGAATCTGAGAGGAGCCACAAATTTCCTTCCACCCAGCGTTCCCCCAAGTCTCCCGATAAAAATGATACCACACTTGTGTGGGTAGGCCTAGCGCCCGCGACAGGAAACGCCCCAAAGCACAACGTGGACACATCCAAATATTTGGAAGAAAACAGAGGTGTTTTTTACGAAGTGCCTACCTGTAGATTTTGGCCTCTAGCTCAGCCAGCACCTAGGGAAACCTACCAAACCTGTGCATTTCTGAAAACTAGAGACCTAGGAGAATCCAAGGAGGGGTGACTTGCGGGGCTCGGACCAGGTTCTGTTACCCAGAATCCTTTGCAAACCTCAAAATTTGGCTAAAAAAACACATGTTCCTCACATTTCTGTGCCAGAAAGTTCTGGAATCTGAGAGGAGCCACAAATTTCCTTCCACCCAGCGTTCCCCCAAGTCTCCCGATAAAAATGATACCTCACTTGTGTGGGTAGGCCTAGCGCCCGTGACAGGAAAAGCGCAACGTGGACACATCCAAATATTTGGAAGAAAACAGAGGTGTTTTTTGCGAAGTGCCTACCTGTAGATTTTGGCCTCTAGCTCAGCCGGCACCTAGGGAAACCTACCAAACCTGTGCATTTCTGAAAACTAGAGACCTAGGGGAATCCAAGGAGGTGTGACTTGCGGGGCTCGGACCAGGTTCTGTTACCCAGAATCCTATGCAAACCTCAAAATTTGGTTAAAAAAACACATGTTCCTCACATTTCTGTGCCAGAAAGTTCTGGAATCTGAGAGGAGCCACAAATTTCCTTCCACCCAGCGTTCCCCCAAGTCTCCCGATAAAAATGATACCTCACTTGTGTGGGTAGGCCTAGCACCCGCTACAGGAAACGCCCCAAAGCGAAACGTGGACACATCCAAATATTTGGAAGAAAACAGAGGTGTTTTTTGCGAAATACCTACCTGTAGATTTTGGCCTCTAGCTCAGCCGGCACCTAGGGAAACCTACCAAACCTGTGCATTTCTGAAAACTAGAGACCTAGGGGAATCCAAGGAGGGGTGACTTGCGGGGCTCGGACCAGGTTCTGTTACCCAGAATCCTTTGCAAACCTCAAAATTTGGCTAAAAAAACACATGTTCCTCACATTTCTGTGGCAGAAAGTTCTGGAATCTGAGAGGAGCCACAAATTTCCTTCCACCCAGCGTTCCCCCAAGTCTCCCGATAAAAATGATACCTCACTTGTGTGGGTAGGCCTAGCGCCCGCTACAGGAAACGCCCCAAAGCGCAACGTGGACTCATCCAAATATTTGGAAGAAAACAGAGGTGTTTTTTGCGAAGTGCCTACCTGTAGATTTTGGCCTCTAGCTCAGCCAGCACCTAGGGAAACCTACCAAACCTGTGCATTTCTGAAAACTAGAGACCTAGGGGAATCCAAGGTGGGGTGACTTGCGGGGCTCGGACCAGGTTCTGTTACCCAGAATCCTTTGCAAACCTCAAAATTTGGCTAAAAAAACACATGTTCCTCACATTTCTGTGCCAGAAAGTTCTGGAATCTGAGAGGAGCCACAAATTTCCTTCCACCCAGCGTTCCCCCAAGTCTCCCGATAAAAATGATACCTCACTTGTGTGGGTAGGCCTAGCGCCCGCTACAGGAAACGCCCCAAAGCGCAACGTGGACACATCCAAATATTTGGAAGAAAACAGAGGTGTTTTTTGCGAAGTGCCTACCTGTAGATTTTTACCTCTAGCTCAGCCAGCACCTAGGGAAACCTACCAAACCTGTGCATTTCTGAAAACTAGAGACCTAGGGGAATCCAAGGAGGGGTGACTTGCGGGGCTCGGACCAGGTTCTGTTACCCAGAATCCTATGCAAACCTCAAAATTTGGCTAAAAAAACACATGTTCCTCACATTTCTGTGGCAGAAAGTTCTGTAATCTGAGAGGAGCCACAAATTTCCTTCCACCCAGCGTTCCCCCAAGTCTCCCGATAAAAATGATACCTCACTTGTGTGGGTAGGCCTAGCGCCCGCTACAGGAAACGCCCCAAAGCGCAACGTGGACACATCCAAATATTTGGAAGAAAACAGAGGTGTTTTTTGCGAAGTGCCTACCTGTAGATTTTGGCCTCTAGCTCAGCCAGCACCTAGGGAAACCTACCAAACCTGTGCATTTCTGAAAACTAGAGACCTAGGGGAATCCAAGGAGGGGTGACTTGCGGGGCTCGGACCAGGTTGTGTTACCCAGAATCCATTGCAAACCTCAAAATTTGGCTAAAAAAACACATGTTCCTCACATTTCTGTGCCAGAAAGTTCTGGAATCTGAGAGGAGCCACAAATTTCCTTCCACCCAGCGTTCCCCCAAGTCTCCCGATAAAAATGATACCTCACTTGTGTGGGTAGGCCTAGCGCCCGCTACAGGAAAAGCGCAACGTGGACACATCCAAATATTTGGAAGAAAACAGAGGTGTTTTTTGCGAAGTGCCTACCTGTAGATTTTGGCCTCTAGCTCAGCCGGCACCAAGGGAAACCTACCAAACCTGTGCATTTCTGAAAACTAGAGACCTAGGGGAATCCAAGGAGGGGTGACTTGCGGGGCTCGGACCAGGTTCTGTTACCCAGAATCCTTTGCAAACCTCAAAATTTGGCTAAAAAAACACATGTTCCTCACATTTCTGTGGCAGAAAGTTCTGGAATCTGAGAGGAGCCACAAATTTCCTTCCACCCAGCGTTCCCCCAAGTCTCCCGATAAAAATGATACCTCACTTGTGTGGGTAGGCCTAGCGCCCGCTACAGGAAACGCCCCAAAGCGCAACTTGGACACATCCAAATATTTGGAAGAAAACAGAGGTGTTTTTTGCGAAGTGCCTACCTGTAGATTTTTACCTCTAGCTCAGCCAGCACCTAGGGAAACCTACCAAACCTGTGCATTTCTGAAAACTAGAGACCTAGGGGAATCCAAGGAGGGGTGACTTGCGGGGCTCGGACCAGGTTCTGTTACCCAGAATCCTATGCAAACCTCAAAATTTGGCTAAAAAAACACATGTTCCTCACATTTCTGTGGCAGAAAGTTCTGTAATCTGAGAGGAGCCACAAATTTCCTTCCACCCAGCGTTCCCCCAAGTCTCCCGATAAAAATGATACCTCACTTGTGTGGGTAGGCCTAGCGCCCGCTACAGGAAACGCCCCAAAGCGCAACGTGGACACATCCAAATATTTGGAAGAAAACAGAGGTGTTTTTTGCGAAGTGCCTACCTGTAGATTTTGGCCTCTAGCTCAGCCAGCACCTAGGGAAACCTACCAAACCTGTGCATTTCTGAAAACTAGAGACCTAGGGGAATCCAAGGAGGGGTGACTTGCGGGGCTCGGACCAGGTTGTGTTACCCAGAATCCTTTGCAAACCTCAAAATTTGGCTAAAAAAACACATGTTCCTCACATTTCTGTGCCAGAAAGTTCTGGAATCTGAGAGGAGCCACAAATTTCCTTCCACCCAGCGTTCCCCCAAGTCTCCCGATAAAAATGATACCTCACTTGTGTGGGTAGGCCTAGCGCCCGCTACAGGAAAAGCGCAACGTGGACACATCCAAATATTTGGAAGAAAACAGAGGTGTTTTTTGCGAAGTGCCTACCTGTAGATTTTGGCCTCTAGCTCAGCCGGCACCAAGGGAAACCTACCAAACCTGTGCATTTCTGAAAACTAGAGACCTAGGGGAATCCAAAGAGGGGTGACTTGCGGGGCTCGGACCAGGTTCTGTTACCCAGAATCCTTTGCAAACCTCAAAATTTGCCTAAAAAAACACATGTTCCTCACATTTCTGTGGCAGAAAGTTCTGGAATCTGAGAGGAGCCACAAATTTCCTTCCACCCAGCGTTCCCCCAAGTCTCCCGATAAAAATGATACCTCACTTGTGTGGGTAGGCCTAGCGCCCGCTACAGGGAACTCCCCAAAGCTCAACGTGGACACATCCAAATATTTGGAAGAAAACAGAGGTGTTTTTTGCGAAGTGCCTACCTGTAGATTTTGGCCTCTAGCTCAGCCGGCACCAAGGGAAACCTACCAAACCTGTGCATTTCTGAAAACTAGAGACCTAGGGGAATCCAAGGAGGGGTGACTTGCGGGGCTCGGACCAGGTTCTGTTACCCAGAATCCTTTGCAAACCTCAAAATTTGGCTAAAAAAACACATGTTCCTCACATTTCTGTGCCAGAAAGTTCTGGAATCTGAGAGGAGCCACAAATTTCCTTCCACCCAGCGTTCCCCCAAGTCTCCCGATAAAAATGGTACCTCACTTGTGTGGGTAGGCCTAGCGCCCGCTACAGGAAAAGCGCAACGTGGACACATCCAAATATTTGGAAGAAAACAGAGGTGTTTTTTGCGAAGTGCCTACCTGTAGATTTTGGCCTCTAGCTCAGCCGGCACCTAGGGAAACCTACCAAACCTGTGCATTTCTGAAAACTAGAGACCTAGGGGAATCCAAGGAGGTGTGACTTGCGGGGCTCGGACCAGGTTCTGTTACCCAGAATCCTATGCAAACCTCAAAATTTGGTTAAAAAAACACATGTTCCTCACATTTCTGTGGCAGAAAGTTCTGGAATCTGAGAGGAGCCACAAATTTCCTTCCACCCAGCGTTCCCCCAAGTCTCCCGATAAAAATGATACCTCACTTGTGTGGGTAGGCCTAGCGCCCGCTACAGGAAACGCCCCAAAGCGCAACGTGGACACATCCAAATATTTGGAAGAAAACAGAGGTGTTTTTTGCGAAGTGCCTACCTATAGATTTTGGCCTCTAGCTCAGCCGGCACCTAGGGAAACCTACCAAACCTGTGCATTTCTGAAAACTAGAGACCTAGGGGAATCCAAGGAGGGGTGACTTGCGGGGCTCGGACCAGGTTCTGTTACCCAGAATCCTTTGCAAACCTCAAAATTTGGCTAAAAAAACACATGTTCCTCACATTTCTGTGGCAGAAAGTTCTGGAATCTGAGAGGAGCCACAAATTTCCTTCCACCCAGCGTTCCCCCAAGTCTTCCGATAAAAATGATACCTCACTTGTGTGGGTAGGCCTAGCGCCCGCTACAGGAAAAGCGCAACCTGGACACATCCAAATATTTGGATGAAAACAGAGGTGTTTTTTGCGAAGTGCCTACCTGTAGATTTTGGCCTCTAGCTCAGCCGGCACCTAGGGAAACCTACCAAACCTGTGCATTTCTGAAAACTAGAGACCTAGGGAAATCCATGGAGGTGTGACTTGCGGGGCTCGGACCAGGTTCTGTTACCCAGAATCCTTTGCAAACCTCAAAATTTGGTTAAAAAAACACATGTTCCTCACATTTCTGTGGCAGAAAGTTCTGGAATCTGAGAGGAGCCACAAATTTCCTTCCACCCAGCGTTCCCCCAAGTCTCCCGATAAAAATGATACCTCACTTGTGTGGGTAGGCCTAGCGCCCGCTACAGGAAACGCCCCAAAGCGCAACGTGGACACATCCAAATATTTGGAAGAAAACAGAGGTGTTTTTTGCGAACTACCTACCTGTAGATTTTGGCCTCTAGCTGAGCCGGCACCTAGGGAAACCTACCAAACCTGTGCATTTCTGAAAACTAGAGACCTAGGGGAATCCAAGGAGGGGTGACTTGCGGGGCTCGGACCAGGTTCTGTTACCCAGAATCCTTTGCAAACCTCAAAATTTGGCTAAAAAAACACATGTTCCTCACATTTCTGTGGCAGAAAGTTCTGGAATCTGAGAGGAGCCACAAATTTCCTTCCACCAAGCGTTCCCCCAAGTCTCCCGATAAAAATGATACCTCACTTGTGTGGGTAGGCCTAGCGTCCGCTACAGGAAACGCCCCAAAGCGCAACGTGGACACATCCAAATATTTGGAAGAAAACAGAGGTGTTTTTTACGAAGTGCCTACCTGTAGATTTTGGCCTCTAGCTCAGCCAGCACCTAGGGAAACCTACCAAACCTGCGCATTTCTGAAAACTAGAGACCTAGGGGAATCCAAGGAGGGGTGACTTGCGGGGCTCAGACCAGGTTCTGTTACCCAGAATCCTTTGCAAACCTCAAAATTTGGCTAAAAAAACACATGTTCCTCACATTTCTGTGCCAGAAAGTTCTGGAATCTGAGAGGAGCCACAAATTTCCTTCCACCCAGCGTTCCCCCAAGTCTCCCGATAAAAATGATACCTCACTTGTGTGTGTAGGCCTAGCGCCCGCTACAGGAAACGCCCCAAAGCGCAACGTGGACACATCCAAATATTTGGAAGAAAACAGAGGTGTTTTTTGCGAAGTGCCTACCTGTAGATTTTGGCCTCTAGCTCAGCCGGCACATAGGGAAACCTACCAAACCTGTGCATTTCTGAAAACTAGAGACCTAGGGGAATCCAAGGAGGTGTGACTTGCGGGGCTCGGACCAGGTTCTGTTGCCCAGAATCCTATGCAAACCTCAAAATTTGGTTAAAAAAACACATGTTCCTCACATTTCTGTGGCAGAAAGTTCTGGAATCTGAGAGGAGGCACAAATTTCCTTCCACCCAGCGTTCCCCCAAGTCTCCCGATAAAAATGATACCTCACTTGTGTGGGTAGGCCTAGCGCCCGCTACAGGAAACGCCCCAAAGCGCAACGTGGACACATCCAAATTTTTGGAAGAAAACAGAGGTGTTTTTTGCGAACTACCTACCTGTAGATTTTGGCCTCTAGCTCAGCCGGCACCTAGGGAAACCTACCAACCCTGTGCATTTCTGAAAACTAGAGACCTAGGGGAATCCAAGGAGGGGTGACTTGCGGGGCTCGGACCAGGTTCTGTTACCCAGAATCCTTTGCAAACCTCAAAATTTGGCTAAAAAAACACATGTTCCTCACATTTCTGTGGCAAAAAGTTCTGGAATCTGAGAGGAGCCACAAATTTCCTTCCACCCAGCGTTCCCCCAAGTCTCCCGATAAAAATGATACCTCACTTGTGTGGGTAGGCCTAGCGCCCGCTACAGGAAAAGCGCAACGTGGACACATCCAAATATTTGGAAGAAAACAGAGGTGTTTTTTGCGAAGTGCCTACCTGTAGATTTTGGCCTCTAGCTCAGCCGGCACCTAGGGAAACCTACCAAACCTGTGCATTTCTGAAAACTAGAGACCTAGGGGAATCCAAGGAGGGGTGACATGCGGGGCTCGGACCAGGTTCTGTTACCCAGAATCCTTTGCAAACCTCAAAATTTGGCTAAAAAAACACATGTTCCTCACATTTCTGTGGCAGAAAGTTCTGGAATCTGAGAGGAGCCACAAATTTCCTTCCACCCAGCGTTCCCCCAAGTCTCCCGATAAAAATGATACCTCACTTGTGTGGGTAGGCCTAGCGCCCGCTACAGGAAAAGCGCAACCTGGACACATCCAAATATTTGGATGAAAACAGAGGTGTTTTTTGCGAAGTGCCTACCTGTAGATTTTGGCCTCTAGCTCAGCCGGCACCTAGGGAAACCTACCAAACCTGTGCATTTCTGAAAACTAGAGACCTAGGGGAATCCATGGAGGTGTGACTTGCGGGGCTCGGACCAGGTTCTGTTACCCAGAATCCTTTGCAAACCTCAAAATTTGGTTAAAAAAACACATGTTACTCACATTTCTGTGGCAGAAAGTTCTGGAATCTGAGAGGAGGCACAAATTTCCTTCCACCCAGCGTTCCCCCAAGTCTCCCGATAAAAATGATACCTCACTTGTGTGGGTAGGCCTAGCGCCCGCTACAGGAAACGCCCCAAAGCGCAACGTGGACACATCCAAATATTTGGAAGAAAACAGAGGTGTTTTTTGCGAACTACCTACCTGTAGATTTTGGCCTCTAGCTCAGCCGGCACCTAGGGAAACCTACAAAACCTGTGCATTTCTGAAAACTAGAGACCTAGGGGAATCCAAGGAGGGGTGACTTGCGGGGCTCGGACCAGGTTCTGTTACCCAGAATCCTTTGCAAACCTCAAAATTTGGCTAAAAAAACACATGTTCCTCACATTTCTGTGGCAAAAAGTTCTGGAATCTGAGAGGAGCCACAAATTTCCTTCCACCCAGCGTTCCCCCAAGTCTCCCGATAAAAATGATACCTCACTTGTGTGGGTAGGCCTAGCGCCCGCTACAGGAAAAGCGCAACGTGGACACATCCAAATATTTGGAAGAAAACAGAGGTGTTTTTTGCGAAGTGCCTACCTGTAGATTTTGGCCTCTAGCTCAGCCGGCACCTAGGGAAACCTACCAACCCTGTGCATTTCTGAAAACTAGAGACCTAGGGGAATCCAAGGAGGGGTGACTTGCGGGGCTCGGACCAGGTTCTGTTACCCAGAATCCTTTGCAAACCTCAAAATTTGGCTAAAAAAACACATGTTCCTCACATTTCTGTGGCAAAAAGTTCTGGAATCTGAGAGGAGCCACAAATTTCCTTCCACCCAGCGTTCCCCCAAGTCTCCCGATAAAAATGATACCTCACTTGTGTGGGTAGGCCTAGCGCCCGCTACAGGAAACGCCCCAAAGCGCAACGTGGACACATCCAAATATTTGGAAGAAAACAGAGGTATTTTTTGCGAACTACCTATCTGTAGATTTTGGCCTCTAGCTCAGCCGGCACCTAGGGAAACCTACCAACCCTGTGCATTTCTGAAAACTAGAGACCTAGGGGAATCCAAGGAGGGGTGACTTGCGGGGCTCGGACCAGGTTCTGTTACCCAGAATCCTTTGCAAACCTCAAAATTTGGCTAAAAAAACACATGTTCCTCACATTTCTGTGGCAAAAAGTTCTGGAATCCGAGAGGAGCCACAAATTTCCTTCCACCCAGCGTTCCCCCAAGTCTCCCGATAAAAATGATACCTCACTTGTGTGGGTAGGCCTAGCGCCCCCTACAGGAAACGCCCCAAAGCGCAACGTGGACACATCCAAATATTTGGAAGAAAACAGAGGTGTTTTTTGCGAAGTGCCTACCTGTAGATTTTGGCCTCTAGCTCAGCCAGCACCTAGGGAAACCTACCAAACCTGTGCATTTCTGAAAACTAGAGACCTAGGGGAATCCAAGGAGGGGTGACTTGCGGGGCTCGGACCAGGTTCTGTTACCCAGAATCCTTTGCAAACCTCAAAATTTGGCTAAAAAAACACATGTTCCTAACATTTCTGTGCCAGAAAGTTCTGGAATCTGAGAGGAGCCACAAATTTCCTTCCACCCAGCGTTCCCCCAAGTCTCCCGATAAAAATGATACCTCACTTGTGTGGGTAGGCCTAGCGCCCGCTACAGGAAACGCCCCAAAGCGCAACGTGGACACATCCAAATATTTGGAAGAAAACAGAGGTGTTTTTTGCGAAGTGCCTACCTGTAGATTTTTACCTCTAGCTCAGCCAGCACCTAGGGAAACCTACCAAACCTGTGCATTTCTGAAAACTAGAGACCTAGGGGAATCCAAGGAGGGGTGACTTGCGGGGCTCGGACCAGGTTCTGTTACCCAGAATCCTATGCAAACCTCAAAATTTGGCTAAAAAAACACATGTTCCTCACATTTCTGTGGCAGAAAGTTCTGGAATCTGAGAGGAGCCACAAATTTCCTTCCAGCCAGCGTTCCCCCAAGTCTCCCGATAAAAATGATACCTCACTTGTGTGGGTAGGCCTAGCGCCCGCTACAGGAAAAGCGCAACGTGGACACATCCAAATATTTGGAAGAAAACAGAGGTGTTTTTTGCGAAGTGCCTACCTGTAGATTTTGGCCTCTAGCTCAGCCAGCACCTAGGGAAACCTACCAAACCTGTGCATTTCTGAAAACTAGAGACCTAGGGGAATCCAAGGAGGGGTGACTTGCGGGGCTCGGACCAGGTTCTGTTACCCAGAATCCTTTGCAAACCTCAAAATTTGGCTAAAAAAACACATGTTCCTCACATTTCTGTGCCAGAAAGTTCTGGAATCTGAGAGGAGCCACAAATTTCCTTCCACCCAGCGTTCCCCCAAGTCTCCCGATAAAAATGATACCTCACTTGTGTGGGTAGGCCTAGCGCCCGCTACAGGAAAAGCGCAACGTGGACACATCCAAATATTTGGAAGAAAACAGAGGTGTTTTTTGCGAAGTGCCTACCTGTAGATTTTGGCCTCTAGCTCAGCCGGCACCTAGGGAAACCTACCAAACCTGTGCATTTCTGAAAACTAGAGACCTAGGGGAATCCAAGGAGGTGTGACTTGCGGGGCTCGGACCAGGTTCTGTTACCCAAAATCCTATGCAAACCTCAAAATTTGGTTAAAAAAACACATGTTCCTCATATTTCTGTGGCAGAAAGTTCTGGAATCTGAGAGGAGCCACAAATTTCCTTCCACCCAGCGTTCCCCCAAGTCTCCCGATAAAAATGATACCTCACTTGTGTGGGTAGGCCTAGCGCCCGCTACAGGAAACGCCCCAAAGCGCAACGTGGACACATCCAAATATTTGGAAGAAAACAGAGGTGTTTTTTGCGAACTACCTACCTGTAGATTTTGGCCTCTAGCTCAGCCAGCACCTAGGGAAACCTACCAAACCTGTGCATTTCTGAAAACTAGAGACCTAGGGGAATCCAAGGAGGGGTGACTTGCGGGGCTCGGACCAGGTTCTGTTACCCAGAATCCTTTGCAAACCTCAAAATTTGGCTAAAAAAACACATGTTCCTCACATTTCTGTGGCAGAAAGTTCTGGAATCTGAGAGGAGCCACAAATTTCCTTCCACCCAGCGTTCCCCCAAGTCTCCCGATAAAAATGATACCTCACTTGTGTGGGTAGGCCTAGCGCCCGCTACAGGAAATGCCCCAAAGCGCAACGTGGACACATCCAAATATTTGGAAGAAAACAGAGGTGTTTTTTGCGAAGTGCCTACCTGTAGATTTTGGCCTCTAGCTCAGCCAGCACCTAGGGAAACCTACCAAACCTGTGCATTTCTGAAAACTAGAGACCTAGGGGAATCCAAGGAGGGGTGACTTGCGGTGCTCGGACCAGGTTCTGTTACCCAGAATCCTTTGCAAACCTCAAAATTTGGCTAAAAAAACACATGTTCCTCACATTTCTGTGCCAGAAAGTTCTGGAATCTGAGAGGAGCCACAAATTTCCTTCCACCCAGCGTTCCCCCAAGTCTCCCGATAAAAATGATACCTCACTTGTGTGGGTAGGCCTAGAGCCCGCTACAGGAAAAGCGCAACGTGGACACATCCAAATATTTGGAAGAAAACAGAGGTGTTTTTTGCGAAGTACCTACCTGTAGATTTTGGCCTCTAGCTCAGCCGGCACCTAGGGAAACCTACCAAACCTGTGCATTTCTGAAAACTAGAGACCTAGGGGAATCCAAGGAGGGGTGACTTGCGGGGCTCGGACCAGGTTCTGTTACCCAGAATCCTTTGCAAACCTCAAAATTTGGCTAAAAAAACACATGTTCCTCACATTTCTGTGGCAGAAAGTTCTGGAATCTGAGAGGAGCCACAAATTTACTTCCACCCAGCGTTCCCCCAAGTCTCCCGATAAAAATTATACCTCACTTGTGTGGGTAGGCCTAGCGTCCGCTGCAGGAAACGCCCCAAAGCGCAACGTGGACACATCCAAATATTTGGAAGAAAACAGAGGTGTTTTTTGCGAAGTGCCTACCTGTAGATTTTGGCCTCTAGCTCAGCCGGCACCTAGGGAAACCTACCAAACCTGTGCATTTCTGAAAACTAGAGACCTAGGGGAATCCAAGGAAGTGTGACTTGCGGGGCTCGGACCAGGTTCTGTTACCCAGAATCCTTTGCAAACCTCAAAATGTGGCTAAAAAAACACATGTTCCTCACATTTCTGTGGCAGAAAGTTCTGGAATCTGAGAGGAGCCACAAATTTCCTTCCACCCAGCGTTCCCCCAAGTATCCCGATAAAAATGATACCTCACTTGTGTGGGTAGGCCTAGCGCCCGCTACAGGAAACGCCCCAAAGCGCAACGTGGACACATCCAAATATTTGGAAGAAAACAGAGGTGTTTTTTGCGAAGTGCCTACCTGTAGATTTTGGCCTCTAGCTCAGCCGGCACCTAGGGAAACCTACCAAACCTGTGCATTTCTGAAAACTAGAGACCTAGGGGAATCCAAGGAGGTTTGACTTGCGGGGCTCGGACCAGGTTCTGTTACCCAGAATCCTTTGCAAACCTCAAAATTTGGTTAAAAAAACACATGTTCCTCACATTTCTGTCGCAGAAAGTTCTGGAATCTGAGAGGAGCCATAAATTTCCTTCCACCCAGCGTTCCCCCAAGTCTCCCGATAAAAATGATACCTCACTTGTGTGGGTAGGCCTAGCGCCCGCTACAGAAAACGCCCCAAAGCGCAACGTGGACACATCCAAATATTTTGAAGAAAACAGAGGTGTTTTTTGCGAAGTGCCTACCTGTAGATTTTGGCCTCTAACTCAGCCGGCACCTAGGGAAACCTACCAAACCTGTGCATTTCTGAAAACTAGAGACCTAGGGGAATCCAAGATGGGGTGACTTGCGGGGCTCGGACCAGGTTCTGTTACCCAGAATCCTTTCCAAACCTCAAAATGTGGCTAAAAAAACACATGTTCCTCACATTTCTGTGGCAGAAAGTTCTGGAATCTGAGAGGAGCCACAAATTTCCTTCCACCCAGCGTTCCCCCAAGTCTCCCGATAAAAATTATACCTCACTTGTGTGGGTAGGCCTAGCGCCCGTGACAGGAAACGCCCCAAAGCGCAACGTGGACACATCCCAATTTTTGGAAGAAAACAGAGGTGTTTTTTGCGAAGTGCTTCCCTGTAGATTTTGGCCTCTAGCTCAGCCGGCACCTAGGGAAACCTACCGAACCTGTGCATTTCTAAAAACTAGAGACCTAGGGGAATCCAAGGAGGGGTGACTTGCGGAGCTCGGACCAGGTTCTGTTACCCAGAATCCTTTGCAAACCTCAAAATTTGGCTAAAAAAACACATGTTCCTCACATTTCTGTGGCAGAAAGTTCTGGAATCTGAGAGGAGCCACAAATTTCCTTCCACCCAGCGTTCCCCCAAGTCTCCCGATAAAAATGATACCTCACTTGTGTGGGTAGGCCTAGCGCCCGCGACAGGAAACGCCCCAAAGCGCAACGTGGACACATCCAAATATTTGGAAGAAAACAGAGTTGTTTTTTACGAAGTGCCAACCTGTAGATTTTGGCCTCTAGCTCAGCCAGCACCTAGGGAAACCTACCAAACCTGTGCATTTCTGAAAACTAGAGACCTAGGAGAATCCAAGGAGGGGTGACTTGCGGGGCTCGGACCAGGTTCTGTTACCCAGAATCCTTTGCAAACCTCAAAATTTGGCTAAAAAAACACATGTTCCTCACATTTCTGTGCCAGAAAGTTCTGGAATCTGAGAGGAGCCACAAATTTCCTTCCACCCAGCGTTCCCCCAAGTATCCCGATAAAAATGATACCTCACTTGTGTGGGTAGGCCTAGCGCCCGCTACAGGAAAAGCGCAACGTGGACACATCCAAATATTTGGAAGAAAACAGAGGTGTTTTTTGCGAAGTGCCTACCTGTAGATTTTGGCCTCTAGCTCAGCCGGCACCTAGGGAAACCTACCAAACCTGTGCATTTCTGAAAACTAGAGACCTAGGGGAATCCAAGGAGGTGTGACTTGCGGGGCTCGGACCAGGTTCTGTTACCCAGAATCCTATGCAAACCTCAAAATTTGGTTAAAAAAACACATGTTCCTCACATTTCTGTGGCAGAAAGTTCTGGAATCTGAGAGGAGCCACAAATTTCCTTCCACCCAGCGTTCCCCCAAGTCTCCCGATAAAAATGATACCTCACTTGTGTGGGTAGGCCTAGCGCCCGCTACAGGAAACGCCCCAAAGCGAAACGTGGACACATCCAAATATTTGGAAGAAAACAGAGGTGTTTTTTGCGAACTACCTACCTGTAGATTTTGGCCTCTAGCTCAGCCGGCACCTAGGGAAACCTACCAAACCTGTGCATTTCTGAAAACTAGAGACCTAGGGGAATCCAAGGAGGGGTGACTTGCGGGGCTCGGACCAGGTTCTGTTACCCAGAATCCTTTGCAAACCTCAAAATTTGGCTAAAAAAACACATGTTCCTCACATTTCTGAGGCAGAAAGTTCTGGAATCTGAGAGGAGCCACAAATTTCCTTCCACCCAGCGTTCCCCCAAGTCTCCCGATAAAAATGATACCTCACTTGTGTGGGTAGGCCTAGCGCCCGCTACAGGAAACGCCCCAAAGCGCAACGTGGACACATCCAAATATTTGGAAGAAAACAGAGGTGTTTTTTGCGAAGTGCCTACCTGTAGATTTTGGCCTCTAGCTCAGCCAGCACCTAGGGAAACCTACCAAACCTGTGCATTTCTGAAAACTAGAGACCTAGGGGAATCCAAGGAGGGGTGACTTGCGGGGCTCGGACCAGGTTCTGTTACCCAGAATCCTTTGCAAACCTCAAAATTTGGCTAAAAAAACACATGTTCCTCACATTTCTGTGCCAGAAAGTTCTGGAATCTGAGAGGAGCCACAAATTTCCTTCCACCCAGCGTTCCCCCAAGTCTCCCGATAAAAATGATACCTCACTTGTGTGGGTAGGCCTAGCGCCCGCTACAGGAAACGCCCCAAAGCGCAACGTGGACACATCCAAATATTTGGAAGAAAACAGAGGTGTTTTTTGCGAAGTGCCTACCTGTAGATTTTTACCTCTAGCTCAGCCAGCACCTAGGGAAACCTACCAAACCTGTGCATTTCTGAAAACTAGAGACCTAGGAGAATCCAAGGAGGGGTGACTTGCGGGGCTCGGACCAGGTTCTGTTACCCAGAATCCTTTGCAAACCTCAAAATTTGGCTAAAAAAACACATGTTCCTCACATTTCTGTGCCAGAAAGTTCTGGAATCTGAGAGGAGCCACAAATTTCCTTCCACCCAGCGTTCCCCCAAGTCTCCCGATAAAAATGATACCTCACTTGTGTGGGTAGGCCTAGCGCCCGCTACAGGAAAAGCGCAACGTGGACACATCCAAATATTTGGAAGAAAACAGAGGTGTTTTTTGCGAAGTGCCTACCTGTAGATTTTGGCCTCTAGCTCAGCCGGCACCTAGGGAAACCTACCAAACCTGTGCATTTCTGAAAACTAGAGACCTAGGGGAATCCAAGGAGGTGTGACTTGCGGGGCTCGGACCAGATTCTGTTACCCAGAATCCTATGCAAACCTCAAAATTTGGTTAAAAAAACACATGTTCCTCACATTTCTGTGGCAGAAAGTTCTGGAATCTGAGAGGAGCCACAAATTTCCTTCCACCCAGCGTTCCCCCAAGTCTCCCGATAAAAATGATACCTCACTTGTGTGGGTAGGCCTAGCGCCCGCTACAGGAAACGCCCCAAAGCGAAACGTGGACACATCCAAATATTTGGAAGAAAACAGAGGTGTTTTTTGCGAACTACCTACCTGTAGATTTTGGCCTCTAGCTCAGCCGGCACCTAGGGAAACCTACCAAACCTGTGCATTTCTGAAAACTAGAGACCTAGGGGAATCCAAGGAGGGGTGACTTGCGGGGCTCGGACCAGGTTCTGTTACCCAGAATCCTTTGCAAACCTCAAAATTTGGCTAAAAAAACACATGTTCCTCACATTTCTGAGGCAGAAAGTTCTGGAATCTGAGAGGAGCCACAAATTTCCTTCCACCCAGCGTTCCCCCAAGTCTCCCGATAAAAATGATACCTCACTTGTGTGGGTAGGCCTAGCGCCCGCTACAGGAAACGCCCCAAAGCGCAACGTGGACACATCCAAATATTTGGAAGAAAACAGAGGTGTTTTTTGCGAAGTGCCTACCTGTAGATTTTGGCCTCTAGCTCAGCCAGCACCTAGGGAAACCTACCAAACCTGTGCATTTCTGAAAACTAGAGACCTAGGGGAATCCAAGGAGGGGTGACTTGCGGGGCTCGGACCAGGTTCTGTTACCCAGAATCCTTTGCAAACCTCAAAATTTGGCTAAAAAAACACATGTTCCTCACATTTCTGTGCCAGAAAGTTCTGGAATCTGAGAGGAGCCACAAATTTCCTTCCACCCAGCGTTCTCCCAAGTCTCCCGATAAAAATGATACCTCACTTGTGTGGGTAGGCCTAGCGCCCGCTACAGGAAACGCCCCAAAGCGCAACGTGGACACATCCAAATATTTGGAAGAAAACAGAGGTGTTTTTTGCGAAGTGCCTACCTGTAGATTTTTACCTCTAGCTCAGCCAGCACCTAGGGAAACCTACCAAACCTGTGCATTTCTGAAACCTAGAGACCTAGGGGAATCCAAGGAGGGGTGACTTGCGGGGCTCGGACCAGGTTCTGTTACCCAGAATCCTATGCAAACCTCAAAATTTGGCTAAAAAAACACATGTTCCTCACATTTCTGTGGCAGAAAGTTCTGTAATCTGAGAGGAGCCACAAATTTCCTTCCACCCAGCGTTCCCCCAAGTCTCCCGATAAAAATGATACCTCACTTGTGTGGGTAGGCCTAGCGCCCGCTACAGGAAACGCCCCAAAGCGCAACGTGGACACATCCAAATATTTGGAAGAAAACAGAGGTGTTTTTTGCGAAGTGCCTACCTGTAGATTTTGGCCTCTAGCTCAGCCAGCACCTAGGGAAACCTACCAAACCTGTGCATTTCTGAAAACTAGAGACCTAGGGGAATCCAAGGAGGGGTGACTTGCGGGGCTCGGACCAGGTTGTGTTACCCAGAATCCTTTGCAAACCTCAAAATTTGGCTAAAAAAACACATGTTCCTCACATTTCTGTGCCAGAAAGTTCTGGAATCTGAGAGGAGCCACAAATTTCCTTCCACCCAGCGTTCCCCCAAGTCTCCCGATAAAAATGATACCTCACTTGTGTGGGTAGGCCTAGCGCCCGCTACAGGAAAAGCGCAACGTGGACACATCCAAATATTTGGAAGAAAACAGAGGTGTTTTTTGCGAAGTGCCTACCTGTAGATTTTGGCCTCTAGCTCAGCCGGCACCAAGGGAAACCTACCAAACCTGTGCATTTCTGAAAACTAGAGACCTAGGGGAATCCAAGGAGGGGTGACTTGCGGGGCTCGGACCAGGTTCTGTTACCCAGAATCCTTTGCAAACCTCAAAATTTGGCTAAAAAAACACATGTTCCTCACATTTCTGTGGCAGAAAGTTCTGGAATCTGAGAGGAGCCACAAATTTCCTTCCACCCAGCGTTCCCCCAAGTCTCCCGATAAAAATGATACCTCACTTGTGTGGGTAGGCCTAGCGCCCGCTACAGGAAACTCCCCAAAGCTCAACGTGGACACATCCAAATATTTGGAAGAAAACAGAGGTGTTTTTTACGAAGTGCCTACCTGTAGATTTTGGCCTCTAGCTCAGCCAGCACCTAGGGAAACCTACCAAACCTGTGCATTTCTGAAAACTAGAGACCTAGGGGAATCCAAGGAGGGGTGACTTGCGGGGCTCGGACCAGGTTCTGTTACCCAGAATCCTTTGCAAACCTCAAAATTTGGCTAAAAAAACACATGTTCCTCACATTTCTGTGCCAGAAAGTTCTGGAATCTGAGAGGAGCCACAAATTTCCTTCCACCCAGCGTTCCCCCAAGTCTCCCGATAAAAATGATACCTCACTTGTGTGGGTAGGCCTAGCGCCCGCTACAGGAAAAGCGCAACGTGGACACATCCAAATATTTGGAAGAAAACAGAGGTGTTTTTTGCGAAGTGCCTACCTGTAGATTTTGGCCTCTAGCTCAGCCGGCACCTAGGGAAACCTACCAAACCTGTGCATTTCTGAAAACTAGAGACCTAGGGGAATCCAAGGAGGTGTGACTTGCGGGGCTCGGACCAGGTTCTGTTACCCAGAATCCTATGCAAACCTCAAAATTTGGTTAAAAAAACACATGTTCCTCACATTTCTGTGGCAGAAAGTTCTGGAATCTGAGAGGAGCCACAAATTTCCTTCCACCCAGCGTTCCCCCAAGTCTCCCGATAAAAATGATACCTCACTTGTGTGGGTAGGCCTAGCGCCCGCTACAGGAAACGCCCCAAAGCGCAACGTGGACACATCCAAATATTTGGAAGAAAACAGAGGTGTTTTTTGCGAACTACCTACCTGTAGATTTTGGCCTCTAGCTCAGCCGGCACCTAGGGAAACCTACCAAACCTGTGCATTTCTGAAAAGTAGAGACCTAGGGGAATCCAAGGAGGGGTGACTTGCGGGGCTCGGACCAGGTTCTGTTACCCAGAATCCTTTGCAAACCTCAAAATTTGGCTAAAAAAACACATGTTCCTCACATTTCTGTGGCAGAAAGTTCTGGAATCTGAGAGGAGCCACAAATTTCCTTCCACCCAGCGTTCCCCCAAGTCTCCCAATAAAAATGATACTTCACTTGTGTGGGTAGGCCTAGCGCCCGCTACAGGAAACGCCCCAAAGCGCAACGTGGACACATCCAAATATTTGGAAGAAAACAGAGGTGTTTTTGGCGAAGTGCCTACCTGTAGATTTTGGCCTCTAGCTCAGCCGGCACCTAGGGAAACCTACCGAACCTGTGCATTTCTGAAAACTAGAGACCTAGGGGAATCCAAGGAGGGGTGACTTGCGGAGCTCGGACCAGGTTCTGTTACCCAGAATCCTTTGCAAACCTCAAAATTTGGCTAAAAAAACACATGTTCCTCACATTTCTGTGGCAGAAAGTTCTGGAATCTGAGAGGAGCCACAAATTTCCTTCCACCCAGCGTTCCCCCAAGTCTCCCGATAAAAATGATACCTCACTTGTGTGGGTAGGCCTAGCTCCCGCGACAGGAAACGCCCCAAAGCGCAACGTGGACACATCCAAATATTTGGAAGAAAACAGAGTTGTTTTTTACGAAGTGCCAACCTGTAGATTTTGGCCTCTAGCTCAGCCAGCACCTAGGGAAACCTACCAAACCTGTGCATTTCTGAAAACTAGAGACCTAGGGGAATCCAAGGAGGTGTGACTTGCGGGGCTCGGACCAGGTTCTGTTACCCAGAATCCTATGCAAACCTCAAAATTTGGTTAAAAAAACACATGTTCCTCACATTTCTGTGGCAGAAAGTTCTGGAATCTGAGAGGAGCCACAAATTTCCTTCCACCCAGCGTTCCCCCAAGTCTCCCGATAAAAATGATACCTCACTTGTGTGGGTAGGCCTAGCGCCCGCTACAGGAAACGCCCCAAAGCGCAACGTGGACACATCCAAATATTTGGAAGAAAACAGAGGTGTTTTTTGCGAACTACCTACCTGTAGATTTTGGCCTCTAGCTCAGCCGGCACCTAGGGAAACCTACCAAACCTGTGCATTTCTGAAAAGTAGAGACCTAGGGGAATCCAAGGAGGGGTGACTTGCGGGGCTCGGACCAGGTTCTGTTACCCAGAATCCTTTGCAAACCTCAAAATTTGGCTAAAAAAACACATGTTCCTCACATTTCTGTGGCAGAAAGTTCTGGAATCTGAGAGGAGCCACAAATTTCCTTCCACCCAGCGTTCCCCCAAGTCTCCCAATAAAAATGATACTTCACTTGTGTGGGTAGGCCTAGCGCCCGCTACAGGAAACGCCCCAAAGCGCAACGTGGACACATCCAAATATTTGGAAGAAAACAGAGGTGTTTTTGGCGAAGTGCCTACCTGTAGATTTTGGCCTCTAGCTCAGCCGGCACCTAGGGAAACCTACCGAACCTGTGCATTTCTGAAAACTAGAGACCTAGGGGAATCCAAGGAGGGGTGACTTGCGGAGCTCGGACCAGGTTCTGTTACCCAGAATCCTTTGCAAACCTCAAAATTTGGCTAAAAAAACACATGTTCCTCACATTTCTGTGGCAGAAAGTTCTGGAATCTGAGAGGAGCCACAAATTTCCTTCCACCCAGCGTTCCCCCAAGTCTCCCGATAAAAATGATACCTCACTTGTGTGGGTAGGCCTAGCTCCCGCGACAGGAAACGCCCCAAAGCGCAACGTGGACACATCCAAATATTTGGAAGAAAACAGAGTTGTTTTTTACGAAGTGCCAACCTGTAGATTTTGGCCTCTAGCTCAGCCAGCACCTAGGGAAACCTACCAAACCTGTGCATTTCTGAAAACTAGAGACCTAGGGGAATCCAAGGAGGGGTGACTTGCGGGGCTCGGACCAGGTTCTGTTACCCAGAATCCTTTGCAAACCTCAAAATTTGGCTAAAAAAACACATGTTCCTCACATTTCTGTGCCAGAAAGTTCTGGAATCTGAGAGGAGCCACAAATTTCCTTCCACCCAGCGTTCCCCCAAGTCTCCCGATAAAAATGATACCTCACTTGTGTGGGTAGGCCTAGCGCCTGTTACAGGAAAAGCGCAACGTGGACACATCCAAATATTTGGAAGAAAACAGAGGTGTTTTTTGCGAAGTGCCTACCTGTAGATTTTGGCCTCTAGCTCAGCCGGCACCTAGGGAAACCTACCAAACCTGTGCATTTCTGAAAACTAGAGACCTAGGAGAATCCAAGGAGGTGTGACTTGCGGGGCTCGGACCAGGTTCTGTTACCCAGAATCCTATGCAAACCTCAAAATTTGGTTAAAAAAACACATGTTCCTCACATTTCTGTGGCAGAAAGTTCTGGAATCTGAGAGGAGCCACAAATTTCCTTCCACCCAGCGTTCCCCCAAGTCTCCCGATAAAAATGATACCTCACTTGTGTGGGTAGGCCTAGCGCCCGCTACAGGAAACGCCCCAAAGCGCAACGTGGACACATCCAAATATTTGGAAGAAAACAGAGGTGTTTTTTGCGAACTACCTACCAATAGATTTTGGCCTCTAGCTCAGCCGGCACCTAGGGAAACCTACCAAACCTGTGCATTTCTGAAAACTAGAGACCTAGGGGAATCCAAGGAGGGGTGACTTGCGGGGCTCGGACCAGGTTGTGTTACCCAGAATCCTTTGCAAACCTCAAAATTTGGCTAAAAAAACACATGTTCCTCACATTTCTGTGCCAGAAAGTTCTGGAATCTGAGAGGAGCCACAAATTTCCTTCCACCCAGCGTTCCCCCAAGTATCCCGATAAAAATGATACCTCACTTGTGTGGGTAGGCCTAGCGCCCGCTACAGGAAACGCCCCAAAGCGCAACGTGGACACATCCAAATATTTGGAAGAAAACAGAAGTGTTTTTTGCGAAGTGCCTACCTGTAGATTTTGGCCTCTAGCTCAGCCGGCACCTAGGGAAACCTACCAAACCTGTGCCTTTCTGAAAACTAGAGACCTAGGGGAATCCAAGGAGGTTTGACTTGCGGGGCTCGGACCAGGTTCTGTTACCCAGAATCCTTTGCAAACCTCAAAATTTGGTTAAAAAAACACATGTTCCTCACATTTCTGTCGCAGAAAGTTCTGGAATCTGAGAGGAGCCATAAATTTCCTTCCACCCAGCGTTCCCCCAAGTCTCCCGATAAAAATGATACCTCACTTGTGTGGGTAGGCCTAGCGCCCGCTACAGAAAACGCCCCAAAGCGCAACGTGGACACATCCAAATATTTGGAAGAAAACAGAGTTGTTTTTTACGAAGTGCCAACCTGTAGATTTTGGCCTCTAGCTCAGCCAGCACCTAGGGAAACCTACCAAACCTGTGCATTTCTGAAAACTAGAGACCTAGGAGAATCCAAGGAGGGGTGACTTGCGGGGCTCGGACCAGGTTCTGTTACCCAGAATCCTTTGCAAACCTCAAAATTTGGCTAAAAAAACACATGTTCCTCACATTTCTGTGCCAGAAAGTTCTGGAATCTGAGAGGAGCCACAAATTTCCTTCCACCCAGCGTTCCCCCAAGTCTCCCGATAAAAATGATACCTCACTTGTGTGGGTAGGCCTAGCGCCCGCTACAGGAAAAGCGCAACGTGGACACATCCAAATATTTGGAAGAAAACAGAGGTGTTTTTTGCGAAGTGCCTACCTGTAGATTTTGGCCTCTAGCTCAGCCGGCACCTAGGGAAACCTACCAAACCTGTGCATTTCTGAAAACTAGAGACCTAGGGGAATCCAAGGAGGTGTGACTTGCGGGGCTCGGACCAGGTTCTGTTACCCAGAATCCTATGCAAACCTCAAAATTTGGTTAAAAAAACACATGTTCCTCACATTTCTGTGGCAGAAAGTTCTGGAATCTGAGAGGAGCCACAAATTTCCTTCCACCCAGCGTTCCCCCAAGTCTCCCGATAAAAATGATACCTCACTTGTGTGGGTAGGCCTAGCGCCCGCTACAGGAAACGCCCCAAAGCGAAACGTGGACACATCCAAATATTTGGAAGAAAACAGAGGTGTTTTTTGCGAACTACCTACCTGTAGATTTTGGCCTCTAGCTCAGCCGGCACCTAGGGAAACCTACCAAACCTGTGCATTTCTGAAAACTAGAGACCTAGGGGAATCCAAGGAGGGGTGACTTGCGGGGCTCGGACCAGGTTCTGTTACCCAGAATCCTTTGCAAACCTCAAAATTTGGCTAAAAAAACACATGTTCCTCACATTTCTGTGGCAGAAAGTTCTGGAATCTGAGAGGAGCCACAAATTTCCTTCCACCCAGCGTTCCCCCAAGTCTCCCGATAAAAATGATACCTCACTTGTGTGGGTAGGCCTAGCGCCCGCTACAGGAAACGCCCCAAAGCGCAACGTGGACACATCCAAATATTTGGAAGAAAACAGAGGTGTTTTTTGCGAAGTGCCTACCTGTAGATTTTGGCCTCTAGCTCAGCCAGCACCTAGGGAAACCTACCAAACCTGTGCATTTCTGAAAACTAGAGACCTAGGGGAATCCAAGGAGGGGTGACTTGCGGGGCTCGGACCAGGTTCTGTTACCCAGAATCCTTTGCAAACCTCAAAATTTGGCTAAAAAAACACATGTTCCTCACATTTCTGTGCCAGAAAGTTCTGGAATCTGAGAGGAGCCACAAATTTCCTTCCACCCAGCGTTCCCCCAAGTCTCCCGATAAAAATGATACCTCACTTGTGTGGGTAGGCCTAGCGCCCGCTACAGGAAACGCCCCAAAGCGCAACGTGGACACATCCAAATATTTGGAAGAAAACAGAGGTGTTTTTTGCGAAGTGCCTACCTGTAGATTTTTACCTCTAGCTCAGCCAGCACCTAGGGAAACCTACCAAACCTGTGCATTTCTGAAACCTAGAGACCTAGGGGAATCCAAGGAGGGGTGACTTGCGGGGCTCGGACCAGGTTCTGTTACCCAGAATCCTATGCAAACCTCAAAATTTGGCTAAAAAAACACATGTTCCTCACATTTCTGTGGCAGAAAGTTCTGTAATCTGAGAGGAGCCACAAATTTCCTTCCACCCAGCGTTCCCCCAAGTCTCCCGATAAAAATGATACCTCACTTGTGTGGGTAGGCCTAGCGCCCGCTACAGGAAACGCCCCAAAGCGCAACGTGGACACATCCAAATATTTGGAAGAAAACAGAGGTGTTTTTTGCGAAGTGCCTACCTGTAGATTTTGGCCTCTAGCTCAGCCAGCACCTAGGGAAACCTACCAAACCTGTGCATTTCTGAAAACTAGAGACCTAGGGGAATCCAAGGAGGGGTGACTTGCGGGGCTCGGACCAGGTTGTGTTACCCAGAATCCTTTGCAAACCTCAAAATTTGGCTAAAAAAACACATGTTCCTCACATTTCTGTGGCAGAAAGTTCTGGAATCTGAGAGGAGCCACAAATTTCCTTCCACCCAGCGTTCCCCCAAGTCTCCCGATAAAAATGATACCTCACTTGTGTGGGTAGGCCTAGCGCCCGCTACAGGAAAAGCGCAACGTGGACACATCCAAATATTTGGAAGAAAACAGAGGTGTTTTTTGCGAAGTGCCTACCTGTAGATTTTGGCCTCTAGCTCAGCCGGCACCAAGGGAAACCTACCAAACCTGTGCATTTCTGAAAACTAGAGACCTAGGGGAATACAAGGAGGGGTGACTTGCGGGGCTCGGACCAGGTTCTGTTACCCAGAATCCTTTGCAAACCTCAAAATTTGGCTAAAAAAACACATGTTCCTCACATTTCTGTGGCAGAAAGTTCTGGAATCTGAGAGGAGCCACAAATTTCCTTCCACCCAGCGTTCCCCCAAGTCTCCCGATAAAAATGATACCTCACTTGTGTGGGTAGGCCTAGCGCCCGCTACAGGAAACTCCCCAAAGCTCAACGTGGACACATCCAAATATTTGGAAGAAAACAGAGGTGTTTTTTACGAAGTGCCTACCTGTAGATTTTGGCCTCTAGCTCAGCCAGCACCTAGGGAAACCTACCAAACCTGTGCATTTCTGAAAACTAGAGACCTAGGGGAATCCAAGGAGGGGTGACTTGCGGGGCTCGGACCAGGTTCTGTTACCCAGAATCCTTTGCAAACCTCAAAATTTGGCTAAAAAAACACATGTTCCTCACATTTCTGTGCCAGAAAGTTCTGGAATCTGAGAGGAGCCACAAATTTCCTTCCACCCAGCGTTCCCCCAAGTCTCCCGATAAAAATGATACCTCACTTGTGTGGGTAGGCCTAGCGCCCGCTACAGGAAACTCCCCAAAGCTCAACGTGGACACATCCAAATATTTGGAAGAAAACAGAGGTGTTTTTTACGAAGTGCCTACCTGTAGATTTTGGCCTCTAGCTCAGCCAGCACCTAGGGAAACCTACCAAACCTGTGCATTTCTGAAAACTAGAGACCTAGGGGAATCCAAGGAGGGGTGACTTGCGGGGCTCGGACCAGGTTCTGTTACCCAGAATCCTTTGCAAACCTCAAAATTTGGCTAAAAAAACACATGTTCCTCACATTTCTGTGCCAGAAAGTTCTGGAATCTGAGAGGAGCCACAAATTTCCTTCCACCCAGCGTTCCCCCAAGTCTCCCGATAAAAATGATACCTCACTTGTGTGGGTAGGCCTAGCGCCCGCTACAGGAAACGCCCCAAAGCGCAACGTGGACACATCCAAATATTTGGAAGAAAACAGAGGTGTTTTTTGCGAACTACCTACCTGTAGATTTTGGCCTCTAGCTCAGCCGGCACCTAGGGAAACCTACCAAACCTGTGCATTTCTGAAAAGTAGAGACCTAGGGGAATCCAAGGAGGTGTGACTTGCGGGGCTCGGACCAGGTTCTGTTACCCAGAATCCTATGCAAACCTCAAAATTTGGTTAAAAAAACACATGTTCCTCACATTTCTGTGCCAGAAAGTTCTGGAATCTGAGAGGAGCCACAAATTTCCTTCCACCCAGCGTTCCCCCAAGTCTCCCGATAAAAATGATACCTCACTTGTGTGGGTAGGCCTAGCGCCCGCTACAGGAAACGCCCCAAAGCGCAACGTGGACACATCCAAATATTTGGAAGAAAACAGAGGTGTTTTTTGCGAACTACCTACCTGTAGATTTTGGCCTCTAGCTCAGCCGGCACCTAGGGAAACCTACCAAACCTGTGCATTTCTGAAAAGTAGAGACCTAGGGGAATCCAAGGAGGGGTGACTTGCGGGGCTCGGACCAGGTTCTGTTACCCAGAATCCTTTGCAAACCTCAAAATTTGGCTAAAAAAACACATGTTCCTCACATTTCTGTGGCAGAAAGTTCTGGAATCTGAGAGGAGCCACAAATTTCCTTCCACCCAGCGTTCCCCCAAGTCTCCCGATAAAAATGATACCTCACTTGTGTGGGTAGGCCTAGCGCCCGCTACAGGAAACTCCCCAAAGCTCAACGTGGACACATCCAAATATTTGGAAGAAAACAGAGGTGTTTTTTACGAAGTGCCTACCTGTAGATTTTGGCCTCTAGCTCAGCCAGCACCTAGGGAAACCTACCAAACCTGTGCATTTCTGAAAACTAGAGACCTAGGGGAATCCAAGGAGGGGTGACTTGCGGGGCTCGGACCAGGTTCTGTTACCCAGAATCCTTTGCAAACCTCAAAATTTGGCTAAAAAAACACATGTTCCTCACATTTCTGTGCCAGAAAGTTCTGGAATCTGAGAGGAGCCACAAATTTCCTTCCACCCAGCGTTCCCCCAAGTCTCCCGATAAAAATGATACCTCACTTGTGTGGGTAGGCCTAGCGCCCGCTACAGGAAACGCCCCAAAGCGCAACGTGGACACATCCAAATATTTGGAAGAAAACAGAGGTGTTTTTTGCGAACTACCTACCTGTAGATTTTGGCCTCTAGCTCAGCCGGCACCTAGGGAAACCTACCAAACCTGTGCATTTCTAAAAAGTAGAGACCTAGGGGAATCCAAGGAGGGGTGACTTGCGGGGCTCGGACCAGGTTCTGTTACCCAGAATCCTTTGCAAACCTCAAAATTTGGCTAAAAAAACACATGTTCCTCACATTTCTGTGGCAGAAAGTTCTGGAATCTGAGAGGAGCCACAAATTTCCTTCCACCCAGCGTTCCCCCAAGTCTCCCAATAAAAATGATACCTCACTTGTGTGGGTAGGCCTAGCGCCCGCTACAGGAAACGCCCCAAAGCGCAACGTGGACACATCCAAATATTTGGAAGAAAACAGAGGTGTTTTTTGCGAAGTGCCTACCTGTAGATTTTGGCCTCTAGCTCAGCCAGCACCTAGGGAAACCTACCAAACCTGTGCATTTCTGAAAACTAGAGACCTAGGGGAATCCAAGGAGGGGTGACTTGCGGGGCTCGGACCAGGTTCTGTTACCCAGAATCCTTTGCAAACCTCAAAATTTGGCTAAAAAAACACATGTTCCTCACATTTCTGTGCCAGAAAGTTCTGGAATCTGAGAGGAGCCACAAATTTCCTTCCACCCAGCGTTCCCCCAAGTCTCCCGATAAAAATGATACCTCACTTGTGTGGGTAGGCCTAGCGCCCGCTACAGGAAAAGCGCAACGTGGACACATCCAAATATTTGGAAGAAAACAGAGGTGTTTTTTGCGAAGTGCCTACCTGTAGATTTTGGCCTCTAGCTCAGCCGGCACCTAGGGAAACCTACCAAACCTGTGCATTTCTGAAAACTAGAGACCTAGGGGAATCCAAGGAGGGGTGACTTGCGGGGCTCGGACCAGGTTCTGTTACCCAGAATCCTTTGCAAACCTCAAAATTTGGCTAAAAAAACACATGTTCCTCACATTTCTGGGGCAGAAAGTTCTGGAATCTGAGAGGAGCCACAAATTTCCTTCCACCCAGCGTTCCCCCAAGTCTCCCGATAAAAATGATACCTCACTTGTGTGGGTAGGCCTAGCGCCCGCTACAGGAAACTCCCCAAAGCTCAACGTGGACACATCCAAATATTTGGAAGAAAACAGAGGTGTTTTTTACGAAGTGCCTACCTGTAGATTTTGGCCTCTAGCTCAGCCAGCACCTAGGGAAACCTACCAAACCTGTGCATTTCTGAAAACTAGAGACCTAGGGGAATCCAAGGAGGGGTGACTTGCGGGGCTCGGACCAGGTTCTGTTACCCAGAATCCTTTGCAAACCTCAAAATTTGGCTAAAAAAACACATGTTCCTCACATTTCTGTGCCAGAAAGTTCTGGAATCTGAGAGGAGCCACAAATTTCCTTCCACCCAGCGTTCCCCCAAGTCTCCCGATAAAAATGATACCTCACTTGTGTGGGTAGGCCTAGCGCCCGCTACAGGAAAAGCGCAACGTGGACACATCCAAATATTTGGAAGAAAACAGAGGTGTTTTTTGCGAAGTGCCTACCTGTAGATTTTGGCCTCTAGCTCAGCCGGCACCTAGGGAAACCTACCAAACCTGTGCATTTCTGAAAAGTAGAGACCTAGGGGAATCCAAGGAGGGGTGACTTGCGGGGCTCGGACCAGGTTCTGTTACCCAGAATCCTTTGCAAACCTCAAAATTTGGCTAAAAAAACACATGTTCCTCACATTTCTGTGGCAGAAAGTTCTGGAATCTGAGAGGAGCCACAAATTTCCTTCCACCCAGCGTTCCCCCAAGTCTCCCAATAAAAATGATACCTCACTTGTGTGGGTAGGCCTAGCGCCCGCTACAGGAAACGCCCCAAAGCGCAACGTGGACACATCCAAATATTTGGAAGAAAACAGAGGTGTTTTTTGCGAAGTGCCTACCTGTAGATTTTGGCCTCTAGCTCAGCCGGCACCTAGGGAAACCTACCAAACCTGTGCATTTCTGAAAAATAGAGACCTAGGGGAATCCAAGGAGGTTTGACTTGCGGGGCTCGGACCAGGTTCTGTTACCCAGAATCCTTTGCAAACCTCAAAATTTGGTTAAAAAAACACATGTTCCTCACATTTCTGTGGCAGAAAGTTCTGGAATCTGAGAGGAGCCACAAATTTCCTTCCACCCAGCGTTCCCCCAAGTCTCCCGATAAAAATGATACCTCACTTGTGTGGGTAGGCCTAGCGCCCGCGACAGGAAACGCTCCAAAGCGCAACGTGGACACATCCAAATTTTTGGAAGAAAACAGAGGTGTTTTTTGCGAAGTGCCTACCTGTAGATTTTGGCCTCTAGCTCAGCCGGCACCTAGGGAAACCTACCAAACCTGTGCATTTCTGAAAACTAGAGACCTAGGGGAATCCAAGGAGGTGTGACTTGCGGGGCTCGGACCAGGTTCTGTTACCCAGAATCCTATGCAAACCTCAAAATTTGGTTAAAAAAACACATGTTCCTCACATTTCTGTGGCAGAAAGTTCTGGAATCTGAGAGGAGCCACAAATTTCCTTCCACCCAGCGTTCCCCCAAGTCTCCCGATAAAAATGATACCTCACTTGTGTGGGTAGGCCTAGCGCCCGCTACAGGAAACGCCCCAAAGCGCAACGTGGACACATCCAAATATTTGGAAGAAAACAGAGGTGTTTTTTGCGAACTACCTACCTGTAGATTTTGGCCTCTAGCTCAGCCGGCACCTAGGGAAACCTACCAAACCTGTGCATTTCTGAAAACTAGAGACCTAGGGGAATCCAAGGAGGGGTGACTTGCGGGGCTCGGACCAGGTTCTGTTACCCAGAATCCTTTGCAAACCTCAAAATTTGGCTAAAAAAACACATGTTCCTCACATTTCTGTGGCAGAAAGTTCTGGAATCTGAGAGGAGCCACAAATTTCCTTCCACCCAGCGTTCCCCCAAGTCTCCCAATAAAAATGATACCTCACTTGTGTGGGTAGGCCTAGCGCCCGCTACAGGAAACGCCCCAAAGCGCAACGTGGACACATCCAAATATTTGGAAGAAAACAGAGGTGTTTTTTGCGAAGTGCCTACCTGTAGATTTTGGCCTCTAGCTCAGCCAGCACCTAGGGAAACCTACCAAACCTGTGCATTTCTGAAAACTAGAGACCTAGGGGAATCCAAGGAGGGGTGACTTGCGGGGCTCGGACCAGGTTCTGTTACCCAGAATCCTTTGCAAACCTCAAAATTTGGCTAAAAAAACACATGTTCCTCACATTTCTGTGCCAGAAAGTTCTGGAATCTGAGAGGAGCCACAAATTTCCTTCCACCCAGCGTTCCCCCAAGTCTCCCGATAAAAATGATACCTCACTTGTGTGGGTAGGCCTAGCGCCCGCTACAGGAAAAGCGCAACGTGGACACATCCAAATATTTGGAAGAAAACAGAGGTGTTTTTTGCGAAGTGCCTACCTGTAGATTTTGGCCTCTAGCTCAGCCGGCACCTAGGGAAACCTACCAAACCTGTGCATTTCTGAAAACTAGAGACCTACGGGAATCCAAGGAGGTGTGACTTGCGGGGCTCGGACCAGGTTCTGTTACCCAAAATCCTTTGCAAACCTCAAAATTTGGTTAAAAAAACACATGTTCCTCACATTTCTGTGGCAGAAAGTTCTGGAATCTGAGAGGAGCCACAAATTTCCTTCAACCCAGCGTTCCCCCAAGTCTCCCGATAAAAATGATACCTCACTTGTGTGGGTAGGCCTAGCGCCCGCTACAGGAAACGCCCCAAAGCGCAACGTGGACACATCCAAATATTTGGAAGAAAACAGAGGTGTTTTTTGCGAAGTACCTACCTGTAGATTTTGGCCTCTAGCTCAGCCGGCACCTAGGGAAACCTACCAAACCTGTGCATTTCTGAAAACTAGAGACCTAGGGGAATCCAAGGAGGGGTGACTTGCGGGGCTCGGACCAGGTTCTGTTACCCAGAATCGTTTGCAAACCTCAAAATTTGGCTAAAAAAACACATGTTCCTCACATTTCAGTGCCAGAAAGTTCTGGAATCTGAGAGGAGCCACAAATTTCCTTCCACCCAGCGTTCCCCCAAGACTCCCGATAAAAATTATACCTCACTTGTGTGGGTAGGCCTAGCGTCCGCTGCAGGAAACGCCCCAAAGCGCAACGTGGACACATCCAAATATTTGGAAGAAAACAGAGGTGTTTTTTGCGAAGTGCCTACCTGTAGATTTTGGCCTCTAGCTCAGCCGGCACCTAGGGAAACCTACCAAACCTGTGCATTTCTGAAAACTAGAGACCTAGGGGAATCCAAGGAGGTGTGACTTGCGGGGCTCGGACCAGGTTCTGTTACCCAGAATCCTATGCAAACCTCAAAATTTGGTTAAAAAAACACATGTTCCTCACATTTCTGTGGCAGAAAGTTCTGGAATCTGAGAGGAGCCACAAATTTCCTTCCACCCAGCGTTCCCCCAAGCCTCCCGATAAAAATGATACCTCACTTGTGTGGGTAGGCCTAGCGCCCGCTACAGGAAACGCCCCAAAGCGAAACGTGGACACATCCAAATATTTGGAAGAAAACAGAGGTGTTTTTTGCGAACTACCTACCTGTAGATTTTGGCCTCTAGCTCAGCCGGCACCTAGGGAAACCTACCAAACCTGTGCATTTCTGAAAACTAGAGACCTAGGGGAATCCAAGGAGGGGTGACTTGCGGGGCTCGGACCAGGTTCTGTTACCCAGAATCCTTTGCAAACCTCAAAATTTGGCTAAAAAAACACATGTTCCTCACATTTCTGTGGCAGAAAGTTCTGGAATCTGAGAGGAGCCACAAATTTCCTTCCACCCAGCGTTCCCCCAAGTCTCCCGATAAAAATGATACCTCACTTGTGTGGGTAGGCCTAGCGCCCGCTACAGGAAACGCCCCAAAGCGCAACGTGGACACATCCAAATATTTGGAAGAAAACAGAGGTGTTTTTTGCGAAGTGCCTACCTGTAGATTTTGGCCTCTAGCTCAGCCAGCACCTAGGGAAACCTACCAAACCTGTGCATTTCTGAAAACTAGAGACCTAGGGGAATCCAAGGAGGGGTGACTTGCGGGGCTCGGACCAGGTTCTGTTACCCAGAATCCTTTGCAAACCTCAAAATTTGGCTAAAAAAACACATGTTCCTCACATTTCTGTGCCAGAAAGTTCTGGAATCTGAGAGGAGCCACAAATTTCCTTCCACCCAGCGTTCCCCCAAGTCTCCCGATAAAAATGATACCTCACTTGTGTGGGTAGGCCTAGCGCCCGCTACAGGAAACGCCCCAAAGCGCAACGTGGACACATCCAAATATTTGGAAGAAAACAGAGGTGTTTTTTGCGAAGTGCCTACCTGTAGATTTTTACCTCTAGCTCAGCCAGCACCTAGGGAAACCTACCAAACCTGTGCATTTCTGAAACCTAGAGACCTAGGGGAATCCAAGGAGGGGTGACTTGCGGGGCTCGGACCAGGTTCTGTTACCCAGAATCCTATGCAAACCTCAAAATTTGGCTAAAAAAACACATGTTCCTCACATTTCTGTGGCAGAAAGTTCTGTAATCTGAGAGGAGCCACAAATTTCCTTCCACCCAGCGTTCCCCCAAGTCTCCCGATAAAAATGATACCTCACTTGTGTGGGTAGGCCTAGCGCCCGCTACAGGAAACGCCCCAAAGCGCAACGTGGACACATCCAAATATTTGGAAGAAAACAGAGGTGTTTTTTGCGAAGTGCCTACCTGTAGATTTTGGCCTCTAGCTCAGCCAGCACCTAGGGAAACCTACCAAACCTGTGCATTTCTGAAAACTAGAGACCTAGGGGAATCCAAGGAGGGGTGACTTGCGGGGCTCGGACCAGGTTCTGTTACCCAGAATCCTTTGCAAACCTCAAAATTTGGCTAAAAAAACACATGTTCCTCACATTTCTGTGCCAGAAAGTTCTGGAATCTGAGAGGAGCCACAAATTTCCTTCCACCCAGCGTTCCCCCAAGTCTCCCGATAAAAATGATACCTCACTTGTGTGGGTAGGCCTAGCGCCCGCTACAGGAAACGCCCCAAAGCGCAACGTGGACACATCCAAATATTTGGAAGAAAACAGAGGTGTTTTTTGCGAACTACCTACCTGTAGATTTTGGCCTCTAGCTCAGCCGGCACCTAGGGAAACCTACCAAACCTGTGCATTTCTGAAAAGTAGAGACCTAGGGGAATCCAAGGAGGGGTGACTTGCGGGGCTCGGACCAGGTTCTGTTACCCAGAATCCTTTGCAAACCTCAAAATTTGGCTAAAAAAACACATGTTCCTCACATTTCTGTGGCAGAAAGTTCTGGAATCTGAGAGGAGCCACAAATTTCCTTCCACCCAGCGTTCCCCCAAGTCTCCCGATAAAAATGATACCTCACTTGTGTGGGTAGGCCTAGCGCCCGCTACAGGAAACTCCCCAAAGCTCAACGTGGACACATCCAAATATTTGGAAGAAAACAGAGGTGTTTTTTACGAAGTGCCTACCTGTAGATTTTGGCCTCTAGCTCAGCCAGCACCTAGGGAAACCTACCAAACCTGTGCATTTCTGAAAACTAGAGACCTAGGGGAATCCAAGGAGGGGTGACTTGCGGGGCTCGGACCAGGTTCTGTTACCCAGAATCCTTTGCAAACCTCAAAATTTGGCTAAAAAAACACATGTTCCTCACATTTCTGTGCCAGAAAGTTCTGGAATCTGAGAGGAGCCACAAATTTCCTTCCACCCAGCGTTCCCCCAAGTCTCCCGATAAAAATGATACCTCACTTGTGTGGGTAGGCCTAGCGCCCGCTACAGGAAACGCCCCAAAGCGCAACGTGGACACATCCAAATATTTGGAAGAAAACAGAGGTGTTTTTTGCGAACTACCTACCTGTAGATTTTGGCCTCTAGCTCAGCCGGCACCTAGGGAAACCTACCAAACCTGTGCATTTCTAAAAAGTAGAGACCTAGGGGAATCCAAGGAGGGGTGACTTGCGGGGCTCGGACCAGGTTCTGTTACCCAGAATCCTTTGCAAACCTCAAAATTTGGCTAAAAAAACACATGTTCCTCACATTTCTGTGGCAGAAAGTTCTGGAATCTGAGAGGAGCCACAAATTTCCTTCCACCCAGCGTTCCCCCAAGTCTCCCAATAAAAATGATACCTCACTTGTGTGGGTAGGCCTAGCGCCCGCTACAGGAAACGCCCCAAAGCGCAACGTGGACACATCCAAATATTTGGAAGAAAACAGAGGTGTTTTTTGCGAAGTGCCTACCTGTAGATTTTGGCCTCTAGCTCAGCCAGCACCTAGGGAAACCTACCAAACCTGTGCATTTCTGAAAACTAGAGACCTAGGGGAATCCAAGGAGGGGTGACTTGCGGGGCTCGGACCAGGTTCTGTTACCCAGAATCCTTTGCAAACCTCAAAATTTGGCTAAAAAAACACATGTTCCTCACATTTCTGTGCCAGAAAGTTCTGGAATCTGAGAGGAGCCACAAATTTCCTTCCACCCAGCGTTCCCCCAAGTCTCCCGATAAAAATGATACCTCACTTGTGTGGGTAGGCCTAGCGCCCGCTACAGGAAAAGCGCAACGTGGACACATCCAAATATTTGGAAGAAAACAGAGGTGTTTTTTGCGAAGTGCCTACCTGTAGATTTTGGCCTCTAGCTCAGCCGGCACCTAGGGAAACCTACCAAACCTGTGCATTTCTGAAAACTAGAGACCTAGGGGAATCCAAGGAGGGGTGACTTGCGGGGCTCGGACCAGGTTCTGTTACCCAGAATCCTTTGCAAACCTCAAAATTTGGCTAAAAAAACACATGTTCCTCACATTTCTGGGGCAGAAAGTTCTGGAATCTGAGAGGAGCCACAAATTTCCTTCCACCCAGCGTTCCCCCAAGTCTCCCGATAAAAATGATACCTCACTTGTGTGGGTAGGCCTAGCGCCCGCTACAGGAAACTCCCCAAAGCTCAACGTGGACACATCCAAATATTTGGAAGAAAACAGAGGTGTTTTTTACGAAGTGCCTACCTGTAGATTTTGGCCTCTAGCTCAGCCAGCACCTAGGGAAACCTACCAAACCTGTGCATTTCTGAAAACTAGAGACCTAGGGGAATCCAAGGAGGGGTGACTTGCGGGGCTCGGACCAGGTTCTGTTACCCAGAATCCTTTGCAAACCTCAAAATTTGGCTAAAAAAACACATGTTCCTCACATTTCTGTGCCAGAAAGTTCTGGAATCTGAGAGGAGCCACAAATTTCCTTCCACCCAGCGTTCCCCCAAGTCTCCCGATAAAAATGATACCTCACTTGTGTGGGTAGGCCTAGCGCCCGCTACAGGAAAAGCGCAACGTGGACACATCCAAATATTTGGAAGAAAACAGAGGTGTTTTTTGCGAAGTGCCTACCTGTAGATTTTGGCCTCTAGCTCAGCCGGCACCTAGGGAAACCTACCAAACCTGTGCATTTCTGAAAAGTAGAGACCTAGGGGAATCCAAGGAGGGGTGACTTGCGGGGCTCGGACCAGGTTCTGTTACCCAGAATCCTTTGCAAACCTCAAAATTTGGCTAAAAAAACACATGTTCCTCACATTTCTGTGGCAGAAAGTTCTGGAATCTGAGAGGAGCCACAAATTTCCTTCCACCCAGCGTTCCCCCAAGTCTCCCAATAAAAATGATACCTCACTTGTGTGGGTAGGCCTAGCGCCCGCTACAGGAAACGCCCCAAAGCGCAACGTGGACACATCCAAATATTTGGAAGAAAACAGAGGTGTTTTTTGCGAAGTGCCTACCTGTAGATTTTGGCCTCTAGCTCAGCCGGCACCTAGGGAAACCTACCAAACCTGTGCATTTCTGAAAACTAGAGACCTAGGGGAATCCAAGGAGGTTTGACTTGCGGGGCTCGGACCAGGTTCTGTTACCCAGAATCCTTTGCAAACCTCAAAATTTGGTTAAAAAAACACATGTTCCTCACATTTCTGTGGCAGAAAGTTCTGGAATCTGAGAGGAGCCACAAATTTCCTTCCACCCAGCGTTCCCCCAAGTCTCCCGATAAAAATGATACCTCACTTGTGTGGGTAGGCCTAGCGCCCGCTACAGGAAACGCCCCAAAGCGCAACGTGGACACATCCAAATATTTGGAAGAAAACAGAGGTGTTTTTTGCGAACTACCTACCTGTAGATTTTGGCCTCTAGCTCAGCCGGCACCTAGGGAAACCTACCAAACCTGTGCATTTCTGAAAACTAGAGACCTAGGGGAATCCAAGGAGGGGTGACTTGCGGGGCTCGGACCAGGTTCTGTTACCCAGAATCCTTTGCAAACCTCAAAATTTGGCTAAAAAAACACATGTTCCTCACATTTCTGTGGCAGAAAGTTCTGGAATCTGAGAGGAGCCACAAATTTCCTTCCACCCAGCGTTCCCCCAAGTCTCCCAATAAAAATGATACCTCACTTGTGTGGGTAGGCCTAGCGCCCGCTACAGGAAACGCCCCAAAGCGCAACGTGGACACATCCAAATATTTGGAAGAAAACAGAGGTGTTTTTTGCGAAGTGCCTACCTGTAGATTTTGGCCTCTAGCTCAGCCAGCACCTAGGGAAACCTACCAAACCTGTGCATTTCTGAAAACTAGAGACCTAGGGGAATCCAAGGAGGGGTGACTTGCGGGGCTCGGACCAGGTTCTGTTACCCAGAATCCTTTGCAAACCTCAAAATTTGGCTAAAAAAACACATGTTCCTCACATTTCTGTGCCAGAAAGTTCTGGAATCTGAGAGGAGCCACAAATTTCCTTCCACCCAGCGTTCCCCCAAGTCTCCCGATAAAAATGATACCTCACTTGTGTGGGTAGGCCTAGCGCCCGCTACAGGAAAAGCGCAACGTGGACACATCCAAATATTTGGAAGAAAACAGAGGTGTTTTTTGCGAAGTGCCTACCTGTAGATTTTGGCCTCTAGCTCAGCCGGCACCTAGGGAAACCTACCAAACCTGTGCATTTCTGAAAACTAGAGACCTACGGGAATCCAAGGAGGTGTGACTTGCGGGGCTCGGACCAGGTTCTGTTACCCAAAATCCTTTGCAAACCTCAAAATTTGGTTAAAAAAACACATGTTCCTCACATTTCTGTGGCAGAAAGTTCTGGAATCTGAGAGGAGCCACAAATTTCCTTCAACCCAGCGTTCCCCCAAGTCTCCCGATAAAAATGATACCTCACTTGTGTGGGTAGGCCTAGCGCCCGCTACAGGAAACGCCCCAAAGCGCAACGTGGACACATCCAAATATTTGGAAGAAAACAGAGGTGTTTTTTGCGAAGTACCTACCTGTAGATTTTGGCCTCTAGCTCAGCCGGCACCTAGGGAAACCTACCAAACCTGTGCATTTCTGAAAACTAGAGACCTAGGGGAATCCAAGGAGGGGTGACTTGCGGGGCTCGGACCAGGTTCTGTTACCCAGAATCGTTTGCAAACCTCAAAATTTGGCTAAAAAAACACATGTTCCTCACATTTCAGTGCCAGAAAGTTCTGGAATCTGAGAGGAGCCACAAATTTCCTTCCACCCAGCGTTCCCCCAAGACTCCCGATAAAAATTATACCTCACTTGTGTGGGTAGGCCTAGCGTCCGCTGCAGGAAACGCCCCAAAGCGCAACGTGGACACATCCAAATATTTGGAAGAAAACAGAGGTGTTTTTTGCGAAGTGCCTACCTGTAGATTTTGGCCTCTAGCTCAGCCGGCACCTAGGGAAACCTACCAAACCTGTGCATTTCTGAAAACTAGAGACCTAGGGGAATCCAAGGAGGTGTGACTTGCGGGGCTCGGACCAGGTTCTGTTACCCAGAATCCTATGCAAACCTCAAAATTTGGTTAAAAAAACACATGTTCCTCACATTTCTGTGGCAGAAAGTTCTGGAATCTGAGAGGAGCCACAAATTTCCTTCCACCCAGCGTTCCCCCAAGCCTCCCGATAAAAATGATACCTCACTTGTGTGGGTAGGCCTAGCGCCCGCTACAGGAAACGCCCCAAAGCGAAACGTGGACACATCCAAATATTTGGAAGAAAACAGAGGTGTTTTTTGCGAACTACCTACCTGTAGATTTTGGCCTCTAGCTCAGCCGGCACCTAGGGAAACCTACCAAACCTGTGCATTTCTGAAAACTAGAGACCTAGGGGAATCCAAGGAGGGGTGACTTGCGGGGCTCGGACCAGGTTCTGTTACCCAGAATCCTTTGCAAACCTCAAAATTTGGCTAAAAAAACACATGTTCCTCACATTTCTGTGGCAGAAAGTTCTGGAATCTGAGAGGAGCCACAAATTTCCTTCCACCCAGCGTTCCCCCAAGTCTCCCGATAAAAATGATACCTCACTTGTGTGGGTAGGCCTAGCGCCCGCTACAGGAAACGCCCCAAAGCGCAACGTGGACACATCCAAATATTTGGAAGAAAACAGAGGTGTTTTTTGCGAAGTGCCTACCTGTAGATTTTGGCCTCTAGCTCAGCCAGCACCTAGGGAAACCTACCAAACCTGTGCATTTCTGAAAACTAGAGACCTAGGGGAATCCAAGGAGGGGTGACTTGCGGGGCTCGGACCAGGTTCTGTTACCCAGAATCCTTTGCAAACCTCAAAATTTGGCTAAAAAAACACATGTTCCTCACATTTCTGTGCCAGAAAGTTCTGGAATCTGAGAGGAGCCACAAATTTCCTTCCACCCAGCGTTCCCCCAAGTCTCCCGATAAAAATGATACCTCACTTGTGTGGGTAGGCCTAGCGCCCGCTACAGGAAACGCCCCAAAGCGCAACGTGGACACATCCAAATATTTGGAAGAAAACAGAGGTGTTTTTTGCGAAGTGCCTACCTGTAGATTTTTACCTCTAGCTCAGCCAGCACCTAGGGAAACCTACCAAACCTGTGCATTTCTGAAACCTAGAGACCTAGGGGAATCCAAGGAGGGGTGACTTGCGGGGCTCGGACCAGGTTCTGTTACCCAGAATCCTATGCAAACCTCAAAATTTGGCTAAAAAAACACATGTTCCTCACATTTCTGTGGCAGAAAGTTCTGTAATCTGAGAGGAGCCACAAATTTCCTTCCACCCAGCGTTCCCCCAAGTCTCCCGATAAAAATGATACCTCACTTGTGTGGGTAGGCCTAGCGCCCGCTACAGGAAACGCCCCAAAGCGCAACGTGGACACATCCAAATATTTGGAAGAAAACAGAGGTGTTTTTTGCGAAGTGCCTACCTGTAGATTTTGGCCTCTAGCTCAGCCAGCACCTAGGGAAACCTACCAAACCTGTGCATTTCTGAAAACTAGAGACCTAGGGGAATCCAAGGAGGGGTGACTTGCGGGGCTCGGACCAGGTTGTGTTACCCAGAATCCTTTGCAAACCTCAAAATTTGGCTAAAAAAACACATGTTCCTCACATTTCTGTGCCAGAAAGTTCTGGAATCTGAGAGGAGCCACAAATTTCCTTCCACCCAGCGTTCCCCCAAGTCTCCCGATAAAAATGATACCTCACTTGTGTGGGTAGGCCTAGCGCCCGCTACAGGAAAAGCGCAACGTGGACACATCCAAATATTTGGAAGAAAACAGAGGTGTTTTTTGCGAAGTGCCTACCTGTAGATTTTGGCCTCTAGCTCAGCCGGCACCAAGGGAAACCTACCAAACCTGTGCATTTCTGAAAACTAGAGACCTAGGGGAATCCAAGGAGGGGTGACTTGCGGGGCTCGGACCAGGTTCTGTTACCCAGAATCCTTTGCAAACCTCAAAATTTGGCTAAAAAAACACATGTTCCTCACATTTCTGTGGCAGAAAGTTCTGGAATCTGAGAGGAGCCACAAATTTCCTTCCACCCAGCGTTCCCCCAAGTCTCCCGATAAAAATGATACCTCACTTGTGTGGGTAGGCCTAGCGCCCGCTACAGGAAACTCCCCAAAGCTCAACGTGGACACATCCAAATATTTGGAAGAAAACAGAGTTGTTTTTTACGAAGTGCCTACCTGTAGATTTTGGCCTCTAGCTCAGCCAGCACCTAGGGAAACCTACCAAACCTGTGCATTTCTGAAAACTAGAGACCTAGGGGAATCCAAGGAGGGGTGACTTGCGGGGCTCGGACCAGGTTCTGTTACCCAGAATCCTTTGCAAACCTCAAAATTTGGCTAAAAAAACACATGTTCCTCACATTTCTGTGCCAGAAAGTTCTGGAATCTGAGAGGAGCCACAAATTTCCTTCCACCCAGCGTTCCCCCAAGTCTCCCGATAAAAATGATACCTCACTTGTGTGGGTAGGCCTAGCGCCCGCTACAGGAAAAGCGCAACGTGGACACATCCAAATATTTGGAAGAAAACAGAGGTGTTTTTTGCGAAGTGCCTACCTGTAGATTTTGGCCTCTAGCTCAGCCGGCACCTAGGGAAACCTACCAAACCTGTGCATTTCTGAAAACTAGAGACCTAGGGGAATCCAAGGAGGTGAGACTTGCGGGGCTCGGACCAGGTTCTGTTACCCAGAATCCTATGCAAACCTCAAAATTTGGTTAAAAAAACACATGTTCCTCACATTTCTGTGGCAGAAAGTTCTGGAATCTGAGAGGAGCCACAAATTTCCTTCCACCCAGCGTTCCCCCAAGTCTCCCGATAAAAATGATACCTCACTTGTGTGGGTAGGCCTAGCGCCCGCTACAGGAAACGCCCCAAAGCGCAACGTGGACACATCCAAATATTTGGAAGAAAACAGAGGTGTTTTTTGCGAACTACCTACCTGTAGATTTTGGCCTCTAGCTCAGCCGGCACCTAGGGAAACCTACCAAACCTGTGCATTTCTGAAAAGTAGAGACCTAGGGGAATCCAAGGAGGGGTGACTTGCGGGGCTCGGACCAGGTTCTGTTACCCAGAATCCTTTGCAAACCTCAAAATTTGGCTAAAAAAACACATGTTCCTCACATTTCTGTGGCAGAAAGTTCTGGAATCTGAGAGGAGCCACAAATTTCCTTCCACCCAGCGTTCCCCCAAGTCTCCCAATAAAAATGATACTTCACTTGTGTGGGTAGGCCTAGCGCCCGCTACAGGAAACGCCCCAAAGCGCAACGTGGACACATCCAAATATTTGGAAGAAAACAGAGGTGTTTTTTGCGAAGTGCCTACCTGTAGATTTTGGCCTCTAGCTCAGCCGGCACCTAGGGAAACCTACCGAACCTGTGCATTTCTGAAAACTAGAGACCTAGGGGAATCCAAGGAGGGGTGACTTGCGGAGCTCGGACCAGGTTCTGTTACCCAGAATCCTTTGCAAACCTCAAAATTTGGCTAAAAAAACACATGTTCCTCACATTTCTGTGGCAGAAAGTTCTGGAATCTGAGAGGAGCCACAAATTTCCTTCCACCCAGCGTTCCCCCAAGTCTCCCGATAAAAATGATACCTCACTTGTGTGGGTAGGCCTAGTGCCCGCGACAGGAAACGCCCCAAAGCGCAACGTGGACACATCCAAATATTTGGAAGAAAACAGAGTTGTTTTTTACGAAGTGCCAACCTGTAGATTTTGGCCTCTAGCTCAGCCAGCACCTAGGGAAACCTACCAAACCTGTGCATTTCTGAAAACTAGAGACCTAGGAGAATCCAAGGAGGGGTGACTTGCGGGGCTCGGACCAGGTTCTGTTACCCAGAATCCTTTGCAAACCTCAAAATTTGGCTAAAAAAACACATGTTCCTCACATTTCTGTGCCAGAAAGTTCTGGAATCTGAGAGGAGCCACAAATTTCCTTCCACCCAGCGTTCCCCCAAGTCTCCCGATAAAAATGATACCTCACTTGTGTGGGTAGGCCTAGCGCCCGCTACAGGAAAAGCGCAACGTGGACACATCCAAATATTTGGAAGAAAACAGAGTTGTTTTTTGCGAACTACCTACCTGTAGATTTTGGCCTCTAGCTCAGCCGGCACCTAGGGAAACCTACCAAACCTGTGCATTTCTGAAAACTAGAGACCTAGGGGAATCCAAGGAGGGGTGACTTGCGGGGCTCGGACCAGGTTCTGTTACCCAGAATCCTTTGCAAACCTCAAAATTTGGCTAAAAAAACACATGTTCCTCACATTTCTGTGGCAGAAAGTTCTGGAATCTGAGAGGAGCCACAAATTTCCTTCCACCCAGCGTTCCCCCAAGTCTCCCGATAAAAATGATACCTCACTTGTGTGGGTAGGCCTAGCGCCCGCTACAGGAAACGCCCCAAAGCGCAATGTGGACACATCCAAATATTTGGAATAAAACAGAGGTGTTTTTTGCGAAGTGCCTACCTGTAGATTTTGGCCTCTAGCTCAGCCAGCACCTAGGGAAACCTACCAAACCTGTGCATTTCTGAAAACTAGAGACCTAGGGGAATCCAAGGAGGGGTGACTTGCGGGGCTCGGACCAGGTTCTGTTACCCAGAATCCTTTGCAAACCTCAAAATTTGGCTAAAAAAACACATGTTCCTCACATTTCTGTGGCAGAAAGTTCTGGAATCTGAGAGGAGCCACAAATTTCCTTCCACCCAGCGTTCCCCCAAGTCTCCCGATAAAAATGATACCTCACTTGTGTGGGTAGGCCTAGCGCCCGCTACAGGAAACGCCCCAAAGCGCAACGTGGACACATCCAAATATTTGGAAGAAAACAGAGGTGTTTTTTGCGAAGTGCCTACCTGTAGATTTTTACCTCTAGCTCAGCCAGCACCTAGGGAAACCTACCAAACCTGTGCATTTCTGAAACCTAGAGACCTAGGGGAATCCAAGGAGGGGTGACTTGCGGGGCTCGGACCAGGTTCTGTTACCCAGAATCCTATGCAAACCTCAAAATTTGGCTAAAAAAACACATGTTCCTCACATTTCTGTGGCAGAAAGTTCTGTAATCTGAGAGGAGCCACAAATTTCCTTCCACCCAGCGTTCCCCCAAGTCTCCCGATAAAAATGATACCTCACTTGTGTGGGTAGGCCTAGCGCCCGCTACAGGAAACGCCCCAAAGCGCAACGTGGACACATCCAAATATTTGGAAGAAAACAGAGGTGTTTTTTGCGAAGTGCCTACCTGTAGATTTTGGCCTCTAGCTCAGCCAGCACCTAGGGAAACCTACCAAACCTGTGCATTTCTGAAAACTAGAGACCTAGGGGAATCCAAGGAGGGGTGACTTGCGGGGCTCGGACCAGGTTGTGTTACCCAGAATCCTTTGCAAACCTCAAAATTTGGCTAAAAAAACACATGTTCCTCACATTTCTGTGCCAGAAAGTTCTGGAATCTGAGAGGAGCCACAAATTTCCTTCCACCCAGCGTTCCCCCAAGTCTCCCGATAAAAATGATACCTCACTTGTGTGGGTAGGCCTAGCGCCCGCTACAGGAAAAGCGCAACGTGGACACATCCAAATATTTGGAAGAAAACAGAGGTGTTTTTTGCGAAGTGCCTACCTGTAGATTTTGGCCTCTAGCTCAGCCGGCACCAAGGGAAACCTACCAAACCTGTGCATTTCTGAAAACTAGAGACCTAGGGGAATCCAAGGAGGGGTGACTTGCGGGGCTCGGACCAGGTTCTGTTACCCAGAATCCTTTGCAAACCTCAAAATTTGGCTAAAAAAACACATGTTCCTCACATTTCTGTGGCAGAAAGTTCTGGAATCTGAGAGGAGCCACAAATTTCCTTCCACCCAGCGTTCCCCCAAGTCTCCCGATAAAAATGATACCTCACTTGTGTGGGTAGGCCTAGCGCCCGCTACAGGAAACTCCCCAAAGCTCAACGTGGACACATCCAAATATTTGGAAGAAAACAGAGGTGTTTTTTACGAAGTGCCTACCTGTAGATTTTGGCCTCTAGCTCAGCCAGCACCTAGGGAAACCTACCAAACCTGTGCATTTCTGAAAACTAGAGACCTAGGGGAATCCAAGGAGGGGTGACTTGCGGGGCTCGGACCAGGTTCTGTTACCCAGAATCCTTTGCAAACCTCAAAATTTGGCTAAAAAAACACATGTTCCTCACATTTCTGTGCCAGAAAGTTCTGGAATCTGAGAGGAGCCACAAATTTCCTTCCACCCAGCGTTCCCCCAAGTCTCCCGATAAAAATGATACCTCACTTGTGTGGGTAGGCCTAGCGCCCGCTACAGGAAAAGCGCAACGTGGACACATCCAAATATTTGGAAGAAAACAGAGGTGTTTTTTGCGAAGTGCCTACCTGTAGATTTTGGCCTCTAGCTCAGCCGGCACCTAGGGAAACCTACCAAACCTGTGCATTTCTGAAAACTAGAGACCTAGGGGAATGCAAGGAGGTGTGACTTGCGGGGCTCGGACCAGGTTCTGTTACCCAGAATCCTCTGCAAACCTCAAAATTTGGTTAAAAAAACACATGTTCCTCACATTTCTGTGGCAGAAAGTTCTGGAATCTGAGAGGAGCCACAAATTTCCTTCCACCCAGCGTTCCCCCAAGTCTCCCGATAAAAATGATACCTCACTTGTGTGGGTAGGCCTAGCGCCCGCTACAGGAAACGCCCCAAAGCGCAACGTGGACACATCCAAATATTTGGAAGAAAACAGAGGTTTTTTTTGCGAACTACCTACCTGTAGATTTTGGCCTCTAGCTCAGCCGGCACCTAGGGAAACCTACCAAACCTGTGCATTTCTGAAAAGTAGAGACCTAGGGGAATCTAAGGAGGGGTGACTTGCGGGGCTCGGACCAGGTTCTGTTACCCAGAATCCTTTGCAAACCTCAAAATTTGGCTAAAAAAACACATGTTCCTCACATTTCTGTGGCAGAAAGTTCTGGAATCTGAGAGGAGCCACAAATTTCCTTCCACCCAGCGTTCCCCCAAGTCTCCCAATAAAAATGATACCTCACTTGTGTGGGTAGGCCTAGCGCCCGCTACAGGAAACGCCCCAAAGCGCAACGTGGACACATCCAAATATTTGGAAGAAAACAGAGGTGTTTTTTGCGAAGTGCCTACCTGTAGATTTTGGCCTCTAGCTCAGCCAGCACCTAGGGAAACCTACCAAACCTGTGCATTTCTGAAAACTAGAGACCTAGGGGAATCCAAGGAGGGGTGACTTGCGGGGCTCGGACCAGGTTCTGTTACCCAGAATCCTTTGCAAACCTCAAAATTTGGCTAAAAAAACACATGTTCCTCACATTTCTGTGCCAGAAAGTTCTGGAATCTGAGAGGAGCCACAAATTTCCTTCCACCCAGCGTTCCCCCAAGTCTCCCGATAAAAATGATACCTCACTTGTGTGGGTAGGCCTAGCGCCCGCTACAGGAAAAGCGCAACGTGGACACATCCAAATATTTGGAAGAAAACAGAGGTGTTTTTTGCGAAGTGCCTACCTGTAGATTTTGGCCTCTAGCTCAGCCGGCACCTAGGGAAACCTACCAAACCTGTGCATTTCTGAAAACTAGAGACCTAGGGGAATCCAAGGAGGTGTGACTTGCGGGGCTCGGACCAGGTTCTGTTACCCAGAATCCTTTGCAAACCTCAAAATTTGGTTAAAAAAACACATGTTCCTCACATTTCTGTGGCAGAAAGTTCTGGAATCTGAGAGGAGCCACAAATTTCCTTCAACCCAGCGTTCCCCCAAGTCTCCCGATAAAAATGATACCTCACTTGTGTGGGTAGGCCTAGCGCCCGCTACAGGAAACGCCCCAAAGCGCAACGTGGACACATCCAAATATTTGGAAGAAAACAGAGGTGTTTTTTGCGAAGTACCTACCTGTAGATTTTGGCCTCTAGCTCAGCCGGCACCTAGGGAAACCTACCAAACCTGTGCATTTCTGAAAACTAGAGACCTAGGGGAATTCAAGGAGGGGTGACTTGCGGGGCTCGGACCAGGTTCTGTTACCCAGAATCCTTTGCAAACCTCAAAATTTGGCTAAAAAAACACATGTTCCTCACATTTCAGTGCCAGAAAGTTCTGGAATCTGAGAGGAGCCACAAATTTACTTCCACCCAGCGTTCCCCCAAGTCTCCCGATAAAAATTATACCTCACTTGTGTGGGTAGGCCTAGCGCCCGCTACAGGAAACGCCCCAAAGCGCAACGTGGACACATCCAAATATTTGGAAGAAAACAGAGGTGTTTTTTGCGAAGTGCCTACCTGTAGATTTTGGCCTCTAGCTCAGCCAGCACCTAGGGAAACCTACCAAACCTGTGCATTTCTGAAAACTAAAGACCTAGGGGAATCCAAGGAGGGGTGACTTGCGGGGCTCGGACCAGGTTCTGTTACCCAGAATCCTTTGCAAACCTCAAAATTTGGCTAAAAAAACACATGTTCCTCACATTTCTGTGCCAGAAAGTTCTGGAATCTGAGAGGAGCCACAAATTTCCTTCCACCCAGCGTTCCCCCAAGTCTCCCGATAAAAATGATACCTCACTTGTGTGGGTAGGCCTAGCGCCCGCTACAGGAAAAGCGCAACGTGGACACATCCAAATATTTGGAAGAAAACAGAGGTGTTTTTTGCGAAGTGCCTACCTGTAGATTTTGGCCTCTAGCTCAGCCGGCACCTAGGGAAACCTACCAAACCTGTGCATTTCTGAAAACTAGAGACCTAGGGGAATCCAAGGAGGGGTGACTTGCGGGGCTCGGACCAGGTTCTGTTACCCAGAATCCTTTGCAAACCTCAAAATTTGGTTAAAAAAACACATGTTCCTCACATTTCTGTGGCAGAAAGTTCTGGAATCTGAGAGGAGCCACAAATTTCCTTCAACCCAGCGTTCCCCCAAGTCTCCCGATAAAAATGATACCTCACTTGTGTGGGTAGGCCTAGCGCCCGCTACAGGAAAAGCGCAACGTGGACACATCCAAATATTTGGAAGAAAACAGAGGTGTTTTTTGCGAAGTGCCTACCTGTAGATTTTGGCCTCTAGCTCAGCCGGCACCTAGGGAAACCTACCAAACCTGTGCATTTCTGAAAACTAGAGACCTAGGGGAATCCAAGGAGGTGTGACTTGCGGGGCTCGGACCAGGTTCTGTTACCCAGAATCCTCTGCAAACCTCAAAATTTGGTTAAAAAAACACATGTTCCTCACATTTCTGTGGCAGAAAGTTCTGGAATCTGAGAGGAGCCACAAATTTCCTTCCACCCAGCGTTCCCCCAAGTCTCCCGATAAAAATGATACCTCACTTGTGTGGGTAGGCCTAGCGCCCGCTACAGGAAACGCCCCAAAGCGCAACGTGGACACATCCAAATATTTGGAAGAAAACAGAGGTTTTTTTTGCGAACTACCTACCTGTAGATTTTGGCCTCTAGCTCAGCCGGCACCTAGGGAAACCTACCAAACCTGTGCATTTCTGAAAAGTAGAGACCTAGGGGAATCTAAGGAGGGGTGACTTGCGGGGCTCGGACCAGGTTCTGTTACCCAGAATCCTTTGCAAACCTCAAAATTTGGCTAAAAAAACACATGTTCCTCACATTTCTGTGGCAGAAAGTTCTGGAATCTGAGAGGAGCCACAAATTTCCTTCCACCCAGCGTTCCCCCAAGTCTCCCAATAAAAATGATACCTCACTTGTGTGGGTAGGCCTAGCGCCCGCTACAGGAAACGCCCCAAAGCGCAACGTGGACACATCCAAATATTTGGAAGAAAACAGAGGTGTTTTTTGCGAAGTGCCTACCTGTAGATTTTGGCCTCTAGCTCAGCCAGCACCTAGGGAAACCTACCAAACCTGTGCATTTCTGAAAACTAGAGACCTAGGGGAATCCAAGGAGGGGTGACTTGCGGGGCTCGGACCAGGTTCTGTTACCCAGAATCCTTTGCAAACCTCAAAATTTGGCTAAAAAAACACATGTTCCTCACATTTCTGTGCCAGAAAGTTCTGGAATCTGAGAGGAGCCACAAATTTCCTTCCACCCAGCGTTCCCCCAAGTCTCCCGATAAAAATGATACCTCACTTGTGTGGGTAGGCCTAGCGCCCGCTACAGGAAAAGCGCAACGTGGACACATCCAAATATTTGGAAGAAAACAGAGGTGTTTTTTGCGAAGTGCCTACCTGTAGATTTTGGCCTCTAGCTCAGCCGGCACCTAGGGAAACCTACCAAACCTGTGCATTTCTGAAAACTAGAGACCTAGGGGAATCCAAGGAGGTGTGACTTGCGGGGCTCGGACCAGGTTCTGTTACCCAGAATCCTTTGCAAACCTCAAAATTTGGTTAAAAAAACACATGTTCCTCACATTTCTGTGGCAGAAAGTTCTGGAATCTGAGAGGAGCCACAAATTTCCTTCAACCCAGCGTTCCCCCAAGTCTCCCGATAAAAATGATACCTCACTTGTGTGGGTAGGCCTAGCGCCCGCTACAGGAAACGCCCCAAAGCGCAACGTGGACACATCCAAATATTTGGAAGAAAACAGAGGTGTTTTTTGCAAAGTACCTACCTGTAGATTTTGGCCTCTAGCTCAGCCGGCACCTAGGGAAACCTACCAAACCTGTGCATTTCTGAAAACTAGAGACCTAGGGGAATTCAAGGAGGGGTGACTTGCGGGGCTCGGACCAGGTTCTGTTACCCAGAATCCTTTGCAAACCTCAAAATTTGGCTAAAAAAACACATGTTCCTCACATTTCAGTGCCAGAAAGTTCTGGAATCTGAGAGGAGCCACAAATTTACTTCCACCCAGCGTTCCCCCAAGTCTCCCGATAAAAATTATACCTCACTTGTGTGGGTAGGCCTAGCGTCCGCTGCAGGAAACGCCCCAAAGCGCAACGTGGACACATCCAAATATTTGGAAGAAAACAGAGGTGTTTTTTGCGAAGTGCCTACCTGTAGATTTTGGCCTCTAGCTCAGCCGGCACCTAGGGAAACCTACCAAACCTGTGCATTTCTGAAAACTAGAGACCTAGGGGAATCCAAGGAAGTGTGACTTGCGGGGCTCGGACCAGGTTCTGTTACCCAGAATCCTTTGCAAACCTCAAAATGTGGCTAAAAAAACACATGTTCCTCACATTTCTGTGGCAGAAAGTTCTGGAATCTGAGAGGAGCCACAAATTTCCTTCCACCCAGCGTTCCCCCAAGTATCCCGATAAAAATGATACCTCACTTGTGTGGGTAGGCCTAGCGCCCGCTACAGGAAACGCCCCAAAGCGCAACGTGGACACATCCAAATATTTGGAAGAAAACAGAGGTGTTTTTTGCGAAGTGCCTACCTGTAGATTTTGGCCTCTAGCTCAGCCGGCACCTAGGGAAACCTACCAAACCTGTGCATTTCTGAAAACTAGAGACCTAGGGGAATCCAAGGAGGTTTGACTTGCGGGGCTCGGACCAGGTTCTGTTACCCAGAATCCTTTGCAAACCTCAAAATTTGGTTAAAAAAACACATGTTCCTCACATTTCTGTGGCAGAAAGTTCTGGAATCTGAGAGGAGCCACAAATTTCCTTCCACCCAGCGTTCCCCCAAGTCTCCCGATAAAAATGATACCTCACTTGTGTGGGTAGGCCTAGTGCCCGCGACAGGAAACGCTCCAAAGCGCAACGTGGACACATCCAAATTTTTGGAAGAAAACAGAGGTGTTTTTTGCGAAGTGCCTACCTGTAGATTTTGGCCTCTAGCTCAGCCGGCACCTAGGGAAACCTACCAAACCTGTGCATTTCTGAAAACTAGAGACCTAGGGGAATCCAAGGAGGTGTGACTTGCGGGGCTCGGACCAGGTTCTGTTACCCAGAATCCTATGCAAACCTCAAAATTTGGTTAAAAAAACACATGTTCCTCACATTTCTGTGGCAGAAAGTTCTGGAATCTGAGAGGAGCCACAAATTTCCTTCCACCCAGCGTTCCCCCAAGTCTCCCGATAAAAATGATACCTCACTTGTGTGGGTAGGCCTAGCGCCCGCTACAGGAAACGCCCCAAAGCGCAACGTGGACACATCCAAATATTTGGAAGAAAACAGAGGTGTTTTTTGCGAACTACCTACCTGTAGATTTTGGCCTCTAGCTCAGCCGGCACCTAGGGAAACCTACCAAACCTGTGCATTTCTGAAAACTAGAGACCTAGGGGAATCCAAGGAGGGGTGACTTGCGGGGCTCGGACCAGGTTCTGTTACCCAGAATCCTTTGCAAACCTCAAAATTTGGCTAAAAAAACACATGTTCCTCACATTTCTGTGGCAGAAAGTTCTGGAATCTGAGAGGAGCCACAAATTTCCTTCCACCCAGCGTTCCCCCAAGTCTCCCAATAAAAATGATACCTCACTTGTGTGGGTAGGCCTAGCGCCCGCTACAGGAAACGCCCCAAAGCGCAACGTGGACACATCCAAATATTTGGAAGAAAACAGAGGTGTTTTTTGCGAAGTGCCTACCTGTAGATTTTGGCCTCTAGCTCAGCCAGCACCTAGGGAAACCTACCAAACCTGTGCATTTCTGAAAACTAGAGACCTAGGGGAATCCAAGGAGGGGTGACTTGCGGGGCTCGGACCAGGTTCTGTTACCCAGAATCCTTTGCAAACCTCAAAATTTGGCTAAAAAAACACATGTTCCTCACATTTCTGTGCCAGAAAGTTCTGGAATCTGAGAGGAGCCACAAATTTCCTTCCACCCAGCGTTCCCCCAAGTCTCCCGATAAAAATGATACCTCACTTGTGTGGGTAGGCCTAGCGCCCGCTACAGGAAAAGCGCAACGTGGACACATCCAAATATTTGGAAGAAAACAGAGGTGTTTTTTGCGAAGTGCCTACCTGTAGATTTTGGCCTCTAGCTCAGCCGGCACCTAGGGAAACCTACCAAACCTGTGCATTTCTGAAAACTAGAGACCTACGGGAATCCAAGGAGGTGTGACTTGCGGGGCTCGGACCAGGTTCTGTTACCCAGAATCCTTTGCAAACCTCAAAATTTGGTTAAAAAAACACATGTTCCTCACATTTCTGTGGCAGAAAGTTCTGGAATCTGAGAGGAGCCACAAATTTCCTTCAACCCAGCGTTCCCCCAAGTCTCCCGATAAAAATGATACTTCACTTGTGTGGGTAGGCCTAGCGCCCGCTACAGGAAACGCCCCAAAGCGCAACGTGGACACATCCAAATATTTGGAAGAAAACAGAGGTGTTTTTTGCGAAGTACCTACCTGTAGATTTTGGCCTCTAGCTCAGCCGGCACCTAGGGAAACCTACCAAACCTGTGCATTTCTGAAAACTAGAGACCTAGGGGAATCCAAGGAGGGGTGACTTGCGGGGCTCGGACCAGGTTCTGTTACCCAGAATCGTTTGCAAACCTCAAAATTTGGCTAAAAAAACACATGTTCCTCACATTTCAGTGCCAGAAAGTTCTGGAATCTGAGAGGAGCCACAAATTTCCTTCCACCCAGCGTTCCCCCAAGTCTCCCGATAAAAATTATACCTCATTTGTGTGGGTAGGCCTAGCGTCCGCTGCAGGAAACGCCCCAAAGCGCAACGTGGACACATCCAAATATTTGGAAGAAAACAGAGGTGTTTTTTGCGAAGTGCCTACCTGTAGATTTTGGCCTCTAGCTCAGCCGGCACCTAGGGAAACCTACCAAACCTGTGCATTTCTGAAAACTAGAGACCTAGGGGAATCCAAGGAAGTGTGACTTGCGGGGCTCGGACCAGGTTCTGTTACCCAGAATCCTTTGCAAACCTCAAAATGTGGCTAAAAAAACACATGTTCCTCACATTTCTGTGGCAGAAAGTTCTGGAATCTGAGAGGAGCCACAAATTTCCTTCCACCCAGCGTTCCCCCAAGTATCCCGATAAAAATGATACCTCACTTGTGTGGGTAGGCCTAGCGCCCGCTACAGGAAACGCCCCAAAGCGCAACGTGGACACATCCAAATATTTGGAAGAAAACAGAGGTGTTTTTTGCGAAGTGCCTACCTGTAGATTTTGGCCTCTAGCTCAGCCGGCACCTAGGGAAACCTACCAAACCTGTGCATTTCTGAAAACTAGAGACCTAGGGGAATCCAAGGAGGTTTGACTTGCGGGGCTCGGACCAGGTTCTGTTACCCAGAATCCTTTGCAAACCTCAAAATTTGGTTAAAAAAACACATGTTCCTCACATTTCTGTGGCAGAAAGTTCTGGAATCTGAGAGGAGCCACAAATTTCCTTCCACCCAGCGTTCCCCCAAGTCTCCCGATAAAAATGATACCTCACTTGTGTGGGTAGGCCTAGCGCCCGCGACAGGAAACGCTCCAAAGCGCAACGTGGACACATCCAAATTTTTGGAAGAAAACAGAGGTGTTTTTTGCGAAGTGCCTACCTGTAGATTTTGGCCTCTAGCTCAGCCGGCACCTAGGGAAACCTACAAAACCTGTGCATTTCTGAAAACTAGAGACCTAGGGGAATCCATGATGGGGTGACTTGCGGGGCTCGGACCAGGTTCTGTTACCCAGAATCCTTTGCAAACCTAAAAATTTGGCAAAAAAAACAAATGTACCTCACATTTCTGTGGCAGAAAGTTCTGGAATCTGAGAGGAGCCACAAATTTCCTTCCACCCAGCGTTCCCCCAAGTCTCCCGATAAAAATGATACCTCACTTGTGTGGGTAGGCCTAGCGCCCGCTACAGGAAACGCCCCAAAGCGCAACGTGGACACATCCAAATATTTGGAAGAAAACAGAGGTGTTTTTTGCGAAGTGCTTCCCTGTAGATTTTGGCATCTAACTCAGCCGGCACCAAGGGAAACCTACAGAACCTGTGCATTTCTGAAAACTAGAGACCTAGGGGAATCCAAGATGGGGTGACTTGCGGGACTCGGACCAGGTTCTGTTACCCAGAATCCTTTGCAAACCTCAAAATTTGGCTAAAACAACACATGTTCCTCACATTTCTGTGGCAGAAAGTTCTGGAATCTGAGAGGAGCCACAAATTTCCTTCCACCCAGCATTCCCCCAAGTCTCCCGATAAAAATGATACCTCACTTGTGTGGGTAGGCCTAGCGCCCGCAACAGGAAACGCTCCAAAGCGCAACGTGGACACATCCAAATTTTTGGAAGAAAACAGAGGTGTTTTTTGCGAAGTGCTTCCCTGTAGATTTTGGCCTCTAGCTCAGCCGGCACCTTTGGAAACCTACCAAACCTGTGCATTTCTGAAAACTAGAGACCTAGGGGGATCCAAGGAGGGGTGACTTGCGGAGCTCGGACCAGGTTCTGTTACCCAGAATCCTTTGCAAACCTCAAAATTTGGCTAAAAAAACACATGTTCCTCACATTTCTTTGGCAGAAAGTTCTGGAATCTGAGAGGAGCCACAAATTTCCTCCCTCCCAGCGTTCCCCCAAGTCTCCCGATAATAATGATACCTCACTTGTGTGGGTAGGCCTAGCGCCCGCGACAGGAAACGCCCCAAAGCGCAACGTGGACACATCCAAATTTTTGGAAGAAAACAGAGGTGTTTTTTGCGAAGTGCCTACCTGTAGATTTTGGCCTCTAACTCAGCCGGCACCAAGGGAAACCTACCGAACCTGTGCATTTCTGAAAACTAGAGACCTAGGGGAATCCAAGATGGGGTGACTTGCGGGGCTCGGACCAGGTTCTGTTACCCAGAATCCTTTGCAAACCTCAAAATTTGGCTAAAAAAACACATGTTCCTCACATTTCTGTGGCAGAAAGTTCTGGAATCTGAGAGGAGCCACAAATTTCCTTCCACCCAGCGTTCCCCCAAGTCTCCCGATAAAAATGATACCTCACTTGTGTGGGTAGGCCTAGCGCCCGCTACAGGAAAAGCGCAACGTGGACACATCCAAATATTTGGAAGAAAACAGAGGTGTTTTTTGCGAAGTGCCTACCTGTAGATTTTGGCCTCTAGCTCAGCCGGCACCTAGGGAAACCTACCAAACCTGTGCATTTCTGAAAACTAGAGACCTAGGGGAATCCAAGGAGGTGTGACTTGCGGGGCTCGGACCAGGTTCTGTTACCCAGAATCCTTTGCAAACCTCAAAATTTGGTTAAAAAAACACATGTTCCTCACATTTCTGTGGCAGAAAGTTCTGGAATCTGAGAGGAGCCACAAATTTCCTTCCACCCAGCGTTCCCCCAAGTCTCCCGATAAAAATGATACCTCACTTGTGTCGGTAGGCCTAGCGCCCGCTACAGGAAACGCCCCAAAGCGCAACGTGGACACATCCAAATATTTGGAAGAAAACAGAGGTGTTTTTTGCGAACTACCTACCTGTAGATTTTGGCCTCTAGCTCAGCCGGCACCTATGGAAACCTACCAAACCTGTGCATTTCTGAAAACTAGAGACCTAGGGGAATCCAAGGAGGGGTGACTTGCGGAGCTCGGACCAGGTTCTGTTACCCAGAATCCTTTGCAAACCTCAAAATTTAGCTAAAAAAACACATGTTCCTCATTTCTGTGGCAGAAAGTTCTGGAATCTGAGAGGAGCCACAAATTTCCTTCCACCCAGCGTTCCCCCAAGTCTAGCGATAAAAATGATACCTCACTTGTGTGGGTAGGCCTAGCGCCCGCGACAGGAAACGCCCCAAAGCGCAACGTGGACACATCCAAATTTTGGAAGAAAACAGAGGTGTTTTTTGCGAAGTGCCTACCTGTAGATTTTGGCCTCTAACTCAGCCGGCACCAAGGGACCCTACCGAACCTGTGCATTTCTGAAAACTAGAGACCTAGGGGAATCCAAGATGGGGAGACTTGCGGGGCTCGGACCAGGTTCTGTTACCCAGAATCCTTTGCAAACCTCAAAATTTGGCTAAAAAAACACATGTTCCTCACATTTCTTTGGTAGAAAGTTCTGGAATCTGAGAGGAGCCACAAATTTCCTTCCACCCAGCGTTCCCCCAAGTCTCCCGATAATAATGATACCTCACTTGTGTGGGTAGGCCTAGCGCCCGCGACAGGAAACGCCCCAAAGCGCAACGTGGACACATCCAAATTTTTGGAAGAAAACAGAGGTGTTTTTTGCGAAGTGCCTACCTGTAGATTTTGGCCTCTAACTCAGCCGGCACCAAGGGAAACCTACCGAACCTGTGCATTTCTGAAAACTAGAGACCTAGGGGAATCCAAGATGGGGTGACTTGCGGGGCTCGGACCAGGTTCTGTTACCCAGAATCCTTTGCAAACCTCAAAATTTGGCTAAAAAAACACATGTTCCTCACATTTCTGTGGCAGAAAGTTCTGGAATCTGAGAGGAGCCACAAATTTCCTTCCACCCAGCGTTCCCCCAAGTCTCCCGATAAAAATGATACCTCACTTGTGTGGGTAGGCCTAGCGCCCGCTACAGGAAAAGCGCAACGTGGACACATCCAAATATTTGGAAGAAAACAGAGGTGTTTTTTGCTAAGTGCCTACCTGTAGATTTTGGCCTCTAGCTCAGCCGGCACCTAGGGAAACCTACCAAACCTGTGCATTTCTGAAAACTAGAGACCTAGGGGAATCCAAGATGGGGTGACTTGCGGGGCTCGGACCAGGTTCTGTTACCCAGAATCCTTTGCAAACCTCAAAATTTGGCTAAAACAACACATGTTCCTCACATTTCTGTGGCAGAAAGTTCTGGAATCTGAGAGGAGCCACAAATTTCCTTCCACCCAGCATTCCCCCAAGTCTCCCGATAAAAATGATACCTCACTTGTGTGGGTAGGCCTAGCGCCCGCGACAGGAAACGCTCCAAAGCGCAACGTGGACACATCCAAATTTTTGGAAGAAAACAGAGGTGTTTTTTGCGAAGTGCTTCCCTGTAGATTTTGGCCTCTAGCTCAGCCGGCACCTTTGGAAACCTACCAAACCTGTGCATTTCTGAAAACTAGAGACCTAGGGGAATCCAAGGAGGGGTGACTTGCGGAGCTCGGACCAGGTTCTGTTACCCAGAATCCTTTGCAAACCTCAAAATTTAGCTTAAAAAACACATGTTCCTCATTTCTGTGGCAGAAAGTTCTGGAATCTGAGAGGAGCCACAAATTTCCTTCCACCCAGCGTTCCCCCAAGTCTAGCGATAAAAATGATACCTCACTTGTGTAGGTAGGCCTAGCGCCCGCGACAGGAAACGCCCCAAAGCGCAACGTGGACACATCCAAATTTAGGAAGAAAACAGAGGTGTTTTTTGCGAAGTGCCTACCTGTAGATTTTGGCCTCTAACTCAGCCGGCACCAAGGGACCCTACCGAACCTGTGCATTTCTGAAAACTAGAGACCTAGGGGAATCCAAGATGGGGTTACTTGCGGGGCTCGGACCAGGTTCTGTTACCCAGAATCCTTTGCAAACCTCAAAATTTGGCTAAAAAAACACATGTTCCTCACATTTCTTTGGCAGAAAGTTCTGGAATCTGAGAGGAGCCACAAATTTCCTTCCACCCAGCATTCCCCCAAGTCTCCCGATAATAATGATACCTCACTTGTGTGGGTAGGCCTAGCGCCCGCGACAGGAAACGCCCCAAAGCGCAACGTGGACACATCCAAATTTTTGGAAGAAAACAGAGGTGTTTTTTGCGAAGTGCCTACCTGTAGATTTTGGCCTCTAACTCAGCCGGCACCAAGGGAAACCTACCGAACCTGTGCATTTCTGAAAACTAGAGACCTAGGGGAATCCAAGGAGGTGTGACTTGCGGGGCTCGGACCAGGTTCTGTTACCCAGAATCCTTTGCAAACCTCAAAATTTGGCTAAAAAAACACATGTTCCTCACATTTCTGTGCCAGAAAGTTCCGGAATCTGAGAGGAGCCACAAATTTCCTTCCACCCAGCGTTCCCCCAAGTCTCCCGATAAAAATGATACCTCACTTGTGTGGGTAGGCCTAGCGCCCGCTACAGGAAACGCCCCAAAGCGCAACGTGGACACATCCAAATATTTGGAAGAAAACAGAGGTGTTTTTTGCGAAGTGCCTACCTGTAGATTTTGGCATCTAACTCAGCCGGCACCAAGGGAAACCTACCGAACTTGTGCATTTCTGAAAACTAGAGACCTAGGGGAATCCAAGATGGGGTGACTTGCGGGGCTCGGACCAGGTTCTGTTACCCAGAATCCTTTGCAAACCTCAAAATTTGGCTAAAACAACACATGTTCCTCACATTTCTGTGGCAGAAAGTTCTGGAATCTGAGAGGAGCCACAAATTTCCTTCCACCCAGCATTCCCCCAAGTCTCCCGATAAAAATGATACCTCACTTGTGTGGGTAGGCCTAGCGCCCGCGACAGGAAACGCTCCAAAGCGCAACGTGGACACATCCAAATTTTTGGAAGAAAACAGAGGTGTTTTTTGCGAAGTGCTTCCCTGTAGGTTTTGGCCTCTAGCTCAGCCGGCACCTTTGGAAACCTACCAAACCTGTGCATTTCTGAAAACTAGAGACCTAGGGGAATCCAAGGAGGGGTGACTTGCGGAGCTCGGACCAGGTTCTGTTACCCAGAATCCTTTGCAAACCTCAAAATTTAGCTTAAAAAACACATGTTCCTCATTTCTGTGGCAGAAAGTTCTGGAATCTGAGAGGAGCCACAAATTTCCTTCCACCCAGCGTTCCCCCAAGTCTAGCGATAAAAATGATACCTCACTTGTGTGGGTAGGCCTAGCGCCCGCGACAGGAAACGCCCCAAAGCGCAACGTGGACACATCCAAATTTTGGAAGAAAACAGAGGTGTTTTTTGCGAAGTGCCTACCTGTAGATTTTGGCCTCTAACTCAGCCGGCACCAAGGGACCCTACCGAACCTGTGCATTTCTGAAAACTAGAGACCTAGGGGAATCCAAGATGGGGTTACTTGCGGGGCTCGGACCAGGTTCTGTTACCCAGAATCCTTTGCAAACCTCAAAATTTGGCTAAAAAAACACATGTTCCTCACATTTCTTTGGCAGAAAGTTCTGGAATCTGAGAGGAGCCACAAATTTCCTTCCACCCAGCATTCCCCCAAGTCTCCCGATAATAATGATACCTCACTTGTGTGGGTAGGCCTAGCGCCCGCGACAGGAAACGCCCCAAAGCGCAACGTGGACACATCCAAATATTTGGAAGAAAACAGAGGTGTTTTTTGCGAAGTGCCTACCTGTAGATTTTGGCCTCTAGCTCAGCCGGCACCTAGGGAAACCTACCAAACCTGTGCATTTCTGAAAACTAGAGACCTAGAGGAATCCAAGGAGGTGTGACTTGAGGGGCTCGGACCAGGTTCTGTTACCCAGAATCCTTTGCAAACCTCAAAATTTGGTTAAAAAAACACATGTTCCTCACATTTCTGTGGCAGAAAGTTCTGGAATCTGAGAGGAGCCACAAATTTCCTTCCACCCAGCGTTCCCCCAAGTCTCCCGATAAAAATGATACCTCACTTGTGTGGGTAGGCCTAGCGCCCGCTACAGGAAACGCCCCAAAGCGCAACGTGGACACATCCAAATATTTGGAAGAAAACAGAGGTGTTTTTTGCGAACTACCTACCTGTAGATTTTGGCCTCTAGCTCAGCCGGCACCCATGGAAACCTACCAAACCTGTGCATTTCTGAAAACTAGAGACCTAGGGGAATCCAAGGAGGGGTGACTTGCGGAGCTCGGACCAGGTTCTGTTACCCAGAATCCTTTGCAAACCTCAAAATTTAGCTAAAAAAACACATGTTCCTCATTTCTGTGGCAGAAAGTTCTGGAATCTGAGAGGAGCCACAAATTTCCTTCCACCCAGCGTTCCCCCAAGTCTAGCGATAAAAATGATACCTCACTTGTGTGGGTAGGCCTAGCGCCCGCGACAGGAAACGCCCCAAAGCGCAACGTGGACACATCCAAATTTTGGAAGAAAACAGAGGTGTTTTTTGCGAAGTGCCTACCTGTAGATTTTGGCCTCTAACTCAGCCGGCACCAAGGGACCCTACCGAACCTGTGCATTTCTGAAAACTAGAGACCTAGGGGAATCCAAGATGGGGTGACTTGCGGGGCTCGGACCAGGTTCTGTTACCCAGAATCCTTTGCAAACCTCAAAATTTGGCTAAAAAAACACATGTTCCTCACATTTCTTTGGTAGAAAGTTCTGGAATCTGAGAGGAGCCACAAATTTCCTTCCACCCAGCGTTCCCCCAAGTCTCCCGATAATAATGATACCTCACTTGTGTGGGTAGGCCTAGCGCCCGCGACAGGAAACGCCCCAAAGCGCAACGTGGACACATCCACATTTTTGGAAGAAAACAGAGGTGTTTTTTGCGAAGTGCCTACCTGTAGATTTTGGCCTCTAACTCAGCCGGCACCTAGGGAAACCTACCGAACCTGTGCATTTCTGAAAACTAGAGACCTAGGGGAATCCAAGATGGGGTGACTTGCGGGGCTCGGACCAGGTTCTGTTACCCAGAATCCTTTGCAAACCTCAAAACTTGGCTAAAAAAACACATGTTCCTCACATTTCTGTGGCAGAAAGTTCTGGAATCTGAGAGGAGCCACAAATTTCCTTCCACCCAGCGTTCCCCCAAGTCTCCCGATAAAAATGATACGTCACTTGTGTGGGTAGGCCTAGCGCCCGCTACAGGAAAAGCGCAACGTGGACACATCCAAATATTTGGAAGAAAACAGAGGTGTTTTTTGCGAAGTGCCTACCTGTAGATTTTGGCCTCTAGCTCAGCCGGCACCTAGGGAAACCTACCAAACCTGTGCATTTCTGAAAACTAGAGACCTAGGGGAATCCAAGGAGGTGTGACTTGCGGGGCTCGGACCAGGTTCTGTTACCCAGAATCCTTTGCAAACCTCAAAATTTAGTTAAAAAAACACATGTTCCTCATATTTCTGTGGCAGAAAGTTCTGGAATCTGAGAGGAGCCACAAATTTCCTTCCACCCAGCGTTCCCCCAAGTCTCCCGATAAAAATGATACCTCACTTGTGTGGGTAGGTCTAGCGCCCGCTACAGGAAACGGCCCAAAGCGCAACGTGGACACATCCAAATATTTGGAAGAAAACAGAGGTGTTTTTTGCGAACTACCTACCTGTAGATTTTGGCCTCTAGCTCAGCCGGCACCTATGGAAACCTACCAAACCTGTGCATTTCTGAAAACTGGAGACCTAGGGGAATCCAAGGAGGGGTGACTTGCGGGGCTCGGACCAGGTTCTGTTACCCAGAATCCTTTGCAAACCTCAAAATTTGGCTAAAAAAACACATGTTCCTCACATTTCTGTGGCAGAAAGTTCTGGAATCTGAGAGGAGCCACAAATTTCCTTCCACCCAGCGTTCCCCCAAGTCTCCCGATAAAAATTATACCTCACTTGTGTGGGTAAGCCTAGCGCCCGTGACAGGAAACGCCCCAAAGCGCAACGTGAACACATCCCAATTTTTGGAAGAAAACAGAGGTGTTTTTTGCGAAGTGCTTCCCTGTAGATTTTGGCCTCTAGCTCAGCCGGCACCTTGGGAAACCTACCAAACCTGTGCATTTCTGAAAACTAGAGACCTCGGGGAATCCAAGGAGGGGTGACTTGCGGAGCTCGGACCAGGTTCTGTTACCCAGAATCCTTTGCAAACCTCAAAATTTGGCTAAAAAAACACATGTTCCTCACATTTCTGTTGCAGAAAGTTCTGGAATCTGAGAGGAGCCACAAATTTCCTTCCACCCAGCGTTCCCCCAAGTCTAGCGATAAAAATGATACCTCACTTGTGTGGGTAGGCCTAGCGCCCGCGACAGGAAACGCCCCAAAGCGCAACGTGGACACATCCAAATTTTGGAAGAAAACAGAGGTGTTTTTTGCGAAGTGGCTACCTGTAGATTTTGGCCTCTAACTCAGCCGGCACCAAGGGAAACCTACCGAACCTGTGCATTTCTGAAAACTAGAGACCTAGGGGAATCCAAGATGGGGTGACTTGCGGGGCTCGGACCAGGTTCTGTTACCCAGAATCCTTTGCAAACCTCAAAATTTGGCTAAAAAAACACATGTACCTCACATTTCTGTGGCAGAAAGTTCTGGAATCTGAGAGGAGCCACAAATTTCCTTCCACCCAGCGTTCCCCCAAGTCTCCCGATAAAAATTATACCTCACTTGTGTGGGTAGGCCTAGCGCCCGCTACAGAAAACGCCCCAAAGCGCAACGTGGACACATCCAAATATTTGGAAGAAAACAGAGGTGTTTTTTGCGAAGTGCCTACCTGTAGATTTTGGCCTCTAGCTCAGCCGGCACCTAGGGAAACCTACCAAACCTGTGCATTTCTGAAAACTAGAGACCTAGGGGAATCCAAGGAGGGGTGACTTGCGGGGCTCGGACCAGGTTCTGTTACCCAGAATCCTTTGCAAACCTCAAAATTTGGCTAAAAAAACACATGTTCCTCACATTTCTGTGGCAGAAAGTTCTGGAATCTGAGAGGAGCCACAAATTTCCTTCCACCCAGCGTTCCCCCAAGTCTCCCGATAAAATTGATACCTCACTTGTGTGGGTAGGCCTAGCGCCCGCTACAGGAAACGCCCCAAAGCGCAACGTGGACACATCCAAATATTTGGAAGAAAACAGAGGTGTTTTTTGCGAAGTGCCTACCTGTAGATTTTGGCCTCTAGCTCAGCCGGCACCTAGGGACTCTACCGAACCTGTGCATTTCTGAAAACTAGAAACCTAGGGGAATCCAAACAGGGGTGACTTGCGGGGCTCGGACCAGGTTCTGTTACCCAGAATCCTTTGCAAACCTCAAAATTTGGCTAAAAAAACACATGTTCCTCACATTTCTGTGGCAGAAAGTTCTGGAATCTGAGAGGAGCCACAAATTTCCTTCCACCCAGCGTTCCCCCAAGTCTCCAGATAAAAATTATACCTCACTTGTGTGGGTAGGCCTAGCGCCCGCTACAGAAAACGCCCCAAAGCGCAACGTGGACACATCCAAATATTTGGAAGAAAACAGAGGTGTTTTTTGCGAAGTGCCTACCTGTAGATTTTGGCCTCTAGCTCAGCCGGCACCTAGGGAAACCTACCAAACCTGTGCATTTCTGAAAACTAGAGACCTAGGGGAATCCAAGGAGGGGTGACTTGCGGGGCTCGGACCAGGTTCTGTTACCCAGAATCCTTTGCAAACCTCAAAATTTGGCTAAAAAAACACATGTTCCTCACATTTCTGTGGCAGAAAGTTCTGGAATCTGAGAGGAGCCACAAATTTCCTTCCACCCAGCGTTCCCCCAAGTCTCCCGATAAAATTGATACCTCACTTGTGTGGGTAGGCCTAGCGCCCGCTACAGGAAACGCCCCAAAGCGCAACGTGGACACATCCAAATATTTGGAAGAAAACAGAGGTGTTTTTTGCGAAGTGCCTACCTGTAGATTTTGGCCTCTAGCTCAGCCGGCACCTAGGGACTCTACCGAACCTGTGCATTTCTGAAAACTAGAAACCTAGGGGAATCCAAACAGGGGTGACTTGCGGGGCTCGGACCAGGTTCTGTTACCCAGAATCCTTTGCAAACCTCAAAATTTGGCTAAAAAAACACATGTTCCTCACATTTCTGTGGCAGAAAGTTCTGGAATCTGAGAGGAGCCACAAATTTCCTTCCACCCAGCGTTCCCCCAAGTCTCCCGATAAAAATGATACCTCACTTGTGTGGGTAGGCCTAGCGCCCGCTACAGGAAACGCCCCAAAGCGCAACGTGGACACATCCAAATATTTGGAAGAAAACAGAGGTGTTTTTTGCGAAGTGCCTACCTGTAGATTTTGGCCTCTAGCTCAGCCGGCACCTAGGGAAACCTACCAAACCTGTGCATTTCTGAAAACTAGAGACCTAGGGGAATCCAAGGAGGGGTGACTTGCGGGGCTCGGACCAGGTTCTGTTACCCAGAATCCTTTGCAAACCTCAAAATTTGGCTAAAAAAACACATGTTCCTCACATTTCTGTGGCAGAAAGTTCTGGAATCTGAGAGGAGCCACAAATTTCCTTCCACCCAGCGTTCCCCCAAGTCTCCCGATAAAATTGATACCTCACTTGTGTGGGTAGGCCTAGCGCCCGCTACAGGAAACGCCCCAAAGCGCAACGTGGACACATCCAAATATTTGGAAGAAAACAGAGGTGTTTTTTGCGAAGTGCCTACCTGTAGATTTTGGCCTCTAGCTCAGCCGGCACCTAGGGACTCTACCGAACCTGTGCATTTCTGAAAACTAGAAACCTAGGGGAATCCAAACAGGGGTGACTTGCGGGGCTCGGACCAGGTTCTGTTACCCAGAATCCTTTGCAAACCTCAAAATTTGGCTAAAAAAACACATGTTCCTCACATTTCTGTGGCAGAAAGTTCTGGAATCTGAGAGGAGCCACAAATTTCCTTCCACCCAGCGTTCCCCCAAGTCTCCCGATAAAAATGATACCTCACTTGTGTGGGTAGGCCTAGCGCCCGCTACAGGAAACGCCCCAAAGCGCAACGTGGACACATCCAAATATTTGGAAGAAAACAGAGGTGTTTTTTGCGAAGTGCCTACCTGTAGATTTTGGCCTCTAACTCAGCCGCCACCAAGGGAAACCGACCGAACCTGTGCATTTCTGAAAACTAGAGACCTAGGGGAATCCAAGATGGGGTGACTTGCGGGGCTCGGACCAGGTTCTGTTACACAGAATCCTTTGCAAACCTCAAAATTTGGCTAAAAAAACACATGTTCCTCACATTTCTGTGGCAGAAAGTTCTGGAATCTGAGAGGAGCCACAAATTTCCTTCCACCCAGCGTTCCCCCAAGTCTCCCGATAAAAATGATACGTCACTTGTGTGGGTAGGCCTAGCGCCCGCTACAGGAAAAGCGCAACGTGGACACATCCAAATATTTGGAAGAAAACAGAGGTGTTTTTTGCGAAGTGCCTACCTGTAGATTTTGGCCTCTAGCTCAGCCGGCACCTAGGGAAACCTACCAAACCTGTGCATTTCTGAAAACTAGAGACCTAGGGGAATCCAAGATGGGGTGACTTGCGGGGCTCGGACCAGGTTCTGTTACCCAGAATCCTTTGCAAACCTCAAAATTTGGCTAAAAAAACACATGTTCCTCACATTTCTGTGGCAGAAAGTTCTGGAATCTGAGAGGAGCCACAAATTTCCTTCCACCCAGCATTCCCCCAAGTCTCCCGATAAAAATGATACGTCACTTGTGTGGGTAGGCCTAGCGCCCGCGACAGGAAACGCCCCAAAGCGCAACGTGGACACATCCAAATTTTGGAAGAAAACAGAGGTGTTTTTTGCGAAGTGCCTACCTGTAGATTTTGGCCTCTAACTCAGCCGGCACCAAGGGAAACCTACCGAACCTGTGCATTTCTGAAAACTAGAGACCTAGGGGAATCCAAGATGGGGTGACTTGCGGGGCTCGGACCAGGTTCTGTTACCCAGAATCCTTTGCAAACCTCAAAATTTGGCTAAAAAAACACATGTACCTCACATTTCTGTGGCAGAAAGTTCTGGAATCTGAGAGGAGCCACAAATTTCCTTCCACCCAGCGTTCCCCCAAGTCTCCCGATAAAAATTATACCTCACTTGTGTGGGTAGGCCTAGCGCCCGCTACAGAAAACGCCCCAAAGCGCAACGTGGACACATCCAAATATTTGGAAGAAAACAGAGGTGTTTTTTGCGAAGTGCCTACCTGTAGATTTTGGCCTCTAGCTCAGCCGGCACCTAGGGAAACCTACCAAACCTGTGCATTTCTGAAAACTAGAGACCTAGGGGAATCCAAGGAGGGGTGACTTGCGGGGCTCGGACCAGGTTCTGTTACCCAGAATCCTTTGCAAACCTCAAAATTTGGCTAAAAAAACACATGTTCCTCACATTTCTGTGGCAGAAAGTTCTGGAATCTGAGAGGAGCCACAAATTTCCTTCCACCCAGCGTTCCCCCAAGTCTCCCGATAAAATTGATACCTCACTTGTGTGGGTAGGCCTAGCGCCCGCTACAGGAAACGCCCCAAAGCGCAACGTGGACACATCCAAATATTTGGAAGAAAACAGAGGTGTTTTTTGCGAAGTGCCTACCTGTAGATTTTGGCCTCTAGCTCAGCCGGCACCTAGGGACTCTACCGAACCTGTGCATTTCTGAAAACTAGAAACCTAGGGGAATCCAAACAGGGGTGACTTGCGGGGCTCGGACCAGGTTCTGTTACCCAGAATCCTTTGCAAACCTCAAAATTTGGCTAAAAAAACACATGTTCCTCACATTTCTGTGGCAGAAAGTTCTGGAATCTGAGAGGAGCCACAAATTTCCTTCCACCCAGCGTTCCCCCAAGTCTCCCGATAAAAATGATACCTCACTTGTGTGGGTAGGCCTAGCGCCCGCTACAGGAAACGCCCCAAAGCGCAACGTGGACACATCCAAATATTTGGAAGAAAACAGAGGTGTTTTTTGCGAAGTGCCTACCTGTAGATTTTGGCCTCTAACTCAGCCGCCACCAAGGGAAACCGACCGAACCTGTGCATTTCTGAAAACTAGAGACCTAGGGGAATCCAAGATGGGGTGACTTGCGGGGCTCGGACCAGGTTCTGTTACACAGAATCCTTTGCAAACCTCAAAATTTGGCTAAAAAAACACATGTTCCTCACATTTCTGTGGCAGAAAGTTCTGGAATCTGAGAGGAGCCACAAATTTCCTTCCACCCAGCGTTCCCCCAAGTCTCCCGATAAAAATGATACGTCACTTGTGTGGGTAGGCCTAGCGCCCGCTACAGGAAAAGCGCAACGTGGACACATCCAAATATTTGGAAGAAAACAGAGGTGTTTTTTGCGAAGTGCCTACCTGTAGATTTTGGCCTCTAGCTCAGCCGGCACCTAGGGAAACCTACCAAACCTGTGCATTTCTGAAAACTAGAGACCTAGGGGAATCCAAGATGGGGTGACTTGCGGGGCTCGGACCAGGTTCTGTTACCCAGAATCCTTTGCAAACCTCAAAATTTGGTTAAAAAAACACATGTTCCTCACATTTCTGTGGCAGAAAGTTCTGGAATCTGAGAGGAGCCACAAATTTCCTTCCACCCAGCGTTCCCCCAAGTCTCCCGATAAAAATGATACCTCACTTGTGTGGGTAGGCCTAGCGCCCGCGACAGGAAACGCTCCAAAGCGCAACGTGGACACATCCAAATTTTTGGAAGAAAACAGAGGTGTTTTTTGCGAAGTGCTTCCCTGTAGATTTTGGCCTCTAGCTCAGCCGGCACCTTTGGAAACCTACCAAACCTGTGCATTTCTGAAAACTAGAGACCTAGGGGAATCCAAGGAGGGGTGACTTGCGGAGCTCGGACCAGGTTCTGTTACCCAGAATCCTTTGCAAACCTCAAAATTTAGCTAAAAAAACACATGTTCCTCATTTCTGTGGCAGAAAGTTCTGGAATCTGAGAGGAGCCACAAATTTCCTTCCACCCAGCGTTCCCCCAAGTCTAGCGATAAAAATGATACCTCACTTGTGTGGGTAGGCCTAGCGCCCGCGACAGGAAACGCCCCAAAGCGCAACGTGGACACATCCAAATTTTGGAAGAAAACAGAGGTGTTTTTTGCGAAGTGCCTACCTGTAGATTTTGGCCTCTAACTCAGCCGGCACCAAGGGACCCTACCGAACCTGTGCATTTCTGAAAACTAGAGACCTAGGGGAATCCAAGATGGGGTGACTTGCGGGGCTCGGACCAGGTTCTGTTACCCAGAATCCTTTGCAAACCTCAAAATTTGGTTAAAAAAACACATGTTCCTCACATTTCTGTGGCAGAAAGTTCTGGAATCTGAGAGGAGCCACAAATTTCCTTCCACCCAGCGTTCCCCCAAGTCTAGCGATAAAAATGATACCTCACTTGTGTGGGTAGGCCTAGCGCCCGCGACAGGAAACGCCCCAAAGCGCAACGTGGACACATCCAAATTTTGGAAGAAAACAGAGGTGTTTTTTGCGAAGTGCCTACCTGTAGATCTTGGCCTCTAGCTCAGCCGGCACCTAGGGAAACCTACCAAACCTGTGCATTTCTGAAAACTAAAGACCTAGGGGAATCCAAGGAAGTGTGACTTGCGGGGCTCGGACCAGGTTCTGTTACCCAGAATCCTTTGCAAACCTCAAAATGTGGCTAAAAAAACACATGTTCCTCACATTTCTGTGGCAGAAAGTTCTGGAATCTGAGACGAGCCACAAATTTCCTTCCACCCAGCGTTCCCCCAAGTCTCCCGGTAAAAATGATACCTCACTTGTGTGGGTAGGCCTAGCGCCCGCTACACGAAACGCCCCAAAGCGCAACGTGGACACATCCAAATATTTGGAAGAAAACAGAGGTGTTTTTTGCGAAGTGCCTACCTGTAGATTTTGGCCTCTAGCTCAGCCGGCACCTAGGGAAACCTACCAAACCTGTGCATTTCTGTAAACTAGAGACCTAGGGGAATCCAAGGAGGGGTGACTTGCGGGGCTCGGACCAGGTTCTGTTACCCAGAATCCTTTGCAAACCTCAAAATTTGGCTAAAAAAACACATGTTCCTCACATTTCTGTGGCAGAAAGTTCTGGAATCTGAGAGGAGCCACAAATTTCTTTCCACCCAGCGTTCCCCCAAGTCTCCCGATAAAAATGGTACCTCACTTGTGTGGGTAGGCCTAGCGCCCGCTACAGGAAACGCCCCAAAGCGCAACGTGGACACATCCAAATATTTGGAAGAAAACAGAGGTGTTTTTTGCGAACTACCTACCTGTAGATTTTGGCCTCTAGCTCAGCCGGCACCCATGGAAACCTACCAAACCTGTGCATTTCTGAAAACTAGAGACCTAGGGGAATCCAAGGAGGGGTGACTTGCGGGGCTCGGACCAGGTTCTGTTACCCAGAATCCTTTGCAAACCTCAAAATTTGGCTAAAACAACACATGTTCCTCACATTTCTGTGGCAGAAAGTTCTGGAATCTGAGAGGAGCCACAAATTTCCTTCCACCCAGCATTCCCCCAAGTCTCCCGATAAAAATGATACCTCACTTGTGTGGGTAGGCCTAGCGCCCGCGACAGGAAACGCTCCAAAGCGCAACGTGGACACATCCAAATTTTTGGAAGAAAACAGAGGTGTTTTTTGCGAAGTGCTTCCCTGTAGATTTTGGCCTCTAGCTCAGCAGGCACCTTTGGAAACCTACCAAACCTGTGCATTTCTGAAAACTAGAGACCTAGGGGAATCCAAGGAGGGGTGACTTGCGGAGCTCGGACCAGGTTCTGTTACCCAGAATCCTTTGCAAACCTCAAAATTTAGCTAAAAAAACACATGTTCCTCATTTCTGTGGCAGAAAGTTCTGGAATCTGAGAGGAGCCACAAATTTCCTTCCACCCAGCGTTCCCCCAAGTCTAGCGATAAAAATGATACCTCACTTGTGTGGGTAGGCCTAGCGCCCGCGACAGGAAACGCCCCAAAGCGCAACGTGGACACATCCAAATTTTGGAAGAAAACAGAGGTGTTTTTTGCGAAGTGCCTACCTGTAGATTTTGGCCTCTAACTCAGCCGGCACCAAGGGAAACCTACCGAACCTGTGCATTTCTGAAAACTAGAGACCTAGGGGAATCCAAGATGGGGTGACTTGCGGGGCTCGGACCAGGTTCTGTTACCCAGAATCCTTTGCAAACCTCAAAATTTGGCTAAAAAAACACATGTTCCTCACATTTCTGTGGCAGAAAGTTCTGGAATCTGAGAGGCGCCACAAATTTCCTTCCACCCAGCATTCCCCCAAGTCTCCCGATAAAAATGATACTTCACTTGTGTGGGTAGGCCTAGCGCCCGCGACAGGAAACGCCCCAAAGCGCAACGTGGACACATCCAAATTTTTGGAAGAAAACAGATGTGTTTTTTGCGAAGTGCCTACCTGTAGATTTTGGCCTCTAGCTCAGCCGGCACCTAGGGAAACCTACAAAACCTGTGCATTTCTGAAAACTAGAGACCTAGGGGAATCCAAGATGGGGTGACTTGCGGGGCTCGGACCAGGTTCTGTTACCCAGAATCCTTTGCAAACCTCAAAATTTGGCTAAAAAAACACATGTACCTCACATTTCTGTGGCAGAAAGTTCTGGAATCTGAGAGGAGCCACAAATTTCCTTCCACCCAGCGTTCCCCCAAGTCTCCCGATAAAAATGATACCTCACTTGTGTGGGTAGGCCTAGCGCCCGCTACAGGAAAAGCGCAACGTGGACACATCCAAATATTTGGAAGAAAACAGAGGTGTTTTTTGCGAAGTGCCTACCTGTAGATTTTGGCCTCTAGCTCAGCCGGCACCTAGGGAAACCTACCAAACCTGTGCATTTCTGAAAACTAGAGACCTAGGGGAATCCAAGGAGGTGTGACTTGCGGGGCTCGGACCAGGTTCTGTTACCCAGAATCCTTTGCAAACCTCAAAATTTGGTTAAAAAAACACATGTTCCTCACATTTCTGTGGCAGAAAGTTCTGGAATCTGAGAGGAGCCACAAATTTCCTTCCACCCAGCGTTCCCCCAAGTCTCCCGATAAAAATTATACCTCACTTGTGTGGGTAGGCCTAGCGCCCGCTACAGGAAACGCCCCAAAGCGCAACGTGGACACATCCAAATATTTGGAAGAAAACAGAGGTGTTTTTTGCGAACTACCTACCTGTAGATTTTGGCCTCTAGCTCCGCCGGCACCTATGGAAACCTACCAAACCTGTGCATTTCTGAAAACTAGAGACCTAGGGGAATCCAAGGAGGGGTGACTTGCGGGGCTCGGACCAGGTTCTGTTACCCAGAATCCTTTGCAAACCTCAAAATTTGGCTAAAAAAACACATGTTCCTCACATTTCTGTGGCAGAAAGTTCTGGAATCTGAGAGGAGCCACAAATTTCCTTCCACCCAGCATTCCCCCAAGTCTCCCGATAAAAATGATACGTCACTTGTGTGGGTAGGCCTAGCGCCCGCGACAGGAAACGCCCCAAAGCGCAACGTGGACACATCCAAATTTTGGAAGAAAACAGAGGTGTTTTTTGCGAAGTGCCTACCTGTAGATTTTGGCCTCTAACTCAGCCGGCACCAAGGGAAACCTACCGAACCTGTGCATTTCTGAAAACTAGAGACCTAGGGGAATCCAAGATGGGGTGACTTGCGGGGCTCGGACCAGGTTCTGTTACCCAGAATCCTTTGCAAACCTCAAAATTTGGCTAAAAAAACACATGTTCCTCACATTTCTTTGGTAGAAAGTTCTGGAATCTGAGAGGAGCCACAAATTTCCTTCCACCCAGCGTTCCCCCAAGTCTCCCGATAATAATGATACCTCACTTGTGTGGGTAGGCCTAGCGCCCGCGACAGGAAACGCCCCAAAGCGCAACGTGGACACATCCACATTTTTGGAAGAAAACAGAGGTGTTTTTTGCGAAGTGCCTACCTGTAGATTTTGGCCTCTAACTCAGCCGGCACCTAGGGAAACCTACCGAACCTGTGCATTTCTGAAAACTAGAGACCTAGGGGAATCCAAGATGGGGTGACTTGCGGGGCTCGGACCAGGTTCTGTTACCCAGAATCCTTTGCAAACCTCAAAACTTGGCTAAAAAAACACATGTTCCTCACATTTCTGTGGCAGAAAGTTCTGGAATCTGAGAGGAGCCACAAATTTCCTTCCACCCAGCGTTCCCCCAAGTCTCCCGATAAAAATGATACGTCACTTGTGTGGGTAGGCCTAGCGCCCGCTACAGGAAAAGCGCAACGTGGACACATCCAAATATTTGGAAGAAAACAGAGGTGTTTTTTGCGAAGTGCCTACCTGTAGATTTTGGCCTCTAGCTCAGCCGGCACCTAGGGAAACCTACCAAACCTGTGCATTTCTGAAAACTAGAGACCTAGGGGAATCCAAGGAGGTGTGACTTGCGGGGCTCGGACCAGGTTCTGTTACCCAGAATCCTTTGCAAACCTCAAAATTTGGTTAAAAAAACACATGTTCCTCATATTTCTGTGGCAGAAAGTTCTGGAATCTGAGAGGAGCCACAAATTTCCTTCCACCCAGCGTTCCCCCAAGTCTCCCGATAAAAATGATACCTCACTTGTGTGGGTAGGTCTAGCGCCCGCTACAGGAAACGGCCCAAAGCGCAACGTGGACACATCCAAATATTTGGAAGAAAACAGAGGTGTTTTTTGCGAACTACCTACCTGTAGATTTTGGCCTCTAGCTCAGCCGGCACCTATGGAAACCTACCAAACCTGTGCATTTCTGAAAACTGGAGACCTAGGGGAATCCAAGGAGGGGTGACTTGCGGGGCTCGGACCAGGTTCTGTTACCCAGAATCCTTTGCAAACCTCAAAATTTGGCTAAAAAAACACATGTTCCTCACATTTCTGTGGCAGAAAGTTCTGGAATCTGAGAGGAGCCACAAATTTCCTTCCACCCAGCGTTCCCCCAAGTCTCCCGATAAAAATTATACCTCACTTGTGTGGGTAAGCCTAGCGCCCGTGACAGGAAACGCCCCAAAGCGCAACGTGAACACATCCCAATTTTTGGAAGAAAACAGAGGTGTTTTTTGCGAAGTGCTTCCCTGTAGATTTTGGCCTCTAGCTCAGCCGGCACCTTGGGAAACCTACCAAACCTGTGCATTTCTGAAAACTAGAGACCTCGGGGAATCCAAGGAGGGGTGACTTGCGGAGCTCGGACCAGGTTCTGTTACCCAGAATCCTTTGCAAACCTCAAAATTTGGCTAAAAAAACACATGTTCCTCACATTTCTGTTGCAGAAAGTTCTGGAATCTGAGAGGAGCCACAAATTTCCTTCCACCCAGCGTTCCCCCAAGTCTAGCGATAAAAATGATACCTCACTTGTGTGGGTAGGCCTAGCGCCCGCGACAGGAAACGCCCCAAAGCGCAACGTGGACACATCCAAATTTTGGAAGAAAACAGAGGTGTTTTTTGCGAAGTGGCTACCTGTAGATTTTGGCCTCTAACTCAGCCGGCACCAAGGGAAACCTACCGAACCTGTGCATTTCTGAAAACTAGAGACCTAGGGGAATCCAAGATGGGGTGACTTGCGGGGCTCGGACCAGGTTCTGTTACCCAGAATCCTTTGCAAACCTCAAAATTTGGCTAAAAAAACACATGTACCTCACATTTCTGTGGCAGAAAGTTCTGGAATCTGAGAGGAGCCACAAATTTCCTTCCACCCAGCGTTCCCCCAAGTCTCCCGATAAAAATTATACCTCACTTGTGTGGGTAGGCCTAGCGCCCGCTACAGAAAACGCCCCAAAGCGCAACGTGGACACATCCAAATATTTGGAAGAAAACAGAGGTGTTTTTTGCGAAGTGCCTACCTGTAGATTTTGGCCTCTAGCTCAGCCGGCACCTAGGGAAACCTACCAAACCTGTGCATTTCTGAAAACTAGAGACCTAGGGGAATCCAAGGAGGGGTGACTTGCGGGGCTCGGACCAGGTTCTGTTACCCAGAATCCTTTGCAAACCTCAAAATTTGGCTAAAAAAACACATGTTCCTCACATTTCTGTGGCAGAAAGTTCTGGAATCTGAGAGGAGCCACAAATTTCCTTCCACCCAGCGTTCCCCCAAGTCTCCCGATAAAATTGATACCTCACTTGTGTGGGTAGGCCTAGCGCCCGCTACAGGAAACGCCCCAAAGCGCAACGTGGACACATCCAAATATTTGGAAGAAAACAGAGGTGTTTTTTGCGAAGTGCCTACCTGTAGATTTTGGCCTCTAGCTCAGCCGGCACCTAGGGACTCTACCGAACCTGTGCATTTCTGAAAACTAGAAACCTAGGGGAATCCAAACAGGGGTGACTTGCGGGGCTCGGACCAGGTTCTGTTACCCAGAATCCTTTGCAAACCTCAAAATTTGGCTAAAAAAACACATGTTCCTCACATTTCTGTGGCAGAAAGTTCTGGAATCTGAGAGGAGCCACAAATTTCCTTCCACCCAGCGTTCCCCCAAGTCTCCCGATAAAAATTATACCTCACTTGTGTGTGTAGGCCTAGCGCCCGCTACAGAAAACGCCCCAAAGCGCAACGTGGACACATCCAAATATTTGGAAGAAAACAGAGGTGTTTTTTGCGAAGTGCCTACCTGTAGATTTTGGCCTCTAGCTCAGCCGGCACCTAGGGAAACCTACCAAACCTGTGCATTTCTGAAAACTAGAGACCTAGGGGAATCCAAGGAGGGGTGACTTGCGGGGCTCGGACCAGGTTCTGTTACCCAGAATCCTTTGCAAACCTCAAAATTTGGCTAAAAAAACACATGTTCCTCACATTTCTGTGGCAGAAAGTTCTGGAATCTGAGAGGAGCCACAAATTTCCTTCCACCCAGCGTTCCCCCAAGTCTCCCGATAAAATTGATACCTCACTTGTGTGGGTAGGCCTAGCGCCCGCTACAGGAAACGCCCCAAAGCGCAACGTGGACACATCCAAATATTTGGAAGAAAACAGAGGTGTTTTTTGCGAAGTGCCTACCTGTAGATTTTGGCCTCTAGCTCAGCCGGCACCTAGGGACTCTACCGAACCTGTGCATTTCTGAAAACTAGAAACCTAGGGGAATCCAAACAGGGGTGACTTGCGGGGCTCGGACCAGGTTCTGTTACCCAGAATCCTTTGCAAACCTCAAAATTTGGCTAAAAAAACACATGTTCCTCACATTTCTGTGGCAGAAAGTTCTGGAATCTGAGAGGAGCCACAAATTTCCTTCCACCCAGCGTTCCCCCAAGTCTCCCGATAAAAATGATACCTCACTTGTGTGGGTAGGCCTAGCGCCCGCTACAGGAAACGCCCCAAAGCGCAACGTGGACACATCCAAATATTTGGAAGAAAACAGAGGTGTTTTTTGCGAAGTGCCTACCTGTAGATTTTGGCCTCTAGCTCAGCCGGCACCTAGGGAAACCTACCAAACCTGTGCATTTCTGAAAACTAGAGACCTAGGGGAATCCAAGGAGGGGTGACTTGCGGGGCTCGGACCAGGTTCTGTTACCCAGAATCCTTTGCAAACCTCAAAATTTGGCTAAAAAAACACATGTTCCTCACATTTCTGTGGCAGAAAGTTCTGGAATCTGAGAGGAGCCACAAATTTCCTTCCACCCAGCGTTCCCCCAAGTCTCCCGATAAAATTGATACCTCACTTGTGTGGGTAGGCCTAGCGCCCGCTACAGGAAACGCCCCAAAGCGCAACGTGGACACATCCAAATATTTGGAAGAAAACAGAGGTGTTTTTTGCGAAGTGCCTACCTGTAGATTTTGGCCTCTAGCTCAGCCGGCACCTAGGGACTCTACCGAACCTGTGCATTTCTGAAAACTAGAAACCTAGGGGAATCCAAACAGGGGTGACTTGCGGGGCTCGGACCAGGTTCTGTTACCCAGAATCCTTTGCAAACCTCAAAATTTGGCTAAAAAAACACATGTTCCTCACATTTCTGTGGCAGAAAGTTCTGGAATCTGAGAGGAGCCACAAATTTCCTTCCACCCAGCGTTCCCCCAAGTCTCCCGATAAAAATGATACCTCACTTGTGTGGGTAGGCCTAGCGCCCGCTACAGGAAACGCCCCAAAGCGCAACGTGGACACATCCAAATATTTGGAAGAAAACAGAGGTGTTTTTTGCGAAGTGCCTACCTGTAGATTTTGGCCTCTAACTCAGCCGCCACCAAGGGAAACCGACCGAACCTGTGCATTTCTGAAAACTAGAGACCTAGGGGAATCCAAGATGGGGTGACTTGCGGGGCTCGGACCAGGTTCTGTTACACAGAATCCTTTGCAAACCTCAAAATTTGGCTAAAAAAACACATGTTCCTCACATTTCTGTGGCAGAAAGTTCTGGAATCTGAGAGGAGCCACAAATTTCCTTCCACCCAGCGTTCCCCCAAGTCTCCCGATAAAAATGATACGTCACTTGTGTGGGTAGGCCTAGCGCCCGCTACAGGAAAAGCGCAACGTGGACACATCCAAATATTTGGAAGAAAACAGAGGTGTTTTTTGCGAAGTGCCTACCTGTAGATTTTGGCCTCTAGCTCAGCCGGCACCTAGGGAAACCTACCAAACCTGTGCATTTCTGAAAACTAGAGACCTAGGGGAATCCAAGATGGGGTGACTTGCGGGGCTCGGACCAGGTTCTGTTACCCAGAATCCTTTGCAAACCTCAAAATTTGGCTAAAAAAACACATGTTCCTCACATTTCTGTGGCAGAAAGTTCTGGAATCTGAGAGGAGCCACAAATTTCCTTCCACCCAGCATTCCCCCAAGTCTCCCGATAAAAATTATACGTCACTTGTGTGGGTAGGCCTAGCGCCCGCGACAGGAAACGCCCCAAAGCGCAACGTGGACACATCCAAATTTTGGAAGAAAACAGAGGTGTTTTTTGCGAAGTGCCTACCTGTAGATTTTGGCCTCTAACTCAGCCGGCACCAAGGGAAACCTACCGAACCTGTGCATTTCTGAAAACTAGAGACCTAGGGGAATCCAAGATGGGGTGACTTGCGGGGCTCGGACCAGGTTCTGTTACCCAGAATCCTTTGCAAACCTCAAAATTTGGCTAAAAAAACACATGTACCTCACATTTCTGTGGCAGAAAGTTCTGGAATCTGAGAGGAGCCACAAATTTCCTTCCACCCAGCGTTCCCCCAAGTCTCCCGATAAAAATTATACCTCACTTGTGTGGGTAGGCCTAGCGCCCGCTACAGAAAACGCCCCAAAGCGCAACGTGGACACATCCAAATATTTGGAAGAAAACAGAGGTGTTTTTTGCGAAGTGCCTACCTGTAGATTTTGGCCTCTAGCTCAGCCGGCACCTAGGGAAACCTACCAAACCTGTGCATTTCTGAAAACTAGAGACCTAGGGGAATCCAAGGAGGGGTGACTTGCGGGGCTCGGACCAGGTTCTGTTACCCAGAATCCTTTGCAAACCTCAAAATTTGGCTAAAAAAACACATGTTCCTCACATTTCTGTGGCAGAAAGTTCTGGAATCTGAGAGGAGCCACAAATTTCCTTCCACCCAGCGTTCCCCCAAGTCTCCCGATAAAATTGATACCTCACTTGTGTGGGTAGGCCTAGCGCCCGCTACAGGAAACGCCCCAAAGCGCAACGTGGACACATCCAAATATTTGGAAGAAAACAGAGGTGTTTTTTGCGAAGTGCCTACCTGTAGATTTTGGCCTCTAGCTCAGCCGGCACCTAGGGACTCTACCGAACCTGTGCATTTCTGAAAACTAGAAACCTAGGGGAATCCAAACAGGGGTGACTTGCGGGGCTCGGACCAGGTTCTGTTACCCAGAATCCTTTGCAAACCTCAAAATTTGGCTAAAAAAACACATGTTCCTCACATTTCTGTGGCAGAAAGTTCTGGAATCTGAGAGGAGCCACAAATTTCCTTCCACCCAGCGTTCCCCCAAGTCTCCCGATAAAAATGATACCTCACTTGTGTGGGTAGGCCTAGCGCCCGCTACAGGAAACGCCCCAAAGCGCAACGTGGACACATCCAAATATTTGGAAGAAAACAGAGGTGTTTTTTGCAAAGTGCCTACCTGTAGATTTTGGCCTCTAACTCAGCCGCCACCAAGGGAAACCGACCGAACCTGTGCATTTCTGAAAACTAGAGACCTAGGGGAATCCAAGATGGGGTGACTTGCGGGGCTCGGACCAGGTTCTGTTACACAGAATCCTTTGCAAACCTCAAAATTTGGCTAAAAAAACACATGTTCCTCACATTTCTGTGGCAGAAAGTTCTGGAATCTGAGAGGAGCCACAAATTTCCTTCCACCCAGCGTTCCCCCAAGTCTCCCGATAAAAATGATACGTCACTTGTGTGGGTAGGCCTAGCGCCCGCTACAGGAAAAGCGCAACGTGGACACATCCAAATATTTGGAAGAAAACAGAGGTGTTTTTTGCGAAGTGCCTACCTGTAGATTTTGGCCTCTAGCTCAGCCGGCACCTAGGGAAACCTACCAAACCTGTGCATTTCTGAAAACTAGAGACCTAGGGGAATCCAAGATGGGGTGACTTGTGGGGCTCGGACCAGGTTCTGTTACCCAGAATCCTTTGCAAACCTCAAAATTTGGTTAAAAAAACACATGTTCCTCACATTTCTGTGGCAGAAAGTTCTGGAATCTGAGAGGAGCCACAAATTTCCTTCCACCCAGCGTTCCCCCAAGTCTCCCGATAAAAATGATACCTCACTTGTGTGGGTAGGCCTAGCGCCCGCGACAGGAAACGCTCCAAAGCGCAACGTGGACACATCCAAATTTTTGGAAGAAAACAGAGGTGTTTTTTGCGAAGTGCTTCCCTGTAGATTTTGGCCTCTAGCTCAGCCGGCACCTTTGGAAACCTACCAAACCTGTGCATTTCTGAAAACTAGAGACCTAGGGGAATCCAAGGAGGGGTGACTTGCGGAGCTCGGACCAGGTTCTGTTACCCAGAATCCTTTGCAAACCTCAAAATTTAGCTAAAAAAACACATGTTCCTCATTTCTGTGGCAGAAAGTTCTGGAATCTGAGAGGAGCCACAAATTTCCTTCCACCCAGCGTTCCCCCAAGTCTAGCGATAAAAATGATACCTCACTTGTGTGGGTAGGCCTAGCGCCCGCGACAGGAAACGCCCCAAAGCGCAACGTGGACACATCCAAATTTTGGAAGAAAACAGAGGTGTTTTTTGCGAAGTGCCTACCTGTAGATTTTGGCCTCTAACTCAGCCGGCACCAAGGGACCCTACCGAACCTGTGCATTTCTGAAAACTAGAGACCTAGGGGAATCCAAGATGGGGTGACTTGCGGGGCTCGGACCAGGTTCTGTTACCCAGAATCCTTTGCAAACCTCAAAATTTGGTTAAAAAAACACATGTTCCTCACATTTCTGTGGCAGAAAGTTCTGGAATCTGAGAGGAGCCACAAATTTCCTTCCACCCAGCGTTCCCCCAAGTCTAGCGATAAAAATGATACCTCACTTGTGTGGGTAGGCCTAGCGCCCGCGACAGGAAACGCCCCAAAGCGCAACGTGGACACATCCAAATTTTGGAAGAAAACAGAGGTGTTTTTTGCGAAGTGCCTACCTGTAGATCTTGGCCTCTAGCTCAGCCGGCACCTAGGGAAACCTACCAAACCTGTGCATTTCTGAAAACTAAAGACCTAGGGGAATCCAAGGAAGTGTGACTTGCGGGGCTCGGACCAGGTTCTGTTACCCAGAATCCTTTGCAAACCTCAAAATGTGGCTAAAAAAACACATGTTCCTCACATTTCTGTGGCAGAAAGTTCTGGAATCTGAGACGAGCCACAAATTTCCTTCCACCCAGCGTTCCCCCAAGTCTCCCGGTAAAAATGATACCTCACTTGTGTGGGTAGGCCTAGCGCCCGCTACACGAAACGCCCCAAAGCGCAACGTGGACACATCCAAATATTTGGAAGAAAACAGAGGTGTTTTTTGCGAAGTGCCTACCTGTAGATTTTGGCCTCTAGCTCAGCCGGCACCTAGGGAAACCTACCAAACCTGTGCATTTCTGTAAACTAGAGACCTAGGGGAATCCAAGGAGGGGTGACTTGCGGGGCTCGGACCAGGTTCTGTTACCCAGAATCCTTTGCAAACCTCAAAATTTGGCTAAAAAAACACATGTTCCTCACATTTCTGTGGCAGAAAGTTCTGGAATCTGAGAGGAGCCACAAATTTCTTTCCACCCAGCGTTCCCCCAAGTCTCCCGATAAAAATGGTACCTCACTTGTGTGGGTAGGCCTAGCGCCCGCTACAGGAAACGCCCCAAAGCGCAACGTGGACACATCCAAATATTTGGAAGAAAACAGAGGTGTTTTTTGCGAACTACCTACCTGTAGATTTTGGCCTCTAGCTCAGCCGGCACCCATGGAAACCTACCAAACCTGTGCATTTCTGAAAACTAGAGACCTAGGGGAATCCAAGGAGGGGTGACTTGCGGGGCTCGGACCAGGTTCTGTTACCCAGAATCCTTTGCAAACCTCAAAATTTGGCTAAAACAACACATGTTCCTCACATTTCTGTGGCAGAAAGTTCTGGAATCTGAGAGGAGCAACAAATTTCCTTCCACCCAGCATTCCCCCAAGTCTCCCGATAAAAATGATACCTCACTTGTGTGGGTAGGCCTAGCGCCCGCGACAGGAAACGCTCCAAAGCGCAACGTGGACACATCCAAATTTTTGGAAGAAAACAGAGGTGTTTTTTGCGAAGTGCTTCCCTGTAGATTTTGGCCTCTAGCTCAGCAGGCACCTTTGGAAACCTACCAAACCTGTGCATTTCTGAAAACTAGAGACCTAGGGGAATCCAAGGAGGGGTGACTTGCGGAGCTCGGACCAGGTTCTGTTACCCAGAATCCTTTGCAAACCTCAAAATTTAGCTAAAAAAACACATGTTCCTCATTTCTGTGGCAGAAAGTTCTGGAATCTGAGAGGAGCCACAAATTTCCTTCCACCCAGCGTTCCCCCAAGTCTAGCGATAAAAATGATACCTCACTTGTGTGGGTAGGCCTAGCGCCCGCGACAGGAAACGCCCCAAAGCGCAACGTGGACACATCCAAATTTTGGAAGAAAACAGAGGTGTTTTTTGCGAAGTGCCTACCTGTAGATTTTGGCCTCTAACTCAGCCGGCACCAAGGGAAACCTACCGAACCTGTGCATTTCTGAAAACTAGAGACCTAGGGGAATCCAAGATGGGGTGACTTGCGGGGCTCGGACCAGGTTCTGTTACCCAGAATCCTTTGCAAACCTCAAAATTTGGCTAAAAAAACACATGTTCCTCACATTTCTGTGGCAGAAAGTTCTGGAATCTGAGAGGCGCCACAAATTTCCTTCCACCCAGCATTCCCCCAAGTCTCCCGATAAAAATGATACTTCACTTGTGTGGGTAGGCCTAGCGCCCGCGACAGGAAACGCCCCAAAGCGCAACGTGGACACATCCAAATTTTTGGAAGAAAACAGATGTGTTTTTTGCGAAGTGCCTACCTGTAGATTTTGGCCTCTAGCTCAGCCGGCACCTAGGGAAACCTACAAAACCTGTGCATTTCTGAAAACTAGAGACCTAGGGGAATCCAAGATGGGGTGACTTGCGGGGCTCGGACCAGGTTCTGTTACCCAGAATCCTTTGCAAACCTCAAAATTTGGCTAAAAAAACACATGTACCTCACATTTCTGTGGCAGAAAGTTCTGGAATCTGAGAGGAGCCACAAATTTCCTTCCACCCAGCGTTCCCCCAAGTCTCCCGATAAAAATGATACCTCACTTGTGTGGGTAGGCCTAGCGCCCGCTACAGGAAAAGCGCAACGTGGACACATCCAAATATTTGGAAGAAAACAGAGGTGTTTTTTGCGAAGTGCCTACCTGTAGATTTTGGCCTCTAGCTCAGCCGGCACCTAGGGAAACCTACCAAACCTGTGCATTTCTGAAAACTAGAGACCTAGGGGAATCCAAGGAGGTGTGACTTGCGGGGCTCGGACCAGGTTCTGTTACCCAGAATCCTTTGCAAACCTCAAAATTTGGTTAAAAAAACACATGTTCCTCACATTTCTGTGGCAGAAAGTTCTGGAATCTGAGAGGAGCCACAAATTTCCTTCCACCCAGCGTTCCCCCAAGTCTCCCGATAAAAATTATACCTCACTTGTGTGGGTAGGCCTAGCGCCCGCTACAGGAAACGCCCCAAAGCGCAACGTGGACACATCCAAATATTTGGAAGAAAACAGAGGTGTTTTTTGCGAACTACCTACCTGTAGATTTTGGCCTCTAGCTCCGCCGGCACCTATGGAAACCTACCAAACCTGTGCATTTCTGAAAACTAGAGACCTAGGGGAATCCAAGGAGGGGTGACTTGCGGGGCTCGGACCAGGTTCTGTTACCCAGAATCCTTTGCAAACCTCAAAATTTGGCTAAAAAAACACATGTTCCTCACATTTCTGTGGCAGAAAGTTCTGGAATCTGAGAGGAGCCACAAATTTCCTTCCACCCAGCGTTCCCCCAAGTCTCCCGATAAAAATTATACCTCACTTGTGTGGGTAAGCCTAGCGCCTGTGACAGGAAACGCCCCAAAGCGCAACGTGAACACATCCCAATTTTTGGAAGAAAACAGAGGTGTTTTTTGAGAAGTGCTTCCCTGTAGATTTTGGCCTCTAGCTCAGCCGGCACCTTGGGAAACCTACCAAACCTGTGCATTTCTGAAAACTAGAGACCTAGGGGAATCCAAGGAGGGGTGACTTGCGGAGCTCGGACCAGGTTCTGTTACCCAGAATCCTTTGCAAACCTCAAAATTTGGCTAAAAAAACACATGTTCCTCACATTTCTGTGGCAGAAAGTTCTGGAATCTGAGAGGAGCCACAAATTTCCTTCCACCCAGCGTTCCCCCAAGTCTAGCGATAAAAATGATACCTCACTTGTGTGGGTAGGCCTAGCGCCCGCGACAGGAAACGCCCCAAAGCGCAACGTGGACACATCCAAATTTTGGAAGAAAACAGAGGTGTTTTTTGCCAAGTGCCTACCTGTAGATCTTGGCCTCTAGCTCAGCCGGCACCTAGGGAAACCTACCAAACCTGTGCATTTCTGAAAACTAGAGACCTAGGGGAATCCAAGGAAGTGTGACTTGCGGGGCTCGGACCAGGTTCTGTTACCCAGAATCCTTTGCAAACCTCAAAATGTGGCTAAAAAAACACATGTTCCTCACATTTCTGTGGCAGAAAGTTCTGGAATCTGAGACGAGCCACAAATTTCCTTCCACCCAGCGTTCCCCCAAGTCTCCCGATAAAAATGATACCTCACTTGTGTGGGTAGGCCTAGCGCCCGCTACACGAAACGCCCCAAAGCGCAACGTGGACACATCCAAATATTTGGAAGAAAACAGAGGTGTTTTTTGCGAAGTGCCTACCTGTAGATTTTGGCCTCTAGCTCAGCCGGCACCTAGGGAAACCTACCAAACCTGTGCATTTCTGAAAACTAGAGACCGAGGGGAATCCAAGGAGGGGTGACTTGCGGGGCTCGGATCAGGTTCTGTTACCCAGAATCCTTTGCAAACCTCAAAATTTGGCTAAAAAAACACATGTTCCTCACATTTCTGTAGCAGAAAGTTCTGGAATCTGAGAGGAGCCACAAATTTCCTTCCACCCAGCGTTCCCCCAAGTCTCCCGATAAAAATGATACCTCACTTGTGTGGGTAGGCCTAGCGCCCGCTACAGGAAACGCCCCAAAGCGCAACGTGGACACATCCAAATATTTGGAAGAAAACAGAGGTGTTTTTTGCGAAGTGCCTACCTGTAGATTTTGGCCTCTAACTCAGCCGCCACCAAGGGAAACCGACCGAACCTGTGCATTTCTGAAAACTAGAGACCTAGGGGAATCCAAGATGGGGTGACTTGCGGGGCTCGGACCAGGTTCTGTTACCCAGAATCCTTTGCAAACCTCAAAATTTGGCTAAAAAAACACATGTTCCTCACATTTCTGTGGCAGAAAGTTCTGGAATCTGAGAGGAGCCACAAATTTCCTTCCACCCAGCGTTCCCCCAAGTCTCCCGATAAAAATGATACCTCACTTGTGTGGGTAGGCCTAGCGCCCGCTACAGGAAACGCCCCAAAGCGCAACGTGGACACATCCAAATATTTGGAAGAAAACAGAGGTGTTTTTTGCGAACTACCTACCTGTAGATTTTGGCCTCTAGCTCAGCCGGCACCCATGGAAACCTACCAAACCTGTGCATTTCTGAAAACTAGAGACCTAGGGGAATCCAAGGAGGGGTGACTTGCGGAGCTCGGACCAGGTTCTGTTACCCAGAATCCTTTGCAAACCTCAAAATTTAGCTAAAAAAACACATGTTCCTCATTTCTGTGGCAGAAAGTTCTGGAATCTGAGAGGAGCCACAAATTTCCTTCCACCCAGCGTTCCCCCAAGTCTAGCGATAAAAATGATACCTCACTTGTGTGGGTAGGCCTAGCGCCCGCTAAAGGAAACGCCCCAAAGCGCAACGTGGACACATCCAAATTTTGGAAGAAAACAGAGGTGTTTTTTGCGAAGTGCCTACCTGTAGATTTTGGCCTCTAACTCAGCCGGCACCAAGGGACCCTACCGAACCTGTGCATTTCTGAAAACTAGAGACCTAGGGGAATCCAAGATGGGGTGACTTGCGGGGCTCGGACCAGGTTCTGTTACCCAGAATCCTTTGCAAACCTCAAAATTTGGCTAAAAAAACACATGTTCCTCACATTTCTTTGGTAGAAAGTTCTGGAATCTGAGAGGAGCCACAAATTTCCTTCCACCCAGCGTTCCCCCAAGTCTCCCGATAATAATGATACCTCACTTGTGTGGGTAGGCCTAGCGCCCGCGACAGGAAACGCCCCAAAGCGCAACGTGGACACATCCACATTTTTGGAAGAAAACAGAGGTGTTTTTTGCGAAGTGCCTACCTGTAGATTTTGGCCTCTAACTCAGCCGGCACCTAGGGAAACCTACCGAACCTGTGCATTTCTGAAAACTAGAGACCTAGGGGAATCCAAGATGGGGTGACTTGCGGGGCTCGGACCAGGTTCTGTTACCCAGAATCCTTTGCAAACCTCAAAACTTGGCTAAAAAAACACATGTTCCTCACATTTCTGTGGCAGAAAGTTCTGGAATCTGAGAGGAGCCACAAATTTCCTTCCACCCAGCGTTCCCCCAAGTCTCCCGATAAAAATGATACGTCACTTGTGTGGGTAGGCCTAGCGCCCGCTACAGGAAAAGCGCAACGTGGACACATCCAAATATTTGGAAGAAAACAGAGGTGTTTTTTGCGAAGTGCCTACCTGTAGATTTTGGCCTCTAGCTCAGCCGGCACCTAGGGAAACCTACCAAACCTGTGCATTTCTGAAAACTAGAGACCTAGGGGAATCCAAGGAGGTGTGACTTGCGGGGCTCGGACCAGGTTCTGTTACCCAGAATCCTTTGCAAACCTCAAAATTTGGTTAAAAAAACACATGTTCCTCATATTTCTGTGGCAGAAAGTTCTGGAATCTGAGAGGAGCCACAAATTTCCTTCCACCCAGCGTTCCCCCAAGTCTCCCGATAAAAATGATACCTCACTTGTGTGGGTAGGTCTAGCGCCCGCTACAGGAAACGGCCCAAAGCGCAACGTGGACACATCCAAATATTTGGAAGAAAACAGAGGTGTTTTTTGCGAACTACCTACCTGTAGATTTTGGCCTCTAGCTCAGCCGGCACCTATGGAAACCTACCAAACCTGTGCATTTCTGAAAACTGGAGACCTAGGGGAATCCAAGGAGGGGTGACTTGCGGGGCTCGGACCAGGTTCTGTTACCCAGAATCCTTTGCAAACCTCAAAATTTGGCTAAAAAAACACATGTTCCTCACATTTCTGTGGCAGAAAGTTCTGGAATCTGAGAGGAGCCACAAATTTCCTTCCACCCAGCGTTCCCCCAAGTCTCCCGATAAAAATTATACCTCACTTGTGTGGGTAAGCCTAGCGCCCGTGACAGGAAACGCCCCAAAGCGCAACGTGAACACATCCCAATTTTTGGAAGAAAACAGAGGTGTTTTTTGCGAAGTGCTTCCCTGTAGATTTTGGCCTCTAGCTCAGCCGGCACCTTGGGAAACCTACCAAACCTGTGCATTTCTGAAAACTAGAGACCTCGGGGAATCCAAGGAGGGGTGACTTGCGGAGCTCGGACCAGGTTCTGTTACCCAGAATCCTTTGCAAACCTCAAAATTTGGCTAAAAAAACACATGTTCCTCACATTTCTGTTGCAGAAAGTTCTGGAATCTGAGAGGAGCCACAAATTTCCTTCCACCCAGCGTTCCCCCAAGTCTAGCGATAAAAATGATACCTCACTTGTGTGGGTAGGCCTAGCGCCCGCGACAGGAAACGCCCCAAAGCGCAACGTGGACACATCCAAATTTTGGAAGAAAACAGAGGTGTTTTTTGCGAAGTGGCTACCTGTAGATTTTGGCCTCTAACTCAGCCGGCACCAAGGGAAACCTACCGAACCTGTGCATTTCTGAAAACTAGAGACCTAGGGGAATCCAAGATGGGGTGACTTGCGGGGCTCGGACCAGGTTCTGTTACCCAGAATCCTTTGCAAACCTCAAAATTTGGCTAAAAAAACACATGTACCTCACATTTCTGTGGCAGAAAGTTCTGGAATCTGAGAGGAGCCACAAATTTCCTTCCACCCAGCGTTCCCCCAAGTCTCCCGATAAAAATTATACCTCACTTGTGTGGGTAGGCCTAGCGCCCGCTACAGAAAACGCCCCAAAGCGCAACGTGGACACATCCAAATATTTGGAAGAAAACAGAGGTGTTTTTTGCGAAGTGCCTACCTGTAGATTTTGGCCTCTAGCTCAGCCGGCACCTAGGGAAACCTACCAAACCTGTGCATTTCTGAAAACTAGAGACCTAGGGGAATCCAAGGAGGGGTGACTTGCGGGGCTCGGACCAGGTTCTGTTACCCAGAATCCTTTGCAAACCTCAAAATTTGGCTAAAAAAACACATGTTCCTCACATTTCTGTGGCAGAAAGTTCTGGAATCTGAGAGGAGCCACAAATTTCCTTCCACCCAGCGTTCCCCCAAGTCTCCCGATAAAATTGATACCTCACTTGTGTGGGTAGGCCTAGCGCCCGCTACAGGAAACGCCCCAAAGCGCAACGTGGACACATCCAAATATTTGGAAGAAAACAGAGGTGTTTTTTGCGAAGTGCCTACCTGTAGATTTTGGCCTCTAGCTCAGCCGGCACCTAGGGACTCTACCGAACCTGTGCATTTCTGAAAACTAGAAACCTAGGGGAATCCAAACAGGGGTGACTTGCGGGGCTCGGACCAGGTTCTGTTACCCAGAATCCTTTGCAAACCTCAAAATTTGGCTAAAAAAACACATGTTCCTCACATTTCTGTGGCAGAAAGTTCTGGAATCTGAGAGGAGCCACAAATTTCCTTCCACCCAGCGTTCCCCCAAGTCTCCCGATAAAAATTATACCTCACTTGTGTGGGTAGGCCTAGCGCCCGCTACAGAAAACGCCCCAAAGCGCAACGTGGACACATCCAAATATTTGGAAGATAACAGAGGTGTTTTTTGCGAAGTGCCTACCTGTAGATTTTGGCCTCTAGCTCAGCCGGCACCTAGGGAAACCTACCAAACCTGTGCATTTCTGAAAACTAGAGACCTAGGGGAATCCAAGGAGGGGTGACTTGCGGGGCTCGGACCAGGTTCTGTTACCCAGAATCCTTTGCAAACCTCAAAATTTGGCTAAAAAAACACATGTTCCTCACATTTCTGTGGCAGAAAGTTCTGGAATCTGAGAGGAGCCACAAATTTCCTTCCACCCAGCGTTCCCCCAAGTCTCCCGATAAAATTGATACCTCACTTGTGTGGGTAGGCCTAGCGCCCGCTACAGGAAACGCCCCAAAGCGCAACGTGGACACATCCAAATATTTGGAAGAAAACAGAGGTGTTTTTTGCGAAGTGCCTACCTGTAGATTTTGGCCTCTAGCTCAGCCGGCACCTAGGGACTCTACCGAACCTGTGCATTTCTGAAAACTAGAAACCTAGGGGAATCCAAACAGGGGTGACTTGCGGGGCTCGGACCAGGTTCTGTTACCCAGAATCCTTTGCAAACCTCAAAATTTGGCTAAAAAAACACATGTTCCTCACATTTCTGTGGCAGAAAGTTCTGGAATCTGAGAGGAGCCACAAATTTCCTTCCACCCAGCGTTCCCCCAAGTCTCCCGATAAAAATGATACCTCACTTGTGTGGGTAGGCCTAGCGCCCGCTACAGGAAACGCCCCAAAGCGCAACGTGGACACATCCAAATATTTGGAAGAAAACAGAGGTGTTTTTTGCGAAGTGCCTACCTGTAGATTTTGGCCTCTAGCTCAGCCGGCACCTAGGGAAACCTACCAAACCTGTGCATTTCTGAAAACTAGAGACCTAGGGGAATCCAAGGAGGGGTGACTTGCGGGGCTCGGACCAGGTTCTGTTACCCAGAATCCTTTGCAAACCTCAAAATTTGGCTAAAAAAACACATGTTCCTCACATTTCTGTGGCAGAAAGTTCTGGAATCTGAGAGGAGCCACAAATTTCCTTCCACCCAGCGTTCCCCCAAGTCTCCCGATAAAATTGATACCTCACTTGTGTGGGTAGGCCTAGCGCCCGCTACAGGAAACGCCCCAAAGCGCAACGTGGACACATCCAAATATTTGGAAGAAAACAGAGGTGTTTTTTGCGAAGTGCCTACCTGTAGATTTTGGCCTCTAGCTCAGCCGGCACCTAGGGACTCTACCGAACCTGTGCATTTCTGAAAACTAGAAACCTAGGGGAATCCAAACAGGGGTGACTTGCGGGGCTCGGACCAGGTTCTGTTACCCAGAATCCTTTGCAAACCTCAAAATTTGGCTAAAAAAACACATGTTCCTCACATTTCTGTGGCAGAAAGTTCTGGAATCTGAGAGGAGCCACAAATTTCCTTCCACCCAGCGTTCCCCCAAGTCTCCCGATAAAAATGATACCTCACTTGTGTGGGTAGGCCTAGCGCCCGCTACAGGAAACGCCCCAAAGCGCAACGTGGACACATCCAAATATTTGGAAGAAAACAGAGGTGTTTTTTGCGAAGTGCCTACCTGTAGATTTTGGCCTCTAACTCAGCCGCCACCAAGGGAAACCGACCGAACCTGTGCATTTCTGAAAACTAGAGACCTAGGGGAATCCAAGATGGGGTGACTTGCGGGGCTCGGACCAGGTTCTGTTACACAGAATCCTTTGCAAACCTCAAAATTTGGCTAAAAAAACACATGTTCCTCACATTTCTGTGGCAGAAAGTTCTGGAATCTGAGAGGAGCCACAAATTTCCTTCCACCCAGCGTTCCCCCAAGTCTCCCGATAAAAATGATACGTCACTTGTGTGGGTAGGCCTAGCGCCCGCTACAGGAAAAGCGCAACGTGGACACATCCAAATATTTGGAAGAAAACAGAGGTGTTTTTTGCGAAGTGCCTACCTGTAGATTTTGGCCTCTAGCTCAGCCGGCACCTAGGGAAACCTACCAAACCTGTGCATTTCTGAAAACTAGAGACCTAGGGGAATCCAAGATGGGGTGACTTGCGTGGCTCGGACCAGGTTCTGTTACCCAGAATCCTTTGCAAACCTCAAAATTTGGCTAAAAAAACACATGTTCCTCACATTTCTGTGGCAGAAAGTTCTGGAATCTGAGAGGAGCCACAAATTTCCTTCCACCCAGCATTCCCCCAAGTCTCCCGATAAAAATGATACGTCACTTGTGTGGGTAGGCCTAGCGCCCGCGACAGGAAACGCCCCAAAGCGCAACGTGGACACATCCAAATTTTGGAAGAAAACAGAGGTGTTTTTTGCGAAGTGCCTACCTGTAGATTTTGGCCTCTAACTCAGCCGGCACCAAGGGAAACCTACCGAACCTGTGCATTTCTGAAAACTAGAGACCTAGGGGAATCCAAGATGGGGTGACTTGCGGGGCTCGGACCAGGTTCTGTTACCCAGAATCCTTTGCAAACCTCAAAATTTGGCTAAAAAAACACATGTACCTCACATTTCTGTGGCAGAAAGTTCTGGAATCTGAGAGGAGCCACAAATTTCCTTCCACCCAGCGTTCCCCCAAGTCTCCCGATAAAAATTATACCTCACTTGTGTGGGTAGGCCTAGCGCCCGCTACAGAAAACGCCCCAAAGCGCAACGTGGACACATCCAAATATTTGGAAGAAAACAGAGGTGTTTTTTGCGAAGTGCCTACCTGTAGATTTTGGCCTCTAGCTCAGCCGGCACCTAGGGAAACCTACCAAACCTGTGCATTTCTGAAAACTAGAGACCTAGGGGAATCCAAGGAGGGGTGACTTGCGGGGCTCGGACCAGGTTCTGTTACCCAGAATCCTTTGCAAACCTCAAAATTTGGCTAAAAAAACACATGTTCCTCACATTTCTGTGGCAGAAAGTTCTGGAATCTGAGAGGAGCCACAAATTTCCTTCCACCCAGCGTTCCCCCAAGTCTCCCGATAAAATTGATACCTCACTTGTGTGGGTAGGCCTAGCGCCCGCTACAGGAAACGCCCCAAAGCGCAACGTGGACACATCCAAATATTTGGAAGAAAACAGAGGTGTTTTTTGCGAAGTGCCTACCTGTAGATTTTGGCCTCTAGCTCAGCCGGCACCTAGGGACTCTACCGAACCTGTGCATTTCTGAAAACTAGAAACCTAGGGGAATCCAAACAGGGGTGACTTGCGGGGCTCGGACCAGGTTCTGTTACCCAGAATCCTTTGCAAACCTCAAAATTTGGCTAAAAAAACACATGTTCCTCACATTTCTGTGGCAGAAAGTTCTGGAATCTGAGAGGAGCCACAAATTTCCTTCCACCCAGCGTTCCCCCAAGTCTCCCGATAAAAATGATACCTCACTTGTGTGGGTAGGCCTAGCGCCCGCTACAGGAAACGCCCCAAAGCGCAACGTGGACACATCCAAATATTTGGAAGAAAACAGAGGTGTTTTTTGCGAAGTGCCTACCTGTAGATTTTGGCCTCTAACTCAGCCGCCACCAAGGGAAACCGACCGAACCTGTGCATTTCTGAAAACTAGAGACCTAGGGGAATCCAAGATGGGGTGACTTGCGGGGCTCGGACCAGGTTCTGTTACACAGAATCCTTTGCAAACCTCAAAATTTGGCTAAAAAAACACATGTTCCTCACATTTCTGTGGCAGAAAGTTCTGGAATCTGAGAGGAGCCACAAATTTCCTTCCACCCAGCGTTCCCCCAAGTCTCCCGATAAAAATGATACGTCACTTGTGTGGGTAGGCCTAGCGCCCGCTACAGGAAAAGCGCAACGTGGACACATCCAAATATTTGGAAGAAAACAGAGGTGTTTTTTGCGAAGTGCCTACCTGTAGATTTTGGCCTCTAGCTCAGCCGGCACCTAGGGAAACCTACCAAACCTGTGCATTTCTGAAAACTAGAGACCTAGGGGAATCCAAGATGGGGTGACTTGTGGGGCTCGGACCAGGTTCTGTTACCCAGAATCCTTTGCAAACCTCAAAATTTGGTTAAAAAAACACATGTTCCTCACATTTCTGTGGCAGAAAGTTCTGGAATCTGAGAGGAGCCACAAATTTCCTTCCACCCAGCGTTCCCCCAAGTCTCCCGATAAAAATGATACCTCACTTGTGTGGGTAGGCCTAGCGCCCGCGACAGGAAACGCTCCAAAGCGCAACGTGGACACATCCAAATTTTTGGAAGAAAACAGAGGTGTTTTTTGCGAAGTGCTTCCCTGTAGATTTTGGCCTCTAGCTCAGCCGGCACCTTTGGAAACCTACCAAACCTGTGCATTTCTGAAAACTAGAGACCTAGGGGAATCCAAGGAGGGGTGACTTGCGGAGCTCGGACCAGGTTCTGTTACCCAGAATCCTTTGCAAACCTCAAAATTTAGCTAAAAAAACACATGTTCCTCATTTCTGTGGCAGAAAGTTCTGGAATCTGAGAGGAGCCACAAATTTCCTTCCACCCAGCGTTCCCCCAAGTCTAGCGATAAAAATGATACCTCACTTGTGTGGGTAGGCCTAGCGCCCGCGACAGGAAACGCCCCAAAGCGCAACGTGGACACATCCAAATTTTGGAAGAAAACAGAGGTGTTTTTTGCGAAGTGCCTACCTGTAGATTTTGGCCTCTAACTCAGCCGGCACCAAGGGACCCTACCGAACCTGTGCATTTCTGAAAACTAGAGACCTAGGGGAATCCAAGATGGGGTGACTTGCGGGGCTCGGACCAGGTTCTGTTACCCAGAATCCTTTGCAAACCTCAAAATTTGGTTAAAAAAACACATGTTCCTCACATTTCTGTGGCAGAAAGTTCTGGAATCTGAGAGGAGCCACAAATTTCCTTCCACCCAGCGTTCCCCCAAGTCTAGCGATAAAAATGATACCTCACTTGTGTGGGTAGGCCTAGCGCCCGCGACAGGAAACGCCCCAAAGCGCAACGTGGACACATCCAAATTTTGGAAGAAAACAGAGGTGTTTTTTGCGAAGTGCCTACCTGTAGATCTTGGCCTCTAGCTCAGCCGGCACCTAGGGAAACCTACCAAACCTGTGCATTTCTGAAAACTAAAGACCTAGGGGAATCCAAGGAAGTGTGACTTGCGGGGCTCGGACCAGGTTCTGTTACCCAGAATCCTTTGCAAACCTCAAAATGTGGCTAAAAAAACACATGTTCCTCACATTTCTGTGGCAGAAAGTTCTGGAATCTGAGACGAGCCACAAATTTCCTTCCACCCAGCGTTCCCCCAAGTCTCCCGGTAAAAATGATACCTCACTTGTGTGGGTAGGCCTAGCGCCCGCTACACGAAACGCCCCAAAGCGCAACGTGGACACATCCAAATATTTGGAAGAAAACAGAGGTGTTTTTTGCGAAGTGCCTACCTGTAGATTTTGGCCTCTAGCTCAGCCGGCACCTAGGGAAACCTACCAAACCTGTGCATTTCTGTAAACTAGAGACCTAGGGGAATCCAAGGAGGGGTGACTTGCGGGGCTCGGACCAGGTTCTGTTACCCAGAATCCTTTGCAAACCTCAAAATTTGGCTAAAAAAACACATGTTCCTCACATTTCTGTGGCAGAAAGTTCTGGAATCTGAGAGGAGCCACAAATTTCTTTCCACCCAGCGTTCCCCCAAGTCTCCCGATAAAAATGGTACCTCACTTGTGTGGGTAGGCCTAGCGCCCGCTACAGGAAACGCCCCAAAGCGCAACGTGGACACATCCAAATATTTGGAAGAAAACAGAGGTGTTTTTTGCGAACTACCTACCTGTAGATTTTGGCCTCTAGCTCAGCCGGCACCCATGGAAACCTACCAAACCTGTGCATTTCTGAAAACTAGAGACCTAGGGGAATCCAAGGAGGGGTGACTTGCGGGGCTCGGACCAGGTTCTGTTACCCAGAATCCTTTGCAAACCTCAAAATTTGGCTAAAACAACACATGTTCCTCACATTTCTGTGGCAGAAAGTTCTGGAATCTGAGAGGAGCCACAAATTTCCTTCCACCCAGCATTCCCCCAAGTCTCCCGATAAAAATGATACCTCACTTGTGTGGGTAGGCCTAGCGCCCGCGACAGGAAACGCTCCAAAGCGCAACGTGGACACATCCAAATTTTTGGAAGAAAACAGAGGTGTTTTTTGCGAAGTGCTTCCCTGTAGATTTTGGCCTCTAGCTCAGCAGGCACCTTTGGAAACCTACCAAACCTGTGCATTTCTGAAAACTAGAGACCTAGGGGAATCCAAGGAGGGGTGACTTGCGGAGCTCGGACCAGGTTCTGTTACCCAGAATCCTTTGCAAACCTCAAAATTTAGCTAAAAAAACACATGTTCCTCATTTCTGTGGCAGAAAGTTCTGGAATCTGAGAGGAGCCACAAATTTCCTTCCACCCAGCGTTCCCCCAAGTCTAGCGATAAAAATGATACCTCACTTGTGTGGGTAGGCCTAGCGCCCGCGACAGGAAACGCCCCAAAGCGCAACGTGGACACATCCAAATTTTGGAAGAAAACAGAGGTGTTTTTTGCGAAGTGCCTACCTGTAGATTTTGGCCTCTAACTCAGCCGGCACCAAGGGAAACCTACCGAACCTGTGCATTTCTGAAAACTAGAGACCTAGGGGAATCCAAGATGGGGTGACTTGCGGGGCTCGGACCAGGTTCTGTTACCCAGAATCCTTTGCAAACCTCAAAATTTGGCTAAAAAAACACATGTTCCTCACATTTCTGTGGCAGAAAGTTCTGGAATCTGAGAGGCGCCACAAATTTCCTTCCACCCAGCATTCCCCCAAGTCTCCCGATAAAAATGATACTTCACTTGTGTGGGTAGGCCTAGCGCCCGCGACAGGAAACGCCCCAAAGCGCAACGTGGACACATCCAAATTTTTGGAAGAAAACAGATGTGTTTTTTGCGAAGTGCCTACCTGTAGATTTTGGCCTCTAGCTCAGCCGGCACCTAGGGAAACCTACAAAACCTGTGCATTTCTGAAAACTAGAGACCTAGGGGAATCCAAGATGGGGTGACTTGCGGGGCTCGGACCAGGTTCTGTTACCCAGAATCCTTTGCAAACCTCAAAATTTGGCTAAAAAAACACATGTACCTCACATTTCTGTGGCAGAAAGTTCTGGAATCTGAGAGGAGCCACAAATTTCCTTCCACCCAGCGTTCCCCCAAGTCTCCCGATAAAAATGATACCTCACTTGTGTGGGTAGGCCTAGCGCCCGCTACAGGAAAAGCGCAACGTGGACACATCCAAATATTTGGAAGAAAACAGAGGTGTTTTTTGCGAAGTGCCTACCTGTAGATTTTGGCCTCTAGCTCAGCCGGCACCTAGGGAAACCTACCAAACCTGTGCATTTCTGAAAACTAGAGACCTAGGGGAATCCAAGGAGGTGTGACTTGCGGGGCTCGGACCAGGTTCTGTTACCCAGAATCCTTTGCAAACCTCAAAATTTGGTTAAAAAAACACATGTTCCTCACATTTCTGTGGCAGAAAGTTCTGGAATCTGAGAGGAGCCACAAATTTCCTTCCACCCAGCGTTCCCCCAAGTCTCCCGATAAAAATTATACCTCACTTGTGTGGGTAGGCCTAGCGCCCGCTACAGGAAACGCCCCAAAGCGCAACGTGGACACATCCAAATATTTGGAAGAAAACAGAGGTGTTTTTTGCGAACTACCTACCTGTAGATTTTGGCCTCTAGCTCCGCCGGCACCTATGGAAACCTACCAAACCTGTGCATTTCTGAAAACTAGAGACCTAGGGGAATCCAAGGAGGGGTGACTTGCGGGGCTCGGACCAGGTTCTGTTACCCAGAATCCTTTGCAAACCTCAAAATTTGGCTAAAAAAACACATGTTCCTCACATTTCTGTGGCAGAAAGTTCTGGAATCTGAGAGGAGCCACAAATTTCCTTCCACCCAGCGTTCCCCCAAGTCTCCCGATAAAAATTATACCTCACTTGTGTGGGTAAGCCTAGCGCCTGTGACAGGAAACGCCCCAAAGCGCAACGTGAACACATCCCAATTTTTGGAAGAAAACAGAGGTGTTTTTTGAGAAGTGCTTCCCTGTAGATTTTGGCCTCTAGCTCAGCCGGCACCTTGGGAAACCTACCAAACCTGTGCATTTCTGAAAACTAGAGACCTAGGGGAATCCAAGGAGGGGTGACTTGCGGAGCTCGGACCAGGTTCTGTTACCCAGAATCCTTTGCAAACCTCAAAATTTGGCTAAAAAAACACATGTTCCTCACATTTCTGTGGCAGAAAGTTCTGGAATCTGAGAGGAGCCACAAATTTCCTTCCACCCAGCGTTCCCCCAAGTCTAGCGATAAAAATGATACCTCACTTGTGTGGGTAGGCCTAGCGCCCGCGACAGGAAACGCCCCAAAGCGCAACGTGGACACATCCAAATTTTGGAAGAAAACAGAGGTGTTTTTTGCCAAGTGCCTACCTGTAGATCTTGGCCTCTAGCTCAGCCGGCACCTAGGGAAACCTACCAAACCTGTGCATTTCTGAAAACTAGAGACCTAGGGGAATCCAAGGAAGTGTGACTTGCGGGGCTCGGACCAGGTTCTGTTACCCAGAATCCTTTGCAAACCTCAAAATGTGGCTAAAAAAACACATGTTCCTCACATTTCTGTGGCAGAAAGTTCTGGAATCTGAGACGAGCCACAAATTTCCTTCCACCCAGCGTTCCCCCAAGTCTCCCGATAAAAATGATACCTCACTTGTGTGGGTAGGCCTAGCGCCCGCTACACGAAACGCCCCAAAGCGCAACGTGGACACATCCAAATATTTGGAAGAAAACAGAGGTGTTTTTTGCGAAGTGCCTACCTGTAGATTTTGGCCTCTAGCTCAGCCGGCACCTAGGGAAACCTACCAAACCTGTGCATTTCTGAAAACTAGAGACCGAGGGGAATCCAAGGAGGGGTGACTTGCGGGGCTCGGATCAGGTTCTGTTACCCAGAATCCTTTGCAAACCTCAAAATTTGGCTAAAAAAACACATGTTCCTCACATTTCTGTAGCAGAAAGTTCTGGAATCTGAGAGGAGCCACAAATTTCCTTCCACCCAGCGTTCCCCCAAGTCTCCCGATAAAAATGATACCTCACTTGTGTGGGTAGGCCTAGCGCCCGCTACAGGAAACGCCCCAAAGCGCAACGTGGACACATCCAAATATTTGGAAGAAAACAGAGGTGTTTTTTGCGAAGTGCCTACCTGTAGATTTTGGCCTCTAACTCAGCCGCCACCAAGGGAAACCGACCGAACCTGTGCATTTCTGAAAACTAGAGACCTAGGGGAATCCAAGATGGGGTGACTTGCGGGGCTCGGACCAGGTTCTGTTACCCAGAATCCTTTGCAAACCTCAAAATTTGGCTAAAAAAACACATGTTCCTCACATTTCTGTGGCAGAAAGTTCTGGAATCTGAGAGGAGCCACAAATTTCCTTCCACCCAGCGTTCCCCCAAGTCTCCCGATAAAAATGATACCTCACTTGTGTGGGTAGGCCTAGCGCCCGCTACAGGAAAAGCGCAACGTGGACACATCCAAATATTTGGAAGAAAACAGAGGTGTTTTTTGCGAAGTGCCTACCTGTAGATTTTGGCCTCTAGCTCAGCCGGCACCTAGGGAAACCTACCAAACCTGTGCATTTCTGAAAACTAGAGACCTAGGGGAATCCAAGGAGGTGTGACTTGCGGGGCTCGGACCAGGTTCTGTTACCCAGAATCCTTTGCAAACCTCAAAATTTGGTTAAAAAAAAACATGTTCCTCACATTTCTGTGGCAGAAAGTTCTGGAATCTGAGAGGAGCCACAAATTTCCTTCCACCCAGCGTTCCCCCAAGTCTCCCGATAAAAATGATACCTCACTTGTGTGGGTAGGCCTAGCGCCCGCGACAGGAAACGCCCCAAAGCGCAACGTGGACACATCCAAATTTTGGAAGAAAACAGAGGTGTTTTTTGCGAAGTGCCTACCTGTAGATTTTGGCCTCTAACTCAGCCGGCACCAAGGGACCCTACCGAACCTGTGCATTTCTGAAAACTAGAGACCTAGGGGAATCCAAGATGGGGTGACTTGCGGGGCTCGGACCAGGTTCTGTTACCCAGAATCCTTTGCAAACCTCAAAATTTGGCTAAAAAAACACATGTTCCTCACATTTCTTTGGTAGAAAGTTCTGGAATCTGAGAGGAGCCACAAATTTCCTTCCACTCAGCGTTCCCCCAAGTCTCCCGATAATAATGATACCTCACTTGTGTGGGTAGGCCTAGGGCCCGCGACAGGAAACGCCCCAAAGTGCAACGTGGACACATCCACATTTTTGGAAGAAAACAGAGGTGTTTTTTGCGAAGTGCCTACCTGTAGATTTTGGCCTCTAACTCAGCCGGCACCAAGGGAAACCTACCGAACCTGTGCATTTCTGAAAACTAGAGACCTAGGGGAATCCAAGATAGGGTGATTTGCGGGGCTCGGACCAGGTTCTGTTACCCAGAATCCTTTGCAAACCTCAAAATTTGGCTAAAAAAACACATGTTCCTCACATTTCTGTGGCAGAAAGTTCTGGAATCTGAGAGGCGCCACAAATTTCCTTCCACCCAGCATTCCCCCAAGTCTCCCGATAAAAATGATACCTCACTTGTGTGGGTAGGCCTAGCGCCCGCGACAGGAAACGCCCCAAAGCGCAACGTGGACACATCCAAATTTTTGGAAGAAAACAGAGGTGTTTTTTGCGAAGTGCCTACCTGTAGATTTTGGCCTCTAGCTCAGCCGGCACCTAGGGAAACCTACAAAACCTGTGCATTTCTGAAAACTAGAGACCTAGGGGAATCCAAGATGGGGTGACTTGCGGGGCTCGGACCAGGTTCTGTTACCCAGAATCCTTTGCAAACCTCAAAATTTGGCTAAAAAAACACATGTACCTCACATTTCTGTGGCAGAAAGTTCTGGAATCTGAAAGGAGCCACAAATTTCCTTCCACCCAGCGTTCCCCCAAGTCTCCCGATAAAAATTATACCTCACTTGTGTGGGTAGGCCTAGCGCCCGCTACAGGAAAAGCGCAACGTGGACACATCCAAATATTTGGAAGAAAACAGAGGTGTTTTTTCCGAAGTGCCTACCTGTAGATTTTGGCCTCTAGCTCAGCCGGCACCTAGGGAAACCTACCAAACCTGTGCATTTCTGAAAACTAGAGACCTAGGGGAATCCAAGGAGGTGTGACTTGCGGGGCTCGGACCAGGTTCTGTTACCCAGAATCCTTTGCAAACCTCAAAATTTGGTTAAAAAAACACATGTTCCTCACAATTCTGTGGCAGAAAGTTCTGGAATCTGAGAGGAGCCACAAATTTCCTTCCACCCAGCGTTCCCCCAAGTCTCCCGATAAAAATGATACCTCACTTGTGTGGGTAGGCCTAGCGCCCGCTACAGGAAACGCCCCAAAGCGCAACGTGGACACATCCAAATATTTGGAAGAAAACAGAGGTGTTTTTTGCGAACTACCTACCTGTAGATTTTGGCCTCTAGCTCAGCCGGCACCTATGGAAACCTACCAAACCTGTGCATTTCTGAAAACTAGAGACCTAGGGGAATCCAAGGAGGGGTGACTTGCGGGGCTCGGACCAGGTTCTGTTACCCAGAATCCTTTGCAAACCTCAAAATTTGGCTAAAAAAACACATGTTCCTCACATTTCTGTGGCAGAAAGTTCTGGAATCTGAGAGGAGCCACAAATTTCCTTCCACCCAGCGTTCCCCCAAGTCTCCCGATAAAAATTATACCTCACTTGTGTGGGTAAGCCTAGCGCCCGTGACAGGAAACGCCCCAAAGCGCAACGTGAACACATCCCAATTTTTGGAAGAAAACAGAGGTGTTTTTTGTGAAGTGCTTCCCTGTAGATTTCGGCCTCTAGCTCAGCCGGCACCTTGGGAAACCTACCAAACCTGTGCATTTCTGAAAACTAGAGACCTAGGGGAATCCAAGGAGGGGTGACTTGCGGAGCTCGGACCAGGTTCTGTTACCCAGAATCCTTTGCAAACCTCAAAATTTGGCTAAAAAAACACATGTTCCTCACATTTCTGTGGCAGAAAGTTCTGGAATCTGAGAGGAGCCACAAATTTCCTTCCACCCAGCGTTCCCCCAAGTCTAGCGATAAAAATGATACCTCACTTGTGTGGGTAGGCCTAGCGCCCGCGACAGGAAACGCCCCAAAGCGCAACGTGGACACATCCAAATTTTGGAAGAAAACAGAGGTGTTTTTTGCGAAGTGCCTACCTGTAGATTTTGGCCTCTAACTCAGCCGGCACCAAGGGAAACCTACCGAACCTGTGCATTTCTGAAAACTAGAGACCTAGGGGAATCTAAGATGGGGTGACTTGCGGGGCTCGGACCAGGTTCTGTTACCCAGAATCCTTTGCAAACCTCAAAATTTGGCTAAAAAAACACATGTTCCTCACATTTCTGTGGCAGAAAGTTCTGGAATCTGAGAGGCGCCACAAATTTCCTTCCACCCAGCATTCCCCCAAGTCTCCCGATAAAAATGATACCTCACTTGTGTGGGTAGGCCTAGCGCCCGCGACAGGAAACGCCCCAAAGCGCAACGTGGACACATCCAAATTTTTGGAAGAAAACAGAGGTGTTTTTTGCGAAGTGCCTACCTGTAGATTTTGGCCTCTAGCTCAGCCGGCACCTAGGGAAACCTACAAAACCTGTGCATTTCTGAAAACTAGAGACCTAGGGGAATCCAAGATGGGGTGACTTGCGGGGCTCGGACCAGGTTCTGTTACCCAGAATCCTTTGCAAACCTCAAAATTTGGCTAAAAAAACACATGTACCTCACATTTCTGTGGCAGAAAGTTCTGGAATCTGAGAGGAGCCACAAATTTCCTTCCACCCAGCGTTCCCCCAAGTCTCCCGATAAAAATTATACCTCACTTGTGTGGGTAGGCCTAGCGCCCGCTACAGAAAACGCCCCAAAGCGCAACGTGGACACATCCAAATATTTGGAAGAAAACAGAGGTGTTTTTTGCGGAGTGCCTACCTGTAGATTTTGGCCTCTAGCTCAGCCGGCACCTAGGGAAACCTACCAAACCTGTGCATTTCTGAAAACTAGAGACCTAGGGGAATCCAAGGAGGTGTGACTTGCGGGGCTCGGACCAGGTTCTGTTACCCAGAATCCTTTGCAAACCTCAAAATTTGGTTAAAAAAACACATGTTCCTTACATTTCTGTGGCAGAAAGTTCTGGAATCTGAGAGGAGCCACAAATTTCCTTCCACCCAGCGTTCCCCCAAGTCTCCCGATAAAAATGATACCTCACTTGTGTGGGTAGGCCTAGCGCCCGCTACAGGAAACGCCCCAAAGCGCAACGTGGACACATTCAAATATTTGGAAGAAAACAGAGGTGTTTTTTGCGAAGTGCCTACCTGTAGATTTTGGCCTCTAGCTCAGCCGGCACCTAGGGACTCTACCGAACCTGTGCATTTCTGAAAACTAGAAACCTAGGGGAATCCAAACAGGGGTGACTTGCGGGGCTCGGACCAGGTTCTGTTACCCAGAATCCTTTGCAAACCTCAAAATTTGGCTAAAAAAACACATGTTCCTCACATTTCTGTGGCAGAAAGTTCTGGAATCTGAGAGGAGCCACAAATTTCCTTCCACCCAGCGTTCCCCCAAGTCTCCTGATAAAAATGATACCTCACTTGTGTGGGTAGGCCTAGCGCCCGCTACAGGAAACGCCCCAAAGCGCAACGTGGACACATCCAAATTTTTGGAAGAAAACAGAGGTGTTTTTTGCTAAATGCCTACCTGTAGATTTTGGCCTCTAGCTCAGCCGGCACCTAGGGAAACCTACCAAACCTGTGCATTTCTGAAAACTAGAGACCTAGGGGAATCCAAGGAGGGGTGACTTGCGGGGCTCGGACCAGGTTCTGTTACCCAGAATCCTTTGCAAACGTCAAAATGTGGCTAAAAAAACACATTTTCCTCACATTTCTGTCGCAGAAAGTTTTGGAATCTGAGAGGAGCCACACATTTCCTTCCACCCAGCGTTCCCCCAAGTCTCCCGATAAAAATGATAGCTCACTTGTGTGGGTAGGCCTAGCGCCCGCTACAGGAAACGCCCCAAAGCGCAACGTGGACACATCCAAATATTTGGAAGAAAACAGAGGTGTTTTTTGCGAAGTGCCTACCTGTAGATTTTGGCATCTAACTCAGCCGGCACCAAGGGAAACCTACCGAACCTGTGCATTTCTGAAAACTAGAGACCTATGGGAATCCAAGATGGGGTGACTTGCGGGGCTCGGACCAGGTTCTGTTACCCAGAATCCTTTGCAAACCTCAAAATTTGGCTAAAACAACACATGTTCCTCACATTTCTGTGGCAGAAAGTTCTGGAATCTGAGAGGCGCCACAAATTTCCTTCCACCCAGCATTCCCCCAAGTCTCCCGATAAAAATGATACCTCACTTGTGTGGGTAGGCCTAGCGCCCGCTACAGGAAACGCCCCAAAGCGCAACGTGGACACATCCAAATATTTGGAAGAAAACAGAGGTGTTTTTTGCGAAGTGCCTACCTGTAGATCTTGGCCTCTAGCTCAGCCGGCACCTAGGGAAACCTACCAAACCTGTGCATTTCTGAAAACTAGAGACCTAGGGGAATCCAAGGAAGTGTGACTTGCGGGGCTCGGACCAGGTTCTGTTACCCAGAATCCTTTGCAAACCTCAAAATGTGGCTAAAAAAACAAATGTTCCTCACATTTCTGTGGCAGAAAGTTCTGGAATCTGAGACGAGCCACAAATTTCCTTCCACCCAGCGTTCCCCCAAGTCTCCCGATAAAAATGATACCTCACTTGTGTGGGTAGGCCTAGCGCCCGCTACACGAAACGCCCCAAAGCGCAACGTGGACACATCCAAATATTTGGAAGAAAACAGAGGTGTTTTTTGCGAAGTGCCTACCTGTAGATTTTGGCCTCTAGCTCAGCCGGCACCTAGGGAAACCTACCAAACCTGTGCATTTCTGTAAACTAGAGACCTAGGGGAATCCAAGGAGGGGTGACTTGCGGGGCTCGGACCAGGTTCTGTTACCCAGAATCCTTTGGAAACCTCAAAATTTGGCTAAAAAAACACATGTTCCTCACATTTCTGTGGCAGAAAGTTCTGGAATCTGAGAGGAGCCACAAATTTCCTTCCAACCAGCGTTCCCCCAAGTCTCCCGATAAAAATGATACCTCACTTGTGTGGGTAGGCCTAGCGCCCGCTACAGAAAACGCCCCAAAGCGCAACGTGGACACATCCAAATATTTGGAAGAAAACAGAGGTGTTTTTTGCGAAGTGCCTACCTGTAGATTTTGGCCTCTAGCTCAGCCGGCACCTAGGGAAACCTACCAAACCTGTGCATTTCTGAAAACTAGAGACCTAGGGGAATCCAAGGAGGGGTGACTTGCGGGGCTCGGACCAGGTTCTGTTACCCAGAATCCTTTGCAAACCTCAAAATTTGGCTAAAAAAACACATGTTCCTCACATTTCTGTGGCAGAAAGTTCTGGAATCTGAGAGGAGCCACAAATTTCCTTCCACCCAGCGTTCCCCCAAGTCTCCCGATAAAAATGATACCTCACTTGTGTGGGTAGGCCTAGCGCCCGCTACAGGAAACGCCCCAAAGCGCAACGTGGACACATCCAAATATTTGGAAGAAAACAGAGGTGTTTTTTGCGAAGTGCCTACCTGTAGATTTTGGCCTCTAGCTCAGCCGGCACCAAGGGACTCTACCGAACCTGTGCATTTCTGAAAACTAGAAACCTAGGGGAATCCAAACAGGGGTGACTTGCGGGGCTCGGACCAGGTTCTGTTACCCAGAATCCTTTGCAAACCTCAAAATTTGGCTAAAAAAACACATGTTCCTCACATTTCTGTGGCAGAAAGTTCTGGAATCTGAGAGGAGCCACAAATTTCCTTCCACCCAGCGTTCCCCCAAGTCTCCCGATAAAAATGATACCTCACTTGTGTGGGTAGGCCTAGCGCCCGCTACAGGAAACGCCCCAAAGCGCAACGTGGACACATCCAAATTTTTGGAAGAAAACAGAGGTGTTTTTTGCTAAATGCCTACCTGTAGATTTTGGCCTCTAGCTCAGCCGGCACCTAGGGAAACCTACCAAACCTGTGCATTTCTGAAAACTAGAGACCTAGAGGAATCCAAGGAGGGGTGACTTGCGGGGCTCGGACCAGGTTCTGTTACCCAGAATCCTTTGCAAACGTCAAAATGTGGCTAAAAAAACACATGTTCCTCACATTTCTGTCGCAGAAAGTTCTGGAATCTGAGAGGAGCCACACATTTCCACAAATGATACCTCACTTGTGTGGGTAGGCCTAGCGCCCGCTACAGGAAACGCCCCAAAGCGCAATGTGGACACATCCAAATATTTGGAAGAAAACAGAGGTGTTTTTTGCGAAGTGCCTACCTGTAGATTTTGGCATCTAACTCAGCCGGCACCAAGGGAAACCTACCGAACCTGTGCATTTCTGAAAACTAGAGACCTATGGGAATCCAAGATGGGGTGACTTGCGGGGCTCGGACCAGGTTCTGTAACCCAGAATCCTTTGCAAACCTCAAAATTTGGCTAAAACAACACATGTTCCTCACATTTCTGTGGCAGAAAGTTCTGGAATCTGGAGCCACAAATTTCCTTCCACCCAGCGTTCCCCCAAGTCTCCCGATAAAAATGATACCTCACTTGTGTGGGTAGGCCTAGCGCCCGGTACAGGAAACGCCCCAAAGCGCAACTTGGACACATCCAAATATTTGGAAGAAAACAGAGGTGTTTTTTGCGAAGTGCCTACCTGTAGATTTTGGCCTCTAGCTCAGCCGGCACCTAGGGACTCTACCAAACCTGTGCATTTCTGAAAACTAGAAACCTAGGGGAATCCAAACAGGGGTGACTTGCGGGGCTCGGACCAGGTTCTGTTACCCAGAATCCTTTGCAAACCTCAAAATTTGGCTAAAAAAACACATGTTCCTCACATTTCTGTGGCAGAAAGTTCTGGAATCTGAGAGGAGCCACAAATTTCCTTCCACCCAGCGTTCCCCCAAGTCTCCCGATAAAAATGATACCTCACTTGTGTGGGTAGGCCTAGCGCCCGCTACAGGAAACGCCCCAAAGCGCAACGTGGACACATCCAAATATTTGGAAGAAAACAGAGGTGTTTTTTGCGAAGTGCCTACCTGTAGATTTTGGCCTCTAACTCAGCCGCCACCAAGGGAAACCGACCGAACCTGTGCATTTCTGAAAACTAGAGACCTAGGGGAATCCAAGATGGGGTGACTTGCGGGGCTCGGACCAGGTTCTGTTACCCAGAATCCTTTGCAAACCTCAAAATTTGGCTAAAAAAACACATGTTCCTCACATTTCTGTGGCAGAAAGTTCTGGAATCTGAGAGGAGCCACAAATTTCCTTCCACCCAGCGTTCCCCCAAGTCTCCCGATAAAAATGATACCTCACTTGTGTGGGTAGGCCTAGCGCCCGCTACAGGAAAAGCGCAACGTGGACACATCCAAATATTTGGAAGAAAACAGAGGTGTTTTTTGCGAAGTGCCTACCTGTAGATCTTGGCCTCTAGCTCAGCCGGCACCTAGGGAAACCTACCAAACCTGTGCATTTCTGAAAACTAGAGACCTAGGGGAATCCAAGGAGGTGTGACTTGCGGGGCTCGGACCAGGTTCTGTTACCCAGAATCCTTTGCAAACCTCAAAATTTGGTTAAAAAAACACATGTTCCTCACATTTCTGTGGCAGAAAGTTCTGGAATCTGAGAGGAGCCACAAATTTCCTTCCACCCAGCGTTCCCCCAAGTCTCCCGATAAAAATGATACCTCACTTGTGTGGGTAGGCCTAGCGCCCGCTACAGGGAACGCCCCAAAGCGCAACGTGGACACATCCAAATATTTGGAAGAAAACAGAGGTTTTTTTGCGAAGTGCCTACCTGTAGATTTTGGCATCTAACTCAGCCGGCACCAAGGGAAACCTACCGAACTTGTGCATTTCTGAAAACTAGAGACCTAGGGGAATCCAAGGAGGGGTGACTTGCGGAGCTCGGACCAGGTTCTGTTACCCAGAATCCTTTGCAAACCTCAAAATTTAGCTAAAAAAACACATGTTCCTCATTTCTGTGGCAGAAAGTTCTGGAATCTGAGAGGAGCCACAAATTTCCTTCAACCCAGCGTTCCCCCAAGTCTAGCGATAAAAATGATACCTCACTTGTGTGGGTAGGCCTAGCGCCCGCGACAGGAAACGCCCCAAAGCGCAACGTGGACACATCCAAATTTTGGAAGAAAACAGAGGTGTTTTTTGCGAAGTGCCTACCTGTAGGTTTTGGCCTCTAACTCAGCCGGCACCAAGGGACCCTACCGAACCTGTGCATTTCTGAAAACTAGAGACCTAGGGGAATCCAAGATGGGGTGACTTGCGGGGCTCGGACCAGGTTCTGTTACCCAGAATCCTTTGCAAACCTCAAAATTTGGCTAAAAAAACACATGTTCCTCACATTTCTTTGGTAGAAAGTTCTGGAATCTGAGAGGAGCCACAAATTTCCTTCCACCCAGCGTTCCCCCAAGTCTCCCGATAATAATGATACCTCACTTGTGTGGGTAGGCCTAGCGCCCGCGACAGGAAACGCCCCAAAGCGCAACGTGGACACATCCACATTTTTGGAAGAAAACAGAGGTGTTTTTTGCGAAGTGCCTACCTGTAGATTTTGGCCTCTAACTCAGCCGGCACCTAGGGAAACCTACCGAACCTGTGCATTTCTGAAAACTAGAGACCTAGGGGAATCCAAGATGGGGTGACTTGCGGGGCTCGGACCAGGTTCTGTTACCCAGAATCCTTTGCAAACCTCAAAATTTGGCTAAAAAAACACATGTTCCTCACATTTCTGTGGCAGAAAGTTCTGGAATCTGAGAGGCGCCACAAATTTCCTTCCACCCAGCATTCCCCCAAGTCTCCCGATAAAAATGATACCTCACTTGTGTGGGTAGGCCTAGCGCCCGCGACAGGAAACGCCCCAAAGCGCAACGTGGACACATCAAAATTTTTGGAAGAAAACAGAGGTGTTTTTTGCGAAGTGCCTACCTGTAGATTTTGGCCTCTAGCTCAGCCGGCACCTAGGGAAACCTACAAAACCTGTGCATTTCTGAAAACTAGAGACCTAGGGGAATCCAAGATGGGGTGACTTGCGGGGCTCCGACCAGGTTCTGTTACCCAGAATCCTTTGCAAACCTCAAAATTTGGCTAAAAAAACACATGTACCTCACATTTCTGTGGCAGAAAGTTCTGGAATCTGAGAGGAGCCACAAATTTCCTTCCACCCAGCGTTCCCCCAAGTCTCCCGATAAAAATTATACCTCACTTGTGTGGGTAGGCCTAGCGCCCGCTACAGGAAAAGCGCAACGTGGACACATCCAAATATTTGGAAGAAAACAGAGGTGTTTTTTGCGAAGTGCCTACCTGTAGATTTTGGCCTCTAGCTCAGCCGGCACCTAGGGAAACCTACCAAACCTGTGCATTTCTGAAAACTAGAGACCTAGGGGAATCCAAGGAGGTGTGACTTGCGGGGCTCGGACCAGGTTCTGTTACCCAGAATCCTTTGCAAACCTCAAAATTTGGTTAAAAAAACACATGTTCCTCAGATTTCTGTGGCAGAAAGTTCTGGAATCTGAGAGGAGCCACAAATTTCCTTCCACCCAGCGTTCCCCCAAGTCTCCCGATAAAAATGATACCTCACTTGTGTGGGTAGGCCTAGCGCCCGCTACAGGAAACGCCCAAAAGCGCAACGTGGACACATCCAAATATTTGGAAGAAAACAGAGGTGTTTTTTGCGAACTACCTACCTGTAGATTTTGGCCTCTAGCTCAGCCGGCACCTATGGAAACCTACCAAACCTGTGCATTTCTGAAAACTAGAGACCTAGGGGAATCCAAGGAGGGGTGACTTGCGGGGCTCGGACCAGGTTCTGTTACCCAGAATCCTTTGCAAACCTCAAAATTTGGCTAAAAAAACACATGTTCCTCACATTTTTGTGGCAGAAAGTTCTGGAATCTGAGAGGAGCCACAAATTTCCTTCCACCCAGCGTTCCCCCAAGTCTCCCGATAAAAATTATACCTCACTTGTGTGGGTAAGCCTAGCGCCCGTGACAGGAAACGCCCCAAAGCGCAACGTGAACACATCCCAATTTTTGGAAGAAAACAGAGGTGTTTTTTGAGAAGTGCTTCCCTGTAGATTTTGGCCTCTAGCTCAGCCGGCACCTTGGGAAACCTACCAAACCTGTGCATTTCTGAAAACTAGAGACCTAGGGGAATCCAAGGAGGGGTGACTTGCGGAGCTCGGACCAGGTTCTGTTACCCAGAATCCTTTGCAAACCTCAAAATTTGGCTAAAAAAACACATGTTCCTCACATTTCTGTGGCAGAAAGTTCTGGAATCTGAGAGGAGCCACAAATTTCCTTCCACCCAGCGTTCCCCCAAGTCTAGCGATACAAATGATACCTCACTTGTGTGGGTAGGCCTAGCGCCCGCGACAGGAAACGCCCCAAAGCGCAACGTGGACACATCCAAATTTTGGAAGAAAACAGAGGTGTTTTTTGCGAAGTGCCTACCTGTAGATCTTGGCCTCTAGCTCAGCCGGCACCTAGGGAAACCTACCAAACCTGTGCATTTCTGAAAACTAGAGACCTAGGGGAATCCAAGGAAGTGTGACTTGCGGGGCTCGGACCAGGTTCTGTTACCCAGAATCCTTTGCAAACCTCAAAATGTGGCTAAAAAAACACATGTTCCTCACATTTCTGTGGCAGAAAGTTCTGGAATCTGAGACGAGCCACAAATTTCCTTCCACCCAGCGTTCCCCCAAGTCTCCCGATAAAAATGATACCTCACTTGTGTGGGTAGGCCTAGCGCCCGCTACACGAAACGCCCCAAAGCGCAACGTGGACACATCCAAATATTTGGAAGAAAACAGAGGTGTTTTTTGCGAAGTGCCTACCTGTAGATTTTGGCCTCTAGCTCAGCCGGCACCTAGGGAAACCTACCAAACCTGTGCATTTCTGTAAACTAGAGACCTAGGGGAATCCAAGGAGGGGTGACTTGCGGGGCTCGGACCAGGTTCTGTTACCCAGAATTCTTTGCAAACCTCAAAATTTGGCTAAAAAAACACATGTTCCTCACATTTCTGTGGCAGAAAGTTCTGGAATCTGAGAGGAGCCACAAATTTCCTTCCACCCAGCGTTCCCCCAAGTCTCCCGATAAAAATGATACCTCACTTGTGTGGGTAGGCCTAGCGCCCGCTACAGAAAACGCCCCAAAGCGCAACGTGGACACATCCAAATATTTGGAAGAAAACAGAGGTGTTTTTTGCGAAGTGCCTACCTGTAGATTTTGGCCTCTAGCTCAGCCGGCACCTAGGGAAACCTACCAAACCTGTGCATTTCTGAAAACTAGAGACCTAGGGGAATCCAAGGAAGTGTGACTTGCGGGGCTCGGACCAGGTTCTGTTACCCAGAATCCTTTGCAAACCTCAAAATGTGGCTAAAAAAACACATGTTCCTCACATTTCTGTGGCAGAAAGTTCTGGAATCTGAGACGAGCCACAAATTTCCTTCCACCCAGCGTTCCCCCAAGTCTCCCGATAAAAATGATACCTCACTTGTGTGGGTAGGCCTAGCGCCCGCTACACGAAACGCCCCAAAGCGCAACGTGGACACATCCAAATATTTGGAAGAAAACAGAGGTGTTTTTTGCGAAGTGCCTACCTGTAGATTTTGGCCTCTAGCTCAGCCGGCACCTAGGGAAACCTACCAAACCTGTGCATTTCTGTAAACTAGAGACCTAGGGGAATCCAAGGAGGGGTGACTTGCGGGGCTCGGACCAGGTTCTGTTACCCAGAATCCTTTGCAAACCTCAAAATTTGGCTAAAAAAACACATGTTCCTCACATTTCTGTGGCAGAAAGTTCTGGAATCTGAGAGGAGCCACAAATTTCCTTCCACCCAGCGTTCCCCCAAGTCTCCCGATAAAAATGATACCTCACTTGTGTGGGTAGGCCTAGCGCCAGCTACAGAAAACGCCCCAAAGCGCAACGTGGACACATCCAAATATTTGGAAGAAAACAGAGGTGTTTTTTGCGAAGTGCCTACCTGTAGATTTTGGCCTCTAGCTCAGCCGGCACCTAGGGAAACCTACCAAACCTGTGCATTTCTGAAAACTAGAGACCTAGGGGAATCCAAGGAGGGGTGACTTGCGGGGCTCGGACCAGGTTCTGTTACCCAGAATCCTTTGCAAACCTCAAAATTTGGCTAAAAAAACACATGTTCCTCACATTTCTGTGGCAGAAAGTTCTGGAATCTGAGAGGAGCCACAAATTTCCTTCCACCCAGCGTTCCCCCAAGTCTCCCGATAAAAATGATACCTCACTTGTGTGGGTAGGCCTAGCGCCCGCTACAGGAAACGCCCCAAAGCGCAACGTGGACACATCCAAATATTTGGAAGAAAACAGAGGTGTTTTTTGCGAAGTGCCTACCTGTAGATTTTGGCCTCTAGCTCAGCCGGCACCTAGGGACTCTACCGAACCTGTGCATTTCTGAAAACTAGAAACCTAGGGGAATCCAAACAGGGGTGACTTGCGGGGCTCGGACCAGGTTCTGTTACCCAGAATCCTTTGCAAACCTCAAAATTTGGCTAAAAAAACACATGTTCCTCACATTTCTGTGGCAGAAAGTTCTGGAATCTGAGAGGAGCCACAAATTTCCTTCCACCCAGCGTTCCCCCAAGTCTCCCGATAAAAATGATACCTCACTTGTGTGGGTAGGCCTAGCGCCCGCTACAGGAAACGCCCCAAAGCGCAACGTGGACACATCCAAATTTTTGGAAGAAAACAGAGGTGTTTTTTGCTAAATGCCTACCTGTAGATTTTGGCCTCTAGCTCAGCCGGCACCTAGGGAAACCTACCAAACCTGTGCATTTCTGAAAACTAGAGACCTAGGGGAATCCAAGGAGGGGTGACTTGCGGGGCTCGGACCAGGTTCTGTTACCCAGAATCCTTTGCAAACGTCAAAATGTGGCTAAAAAAACACATGTTCCTCACATTTCTGTCGCAGAAAGTTCTGGAATCTGAGAGGAGCCACACATTTCCACAAATGATACCTCACTTGTGTGGGTAGGCCTAGCGCCCGCTACAGGAAACGCCCCAAAGCGCAACGTGGACACATCCAAATATTTGGAAGAAAACAGAGGTGTTTTTTGCGAAGTGCCTACCTGTAGATTTTGGCATCTAACTCAGCCGGCACCAAGGGAAACCTACCGAACCTGTGCATTTCTGAAAACTAGAGACCTATGGGAATCCAAGATGGGGTGACTTGCGGGGCTCGGACCAGGTTCTGTAACCCAGAATCCTTTGCAAACCTCAAAATTTGGCTAAAACAACACATGTTCCTCACATTTCTGTGGCAGAAAGTTCTGGAATCTGGAGCCACAAATTTCCTTCCACCCAGCGTTCCCCCAAGTCTCCCGATAAAAATGATACCTCACTTGTGTGGGTAGGCCTAGCGCCCGGTACAGGAAACGCCCCAAAGCGCAACGTGGACACATCCAAATATTTGGAAGAAAACAGAGGTGTTTTTTGCGAAGTGCCTACCTGTAGATTTTGGCCTCTAGCTCAGCCGGCACCTAGGGACTCTACCGAACCTGTGCATTTCTGAAAACTAGAAACCTAGGGGAATCCAAACAGGGGTGACTTGCGGGGCTCGGACCAGGTTCTGTTACCCAGAATCCTTTGCAAACCTCAAAATTTGGCTAAAAAAACACATGTTCCTCACATTTCTGTGGCAGAAAGTTCTGGAATCTGAGAGGAGCCACAAATTTCCTTCCACCCAGCGTTCCCCCAAGTCTCCCGATAAAAATGATACCTCACTTGTGTGGGTAGGCCTAGCGCCCGCTACAGGAAACGCCCCAAAGCGCAACGTGGACACATCCAAATATTTGGAAGAAAACAGAGGTGTTTTTTGCGAAGTGCCTACCTGTAGATTTTGGCCTCTAACTCAGCCGCCACCAAGGGAAACCGACCGAACCTGTGCATTTCTGAAAACTAGAGACCTAGGGGAATCCAAGATGGGGTGACTTGCTGGGCTCGGACCAGGTTCTGTTACCCAGAATCCTTTGCAAACCTCAAAATTTGGCTAAAAAAACACATGTTCCTCACATTTCTGTGGCAGAAAGTTCTGGAATCTGAGAGGAGCCACAAATTTCCTTCCACCCAGCGTTCCCCCAAGTCTCCCGATAAAAATTATACCTCACTTGTGTGGGTAGGCCTAGCGCCCGGTACAGGAAAAGCGCAACGTGGACACATCCAAATATTTGGAAGAAAACAGAGGTGTTTTTTGCGAAGTGCCTACCTGTAGATTTTGGCCTCTAGCTCTGCCGGCACCTAGGGAAACCTACCGAACCTGTGCATTTCTGAAAACTAGAGACCTAGGGGAATCCAAGATGGGGTGACTTGCGGGGCTCGGACCAGGTTCTGTTACCCAGAATCCTTTGCAAACCTCAAAATTTGGCTAAAAAAACACATGTTCCTCACATTTCTGTGGCAGAAAGTTCTGGAATCTGAGAGGAGCCACAAATTTCCTTCCACCCAGCGTTCCCCCAAGTCTCCCGATAAAAATGATACCTCACTTGTGTGGGTAGGCCTAGCGCCCGCTACAGGAGAAGCGCAACGTGGACACATCCAAATATTTGGAAGAAAACAGAGGTGTTTTTTGCGAAGTGCCTACCTGTAGATTTTGGCCTCTAGCTCAGCCGGCACCTAGGGAAACCTACCAAACCTGTGCATTTCTGAAAACTAGAGACCTAGGGGAATCCAAGGAGGTGTGACTTGCGGGGCTCGGACCAGGTTCTGTTACCCAGAATCCTTTGCAAACCTCAAAATGTGGTTAAAAAAAAACATGTTCCTCACATTTCTGTGGCAGAAAAGTCTGGAATCTGAGAGGAGCCACAAATTTCCTTCCACCCAGCGTTCCCCCAAGTCTCCCGATAAAAATGATACCTCACTTGTGTGGGTAGGCCTAGCGCCCGTGACAGGAAACGCCCCAAAGCGCAACGTGGACACATCCAAATTTTGGAAGAAAACAGAGGTGTTTTTTGCGAAGTGCCTACCAGTAGATTTTGGCCTCTAACTCAGCCGGCACCAAGGGACCCTACCGAACCTGTGCATTTCTGAAAACTAGAGACCTAGGGGAATCCAAGATGGGGTGACTTGCGGGGTTCGGACCAGGTTCTGTTACCCAGAATCCTTTGCAAACCTCAAAATTTGGCTAAAAAAACACATGTTCCTCACATTTCTTTGGTAGAAAGTTCAGGAATCTGAGAGGAGCCACAAATTTCCTTCCACCCAGCGTTCCCCCAAGTCTCCCGATAATAATGATACCTCACTTGTGTGGGTAGGCCTAGCGCCCGCGACAGAAAACGCCCCAAAGCGCAACGTGGACACATCCACATTTTTGGAAGAAAACAGAGGTGTTTTTTGCGAAGTGCCTACCTGTAGATTTTGGCCTCTAACTCAGCCGGCACCAAGGGACCCTACCGAACCTGTGCATTTCTGAAAACTAGAGACCTAGGGGAATCCAAGATGGGGTGACTTGCGGGGCTCGGACCAGGTTCTGTTACCCAGAATCCTTTGCAAACCTCAAAATTTGGCTAAAAAAACACATGTTCCTCACATTTCTTTGGTAGAAAGTTCTGGAATCTGAGAGGAGCCACAAATTTCCTTCCACCCAGCGTTCCCCCAAGTCTCCCGATAATAATGATACCTCACTTGTGTGGGTAGGCCTAGCGCCCGCGACAGGAAACGCCCCAAAGCGCAACGTGGACACATCCAAATTTTTGGAAGAAAACAGAGGTGTTTTTTGCGAAGTGCCTACCTGTAGATTTTGGCCTCTAGCTCAGCCGGCACCTAGGGAAACCTACAAAACCTGTGCATTTCTGAAAACTAGAGACCTAGGGGAATCCAAGATGGGGTGACTTGCGGGGCTCGGACCAGGTTCTGTTACCCAGAATCCTTTGCAAACCTCAAAATTTGGCTAAAAAAACACATGTACCTCACATTTCTGTGGCAGAAAGTTCTGGAATCTGAGAGGAGCCACAAATTTCCTTCCACCCAGCGTTCCCCCAAGTCTCCCGATAAAAATTATACCTCACTTGTGTGGGTAGGCCTAGCGCCCGCTACAGGAAAAGCGCAACGTGGACACATCCAAATATTTGGAAGAAAACAGAGGTGTTTTTTGCGAAGTGCCTACCTGTAGATTTTGGCCTCTAGCTCAGCCGGCACCTAGGGAAACCTACCAAACCTGTGCATTTCTGAAAACTAGAGACCTAGGGGAATCCAAGGAGGTGTGACTTGCGGGGCTCGGACCAGGTTCTGTTACCCAGAATCCTTTGCAAACCTCAAAATTTGGTTAAAAAAACACATGTTCCTTAGATTTCTGTGGCAGAAAGTTCTGGAATCTGAGAGGAGCCACAAATTTCCTTCCACCCAGCGTTCCCCCAAGTCTCCCGATAAAAATGATACCTCACTTGTGTGGGTAGGCCTAGCGCCCGCTACAGGAAACGCCCCAAAGCGCAACGTGGACACATCCAAATATTTGGAAGAAAACAGAGGTGTTTTTTGCGAACTACCTACCTGTAGATTTTGGCCTCTAGCTCAGCCGGCACCTATGGAAACCTACCAAACCTGTGCATTTCTGAAAACTAGAGACCTAGGGGAATCCAAGGAGGGGTGACTTGCGGGGCTCGGACCAGGTTCTGTTACCCAGAATCCTTTGCAAACCTCAAAATGTGGCTAAAAAAACACATGTTCCTCACATTTCTGTGGCAGAAAGTTCTGGAATCTGAGAGGAGCCACAAATTTCCTTCCACCCAGCGTTCCCCCAAGTCTCCCGATAAAAATTATACCTCACTTGTGTGGGTAAGCCTAGCGCCCGTGACAAGAAACGCCCCAAAGCGCAACGTGAACACATCCCAATTTTTGGAAGAAAACAGAGGTGTTTTTTGCGAAGTGCTTCCCTGTAGATTTTGGCCTCTAGCTCAGCCGGCACCTTGGGAAACCTACCAAACCTGTGCATTTCTGAAAACTAGAGACCTAGGGGAATCCAAGGAGGGGTGACTTGCGGAGCTCGGACCAGGTTCTGTTACCCAGAATCCTTTGCAAACCTCAAAATTTGGCTAAAAAAACACATGTTCCTCACATTTCTGTGGCAGAAAGTTCTGGAATCTGAGAGGAGCCACAAATTTCCTTCCACCCAGCGTTCCCCCAAGTCTAGCGATAAAAATGATACCTCACTTGTGTGGGTAGGCCTAGCGCCCGCGACAGGAAACGCCCCAAAGCGCAACGTGGACACATCCAAATTTTGGAAGAAAACAGAGGTGTTTTTTGCGAAGTGCCTACCTGTAGATTTTGGCCTCTAACTCAGCCGGCACCAAGGGACCCTACCGAACCTGTGCATTTCTGAAAACTAGAGACCTAGGGGAATCCAAGATGGGGTGACTTGCGGGGTTCGGACCAGGTTCTGTTACCCAGAATCCTTTGCAAACCTCAAAATTTGGCTAAAAAAACACATGTTCCTCACATTTCTTTGGTAGAAAGTTCAGGAATCTGAGAGGAGCCACAAATTTCCTTCCACCCAGCGTTCCCCCAAGTCTCCCGATAATAATGATACCTCATTTGTGTGGGTAGGCCTAGCGCCCGCGACAGAAAACGCCCCAAAGCGCAACGTGGACACATCCACATTTTTGGAAGAAAACAGAGGTGTTTTTTGCGAAGTGCCTACCTGTAGATTTTGGCCTCTAACTCAGCCGGCACCAAGGGACCCTACCGAACCTGTGCATTTCTGAAAACTAGAGACCTAGGGGAATCCAAGATGGGGTGACTTGCGGGGCTCGGACCAGGTTCTGTTACCCAGAATCCTTTGCAAACCTCAAAATTTGGCTAAAAAAACACATGTTCCTCACATTTCTTTGGTAGAAAGTTCTGGAATCTGAGAGGAGCCACAAATTTCCTTCCACCCAGCGTTCCCCCAAGTCTCCCGATAATAATGATACCTCACTTGTGTGGGTAGGCCTAGCGCCCGCGACAGGAAACGCCCCAAAGCGCAACGTGGACACATCCAAATTTTTGGAAGAAAACAGAGGTGTTTTTTGCGAAGTGCCTACCTGTAGATTTTGGCCTCTAGCTCAGCCGGCACCTAGGGAAACCTACAAAACCTGTGCATTTCTGAAAACTAGAGACCTAGGGGAATCCAAGATGGGGTGACTTGCGGGGCTCGGACCAGGTTCTGTTACCCAGAATCCTTTGCAAACCTCAAAATTTGGCTAAAAAAACACATGTACCTCACATTTCTGTGGCAGAAAGTTCTGGAATCTGAGAGGAGCCACAAATTTCCTTCCACCCAGCGTTCCCCCAAGTCTCCCGATAAAAATGATACCTCACTTGTGTGGGTAGGCCTAGCGCCCGCTACAGGAAAAGCGCAACGTGGACACATCCAAATATTTGGAAGAAAACAGAGGTGTTTTTTGCGAAGTGCCTACCTGTAGATTTTGGCCTCTAGCTCAGCCGGCACCTAGGGAAACCTACCAAACCTGTGCATTTCTGAAAACTAGAGACCTAGGGGAATCCAAGGAGGTGTGACTTGCGGGGCTCGGACCAGGTTCTGTTACCCAGAATCCTTTGCAAACCTCAAAATTTGGTTAAAAAAACACATGTTCCTCAGATTTCTGTGGCAGAAAGTTCTGGAATCTGAGAGGAGCCACAAATTTCCTTCCACCCAGCGTTCCCCCAAGTCTCCCGATAAAAATGATACCTCACTTGTGTGGGTAGGCCTAGCGCCCGCTACAGGAAACGCCCCAAAGCGCAACATGGACACATCCAAATATTTGGAAGAAAACAGAGGTGTTTTTTGCGAACTACCTACCTGTAGATTTTGGCCTCTAGCTCAGCCGGCACCTATGGAAACCTACCAAACCTGTGCATTTCTGAAAACTAGAGACCTAGGGGAATCCAAGGAGGGGTGACTTGCGGGGCTCGGACCAGGTTCTGTTACCCAGAATCCTTTGCAAACCTCAAAATGTGGCTAAAAAAACACATGTTCCTCACATTTCTGTGGCAGAAAGTTCTGGAATCTGAGAGGAGCCACAAATTTCCTTCCACCCAGCGTTCCCCCAAGTCTCCCGATAAAAATTATACCTCACTTGTGTGGGTAAGCCTAGCGCCCGTGACAAGAAACGCCCCAAAGCGCAACGTGAACACATCCCAATTTTTGGAAGAAAACAGAGGTGTTTTTTGCGAAGTGCTTCCCTGTAGATTTTGGCCTCTAGCTCAGCCGGCACCTTGGGAAACCTACCAAACCTGTGCATTTCTGAAAACTAGAGACCTAGGGGAATCCAAGGAGGGGTGACTTGCGGAGCTCGGACCAGGTTCTGTTACCCAGAATCCTTTGCAAACCTCAAAATTTGGCTAAAAAAACACATGTTCCTCACATTTCTGTGGCAGAAAGTTCTGGAATCTGAGAGGAGCCACAAATTTCCTTCCACCCAGCGTTCCCCCAAGTCTAGCGATAAAAATGATACCTCACTTGTGTGGGTAGGCCTAGCGCCCGCGACAGGAAACGCCCCAAAGCGCAACGTGGACACATCCAAATTTTGGAAGAAAACAGAGGTGTTTTTTGCGAAGTGCCTACCTGTAGATCTTGGCCTCTAGCTCAGCCGGCACCTAGGGAAACCTACCAAACCTGTGCATTTCTGAAAACTAGAGACCTAGGGGATTCCAAGGAAGTGTGACTTGCGGGGCTCGGACCAGGTTCTGTTACCCAGAATCCTTTGCAAACCTCAAAATGTGGCTAAAAAAACACATGTTCCTCACATTTCTGTGGCAGAAAGTTCTGGAATCTGAGACGAGCCACAAATTTCCTTCCACCCAGCGTTCCCCCAAGTCTCCCGATAAAAATGATACCTCAATTGTGTGGGTAGGCCTAGCGCCCGCTACACGAAACGCCCCAAAGCGCAACGTGGACACATCCAAATATTTGGAAGAAAACAGAGGTGTTTTTTGCGAAGTGCCTACCTGTAGATTTTGTCCTCTAGCTCAGCCGGCACCTAGGGAAACCTACCAAACCTGTGCATTTCTGAAAACTAGAGACCTAGGGGAATCCAAGGAGGGGTGACTTGCGGGGCTCGGACCAGGTTCTGTTACCCAGAATCCTTTGCAAACCTCAAAATTTGGCTAAAAAAACACATGTTCCTCACATTTCTGTGGCAGAAAGTTCTGGAATCTGAGAGGAGCCACAAATTTCCTTCCACCCAGCGTTCCCCCAAGTCTCTCGATAAAAATGATACCTCACTTGTGTGGGTAGGCCTAGCACCCGCTACAGGAAACGCCCCAAAGCGCAACGTGGACACATCCAAATATTTGGAAGAAAACAGAGGTGTTTTTTGCGAAGTGCCTACCTGTAGATTTTGGCCTCTAACTCAGCCGCCACCAAGGGAAACCGACCGAACCTGTGCATTTCTGAAAACTAGAGACCTAGGGGAATCCAAGATGGGGTGACTTGCGGGGCTCGGACCAGGTTCTGTTACCCAGAATCCTTTGCAAACCTCAAAATTTGGCTAAAAAAACACATGTTCCTCACATTTCTGTGGCAGAAAGTTCTGGAATCTGAGAGGAGCCACAAATTTCCTTCCACCCAGCGTTCCCCCAAGTCTCCCGATAAAAATGATACCTCACTTGTGTGGGTAGGCCTAGCGCCCGCTACAGGAAAAGCGCAACGTGGACACATCCAAATATTTGGAAGAAAACAGAGGTGTTTTTTGCGAAGTGCCTACCTGTAGATTTTGGCCTCTAGCTCAGCCGGCACCTAGGGAAACCTACCAAACCTGTGCATTTCTGAAAACTAGAGACCTAGGGGAATCCAAGGAGGTGTGACTTGCGGGGCTCGGACCAGGTTCTGTTACCCAGAATCCTTTGCAAACCTCAAAATTTGGTTAAAAAAAAACATGTTCCTCACATTTCTGTGGCAGAAAAGTCTGGAATCTGAGAGGAGCCACAAATTTCCTTCCACCCAGCGTTCCCCCAAGTCTCCCGATAAAAATGATACCTCACTTGTGTGGGTAGGCCTAGCGCCCGCGACAGGAAACGCCCCAAAGCGCAACGTGGACACATCCAAATTTTGGAAGAAAACAGAGGTGTTTTTTGCGAAGTGCCTACCTGTAGATTTTGGCCTCTAACTCAGCCGGCACCAAGGGACCCTACCGAACCTGTGCATTTCTGAAAACTAGAGACCTAGGGGAATCCAAGATGGGGTGACTTGCGGGGCTCGGACCAGGTTCTGTTACCCAGAATCCTTTGCAAACCTCAAAATTTGGCTAAAAAAACACATGTTCCTCACATTTCTTTGGTAGAAAGTTCTGGAATCTGAGAGGAGCCACAAATTTCCTTCCACCCAGCGTTCCCCCAAGTCTCCCGATAATAATGATACCTCACTTGTGTGGGTAGGCCTAGCGCCCGCGACAGAAAACGCCCCAAAGCGCAACGTGGACACATCCACATTTTTGGAAGAAAACAGAGGTGTTTTTTGCGAAGTGCCTACCTGTAGATTTTGGCCTCTAACTCAGCCGGCACCAAGGGACCCTACCGAACCTGTGCATTTCTGAAAACTAGAGACCTAGGGGAATCCAAGATGGGGTGACTTGCGGGGCTCGGACCAGGTTCTGTTACCCAGAATCCTTTGCAAACCTCAAAATTTGGCTAAAAAAACACATGTTCCTCACATTTCTTTGGTAGAAAGTTCTGGAATCTGAAAGGAGCCACAAATTTCCTTCCACCCAGCGTTCCCCCAAGTCTCCCGATAATAATGATACCTCACTTGTGTGGGTAGGCCTAGCGCCCGCGACAGGAAACGCCCCAAAGCGCAACGTGGACACATCCAAATTTTTGGAAGAAAACAGAGGTGTTTTTTGCGAAGTGCCTACCTGTAGATTTTGGCCTCTAGCTCAGCCGGCACCTAGGGAAACCTACAAAACCTGTGCATTTCTGAAAACTAGAGACCTAGGGGAATCCAAGATGGGGTGACTTGCGGGGCTCGGACCAGGTTCTGTTACCCAGAATCCTTTGCAAACCTCAAAATTTGGCTAAAAAAACACATGTACCTCACATTTCTGTGGCAGAAAGTTCTGGAATCTGAGAGGAGCCACAAATTTCCTTCCACCCAGCGTTCCCCCAAGTCTCCCGATAAAAATTATACCTCACTTGTGTGGGTAGGCCTAGCGCCCGCTACAGGAAAAGCGCAACGTGGACACATCCAAATATTTGGAAGAAAACAGAGGTGTTTTTTGCGAAGTGCCTACCTGTAGATTTTGGCCTCTAGCTCAGCCTGCACCTAGGGAAACCTACCAAACCTGTGCATTTCTGAAAACTAGAGACCTAGGGGAATCCAAGGAGGTGTGACTTGCGGGGCTCGGACCAGGTTCTGTTACCCAGAATCCTTTGCAAACCTCAAAATTTGGTTAAAAAAACACATGTTCCTCAGATTTCTGTGGCAGAAAGTTCTGGAATCTGAGAGGAGCCACAAATTTCCTTCCACCCAGCGTTCCCCCAAGTCTCCCGATAAAAATGATACCTCACTTGTGTGGGTAGGCCTAGCGCCCGCTACAGGAAACGCCCCAAAGCGCAACGTGGACACATCCAAATATTTGGAAGAAAACAGAGGTGTTTTTTGCGAACTACCTACCTGTAGATTTTGGCCTCTAGCTCAGCCGGCACCTATGGAAACCTACCAAACCTGTGCATTTCTGAAAACTAGAGACCTAGGGGAATCCAAGGAGGGGTGACTTGCGGGGCTCGGACCAGGTTCTGTTACCCAGAATCCTTTGCAAACCTCAAAATTTGGCTAAAAAAACACATGTTCCTCACATTTCTGTGGCAGAAAGTTCTGGAATCTGAGAGGAGCCACAAATTTCCTTCCACCCAGCGTTCCCCCAAGTCTCCCGATAAAAATTATACCTCACTTGTGTGGGTAAGCCTAGCGCCCGTGACAAGAAACGCCCCAAAGCGCAACGTGAACACATCCCAATTTTTGGAAGAAAACAGAGGTGTTTTTTGCGAAGTGCTTCCCTGTAGATTTTGGCCTCTAGCTCAGCCGGCACCTTGGGAAACCTACCAAACCTGTGCATTTCTGAAAACTAGAGACCTAGGGGAATCCAAGGAGGGGTGACTTGCGGAGCTCGGACCAGGTTCTGTTACCCAGAATCCTTTGCAAACCTCAAAATTTGGCTAAAAAAACACATGTTCCTCACATTTCTGTGGCAGAAAGTTCTGGAATCTGAGAGGAGCCACAAATTTCCTTCCACCCAGCGTTCCCCCAAGTCTAGCGATAAAAATGATACCTCACTTGTGTGGGTAGGCCTAGCGCCCGCGACAGGAAACGCCCCAAAGCGCAACGTGGACACATCCAAATTTTGGAAGAAAACAGAGGTGTTTTTTGCGAAGTGCCTACCTGTAGATCTTGGCCTCTAGCTCAGCCGGCACCTAGGGAAACCTACCAAACCTGTGCATTTCTGAAAACTAGAGACCTAGGGGATTCCAAGGAAGTGTGACTTGCGGGGCTCGGACCAGGTTCTGTTACCCAGAATCCTTTGCAAACCTCAAAATTTGGCTAAAAAAACACATGTTCCTCACATTTCTGTGGCAGAAAGTTCTGGAATCTGAGAGGAGCCACAAATTTCCTTCCACCCAGCGTTCCCCCAAGTCTCCCGATAAAAATTATACCTCACTTGTGTGGGTAAGCCTAGCGCCCGTGACAAGAAACGCCCCAAAGCGCAACGTGAACACATCCCAATTTTTGGAAGAAAACAGAGGTGTTTTTTGCGAAGTGCTTCCCTGTAGATTTTGGCCTCTAGCTCAGCCGGCACCTTGGGAAACCTACCAAACCTGTGCATTTCTGAAAACTAGAGACCTAGGGGAATCCAAGGAGGGGTGACTTGCGGAGCTCGGACCAGGTTCTGTTACCCAGAATCCTTTGCAAACCTCAAAATTTGGCTAAAAAAACACATGTTCCTCACATTTCTGTGGCAGAAAGTTCTGGAATCTGAGAGGAGCCACAAATTTCCTTCCACCCAGCGTTCCCCCAAGTCTAGCGATAAAAATGATACCTCACTTGTGTGGGTAGGCCTAGCGCCCGCGACAGGAAACGCCCCAAAGCGCAACGTGGACACATCCAAATTTTGGAAGAAAACAGAGGTGTTTTTTGCGAAGTGCCTACCTGTAGATCTTGGCCTCTAGCTCAGCCGGCACCTAGGGAAACCTACCAAACCTGTGCATTTCTGAAAACTAGAGACCTAGGGGATTCCAAGGAAGTGTGACTTGCGGGGCTCGGACCAGGTTCTGTTACCCAGAATCCTTTGCAAACCTCAAAATGTGGCTAAAAAAACACATGTTCCTCACATTTCTGTGGCAGAAAGTTCTGGAATCTGAGACGAGCCACAAATTTCCTTCCACCCAGCGTTCCCCCAAGTCTCCCGATAAAAATGATACCTCAATTGTGTGGGTAGGCCTAGCGCCCGCTACACGAAACGCCCCAAAGCGCAACGTGGACACATCCAAATATTTGGAAGAAAACAGAGGTGTTTTTTGCGAAGTGCCTACCTGTAGATTTTGTCCTCTAGCTCAGCCGGCACCTAGGGAAACCTACCAAACCTGTGCATTTCTGAAAACTAGAGACCTAGGGGAATCCAAGGAGGGGTGACTTGCGGGGCTCGGACCAGGTTCTGTTACCCAGAATCCTTTGCAAACCTCAAAATTTGGCTAAAAAAACACATGTTCCTCACATTTCTGTGGCAGAAAGTTCTGGAATCTGAGAGGAGCCACAAATTTCCTTCCACCCAGCGTTCCCCCAAGTCTCTCGATAAAAATGATACCTCACTTGTGTGGGTAGGCCTAGCACCCGCTACAGGAAACGCCCCAAAGCGCAACGTGGACACATCCAAATATTTGGAAGAAAACAGAGGTGTTTTTTGCGAAGTGCCTACCTGTAGATTTTGGCCTCTAACTCAGCCGCCACCAAGGGAAACCGACCGAACCTGTGCATTTCTGAAAACTAGAGACCTAGGGGAATCCAAGATGGGGTGACTTGCGGGGCTCGGACCAGGTTCTGTTACCCAGAATCCTTTGCAAACCTCAAAATTTGGCTAAAAAAACACATGTTCCTCACATTTCTGTGGCAGAAAGTTCTGGAATCTGAGAGGAGCCACAAATTTCCTTCCACCCAGCGTTCCCCCAAGTCTAGCGATAAAAATGATACCTCACTTGTGTGGGTAGGCCTAGCGCCCGCGACAGGAAACGCCCCAAAGCGCAACGTGGACACATCCAAATTTTGGAAGAAAACAGAGGTGTTTTTTGCGAAGTGCCTACCTGTAGATCTTGGCCTCTAGCTCAGCCGGCACCTAGGGAAACCTACCAAACCTGTGCATTTCTGAAAACTAGAGACCTAGGGGATTCCAAGGAAGTGTGACTTGCGGGGCTCGGACCAGGTTCTGTTACCCAGAATCCTTTGCAAACCTCAAAATGTGGCTAAAAAAACACATGTTCCTCACATTTCTGTGGCAGAAAGTTCTGGAATCTGAGACGAGCCACAAATTTCCTTCCACCCAGCGTTCCCCCAAGTCTCCCGATAAAAATGATACCTCAATTGTGGGGGTAGGCCTAGCGCCCGCTACACGAAACGCCCCAAAGCGCAACGTGGACACATCCAAATATTTGGAAGAAAACAGAGGTGTTTTTTGCGAAGTGCCTACCTGTAGATTTTGTCCTCTAGCTCAGCCGGCACCTAGGGAAACCTACCAAACCTGTGCATTTCTGAAAACTAGAGACCTAGGGGAATCCAAGGAGGGGTGACTTGCGGGGCTCGGACCAGGTTCTGTTACCCAGAATCCTTTGCAAACCTCAAAATTTGGCTAAAAAAACACATGTTCCTCACATTTCTGTGGCAGAAAGTTCTGGAATCTGAGAGGAGCCACAAATTTCCTTCCACCCAGCGTTCCCCCAAGTCTCTCGATAAAAATGATACCTCACTTGTGTGGGTAGGCCTAGCACCCGCTACAGGAAACGCCCCAAAGCGCAACGTGGACACATCCAAATATTTGGAAGAAAACAGAGGTGTTTTTTGCGAAGTGCCTACCTGTAGATTTTGGCCTCTAACTCAGCCGCCACCAAGGGAAACCGACCGAACCTGTGCATTTCTGAAAGCTAGAGACCTAGGGGAATCCAAGATGGGGTGACTTGCGGGGCTCGGACCAGGTTCTGTTACCCAGAATCCTTTGCAAACCTCAAAATTTGGCTAAAAAAACACATGTTCCTCACATTTCTGTGGCAGAAAGTTCTGGAATCTGAGAGGAGCCACAAATTTCCTTCCACCCAGCGTTCCCCCAAGTCTCCCGATAAAAATGATACCTCACTTGTGTGGGTAGGCCTAGCGCCCGCTACAGGAAAAGCGCAACGTGGACACATCCAAATTTTTGGAAGAAAACAGAGGTGTTTTTTGCGAAGTGCCTACCTGTAGATTTTGGCCTCTAGCTCAGCCGGCACCTAGGGAAACCTACAAAACCTGTGCATTTCTGAAAACTAGAGACCTAGGGGAATCCAAGATGGGGTGACTTGCGGGGCTCGGACCAGGTTCTGTTACCCAGAATCCTTTGCAAACCTCAAAATTTGGCTAAAAAAACACATGTACCTCACATTTCTGTGGCAGAAAGTTCTGGAATCTGAGAGGAGCCACAAATTTCCTTCCACCCAGCGTTCCCCCAAGTCTCCCGATAAAAATTATACCTCACTTGTGTGGGTAGGCCTAGCGCCCGCTACAGGAAAAGCGCAACGTGGACACATCCAAATATTTGGAAGAAAACAGAGGTGTTTTTTGCGAAGTGCCTACCTGTAGATTTTGGCCTCTAGCTCAGCCGGCACCTAGGGAAACCTACCAAACCTGTGCATTTCTGAAAACTAGAGACCTAGGGGAATCCAAGGAGGTGTGACTTGCGGGGCTCGGACCAGGTTCTGTTACCCAGAATCCTTTGCAAACCTCAAAATTTGGTTAAAAAAACACATGTTACTCACATTTCTGTGGCAGAAAGTTCTGGAATCTGAGAGGAGCCACAAATTTCCTTCCACCCAGCGTTCCCCCAAGTCTCCCGATAAAAATGATACCTCACTTGTGTGGGTAGGCCTAGCGCCCGCTACAGGAAACGCCCCAAAGCGCAACGTGGACACATCCAAATATTTGGAAGAAAACAGAGGTGTTTTTTGCGAACTACCTACCTGTAGATTTTGGCCTCTAGCTCAGCCGGCACCTATGGAAACCTACCAAACCTGTGCATTTCTGAAAACTAGAGACCTAGGGGAATCCAAGGAGGGGTGACTTGCGGGGCTCGGACCAGGTTCTGTTACCCAGAATCCTTTGCAAACCTCAAACTTTGGCTAAAAAAACACATGTTCCTCACATTTCTGTGGCAGAAAGTTCTGGAATCTGAGAGGAGCCACAAATTTCCTTCCACCCAGCGTTCCCCCAAGTCTCCCGATAAAAATGATACCTCACTTGTGTGGGTAAGCCTAGCGCCCGTGACAGGAAACGCCCCAAAGCGCAACGTGAACACATCCCAATTTTTGGAAGAAAACAGAGGTGTTTTTTGCGAAGTGCTTCCCTGTAGATTTTGGCCTCTAGCTCAGCCGGCACCTTGGGAAACCTACCAAACCTGTGCATTTCTGAAAACTAGAGACCTAGGGGAATCCAAGGAGGGGTGACTTGCGGAGCTCGGACCAGGTTCTGTTACCCAGAATCCTTTGCAAACCTCAAAATTTGGCTAAAAAAACACATGTTCCTCACATTTCTGTGGCAGAAAGTTCTGGAATCTGAGAGGAGCCACAAATTTCCTTCCACCCAGCGTTCCCCCAAGTCTAGCGATAAAAATGATACCTCACTTGTGTGGGTAGGCCTAGCGCCCGCGACAGGAAACCCCCCAAAGCGCAACGTGGACACATCCAAATTTTTGGAAGAAAACAGAGGTGTTTTTTGCGAAGTGCCTACCTGTAGATTTTGGCCTCTAGCTCAGCCGGCACCTAGGGAAACCTACAAAACCTGTGCATTTCTGAAAACTAGAGACCTAGGGGAATCCAAGATGGGGTGACTTGCGGGGCTCGGACCAGGTTCTGTTACCCAGAATCCTTTGCAAACCTCAAAATTTGGTTAAAAAAACACATGTTCCTCACATTTCTGTGGCAGAAAGTTCTGGAATCTGAGAGGAGCCACAAATTTCCTTCCACCCAGCGTTCCCCCAAGTCTCCCGATAAAAATGATACCTCACTTGTGTGGGTAGGCTTAGCGCCCGCTACAGGAAACGCCCCAAAGCGCAACGTGGACACATCCAAATATTTGGAAGAAAACAGAGGTGTTTTTTGCGAAGTGCCTACCTGTAGATTTTGGCCTCTAGCTCAGCCGGCACCTAGGGACTCTACCGAACCTGTGCATTTCTGAAAACTAGAAACCTAGGGGAATCCAAACAGGGGTGACTTGCGGGGCTCGGACCAGGTTCTGTTACCCAGAATCCTTTGCAAACCTCAAAATTTGGCTAAAAAAACACATGTTCCTCACATTTCTGTGGCAGAAAGTTCTGGAATCTGAGAGGAGCCACAAATTTCCTTCCACCCAGCGTTCCCCCAAGTCTCCCGATAAAAATGATACCTCACTTGTGTGGGTAGGCCTAGCGCCCGCTACAGGAAACGCCCCAAAGCGCAACGTGGACACATCCAAATTTTTGGAAGAAAACAGAGGTGTTTTTTGCTAAATGCCTACCTGTAGATTTTGGCCTCTAGCTCAGCCGGCACCTAGGGAAACCTACCAAACCTGTGCATTTCTGAAAACTAGAGACCTAGGGGAATCCAAGGAGGGGTGACTTGCGGGGCTCGGACCAGGTTCTGTTACCCAGAATCCTTTGCAAACGTCAAAATGTGGCTAAAAAAACACATGTTCCTCACATTTCTGTCGCAGAAAGTTCTGGAATCTGAGAGGAGCCACACATTTCCTTCCAGCCAGCGTTCCCCCAAGTCTCCCGATAAAAATGATAGCTCACTTGTGTGGGTAGGCCTAGCGCCCGCTACAGGAAACGCCCCAAAGCGCAACGTGGACACATCCAAATATTTGGAAGAAAACAGAGGTGTTTTTTGCGAAGTGCCTACCTGTAGATTTTGGCATCTAACTCAGCCGGCACCAAGGGAAACCTACCGAACCTGTGCATTTCTGAAAACTAGAGACCTATGGGAATCCAAGATGGGGTGACTTGCGGGGCTCGGACCAGGTTCTGTTACCCAGAATCCTTTGCAAACCTCAAAATTTGGCTAAAACAACACATGTTCCTCACATTTCTGTGGCAGAAAGTTCTGGAATCTGAGAGGCGCCACAAATTTCCTTCCACCCAGCATTCCCCCAAGTCTCCCGATAAAAATGATACCTCACTTGTGTGGGTAGGCCTAGCGCCCGCTACAGGAAACGCCCCAAAGCGCAACTTGGACACATCCAAATATTTGGAAGAAAACAGAGGTGTTTTTTGCGAAGTGCCTACCTGTAGATCTTGGCCTCTAGCTCAGCCGGCACCTAGGGAAACCTACCAAACCTGTGCATTTCTGAAAACTAGAGACCTAGGGGAATCCAAGGAAGTGTGACTTGCGGGGCTCGGACCAGGTTCTGTTACCCAGAATCCTTTGCAAACCTCAAAATGTGGCTAAAAAAACACATGTTCCTCACATTTCTGTGGCAGAAAGTTCTGGAATCTGAGACGAGCCACAAATTTCCTTCCACCCAGCGTTCCCCCAAGTCTCCCGATAAAAATGATACCTCACTTGTGTGGGTAGGCCTAGCGCCCGCTACACGAAACGCCCCAAAGCGCAACGTGGACACATCCAAATATTTGGAAGAAAACAGAGGTGTTTTTTGCGAAGTGCCTACCTGTAGATTTTGGCCTCTAGCTCAGCCGGCACCTAGGGAAACCTACCAAACCTGTGCATTTCTGAAAACTAGAGACCTAGGGGAATCCAAGGAGGGGTGACTTGCGGGGCTCGGACCAGGTTCTGTTACCCAGAATCCTTTGCAAACCTCAAAATTTGGCTAAAAAAACACATGTTCCTCACATTTCTGTGGCAGAAAGTTCTGGAATCTGAGAGGAGCCACAAATTTCCTTCCACCCAGCGTTCCCCCAAGTCTCCCGATAAAAATGATACCTCACTTGTGTGGGTAGGCCTAGCGCCCGCTACAGAAAACGCCCCAAAGCGCAACGTGGACACATCCAAATATTTGGAAGAAAACAGAGGTGTTTTTTGCGAAGTGCCTACCTGTAGATTTTGGCCTCTAGCTCAGCCGGCACCTAGGGAAACCTATCAAACCTGTGCATTTCTGAAAACTAGAGACCTAGGGGAATCCAATGAGGGGTGACTTGCGGGGCTCGGACCAGGTTCTGTTACCCAGAATCCTTTGCAAACCTCAAAATTTGGCTAAAAAAACACATGTTCCTCACATTTCTGTGGCAGAAAGTTCTGGAATCTGAGAGGAGCCACAAATTTCCTTCCACCCAGCGTTCCCCCAAGTCTCCCGATAAAAATGATACCTCACTTGTGTGGGTAGGCCTAGCGCCCGCTACAGGAAACGCCCCAAAGCGCAACGTGGACACATCCAAATATTTGGAAGAAAACAGAGGTGTTTTTTGCGAAGTGCCTACCTGTAGATTTTGGCCTCTAGCTCAGCCGGCACCTAGGGACTCTACCGAACCTGTGCATTTCTGAAAACTAGAAACCTAGGGGAATCCAAACAGGGGTGACTTGCGGGGCTCGGACCAGGTTCTGTTACCCAGAATCCTTTGCAAACCTCAAAATTTGGCTAAAAAAACACATGTTCCTCACATTTCTGTGGCAGAAAGTTCTGGAATCTGAGAGGAGCCACAAATTTCCTTCCACCCAGCGTTCCCCCAAGTCTCCCGATAAAAATGATACCTCACTTGTGTGGGTAGGCCTAGCGCCCGCTACAGGAAACGCCCCAAAGCGCAACGTGGACACATCCAAATTTTTGGAAGAAAACAGAGGTGTTTTTTGCTAAATGCCTACCTGTAGATTTTGGCCTCTAGCTCAGCCGGCACCTAGGGAAACCTACCAAACCTGTGCATTTCTGAAAACTAGAGACCTAGGGGAATCCAAGGAGGGGTGACTTGCGGGGCTCGGACCAGGTTCTGTTACCCAGAATCCTTTGCAAACGTCAAAATGTGGCTAAAAAAACACATGTTCCTCACATTTCTGTCGCAGAAAGTTCTGGAATCTGAGAAGAGCCACACATTTCCACAAATGATACCTCACTTGTGTGGGTAGGCCTAGCGCCCGCTACAGGAAACGCCCCAAAGCGCAACGTGGACACATCCAAATATTTGGAAGAAAACAGAGGTGTTTTTTGCGAAGTGCCTACCTGTAGATTTTGGCATCTAACTCAGCCGGCACCAAGGGAAACCTACCGAACCTGTGCATTTCTGAAAACTAGAGACCTATGGGAATCCAAGATGGGGTGACTTGCGGGGCTCGGACCAGGTTCTGTAACCCAGAATCCTTTGCAAACCTCAAAATTTGGCTAAAACAACACATGTTCCTCACATTTCTGTGGCAGAAAGTTCTGGAATCTGGAGCCACAAATTTCCTTCCACCCAGCGTTCCCCCAAGTCTCCCGATAAAAATGATACCTCACTTGTGTGGGTAGGCCTAGCGCCCGGTACAGGAAACGCCCCAAAGCGCAACTTGGACACATCCAAATATTTGGAAGAAAACAGAGGTGTTTTTTGCGAAGTGCCTACCTGTAGATTTTGGCCTCTAGCTCAGCCGGCACCTAGGGACTCTACCGAACCTGTGCATTTCTGAAAACTAGAAACCTAGGGGAATCCAAACAGGGGTGACTTGCGGGGCTCGGACCAGGTTCTGTTACCCAGAATCCTTTGCAAACCTCAAAATTTGGCTAAAAAAACACATGTTCCTCACATTTCTGTGGCAGAAAGTTCTGGAATCTGAGAGGAGCCACAAATTTCCTTCCACCCAGCGTTCCCCCAAGTCTCCCGATAAAAATGATACCTCACTTGTGTGGGTAGGCCTAGCGCCCGCTACAGGAAACGCCCCAAAGCGCAACGTGGACACATCCAAATATTTGGAAGAAAACAGAGGTGTTTTTTGCGAAGTGCCTACCTGTAGATTTTGGCCTCTAACTCAGCCGCCACCAAGGGAAACTGACCGAACCTGTGCATTTCTGAAAACTAGAGACCTAGGGGAATCCAAGATGGGGTGACTTGCGGGGCTCGGACCAGGTTCTGTTACCCAGAATCCTTTGCAAACCTCAAAATTTGGCTAAAAAAACACATGTTCCTCACATTTCTGTGGCAGAAAGTTCTGGAATCTGAGAGGAGCCACAAATTTCCTTCCACCCAGCGTTCCCCCAAGTCTCCCGATAAAAATGATACCTCACTTGTGTGGGTAGGCCTAGCGCCCGGTACAGGAAAAGCGCAACGTGGACACATCCAAATATTTGGAAGAAAACAGAGGTGTTTTTTGCGAAGTGCCTACCTGTAGATTTTGGCCTCTAGCTCTGCCGGCACCTAGGGAAACCTACCGAACCTGTGCATTTCTGAAAACTAGAGACCTAGGGGAATCCAAGATGGGGTGACTTGCGGGGCTCGGACCAGGTTCTGTTACCCAGAATCCTTTGCAAACCTCAAAATTTGGCTAAAAAAACACATGTTCCTCACATTTCTGTGGCAGAAAGTTCTGGAATCTGAGAGGAGCCACAAATTTCCTTCCACCCAGCGTTCCCCCAAGTCTCCCGATAAAAATTATACCTCACTTGTGTGGGTAGGCCTAGCGCCCGCTACAGGAAAAGCGCAACGTGGACACATCCAAATATTTGGAAGAAAACAGAGGTGTTTTTTGCGAAGTGCCTACCTGTAGATTTTGGCCTCTAGCTCAGCCGGCACCTAGGGAAACCTACCAAACCTGTGCATTTCTGAAAACTAGAGACCTAGGGGAATCCAAGGAGGTGTGACTTGCGGGGCTCGGACCAGGTTCTGTTACCCAGAATCCTTTGCAAACCTCAAAATTTGGTTAAAAAAAAACATGTTCCTCACATTTCTGTGGCAGAAAAGTCTGGAATCTGAGAGGAGCCACAAATTTCCTTCCACCCAGCGTTCCCCCAAGTCTCCCGATAAAAATGATACCTCACTTGTGTGGGTAGGCCTAGCGCCCGCGACAGGAAACGCCCCAAAGCGCAACGTGGACACATCCAAATTTTGGAAGAAAACAGAGGTGTTTTTTGCGAAGTGCCTACCTGTAGATTTTGGCCTCTAACTCAGCCGGCACCAAGGGACCCTACCGAACCTGTGCATTTCTGAAAACTAGAGACCTAGGGGAATCCAAGATGGGGTGACTTGCGGGGCTCGGACCAGGTTCTGTTACCCAGAATCCTTTGCAAACCTCAAAATTTGGCTAAAAAAACACATGTTCCTCACATTTCTTTGGTAGAAAGTTCTGGAATCTGAGAGGAGCCACAAATTTCCTTCCACCCAGCGTTCCCCCAAGTCTCCCGATAATAATGATACCTCACTTGTGTGGGTAGGCCTAGCGCCCGCGACAGGAAACGCCCCAAAGCGCAACGTGGACACATCCACATTTTTGGAAGAAAACAGAGGTGTTTTTTGCGAAGTGCCTACCTGTAGATTTTGGCCTCTAACTCAGCCGGCACCAAGGGACCCTACCGAACCTGTGCATTTCTGAAAACTAGAGACCTAGGGGAATCCAAGATGGGGTGACTTGCGGGGCTCGGACCAGGTTCTGTTTCCCAGAATCCTTTGCAAACCTCAAAATTTGGCTAAAAAAACACATGTTCCTCACATTTCTTTGGTAGAAAGTTCTGGAATCTGAGAGGAGCCACAAATTTCCTTCCACCCAGCGTTCCCCCAAGTCTCCCGATAATAATGATACCTCACTTGTGTGGGTAGGCCTAGCGCCCGCGACAGGAAACGCCCCAAAGCGCAACGTGGACACATCCAAATTTTTGGAAGAAAACAGAGGTGTTTTTTGCGAAGTGCCTACCTGTAGATTTTGGCCTCTAGCTCAGCCGGCACCTAGGGAAACCTACAAAACCTGTGCATTTCTGAAAACTAGAGACCTAGGGGAATCCAAGATGGGGTGACTTGCGGGGCTCGGACCAGGTTCTGTTACCCAGAATCCTTTGCAAACCTCAAAATTTGGCTAAAAAAACACATGTACCTCACATTTCTGTGGCAGAAAGTTCTGGAATCTGAGAGGAGCCACAAATTTCCTTCCACCCAGCGTTCCCCCAAGTCTCCCGATAAAAATTATACCTCACTTGTGTGGGTAGGCCTAGCGCCCGCTACAGGAAAAGCGCAACGTGGACACATCCAAATATTTGGAAGAAAACAGAGGTGTTTTTTGCGAAGTGCCTACCTGTAGATTTTGGCCTCTAGCTCAGCCGGCACCTAGGGAAACCTACCAAACCTGTGCATTTCTGAAAACTAGAGACCTAGGGGAATCCAAGGAGGTGTGACTTGCGGGGCTCGGACCAGGTTCTGTTACCCAGAATCCTTTGCAAACCTCAAAATTTGGTTAAAAAAACACATGTTCCTCAGATTTCTGTGGCAGAAAGTTCTGGAATCTGAGAGGAGCCACAAATTTCCTTCCACCCAGCGTTCCCCCAAGTCTCCCGATAAAAATGATACCTCACTTGTGTGGGTAGGCCTAGCGCCCGCTACAGGAAACGCCCCAAAGCGCAACGTGGACACATCCAAATATTTGGAAGAAAACAGAGGTGTTTTTTGCGAACTACCTACCTGTAGATTTTGGCCTCTAGCTCAGCCGGCACCTATGGAAACCTACCAAACCTGTGCATTTCTGAAAACTAGAGACCTAGGGGAATCCAAGGAGGGGTGACTTGCGGAGCTCGGACCAGGTTCTGTTACCCAGAATCCTTTGCAAACCTCAAAATTTGGCTAAAAAAACACATGTTCCTCACATTTCTGTGGCAGAAAGTTCTGGAATCTGAGAGGAGCCACAAATTTCCTTCCACCCAGCGTTCCCCCAAGTCTAGCGATAAAAATGATACCTCACTTGTGTGGGTAGGCCTAGCGCCCGCTACAGGAAACGCCCCAAAGCGCAACGTGGACACATCCAAATATTTGGAAGAAAACAGAGGTGTTTTTTGCGAAGTGCCTACCTGTAGATTTTGGCCTCTAGCTCAGCCGGCACCTAGGGACTCTACCGAACCTGTGCATTTCTGAAAACTAGAAACCTAGGGGAATCCAAACAGGGGTGACTTGCGGGGCTCGGACCAGGTTCTGTTACCCAGAATCCTTTGCAAACCTCAAAATTTGGCTAAAAAAACACATGTTCCTCACATTTCTGTGGCAGAAAGTTCTGGAATCTGAGAGGAGCCACAAATTTCCTTCCACCCAGCGTTCCCCCAAGTCTCCCGATAAAAATGATACCTCACTTGTGTGGGTAGGCCTAGCGCCCGCTACAGGAAACGCCCCAAAGCGCAACGTGGACACATCCAAATTTTTGGAAGAAAACAGAGGTGTTTTTTGCTAAATGCCTACCTGTAGATTTTGGCCTCTAGCTCAGCCGGCACCTAGGGAAACCTACCAAACCTGTGCATTTCTGAAAACTAGAGACCTAGGGGAATCCAAGGAGGGGTGACTTGCGGGGCTCGGACCAGGTTCTGTTACCCAGAATCCTTTGCAAACGTCAAAATGTGGCTAAAAAAACACATGTTCCTCACATTTCTGTCGCAGAAAGTTCTGGAATCTGAGAGGAGCCACACATTTCCACAAATGATACCTCACTTGTGTGGGTAGGCCTAGCGCCCGCTACAGGAAACGCCCCAAAGCGCAACGTGGACACATCCAAATATTTGGAAGAAAACAGAGGTGTTTTTTGCGAAGTGCCTACCTGTAGATTTTGGCATCTAACTCAGCCGGCACCAAGGGAAACCTACCGAACCTGTGCATTTCTGAAAACTAGAGACCTATGGGAATCCAAGATGGGGTGACTTGCGGGGCTCGGACCAGGTTCTGTAACCCAGAATCCTTTGCAAACCTCAAAATTTGGCTAAAACAACACATGTTCCTCACATTTCTGTGGCAGAAAGTTCTGGAATCTGGAGCCACAAATTTCCTTCCACCCAGCGTTCCCCCAAGTCTCCCGATAAAAATGATACCTCACTTGTGTGGGTAGGCCTAGCGCCCGGTACAGGAAACGCCCCAAAGCGCAACTTGGACACATCCAAATATTTGGAAGAAAACAGAGGTGTTTTTTGCGAAGTGCCTACCTGTAGATTTTGGCCTCTAGCTCAGCCGGCACCTAGGGACTCTACCGAACCTGTGCATTTCTGAAAACTAGAAACCTAGGGGAATCCAAACAGGGGTGACTTGCGGGGCTCGGACCAGGTTCTGTTACCCAGAATCCTTTGCAAACCTCAAAATTTGGCTAAAAAAACACATGTTCCTCACATTTCTGTGGCAGAAAGTTCTGGAATCTGAGAGGAGCCACAAATTTCCTTCCACCCAGCGTTCCCCCAAGTCTCCCGATAAAAATGATACCTCACTTGTGTGGGTAGGCCTAGCGCCCGCTACAGGAAACGCCCCAAAGCGCAACGTGGACACATCCAAATATTTGGAAGAAAACAGAGGTGTTTTTTGCGAAGTGCCTACCTGTAGATTTTGGCCTCTAACTCAGCCGCCACCAAGGGAAACCGACCGAACCTGTGCATTTCTGAAAACTAGAGACCTAGGGGAATCCAAGATGGGGTGACTTGCGGGGCTCGGACCAGGTTCTGTTACCCAGAATCCTTTGCAAACCTCAAAATTTGGCTAAAAAAACACATGTTCCTCACATTTCTGTGGCAGAAAGTTCTGGAATCTGAGAGGAGCCACAAATTTCCTTCCACCCAGCGTTCCCCCAAGTCTCCCGATAAAAATTATACCTCACTTGTGTGGGTAGGCCTAGCGCCCGCTACAGGAAAAGCGCAACGTGGACACATCCAAATATTTGGAAGAAAACAGAGGTGTTTTTTGCGAAGTGCCTACCTGTAGATTTTGGCCTCTAGCTCAGCCGGCACCTAGGGAAACCTACCAAACCTGTGCATTTCTGAAAACTAGAGACCTAGGGGAATCCAAGGAGGTGTGACTTGCGGGGCTCGGACCAGGTTCTGTTACCCAGAATCCTTTGCAAACCTCAAAATTTGGTTAAAAAAAAACATGTTCCTCACATTTCTGTGGCAGAAAAGTCTGGAATCTGAGAGGAGCCACAAATTTCCTTCCACCCAGCGTTCCCCCAAGTCTCCCGATAAAAATGATACCTCACTTGTGTGGGTAGGCCTAGCGCCCGCGACAGGAAACGCCCCAAAGCGCAACGTGGACACATCCAAATTTTGGAAGAAAACAGAGGTGTTTTTTGCGAAGTGCCTACCTGTAGATTTTGGCCTCTAACTCAGCCGGCACCAAGGGACCCTACCGAACCTGTGCATTTCTGAAAACTAGAGACCTAGGGGAATCCAAGATGGGGTGACTTGCGGGGCTCGGACCAGGTTCTGTTACCCAGAATCCTTTGCAAACCTCAAAATTTGGCTAAAAAAACACATGTTCCTCACATTTCTTTGGTAGAAAGTTCTGGAATCTGAGAGGAGCCACAAATTTCCTTCCACCCAGCGTTCCCCCAAGTCTCCCGATAATAATGATACCTCACTTGTGTGGGTAGGCCTAGCGCCCGCGACAGGAAACGCCCCAAAGCGCAACGTGGACACATCCACATTTTTGGAAGAAAACAGAGGTGTTTTTTGCGAAGTGCCTACCTGTAGATTTTGGCCTCTAACTCAGCCGGCACCAAGGGACCCTACCGAACCTGTGCATTTCTGAAAACTAGAGACCTAGGGGAATCCAAGATGGGGTGACTTGCGGGGCTCGGACCAGGTTCTGTTTCCCAGAATCCTTTGCAAACCTCAAAATTTGGCTAAAAAAACACATGTTCCTCACATTTCTTTGGTAGAAAGTTCTGGAATCTGAGAGGAGCCACAAATTTCCTTCCACCCAGCGTTCCCCCAAGTCTCCCGATAATAATGATACCTCACTTGTGTGGGTAGGCCTAGCGCCCGCGACAGGAAACGCCCCAAAGCGCAACGTGGACACATCCAAATTTTTGGAAGAAAACAGAGGTGTTTTTTGCGAAGTGCCTACCTGTAGATTTTGGCCTCTAGCTCAGCCGGCACCTAGGGAAACCTACAAAACCTGTGCATTTCTGAAAACTAGAGACCTAGGGGAATCCAAGATGGGGTGACTTGCGGGGCTCGGACCAGGTTCTGTTACCCAGAATCCTTTGCAAACCTCAAAATTTGGCTAAAAAAACACATGTACCTCACATTTCTGTGGCAGAAAGTTCTGGAATCTGAGAGGAGCCACAAATTTCCTTCCACCCAGCGTTCCCCCAAGTCTCCCGATAAAAATTATACCTCACTTGTGTGGGTAGGCCTAGCGCCCGCTACAGGAAAAGCGCAACGTGGACACATCCAAATATTTGGAAGAAAACAGAGGTGTTTTTTGCGAAGTGCCTACCTGTAGATTTTGGCCTCTAGCTCAGCCGGCACCTAGGGAAACCTACCAAACCTGTGCATTTCTGAAAACTAGAGACCTAGGGGAATCCAAGGAGGTGTGACTTGCGGGGCTCGGACCAGGTTCTGTTACCCAGAATCCTTTGCAAACCTCAAAATTTGGTTAAAAAAACACATGTTCCTCAGATTTCTGTGGCAGAAAGTTCTGGAATCTGAGAGGAGCCACAAATTTCCTTCCACCCAGCGTTCCCCCAAGTCTCCCGATAAAAATGATACCTCACTTGTGTGGGTAGGCCTAGCGCCCGCTACAGGAAACGCCCCAAAGCGCAACGTGGACACATCCAAATATTTGGAAGAAAACAGAGGTGTTTTTTGCGAACTACCTACCTGTAGATTTTGGCCTCTAGCTCAGCCGGCACCTATGGAAACCTACCAAACCTGTGCATTTCTGAAAACTAGAGACCTAGGGGAATCCAAGGAGGGGTGACTTGCGGAGCTCGGACCAGGTTCTGTTACCCAGAATCCTTTGCAAACCTCAAAATTTGGCTAAAAAAACACATGTTCCTCACATTTCTGTGGCAGAAAGTTCTGGAATCTGAGAGGAGCCACAAATTTCCTTCCACCCAGCGTTCCCCCAAGTCTAGCGATAAAAATGATACCTCACTTGTGTGGGTAGGCCTAGCGCCCGCGACAGGAAACGCCCCAAAGCGCAACGTGGACACATCCAAATTTTGGAAGAAAACAGAGGTGTTTTTTGCGAAGTGCCTACCTGTAGATCTTGGCCTCTAGCTCAGCCGGCACCTAGGGAAACCTACCAAACCTGTGCATTTCTGAAAACTAGAGACCTAGGGGATTCCAAGGAAGTGTGACTTGCGGGGCTCGGACCAGGTTCTGTTACCCAGAATCCTTTGCAAACCTCAAAATGTGGCTAAAAAAACACATGTTCCTCACATTTCTGTGGCAGAAAGTTCTGGAATCTGAGACGAGCCACAAATTTCCTTCCACCCAGCGTTCCCCCAAGTCTCCCGATAAAAATGATACCTCAATTGTGTGGGTAGGCCTAGCGCCCGCTACACGAAACGCCCCAAAGCGCAACGTGGACACATCCAAATATTTGGAAGAAAACAGAGGTGTTTTTTGCGAAGTGCCTACCTGTAGATTTTGTCCTCTAGCTCAGCCGGCACCTAGGGAAACCTACCAAACCTGTGCATTTCTGAAAACTAGAGACCTAGGGGAATCCAAGGAGGGGTGACTTGCGGGGCTCGGACCAGGTTCTGTTACCCAGAATCCTTTGCAAACCTCAAAATTTGGCTAAAAAAACACATGTTCCTCACATTTCTGTGGCAGAAAGTTCTGGAATCTGAGAGGAGCCACAAATTTCCTTCCACCCAGCGTTCCCCCAAGTCTCTCGATAAAAATGATACCTCACTTGTGTGGGTAGGCCTAGCACCCGCTACAGGAAACGCCCCAAAGCGCAACGTGGACACATCCAAATATTTGGAAGAAAACAGAGGTGTTTTTTGCGAAGTGCCTACCTGTAGATTTTGGCCTCTAACTCAGCCGCCACCAAGGGAAACCGACCGAACCTGTGCATTTCTGAAAACTAGAGACCTAGGGGAATCCAAGATGGGGTGACTTGCGGGGCTCGGACCAGGTTCTGTTACCCAGAATCCTTTGCAAACCTCAAAATTTGGCTAAAAAAACACATGTACCTCACATTTCTGTGGCAGAAAGTTCTGGAATCTGAGAGGAGCCACAAATTTCCTTCCACCCAGCGTTCCCCCAAGTCTCCCGATAAAAATTATACCTCACTTGTGTGGGTAGGCCTAGCGCCCGCTACAGGAAAAGCGCAACGTGGACACATCCAAATATTTGGAAGAAAACAGAGGTGTTTTTTGCGAAGTGCCTACCTGTAGATTTTGGCCTCTAGCTCAGCCGGCACCTAGGGAAACCTACCAAACCTGTGCATTTCTGAAAACTAGAGACCTAGGGGAATCCAAGGAGGTGTGACTTGCGGGGCTCGGACCAGGTTCTGTTACCCAGAATCCTTTGCAAACCTCAAAATTTGGTTAAAAAAACACATGTTCCTCAGATTTCTGTGGCAGAAAGTTCTGGAATCTGAGAGGAGCCACAAATTTCCTTCCACCCAGCGTTCCCCCAAGTCTCCCGATAAAAATGATACCTCACTTGTGTGGGTAGGCCTAGCGCCCGCTACAGGAAACGCCCCAAAGCGCAACGTGGACACATCCAAATATTTGGAAGAAAACAGAGGTGTTTTTTGCGAACTACCTACCTGTAGATTTTGGCCTCTAGCTCAGCCGGCACCTAGGGAAACCTACCAAACCTGTGCATTTCTGAAAACTAGAGACCTAGGGGAATCCAAGGAGGTGTGACTTGCGGGGCTCGGACCAGGTTCTGTTACCCAGAATCCTTTGCAAACCTCAAAATTTGGTTAAAAAAACACATGTTCCTCAGATTTCTGTGGCAGAAAGTTCTGGAATCTGAGAGGAGCCACAAATTTCCTTCCACCCAGCGTTCCCCCAAGTCTCCCGATAAAAATGATACCTCACTTGTGTGGGTAGGCCTAGCGCCCGCTACAGGAAACGCCCCAAAGCGCAACGTGGACACATCCAAATATTTGGAAGAAAACAGAGGTGTTTTTTGCGAACTACCTACCTGTAGATTTTGGCCTCTAGCTCAGCCGGCACCTATGGAAACCTACCAAACCTGTGCATTTCTGAAAACTAGAGACCTAGGGGAATCCAAGGAGGGGTGACTTGCGGAGCTCGGACCAGGTTCTGTTACCCAGAATCCTTTGCAAACCTCAAAATTTGGCTAAAAAAACACATGTTCCTCACATTTCTGTGGCAGAAAGTTCTGGAATCTGAGAGGAGCCACAAATTTCCTTCCACCCAGCGTTCCCCCAAGTCTAGCGATAAAAATGATACCTCACTTGTGTGGGTAGGCCTAGCGCCCGCGACAGGAAACGCCCCAAAGCGCAACGTGGACACATCCAAATTTTGGAAGAAAACAGAGGTGTTTTTTGCGAAGTGCCTACCTGTAGATCTTGGCCTCTAGCTCAGCCGGCACCTAGGGAAACCTACCAAACCTGTGCATTTCTGAAAACTAGAGACCTAGGGGATTCCAAGGAAGTGTGACTTGCGGGGCTCGGACCAGGTTCTGTTACCCAGAATCCTTTGCAAACCTCAAAATGTGGCTAAAAAAACACATGTTCCTCACATTTCTGTGGCAGAAAGTTCTGGAATCTGAGACGAGCCACAAATTTCCTTCCACCCAGCGTTCCCCCAAGTCTCCCGATAAAAATGATACCTCAATTGTGTGGGTAGGCCTAGCGCCCGCTACACGAAACGCCCCAAAGCGCAACGTGGACACATCCAAATATTTGGAAGAAAACAGAGGTGTTTTTTGCGAAGTGCCTACCTGTAGATTTTGTCCTCTAGCTCAGCCGGCACCTAGGGAAACCTACCAAACCTGTGCATTTCTGAAAACTAGAGACCTAGGGGAATCCAAGGAGGGGTGACTTGCGGGGCTCGGACCAGGTTCTGTTACCCAGAATCCTTTGCAAACCTCAAAATTTGGCTAAAAAAACACATGTTCCTCACATTTCTGTGGCAGAAAGTTCTGGAATCTGAGAGGAGCCACAAATTTCCTTCCACCCAGCGTTCCCCCAAGTCTCTCGATAAAAATGATACCTCACTTGTGTGGGTAGGCCTAGCACCCGCTACAGGAAACGCCCCAAAGCGCAACGTGGACACATCCAAATATTTGGAAGAAAACAGAGGTGTTTTTTGCGAAGTGCCTACCTGTAGATTTTGGCCTCTAACTCAGCCGCCACCAAGGGAAACCGACCGAACCTGTGCATTTCTGAAAACTAGAGACCTAGGGGAATCCAAGATGGGGTGACTTGCGGGGCTCGGACCAGGTTCTGTTACCCAGAATCCTTTGCAAACCTCAAAATTTGGCTAAAAAAACACATGTTCCTCACATTTCTGTGGCAGAAAGTTCTGGAATCTGAGAGGAGCCACAAATTTCCTTCCACCCAGCGTTCCCCCAAGTCTCCCGATAAAAATGATACCTCACTTGTGTGGGTAGGCCTAGCGCCCGCTACAGGAAAAGCGCAACGTGGACACATCCAAATATTTGGAAGAAAACAGAGGTGTTTTTTGCGAAGTGCCTACCTGTAGATTTTGGCCTCTAGCTCAGCCGGCACCTAGGGAAACCTACCAAACCTGTGCATTTCTGAAAACTAGAGACCTAGGGGAATCCAAGGAGGTGTGACTTGCGGGGCTCGGACCAGGTTCTGTTACCCAGAATCCTTTGCAAACCTCAAAATTTGGTTAAAAAAAAACATGTTCCTCACATTTCTGTGGCAGAAAAGTCTGGAATCTGAGAGGAGCCACAAATTTCCTTCCACCCAGCGTTCCCCCAAGTCTCCCGATAAAAATGATACCTCACTTGTGTGGGTAGGCCTAGCGCCCGCGACAGGAAACGCCCCAAAGCGCAACGTGGACACATCCAAATTTTGGAAGAAAACAGAGGTGTTTTTTGCGAAGTGCCTACCTGTAGATTTTGGCCTCTAACTCAGCCGGCACCAAGGGACCCTACCGAACCTGTGCATTTCTGAAAACTAGAGACCTAGGGGAATCCAAGATGGGGTGACTTGCGGGGCTCGGACCAGGTGCTGTTACCCAGAATCCTTTGCAAACCTCAAAATTTGGCTAAAAAAACACATGTTCCTCACATTTCTTTGGTAGAAAGTTCTGGAATCTGAGAGGAGCCACAAATTTCCTTCCACCCAGCGTTCCCCCAAGTCTCCCGATAATAATGATACCTCGCTTGTGTGGGTAGGCCTAGCGCCCGCGACAGGAAACGCCCCAAAGCGCAACGTGGACACATCCACATTTTTGGAAGAAAACAGAGGTGTTTTTTGCGAAGTGCCTACCTGTAGATTTTGGCCTCTAACTCAGCCGGCACCAAGGGACCCTACCGAACCTGTGCATTTCTGAAAACTAGAGACCTAGGGGAATCCAAGATGGGGTGACTTGCGGGGCTCGGACCAGGTTCTGTTACCCAGAATCCTTTGCAAACCTCAAAATTTGGCTAAAAAAACACATGTTCCTCACATTTCTTTGGTAGAAAGTTCTGGAATCTGAGAGGAGCCACAAATTTCCTTCCACCCAGCGTTCCCCCAAGTCTCCCGATAATAATGATACCTCACTTGTGTGGGTAGGCCTAGCGCCCGCGACAGGAAACGCCCCAAAGCGCAACGTGGACACATCCAAATTTTTGGAAGAAAACAGAGGTGTTTTTTGCGAAGTGCCTACCTGTAGATTTTGGCCTCTAGCTCAGCCGGCACCTAGGGAAACCTACAAAACCTGTGCATTTCTGAAAACTAGAGACCTAGGGGAATCCAAGATGGGGTGACTTGCGGGGCTCGGACCAGGTTCTGTTACCCAGAATCCTTTGCAAACCTCAAAATTTGGCTAAAAAAACACATGTACCTCACATTTCTGTGGCAGAAAGTTCTGGAATCTGAGAGGAGCCACAAATTTCCTTCCACCCAGCGTTCCCCCAAGTCTCCCGATAAAAATTATACCTCACTTGTGTGGGTAGGCCTAGCGCCCGCTACAGGAAAAGCGCAACGTGGACACATCCAAATATTTGGAAGAAAACAGAGGTGTTTTTTGCGAAGTGCCTACCTGTAGATTTTGGCCTCTAGCTCAGCCGGCACCTAGGGAAACCTACCAAACCTGTGCATTTCTGAAAACTAGAGACCTAGGGGAATCCAAGGAGGTGTGACTTGCGGGGCTCGGACCAGGTTCTGTTACCCAGAATCCTTTGCAAACCTCAAAATTTGGTTAAAAAAACACATGTTCCTCACATTTCTGTGGCAGAAAGTTCTGGAATCTGAGAGGAGCCACAAATTTCCTTCCACCCAGCGTTCCCCCAAGTCTCCCGATAAAAATGATACCTCACTTGTGTGGGTAGGCCTAGCGCCCGCTACAGGAAACGCCCCAAAGCGCAACGTGGACACATCCAAATATTTGGAAGAAAACAGAGGTGTTTTTTGCGAACTACCTACCTGTAGATTTTGGCCTCTAGCTCAGCCGGCACCTATGGAAACCTACCAAACCTGTGCATTTCTGAAAACTAGAGACCTAGGGGAATCCAAGGAGGGGTGACTTGCGGGGCTCGGACCAGGTTCTGTTACCCAGAATCCTTTGCAAACCTCAAACTTTGGCTAAAAAAACACATGTTCCTCACATTTCTGTGGCAGAAAGTTCTGGAATCTGAGAGGAGCCACAAATTTCCTTCCACCCAGCGTTCCCCCAAGTCTCCCGATAAAAATGATACCTCACTTGTGTGGGTAAGCCTAGCGCCCGTGACAGGAAACGCCCCAAAGCGCAACGTGAACACATCCCAATTTTTGGAAGAAAACAGAGGTGTTTTTTGCGAAGTGCTTCCCTGTAGATTTTGGCCTCTAGCTCAGCCGGCACCTTGGGAAACCTACCAAACCTGTGCATTTCTGAAAACTAGAGACCTAGGGGAATCCAAGTAGGGGTGACTTGCGGAGCTCGGACCAGGTTCTGTTACCCAGAATCCTTTGCAAACCTCAAAATTTGGCTAAAAAAACACATGTTCCTCACATTTCTGTGGCAGAAAGTTCTGGAATCTGAGAGGAGCCACAAATTTCCTTCCACCCAGCGTTCCCCCAAGTCTAGCGATAAAAATGATACCTCACTTGTGTGGGTAGGCCTAGCGCCCGCGACAGGAAACCCCCCAAAGCTCAACGTGGACACATCCAAATTTTTGGAAGAAAACAGAGGTGTTTTTTGCGAAGTGCCTACCTGTAGATTTTGGCCTCTAGCTCAGCCGGCACCTAGGGAAACCTACCGAACCTGTGCATTTCTGAAAACTAGAGACCTAGGGGAATCCAAGATGGGGTGACTTGCGGGGCTCGGACCAGGTTCTGTTACCCAGAATCCTTTGCAAACCTCAAAATTTGGCTAAAAAAACACATGTACCTCACATTTCTGTGGCAGAAAGTTCTGGAATCTGAGAGGAGCCACAAATTTCCTTCCACCCAGCGTTCCCCCAAGTCTCCCGATAAAAATTATACCTCACTTGTGTGGGTAGGCCTAGCGCCCGCTACAGAAAACGCCCCAAAGCGCAACGTGGACACATCCAAATATTTGGAAGAAAACAGAGGTGTTTTTTGCGAAGTGCCTACCTGTAGATTTTGGCCTCTAGCTCAGCCGGCACCTAGGGAAACCTACCAAACCTGTGCATTTCTGAAAACTAGAGACCTAGGGGAATCCAAGGAGGTGTGACTTGCGGGGCTCGGACCAGGTTCTGTTACCCAGAATCCTTTGCAAACCTCAAAATTTGGTTAAAAAAACACATGTTCCTCACATTTCTGTGGCAGAAAGTTCTGGAATCTGAGAGGAGCCACAAATTTCCTTCCACCCAGCGTTCCCCCAAGTCTCCCGATAAAAATGATACCTCACTTGTGTGGGTAGGCTTAGCGCCCGCTACAGGAAACGCCCCAAAGCGCAACGTGGACACATCCAAATATTTGGAAGAAAACAGAGGTGTTTTTTGCGAAGTGCCTACCTGTAGATTTTGGCCTCTAGCTCAGCCGGCACCTAGGGACTCTACCGAACCTGTGCATTTCTGAAAACTAGAAACCTAGGGGAATCCAAACAGGGGTGACTTGCGGGGCTCGGACCAGGTTCTGTTACCCAGAATCCTTTGCAAACCTCAAAATTTGGCTAAAAAAACACATGTTCCTCACATTTCTGTGGCAGAAAGTTCTGGAATCTGAGAGGAGCCACAAATTTCCTTCCACCCAGCGTTCCCCCAAGTCTCCCGATAAAAATGATACCTCACTTGTGTGGGTAGGCCTAGCGCCCGCTACAGGAAACGCCCCAAAGCGCAACGTGGACACATCCAAATTTTTGGAAGAAAACAGAGGTGTTTTTTGCTAAATGCCTACCTGTAGATTTTGGCCTCTAGCTCAGCCGGCACCTAGGGAAACCTACCAAACCTGTGCATTTCTGAAAACTAGAGACCTAGGGGAATCCAAGGAGGGGTGACTTGCGGGGCTCGGACCAGGTTCTGTTACCCAGAATCCTTTGCAAACGTCAAAATGTGGCTAAAAAAACACATGTTCCTCACATTTCTGTCGCAGAAAGTTCTGGAATCTGAGAGGAGCCACACATTTCCTTCCACCCAGCGTTCCCCCAAGTCTCCCGATAAAAATGATAGCTCACTTGTGTGGGTAGGCCTAGCGCCCGCTACAGGAAACGCCCCAAAGCGCAACGTGGACACATCCAAATATTTGGAAGAAAACAGAGGTGTTTTTTGCGAAGTGCCTACCTGTAGATTTTGGCATCTAACTCAGCCGGCACCAAGGGAAACCTACCGAACCTGTGCATTTCTGAAAACTAGAGACCTATGGGAATCCAAGATGGGGTGACTTGCGGGGCTCGGACCAGGTTCTGTTACCCAGAATCCTTTGCAAACCTCAAAATTTGGCTAAAACAACACATGTTCCTCACATTTCTGTGGCAGAAAGTTCTGGAATCTGAGAGGCGCCACAAATTTCCTTCCACCCAGCATTCCCCCAAGTCTCCCGATAAAAATGATACCTCACTTGTGTGGGTAGGCCTAGCGCCCGCTACAGGAAACGCCCCAAAGCGCAACTTGGACACATCCAAATATTTGGAAGAAAACAGAGGTGTTTTTTGCGAAGTGCCTACCTGTAGATCTTGGCCTCTAGCTCAGCCGGCACCTAGGGAAACCTACCAAACCTGTGCATTTCTGAAAACTAGAGACCTAGGGGAATCCAAGGAAGTGTGACTTGCGGGGCTCGGACCAGGTTCTGTTACCCAGAATCCTTTGCAAACCTCAAAATGTGGCTAAAAAAACACATGTTCCTCACATTTCTGTGGCAGAAAGTTCTGGAATCTGAGACGAGCCACAAATTTCCTTCCACCCAGCGTTCCCCCAAGTCTCCCGATAAAAATTATACCTCACTTGTGTGGGTAGGCTTAGCGCCCGCTACAGGAAACGCCCCAAAGCGCAACGTGGACACATCCAAATATTTGGAAGAAAACAGAGGTGTTTTTTGCGAAGTGCCTACCTGTAGATTTTGGCCTCTAGCTCAGCCGGCACCTAGGGACTCTACCGAACCTGTGCATTTCTGAAAACTAGAAACCTAGGGGAATCCAAACAGGGGTGACTTGCGGGGCTCGGACCAGGTTCTGTTACCCAGAATCCTTTGCAAACCTCAAAATTTGGCTAAAAAAACACATGTTCCTCACATTTCTGTGGCAGAAAGTTCTGGAATCTGAGAGGAGCCACAAATTTCCTTCCACCCAGCGTTCCCCCAAGTCTCCCGATAAAAATGATACCTCACTTGTGTGGGTAGGCCTAGCGCCCGCTACAGGAAACGCCCCAAAGCGCAACGTGGACACATCCAAATTTTTGGAAGAAAACAGAGGTGTTTTTTGCTAAATGCCTACCTGTAGATTTTGGCCTCTAGCTCAGCCGGCACCTAGGGAAACCTACCAAACCTGTGCATTTCTGAAAACTAGAGACCTAGGGGAATCCAAGGAGGGGTGACTTGCGGGGCTCGGACCAGGTTCTGTTACCCAGAATCCTTTGCAAACGTCAAAATGTGGCTAAAAAAACACATGTTCCTCACATTTCTTTGGCAGAAAGTTCTGGAATCTGAGAGGAGCCACAAATTTCCTTCCACCCAGCGTTCCCCCAAGTCTCCCGATAATAATGATACCTCACTTGTATGGGTAGGCCTAGCGCCCGCGACAGGAAACGCCCCAAAGCGCAACGTGGACATATCCAAATTTTTGGAAGAAAACAGAGGTGTTTTTTGCGAAGTGCTTCCCTGTAGATTTTGGCCTCTAGCTCAGCCGGCACCTAGGGAAACCTACCGAACCTGTGCATTTCTGAAAACTAGAGACCTAGGGGAATCCAAGGAGGGGTGACTTGCGGAGCTCGGACCAGGTTCTGTTACCCAGAATCCTTTGCAAACCTCAAAATTTGGCTAAAAAAACACATGTTCCTCACATTTCTGTGGCAGAAAGTTCTGGAATCTGAGAGGAGCCACAAATTTCCTCCCACCCAGCGTTCCCCCAAGTCTCCCGATAAAAATGATACCTCACTTGTGTGGGTAGGCCTAGCGCCCGCTACAGGAAACGCCCCAAAGCGCAACGTGGACACATCCAAATATTTGGAAGAAAACAGAGGTGTTTTTTGCGAAGTGCCTACCTGTAGATTTTGGCCTCTAGCTCAGCCGGCACCTAGGGAAACCTACCAAACCTGTGCATTTCTGAAAACTAGAGACCTAGGGGAATCCAAGGAAGTGTGACTTGCGGGGCTCGGACCAGGTTCTGTTACCCAGAATCCTTTGCAAACCTCAAAATGTGGCTAAAAAAACACATGTTCCTCACATTTCTGTGGCAGAAAGTTCTGGAATCTGAGAGGAGCCACAAATTTCCTTCCACCCAGCGTTCCCCCAAGTCTCCCGATAAAAATGATACCTCACTTGTGTGGGTAGGCCTAGCGCCCGCTACACGAAACGCCCCAAAGCGCAACGTGGACACATCCAAATATTTGGAAGAAAACAGAGGTGTTTTTTGCAAAGTGCCTACCTGTAGATTTTGGCCTCTAGCTCAGCCGGCACCTAGGGAAACCTACCAAACCTGTTCATTTCTGAAAACTAGAGACCTAGGGGAATCCAAGGAGGGGTGACTTGCGGGGCTCGGACCAGGTTCTGTTACCCAGAATCCTTTGCAAACCTCAAAATTTGGCTAAAAAAACACATGTTCCTCACATTTCTGTGGCAGAAAGTCCTGGAATCTGAGAGGAGCCACAAATTTCCTTCCACCCAGCGTTCCCCCAAGTCTCCCGATAAAAATGATACCTCACTTGTGTGGGTAGGCCTAGCGCCCGCTACAGGAAACGCCCCAAAGCGCAACGTGGACACATCCAAATATTTGGAAGAAAACAGAGGTGTTTTTTGCGAAGTGCCTACCTGTAGATTTTGGCCTCTAGCTCAGCCGGCACCTAGGGAAACCTACCAAACCTGTGCATTTCTGAAAACTAGAGACCTAGGGGAATCCAAGGAGGGGTGACTTGCGGGGCTCGGACCAGGTTCTGTTACCCAGAATCCTTTGCAAACCTCAAAATTTGGCTAAAAAAACACATGTTCCTCACATTTCTGTGGCAGAAAGTTCTGGAATCTGAGAGGAGCCACAAATTTCCTTCCACCCAGCGTTCCCCCAAGTCTCCCGATAAAAATGATACCTCACTTGTGTGGGTAGGCCTAGCGCCCGCTACAGGAAACGCCCCAAAGCGCAACGTGTACACATCCAAATATTTGGAAGAAAACAGAGGTGTTTTTTGCGAAGTGCCTACCTGTAGATTTTGGCCTCTAGCTCAGCCGGCACCTAGGGAAACCTGCCAAACCTGTGCATTTCTGAAAACTAGAGACCTAGGGGAATCCAAGGAAGTGTGACTTGCGGGGCTCGGACCAGGTTCTGTTACCCAGAATCCTTTGCAAACCTCAAAATGTGGCTAAAAAAACACATGTTCCTCACATTTCTGTGGCAGAAAGTTCTGGAATCTGAAACGAGCCACAAATTTCCTTCCACCCAGCGTTCCCCCAAGTCTCCCGATAAAAATGATACCTCACTTGTGTGGGTAGGCCTAGCGCCCGCTACACGAAACGCCCCAAAGCGCAACGTGGACACATCCAAATATTTGGAAGAAAACAGAGGTGTTTTTCGCAAAGTGCCTACCTGTAGATTTTGGCCTCTAGCTCAGCCGGCACCTAGGGAAACCTACCAAACCTTTGCATTTCTGAAAACTAGAGACCTAGGGGAATCCAAGGAGGGGTGACTTGCGGGGCTCGGACCAGGTTCTGTTACCCAGAATCCTTTGCAAACCTCAAAATTTGGCTAAAAAAACACATGTTCCTCACATTTCTGTGGCAGAAAGTTCTGGAATCTGAGAGGAGCCACAAATTTCCTTCCACCCAGCGTTCCCCCAAGTCTCCCGATAAAAATGATACCTCACTTGTGTGGGTAGGCCTAGCGCCCGCTACAGAAAACGCCCCAAAGCGCAACGTGGACACATCCAAATATTTGGAAGAAAACAGAGGTGTTTTTTGCGAAGTGCCTACCTGTAGATTTTGGCCTCTAGCTCAGCCGGCACCTAGGGAAACCTACCAAACCTGTGCATTTCTGAAAACTAGAGACCTAGGGGAATCCAAGGAGGGGTGACTTGCAGGCTCGGACCAGGTTCTGTTACCCAGAATCCTTTGCAAACCTCAAAATTTGGCTAAAAAAACACATGTTCCTCACATTTCTGTGGCAGAAAGTTCTGGAATCTGAGAGGAGCCACAAATTTCCTTCCACCCAGCGTTCCCCCAAGTCTCCCGATAAAAATGATACCTCACTTGTGTGGGTAGGCCTAGCGCCCGCTACAGGAAACGCCCCAAAGCGCAACGTGTACACATCCAAATATTTGGAAGAAAACAGAGGTGTTTTTTGCGAAGTGCCTACCTGTAGATTTTGGCCTCTAGCTCAGCCGGCACCTAGGGAAACCTACCAAACCTGTGCATTTCTGAAAACTAGAGACCTAGGGGAATCCAAGGAAGTGTGACTTGCGGGGCTCGGACCAGGTTCTGTTACCCAGAATCCTTTGCAAACCTCAAAATGTGGCTAAAAAAACACATGTTCCTCACATTTCTGTGGCAGAAAGTTCTGGAATCTGAGACGAGCCACAAATTTCCTTCCACCCAGCGTTCCCCCAAGTCTCCCGATAAAAATGATACCTCACTTGTGTGGGTAGGCCTAGCGCCCGCTACAGGAAACGCCCCAAAGCGCAACGTGTACACATCCAAATATTTGGAAGAAAACAGAGGTGTTTTTTGCGAAGTGCCTACCTGTAGATTTTGGCCTCTAGCTCAGCCGGCACCTAGGGACTCTACCGAACCTGTGCATTTCTGAAAACTAGAAACCTAGGGGAATCCAAACAGGGGTGACTTGCGGGGCTCGGACCAGGTTCTGTTACCCAGAATCCTTTGCAAACCTCAAAATTTGGCTAAAAAAACACATGTTCCTCACATTTCTGTGGCAGAAAGTTCTGGAATCTGAGAGGAGCCACAAATTTCCTTCCACCCAGCGTTCCCCCAAGTCTCCCGATAAAAATGATACCTCACTTGTGTGGGTAGGCCTAGCGCCCGCTACAGAAAACGCCCCAAAGCGCAACGTGGACACATCCAAATATTTGGAAGAAAACAGAGGTGTTTTTTGCGAAGTGCCTACCTGTAGATTTTGGCCTCTAGCTCAGCCGGCACCTAGGGAAACCTACCAAACCTGTGCATTTCTGAAAACTAGAGACCTAGGGGAATCCAAGGAGGGGTGACTTGCGGGGCTCGGACCAGGTTCTGTTACCCAGAATCCTTTGCAAACCTCAAAATTTGGCTAAAAAAACACATGTTCCTCACATTTCTGTGGCAGAATGTTCTGGAATCTGAGAGGAGCCACAAATTTCCTTCCACCCAGCGTTCCCCCAAGTCTCCCGATAAAAATGATACCTCACTTGTGTGGGTAGGCCTAGCGCCCGCTACAGGAAACGCCCCAAAGCGCAACGTGTACACATCCAAATATTTGGAAGAAAACAGAGGTGTTTTTTGCGAAGTGCCTACCTGTAGATTTTGGCCTCTAGCTCAGCCGGCACCTAGGGACTCTACCGAACCTGTGCATTTCTGAAAACTAGAAACCTAGGGGAATCCAAACAGGGGTGACTTGCGGGGCTCGGACCAGGTTCTGTTACCCAGAATCCTTTGCAAACCTCAAAATTTGGCTAAAAAAACAAATGTACCTCACATTTCTGTGGCAGAAAGTTCTGGAATCTGAGAGGAGCCACAAATTTCCTTCCACCCAGCGTTCCCCCAAGTCTCCCGATAAAAATTATACCTCACTTGTGTGGGTAGGCCTAGCGCCCGCTACAGGAAACGCCCCAAAGCGCAACGTGGACACATCCAAATATTTGGAAGAAAACAGAGGTGTTTTTTGTGAAGTGCCTACCTGTAGATTTTGGCCTCTAGCTCAGCCGGCACCTAGGGAAACCTACCAAACCTGTGCATTTCAGAAAACTAGAGACCTAGGGGAATCCAAGGAGGGGTGACTTGCGGGGCTCGGACCAGGTTCTGTTACCCAGAATCCTTTGCAAACCTCAAAATTTGGCTATAAAAACACATGTTCCTCACATTTCTGTCGCAGAAAGTTCTGGAATCTGAGAGGAGCCACAAATTTCCTTCCACCCAGCGTTCCCCCAAGTCTCCCGATAAAAATTATACCTCACTTGTGTGGGTAGGCCTAGCGCCCGCTACAGAAAACGCCCCAAAGCGCAACGTGGACACATCCAAATATTTGGAAGAAAACAGAGGTGTTTTTTGCGAAGTGCCTACCTGTAGATTTTGGCCTCTAGCTCAGCCGGCACCTAGGGAAACCTACCAAACCTGTGCATTTCTGAAAACTAGAGACCTAGGGGAATCCAAGGAAGTGTGACTTGCGGGGCTCGGACCAGGTTCTGTTACCCAGAATCCTTTGCAAACCTCAAAATGTGGCTAAAAAAACACATGTTCCTCACATTTCTGTGGCAGAAAGTTCTGGAATCTGAGAGGAGCCACAAATTTCCTTCCACCCAGCGTTCCCCCAAGTCTCCCAATAAAAATGATACCTCACTTGTGTGGGTAGGCCTAGCGCCCGCTACAGGAAACGCCCCAAAGCGCAACGTGGACACATCCAAATATTTGGAAGAAAACAGAGGTGTTTTTTGCGAAGTGCCTACCTGTAGATTTTGGCCTCTAGCTCAGCCGGCACCTAGGGAAACCTACCAAACCTGTGCATTTCTGAAAACTAGAGACCTAGGGGAATCCAAGGAGGTTTGACTTGCGGGGCTCGGACCAGGTTCTGTTACCCAGAATCCTTTGCAAACCTCAAAATTTGGTTAAAAAAACACATGTTCCTCACATTTCTGTCGCAGAAAGTTCTGGAATCTGAGAGGAGCCACAAATATCCTTCCACCCAGCGTTCCCCCAAGTCTCCCGATAAAAATGATACCTCACTTGTGTGGGTAGGCCTAGCGGCCGCTACACGAAACACCCCAAAGCGCAACGTGGACACATCCAAATATTTGGAAGAAAACAGAGGTGTTTTTTGCAAAGTGCCTACCTGTAGATTTTGGCCTCTAGCTCAGCCGGCACCTAGGGAAACCTACCAAACCTGTGCATTTCTGAAAACTAGAGACCTAGGGGAATCCAAGGAAGTGTGACTTGCGGGGCTCGGACCAGGTTCTGTTACCCAGAATCCTTTGCAAACCTCAAAATGTGGCTAAAAAAACACATGTTCCTCACATTTCTGTGGCAGAAAGTTCTGGAATCTGAGACGAGCCACAAATTTCCTTCCACCCAGCGTTCCCCCAAGTCTCCCGATAAAAATGATACCTCACTTGTGTGGGTAGGCCTAGCGCCCGCTACACGAAACGCCCCAAAGCGCAACGTGGACACATCCAAATATTTGGAAGAAAACAGAGGTGTTTTTTGCAAAGTGCCTACCTGTAGATTTTGGCCTCTAGCTCAGCTGGCACCTAGGGAAACCTACCAAACCTGTGCATTTCTGAAAACTAGAGACCTAGGGGAATCCAAGGAGGGGTGACTTGCGGGGCTCGGACCAGGTTCTGTTACCCAGAATCCTTTGCAAACCTCAAAATTTGGCTAAAAAAACACATGTTCCTCACATTTCTGTGGCAGAAAGTTCTGGAATCTGACAGGAGCCACAAATTTCCTTCCACCCAGCGTTCCCCCAAGTCTCCCGATAAAAATGATACCTCACTTGTGTGGGTAGGCCTAGCGCCCGCTACAGAAAACGCCCCAAAGCGCAACGTGGACACATCCAAATATTTGGAAGAAAACAGAGGTGTTTTTTGCGAAGTGCCTACCTGTAGATTTTGGCCTCTAGCTCAGCCGGCACCTAGGGAAACCTACCAAACCTGTGCATTTCTGAAAACTAGAGACCTAGGGGAATCCAAGGAGGGGTGACTTGCGGGGCTCGGACCAGGTTCTGTTACCCAGAATCCTTTGCAAACCTCAAAATTTGGCTAAAAAAACACATGTTCCTCACATTTCTGTGGCAGAAAGTTCTGGAATCTGAGAGGAGCCACAAATTTCCTTCCACCCAGCGTTCCCCCAAGTCTCCCGATAAAAATGATACCTCACTTGTGTGGGTAGGCCTAGCGCCCGCTACAGGAAACGCCCCAAAGCGCAACGTGGACACATCCAAATATTTGGAAGAAAACAGAGGTGTTTTTTGCGAAGTGCCTACCTGTAGATTTTGGCCTCTAGCTCAGCCGGCACCTAGGGACTCTACCGAACCTGTGCATTTCTGAAAACTAGAAACCTAGGGGAATCCAAACAGGGGTGACTTGCGGGGCTCGGACCAGGTTCTGTTACCCAGAATCCTTTGCAAACCTCAAAATTTGGCTAAAAAAACAAATGTACCTCACATTTCTGTGGCAGAAAGTTCTGGAATCTGAGAGGAGCCACAAATTTCCTTCCACCCAGCGTTCCCCCAAGTCTCCCGATAAAAATTATACCTCACTTGTGTGGGTAGGCCTAGCGCCCGCTACAGGAAACGCCCCAAAGCGCAACGTGGACACATCCAAATATTTGGAAGAAAACAGAGGTGTTTTTTGCGAAGTGCCTACCTGTAGATTTTGGCATCTAACTCAGCCGGCACCAAGGGAAACCTACCGAACCTGTGCATTTCTGAAAACTAGAGACCTAGGGGAATCCAAGATGGGGTGACTTGCGGGGCTCGGACCAGGTTCTGTTACCCAGAATCCTTTGCAAACCTCAAAATTTGGCTAAAACAACACATGTTCCTCACATTTCTGTGGCAGAAAGTTCTGGAATCTGAGAGGCGCCACAAATTTCCTTCCACCCAGCATTCCCCCAAGTCTCCCGATAAAAATGATACCTCACTTGTGTGGGTAGGCCTAGCGCCCGCGAGAGGAAACGCTCCAAAGCGCAACGTGGACACATCCACATTTTTGGAAGAAAACAGAGGTGTTTTTTGCGAAGTGCTTCCCTGTAGATTTTGGCCTCTAGCTCAGCCGGCACCTTTGGAAACCTACCAAACCTGTGCATTTCTGAAAACTAGAGACCTAGGGGAATCCAAGGAGGGGTGACTTGCGGAGCTCGGACCAGGTTCTGTTACCCAGAATCCTTTGCAAACCTCAAAATTTAGCTAAAAAAACACATGTTCCTCATTTCTGTGGCAGAAAGTTCTGGAATCTGAGAGGAGCCACAAATTTCCTTCCACCCAGCGTTCCCCCAAGTCTAGCGATAAAAATGATACCTCACTTGTGTGGGTAGGCCTAGCGCCCGCGACAGGAAACGCCCCAAAGCGCAACGTGGACACATCCAAATTTTGGAAGAAAACAGAGGTGTTTTTTGCGAAGTGCCTACCTGTAGATTTTGGCCTCTAACTCAGCCGGCACCAAGGGACCCTACCGAACACCTGTGCATTTCTGAAAACTAGAGACCTAGGGTAATCCAAGATGGGGTGACTTGCGGGGCTCGGACCAGGTTCTGTTACCCAGAATCCTTTGCAAACCTCAAAATTTGGCTAAAAAAACACATGTTCCTCACATTTCTTTGGCAGAAAGTTCTGGAATCTGAGAGGAGCCACAAATTTCCTTCCACCCAGCATTCCCCCAAGTCTCCCGATAATAATGATACCTCACTTGTGTGGGTAGGCCTAGCGCCCGCTACAGGAAATGCCCCAAAGCGCAACGTGGACACATCCAAATTTTTGGAAGAAAACAGAGGTCTTTTTGCGAAGTGCCTACCTGTAGATTTTGGCCTCTAGCTCAGCCGGCACCTAGGGAAACCTACCAAACCTGTGCATTTCTGAAAACTAGAGACCTAGGGGAATCCAAGGAGGGGTGACTTGCGGGGCTCGGACCAGGTTCTGTTACCCAGAATCCTTTGCAAACGTCAAAATGTGGTTAAAAAAACACATGTTCCTCACATTTCTGTCGCAGAAAGTTCTGGAATCTGAGAGGAGCCACAAATTTCCTTCCACCCAGCGTTTCCCCAAGTCTCCCGATAAAAATGACACCTCACTTGTGTGGGTAGGCCTAGCGCCCGCTACAGGAAACGCCCCAAACCGCAACGTGTACACATCCAAATATTTGGAAGAAAACAGAGGTGTTTTTTACGAAGTGCCTACCTGTAGATTTTGGCCTCTAGCTCAGCCGGCACCTAGGGAAACCTACCAAACCTGTGCATTTCTGAAAACTAGAGACCTAGGGGAATCCAAAAAGGGGTGACTTGCGGGGCTCGGACCAGGTTCTGTTACCCAGAATCCTTTGCAAACCTCAAAATTTGGCTAAAAAAACACATGTTCCTTACATTTCTGTGGCAGAAAGTTCTGGAATCTGAGAGGAGCCACAAATTTCCTTCCACCCAGCGTTCCCCCAAGTCTCCCGATAAAAATGATACCTCACTTGTGTGGGTAGGCCTAGCGCCCGCTACAGGAAACGCCCCAAAGCGCAACGTGGACACATCCAAATATTTGGAAGAAAACAGAGGTGTTTTTTGCGAAGTGCCTACCTGTAGATTTTGGCCTCTAGCTCAGCCGGCACCTAGGGAAACCTACCAAACCTGTGCATTTCTGAAAACTAGAGACCTAGGGGAATCCAAGGAGGGGTGACTTGCGGGGCTCGGACCAGGTTCTGTTACCCAGAATCCTTTGCAAACCTCAAAATTTGGCTATAAAAACACATGTTCCTCACATTTCTGTGGCAGAAAGTTCTGGAATCTGAGAGGAGCCACAAATTTCCTTCCACCCAGCGTTCCCCCAAGTCTTCCGATAAAAATTATACCTCACTTGTGTGGGTAGGCCTAGCGCCCGCTACAGAAAACGCCCCAAAGCGCAACGTGGACACATCCAAATATTTGGAAGAAAACAGAGGTGTTTTTTGCGAAGTGCCTACCTGTAGATTTTGGCCTCTAGCTCAGCCGGAACCTAGGGAAACCTACCAAACCTGTGCATTTCTGAAAACTAGAGACCTAGGGGAATCCAAGGAAGTGTGACTTGCGGGGCTCGGACCAGGATCTGTTACCCAGAATCCTTTGCAAACCTCAAAATGTGGCTAAAAAAACACATGTTCCTCACATTTCTGTGGCAGAAAGTTCTGGAATCTGAGAGGAGCCACAAATTTCCTTCCACCCAGCGTTCCCCCAAGTCTCCCAATAAAAATGATACCTCACTTGTGTGGGTAGGCCTAGCGCCCGCTACAGGAAACGCCCCAAAGCGCAACGTGGACACATCCAAATATTTGGAAGAAAACAGAGGTGTTTTTTGCGAAGTGCCTACCTGTAGATTTTGGCCTCTAGCTCAGCCGGCACCTAGGGAAACCTACCAAACCTGTGCATTTCTGAAAACTAGAGACCTAGGGGAATCCAAGGAGGTTTGACTTGCGGGGCTCGGACCAGGTTCTGTTACCCAGAATCCTTTGCAAACCTCAAAATTTGGTTAAAAAAACACATGTTCCTCACATTTCTGTCGCAGAAAGTTCTGGAATCTGAGAGGAGCCACAAATTTCCTTCCACCCAGCGTTCCCCCAAGTCTCCCGATAAAAATGATACCTCACTTGTGTGGGTAGGCCTAGCGCCCGCTACACGAAACGCCCCAAAGCGCAACGTGGACACATCCAAATATTTGGAAGAAAACAGAGGTGTTTTTTGCAAAGTGCCTACCTGTAGATTTTGGCCTCTAGCTCAGCCGGCACCTAGGGAAACCCACCAAACCTGTGCATTTCTGAAAACTAGAGACCTAGGGGAATCCAAGGAAGTGTGACTTGCGGGGCTCGGACCAGGTTCTGTTACCCAGAATCCTTTGCAAACCTCAAAATTTGGCTAAAAAAACACATGTTCCTCACATTTCTGTGGCAGAAAGTTCTGGAATCTGAGACGAGCCACAAATTTCCTTCCACCCAGCGTTCCCCCAAGTCTCCCGATAAAAATGATACCTCACTTGTGTGGGTAGGCCTAGCGCCCGCTACACGAAACGCCCCAAAGCGCAACGTGGACACATCCAAATATTTGGAAGAAAACAGAGGTGTTTTTTGCAAAGTGCCTACCTGTAGATTTTGGCCTCTAGCTCAGCCGGCACCTAGGGAAACCTACCAAACCTGTGCATTTCTGAAAACTAGAGACCTAGGGGAATCCAAGGAGGGGTGACTTGCGGGGCTCGGACCAGGTTCTGTTACCCAGAATCCTTTGCAAACCTCAAAAATTGGCTTAAAAAACACATGTTCCTCACATTTCTGTGGCAGAAAGTTCTGGAATCTGAGAGGAGCCACAAATTTCCTTCCACCCAGCGTTCCCCCAAGTCTCCCGATAAAAATGATACCTCACTTGTGTGGGTAGGCCTAGCGCCCGCTACAGAAAACGCCCCAAAGCGCAACGTGGACACATCCAAATATTTGGAAGAAAACAGAGGTGTTTTTTGCGAAGTGCCTACCTGTAGATTTTGGCCTCTAGCTCAGCCGGCACCTAGGGAAACCTACCAAACCTGTGCATTTCTGAAAACTAGAGACCTAGGGGAATCCAAGGAGGGGCGACTTGCGGGGCTCGGACCAGGTTCTGTTACCCAGAATCCTTTGCAAACCTCAAAATTTGGCTAAAAAAACACATGTTCCTCACATTTCTGTGGCAGAAAGTTCTGGAATCTGAGAGGAGCCACAAATTTCCTTCCACCCAGCGTTCCCCCAAGTCTCCCGATAAAAATGATACCTCACTTGTGTGGGTAGGCCTAGCGCCCGCTACAGGAAACGCCCCAAAGCGCAACGTGGACACATCCAAATATTTGGAAGAAAACAGAGGTGTTTTTTGCGAAGTGCCTACCTGTAGATTTTGGCCTCTAGCTCAGCCGGCACCTAGGGACTCTACCGAACCTGTGCATTTCTGAAAACTAGAAACCTAGGGGAATCCAAACAGGGGTGACTTGCGGGGCTCGGACCAGGTTCTGTTACCCAGAATCCTTTGCAAACCTCAAAATTTGGCTAAAAAAACAAATGTACCTCACATTTCTGTGGCAGAAAGTTCTGGAATCTGAGAGGAGCCACAAATTTCCTTCCACCCAGCGTTCCCCCAAGTCTCCCGATAAAAATTATACCTCACTTGTGTGGGTAGGCCTAGCGCCCGCTACAGGAAACGCCCCAAAGCGCAACGTGGACACATCCAAATATTTGGAAGAAAACAGAGGTGTTTTTTGCGAAGTGCCTACCTGTAGATTTTGGCAACTAACTCAGCCGGCACCAAGGGAAACCTACCGAACCTGTGCATTTCTGAAAACTAGAGACCTAGGGGAATCCAAGATGGGGTGACTTGCGGGGCTCGGACCAGGTTCTGTTACCCAGAATCCTTTGCAAACCTCAAAATTTGGCTAAAACAACACATGTTCCTCACATTTCTGTGGCAGAAAGTTCTGGAATCTGAGAGGCGCCACAAATTTCCTTCCACCCAGCATTCCCCCAAGTCTCCCGATAAAAATGATACCTCACTTGTGTGGGTAGGCCTAGCGCCCGCGAGAGGAAACGCTCCAAAGCGCAACGTGGACACATCCACATTTTTGGAAGAAAACAGAGGTGTTTTTTGCGAAGTGCTTCCCTGTAGATTTTGGCCTCTAGCTCAGCCGGCACCTTTGGAAACCTACCAAACCTGTGCATTTCTGAAAACTAGAGACCTAGGGGAATCCAAGGAGGGGTGACTTGCGGAGCTCGGACCAGGTTCTGTTACCCAGAATCCTTTGCAAACCTCAAAATTTAGCTAAAAAAACACATGTTCCTCATTTCTGTGGCAGAAAGTTCTGGAATCTGAGAGGAGCCACAAATTTCCTTCCACCCAGCGTTCCCCCAAGTCTAGCGATAAAAATGATACCTCACTTGTGTGGGTAGGCCTAGCGCCCGCGACAGGAAACGCCCCAAAGCGCAACGTGGACACATCCAAATTTTGGAAGAAAACAGAGGTGTTTTTTGCGAAGTGCCTACCTGTAGATTTTGGCCTCTAACTCAGCCGGCACCAAGGGACCCTACCGAACCTGTGCATTTCTGAAAACTAGAGACCTAGGGGAATCCAAGATGGGGTGACTTGCGGGGCTCGGACCAGGTTCTGTTACCCAGAATCCTTTGCAAACCTCAAAATTTGGCTAAAAAAACACATGTTCCTCACATTTCTTTGGCAGAAAGTTCTGGAATCTGAGAGGAGCCACAAATTTCCTTCCACCCAGCATTCCCCCAAGTCTCCCGATAATAATGATACCTCACTTGTGTGGATAGGCCTAGCGCCCGCTACAGGAAACGCCCCAAAGCGCAACGTGGACACATCCAAATTTTTGGAAGAAAACAGAGGTCTTTTTGCGAAGTGCCTACCTGTAGATTTTGGCCTCTAGCTCAGCCGGCACCTAGGGAAACCTACCAAACCTGTGCATTTCTGAAAACTAGAGACCTAGGGGAATCCAAGGAGGGGTGACTTGCGGGGCTCGGACCAGGTTCTGTTACCCAGAATCCTTTGCAAACGTCAAAATGTGGCTAAAAAAACACATGTTCCTCATATTTCTGTCGCAGAAAGTTCTGGAATCTGAGAGGAGCCACAAATTTCCTTCCACCCAGCGTTTCCCCAAGTCTCCCGATAAAAATGACACCTCACTTGTGTGGGTAGGCCTAGCGCCCGCTACAGGAAACGCCCCAAACCGCAACGTGTACACATCCAAATATTTGGAAGAAAACAGAGGTGTTTTTTGCGAAGTGCCTACCTGTAGATTTTGGCCTCTAGCTCAGCCGGCACCTAGGGAAACCTACCAAACCTGTGCATTTCTGAAAACTAGAGACCTAGGGGAATCCAAAAAGGGGTGACTTGCGGGGCTCGGACCAGGTTCTGTTACCCAGAATCCTTTGCAAACCTCAAAATTTGGCTAAAAAAACACATGTTCCTCACATTTCTGTGGCAGAAAGTTCTGGAATCTGAGAGGAGCCACAAATTTCCTTCCACCCAGCGTTCCCCCAAGTCTCCCGATAAAAATGATACCTCACTTGTGTGGGTAGGCCTAGCGCCCGCTACAGGAAACGCCCCAAAGCGCAACGTGGACACATCCAAATATTTGGAAGAAAACAGAGGTGTTTTTTGCGAAGTGCCTACCTGTAGATTTTGGCCTCTAGCTCAGCCGGCACCTAGGGAAACCTACCAAACCTGTGCATTTCTGAAAACTAGAGACCTAGGGGAATCCAAGGAGGGGTGACTTGCGGGGCTCGGACCAGGTTCTGTTACCCAGAATCCTTTGCAAACCTCAAAATTTGGCTATAAAAACACATGTTCCTCACATTTCTGTGGCAGAAAGTTCTGGAATCTGAGAGGAGCCACAAATTTCCTTCCACCCAGCGTTCCCCCAAGTCTCCCGATAAAAATTATACCTCACTTGTGTGGGTAGGCCTAGCGCCCGCTACAGAAAACGCCCCAAAGCGCAACGTGGACACATCCAAATATTTGGAAGAAAACAGAGGTGTTTTTTGCGAAGTGCCTACCTGTAGATTTTGGCCTCTAGCTCAGCCGGCACCTAGGGAAACCTACCAAACATGTGCATTTCTGAAAACTAGAGACCTAGGGGAATCCAAGGAAGTGTGACTTGCGGGGCTCGGACCAGGTTCTGTTACCCAGAATCCTTTGCAAACCTCAAAATGTGGCTAAAAAAACACATGTTCCTCACATTTCTGTGGCAGAAAGTTCTGGAATCTGAGAGGAGCCACAAATTTCCTTCCACCCAGCGTTCCCCCAAGTCTCCCAATAAAAATGATACCTCACTTGTGTGGGTAGGCCTAGCGCCCGTGACAGGAAACGCCCCAAAGCGCAACGTGGACACATCCCAATTTTTTGAAGAAAACAGAGGTGTTTTTTGCGAAGTGCTTCCCTGTAGATTTTGGCCTCTAGCTCAGCCGGCACCTAGGGAAACCTACCGAACCTGTGCATTTCTGAAAACTAGAGACCTAGGGGAATCCAAGGAGGGGTGACTTGCGGAGCTCGGACCAGGTTCTGTTACCCAGAATCCTTTGCAAACCTCAAAATTTGGCTAAAAAAACACATGTTCCTCACATTTCTGTGGCAGAAAGTTCTGGAATCTGAGAGGAGCCACAAATTTCCTTCCACCCAGCGTTCCCCCAAGTCTCCCGATAAAAATGATACCTCACTTGTGTGGGTAGGCCTAGCGCCCGCGACAGGAAACGCCCCAAAGCGCAACGTGGACACATCCAAATTTTGGTAGAAAACAGAGGTGTTTTTTGCGAAGTGCCTACCTGTAGATTTTGGCCTCTAACTCAGCCGGCACCAAGGGAAACCTACCGAACCTGTGCATTTCTGAAAACTAGAGACCTAGGGGAATCCAAGATGGGGTGACTTGCGGGGCTCGGACCAGGTTCTGTTACCCAGAATCCTTTGCAAACCTCAAAATTTGGCTAAAAAAACACATGTTCCTCACATTTCTTTGGCAGAAAGTTCTGGAATCTGAGAGGAGCCACAAATTTCCTTCCACCCAGCGTTCCCCCAAGTCTCCCGATAATAATGATACCTCACTTGTATGGGTAGGCCTAGCGCCCGCGACAGGAAACGCCCCAAAGCGCAACGTGGACATATCCAAATTTTTGGAAGAAAACAGAGGTGTTTTTTGCAAAGTGCTTCCCTGTAGATTTTGGCCTCTAGCTCAGCCGGCACCTAGGGAAACCTAACGAACCTGTGCATTTCTGAAAACTAGAGACCTAGGGGAATCCAAGGAGGGGTGACTTGCGGAGCTCGGACCAGGTTCTGTTACCCAGAATCCTTTGCAAACCTCAAAATTTGGCTAAAAAAACACATGTTCCTCACATTTCTGTGGCAGAAAGTTCTGGAATCTGAGAGGAGCCACAAATTTCCTCCCACCCAGCGTTCCCCCAAGTCTCCCGATAAAAATGATACCTCACTTGTGTGGGTAGGCCTAGCGACCGCTACAGGAAACGCCCCAAAGCGCAACGTGTACACATCCAAATATTTGGAAGAAAACAGAGGTGTTTTTTGCGAAGTGCCTACCTGTAGATTTTGGCCTCTAGCTCAGCCGGCACCTAGGGAAACCTACCAAACCTGTGCATTTCTGAAAACTAGAGACCTAGGGGAATCCAAGGAAGTGTGACTTGCGGGGCTCGGACCAGGTTCTGTTACCCAGAATCCTTTGCAAACCTCAAAATGTGGCTAAAAAAACACATGTTCCTCACATTTCTGTGGCAGAAAGTTCTGGAATCTGAGACGAGCCACAAATTTCCTTCCACCCAGCGTTCCCCCAAGTCTCCCGATAAAAATGATACCTCACTTGTGTGGGTAGGCCTAGCGCCCGCTACACGAAACGCCCCAAAGCGCAACGTGGACACATCCAAATATTTGGAAGAAAACAGAGGTGTTTTTTGCAAAGTGCCTACCTGTAGATTTTGGCCTCTAGCTCAGCCGGCACCTAGGGAAACCTACCAAACCTTTGCATTTCTGAAAACTAGAGACCTAGGGGAATCCAAGGAGGGGTGACTTGCGGGGCTCGGACCAGGTTCTGTTACCCAGAATCCTTTGCAAACCTCAAAATTTGGCTAAAAAAACACATGTTCCTCACATTTCTGTGGCAGAAAGTTCTGGAATCTGAGAGGAGCCACAAATTTCCTTCCACCCAGCGTTCCCCCAAGTCTCCCGATAAAAATGATACCTCACTTGTGTGGGTAGGCCTAGCGCCCGCTACAGAAAACGCCCCAAAGCGCAACGTGGACACATCCAAATATTTGGAAGAAAACAGAGGTGTTTTTTGCGAAGTGTCTACCTGTAGATTTTGGCCTCTAGCTCAGCCGGCACCTAGGGAAACCTACCAAACCTGTGCATTTCTGAAAACTAGAGACCTAGGGGAATCCAAGGAGGGGTGACTTGCGGGGCTCGGACCAGGTTCTGTTACCCAGAATCCTTTGCAAACCTCAAAATTTGGCTAAAAAAACACATGTTCCTCACATTTCTGTGGCAGAAAGTTCTGGAATCTGAGAGGAGCCACAAATTTCCTTCCACCCAGCGTTCCCCCAAGTCTCCCGATAAAAATGATACCTCACTTGTGTGGGTAGGCCTAGCGCCCGCTACAGGAAACGCCCCAAAGCGCAACGTGTACACATCCAAATATTTGGAAGAAAACAGAGGTGTTTTTTGCGAAGTGCCTACCTGTAGATTTTGGCCTCTAGCTCAGCCGGCACCTAGGGAAACCTACCAAACCTGTGCATTTCTGAAAACTAGAGACCTAGGGGAATCCAAGGAAGTGTGACTTGCGGGGCTCGGACCAGGTTCTGTTACCCAGAATCCTTTGCAAACCTCAAAATGTGGCTAAAAAAACACATGTTCCTCACATTTCTGTGGCAGAAAGTTCTGGAATCTGAGACGAGCCACAAATTTCCTTCCACCCAGCGTTCCCCCAAGTCTCCCGATAAAAATGATACCTCACTTGTGTGGGTAGGCCTAGCGCCCGCTACACGAAACGCCCCAAAGCGCAACGTGGACACATCCAAATATTTGGAAGAAAACAGAGGTGTTTTTTGCGAAGTGTCTACCTGTAGATTTTGGCCTCTAGCTCAGCCGGCACCTAGGGAAACCTACCAAACCTGTGCATTTCTGAAAACTAGAGACCTAGGGGAATCCAAGGAGGGGTGACTTGCGGGGCTCGGACCAGGTTCTGTTACCCAGAATCCTTTGCAAACCTCAAAATTTGGCTAAAAAAACACATGTTCCTCACATTTCTGTGGCAGAAAGTTCTGGAATCTGAGAGGAGCCACAAATTTCCTTCCACCCAGCGTTCCCCCAAGTCTCCCGATAAAAATTATACCTCACTTGTGTGGGTAGGCCTAGCGCCCGCTACAGGAAACGCCCCAAAGCGCAACGTGTACACATCCAAATATTTGGAAGAAAACAGAGGTGTTTTTTGCGAAGTGCCTACCTGTAGATTTTGGCCTCTAGCTCAGCCGGCACCTAGGGAAACCTACCAAACCTGTGCATTTCTGAAAACTAGAGACCTAGGGGAATCCAAGGAAGTGTGACTTGCGGGGCTCGGACCAGGTTCTGTTACCCAGAATCCTTTGCAAACCTCAAAATGTGGCTAAAAAAACACATGTTCCTCACATTTCTGTGGCAGAAAGTTCTGGAATCTGAGACGAGCCACAAATTTCCTTCCACCCAGCGTTCCCCCAAGTCTCCCGATAAAAATGATACCTCACTTGTGTGGGTAGGCCTAGCGACCGCTACAGGAAACGCCCCAAAGCGCAACGTGTACACATCCAAATATTTGGAAGAAAACAGAGGTGTTTTTTGCGAAGTGCCTACCTGTAGATTTTGGCCTCTAGCTCAGCCGGCACCTAGGGAAACCTACCAAACCTGTGCATTTCTGAAAACTAGAGACCTAGGGGAATCCAAGGAAGTGTGACTTGCGGGGCTCGGACCAGGTTCTGTTACCCAGAATCCTTTGCAAACCTCAAAATGTGGCTAAAAAAACACATGTTCCTCACATTTCTGTGGCAGAAAGTTCTGGAATCTGAGACGAGCCACAAATTTCCTTCCACCCAGCGTTCCCCCAAGTCTCCCGATAAAAATGATACCTCACTTGTGTGGGTAGGCCTAGCGCCCGCTACACGAAACGCCCCAAAGCGCAACGTGGACACATCCAAATATTTGGAAGAAAACAGAGGTGTTTTTTGCAAAGTGCCTACCTGTAGATTTTGGCCTCTAGCTCAGCCGGCACCTAGGGAAACCTACCAAACCTTTGCATTTCTGAAAACTAGAGACCTAGGGGAATCCAAGGAGGGGTGACTTGCGGGGCTCGGACCAGGTTCTGTTACCCAGAATCCTTTGCAAACCTCAAAATTTGGCTAAAAAAACACATGTTCCTCACATTTCTGTGGCAGAAAGTTCTGGAATCTGAGAGGAGCCACAAATTTCCTTCCACCCAGCGTTCCCCCAAGTCTCCCGATAAAAATGATACCTCACTTGTGTGGGTAGGCCTAGCGCCCGCTACAGAAAACGCCCCAAAGCGCAACGTGGACACATCCAAATATTTGGAAGAAAACAGAGGTGTTTTTTGCGAAGTGTCTACCTGTAGATTTTGGCCTCTAGCTCAGCCGGCACCTAGGGAAACCTACCAAACCTGTGCATTTCTGAAAACTAGAGACCTAGGGGAATCCAAGGAGGGGTGACTTGCGGGGCTCGGACCAGGTTCTGTTACCCAGAATCCTTTGCAAACCTCAAAATTTGGCTAAAAAAACACATGTTCCTCACATTTCTGTGGCAGAAAGTTCTGGAATCTGAGAGGAGCCACAAATTTCCTTCCACCCAGCGTTCCCCCAAGTCTCCCGATAAAAATGATACCTCACTTGTGTGGGTAGGCCTAGCGCCCGCTACAGGAAACGCCCCAAAGCGCAACGTGTACACATCCAAATATTTGGAAGAAAACAGAGGTGTTTTTTGCGAAGTGCCTACCTGTAGATTTTGGCCTCTAGCTCAGCCGGCACCTAGGGAAACCTACCAAACCTGTGCATTTCTGAAAACTAGAGACCTAGGGGAATCCAAGGAAGTGTGACTTGCGGGGCTCGGACCAGGTTCTGTTACCCAGAATCCTTTGCAAACCTCAAAATGTGGCTAAAAAAACACATGTTCCTCACATTTCTGTGGCAGAAAGTTCTGGAATCTGAGACGAGCCACAAATTTCCTTCCACCCAGCGTTCCCCCAAGTCTCCCGATAAAAATGATACCTCACTTGTGTGGGTAGGCCTAGCGCCCGCTACACGAAACGCCCCAAAGCGCAACGTGGACACATCCAAATATTTGGAAGAAAACAGAGGTGTTTTTTGCAAAGTGCCTACCTGTAGATTTTGGCCTCTAGCTCAGCCGGCACCTAGGGAAACCTACCAAACCTGTGCATTTCTGAAAACTAGAGACCTAGGGGAATCCAAGGAAGTGTGACTTGCGGGGCTCGGACCAGGTTCTGTTACCCAGAATCCTTTGCAAACCTCAAAATGTGGCTAAAAAAACACATGTTCCTCACATTTCTGTGGCAGAAAGTTCTGGAATCTGAGACGAGCCACAAATTTCCTTCCACCCAGCGTTCCCCCAAGTCTCCCGATAAAAATGATACCTCACTTGTGTGGGTAGGCCTAGCACCCGCTACACGAAACGCCCCAAAGCGCAACGTGGACACATCCAAATATTTGGAAGAAAACAGAGGTGTTTTTTGCAAAGTGCCTACCTGTAGATTTTGGCCTCTAGCTCAGCCGGCACCTAGGGAAACCTACCAAACCTTTGCATTTCTGAAAACTAGAGACCTAGGGGAATCCAAGGAGGGGTGACTTGCGGGGCTCGGACCAGGTTCTGTTACCCAGAATCCTTTGCAAACCTCAAAATTTGGCTAAAAAAACACATGTTCCTCACATTTCTGTGGCAGAAAGTTCTGGAATCTGAGAGGAGCCACAAATTTCCTTCCACCCAGCGTTCCCCCAAGTCTCCCGATAAAAATGATACCTCACTTGTGTGGGTAGGCCTAGCGCCCGCTACAGAAAACGCCCCAAAGCGCAACGTGGACACATCCAAATATTTGGAAGAAAACAGAGGTGTTTTTTGCGAAGTGCCTACCTGTAGATTTTGGCCTCTAGCTCAGCCGGCACCTAGGGAAACCTACCAAACCTGTGCATTTCTGAAAACTAGAGACCTAGGGGAATCCAAGGAGGGGTGACTTGCGGGGCTCGGACCAGGTTCTGTTACCCAGAATCCTTTGCAAACCTCAAAATTTGGCTAAAAAAACACATGTTCCTCACATTTCTGTGGCAGAAAGTTCTGGAATCTGAGAGGAGCCACAAATTTCCTTCCACCCAGCGTTCCCCCAAGTCTCCCGATAAAAATGATACCTCACTTGTGTGGGTAGGCCTAGCGCCCGCTACAGGAAACGCCCCAAAGCGCAACGTGTACACATCCAAATATTTGGAAGAAAACAGAGGTGTTTTTTGCGAAGTGCCTACCTGTAGATTTTGGCCTCTAGCTCAGCCGGCACCTAGGGAAACCTACCAAACCTGTGCATTTCTGAAAACTAGAGACCTAGGGGAATCCAAGGAAGTGTGACTTGCGGGGCTCGGACCAGGTTCTGTTACCCAGAATCCTTTGCAAACCTCAAAATGTGGCTAAAAAAACACATGTTCCTCACATTTCTGTGGCAGAAAGTTCTGGAATCTGAGACGAGCCACAAATTTCCTTCCACCCAGCGTTCCCCCAAGTCTCCCGATAAAAATGATACCTCACTTGTGTGGGTAGGCCTAGCGCCCGCTACACGAAACGCCCCAAAGCGCAACGTGGACACATCCAAATATTTGGAAGAAAACAGAGGTGTTTTTTGCAAAGTGCCTACCTGTAGATTTTGGCCTCTAGCTCAGCCGGCACCTAGGGAAACCTACCAAACCTTTGCATTTCTGAAAACTAGAGACCTAGGGGAATCCAAGGAGGGGTGACTTGCGGGGCTCGGACCAGGTTCTGTTACCCAGAATCCTTTGCAAACCTCAAAATTTGGCTAAAAAAACACATGTTCCTCACATTTCTGTGGCAGAAAGTTCTGGAATCTGAGAGGAGCCACAAATTTCCTTCCACCCAGCGTTCCCCCAAGTCTCCCGATAAAAATGATACCTCACTTGTGTGGGTAGGCCTAGCGCCCGCTACAGAAAACGCCCCAAAGCGCAACGTGGACACATCCAAATATTTGGAAGAAAACAGAGGTGTTTTTTGCGAAGTGCCTACCTGTAGATTTTGGCCTCTAGCTCAGCCGGCACCTAGGGAAACCTACCAAACCTGTGCATTTCTGAAAACTAGAGACCTAGGGGAATCCAAGGAGGGGTGACTTGCGGGGCTCGGACCAGGTTCTGTTACCCAGAATCCTTTGCAAACCTCAAAATTTGGCTAAAAAAACACATGTTCCTCACATTTCTGTGGCAGAATGTTCTGAAATCTGAGAGGAGCCACAAATTTCCTTCCACCCAGCGTTCCCCCAAGTCTCCCGATAAAAATGATACCTCACTTGTGTGGGTAGGCCTAGCGCCCGCTACAGGAAACGCCCCAAAGCGCAACGTGTACACATCCAAATATTTGGAAGAAAACAGAGGTGTTTTTTGCGAAGTGCCTACCTGTAGATTTTGGCCTCTAGCTCAGCCGGCACCTAGGGACTCTACCGAACCTGTGCATTTCTGAAAACTAGAAACCTAGGGGAATCCAAACAGGGGTGACTTGCGGGGCTCGGACCAGGTTCTGTTACCCAGAATCCTTTGCAAACCTCAAAATTTGGCTAAAAAAACAAATGTACCTCACATTTCTGTGGCAGAAAGTTCTGGAATCTGAGAGGAGCCACAAATTTCCTTCCACCCAGCGTTCCCCCAAGTCTCCCGATAAAAATTATACCTCACTTGTGTGGGTAGGCCTAGCGCCCGCTACAGGAAACGCCCCAAAGCGCAACGTGGACACATCCAAATATTTGGAAGAAAACAGAGGAGTTTTTTGTGAAGTGCCTACCTGTAGATTTTGGCCTCTAGCTCAGCCGGCACCTAGGGAAACCTACCAAACCTGTGCATTTCTGAAAACTAGAGACCTAGGGGAATCCAAGGAGGGGTGACTTGCGGGGCTCGGACCAGGTTCTGTTACCCAGAATCCTTTGCAAACCTCAAAATTTGGCTATAAAAACACATGTTCCTCACATTTCTGTCGCAGAAAGTTCTGGAATCTGAGAGGAGCCACAAATTTCCTTCCACCCAGCGTTCCCCCAAGTCTCCCGATAAAAATTATACCTCACTTGTGTGGGTAGGCCTAGCGCCCGCTACAGAAAACGCCCCAAAGCGCAACGTGGACACATCCAAATATTTGGAAGAAAACAGAGGTGTTTTTTGCGAAGTGCCTAACTGTAGATTTTGGCCTCTAGCTCAGCCGGCACCTAGGGAAACCTACCAAACCTGTGCATTTCTGAAAACTAGAGACCTAGGGGAATCCAAGGAGGGGTGACTTGCGGGGCTCGGACCAGGTTCTGTTACCCAGAATCCTTTGCAAACCTCAAAATTTGGCTAAAAAAACACATGTTCCTCACATTTCTGTGGCAGAAAGTTCTGGAATCTGAGAGGAGCCACAAATTTCCTTCCACCCAGCGTTCCCCCAAGTCTCCCGATAAAAATGATACCTCACTTGTGTGGGTAGGCCTAGCGCCCGCTACAGAAAACGCCCCAAAGCGCAACGTGGACACATCCAAATATTTGGAAGAAAACAGAGGTGTTTTTTGCGAAGTGCCTACCTGTAGATTTTGGCCTCTAGCTCAGCCGGCACCTAGGGAAACCTACCAAACCTGTGCATTTCTGAAAACTAGAGACCTAGGGGAATCCAAGGAGGGGTGACTTGCGGGGCTCGGACCAGGTTCTGTTACCCAGAATCCTTTGCAAACCTCAAAATTTGGCTAAAAAAACACATGTTCCTCACATTTCTGTGGCAGAAAGTTCTGGAATCTGAGAGGAGCCACAAATTTCCTTCCACCCAGCGTTCCCCCAAGTCTCCCGATAAAAATGATACCTCACTTGTGTGGGTAGGCCTAGCGCCCGCTACAGGAAACGCCCCAAAGCGCAACGTGGACACATCCAAATATTTGGAAGAAAACAGAGGTGTTTTTTGCGAAGTGCCTACCTGTAGATTTTGGCCTCTAGCTCAGCCGGCACCTAGGGACTCTACCGAACCTGTGCATTTCTGAAAACTAGAAACCTAGGGGAATCCAAACAGGGGTGACTTGCGGGGCTCGGACCAGGTTCTGTTACCCAGAATCCTTTGCAAACCTCAAAATTTGGCTAAAAAAACAAATGTACCTCACATTTCTGTGGCAGAAAGTTCTGGAATCTGAGAGGAGCCACAAATTTCCTTCCACCCAGCGTTCCCCCAAGTCTCCCGATAAAAATTATACCTCACTTGTGTGGGTAGGCCTAGCGCCCGCTACAGGAAACGCCCCAAAGCGCAACGTGGACACATCCAAATATTTGGAAGAAAACAGAGGTGTTTTTTGCGAAGTGCCTACCTGTAGATTTTGGCATCTAACTCAGCCGGCACCAAGGGAAACCTACCGAACCTGTGCATTTCTGAAAACTAGAGACCTAGGGGAATCCAAGATGGGGTGACTTGCGGGGCTCGGACCAGGTTCTGTTACCCAGAATCCTTTGCAAACCTCAAAATTTGGCTAAAACAACACATGTTCCTCACATTTCTGTGGCAGAAAGTTCTGGAATCTGAGAGGCGCCACAAATTTCCTTCCACCCAGCATTCCCCCAAGTCTCCCGATAAAAATGATACCTCACTTGTGTGGGTAGGCCTAGCGCCCGCGAGAGGAAACGCTCCAAAGCGCAACGTGGACACATCCACATTTTTGGAAGAAAACAGAGGTGTTTTTTGCGAAGTGCTTCCCTGTAGATTTTGGCCTCTAGCTCAGCCGGCACCTTTGGAAACCTACCAAACCTGTGCATTTCTGAAAACTAGAGACCTAGGGGAATCCAAGGAGGGGTGACTTGCGGAGCTCGGACCAGGTTCTGTTACCCAGAATCCTTTGCAAACCTCAAAATTTAGCTAAAAAAACACATGTTCCTCATTTCTGTGGCAGAAAGTTCTGGAATCTGAGAGGAGCCACAAATTTCCTTCCACCCAGCGTTCCCCCAAGTCTCCCGATAATAATGATACCTCACTTGTGTGGGTAGGCCTAGCGCCCGCTACAGGAAACGACCCAAAGCGCAACGTGGACACATCCAAATTTTTGGAAGAAAACAGAGGTCTTTTTGCGAAGTGCCTACCTGTAGATTTTGGCCTCTAGCTCAGCCGGCACCTAGAGAAACCTACCAAACCTGTGCATTTCTGAAAACTAGAGACCTAGGGGAATCCAAGGAGGGGTGACTTGCGGGGCTCGGACCAGGTTCTGTTACCCATAATCCTTTGCAAACGTCAAAATGTGGCTAAAAAAACACATGTTCCTCACATTTCTGTCGCAGAAAGTTCTGGAATCTGAGAGGAGCCACAAATTTCCTTCCACCCAGCGTTTCCCCAAGTCTCCCGATAAAAATGACACCTCACTTGTGTGGGTAGGCCTAGCGCCCGCTACAGGAAACGCCCCAAACCGCAACGTGTACACATCCAAATATTTGGAAGAAAACAGAGGTGTTTTTTGCGAAGTGCCTACCTGTAGATTTTGGCCTCTAGCTCAGCCGGCACCTAGGGAAACCTACCAAACCTGTGCATTTCTGAAAACTAGAGACCTAGGGGAATCCAAAAAGGGGTGACTTGCGGGGCTCGGACCAGGTTCTGTTACCCAGAATCCTTTGCAAACCTCAAAATTTGGCTAAAAAAACACATGTTCCTCACATTTCTGTGGCAGAAAGTTCTGGAATCTGAGAGGAGCCACAAATTTCCTTCCACCCAGCGTTCCCCCAAGTCTCCCGATAAAAATGATACCTCACTTGTGTGGGTAGGCCTAGCGCCCGCTACAGGAAACACCCCAAAGCGCAACGTGGACACATCCAAATATTTGGAAGAAAACAGAGGTGTTTTTTGCGAAGTGCCTACCTGTAGATTTTGGCCTCTAGCTCAGCCGGCACCTAGGGAAACCTACCAAACCTGTGCATTTCTGAAAACTAGAGACCTAGGGGAATCCAAGGAGGGGTGACTTGCGGGGCTCGGACCAGGTTCTGTTACCCAGAATCCTTTGCAAACCTCAAAATTTGGCTATAAAAACACATGTTCCTCACATTTCTGTGGCAGAAAGTTCTGGAATCTGAGAGGAGCCACAAATTTCCTTCCACCCAGCGTTCCCCCAAGTCTCCCGATAAAAATTATACCTCACTTGTGTGGGTAGGCCTAGCGCCCGCTACAGAAAACGCCCCAAAGCGCAACGTGGACACATCCAAATATTTGGAAGAAAACAGAGGTGTTTTTTGCGAAGTGCCTACCTGTAGATTTTGGCCTCTAGCTCAGCCGGCACCTAGGGAAACCTACCAAACCTGTGCATTTCTGAAAACTAGAGACCTAGGGGAATCCAAGGAAGTGTGACTTGCGGGGCTCGGACCAGGTTCTGTTACCCAGAATCCTTTGCAAACCTCAAAATGTGGCTAAAAAAACACATGTTCCTCACATTTCTGTGGCAGAAAGTTCTGGAATCTGAGACGAGCCACAAATTTCCTTCCACCCAGCGTTTCCCCAAGTCTCCCGATAAAAATGACACCTCACTTGTGTGGGTAGGCCTAGCGCCCGCTACAGGAAACGCCCCAAACCGCAACGTGTACACATCCAAATATTTGGAAGAAAACAGAGGTGTTTTTTGCGAAGTGCCTACCTGTAGATTTTGGCCTCTAGCTCAGCCGGCACCTAGGGAAACCTACCAAACCTGTGCATTTCTGAAAACTAGAGACCTAGGGGAATCCAAAAAGGGGTGACTTGCGGGGCTCGGACCAGGTTCTGTTACCCAGAATCCTTTGCAAACCTCAAAATTTGGCTAAAAAAACACATGTTCCTCACATTTCTGTGGCAGAAAGTTCTGGAATCTGAGAGGAGCCACAAATTTCCTTCCACCCAGCGTTCCCCCAAGTCTCCCGATAAAAATGATACCTCACTTGTGTGGGTAGGCCTAGCGCCCGCTACAGGAAACGCCCCAAAGCGCAACGTGGACACATCCAAATATTTGGAAGAAAACAGAGGTGTTTTTTGCGAAGTGCCTACCTGTAGATTTTGGCCTCTAGCTCAGCCGGCACCTAGGGAAACCTACCAAACCTGTGCATTTCTGAAAACTAGAGACCTAGGGGAATCCAAGGAGGGGTGACTTGCGGGGCTCGGACCAGGTTCTGTTACCCAGAATCCTTTGCAAACCTCAAAATTTGGCTAAAAAAACACATGTTCCTCACATTTCTGTGGCAGAAAGTTCTGGAATCTGAGAGGAGCCACAAATTTCCTTCCACCCAGCGTTCCCCCAAGTCTCCCGATAAAAATGATACCTCACTTGTGTGGGTAGGCCTAGCGCCCGCTACAGAAAACGCCCCAAAGCGCAACGAGGACACATCCAAATATTTGGAAGAAAACAGAGGTGTTTTTTGCGAAGTGCCTACCTGTAGATTTTGGCCTCTAGCTCAGCCGGCACCTAGGGAAACCTACCAAACCTGTGCATTTCTGAAAACTAGAGACCTAGGGGAATCCAAGGAAGTGTGACTTGCGGGGCTCGGACCAGGTTCTGTTACCCAGAATCCTTTGCAAACCTCAAAATGTGGCTAAAAAAACACATGTTCCTCACATTTCTGTGGCAGAAAGTTCTGGAATCTGAGAGGAGCCACAAATTTCCTTCCACCCAGCGTTCCCCCAAGTCTCCCGATAAAAATGATACCTCACTTGTGTGGGTAGGCCTAGCGCCCGCTACACGAAACGCCCCAAAGCGCAACGTGGACACATCCAAATATTTGGAAGAAAACAGAGGTGTTTTTTGCAAAGTGCCTACCTGTAGATTTTGGCCTCTAGCTCAGCCGGCACCTAGGGAAACCTACCAAACCTGTGCATTTCTGAAAACTAGAGACCTAGGGGAATCCAAGGAGGGGTGACTTGCGGGGCTCGGACCAGGTTCTGTTACCCAGAATCCTTTGCAAACCTCAAAATTTGGCTAAAAAAACACATGTTCCTCACATTTCTGTGGCAGAAAGTTCTGGAATCTGAGAGGAGCCACAAATTTCCTTCCACCCAGCGTTCCCCCAAGTCTCCCGATAAAAATGATACCTCACTTGTGTGGGTAGGCCTAGCGCCCGCTACAGAAAACGCCCCAAAGCGCAACGTGGACACATCCAAATATTTGGAAGAAAACAGAGGTGTTTTTTGCGAAGTGCCTACCTGTAGATTTTGGCCTCTAGCTCAGCCGGCACCTAGGGAAACCTACCAAACCTGTGCATTTCTGAAAACTAGAGACCTAGGGGAATCCAAGGAGGGGTGACTTGCGGGGCTCGGACCAGGTTCTGTTACCCAGAATCCTTTGCAAACCTCAAAATTTGGCTAAAAAAACACATGTTCCTCACATGTCTGTGGCAGAAAGTTCTGGAATCTGAGAGGAGCCACAAATTTCCTTCCACCCAGCGTTCCCCCAAGTCTCCCGATAAAAATGATACCTCACTTGTGTGGGTAGGCCTAGCGCCCGCTACAGGAAACGCCCCAAAGCGCAACGTGGACACATCCAAATATTTGGAAGAAAACAGAGGTGTTTTTTGCGAAGTGCCTACCTGTAGATTTTGGCCTCTGGCTCAGCCGGCACCTAGGGACTCTACCGAACCTGTGCATTTCTGAAAACTTGAAACCTAGGGGAATCCAAACAGGGGAGACTTGCGGGGCTCGGACCAGGTTCTGTTACCCAGAATCCTTTGCAAACCTCAAAATTTGGCTAAAAAAACAAATGTACCTCAGATTTCTGTGGCAGAAAGTTCTGGAATCTGAGAGGAGCCACAAATTTCCTTCCACCCAGCGTTCCCCCAAGTCTCCCGATAAAAATTATACCTCACTTGTGTGGGTAGGCCTAGCGCCCGCTACAGGAAACACCCCAAAGCGCAACGTGGACACATCCAAATATTTGGAAGAAAACAGAGGTGTTTTTTGCGAAGTGCCTACCTGTAGATTTTGGCCTCTAGCTCAGCCGGCACCTAGGGAAACCTACCAAACCTGTGCATTTCTGAAAACTAGAGACCTAGGGGAATCCAAGGAGGGGTGACTTGCGGGGCTCGGACCAGGTTCTGTTACCCAGAATCCTTTGCAAACCTCAAAATTTGGCTATAAAAACACATGTTCCTCACATTTCTGTCGCAGAAAGTTCTGGAATCTGAGAGGAGCCACAAATTTCCTTCCACCCAGCGTTCCCCCAAGTCTCCCGATAAAAATTATACCTCACTTGTGTGGGTAGGCCTAGCGCCCGCTACAGAAAACGCCCCAAAGCGCAACGTGGACACATCCAAATATTTGGAAGAAAACAGAGGTGTTTTTTGCGAAGTGCCTACCTGTAGATTTTGGCCTCTAGCTCAGCCGGCACCTAGGGAAACCTACCAAACCTGTGCATTTCTGAAAACTAGAGACCTAGGGGAATCCAAGGAAGTGTGACTTGCGGGGCTCGGACCAGGTTCTGTTACCCAGAATCCTTTGCAAACCTCAAAATGTGGCTAAAAAAACACATGTTCCTCACATTTCTGTGGCAGAAAGTTCTGGAATCTGAGAGGAGCCACAAATTTCCTTCCACCCAGCGTTCCCCCAAGTCTCCCAATAAAAATGATACCTCACTTGTGTGGGTAGGCCTAGCGCCCGCTACAGGAAACGCCCCAAAGCGCAACGTGGACACATCCAAATATTTGGAAGAAAACAGAGGTGTTTTTTGCGAAGTGCCTACCTGTAGATTTTGGCCTCTAGCTCAGCCGGCACCTAGGGAAACCTACCAAACCTGTGCATTTCTGAAAACTAGAGACCTAGGGGAATCCAAGATGGGGTGACTTGCGGGGCTCGGACCAGGTTCTGTTACCCAGAATCCTTTGCACACCTCAAAATGTGGCTAAAAAAACACATGTTCCTCACATTTCTGTGGCAGAAAGTTCTGGAATCTGAGAGGAGCCACAAATTTCCTTCCACCCAGCGTTCCCCCAAGTCTCCCGATAAAAATTATACCTCACTTGTGTGGGTAGGCCTAGCGCCCGTGACAGGAAACGCCCCAAAGCGCAACGTAGACACATCCCAATTTTTTGAAGAAAACAGAGGTGTTTTTTGCGACGTGCTTCCCTGTAGATTTTGGCCTCTAGCTCAGCCGGCACCTAGGGAAACCTACCGAACCTGTGCATTTCTGAAAACTAGAGACCTAGGGGAATCCAAGGAGGGGTGACTTGCGGAGCTCGGACCAGGTTCTGTTACCCAGAATCCTTTGCAAACCTCAAAATTTGGCTAAAAAAACACATGTTCCTCACATTTCTGTGGCAGAAAGTTCTGGAATCTGAGAGGAGCCACAAATTTCCTTCCACCCAGCGTTCCCCCAAGTCTCCCGATAAAAATGATACCTCACTTGTGTGGGTAGGCCTAGCGCCCGCGACAGGAAACGCCCCAAAGCGCAACGTGGACTCATCCAAATTTTGGAAGAAAACAGAGGTGTTTTTTGCGAAGTGCCTACCTGTAGATTTTGGCCTCTAACTCAGCCGGCTCCAAGGGAAACCTACCGAACCTGTGCATTTCTGAAAACTAGAGACCTAGGGGAATCCAAGATGGGGTGACTTGCGGGGCTCGGACCAGGTTCTGTTACCCAGAATCCTTTGCAAACCTCAAAATTTGGCTAAAAAAACACATGTTCCTCACATTTCTTTGGCAGAAAGTTCTGGAATCTGAGAGGAGCCACAAATTTCCTTCCACCCAGCGTTCCCCCAAGTCTCCCGATAATAATGATACCTCACTTGTATGGGTAGGCCTAGCGCCCGCGACAGGAAACGCCCCAAAGCGCAACGTGGACATATCCAAATTTTTTGAAGAAAACAGAGGTGTTTTTTGCGAAGTGCTTCCCTGTAGATTTTGGCCTCTAGCTCAGCCGGCACCAAGGGAAACCTACCGAACCTGTGCATTTCTGAAAACTAGAGACCTAGGGGAATCCAAGATGGGGTGACTTGCGGGGCTCGGACCAGGTTCTGTTACCCAGAATCCTTTGCAAACCTCAAAATTTGGCTAAAAAAACACATGTTCCTCACATTTCTTTGGCAGAAAGTTCTGGAATCTGAGAGGAGCCACAAATTTCCTTCCACCCAGCGTTCCCCCAAGTCTCCCGATAATAATGATACCTCACTTGTATGGGTAGGCCTAGCGCCCGCGACAGGAAACGCCCCAAAGCGCAACGTGGACATATCCAAATTTTTGGAAGAAAACAGAGGTGTTTTTTGCGAAGTGCTTCCCTGTAGATTTTGGCCTCTAGCTCAGCCGGCACCTAGGGAAACCTACCAAACCTGTGCATTTCTGAAAACTAGAGACCTAGGGGAATCCAAGGAGGGGTGACTTGCGGAGCTCGGACCAGGTTCTGTTACCCAGAATCCTTTGCAAACCTCAAAATTTGGCTAAAAAAACACATGTTCCTCACATTTCTGTGGCAGAAAGTTCTGGAATCTGAGAGGAGCCACAAATTTCCTCCCACCCAGCGTTCCCCCAAGTCTCCCGATAAAAATGATACCTCACTTGTGTGGGTAGACCTAGCGCCCGCTACAGGAAACGCCCCAAAGCGCAACGTGGACACATCCAAATATTTGGAAGAAAACAGAGGTGTTTTTTGCGAAGTGCCTACCTGTAGATTTTGGCCTCTAGCTCAGCCGGCACCTAGGGAAACCTACCAAACCTGTGCATTTCTGAAAACTAGAGACCTAGGGGAATCCAAGGAAGTGTGACTTGCGGGGCTCGGACCAGGTTCTGTTACCCAGAATCCTTTGCAAACCTCAAAATGTGGCTAAAAAAACACATGTTCCTCACATTTCTGTGGCAGAAAGTTCTGGAATCTGAGACGAGCCACAAATTTCCTTCCACCCAGCGTTCCCCCAAGTCTCCCGATAAAAATGATACCTCACTTGTGTGGGTAGGCCTAGCGCCCGCTACACGAAACGCCCCAAAGCGCAACGTGGACACATCCAAATATTTGGAAGAAAACAGAGGTGTTTTTTGCAAAGTGCCTACCTGTAGATTTTGGCCTCTAGCTCAGCCGGCACCTAGGGAAACCTACCAAACCTTTGCATTTCTGAAAACTAGAGACCTAGGGGAATCCAAGGAGGGGTGACTTGCGGGGCTCGGACCAGGTTCTGTTACCCAGAATCCTTTGCAAACCTCAAAATTTGGCTAAAAAAACACATGTTCCTCACATTTCTGTGGCAGAAAGTTCTGGAATCTGAGAGGAGCCACAAATTTCCTTCCACCCAGCGTTCCCCCAAGTCTCCCGATAAAAATGATACCTCACTTGTGTGGGTAGGCCTAGCGCCCGCTACAGAAAATGCCCCAAAGCGCAACGTGGACACATCCAAATATTTGGAAGAAAACAGAGGTGTTTTTTGCGAAGTGCCTACCTGTAGATTTTGGCCTCTAGCTCAGCCGGCACCTAGGGAAACCTACCAAACCTGTGCATTTCTGAAAACTAGAGACCTAGGGGAATCCAAGGAGGGGTGACTTGCGGGGCTCGGACCAGGTTCTGTTACCCAGAATCCTTTGCAAACCTCAAAATTTGGCTAAAAAAACACATGTTCCTCACATTTCTGTGGCAGAAAGTTCTGGAATCTGAGAGGAGCCACAAATTTCCTTCCACCCAGCGTTCCCCCAAGTCTCCCGATAAAAATGATACCTCACTTGTGTGGGTAGGCCTAGCGCCCGCTACAGGAAACGCCCCAAAGCGCAACGTGTACACATCCAAATATTTGGAAGAAAACAGAGGTGTTTTTTGCGAAGTGCCTACCTGTAGATTTTGGCCTCTAGCTCAGCCGGCACCTAGGGACTCTACCGAACCTGTGCATTTCTGAAAACTAGAAACCTAGGGGAATCCAAACAGGGGTGACTTGCGGGGCTCGGACCAGGTTCTGTTACCCAGAATCCTTTGCAAACCTCAAAATTTGGCTAAAAAAACAAATGTACCTCACATTTCTGTGGCAGAAAGTTCTGGAATCTGAGAGGAGCCACAAATTTCCTTCCACCCAGCGTTCCCCCAAGTCTCCCGATAAAAATTATACCTCACTTGTGTGGGTAGGCCTAGCGCCCGCTACAGGAAACGCCCCAAAGCGCAACGTGGACACATCCAAATATTTGGAAGAAAACAGAGGTGTTTTTTGTGAAGTGCCTACCTGTAGATTTTGGCCTCTAGCTCAGCCGGTACCTAGGGAAACCTACCAAACCTGTGCATTTCTGAAAACTAGAGACCTAGGGGAATCCAAGGAGGGGTGACTTGCGGGGCTCGGACCAGGTTCTGTTACCCAGAATCCTTTGCAAACCTCAAAATTTGGCTATAAAAACACATGTTCCTCACATTTCTGTCGCAGAAAGTTCTGGAAACTGAGAGGAGCCACAAATTTCCTTCCACCCAGCGTTCCCCCAAGTCTCCCGATAAAAATTATACCTCACTTGTGTGGGTAGGCCTAGCGCCCGCTACAGAAAACGCCCCAAAGCGCAACGTGGACACATCCAAATATTTGGAAGAAAACAGAGGTGTTTTTTGCGAAGTGCCTACCTGTAGATTTTGGCCTCTAGCTCAGCCGGCACCTAGGGAAACCTACCAAACCTGTGCATTTCTGAAAACTAGAGACCTAGGGGAATCCAAGGAAGTGTGACTTGCGGGGCTCGGACCAGGTTCTGTTACCCAGAATCCTTTGCAAACCTCAAAATGTGGCTAAAAAAACACATGTTCCTCACATTTCTGTGGCAGAAAGTTCTGGAATCTGAGAGGAGCCACAAATTTCCTTCCACCCAGATTTCCCCAAAGTCTCCCAATAAAAATGATACCTCACTTGTGTGGGTAGGCCTAGCGCCCGCTACAGGAAACGCCCCAAAGCGCAACGTGGACACATCCAAATATTTGGAAGAAAACAGAGGTGTTTTTTGCGAAGTGCCTACCTGTAGATTTTGGCCTCTAGCTCAGCCGGCACCTAGGGAAACCTACCAAACCTGTGCATTTCTGAAAACTAGAGACCTAGGGGAATCCAAGGAGGTTTGACTTGCGGGGCTCGGACCAGGTTCTGTTACCCAGAATCCTTTGCAAACCTCAAAATTTGGTTAAAAAAACACATGTTCCTCACATTTCTGTCGCAGAAAGTTCTGGAATCTGAGAGGAGCCACAAATTTCCTTCCACCCAGCGTTCCCCCAAGTCTCCCGATAAAAATGATACCTCACTTGTGTGGGTAGGCCTAGCGCCCGCTACACGAAACGCCCCAAAGCGCAACGTGGACACATCCAAATATTTGGAAGAAAACAGAGGTGTTTTTTGCAAAGTGCCTACCTGTAGATTTTGGCCTCTAGCTCAGCCGGCACCTAGGGAAACCTACCAAACCTGTGCATTTCTGAAAACTAGAGACCTAGGGGAATCCAAGGAAGTGTGACTTGCGGGGCTCGGACCAGGTTCTGTTACCCAGAATCCTTTGCAAACCTCAAAATGTGGCTAAAAAAACACATGTTCCTCACATTTCTGTGGCAGAAAGTTCTGGAATCTGAGACGAGCCACAAATTTCCTTCCACCCAGCGTTCCCCCAAGTCTCCCGATAAAAATGATACCTCACTTGTGTGGGTAGGCCTAGCGCCCGCTACACGAAACGCCCCAAAGTGCAACGTGGACACATCCAAATATTTGGAAGAAAACAGAGGTGTTTTTTGCAAAGTGCCTACCTGTAGATTTTGGCCTCTAGCTCAGCCGGCACCTAGGGAAACCTACCAAACCTGTGCATTTCTGAAAACTAGAGACCTAGGGGAATCCAAGGAGGGGTGACTTGCGGGGCTCGGACCAAGTTCTGTTACCCAGAATCCTTTGCAAACCTCAAATTTTGGCTAAAAAAACACATGTTCCTCACATTTCTGTGGCAGAAAGTTCTGGAATCTGAGAGGAGCCACAAATTTCCTTCCACCCAGCGTTCCCCCAAGTCTCCCGATAAAAATGATACCTCACTTGTGTGGGTAGGCCTAGCGCCCGCTACAGAAAACGCCCCAAAGCGCAACGTGGACACATCAAAATATTTGGAAGAAAACAGAGGTGTTTTTTGCGAAGTGCCTACCTGTAGATTTTGGCCTCTAGCTCAGCCGGCACCTAGGGAAACCTACCAAACCTGTGCATTTCTGAAAACTAGAGACCTAGGGGAATCCAAGGAGGGGTGACTTGCGGGGCTCGGACCAGGTTCTGTTACCCAGAATCCTTTGCAAACCTCAAAATTTGGCTAAAAAAACACATGTTCCTCACATTTCTGTGGCAGAAAGTTCTGGAATCTGAGAGGAGCCACAAATTTCCTTCCACCCAGCGTTCCCCCAAGTCTCCCGATAAAAATGATACCTCACTTGTGTGGGTAGGCCTAGCGCCCGCTACAGGAAACGCCCCAAAGCGCAACGTGGACACATCCAAATATTTGGAAGAAAACAGAGGTGTTTTTTGCGAAGTGCCTACCTGTAGATTTTGGCCTCTAGCTCAGCCGGCACCTAGGGACTCTACCGAACCTGTGCATTTCTGAAAACTAGAAACCTAGGGGAATCCAAACAGGGGTGACTTGCGGGGCTCGGACCAGGTTCTGTTACCCAGAATCCTTTGCAAACCTCAAAATTTGGCTAAAAAAACAAATGTACCTCACATTTCTGTGGCAGAAAGTTCTGGAATCTGAGAGGAGCCACAAATTTCCTTCCACCCAGCGTTCCCCCAAGTCTCCCGATAAAAATTATACCTCACTTGTGTGGGTAGGCCTAGCGCCCGCTACAGGAAACGCCCCAAAGCGCAACGTGGACACATCCAAATATTTGGAAGAAAACAGAGGTGTTTTTTGCGAAGTGCCTACCTGTAGATTTTGGCATCTAACTCAGCCGGCACCAAGGGAAACCTACCGAACCTGTGCATTTCTGAAAACTAGAGACCTAGGGGAATCCAAGATGGGGTGACTTGCGGGGCTCGGACCAGGTTCTGTTACCCAGAATCCTTTGCAAACCTCAAAATTTGGCTAAAACAACACATGTTCCTCACATTTCTGTGGCAGAAAGTTCTGGAATCTGAGAGGCGCCACAAATTTCCTTCCACCCAGCATTCCCCCAAGTCTCCCGATAAAAATGATACCTCACTTGTGTGGGTAGGCCTAGCGCCCGCGAGAGGAAACGCTCCAAAGCGCAACGTGGACACATCCACATTTTTGGAAGAAAACAGAGGTGTTTTTTGCGAAGTGCTTCCCTGTAGATTTTGGCCTCTAGCTCAGACGGCACCTTTGGAAACCTACCAAACCTGTGCATTTCTGAAAACTAGAGACCTAGGGGAATCCAAGGAGGGGTGACTTGCGGAGCTCGGACCAGGTTCTGTTACCCAGAATCCTTTGCAAACCTCAAAATTTAGCTAAAAAAACAGATGTTCCTCATTTCTGTGGCAGAAAGTTCTGGAATCTGAGAGGAGCCACAAATTTCCTTCCACCCAGCGTTCCCCCAAGTCTAGCGATAAAAATGATACCTCACTTGTGTGGGTAGGCCTAGCGCCCGCGACAGGAAACGCCCCAAAGCGCAACGTGGACACATCCAAATTTTTGAAGAAAACAGAGGTGTTTTTTGCGAAGTGCCTACCTGTAGATTTTGGCCTCTAACTCAGCCGGCACCAAGGGACCCTACCGAACCTGTGCATTTCTGAAAACTAGAGACCTAGGGGAATCCAAGATGGGGTGACTTGCGGGGCTCGGACCAGGTTCTGTTACCCAGAATCCTTTGCAAACCTCAAAATTTGGCTAAAAAAACACATGTTCCTCACATTTCTTTGGCAGAAAGTTCTGGAATCTGAGAGGAGCCACAAATTTCCTTCCACCCAGCATTCCCCCAAGTCTCCCGATAATAATGATACCTCACTTGTGTGGGTAGGCCTAGCGCCCGCTACAGGAAACGCCCCAAAGCGCAACGTGGACACATCCAAATTTTTGGAAGAAAACAGAGGTCTTTTTGCGAAGTGCCTACCTGTAGATTTTGGCCTCTAGCTCAGCCGGCACCTAGGGAAACCTACCAAACCTGTGCATTTCTGAAAACTAGAGACCTAGGGGAATCCAAGGAGGGGTGACTTGCGGGGCTCGGACCAGGTTCTGTTACCCAGAATCCTTTGCAAACGTCAAAATGTGGCTAAAAAAACACATGTTCCTCACATTTCTGTCGCAGAAAGTTCTGGAATCTGAGAGGAGCCACAAATTTCCTTCCACCCAGCGTTTCCCCAAGTCTCCCGATAAAAATGACACCTCACTTGTGTGGGTAGGCCTAGCGCCCGCTACAGGAAACGCCCCAAACCGCAACGTGTACACATCCAAATATTTGGAAGAAAACAGAGGTGTTTTTTGCGAAGTGCCTACCTGTAGATTTTGGCCTCTAGCTCAGCCGGCACCTAGGGAAACCTACCAAACCTGTGCATTTCTGAAAACTAGAGACCTAGGGGAATCCAAAAAGGGGTGACTTGCGGGGCTCGGACCAGGTTCTGTTACCCAGAATCCTTTGCAAACCTCAAAATTTGGCTAAAAAAACACATGTTCCTCACATTTCTGTGGCAGAAAGTTCTGGAATCTGAGAGGAGCCACAAATTTCCTTCCACCCAGCGTTCCCCCAAGTCTCCCGATAAAAATGATACCTCACTTGTGTGGGTAGGCCTAGCGCCCGCTACAGGAAACGCCCCAAAGCGCAACGTGGACACATCCAAATATTTGGAAGAAAACAGAGGTGTTTTTTGCGAAGTGCCTACCTGTAGATTTTGGCCTCTAGCTCAGCCGGCACCTAGGGAAACCTACCAAACCTGTGCATTTCTGAAAACTAGAGACCTAGGGGAATCCAAGGAGGGGTGACTTGCGGGGCTCGGACCAGGTTCTGTTACCCAGAATCCTTTGCAAACCTCAAAATTTGGCTATAAAAACACATGTTCCTCACATTTCTGTGGCAGAAAGTTCTGGAATCTGAGAGGAGCCACAAATTTCCTTCCACCCAGCGTTCCCCCAAGTCTCCCGATAAAAATTATACCTCACTTGTGTGGGTAGGCCTAGCGCCCGCTACAGAAAACGCCCCAAAGCGCAACGTGGACACATCCAAATATTTGGAAGAAAACAGAGGTGTTTTTTGCGTAGTGCCTACCTGTAGATTTTGGCCTCTAGCTCAGCCGGCACCTAGGGAAACCTACCAAACCTGTGCATTTCTGAAAACTAGAGACCTAGGGGAATCCAAGGAAGTGTGACTTGCGGGGCTCGGACCAGGTTCTGTTACCCAGAATCCTTTGCAAACCTCAAAATGTGGCTAAAAAAACACATGTTCCTCACATTTCTGTGGCAGAAAGTTCTGGAATCTGAGACGAGCCACAAATTTCCTTCCACCCAGCGTTTCCCCAAGTCTCCCGATAAAAATGACATCTCACTTGTGTGGGTAGGCCTAGCGCCCGCTACAGGAAACGCCCCAAACCGCAACGTGTACACATCCAAATATTTGGAAGAAAACAGAGGTGTTTTTTGCGAAGTGCCTACCTGTAGATTTTGGCCTCTAGCTCAGCCGGCACCTAGGGAAACCTACCAAACCTCTGCATTTCTGAAAACTAGAGACCTAGGGGAATCCAAAAAGGGGTGACTTGCGGGGCTCGGACCAGGTTCTGTTACCCAGAATCCTTTGCAAACCTCAAAATTTGGCTAAAAAAACACATGTTCCTCACATTTCTGTGGCAGAAAGTTCTGGAATCTGAGAGGAGCCACAAATTTCCTTCCACCCAGCGTTCCCCCAAGTCTCCCGATAAAAATGATACCTCACTTGTGTGGGTAGGCCTAGCGCCCGCTACAGGAAACGCCCCAAAGCGCAACGTGGACACATCCAAATATTTGGAAGAAAACAGAGGTGTTTTTTGCGAAGTGCCTACCTGTAGATTTTGGCCTCTAGCTCAGCCGGCACCTAGGGAAACCTACCAAACCTGTGCATTTCTGAAAACTAGAGACCTAGGGGAATCCAAGGAGGGGTGACTTGCGGGGCTCGGACCAGGTTCTGTTACCCAGAATCCTTTGCAAACCTCAAAATTTGGCTATAAAAACACATGTTCCTCACATTTCTGTGGCAGAAAGTTCTGGAATCTGAGAGGAGCCACAAATTTCCTTCCACCCAGCGTTCCCCCAAGTCTCCCGATAAAAATTATACCTCACTTGTGTGGGTAGGCCTAGCGCCCGCTACAGAAAACGCCCCAAAGCGCAACGTGGACACATCCAAATATTTGGAAGAAAACAGAGGTGTTTTTTGCGAAGTGCCTACCTGTAGATTTTGGCCTCTAGCTCAGCCGGCACCTAGGGAAACCTACCAAACCTGTGCATTTCTGAAAACTAGAGACCTAGGGGAATCCAAGGAAGTGTGACTTGCGGGGCTCGGACCAGGTTCTGTTACCCAGAATCCTTTGCAAACCTCAAAATGTGGCTAAAAAAACACATGTTCCTCACATTTCTGTGGCAGAAAGTTCTGGAATCTGAGACGAGCCACAAATTTCCTTCCACCCAGCGTTCCCCCAAGTCTCCCGATAAAAATGATACCTCACTTGTGTGGGTAGGCCTAGCGCCCGCTACACGAAACGCCCCAAAGCGCAACGTGGACACATCCAAATATTTGGAAGAAAACAGAGGTGTTTTTTGCAAAGTGCCTACCTGTAGATTTTGGCCTCTAGCTCAGCCGGCACCTAGGGAAACCTACCAAACTTGTGCATTTCTGAAAACTAGAGACCTAGGGGAATCCAAGGAGGGGTGACTTGCGGGGCTCGGACCAGGTTCTGTTACCCAGAATCCTTTGCAAACCTCAAAATTAGGCTATAAAAACACATGTTCCTCACATTTCTGTCGCAGAAAGTTCTGGAATCTGAGAGGAGCCACAAATTTCCTTCCACCCAGCGTTCCCCCAAGTCTCCCGATAAAAATTATACCTCACTTGTGTGGGTAGGCCTAGCGCCCGCTACAGAAAACGCCCCAAAGCGCAACGTGGACACATCCAAATATTTGGAAGAAAACAGAGGTGTTTTTTGCGAAGTGCCTACCTGTAGATTTTGGCCTCTAGCTCAGCCGGCACCTAGGGAAACCTACCAAACCTGTGCATTTCTGAAAACTAGAGACCTAGGGGAATCCAAGGAAGTGTGACTTGCGGGGCTCGGACCAGGTTCTGTTACCCAGAATCCTTTGCAAACCTCAAAATGTGGCTAAAAAAACACATGTTCCTCACATTTCTGTGGCAGAAAGTTCTGGAATCTGAGAGGAGCCACAAATTTCCTTCCACCCAGCGTTCCCCCAAGTCTCCCAATAAAAATGATACCTCACTTGTGTGGGTAGGCCTAGCGCCCGCTACAGGAAACGCCCCAAAGCGCAACGTGGACACATCCAAATATTTGGAAGAAAACAGAGGTGTTTTTTGCGAAGTGCCTACCTGTATATTTTGGCCTCTAGCTCAGCCGGCACCTAGGGAAACCTACCAAACCTGTGCATTTCTGAAAACTAGAGACCTAGGGGAATCCAAGGAGGTTTGACTTGCTGGGCTCGGACCAGGTTCTGTTACCCAGAATCCTTTGCAAACCTCAAAATTTGGTTAAAAAAACACATGTTCCTCACATTTCTGTCGCAGAAAGTTCTGGAATCTGAGAGGAGCCACAAATCTCCTTCCACCCAGCGTTCCCCCAAGTCTCCCGATAAAAATGATACCTCACTTGTGTGGGTAGGCCTAGCGCCCGCTACAGAAAACGCCCCAAAGCGCAACGTGGACACATCCAAATATTTTGAAGAAAACAGAGGTGTTTTTTGCGAAGTGCCTACCTGTAGATTTTGGCCTCTAACTCAGCCGGCACCTAGGGAAACCTACCAAACCTGTGCATTTCTGAAAACTAGAGACCTAGGGGAATCCAAGATGGGGTGACTTGCGGGGCTCGGACCAGGTTCTGTTACCCAGAATCCTTTGCAAACCTCAAAATGTGGCTAAAAAAACACATGTTCCTCACATTTCTGTGCAGAAAGTTCTGGAATCTGAGAGGAGCCACAAATTTCCTTCCACCCAGCGTTCCCCCAAGTCTCCCGATAAAAATTATACCTCACTTGTGTGGGTAGGCCTAGCGCCCGCGACAGGAAACGCCCCAAAGCGCAACGTGGACACATCCAAATTTTGGAAGAAAACAGAGGTGTTTTTTGCGAAGTGCCTACCTGTAGATTTTGGCCTCTAACTCAGCCGGCACCAAGGGAAACCTACCGAACCTGTGCATTTCTGAAAACTAGAGACCTAGGGGAATCCAAGGAGGGGTGACTTGCGGAGCTCGGACCAGGTTCTGTTACCCAGAATCCTTTGCAAACCTCAAAATTTGGCTAAAAAAACACATGTTCCTCACATTTCTGTGGCAGAAAGTTCTGGAATCTGAGAGGAGCCACAAATTTCCTCCCACCCAGCGTTCCCCCAAGTCTCCCGATAAAAATGATACCTCACTTGTGTGGGTAGGCCTAGCGCCCGCTACAGGAAACACCCCAAAGCGCAACGTGGACACATCCAAATATTTGGAAGAAAACAGAGGTGTTTTTTGCGAAGTGCCTACCTGTAGATTTTGGCCTCTAGCTCAGCCGGCACCTAGGGAAACCTACCAAACCTGTGCATTTCTGAAAACTAGAGACCTAGGGGAATCCAAGGAGGGGTGACTTGCGGGGCTCGGACCAGGTTCTGTTACCCAGAATCCTTTGCAAACGTCAAAATGTGGCTAAAAAAACACATGTTCCTCACATTTCTGTCGCAGAAAGTTCTGGAATCTGAGAGGAGCCACAAATTTCCTTCCATCCAGCGTTTCCCCAAGTCTCCCGATAAAAATGACACCTCACTTGTGTGGGTAGGCCTAGCGCCCGCTACAGGAAACGCCCCAAACCGCAACGTGTACACATCCAAATATTTGGAAGAAAACAGAGGTGTTTTTTGCGAAGTGCCTACCTGTAGATTTTGGCCTCTAGCTCAGCCGGCACCTAGGGAAACCTACCAAACCTGTGCATTTCTGAAAACTAGAGACCTAGGGGAATCCAAAAAGGGGTGACTTGCGGGGCTCGGACCAGGTTCTGTTACCCAGAATCCTTTGCAAACCTCAAAATTTGGCTAAAAAAACACATGTTCCTCACATTTCTGTGGCAGAAAGTTCTGGAATCTGAGAGGAGCCACAAATTTCCTTCCACCCAGCGTTCCCCCAAGTCTCCCGATAAAAATGATACCTCACTTGTGTGGGTAGGCCTAGCGCCCGCTACAGGAAACGCCCCAAAGCGCAACGTGGACACATCCAAATATTTGGAAGAAAACAGAGGTGTTTTTTGCGAAGTGCCTACCTGTAGATTTTGGCCTCTAGCTCAGCCGGCACCTAGGGAAACCTACCAAACCTGTGCATTTCTGAAAACTAGAGACCTAGGGGAATCCAAAAAGGGGTGACTTGCGGGGCTCGGACCAGGTTCTGTTACCCAGAATCCTTTGCAAACCTCAAAATTTGGCTAAAAAAACACATGTTCCTCACATTTCTGTGGCAGAAAGTTCAGGAATCTGAGAGGAGCCACAAATTTCCTTCCACCCAGCGTTCCCCCAAGTCTCCCGATAAAAATGATACCTCACTTGTGTGGGTAGGCCTAGCGCCCGCTACAGGAAACGCCCCAAAGCGCAACGTGGACACATCCAAATATTTGGAAGAAAACAGAGGTGTTTTTTGCGAATGCCTACCTGTAGATTTTGGCCTCTAGCTCAGCCGGCACCTAGGGAAACCTACCAAACCTGTGCATTTCTGAAAACTAGAGACCTAGGGGAATCCAAGGAGGGGTGACTTGCGGGGCTCGGACCAGGTTCTGTTACCCAGAATCCTTTGCAAACCTCAAAATTTGGCTATAAAAACACATGTTCCTCACATTTCTGTGGCAGAAAGTTCTGGAATCTGAGAGGAGCCACAAATTTCCTTCCACCCAGCGTTCCCCCAAGTCTCCCGATAAAAATTATACCTCACTTGTGTGGGTAGGCCTAGCGCCCGCTACAGAAAACGCCCCAAAGCGCAACGTGGACACATCCAAATATTTGGAAGAAAACAGAGGTGTTTTTTGCGAAGTGCCTACCTGTAGATTTTGGCCTCTAGCTCAGCCGGCACCTAGGGAAACCTACCAAACCTGTGCATTTCTGAAAACTAGAGACCTAGGGGAATCCAAGGAAGTGTGACTTGTGGGGCTCGGACCAGGTTCTGTTACCCAGAATCCTTTGCAAACCTCAAAATGTGGCTAAAAAAACACATGTTCCTCACATTTCTGTGGCAGAAAGTTCTGGAATCTGAGACGAGCCACAAATTTCCTTCCACCCAGCGTTTCCCCAAGTCTCCCGATAAAAATGACATCTCACTTGTGTGGGTAGGCCTAGCGCCCGCTACAGGAAACGCCCCAAACCGCAACGTGTACACATCCAAATATTTGGAAGAAAACAGAGGTGTTTTTTGCGAAGTGCCTACCTGTAGATTTTGGCCTCTAGCTCAGCCGGCACCTAGGGAAACCTACCAAACCTGTGCATTTCTGAAAACTAGAGACCTAGGGGAATCCAAAAAGGGGTGTCTTGCGAGGCTCGGACCAGGTTCTGTTACCCAGAATCCTTTGCAAACCTCAAAATTTGGCTAAAAAAACACATGTTCCTCACATTTCTGTGGCAGAAAGTTCTGGAATCTGAGAGGAGCCACAAATTTCCTTCCACCCAGCGTTCCCCCAAGTCTCCCGATAAAAATGATACCTCACTTGTGTGGGTAGGCCTAGCGCCCGCTACAGGAAACGCCCCAAAGCGCAACGTGGACACATCCAAATATTTGGAAGAAAACAGAGGTGTTTTTTGCGAAGTGCCTACCTGTAGATTTTGGCCTCTAGCTCAGCCGGCACCTAGGGAAACCTACCAAACCTGTGCATTTCTGAAAACTAGAGACCTAGGGGAATCCAAGGAGGGGTGACTTGCGGGGCTCGGACCAGGTTCTGTTACCCAGAATCCTTTGCAAACCTCAAAATTTGGCTATAAAAACACATGTTCCTCACATTTCTGTGGCAGAAAGTTCTGGAATCTGAGAGGAGCCACAAATTTCCTTCCACCCAGCGTTCCCCCAAGTCTCCCGATAAAAATTATACCTCACTTGTGTGGGTAGGAATAGCGCCCGCTACAGAAAACGCCCCAAAGCGCAACGTGGACACATCCAAATATTTGGAAGAAAACAGAGGTGTTTTTTGCGAAGTGCCTACCTGTAGATTTTGGCCTCTAGCTCAGCCGGCACCTAGGGAAACCTACCAAACCTGTGCATTTCTGAAAACTAGAGACCTAGGGGAATCCAAGGAAGTGTGACTTGCGGGGCTCGGACCAGGTTCTGTTACCCAGAATCCTTTGCAAACCTCAAAATGTGGCTAAAAAAACACATGTTCCTCACATTTCTGTGGCAGAAAGTTCTGGAATCTGAGACGAGCCACAAATTTCCTTCCACCCAGCGTTCCCCCAAGTCTCCCGATAAAAATGATACCTCACTTGTGTGGGTAGGCTTAGCGCCCGCTACACGAAACGCCCCAAAGCGCAACGTGGACACATCCAAATATTTGGAAGAAAACAGAGGTGTTTTTTGCAAAGTGCCTACCTGTAGATTTTGGCCTCTAGCTCAGCCGGCACCTAGGGAAACCTACCAAACCTGTGCATTTCTGAAAACTAGAGACCTAGGGGAATCCAAGGAGGGGTGACTTGCGGGGCTCGGACCAGGTTCTGTTACCCAGAATCCTTTGCAAAACTCAAAATTTGGCTAAAAAAACACATGTTCCTCACATTTCTGTGGCAGAAAGTTCTGGAATCTGAGAGGAGCCACAAATTTCCTTCCACCCAGCGTTCCCCCAAGTCTCCCGATAAAAATGATACCTCACTTGTGTGGGTAGGCCTAGCGCCCGCTACAGAAAACGCCCCAAAGCGCAACGTGGACACATCCAAATATTTGGAAGAAAACAGAGGTGTTTTTTGCGAAGTGCCTACCTGTAGATTTTGGCCTCTAGCTCAGCCGGCACCTAGGGAAACCTACCAAACCTGTGCATTTCTGAAAACTAGAGACCTAGGGGAATCCAAAAAGGGGTGACTTGCGGGGCTCGGACCAGGTTCTGTTACCCAGAATCCTTTGCAAACCTCAAAATTTGGCTAAAAAAACACATGTTCCTCACATTTCTGTGGCAGAAAGTTCTGGAATCTGAGAGGAGCCACAAATTTCCTTCCACCCAGCGTTCCCCCAAGTCTCCCGATAAAAATGATACCTCACTTGTGTGGGTAGGCCTAGCGCCCGCTACAGGAAACGCCCCAAAGCTCAACGTGGACACATCCAAATATTTGGAAGAAAACAGAGGTGTTTTTTGCGAAGTGCCTACCTGTAGATTTTGGCCTCTAGCTCAGCCGGCACCTAGGGAAACCTACCAAACCTGTGCATTTCTGAAAACTAGAGACCTAGGGGAATCCAAAAAGGGGTGACTTGCGGGGCTCGGACCAGGTTCTGTTACCCAGAATCCTTTGCAAACCTCAAAATTTGGCTAAAAAAACACATGTTCCTCACATTTCTGTGGCAGAAAGTTCTGGAATCTGAGAGGAGCCACAAATTTCCTTCCACCCAGCGTTCCCCCAAGTCTCCCGATAAAAATGATACCTCACTTGTGTGGGTAGGCCTAGCGCCCGCTACAGGAAACGCCCCAAAGCGCAACGTGGACACATCCAAATATTTGGAAGAAAACAGAGGTGTTTTTTGCGAAGTGCCTACCTGTAGATTTTGGCCTCTAGCTCAGCCGGCACCTAGGGAAACCTACCAAACCTGTGCATTTCTGAAAACTAGAGACCTAGGGGAATCCAAGGAGGGGTGACTTGCGGGGCTCGGACCAGGTTCTGTTACCCAGAATCCTTTGCAAACCTCAAAATTTGGCTATAAAAACACATGTTCCTCACATTTCTGTGGCAGAAAGTTCTGGAATCTGAGAGGAGCCACAAATTTCCTTCCACCCAGCGTTCCCCCAAGTCTCCCGATAAAAATTATACCTCACTTGTGTGGGTAGGCCTAGCGCCCGCTACAGAAAACGCCCCAAAGCGCAACGTGGACACATCCAAATATTTGGAAGAAAACAGAGGTGTTTTTTGCGAAGTGCCTACCTGTAGATTTTGGCCTCTAGCTCAGCCGGCACCTAGGGAAACCTACCAAACCTGTGCATTTCTGAAAACTAGAGACCTAGGGGAATCCAAGGAAGTGTGACTTGTGGGGCTCGGACCAGGTTCTGTTACCCAGAATCCTTTGCAAACCTCAAAATGTGGCTAAAAAAACACATGTTCCTCACATTTCTGTGGCAGAAAGTTCTGGAATCTGAGACGAGCCACAAATTTCCTTCCACCCAGCGTTTCCCCAAGTCTCCCGATAAAAATGACATCTCACTTGTGTGGGTAGGCCTAGCGCCCGCTACAGGAAACGCCCCAAACCGCAACGTGTACACATCCAAATATTTGGAAGAAAACAGAGGTGTTTTTTGCGAAGTGCCTACCTGTAGATTTTGGCCTCTAGCTCAGCCGGCACCTAGGGAAACCTACCAAACCTGTGCATTTCTGAAAACTAGAGACCTAGGGGAATCCAAAAAGGGGTGACTTGCGAGGCTCGGACCAGGTTCTGTTACCCAGAATCCTTTGCAAACCTCAAAATTTGGCTAAAAAAACACATGTTCCTCACATTTCTGTGGCAGAAAGTTCTGGAATCTGAGAGGAGCCACAAATTTCCTTCCACCCAGCGTTCCCCCAAGTCTCCCGATAAAAATGATACCTCACTTGTGTGGGTAGGCCTAGCGCCCGCTACAGGAAACGCCCCAAAGCGCAACGTGGACACATCCAAATATTTGGAAGAAAACAGAGGTGTTTTTTGCGAAGTGCCTACCTGTAGATTTTGGCCTCTAGCTCAGCCGGCACCTAGGGAAACCTACCAAACCTGTGCATTTCTGAAAACTAGAGACCTAGGGGAATCCAAGGAGGGGTGACTTGCGGGGCTCGGACCAGGTTCTGTTACCCAGAATCCTTTGCAAACCTCAAAATTTGGCTATAAAAACACATGTTCCTCACATTTCTGTGGCAGAAAGTTCTGGAATCTGAGAGGAGCCACAAATTTCCTTCCACCCAGCGTTCCCCCAAGTCTCCCGATAAAAATTATACCTCACTTGTGTGGGTAGGAATAGCGCCCGCTACAGAAAACGCCCCAAAGCGCAACGTGGACACATCCAAATATTTGGAAGAAAACAGAGGTGTTTTTTGCAAAGTGCCTACCTGTAGATTTTGGCCTCTAGCTCAGCCGGCACCTAGGGAAACCTACCAAACCTGTGCATTTCTGAAAACTAGAGACCTAGGGGAATCCAAGGAGGGGTGACTTGCGGGGCTCGGACCAGGTTCTGTTACCCAGAATCCTTTGCAAAACTCAAAATTTGGCTAAAAAAACACATGTTCCTCACATTTCTGTGGCAGAAAGTTCTGGAATCTGAGAGGAGCCACAAATTTCCTTCCACCCAGCGTTCCCCCAAGTCTCCCGATAAAAATGATACCTCACTTGTGTGGGTAGGCCTAGCGCCCGCTACAGAAAACGCCCCAAAGCGCAACGTGGACACATCCAAATATTTGGAAGAAAACAGAGGTGTTTTTTGCGAAGTGCCTACCTGTAGATTTTGGCCTCTAGCTCAGCCGGCACCTAGGGAAACCTACCAAACCTGTGCATTTCTGAAAACTAGAGACCTAGGGGAATCCAAGGAGGGGTGACTTGCGGGGCTCGGACCAGGTTCTGTTACCCAGAATCCTTTGCAAACCTCAAAATTTGGCTAAAAAAACACATGTTCCTCACATTTCTGTGGCAGAAAGTTCTGGAATCTGAGAGGAGCCACAAATTTCCTTCCACCCAGCGTTCCCCCAAGTCTCCCGATAAAAATGATACCTCACTTGTGTGGGTAGGCCTAGCGCCCGCTACAGGAAACGCCACAAAGCGCAACGTGTACACATCCAAATATTTGGAAGAAAACAGAGGTGTTTTTTGCGAAGTGCCTACCTGTAGATTTTGGCCTCTAGCTCAGCAGGCACCTAGGGACTCTACCGAACCTGTGCATTTCTGAAAACTAGAAACCTAGGGGAATCCAAACAGGGGTGACTTGCGGGGCTCGGACCAGGTTCTGTTACCCAGAATCCTTTGCAAAACTCAAAATTTGGCTAAAAAAACAAATGTACCTCACATTTCTGTGGCAGAAAGTTCTGGAATCTGAGAGGAGCCACAAATTTCCTTCCACCCAGCGTTCCCCCAAGTCTCCCGATAAAAATGATACCTCACTTGTGTGGGTAGGCCTAGCGCCCGCTACAGGAAACGCCCCAAAGCGCAACGTGGACACATCCAAATATTTGGAAGAAAACAGAGGTGTTTTTTGCGAAGTGCCTACCTGTAGATTTTGGCCTCTAGCTCAGCCGGCACCTAGGGAAACCTACCAAACTTGTGCATTTCTGAAAACTAGAGACCTAGGGGAATCCAAGGAGGGGTGACTTGCGGGGCTCGGACCAGGTTCTGTTACCCAGAATCCTTTTCAAACCTCAAAATTTAGCTAAAAAAACACATGTTCCTCATTTCTGTGGCAGAAAGTTCTGGAATCTGAGAGGAGCCACAAATTTCCTTCCACCCAGCGTTCCCCCAAGTCTCCCGATAAAAATGATACCTCACTTGTGTGGGTAGGCCTAGCGCCCGCTACAGGAAACGCCACAAAGCGCAACGTGTACACATCCAAATATTTGGAAGAAAACAGAGGTGTTTTTTGCGAAGTGCCTACCTGTAGATTTTGGCCTCTAGCTCAGCAGGCACCTAGGGACTCTACCGAACCTGTGCATTTCTGAAAACTAGAAACCTAGGGGAATCCAAACAGGGGTGACTTGCGGGGCTCGGACCAGGTTCTGTTACCCAGAATCCTTTGCAAAACTCAAAATTTGGCTAAAAAAACAAATGTACCTCACATTTCTGTGGCAGAAAGTTCTGGAATCTGAGAGGAGCCACAAATTTCCTTCCACCCAGCGTTCCCCCAAGTCTCCCGATAAAAATGATACCTCACTTGTGTGGGTAGGCCTAGCGCCCGCTACAGGAAACGCCCCAAAGCGCAACGTGGACACATCCAAATATTTGGAAGAAAACAGAGGTGTTTTTTGCGAAGTGCCTTCCTGTAGATTTTGGCCTCTAGCTCAGCCGGCACCTAGGGAAACCTACCAAACTTGTGCATTTCTGAAAACTAGAGACCTAGGGGAATCCAAGGAGGGGTGACTTGCGGGGCTCGGACCAGGTTCTGTTACCCAGAATCCTTTGCAAACCTCAAAATTTGGCTATAAAAACACATGTTCCTCACATTTCTGTCGCAGAAAGTTCTGGAATCTGAGAGGAGCCACAAATTTCCTTCCACCCAGCGTTCCCCCAAGTCTCCCGATAAAAATTATACCTCACTTGTGTGGGTAGGCCTAGCGCCCGCTACAGAAAACGCCCCAAAGCGCAACGTGGACACATCCAAATATTTGGAAGAAAACAGAGGTGTTTTTTGCGAAGTGCCTACCTGTAGATTTTGGCCTCTAGCTCAGCCGGCACCTAGGGAAACCTACCAAACCTGTGCATTTCTGAAAACTAGAGACCTAGGGGAATCCAAGGAAGTGTGACTTGCGGGGCTCGGACCAGGTTCTGTTACCCAGAATCCTTTGCAAACCTCAAAATGTGGCTAAAGAAACACATGTTCCTCACATTTCTGTGGCAGAAAGTTCTGGAATCTGAGAGGAGCCACAAATTTCCTTCCACCCAGCGTTCCCCCAAGTCTCCCAATAAAAATGATACCTCACTTGTGTGGGTAGGCCTAGCGCCCGCTACAGGAAACGCCCCAAAGCGCAACGTGGACACATCCAAATATTTGGAAGAAAACAGAGGTGTTTTTTGCGAAGTGCCTACCTGTAGATTTTGGCCTCTAGCTCAGCCGGCACCTAGGGAAACCTACCAAACCTGTGCATTTCTGAAAACTAGAGACCTAGGGGAATCCAAGGAGGTTTGACTTGCGGGGCTCGGACCAGGTTCTGTTACCCAGAATCCTTTGCAAACCTCAAAATTTGGTTAAAAAAACACATGTTCCTCACATTTCTGTCGCAGAAAGTTCTGGAATCTGAGAGGAGCCACAAATTTCCTTCCACCCAGCGTTCCCCCAAGTCTCCCAATAAAAATGATACCTCACTTGTGTGGGTAGGCCTAGCGCCCGCTACAGGAAACGCCCCAAAGCGCAACGTGGACACATCCAAATATTTGGAAGAAAACAGAGGTGTTTTTTGCGAAGTGCCTACCTGTATATTTTGGCCTCTAACTCAGCCGGCACCTAGGGAAACCTACCAAACCTGTGCATTTCTGAAAACTAGAGACCTAGGGGAATCCAAGATGGAGTGACTTGCGGGGCTCGGACCAGGTTCTGTTACCCAGAATCCTTTGCAAACCTCAAAATGTGGCTAAAAAAACACATGTTCCTCACATTTCTGTGGCAGAAAGTTCTGGAATCTGAGAGGAGCCACAAATTTCCTTCCACCCAGCGTTCACCCAAGTCTCCCGATAAAAATTATACCTCACTTGTGTGGGTAGGCCTAGCGCCCGTGACAGGAAACGCCCCAAAGCGCAACGTGGACACATCCCAATTTTTTGAAGAAAACAGAGGTGTTTTTTGCGAAGTGCTTCCCTGTAGATTTTGGCCTCCAGCTCAGCCGGCACCTAGGGAAACCTACCGAACCTGTGCATTTCTGAAAACTAGAGACCTAGGGGAATCCAAGGAGGGGTGACTTGCGGAGCTCGGACCAGGTCCTGTTACCCAGAATCCTTTGCAAACCTCAAAATTTGGCTAAAAAAACACATGTTCCTCATATTTCTGTGGCAGAAAGTTCTGGAATCTGAGAGGAGCCACAAATTTCCTTCCACCCAGCGTTCCCCCAAGTCTCCCGATAAAAATGATACCTCACTTGTGTGGGTAGGCCTAGCGCCCGCGACAGGAAACGCCCCAAAGCGCAACGTGGACACATCCAAATTTTGGAAGAAAACAGAGGTGTTTTTTGCGAAGTGCCTACCTGTAGATTTTGGCCTCTAACTCAGCCGGCACCAAGGGAAACCTACCGAACCTGTGCATTTCTGAAAACTAGAGACCTAGGGGAATCCAAGGAGGGGTGACTTGCGGAGCTCGGACCAGGTTCTGTTACCCAGAATCCTTTGCAAACCTCAAAATTTGGCTAAAAAAACACATGTTCCTCACATTTCTGTGGCAGAAAGTTCTGGAATCTGAGAGGAGCCACAAATTTCCTCCCACCCAGCGTTCCCCCAAGTCTCCCGATAAAAATGATACCTCACTTGTGTGGGTAGGCCTAGCGCCCGCTACAGGAAACACCCCAAAGCGCAACGTGGACACATCCAAATATTTGGAAGAAAACAGAGGTGTTTTTTGCGAAGTGCCTACCTGTAGATTTTGGCCTCTAGCTCAGCCGGCACCTAGGGAAACCTACCAAACCTGTGCATTTCTGAAAACTAGAGACCTAGGGGAATCCAAGGAAGTGTGACTTGCGGGGCTCGGACCAGGTTCTGTTACCCAGAATCCTTTGCAAACCTCAAAATGTGGCTAAAAAAACACATGTTCCTCACATTTCTGTGGCAGAAAGTTCTGGAATCTGAGACGAGCCACAAATTTCCTTCCACCCAGCGTTCCCCCAAGTCTCCCGATAAAAATGATACCTCACTTGTGTGGGTAGGCCTAGCGCCCGCTACACGAAACGCCCCAAAGCGCAACGTGGACACATCCAAATATTTGGAAGAAAACAGAGGGGTTTTTTGCGAAGTGCCTACCTGTAGATTTTGGCCTCTAGCTCAGCCGGCACCTAGGGAAACCTACCAAACCTGTGCATTTCTGAAAACTAGAGACCTAGGGGAATCCAAGGAGGTTTGACTTGCGGGGCTCGGACCAGGTTCTGTTACCCAGAATCCTTTGCAAACCTCAAAATTTGGTTAAAAAAACACATGTTCCTCACATTTCTGTCGCAGAAAGTTCTGGAATCTGAGAGGAGCCACAAATTTCCTTCCACCCAGCGTTCCCCCAAGTCTCCCGATAAAAATGATACCTCACTTGTGTGGGTAGGCCTAGCGCCCGCTACAGAAAACGCCCCAAAGCGCAACGTGGACACATCCAAATATTTTGAAGAAAACAGAGGTGTTTTTTGCGAAGTGCCTACCTGTAGATTTTGGCCTCTAACTCAGCCGGCACCTAGGGAAACCTACCAAACCTGTGCATTTCTGAAAACTAGAGACCTAGGGGAATCCAAGATGGGGTGACTTGCGGGGCTCGGACCAGGTTCTGTTACCCAGAATCCTTTGCAAACCTCAAAATGTGGCTAAAAAAACACATGTTCCTCACATTTCTGTGGCAGAAAGTTCTGGAATCTGAGAGGAGCCACAAATTTCCTTCCACCCAGCGTTCCCCCAAGTCTCCCGATAAAAATTATACCTCACTTGTGTGGGTAGGCCTAGCGCCCGTGACAGGAAACGCCCCAAAGCGCAACGTGGACACATCCCAATTTTTTGAAGAAAACAGAGGTGTTTTTTGCGAAGTGCTTCCCTGTAGATTTTGGCCTCTAGCTCAGCCGGCACCTAGGGAAACCTACCGAACCTGTGCATTTCTGAAAACTAGAGACCTAGGGGAATCCAAGGAGGGGTGACTTGCGGGGCTCGGACCAGGTTCTGTTACCCAGAATCCTTTGCAAACCTCAAAATTTGGCTAAAAAAACACATGTTCCTCACATTTCTGTGGCAGAAAGTTCTGGAATCTGAGAGGAGCCACAAATTTCCTTCCACCCAGCGTTCCCCCAAGTCTCCCGATAAAAATGATACCTCACTTGTGTGGGTAGGCCTAGCGCCCGCGACAGGAAACGCCCCAAAGCGCAACGTGGACACATCCAAATTTTGGAAGAAAACAGAGGTGTTTTTTGCGAAGTGCCTACCTGTAGATTTTGGCCTCTAACTCAGCCGGCACCAAGGGAAACCTACCGAACCTGTGCATTTCTGAAAACTAGAGACCTAGGGGAATCCAAGGAAGTGTGACTTGCGGGGCTCGGACCAGGTTCTGTTACCCAGAATCCTTTGCAAACCTCAAAATGTGGCTAAAAAAACACATGTTCCTCACATTTCTGTGGCAGAAAGTTCTGGAATCTGAGACGAGCCACAAATTTCCTTCCACCCAGCGTTCCCCCAAGTCTCCCAATAAAAATGATACCTCACTTGTGTGGGTAGGCCTAGCGCCCGCTACACGAAACGCCCCAAAGCGCAACGTGGACACATCCAAATATTTGGAAGAAAACAGAGGTGTTTTTTGCAAAGTGCCTACCTGTAGATTTTGGCCTCTAGCACAGCCGGCACCTAGGCAAACCTACCAAACCTGTGCATTTCTGAAAACTAGAGACCTAGGGGAATCCAAGGAGGGGTGACTTGCGGGGCTCGGACCAGGTTCTGTTACCCAGAATCCTTTGCAAACCTCAAAATTTGGCTAAAAAAACACATGTTCCTCACATTTCTGTGGCAGAAAGTTCTGGAATCTGAGAGGAGCCACAAATTTCCTTCCACCCAGCGTTCCCCCAAGTCTCCCGATAAAAATGATACCTCACTTGTGTGGGTAGGCCTAGCGCCCGCTACAGGAAACACCCCAAAGCGCAACGTGGACACATCCAAATATTTGGAAGAAAACAGAGGTGTTTTTTGCGAAGTGCCTACCTGTAGATTTTGGCCTCTAGCTCAGCCGGCACCTAGGGAAACCTACCAAACCTGTGCATTTCTGAAAACTAGAGACCTAGGGGAATCCAAGGAAGTGTGACTTGCGGGGCTCGGACCAGGTTCTGTTACCCAGAATCCTTTGCAAACCTCAAAATGTGGCTAAAAAAACACATGTTCCTCACATTTCTGTGGCAGAAAGTTCTGGAATCTGAGACGAGCCACAAATTTCCTTCCACCCAGCGTTCCCCCAAGTCTCCCGATAAAAATGATACCTCACTTGTGTGGGTAGGCCTAGCGCCCGCTACACGAAACGCCCCAAAGCGCAACGTGGACACATCCAAATATTTGGAAGAAAACAGAGGGGTTTTTTGCGAAGTGCCTACCTGTAGATTTTGGCCTCTAGCTCAGCCGGCACCTAGGGAAACCTACCAAACCTGTGCATTTCTGAAAACTAGAGACCTAGGGGAATCCAAGGAGGTTTGACTTGCGGGGCTCGGACCAGGTTCTGTTACCCAGAATCCTTTGCAAACCTCAAAATTTGGTTAAAAAAACACATGTTCCTCACATTTCTGTCGCAGAAAGTTCTGGAATCTGAGAGGAGCCACAAATTTCCTTCCACCCAGCGTTCCCCCAAGTCTCCCGATAAAAATGATACCTCACTTGTGTGGGTAGGCCTAGCGCCCGCTACAGAAAACGCCCCAAAGCGCAACGTGGACACATCCAAATATTTTGAAGAAAACAGAGGTGTTTTTTGCGAAGTGCCTACCTGTAGATTTTGGCCTCTAACTCAGCCGGCACCTAGGGAAACCTACCAAACCTGTGCATTTCTGAAAACTAGAGACCTAGGGGAATCCAAGATGGGGTGACTTGCGGGGCTCGGACCAGGTTCTGTTACCCAGAATCCTTTGCAAACCTCAAAATGTGGCTAAAAAAACACATGTTCCTCACATTTCTGTGGCAGAAAGTTCTGGAATCTGAGAGGAGCCACAAATTTCCTTCCACCCAGCGTTCCCCCAAGTCTCCCGATAAAAATTATACCTCACTTGTGTGGGTAGGCCTAGCGCCCGTGACAGGAAACGCCCCAAAGCGCAACGTGGACACATCCCAATTTTTTGAAGAAAACAGAGGTGTTTTTTGCGAAGTGCTTCCCTGTAGATTTTGGCCTCTAGCTCAGCCGGCACCTAGGGAAACCTACCGAACCTGTGCATTTCTGAAAACTAGAGACCTAGGGGAATCCAAGGAGGGGTGACTTGCGGGGCTCGGACCAGGTTCTGTTACCCAGAATCCTTTGCAAACCTCAAAATTTGGCTAAAAAAACACATGTTCCTCACATTTCTGTGGCAGAAAGTTCTGGAATCTGAGAGGAGCCACAAATTTCCTTCCACCCAGCGTTCCCCCAAGTCTCCCGATAAAAATGATACCTCACTTGTGTGGGTAGGCCTAGCGCCCGCGACAGGAAACGCCCCAAAGCGCAACGTGGACACATCCAAATTTTGGAAGAAAACAGAGGTGTTTTTTGCGAAGTGCCTACCTGTAGATTTTGGCCTCTAACTCAGCCGGCACCAAGGGAAACCTACCGAACCTGTGCATTTCTGAAAACTAGAGACCTAGGGGAATCCAAGGAAGTGTGACTTGCGGGGCTCGGACCAGGTTCTGTTACCCAGAATCCTTTGCAAACCTCAAAATGTGGCTAAAAAAACACATGTTCCTCACATTTCTGTGGCAGAAAGTTCTGGAATCTGAGACGAGCCACAAATTTCCTTCCACCCAGCGTTCCCCCAAGTCTCCCAATAAAAATGATACCTCACTTGTGTGGGTAGGCCTAGCGCCCGCTACACGAAACGCCCCAAAGCGCAACGTGGACACATCCAAATATTTGGAAGAAAACAGAGGTGTTTTTTGCAAAGTGCCTACCTGTAGATTTTGGCCTCTAGCACAGCCGGCACCTAGGCAAACCTACCAAACCTGTGCATTTCTGAAAACTAGAGACCTAGGGGAATCCAAGGAGGGGTGACTTGCGGGGCTCGGACCAGGTTCTGTTACCCAGAATCCTTTGCAAACCTCAAAATTTGGCTAAAAAAACACATGTTCCTCACATTTCTGTGGCAGAAAGTTCTGGAATCTGAGAGGAGCCACAAATTTCCTTCCACCCAGCGTTCCCCCAAGTCTCCCGATAAAAATGATACCTCACTTGTGTGGGTAGGCCTAGCGCCCGCTACAGAAAACGCCCCAAAGCGCAACGTGGACACATCCAAATATTTGGAAGAAAACAGAGGTGTTTTTTGCGAAGTGCCTACCTGTAGATTTTGGCCTCTAGCTCAGCCGGCACCTAGGGAAACCTACCAAACCTGTGCATTTCTGAAAACTAGAGACCTAGGGGAATCCAAGGAGGGGTGACTTGCGGGGCTCGGACCAGGTTCTGTTACCCAGAATCCTTTGCAAACCTCAAAATTTGGCTAAAAAAACACATGTTCCTCACATTTCTGTGGCAGAAAGTTCTGGAATCTGAGAGGAGCCACAAATTTCCTTCCACCCAGCGTTCCCCCAAGTCTCCCGATAAAAATGATACCTCACTTGTGTGGGTAGGTCTAGCGCCCGCTACAGGAAACGCCCCAAAGCGCAACGTGGACACATCCAAATATTTGGAAGAAAACAGAGGTGTTTTTTGCGAAGTGCCTACCTGTAGATTTTGGCCTCTAGCTCACCCGGCACCTAGGGACTCTACCGAACCTGTGCATTTCTGAAAACTAGAAACCTAGGGGAATCCAAACAGGGGTGACTTGCGGGGCTCGGACCAGGTTCTGTTACCCAGAATCCTTTGCAAACCTCAAAATTTGGCTAAAAAAACAAATGTACCTCACATTTCTGTGGCAGAAAGCTCTGGAATCTGAGAGGAGCCACAAATTTCCTTCCACCCAGCGTTCCCCCAAGTCTCCCGATAAAAATTATACCTCACTTGTGTGGGTAGGCCTAGCGCCCGCTACAGGAAACGCCCCAAAGCGCAACGTGGACACATCCAAATATTTGGAAGAAAACAGAGGTGTTTTTTGCGAAGTGCCTACCTGTAGATTTTGGCATCTAACTCAGCCGGCACCAAGGGAAACCTACCGAACCTGTGCATTTCTGAAAACTAGAGACCTAGGGGAATCCAAGATGGGGTGACTTGCGGGGCTCGGACCAGGTTCTGTTACCCAGAATCCTTTGCAAACCTCAAAATTTGGCTAAAACAACACATGTTCCTCACATTTCTGTGGCAGAAAGTTCTGGAATCTGAGAGGCGCCACAAATTTCCTTCCACCCAGCATTCCCCCAAGTCTCCCGATAAAAATGATACCTCACTTGTGTGGGTAGGCCTAGCGCCCGCGAGAGGAAACGCTCCAAAGCGCAACGTGGACACATCCACATTTTTGGAAGAAAACAGAGGTGTTTTTTGCGAAGTGCTTCCCTGTAGATTTTGGCCTCTAGCTCAGCCGGCACCTTTGGAAACCTACCAAACCTGTGCATTTCTGAAAACTAGAGACCTAGGGGAATCCAAGGAGGGGTGAATTGCGGAGCTCGGACCAGGTTCTGTTACCCAGAATCCTTTGCAAACCTCAAAATTTAGCTAAAAAAACACATGTTCCTCATTTCTGTGGCAGAAAGTTCTGGAATCTGAGAGGAGCCACAAATTTCCTTCCACCCAGCGTTCCCCCAAGTCTAGCGATAAAAATGATACCTCACTTGTGTGGGTAGGCCTAGCGCCCGCGACAGGAAACGCCCCAAAGCGCAACGTGGACACATCCAAATTTTGGAAGAAAACAGAGGTGTTTTTTGCGAAGTGCCTACCTGTAGATTTTGGCCTCTAACTCAGCCGGCACCAAGGGACCCTACCGAACCTGTGCATTTCTGAAAACTAGAGACCTAGGGGAATCCAAGATGGGGTGACTTGCGGGGCTCGGACCAGGTTCTGTTACCCAGAATCCTTTGCAAACCTCAAAATTTGGCTAAAAAAACACATGTTCCTCACATTTCTTTGGCAGAAAGTTCTGGAATCTGAGAGGAGCCACAAATTTCCTTCCACCCAGCAGTCCCCCAAGTCTCCCGATAATAATGATACCTCACTTGTGTGGGTAGGCCTAGCGCCCGCTACAGGAAACGCCCCAAAGCGCAACGTGGACACATCCAAATTTTTGGAAGAAAACAGAGGTCTTTTTGCGAAGTGCCTACCTGTAGATTTTGGCCTCTAGCTCAGCCGGCACCTAGGGAAACCTACCAAACCTGTGCATTTCTGAAAACTAGAGACCTAGGGGAATCCAAGGAGGGGTGACTTGCGGGGCTCGGACCAGGTTCTGTTACCCAGAATCCTTTGCAAACGTCAAAATGTGGCTAAAAAAACACATGTTCCTCACATTTCTGTCGCAGAAAGTTCTGGAATCTGAGAGGAGCCACAAATTTCCTTCCACCCAGCGTTTCCCCAAGTCTTCCGATAAAAATGACACCTCACTTGTGTGGGTAGGCCTAGCGCCCGCTACAGGAAACGCCCCAAACCGCACCGTGTACACATCCAAATATTTGGAAGAAAACAGAGGTGTTTTTTGCGAAGTGCCTACCTGTAGATTTTGGCCTCTAGCTCAGCCGGCACCTAGGGAAACCTACCAAACCTGTGCATTTCTGAAAACTAGAGACCTAGGGGAATCCAAAAAGGGGTGACTTGCGGGGCTCGGACCAGGTTCTGTTACCCAGAATCCTTTGCAAACCTCAAAATTTGGCTAAAAAAACACATGTTCCTCACATTTCTGTGGCAGAAAGTTCTGGAATCTGAGAGGAGCCACAAATTTCCTTCCACCCAGCGTTCCCCCAAGTCTCCCTATGAAAATGATACCTCACTTGTGTGGGTAGGCCTAGCGCCCGCTACAGGAAACGCCCCAAAGCGCAACGTGGACACATCCAAATATTTGGAAGAAAACAGAGGTGTTTTTTGCGAAGTGCCTACCTGTAGATTTTGGCCTCTAGCTCAGCCGGCACCTAGGGAAACCTACCAAACCTGTGCATTTCTGAAAACTAGAGACCTAGGGGAATCCAAGGAGGGGTGACTTGCGGGGCTCGGACCAGGTTCTGTTACCCAGAATCCTTTGCAAACCTCAAAATTTGGCTATAAAAACACATGTTCCTCACATTTCTGTGGCAGAAAGTTCTGGAATCTGAGAGGAGCCACAAATTTCCTTCCACCCAGCGTTCCCCCAAGTCTCCCGATAAAAATTATACCTCACTTGTGTGGGTAGGCCTAGCGCCCGCTACAGAAAACGCCCCAAAGCGCAACGTGGACACATCCAAATATTTGGAAGAAAACAGAGGTGTTTTTTGCGAAGTGCCTACCTGTAGATTTTGGCCTCTAGCTCAGCCGGCACCTAGGGAAACCTACCAAACCTGTGCATTTCTGAAAACTAGAGACCTAGGGGAATCCAAGGAAGTGTGACTTGCGAGGCTCGGACCAGGTTCTGTTACCCAGAATCCTTTGCAAACCTCAAAATGTGGCTAAAAAAACACATGTTCCTCACATTTCTGTGGCAGAAAGTTCTGGAATCTGAGAGGAGCCACAAATTTCCTTCCACCCAGCGTTCCCCCAAGTCTCCCGATAAGAATGATACCTCACTTGTGTGGGTAGGCCTAGCGCCCGCTACAGGAAACGCCCCAAAGCGCAACGTGGACACATCCAAATATTTGGAAGAAAACAGAGGTGTTTTTTGCGAAGTGCCTGCCTGTAGATTTTGGCCTCTAGCTCAGCCGGCACCTAGGGAAACCTACCAAACCTGTGCATTTCTGAAAACTAGATACCTAGGGGAATCCAAGGAGGTTTGACTTGCGGGGCTCGGACCAGGTTCTGTTACCCAGAATCCTTTGCAAACCTCAAAATTTGGTTAAAAAAACACATGTTCCTCACATTTCTGTCGCAGAAAGTTCTGGAATCTGAGAGGAGCCACAAATTTCCTTCCACCTAGCGTTCCCCCAAGTCTCCCGATAAAAATGATACCTCACTTGTGTGGGTAGGCCTAGCGCCCGCTACAGAAAACGCCCCAAAGCGCAACGTGGACACATCCAAATATTTTGAAGAAAACAGAGGTGTTTTTTGCGAAGTGCCTACCTGTAGATTTTGGCCTCTAACTCAGCCGGCACCTAGGGAAACCTACCAAACCTGTGCATTTCTGAAAACTAGAGACCTAGGGGAATCCAAGATGGGGTGACTTGCGGGGCTCGGGCCAGGTTCTGTTACCCAGAATCCTTTGCAAACCTCAAAATGTGGCTAAAAAAACACATGTTCCTCACATTTCTGTGGCAGAAAGTTCTGGAATCTGAGAGGAGCCACAAATTTCCTTCCACCCAGCGTTCCCCCAAGTCTCCCGATAAAAATTATACCTCACTTGTGTGGGTAGGCCTAGCGCCCGTGACAGGAAACGCCCCAAAGCGCAACGTGGACACATCCCAATTTTTGGAAGAAAACAGAGGTGTTTTTTGCGAAGTGCTTCCCTGTAGATTTTGGCCTCTAGCTCAGCCGGCACCTAGGGAAACCTACCGAACCTGTGCATTTCTGAAAACTAGAGATCTAGGGGAATCCAAGGAGGGGTAACTTGCGGAGCTCGGACCAGGTTCTGTTACCCAGAATCCTTTGCAAACCTCAAAATTTGGCTAAAAAAACACATGTTCCTCACATTTCTGTGGCAGAAAGTTCTGGAATCTGAGAGGAGCCACAAATTTCCTTCCACCCAGCGTTCCCCCAAGTCTCCCGATAAAAATGATACCTCACTTGTGTGGGTAGGCCTAGCGCCCGCGACAGGAAACGCCCCAAAGCGCAACGTGGACACATCCAAATTTTGGAAGAAAACAGAGGTGTTTTTTGCGAAGTGCCTACCTGTAGATTTTGGCCTCTAACTCAGCCGGCACCAAGGGAAACCTACCGAACCTGTGCATGTCTGAAAACTAGAGACCTAGGGGAATCCAAGATGGGGTGACTTGCGGGGCTCGGACCAGGTTCTGTTACCCAGAATCCTTTGCAAACCTCAACATTTGGCTAAAAAAACACATGTTCCTCAGATTTCTTTGGCAGAAAGTTCTGGAATCTGAGAGGAGCCACAAATTTCCTTCCACCCAGCGTTCCCCCAAGTCTCCCGATAATAATGATACCTCACTTGTATGGGTAGGCCTAGCGCCCGCGACAGGAAACGCCCCAAAGCGCAACGTGGACATATCCAAATTTTTGGAAGAAAACAGAGGTGTTTTTTGCGAAGTGTCTACCTGTAGATTTTGGCCTCTAACTCAGCCGGCACCAAGGGAAACCTACCGAACCTGTGCATTTCTGAAAACTAGAGACCTAGGGGAATCCAAGGAAGTGTGACTTGCGGGGCTCGGACCAGGTTCTGTTACCCAGAATCCTTTGCAAACCTCAAAATGTGGCTAAAAAAACACATGTTCCTCACATTTCTGTGGCAGAAAGTTCTGGAATCTGAGAGGAGCCACAAATTTCCTCCCACCCAGCGTTCCCCCAAGTCTCCCGATAAAAATGATACCTCACTTGTGTGGGTAGGCCTAGCGCCCGCTACAGGAAACGCCCCAAAGCGCAACGTGGACACATCCAAATATTTGGAAGAAAACAGAGGTGTTTTTTGCGAAGTGCCTACCTGTAGATTTTGGCCTCTAGCTCAGCCGGCACCTAGGGAAACCTACCAAACCTGTGCATTTCTGAAAACTAGAGACCGAGGGGAATCCAAACAGGGGTGACTTGCGGGGCTCGGACCAGGTTCTGTTACCCAGAATCCTTTGCAAACCTCAAAATTTGGCTAAAAAAACACATGTTCCTCACATTTCTGTGGCAGAAAGTTCTGGAATCTGAGAGGAGCCACAAATTTCCTTCCACCCAGCGTTCCCCCAAGTCTCCCGATAAAAATGATACCTCACTTGTGTGGGTAGGCCTAGCGCCCGCTACAGGAAACGCCCCAAAGCGCAACGTGGACACATCCAAATATTTGGAAGAAAACAGAGGTGTTTTTTGCGAAGTGCCTACCTGTAGATTTTGGCCTCTAGCTCAGCCGGCACCTAGGGAAACCTACCAAACCTGTGCATTTCTGAAAACTAGAGACCTAGGGGAATCCAAGGAAGTGTGACTTGCGGGGCTCGGACCAGGTTCTGTTACCCAGAATCCTTTGCAAACCTCAAAATGTGGCTAAAAAAACACATGTTCCTCACATTTCTGTGGCAGAAAGTTCTGGAATCTGAGACGAGCCACAAATTTCCTTCCACCCAGCGTTCCCCCAAGTCTCCCGATAAAAATTATACCTCACTTGTGTGGGTAGGCCTAGCGCCCGCTACACGAAACGCCCCAAAGCGCAACGTGGACACATCCAAATATTTGGAAGAAAACAGAGGTGTTTTTTGCGAAGTGCCTACCTGAAGATTTTGGCCTCTAGCTCAGCCGGCACCTAGGGAAACCTACCAAACCTGTGCATTTCTGAAAACTAGAGACCTAGGGTAATCCAAGGAGGGGTGACTTGCGGGGCTCGGACCAGGTTCTGTTACCCAGAATCCTTTGCAAACCTCAAAATTTGGCTAAAAAAACACATGTTCCTCACATTTCTGTGGCAGAAAGTTCTGGAATCTGAGAGGAGCCACAAATTTCCTTCCACCCAGCGTTCCCCCAAGTCTCCCGATAAAAATGATACCTCACTTGTGTGGGCAGGCCTAGCGCCCGCTACAGAAAACGCCCCAAAGCGCAACGTGGACACATCCAAATATTTGGAAGAAAACAGAGGTGTTTTTTGCGAAGTGCCTACCTGTAGATTTTGGCCTCTAGCTCAGCCGGCACCTAGGGAAACCTACCAAACCTGTGCATTTCTGAAAACTAGAGACCTAGGGGAATCCAAGGAGGGGTGACTTGCGGGGCTCGGACCAGGTTCTGTTACCCAGAATCCTTTGCAAACCTCAAAATTTGGCTAAAAAAACACATGTTCCTCACATTTCTGTGGCAGAAAGTTCTGGAATCTGAGAGGAGCCACAAATTTCCTTCCACCCAGCGTTCCCCCAAGTCTCCCGATAAAAATGATACCTCACTTGTGTGGGTAGGCCTAGCGCCCGCTACAGGAAACGCCCCAAAGCGCAACGTGGACACATCCAAATATTTGGAAGAAAACAGAGGTGTTTTTTGCGAAGTGCCTACCTGTAGATTTTGGCCTCTAGCTCAGCCGGCACCTAGGGACTCTACCGAACCTGTGCATTTCTGAAAACTAGAAACCTAGGGGAATCCAAACAGGGGTGACTTGCGGGGCTCGGACCAGGTTCTGTTACCCAGAATCCTTTGCAAACCTCAAAATTTGGCTAAAAAAACATATGTACCTCACATTTCTGTGGCAGAAAGTTCTGGAATCTGAGAGGAGCCACAAATTTCCTTCCACCCAGCGTTCCCCCAAGTCTCCCGATAAAAATGATACCTCACTTGTGTGGGTAGGCCTAGCGCCCGCTACAGGAAACGCCCCAAAGCGCAACGTGGACACATCCAAATATTTGGAAGAAAACAGAGGTGTTTTTTGCGAAGTGCCTACCTGTAGATTTTGGCCTCTAGCTCAGCCGGCACCTAGGGAAACCTACCAAACCTGTGCATTTCTGAAAACTAGAGACGTAGGGGAATCCAAGGAGGGGTGACTTGCGGGGCTCGGACCAGGTTCTGTTACCCAGAATCCTTTGCAAACCTCAAAATTTGGCTAAAAAAACACATGTTCCTCACATTTCTGTGGCAGAAAGTTCTGGAATCTGAGAGGAGCCACAAATTTCCTTCCACCCAGCGTTCCCCCAAGTCTCCCGATAAAAATTATACCTCACTTGTGTGGGTAGGCCTAGCACCCGCTACACGAAACGCCCCAAAGCGCAACGTGGACACATCCAAATATTTGGAAGAAAACAGAGGTGTTTTTTGCGAAGTGTCTACCTGTAGATTTTGGCCTCTAGCTCAGCCGGCACCTAGGGAAACCTACCAAACCTGTGCATTTCTGAAAACTAGAGACCTAGGGGAATCCAAGGAGGGGTGACTTGCGGGGCTCGGACCAGGTTCTGTTACCCAGAATCCTTTGCAAACCTCAAAATTTGGCTAAAAAAACACATGTTCCTCACATTTCTGTGGCAGAAAGTTCTGGAATCTGAGAGGAGCCACAAATTTCCTTCCACCCAGCGTTCCCCCAAGTCTCCCGATAAAAATGATACCTCACTTGTGTGGGTAGGCCTAGCGCCCGCTACAGGAAACGCCCCAAAGCGCAACGTGGACACATCCAAATATTTGGAAGAAAACAGAGGTGTTTTTTGCGAAGTGCCTACCTGTAGATTTTGGCCTCTAGCTCAGCCGGCACCTAGGGACTCTACCGAACCTGTGCATTTCTGAAAACTAGAAACCTAGGGGAATCCAAACAGGGGTGACTTGCGGGGCTCGGACCAGGTTCTGTTACCCAGAATCCTTTGCAAACCTCAAAATTTGGCTAAAAAAACACATGTTCCTCACATTTCTGTGGCAGAAAGTTCTGGAATCTGAGAGGAGCCACAAATTTCCTTCCACCCAGCGTTCCCCCAAGTCTCCCGATAAAAATGATACCTCACTTGTGTGGGTAGGCCTAGCGCCCACTACAGGAAACGCCCCAAAGCGCAACGTGGACACATCCAAATTTTTGGAAGAAAACAGAGGTGTTTTTTGCTAAATGCCTACCTGTAGATTTTGGCCTCTAGCTCAGCCGGCACCTAGGGAAACCTACCAAACCTGTGCATTTCTGAAAACTAGAGACCTAGGGGAATCCAAGGAGGGGTGACTTGCGGGGCTCGGACCACGTTCTGTTACCCAGAATCCTTTGCAAACGTCAAAATGTGGCTAAAAAAACACATGTTCCTCACATTTCTGTCGCAGAAAGTTCTGGAATCTGAGAGGAGCCACACATTTCCTTCCACCCAGCGTTCCCCCAAGTCTCCCGATAAAAATGATACCTCACTTGTGTGGGTAGGCCTAGCGCCCGCTACAGGAAACGCCCCAAAGCGCAACGTGGACACATCCAAATATTTGGAAGAAAACAGAGGTGTTTTTTGCGAAGTGCCTACCTGTAGATTTTGGCATCTAACTCAGCCGGCACCAAGGGAAACCTACCGAACCTGTGCATTTCTGAAAACTACAGACCTATGGGAATCCAAGATGGGGTGACTTGCGGGGCTCGGACCAGGTTCTGTTACCCAGAATCCTTTGCAAACCTCAAAATTTGGCTAAAACAACACATGTTCCTCACATTTCTGTGGCAGAAAGTTCTGGAATCTGAGAGGCGCCACAAATTTCCTTCCACCCAGCATTCCCCCAAGTCTCCCGATAAAAATGATACCTCACTTGTGTGGGTAGGCCTAGCGCCCGCGACAGGAAACGCTCCAAAGCGCAACGTGGACACATCCAAATTTTTGGAAGAAAACAGAGGTGTTTTTTGCGAAGTGCCTACCTGTAGATTTTGGCCTCTAGCTCAGCCGGCACCTAGGGAAACCTACAAAACCTGTGCATTTCTGAAAACTAGAGACCTAGGGGAATCCAAGATGGGGTGACTTGCGGGGCTCGGACCAGGTTCTGTTACCCAGAATCCTTTGCAAACCTCAAAATTTGGCTAAAAAAACAAATGTACCTCACATTTCTGTGGCAGAAAGTTCTGGAATCTGAGAGGAGCCACAAATTTCCTTCCACCCAGCGTTCCCCCAAGTCTCCTGATAAAAATGATACCTCACTTGTGTGGGTAGGCCTAGCGCCCGCTACAGGAAACGCCCCAAAGCGCAACGTGGACACATCCAAATTTTGGAAGAAAACAGAGGTGTTTTTTGCGAAGTGCCTACCTGTAGATTTTGGCATCTAACTCAGCCGACACCAAGGGAAACCTACCGAACCTGTGCATTTCTGAAAACTAGAGACCTAGGGGAATCCAAGATGGGGTGACTTGCGGGGCTCGGACCAGGTTCTGTTACCCAGAATCCTTTGCAAACCTCAAAATTTGGCTAAAACAACACATGTTCCTCACATTTCTGTGGCAGAAAGTTCTGGAATCTGAGAGGCGCCACAAATTTCCTTCCACCCAGCATTCCCCCAAGTCTCCCGATAAAAATGATACCTCACTTGTGTGGGTAGGCCTAGCGCCCGCGACAGGAAACGCTCCAAAGCGCAACGTGGACACATCCAAATTTTTGGAAGAAAACAGAGGTGTTTTTTGCGAAGTGCTTCCCTGTAGATTTTGGCCTCTAGCTCAGCCGGCACCTTTGGAAACCTACCAAACCTGTGCATTTCTGAAAACTAGAGACCTAGGGGAATCCAAGGAGGGGTGACTTGCGGAACTCGGACCAGGTTCTGTTACCCAGAATCCTTTGCAAACCTCAAAATTTAGCTAAAAAAACACATGTTCCTCATTTCTGTGGCAGAAAGTTCTGGAATCTGAGAGGCGCCACAAATTTCCTTCCACCCAGCGTTCCCCCAAGTCTAGCGATAAAAATGATACCTCACTTGTGTGGGTAGGCCTAGCGCCCGCGACAGGAAACGCCCCAAAGCGCAACGTGGACACATCCAAATTTTGGAAGAAAACAGAGGTGTTTTTTGCGAAGTGCCTACCTGTAGATTTTGGCCTCTAGCTCAGCCGGCACCTAGGGAAACCTACCAAACCTGTGCATTTCTGAAAACTAGAGACCTAGGGGAATCCAAGGAGGGGTGACTTGCGGGGCTCGGACCAGGTTCTGTTACCCAGAATCCTATGCAAACCTCAAAATTTGGCTAAAAAAACACATGTTCCTCACATTTCTGTGGCAGAAAGTTCTGGAATCTGAGAGGAGCCACAAATTTCCTTCCACCCAGCGTTCCCCCAAGTCTCCCGATAAAAATGATACCTCACTTGTGTGGGTAGGCCTAGCGCCCGCTACAGAAAACGCCCCAAAGCGCAACGTGTACACATCCAAATATTTGGAAGAAAACAGAGGTGTTTTTTGCGAAGTGCCTACCTGTAGATTTTGGCCTCTAGCTCAGCCGGCACCTAGGGAAACCTACCAATCCTGTGCATTTCTGAAAACTAGAGACCTAGGGGAATCCAAGGAGGGGTGACTTGCGGGGCTCGGACCAGGTTCTGTTACCCAGAATCCTTTGCAAACGTCAAAATGTGGCTAAAAAAACACATGTTCCTCACATTTCTGTCGCAGAAAGTTCTGGAATCTGAGAGGAGCCACACATTTCCTTCCACCCAGCGTTCCCCCAAGTCTCCCGATAAAAATGATACCTCACTTGTGTGGGTAGGCCTAGCGCCCGCTACAGGAAACGCCCCAAAGCGCAACGTGGACACATCCAAATATTTGGAAGAAAACAGAGGTGTTTTTTGCGAAGTGCCTACCTGTAGATTTTGGCATCTAACTCAGCCGGCACCAAGGGAAACCTACCGAACCTGTGCATTTCTGAAAACTAGAGACCTATGGGAATCCAAGATGGGGTGACTTGCGGGGCTCGGACCAGGTTCTGTTACCCAGAATCCTTTGCAAACCTCAAAATTTGGCTAAAAAAACACATGTTCCTCACATTTCTGTGGCAGAAAGTTCTGGAATCTGAGAGGAGCCACAAATTTCCTTCCACCCAGCGTTCCCCCAAGTCTCCCGATAAAAATGATACCTCACTTGTGTGGGTAGGCCTAGCGCCCGCTACAGGAAACGCCCCAAAGCGCAACGTGGACACATCCAAATATTTGGAAGAAAACAGAGGTGTTTTTTGCGAAGTGCCTACCTGTAGATTTTGGCCTCTAGCTCAGCCGGCACCTAGGGAAACCTACCAAACCTGTGCATTTCTGAAAACTAGAGACCTAGGGGAATCCAAGGAAGTGTGACTTGTGGGGCTCGGACCAGGTTCTGTTACCCAGAATCCTTTGCAAACCTCAAAATGTGGCTAAAAAAACACATGTTCCTCACATTTCTGTGGCAGAAAGTTCTGGAATCTGAGACGAGCCACAAATTTCCTTCCACCCAGCGTTCCCCCAAGTCTCCCGATAAAAATTATACCTCACTTGTGTGGGTAGGCCTAGCGCCCGCTACACGAAACGCCCCAAAGCGCAACGTGGACACATCCAAATATTTGGAAGAAAACAGAGGTGTTTTTTGCGAAGTGCCTACCTGAAGATTTTGGCCTCTAGCTCAGCCGGCACCTAGGGAAACCTACCAAACCTGTGCATTTCTGAAAACTAGAGACCTAGGGTAATCCAAGGAGGGGTGACTTGCGGGGCTCGGACCAGGTTCTGTTACCCAGAATCCTTTGCAAACCTCAAAATTTGGCTAAAAAAACACATGTTCCTCACATTTCTGTGGCAGAAAGTTCTGGAATCTGAGAGGAGCCACAAATTTCCTTCCACCCAGCGTTCCCCCAAGTCTCCCGATAAAAATGATACCTCACTTGTGTGGGCAGGCCTAGCGCCCGCTACAGAAAACGCCCCAAAGCGCAACGTGGACACATCCAAATATTTGGAAGAAAACAGAGGTGTTTTTTGCGAAGTGCCTACCTGTAGATTTTGGCCTCTAGCTCAGCCGGCACCTAGGGAAACCTACCAAACCTGTGCATTTCTGAAAACTAGAGACCTAGGGGAATCCAAGGAGGGGTGACTTGCGGGGCTCGGACCAGGTTCTGTTACCCAGAATCCTTTGCAAACCTCAAAATTTGGCTAAAAAAACACATGTTCCTCACATTTCTGTGGCAGAAAGTTCTGGAATCTGAGAGGAGCCACAAATTTCCTTCCACCCAGCGTTCCCCCAAGTCTCCCGATAAAAATGATACCTCACTTGTGTGGGTAGGCCTAGCGCCCGCTACAGGAAACGCCCCAAAGCGCAACGTGGACACATCCAAATATTTGGAAGAAAACAGAGGTGTTTTTTGCGAAGTGCCTACCTGTAGATTTTGGCCTCTAGCTCAGCCGGCACCTAGGGACTCTACCGAACCTGTGCATTTCTGAAAACTAGAAACCTAGGGGAATCCAAACAGGGGTGACTTGCGGGGCTCGGACCAGGTTCTGTTACCCAGAATCCTTTGCAAACCTCAAAATTTGGCTAAAAAAACATATGTACCTCACATTTCTGTGGCAGAAAGTTCTGGAATCTGAGAGGAGCCACAAATTTCCTTCCACCCAGCGTTCCCCCAAGTCTCCCGATAAAAATGATACCTCACTTGTGTGGGTAGGCCTAGCGCCCGCTACAGGAAACGCCCCAAAGCGCAACGTGGACACATCCAAATATTTGGAAGAAAACAGAGGTGTTTTTTGCGAAGTGCCTACCTGTAGATTTTGGCCTCTAGCTCAGCCGGCACCTAGGGAAACCTACCAAACCTGTGCATTTCTGAAAACTAGAGACGTAGGGGAATCCAAGGAGGGGTGACTTGCGGGGCTCGGACCAGGTTCTGTTACCCAGAATCCTTTGCAAACCTCAAAATTTGGCTAAAAAAACACATGTTCCTCACATTTCTGTGGCAGAAAGTTCTGGAATCTGAGAGGAGCCACAAATTTCCTTCCACCCAGCGTTCCCCCAAGTCTCCCGATAAAAATTATACCTCACTTGTGTGGGTAGGCCTAGCACCCGCTACACGAAACGCCCCAAAGCGCAACGTGGACACATCCAAATATTTGGAAGAAAACAGAGGTGTTTTTTGCGAAGTGTCTACCTGTAGATTTTGGCCTCTAGCTCAGCCGGCACCTAGGGAAACCTACCAAACCTGTGCATTTCTGAAAACTAGAGACCTAGGGGAATCCAAGGAGGGGTGACTTGCGGGGCTCGGACCAGGTTCTGTTACCCAGAATCCTTTGCAAACCTCAAAATTTGGCTAAAAAAACACATGTTCCTCACATTTCTGTGGCAGAAAGTTCTGGAATCTGAGAGGAGCCACAAATTTCCTTCCACCCAGCGTTCCCCCAAGTCTCCCGATAAAAATGATACCTCACTTGTGTGGGTAGGCCTAGCGCCCGCTACAGGAAACGCCCCAAAGCGCAACGTGGACACATCCAAATATTTGGAAGAAAACAGAGGTGTTTTTTGCGAAGTGCCTACCTGTAGATTTTGGCCTCTAGCTCAGCCGGCACCTAGGGACTCTACCGAACCTGTGCATTTCTGAAAACTAGAAACCTAGGGGAATCCAAACAGGGGTGACTTGCGGGGCTCGGACCAGGTTCTGTTACCCAGAATCCTTTGCAAACCTCAAAATTTGGCTAAAAAAACACATGTTCCTCACATTTCTGTGGCAGAAAGTTCTGGAATCTGAGAGGAGCCACAAATTTCCTTCCACCCAGCGTTCCCCCAAGTCTCCCGATAAAAATGATACCTCACTTGTGTGGGTAGGCCTAGCGCCCACTACAGGAAACGCCCCAAAGCGCAACGTGGACACATCCAAATTTTTGGAAGAAAACAGAGGTGTTTTTTGCTAAATGCCTACCTGTAGATTTTGGCCTCTAGCTCAGCCGGCACCTAGGGAAACCTACCAAACCTGTGCATTTCTGAAAACTAGAGACCTAGGGGAATCCAAGGAGGGGTGACTTGCGGGGCTCGGACCACGTTCTGTTACCCAGAATCCTTTGCAAACGTCAAAATGTGGCTAAAAAAACACATGTTCCTCACATTTCTGTCGCAGAAAGTTCTGGAATCTGAGAGGAGCCACACATTTCCTTCCACCCAGCGTTCCCCCAAGTCTCCCGATAAAAATGATACCTCACTTGTGTGGGTAGGCCTAGCGCCCGCTACAGGAAACGCCCCAAAGCGCAACGTGGACACATCCAAATATTTGGAAGAAAACAGAGGTGTTTTTTGCGAAGTGCCTACCTGTAGATTTTGGCATCTAACTCAGCCGGCACCAAGGGAAACCTACCGAACCTGTGCATTTCTGAAAACTACAGACCTATGGGAATCCAAGATGGGGTGACTTGCGGGGCTCGGACCAGGTTCTGTTACCCAGAATCCTTTGCAAACCTCAAAATTTGGCTAAAACAACACATGTTCCTCACATTTCTGTGGCAGAAAGTTCTGGAATCTGAGAGGCGCCACAAATTTCCTTCCACCCAGCATTCCCCCAAGTCTCCCGATAAAAATGATACCTCACTTGTGTGGGTAGGCCTAGCGCCCGCGACAGGAAACGCTCCAAAGCGCAACGTGGACACATCCAAATTTTTGGAAGAAAACAGAGGTGTTTTTTGCGAAGTGCCTACCTGTAGATTTTGGCCTCTAGCTCAGCCGGCACCTAGGGAAACCTACAAAACCTGTGCATTTCTGAAAACTAGAGACCTAGGGGAATCCAAGATGGGGTGACTTGCGGGGCTCGGACCAGGTTCTGTTACCCAGAATCCTTTGCAAACCTCAAAATTTGGCTAAAAAAACAAATGTACCTCACATTTCTGTGGCAGAAAGTTCTGGAATCTGAGAGGAGCCACAAATTTCCTTCCACCCAGCGTTCCCCCAAGTCTCCTGATAAAAATGATACCTCACTTGTGTGGGTAGGCCTAGCGCCCGCTACAGGAAACGCCCCAAAGCGCAACGTGGACACATCCAAATTTTGGAAGAAAACAGAGGTGTTTTTTGCGAAGTGCCTACCTGTAGATTTTGGCATCTAACTCAGCCGACACCAAGGGAAACCTACCGAACCTGTGCATTTCTGAAAACTAGAGACCTAGGGGAATCCAAGATGGGGTGACTTGCGGGGCTCGGACCAGGTTCTGTTACCCAGAATCCTTTGCAAACCTCAAAATTTGGCTAAAACAACACATGTTCCTCACATTTCTGTGGCAGAAAGTTCTGGAATCTGAGAGGCGCCACAAATTTCCTTCCACCCAGCATTCCCCCAAGTCTCCTGATAAAAATGATACCTCACTTGTGTGGGTAGGCCTAGCGCCCGCGACAGGAAACGCTCCAAAGCGCAACGTGGACACATCCAAATTTTTGGAAGAAAACAGAGGTGTTTTTTGCGAAGTGCTTCCCTGTAGATTTTGGCCTCTAGCTCAGCCGGCACCTTTGGAAACCTACCAAACCTGTGCATTTCTGAAAACTAGAGACCTAGGGGAATCCAAGGAGGGGTGACTTGCGGAACTCGGACCAGGTTCTGTTACCCAGAATCCTTTGCAAACCTCAAAATTTAGCTAAAAAAACACATGTTCCTCATTTCTGTGGCAGAAAGTTCTGGAATCTGAGAGGCGCCACAAATTTCCTTCCACCCAGCGTTCCCCCAAGTCTAGCGATAAAAATGATACCTCACTTGTGTGGGTAGGCCTAGCGCCCGCGACAGGAAACGCCCCAAAGCGCAACGTGGACACATCCAAATTTTGGAAGAAAACAGAGGTGTTTTTTGCGAAGTGCCTACCTGTAGATTTTGGCCTCTAGCTCAGCCGGCACCTAGGGAAACCTACCAAACCTGTGCATTTCTGAAAACTAGAGACCTAGGGGAATCCAAGGAGGGGTGACTTGCGGGGCTCGGACCAGGTTCTGTTACCCAGAATCCTATGCAAACCTCAAAATTTGGCTAAAAAAACACATGTTCCTCACATTTCTGTGGCAGAAAGTTCTGGAATCTGAGAGGAGCCACAAATTTCCTTCCACCCAGCGTTCCCCCAAGTCTCCCGATAAAAATGATACCTCACTTGTGTGGGTAGGCCTAGCGCCCGCTACAGAAAACGCCCCAAAGCGCAACGTGTACACATCCAAATATTTGGAAGAAAACAGAGGTGTTTTTTGCGAAGTGCCTACCTGTAGATTTTGGCCTCTAGCTCAGCCGGCACCTAGGGAAACCTACCAATCCTGTGCATTTCTGAAAACTAGAGACCTAGGGGAATCCAAGGAGGGGTGACTTGCGGGGCTCGGACCAGGTTCTGTTACCCAGAATCCTTTGCAAACGTCAAAATGTGGCTAAAAAAACACATGTTCCTCACATTTCTGTCGCAGAAAGTTCTGGAATCTGAGAGGAGCCACACATTTCCTTCCACCCAGCGTTCCCCCAAGTCTCCCGATAAAAATGATACCTCACTTGTGTGGGTAGGCCTAGCGCCCGCTACAGGAAACGCCCCAAAGCGCAACGTGGACACATCCAAATATTTGGAAGAAAACAGAGGTGTTTTTTGCGAAGTGCCTACCTGTAGATTTTGGCATCTAACTCAGCCGGCACCAAGGGAAACCTACCGAACCTGTGCATTTCTGAAAACTAGAGACCTATGGGAATCCAAGATGGGGTGACTTGCGGGGCTCGGACCAGGTTCTGTTACCCAGAATCCTTTGCAAACCTCAAAATTTGGCTAAAACAACACATGTTCCTCACATTTCTGTGGCAGAAAGTTCTGGAATCTGAGAGGCGCCACAAATTTCCTTCCACCCAGCATTCCCCCAAGTCTCCCGATAAAAATGATACCTCACTTGTGTGGGTAGGCCTAGCGCCCGCGACAGGAAACGCTCCAATGCGCAACATGGACACATCCAAATTTTTGGAAGAAAACAGAGGTGTTTTTTGCGAAGTGCCTACCTGTAGATTTTGGCCTCTAGCTCAGCCGGCACCTAGGGAAACCTACAAAACCTGTGCATTTCTGAAAACTAGAGACCTAGGGGAATCCAAGATGGGGTGACTTGCGGGGCTCGGACCAGTTTCTGTTACCCAGAATCCTTTGCAAACCTCAAAATTTGGCTAAAAAAACAAATGTACCTCACATTTCTGTGGCAGAAAGTTCTGGAATCTGAGAGGAGCCACAAATTTCCTTCCACCCAGCGTTCCCCCAAGTCTCCCGATAAAAATTATACCTCACTTGTGTGGGTAGGCCTAGCGCCCGCGACAGGAAACGCCCCAAAGTGCAACGTGGACACATCCAAATATTTTGAAGAAAACAGAGGTGTTTTTTGCGAAGTGCCTACCTGTAGATTTTGGCCTCTAACTCAGCCGGCACCTAGGGAAACCTACCAAACCTGTGCATTTCTGAAAACTAGAGACCTAGGGGAATCCAAGGAGGGGTGACTTGCGGGGCTCGGACCAGGTTCTGTTACCCAGAATCCTTTGCAAACGTCAAAATGTGGCTAAAAAAACACATGTTCCTCACATTTCTGTCGCAGAAAGTTCTGGAATCTGAGAGGAGCCACAAATTTCCTTCCACCCAGCGTTCCCCCAAGTCTCCCGATAAAAATGATACCTCACTTGTGTGGGTAGGCCTAGCGCCCGCTACAGGAAACGCCCCAAAGCGCAACGTGGACATATCCAAATATTTGGAAGAAAACAGAGGTGTTTTTTGCGAAGTGCCTACCTGTAGATTTTGGCATCTAACTCAGCCGGCACCAAGGGAAACCTACCGAACCTGTGCATTTCTGAAAACTAGAGACCTAGGGGAATCCAAGATGGGGTGACTTGCGGGGCTCGGACCAGGTTCTGTTACCCAGAATCCTTTGCAAACCTCAAACTTTGGCTAAAACAACACATGTTCCTCACATTTCTGTGGCAGAAAGTTCTGGAATCTGAGAGGCGCCACAAATTTCCTTCCACCGAGCATTCCCCCAAGTCTCCCGATAAAAATGATACCTCACTTGTGTGGGTAGGCCTAGCGCCCGCGACAGGAAACGCTCCAAAGCGGAACGTGGACACATCCAAATTTTTGGAAGAAAACAGAGGTGTTTTTTGCGAAGTGCTTCCCTGTAGATTTTGGCCTCTAGCTCAGCCGGCACCTTTGGAAACCTACCAAACCTGTGCATTTCTGAAAACTAGAGACCTAGGGGAATCCAAGGAGGGGTGACTTGCGGAGCTCGGACCAGGTTCTGTTACCCAGAATCCTTTTCAAACCTCAAAATTTAGCTAAAAAAACACATGTTTCTCATTTCTGTGGCAGAAAGTTCTGGAATCTGAGAGGAGCCACAAATTTCCTTCCACCCAGCGTTCCCCCAAGTCTAGCGATAAAAATGATACCTCACTTGTGTGGGTAGGCCTAGCGCCCGCGACAGGAAACGCCCCAAAGCGCAACGTGGACACATCCAAATTTTGGAAGAAAACAGAGGTGTTTTTTGCGAAGTGCCTACCTGTAGATTTTGGCCTCTAACTCAGCCGGCACCAAGGGATCCTACCGAACCTGTGCATTTCTGAAAACTAGAGACCTAGGGGAATCCAAGATGGGGTGACTTGCGGGGCTCGGACCAGGTTCTGTTACCCAGAATCCTTTGCAAACCTCAAAATTTGGCTAAAAAAACACATGTTCCTCAAATTTCTGTGGCAGAAAGTTCTGGAATCTGAGAGGCGCCACAAATTTCCTTCCACCCAGCATTCCCCCAAGTCTCCCGATAAAAATGATACCTCACTTGTGTGGGTAGGCCTAGCGCCCGCTACAGGAAACGCCCCAAAGCGCAACGTGGACACATCCAAATATTTGGAAGAAAACAGAGGTGTTTTTTGCGAAGTGCCTACCTGTAGATTTTGGCCTCTAGCTCAGCCGGCACCTAGGGACTCTACCGAACCTGTGCATTTCTGAAAACTAGAAACCTAGGGGAATCCAAACAGGGGTGACTTGCGGGGCTCGGACCAGGTTCTGTTACCCAGAATCCTTTGCAAACCTCAAAATTTGGCTAAAAAAACACATGTTCCTCACATTTCTGTGGCAGAAAGTTCTGGAATCTGAGAGGAGCCACAAATTTCCTTCCACCCAGCGTTCCCCCAAGTCTCCCGATAAAAATGATACCTCACTTGTGTGGGTAGGCCTAGCGCCCGCTACAGGAAACGCCCCAAAGCGCAACATGGACACATCCAAATATTTGGAAGAAAATAGAGGTGTTTTTTGCGAAGTGCCTACCTGTAGATTTTGGCCTCTAGCTCAGCCGGCACCTAGGGACTCTACCGAACCTGTGCATTTCTGAAAACTAGAAACCTAGGGGAATCCAAACAGGGGTGACTTGCGGGGCTCGGACCAGGTTCTGTTACCCAGAATCCTTTGCAAACCTCAAAATTTGGCTAAAAAAACACATGTTCCTCACATTTCTGTGGCAGAAAGTTCTGGAATCTGAGAGGAGCCACAAATTTTCTTCCACCCAGCGTTCCCCCAAGTCTCCCGATAAAAATGATACCTCACTTGTGTGGGTAGGCCTAGCGCCCGCTACAGGAGACGCCCCAAAGCGCAACGTGGACACATCCAAATTTTTGGAAGAAAACAGAGGTGTTTTTTGCTAAATGCCTACCTGTAGATTTTGGCCTCTAGCTCAGCCGGCACCTAGGGAAACCTACCAAACCTGTGCATTTCTGAAAACTAGAGACCTAGGGGAATCCAAGGAGGGGTGACTTGCGGGGCTCGGACCAGGTTCTGTTACCCAGAATCCTTTGCAAACGTCAAAATGTGGCTAAAAAAACACATGTTCCTCACATTTCTGTCGCAGAAAGTTCTGGAATCTGAGAGGAGCCACACATTTCCTTCCACCCAGCGTTCCCCCAAGTCTCCCGATAAAAATGATACCTCACTTGTGTGGGTAGGCCTAGCGCCCGCTACAGGAAACGCCCCAAAGCGCAACGTGGACACATCCAAATATTTGGAAGAAAACAGAGGTGTTTTTTGCGAAGTGCCTACCTGTAGATTTTGGCATCTAACTCAGCCGGCACCAAGGGAAACCTACCGAACCTGTGCATTTCTGAAAACTAGAGACCTATGGGAATCCAAGATGGGGTGACTTGCGGGGCTCGGACCAGGTTCTGTTACCCAGAATCCTTTGCAAACCTCAAAATTTGGCTAAAACAACACATGTTCCTCACATTTCTGTGGCAGAAAGTTCTGGAATCTGAGAGGCGCCACAAATTTCCTTCCACCCAGCATTCCCCCAAGTCTCCCGATAAAAATGATACCTCACTTGTGTGGGTAGGCCTAGCGCCCGCGACAGGAAACGCTCCAATGCGCAACATGGACACATCCAAATTTTTGGAAGAAAACAGAGGTGTTTTTTGCGAAGTGCCTACCTGTAGATTTTGGCCTCTAACTCAGCCGGCACCAAGGGAAACCTACCGAACCTGTGCATTTCTGAAAACTAGAGACCTAGGGGAATCCAAGATGGGGTGACTTGCGGGGCTCGGACCAGGTTCTGTTACCCAGAATCCTTTGCAAACCTCAAACTTTGGCTAAAACAACACATGTTCCTCACATTTCTGTGGCAGAAAGTTCTGGAATCTGAGAGGCGCCACAAATTTCCTTCCACCCAGCATTCCCCCAAGTCTCCCGATAAAAATGATACCTCACTTGTGTGGGTAGGCCTAGCGCCCGCGACAGGAAACGCTCCAAAGCGCAACGTGGACACATCCAAATTTTTGGAAGAAAACAGAGGTGTTTTTTGCGAAGTGCTTCCCTGTAGATTTTGGCCTCTAGCTCAGCCGGCACCTTTGGAAACCTACCAAACCTGTGCATTTCTGAAAACTAGAGACCTAGGGGAATCCAAGGAGGGGTGACTTGCGGAGCTCGGACCAGGTTCTGTTACCCAGAATCCTTTTCAAACCTCAAAATTTAGCTAAAAAAACACATGTTCCTCATTTCTGTGGCAGAAAGTTCTGGAATCTGAGAGGAGCCACAAATTTCCTTCCACCCAGCGTTCCCCCAAGTCTAGCGATAAAAATGATACCTCACTTGTGTGGGTAGGCCTAGCGCCCGCGACAGGAAACGCCCCAAAGCGCAACGTGGACACATCCAAATTTTGGAAGAAAACAGAGGTGTTTTTTGCGAAGTGCCTACCTGTAGATTTTGGCCTCTAACTCAGCCGGCACCAAGGGATCCTACCGAACCTGTGCATTTCTGAAAACTAGAGACCTAGGGGAATCCAAGATGGGGTGACTTGCGGGGCTCGGACCAGGTTCTGTTACCCAGAATCCTTTGCAAACCTCAAAATTTGGCTAAAAAAACACATGTTCCTCAAATTTCTGTGGCAGAAAGTTCTGGAATCTGAGAGGCGCCACAAATTTCCTTCCACCCAGCATTCCCCCAAGTCTCCCGATAAAAATGATACCTCACTTGTGCGGGTAGGCCTAGCTCCCGCGACAGGAAACGCCCCAAAGCGCAACGTGGACACATCCAAATTTTGGGAAGAAAACAGAGGTGTTTTTTGCGAAGTGCCTACCTGTAGATTTTGGCCTCTAGCTCAGCCGGCACCTAGGGAAACCTACCAAACCTGTGCATTTCTGAAAACTAGAGACCTAGGGGAATCCAAGGAGGGGTGACTTGCGGGGCTCGGACCAGGTTCTGTTACCCAGAATCCTTTGCAAACGTCAAAATGTGGCTAAAAAAACACATGTTCCTCACATTTCTGTCGCAGAAAGTTCTGGAATCTGAGAGGAGCCACAAATTTCCTTCCACCCAGCGTTTCCCCAAGTCTCCCGATAAAAATGATACCTCACTTGTGTGGGTAGGCCTAGCGCCCGCTACAGGAAACGCCCCAAACCGCAACGTGTACACATCCAAATATTTGGAAGAAAACAGAGGTGTTTTTTGCGAAGTGCCTACCTGTAGATTTTGGCCTCTAGCTCAGCCGGCAACTAGGGAAACCTACCAAACCTGTGCATTTCTGAAAACTAGAGACCTAGGGGAATCCAAAAAGGGGTGACTTGCGGGGCTCGGACCAGGTTCTGTTACCCAGAATCCTTTGCAAACCTCAAAATTTGGCTAAAAAAACACATGTTCCTCACATTTCTGTGGCAGAAAGTTCTGGAATCTGAGAGGAGCCACAAATTTCCTTCCACCCAGCGTTCCCCCAAGTCTCCCGATAAAAATGATACCTCACTTGTGTGGGTAGGCCTAGCGCCCGCTACAGGAAACGCCCCAAAGCGCAACGTGGACACATCCAAATATTTGGAAGAAAACAGAGGTTTTTTTTGCGAAGTGCCTACCTGTAGATTTTGGCCTCTAGCTCAGCCGGCACCTAGGGAAACCTACCAAACCTGTGCATTTCTGAAAACTAGAGACCTAGGGGAATCCAAGGAGGGGTGACTTGCGGGGCTCGGACCAGGTTCTGTTACCCAGAATCCTTTGCAAACCTCAAAATTTGGCTATAAAAACACATGTTCCTCACATTTCTGTGGCAGAAAGTTCTGGAATCTGAGAGGAGCCACAAATTTCCTTCCACCCAGCGTTCCCCCAAGTCTCCCGATAAAAATTATACCTCACTTGTGTGGGTAGGCCTAGCGCCCCCTACAGAAAACGCCCCAAAGCGCAACGTGGACACATCCAAATATTTGGAAGAAAACAGAGGTGTTTTTTGCGAAGTGCCTACCTGTAGATTTTGGCCTCTAGCTCAGCCGGCACCTATGGAAACCTACCAAACCTGTGCATTTCTAAAAACTAGAGACCTAGGGGAATCCAAGGAAGTGTGACTTGCGGGGCTCGGACCAGGTTCTGTTACCCAGAATCCTTTGCAAACCTCAAAATGTGGCTAAAAAAACAAATGTTCCTCACATTTCTGTGGCAGAAAGTTCTGGAATCTGAGAGGAGCCACAAATTTCCTTCCACCCAGCGTTCCCCCAAGTCTCCCGATAAAAATGATACCTCACTTGTGTGGGTAGGCCTAGCGCCCGCTACAGGAAACGCCCCAAAGCGCAACGTGGACACATCCAAATATTTGGAAGAAAACAGAGGTGTTTTTTGCGAAGTGCCTACCTGTAGATTTTGGCCTCTAGCTCAGCCGGCACCTAGGGAAACCTACCAAACCTGTGCATTTCTGAAAACTAGAGACCTAGGGGAATCCAAGGAGGTTTGACTTGCGGGGCTCGGACCAGGTTCTGTTATCCAGAATCCTTTGCAAACCTCAAAATTTGGTTAAAAAAACACATGTTCCTCACATTTCTGTCGCAGAAAGTTCTGGAATCTGAGAGGAGCCACAAATTTCCTTCCACCCAGCGTTCCCCCAAGTCTCCCGATAAAAATGATACCTCACTTGTGTGGGTAGGCCTAGCGCCCGCTACAGGAAACGCCCCAAAGCGCAACGTGGACACATCCAAATATTTTGAAGAAAACAGAGGTGTTTTTTGCGAAGTGCCTACCTGTAGATTTTGGCCTCTAACTCAGCCGGCACCTAGGGAAACCTACCAAACCTGTGCATTTCTGAAAACTAGAGACCTAGGGGAATCCAAGATGGGGTGACTTGCGGGGCTCGGACCAGGTTCTGTTACCCAGAATCCTTTGCAAACCTCAAAATGTGGCTAAAAAAACACATGTTCCTCACATTTCTGTGGCAGAAAGTTCTGGAATCTGAGAGGAGCCACAAATTTCCTTCCACCCAGCGTTCACCCAAGTCTCCCGATAAAAATGATACCTCACTTGTGTGGGTAGGCCTAGCGCCCGCGACAGGAAACGCCCCAAAGCGCAACGTGGACACATCCAAATTTTGGAAGAAAACAGAGGTGTTTTTTGCGAAGTGCCTACCTGTAGATTTTGGCCTCTAACTCAGCCGGCACCAAGGGAAACCTACCGAACCTGTGCATTTCTGAAAACTAGAGACCTAGGGGAATCCAAGATGGGGTGACTTGCGGGGCTCGGACCAGGTTCTGTTACCCAGAATCCTTTGCAAACCTCAAAATTTGGCTAAAAAAACACATGTTCCTCACATTTCTTTGGCAGAAAGTTCTGGAATCTGAGAGGAGCCACAAATTTCCTTCCACCCAGCGTTCCCCCAAGTCTCCCGATAATAATGATACCTCACTTGTATGGGTAGGCCTAGCGCCCGCGCAACGTGGACATATCCAAATTTTTGGAAGAAAACAGAGGTGTTTTTTGCGAAGTGTCTACCTGTAGATTTTGGCCTCTAGCTCAGCCGGCACCTAGGGAAACCTACAAAACCTGTGCATTTCTGAAAACTAGAGACCTAGGGGAATCCAAGATGGGGTGACTTGCGGGGCTCGGACCAGGTTCTGTTACCCAGAATCCTTTGCAAACCTCAAAATGTGGCTAAAAAAACACATGTACCTCACATTTCTGTGGCAGAAAGTTCTGGAATCTGAGAGGAGCCACAAATTTCCTTCCACCCAGCGTTCCCTCAAGTCTCCCGATAAAAATGATACCTCACTTGTGTGGGTAGGCCTAGCGCCCGCGACAGGAAACGCCCCAAAGCGCAACGTGGACACATCCAAATATTTGGAAGAAAACAGAGGTGTTTTTTGCGAAGTGCCTACCTGTAGATTTTGGCCTCTAGCTCAGCCGGCACCTAGGGAAACCTACCAAACCTGTGCATTTCTGAAAACTAGAGACCTAGGGGAATCCAAACAGGGGTGACTTGCGGGGCTCGGACCAGGTTCTGTTACCCAGAATCCTTTGCAAACCTCAAAATTTGGCTAAAAAAACACATGTTCCTCACATTTCTGTGGCAGAAAGTTCTGGAATCTGAGAGGAGCCACAAATTTCCTTCCACCCAGCGTTCCCCCAAGTCTCCCGATAAAAATGATACCTCACTTGTGTGGGTAGGCCTAGCGCCCAAAGCGCAACGTGGACACATCCAAATTTTTGGAAGAAAACAGAGGTGTTTTTTGCGATGTGCCTACCTGTAGATTTTGGCCTCTAGCTCAGCCGGCACCTAGGGAAACCTACAAAACCTGTGCATTTCTGAAAACTAGAGACCTAGGGGAATCCAAGATGGGGTGACTTGCGGGGCTCGGACCAGGTTCTGTTACCCAGAATCCTTTGCAAACCTCAAAATGTGGCTAAAAAAACACATGTACCTCACATTTCTGTGGCAGAAAGTTCTGGAATCTGAGAGGAGCCACAAATTTCCTTCCACCCAGCGTTCCCTCAAGTCTCCCGATAAAAATGATACCTCACTTGTGTGGGTAGGCCTAGCGCCCGCGACAGGAAACGCCCCAAAGCGCAACGTGGACACATCCAAATATTTGGAAGAAAACAGAGGTGTTTTTTGCGAAGTGCCTACCTGTAGATTTTGGCCTCTAGCTCAACCGGCACCTAGGGAAACCTACCAAACCTGTGCATTTCTGAAAACTAGAGACCTAGGGGAATCCAAGGAGGGGTGACTTGCGGGGCTCGGACCAGGTTCTGTTACCCAGAATCCTTTGCAAACCTCAAAATTTGGCTAAAAAAACACATGTTCCTCACATTTCTGTGGCAGAAAGTTCTGGAATCTGAGAGGAGCCACAAATATCCTTCCACCCAGCGTTCCCCCAAGTCTCCCGATAAAAATGATACCTCACTTGTGTGGGTAGGCCTAGCGCCCGCTACAGGAAACGCCCCAAAGCGCAACGTGGACACATCAACATTTTTGGAAGAAAACAGAGGTGTTTTTTGCGAAGTGCCTACCTATAGATTTTGGCCTCTAGCTCAGCCGGAACCTAGGGAAACCTACCGAACCTGTGCATTTCTGAAAACTAGAGACCTAGGGGAATCCAAGATGGGGTGACTTGCGGGGCTCGGACCAGGTTCTGTTACCCAGAATCCTTTGCAAACCTCAAAATTTGGCTAAAAAAACACATGTTCCTCACATTTCTTTGGCAGAAAGTTCTGGAATCTGAGAGGAGCCACAAATTTCCTTCCACCCAGCGTTCCCCCAAGTCTCCCGATAATAATGATACCTCACTTGTATGGGTAGGCCTAGCGCCCGCGACAGGAAACGCCCCAAAGCGCAACGTGGACATATCCAAATTTTTGGAAGAAAACAGAGGTGTTTTTTGCGAAGTGTCTACCTGTAGATTTTGGCCTCTAACTCAGCCGGCACCAAGGGAAACCTACCGAACCTGTGCATTTCTGAAAACTAGAGACCTAGGGGAATCCAAGGAAGTGTGACTTGCGGGGCTCGGACCAGGTTCTGTTACCCAGAATCCTTTGCAAACCTCAAAATGTGGCTAAAAAAACACATGTTCCTCACATTTCTGTGGCAGAAAGTTCTGGAATCTGAGAGGAGCCACAAATTTCCTCCCACCCAGCGTTCCCCCAAGTCTCCCGATAAAAATGATACCTCACTTGTGTGGGTAGGCCTAGCGCCCGCTACAGGAAACGCCCTAAAGCGCAACGTGGACACATCCAAATATTTGGAAGAAAACAGAGGTGTTTTTTGCGAAGTGCCTACCTGTAGATTTTGGCCTCTAGCTCAGCCGGCACCTAGGGAAACCTACCAAACCTGTGCATTTCTGAAAACTAGAGACCTAGGGGAATCCAAACAGGGGTGACTTGCGGGGCTCGGACCAGGTTCTGTTACCCAGAATCCTTTGCAAACCTCAAAATTTGGCTAAAAAAACACATGTTCCTCACATTTCTGTGGCAGAAAGTTCTGGAATCTGAGAGGAGCCACAAATTTCCTTCCACCCAGCGTTCCCCCAAGTCTCCCGATAAAAATGATACCTCACTTGTGTGGGTAGGCCTAGCGCCCAAAGCGCAACGTGGACACATCCAAATTTTTGGAAGAAAACAGAGGTGTTTTTTGCGATGTGCCTACCTGTAGATTTTGGCCTCTAGCTCAGCCGGCACCTAGGGAAACCTACAAAACCTGTGCATTTCTGAAAACTAGAGACCTAGGGGAATCCAAGATGGGGTGACTTGCGGGGCTCGGACCAGGTTCTGTTACCCAGAATCCTTTGCAAACCTCAAAATGTGGCTAAAAAAACACATGTACCTCACATTTCTGTGGCAGAAAGTTCTGGAATCTGAGAGGAGCCACAAATTTCCTTCCACCCAGCGTTCCCTCAAGTCTCCCGATAAAAATGATACCTCACTTGTGTGGGTAGGCCTAGCGCCCGCGACAGGAAACGCCCCAAAGCGCAACGTGGACACATCCAAATATTTGGAAGAAAACAGAGGTGTTTTTTGCGAAGTGCCTACCTGTAGATTTTGGCCTCTAGCTCAGCCGGCACCTAGGGAAACCTACCAAACCTGTGCATTTCTGAAAACTAGAGACCTAGGGGAATCCAAACAGGGGTGACTTGCGGGGCTCGGACCAGGTTCTGTTACCCAGAATCCTTTGCAAACCTCAAAATTTGGCTAAAAAAACACATGTTCCTCACATTTCTGTGGCAGAAAGTTCTGGAATCTGAGAGGAGCCACAAATTTCCTTCCACCCAGCGTTCCCCCAAGTCTCCCGATAAAAATGATACCTCACTTGTGTGGGTAGGCCTAGCGCCCAAAGCGCAACGTGGACACATCCAAATTTTTGGAAGAAAACAGAGGTGTTTTTTGCGATGTGCCTACCTGTAGATTTTGGCCTCTAGCTCAGCCGGCACCTAGGGAAACCTACAAAACCTGTGCATTTCTGAAAACTAGAGACCTAGGGGAATCCAAGATGGGGTGACTTGCGGGGCTCGGACCAGGTTCTGTTACCCAGAATCCTTTGCAAACCTCAAAATGTGGCTAAAAAAACACATGTACCTCACATTTCTGTGGCAGAAAGTTCTGGAATCTGAGAGGAGCCACAAATTTCCTTCCACCCAGCGTTCCCTCAAGTCTCCCGATAAAAATGATACCTCACTTGTGTGGGTAGGCCTAGCGCCCGCGACAGGAAACGCCCCAAAGCGCAACGTGGACACATCCAAATATTTGGAAGAAAACAGAGGTGTTTTTTGCGAAGTGCCTACCTGTAGATTTTGGCCTCTAGCTCAACCGGCACCTAGGGAAACCTACCAAACCTGTGCATTTCTGAAAACTAGAGACCTAGGGGAATCCAAGGAGGGGTGACTTGCGGGGCTCGGACCAGGTTCTGTTACCCAGAATCCTTTGCAAACCTCAAAATTTGGCTAAAAAAACACATGTTCCTCACATTTCTGTGGCAGAAAGTTCTGGAATCTGAGAGGAGCCACAAATATCCTTCCACCCAGCGTTCCCCCAAGTCTCCCGATAAAAATGATACCTCACTTGTGTGGGTAGGCCTAGCGCCCGCTACAGGAAACGCCCCAAAGCGCAACGTGGACACATCAACATTTTTGGAAGAAAACAGAGGTGTTTTTTGCGAAGTGCCTACCTATAGATTTTGGCCTCTAGCTCAGCCGGAACCTAGGGAAACCTACCGAACCTGTGCATTTCTGAAAACTAGAGACCTAGGGGAATCCAAGATGGGGTGACTTGCGGGGCTCAGACCAGGTTCTGTTACCCAGAATCCTTTGCAAACCTCAAAATGTGGCTAAAAAAACACATGTACCTCACATTTCTGTGGCAGAAAGTTCTGGAATCTGAGAGGAGCCACAAATTTCCTTCCACCCAGCGTTCCCTCAAGTCTCCCGATAAAAATGATACCTCACTTGTGTGGGTAGGCCTAGCGCCCGCGACAGGAAACGCCCCAAAGCGCAACGTGGACACATCCAAATATTTGGAAGAAAACAGAGGTGTTTTTTGCGAAGTGCCTACCTGTAGATTTTGGCCTCTAGCTCAGCCGGCACCTAGGGAAACCTACCAAACCTGTGCATTTCTGAAAACTAGAGACCTAGGGGAATCCAAACAGGGGTGACTTGCGGGGCTCGGACCAGGTTCTGTTACCCAGAATCCTTTGCAAACCTCAAAATTTGGCTAAAAAAACACATGTTCCTCACATTTCTGTGGCAGAAAGTTCTGGAATCTGAGAGGAGCCACAAATTTCCTTCCACCCAGCGTTCCCCCAAGTCTCCCGATAAAAATGATACCTCACTTGTGTGGGTAGGCCTAGCGCCCAAAGCGCAACGTGGACACATCCAAATTTTTGGAAGAAAACAGAGGTGTTTTTTGCGATGTGCCTACCTGTAGATTTTGGCCTCTAGCTCAGCCGGCACCTAGGGAAACCTACAAAACCTGTGCATTTCTGAAAACTAGAGACCTAGGGGAATCCAAGATGGGGTGACTTGCGGGGCTCGGACCAGGTTCTGTTACCCAGAATCCTTTGCAAACCTCAAAATGTGGCTAAAAAAACACATGTACCTCACATTTCTGTGGCAGAAAGTTCTGGAATCTGAGAGGAGCCACAAATTTCCTTCCACCCAGCGTTCCCTCAAGTCTCCCGATAAAAATGATACCTCACTTGTGTGGGTAGGCCTAGCGCCCGCGACAGGAAACGCCCCAAAGCGCAACGTGGACACATCCAAATATTTGGAAGAAAACAGAGGTGTTTTTTGCGAAGTGCCTACCTGTAGATTTTGGCCTCTAGCTCAACCGGCACCTAGGGAAACCTACCAAACCTGTGCATTTCTGAAAACTAGAGACCTAGGGGAATCCAAGGAGGGGTGACTTGCGGGGCTCGGACCAGGTTCTGTTACCCAGAATCCTTTGCAAACCTCAAAATTTGGCTAAAAAAACACATGTTCCTCACATTTCTGTGGCAGAAAGTTCTGGAATCTGAGAGGAGCCACAAATATCCTTCCACCCAGCGTTCCCCCAAGTCTCCCGATAAAAATGATACCTCACTTGTGTGGGTAGGCCTAGCGCCCGCTACAGGAAACGCCCCAAAGCGCAACGTGGACACATCAACATTTTTGGAAGAAAACAGAGGTGTTTTTTGCGAAGTGCCTACCTATAGATTTTGGCCTCTAGCTCAGCCGGAACCTAGGGAAACCTACCGAACCTGTGCATTTCTGAAAACTAGAGACCTAGGGGAATCCAAGATGGGGTGACTTGCGGGGCTCGGACCAGGTTCTGTTACCCAGAATCCTTTGCAAACCTCAAAATTTGGCTAAAAAAACACATGTTCCTCACATTTCTTTGGCAGAAAGTTCTGGAATCTGAGAGGAGCCACAAATTTCCTTCCACCCAGCGTTCCCCCAAGTCTCCCGATAATAATGATACCTCACTTGTATGGGTAGGCCTAGCGCCCGCGACAGGAAACGCCCCAAAGCGCAACGTGGACATATCCAAATTTTTGGAAGAAAACAGAGGTGTTTTTTGCGAAGTGTCTACCTGTAGATTTTGGCCTCTAACTCAGCCGGCACCAAGGGAAACCTACCGAACCTGTGCATTTCTGAAAACTAGAGACCTAGGGGAATCCAAGGAAGTGTGACTTGCGGGGCTCGGACCAGGTTCTGTTACCCAGAATCCTTTGCAAACCTCAAAATGTGGCTAAAAAAACACATGTTCCTCACATTTCTGTGGCAGAAAGTTCTGGAATCTGAGAGGAGCCACAAATTTCCTCCCACCCAGCGTTCCCCCAAGTCTCCCGATAAAAATGATACCTCACTTGTGTGGGTAGGCCTAGCGCCCGCTACAGGAAACGCCCTAAAGCGCAACGTGGACACATCCAAATATTTGGAAGAAAACAGAGGTGTTTTTTGCGAAGTGCCTACCTGTAGATTTTGGCCTCTAGCTCAGCCGGCACCTAGGGAAACCTACCAAACCTGTGCATTTCTGAAAACTAGAGACCTAGGGGAATCCAAACAGGGGTGACTTGCGGGGCTCGGACCAGGTTCTGTTACCCAGAATCCTTTGCAAACCTCAAAATTTGGCTAAAAAAACACATGTTCCTCACATTTCTGTGGCAGAAAGTTCTGGAATCTGAGAGGAGCCACAAATTTCCTTCCACCCAGCGTTCCCCCAAGTCTCCCGATAAAAATGATACCTCACTTGTGTGGGTAGGCCTAGCGCCCAAAGCGCAACGTGGACACATCCAAATTTTTGGAAGAAAACAGAGGTGTTTTTTGCGATGTGCCTACCTGTAGATTTTGGCCTCTAGCTCAGCCGGCACCTAGGGAAACCTACAAAACCTGTGCATTTCTGAAAACTAGAGACCTAGGGGAATCCAAGATGGGGTGACTTGCGGGGCTCGGACCAGGTTCTGTTACCCAGAATCCTTTGCAAACCTCAAAATGTGGCTAAAAAAACACATGTACCTCACATTTCTGTGGCAGAAAGTTCTGGAATCTGAGAGGAGCCACAAATTTCCTTCCACCCAGCGTTCCCTCAAGTCTCCCGATAAAAATGATACCTCACTTGTGTGGGTAGGCCTAGCGCCCGCGACAGGAAACGCCCCAAAGCGCAACGTGGACACATCCAAATATTTGGAAGAAAACAGAGGTGTTTTTTGCGAAGTGCCTACCTGTAGATTTTGGCCTCTAGCTCAGCCGGCACCTAGGGAAACCTACCAAACCTGTGCATTTCTGAAAACTAGAGACCTAGGGGAATCCAAACAGGGGTGACTTGCGGGGCTCGGACCAGGTTCTGTTACCCAGAATCCTTTGCAAACCTCAAAATTTGGCTAAAAAAACACATGTTCCTCACATTTCTGTGGCAGAAAGTTCTGGAATCTGAGAGGAGCCACAAATTTCCTTCCACCCAGCGTTCCCCCAAGTCTCCCGATAAAAATGATACCTCACTTGTGTGGGTAGGCCTAGCGCCCAAAGCGCAACGTGGACACATCCAAATTTTTGGAAGAAAACAGAGGTGTTTTTTGCGATGTGCCTACCTGTAGATTTTGGCCTCTAGCTCAGCCGGCACCTAGGGAAACCTACAAAACCTGTGCATTTCTGAAAACTAGAGACCTAGGGGAATCCAAGATGGGGTGACTTGCGGGGCTCGGACCAGGTTCTGTTACCCAGAATCCTTTGCAAACCTCAAAATGTGGCTAAAAAAACACATGTACCTCACATTTCTGTGGCAGAAAGTTCTGGAATCTGAGAGGAGCCACAAATTTCCTTCCACCCAGCGTTCCCTCAAGTCTCCCGATAAAAATGATACCTCACTTGTGTGGGTAGGCCTAGCGCCCGCGACAGGAAACGCCCCAAAGCGCAACGTGGACACATCCAAATATTTGGAAGAAAACAGAGGTGTTTTTTGCGAAGTGCCTACCTGTAGATTTTGGCCTCTAGCTCAACCGGCACCTAGGGAAACCTACCAAACCTGTGCATTTCTGAAAACTAGAGACCTAGGGGAATCCAAGGAGGGGTGACTTGCGGGGCTCGGACCAGGTTCTGTTACCCAGAATCCTTTGCAAACCTCAAAATTTGGCTAAAAAAACACATGTTCCTCACATTTCTGTGGCAGAAAGTTCTGGAATCTGAGAGGAGCCACAAATATCCTTCCACCCAGCGTTCCCCCAAGTCTCCCGATAAAAATGATACCTCACTTGTGTGGGTAGGCCTAGCGCCCGCTACAGGAAACGCCCCAAAGCGCAACGTGGACACATCAACATTTTTGGAAGAAAACAGAGGTGTTTTTTGCGAAGTGCCTACCTATAGATTTTGGCCTCTAGCTCAGCCGGAACCTAGGGAAACCTACCGAACCTGTGCATTTCTGAAAACTAGAGACCTAGGGGAATCCAAGATGGGGTGACTTGCGGGGCTCAGACCAGGTTCTGTTACCCAGAATCCTTTGCAAACCTCAAAATTTGGATAAAAAAACACATGTTCCTCACATTTCTTTGGCAGAAAGTTCTGGAATCTGAGAGGAGCCACAAATTTCCTTCCACCCAGCGTTCCCCCAAGTCTCCCGATAATAATGATACCTCACTTGTATGGGTAGGCCTAGCGCCCGCGACAGGAAACGCCCCAAAGCGCAACGTGGACACATCCGAATTTTTGGAAGAAAACAGAGGTGTTTTTTGCGAAGTGCCTACCTGTAGATTTTGGCCTCTAACTCAGCCGGCACCAAGGGAAACCTACCGAACCTGTGCATTTCTGAAAACTAGAGACCTAGGGGAATCCAAGATGGGGTGACTTGCGGGGCTCGGACCAGGTTCTGTTACCCAGAATCCTTTGCAAACCTCAAAATTTGGCTAAAAAAACACATGTTCCTCACATTTCTGTGGCAGAAAGTTCTGGAATCTGAGAGGCGCCACAAATTTCCTTCAACCCAGCATTCCCCCAAGTCTCCCGATAAAAATGATACCTCACTTGTGTGGGTAGGCCTAGCGCCCGCGACAGGAAACGCCCCAAAGCGCAACGTGGACACATCCCAATTTTTGGAAGAAAACAGAGGTGTTTTTTGCGAAGTGCTTCCCTGTAGATTTTGGCCTCTAGCTCAGCCGGCACCTAGGGAAACCTACCAAACCTGTGCATTTCTGAAAACTAGAGACCTAGGGGAATCCAAGGAGGGGTGACTTGCGGAGCTCGGACCAGGTTCTGTTACCCAGAATCCTTTGCAAACCTCAAAATTTGGCTAAAAAAACACATGTTCCTCACATTTCTGTGGCAGAAAGTTCTGGAATCTGAGAGGAGCCACAAATTTCCTTCCACCCAGCGTTCCCCCAAGTCTCCCGATAAAAATGATACCTCACTTGTGTGGGTAGGCCTAGCGCCCAAAGCGCAACGTGGACACATCCAAATTTTTGGAAGAAAACAGAGGTGTTTTTTGCGATGTGCCTACCTGTAGATTTTGGCCTCTAGCTCAGCCGGCACCTAGGGAAACCTACAAAACCTGTGCATTTCTGAAAACTAGAGACCTAGGGGAATCCAAGATGGGGTGACTTGCGGGGCTCGGACCAGGTTCTGTTACCCAGAATCCTTTGCAAACCTCAAAATGTGGCTAAAAAAACACATGTACCTCACATTTCTGTGGCAGAAAGTTCTGGAATCTGAGAGGAGCCACAAATTTCCTTCCACCCAGCGTTCCCTCAAGTCTCCCGATAAAAATGATACCTCACTTGTGTGGGTAGGCCTAGCGCCCGCGACAGGAAACGCCCCAAAGCGCAACGTGGACACATCCAAATATTTGGAAGAAAACAGAGGTGTTTTTTGCGAAGTGCCTACCTGTAGATTTTGGCCTCTAGCTCAGCCGGCACCTAGGGAAACCTACCAAACCTGTGCATTTCTGAAAACTAGAGACCTAGGGGAATCCAAACAGGGGTGACTTGCGGGGCTCGGACCAGGTTCTGTTACCCAGAATCCTTTGCAAACCTCAAAATTTGGCTAAAAAAACACATGTTCCTCACATTTCTGTGGCAGAAAGTTCTGGAATCTGAGAGGAGCCACAAATTTCCTTCCACCCAGCGTTCCCCCAAGTCTCCCGATAAAAATGATACCTCACTTGTGTGGGTAGGCCTAGCGCCCAAAGCGCAACGTGGACACATCCAAATTTTTGGAAGAAAACAGAGGTGTTTTTTGCGATGTGCCTACCTGTAGATTTTGGCCTCTAGCTCAGCCGGCACCTAGGGAAACCTACAAAACCTGTGCATTTCTGAAAACTAGAGACCTAGGGGAATCCAAGATGGGGTGACTTGCGGGGCTCGGACCAGGTTCTGTTACCCAGAATCCTTTGCAAACCTCAAAATGTGGCTAAAAAAACACATGTACCTCACATTTCTGTGGCAGAAAGTTCTGGAATCTGAGAGGAGCCACAAATTTCCTTCCACCCAGCGTTCCCTCAAGTCTCCCGATAAAAATGATACCTCACTTGTGTGGGTAGGCCTAGCGCCCGCGACAGGAAACGCCCCAAAGCGCAACGTGGACACATCCAAATATTTGGAAGAAAACAGAGGTGTTTTTTGCGAAGTGCCTACCTGTAGATTTTGGCCTCTAGCTCAACCGGCACCTAGGGAAACCTACCAAACCTGTGCATTTCTGAAAACTAGAGACCTAGGGGAATCCAAGGAGGGGTGACTTGCGGGGCTCGGACCAGGTTCTGTTACCCAGAATCCTTTGCAAACCTCAAAATTTGGCTAAAAAAACACATGTTCCTCACATTTCTGTGGCAGAAAGTTCTGGAATCTGAGAGGAGCCACAAATATCCTTCCACCCAGCGTTCCCCCAAGTCTCCCGATAAAAATGATACCTCACTTGTGTGGGTAGGCCTAGCGCCCGCTACAGGAAACGCCCCAAAGCGCAACGTGGACACATCAACATTTTTGGAAGAAAACAGAGGTGTTTTTTGCGAAGTGCCTACCTATAGATTTTGGCCTCTAGCTCAGCCGGAACCTAGGGAAACCTACCGAACCTGTGCATTTCTGAAAACTAGAGACCTAGGGGAATCCAAGATGGGGTGACTTGCGGGGCTCAGACCAGGTTCTGTTACCCAGAATCCTTTGCAAACCTCAAAATTTGGATAAAAAAACACATGTTCCTCACATTTCTTTGGCAGAAAGTTCTGGAATCTGAGAGGAGCCACAAATTTCCTTCCACCCAGCGTTCCCCCAAGTCTCCCGATAATAATGATACCTCACTTGTATGGGTAGGCCTAGCGCCCGCGACAGGAAACGCCCCAAAGCGCAACGTGGACACATCCGAATTTTTGGAAGAAAACAGAGGTGTTTTTTGCGAAGTGCCTACCTGTAGATTTTGGCCTCTAACTCAGCCGGCACCAAGGGAAACCTACCGAACCTGTGCATTTCTGAAAACTAGAGACCTAGGGGAATCCAAGATGGGGTGACTTGCGGGGCTCGGACCAGGTTCTGTTACCCAGAATCCTTTGCAAACCTCAAAATTTGGCTAAAAAAACACATGTTCCTCACATTTCTGTGGCAGAAAGTTCTGGATTCTGAGAGGCGCCACAAATTTCCTTCAACCCAGCATTCCCCCAAGTCTCCCGATAAAAATGATACCTCACTTGTGTGGGTAGGCCTAGCGCCCGCGACAGGAAACGCCCCAAAGCGCAACGTGGACACATCCCAATTTTTGGAAGAAAACAGAGGTGTTTTTTGCGAAGTGCTTCCCTGTAGATTTTGGCCTCTAGCTCAGCCGGCACCTAGGGAAACCTACCAAACCTGTGCATTTCTGAAAACTAGAGACCTAGGGGAATCCAAGGAGGGGTGACTTGCGGAGCTCGGACCAGGTTCTGTTACCCAGAATCCTTTGCAAACCTCAAAATTTGGCTAAAAAAACACATGTTCCTCACATTTCTGTGGCAGAAAGTTCTGGAATCTGAGAGGAGCCACAAATTTCCTTCCACCCAGCGTTCCCCCAAGTCTCCAGATAAAAATGATACCTCACTTGTGTGGGTAGGCCTAGCGCCCGCGAGAGGAAACGCCCCAAAGCGCAACGTGGACACATCCAAATTTTGGAAGAAAACAGAGGTGTTTTTTGCAAAGTGCCTACCTGTAGATTTTGGCCTCTAACTCAGCCGGCACCAAGGGAAACCTACCGAACCTGTGCATTTCTGAAAACTAGAGACCTAGGGGAATCCAAGATGGGGTGACTTGTGGGGCTCGGACCAGGTTCTGTTACCCAGAATCCTTTGCAAACCTCAAAATTTGGCTAAATAAACACATGTTCCTCACATTTCTGTGGCAGAAAGTTCTGGAATCTGAGAGGAGCCACAAATTTCCTTCCACCCAGTGTTCCCCCAAGTCTCCCGATAAAAATGATACCTTACTTGTGTGGGTAGGCCTAGCGCCCGCGATAGGAAACGCCCCAAAGCGCAACGTCGACACATCCAAATTTTTGGAAGAAAACAGAGGTGTTTTTTGCGAAGTGCCTACCTGTAGATTTTGGCCTCTAGCTCAGCCGGCACCTAGGGAAACCTACCAAACCTGTGCATTTCTGAAAACTAGAGACCTAGGGGAATCCAAGGAGGGGTGACTTGCGGGGCTCGGACCAGGTTCTGTTACCCAGAATCCTTTGCAAACGTCAAAATGTGGCTAAAAAAACACATGTTCCTCACATTTCTGTCGCAGAAAGTTCTGGAATCTGAGAGGAGCCACAAATTTCCTTCCACCCAGCGTTTCCCCAAGTCTCCCGATAAAAATGATACCTCACTTGTGTGGGTAGGCCTAGCGCCCGCTACAGGAAACGCCCCAAACCGCAACGTGTACACATCCAAATATTTGGAAGAAAACAGAGGTGTTTTTTGCGAAGTGCCTACCTGTAGATTTTGGCCTCTAGCTCAGCCGGCAACTAGGGAAACCTACCAAACCTGTGCATTTCTGAAAACTAGAGACCTAGGGGAATCCAAAAAGGGGTGACTTGCGGGGCTCGGACCAGGTTCTGTTACCCAGAATCCTTTGCAAACCTCAAAATTTGGCTAAAAAAACACATGTTCCTCACATTTCTGTGGCAGAAAGTTCTGGAATCTGAGAGGAGCCACAAATTTCCTTCCACCCAGCGTTCCCCCAAGTCTCCCGATAAAAATGATACCTCACTTGTGTGGGTAGGCCTAGCGCCCGCTACAGGAAACGCCCCAAAGCGCAACGTGGACACATCCAAATATTTGGAAGAAAACAGAGGTGTTTTTTGCGAAGTGCCTACCTGTAGATTTTGGCCTCTAGCTCAGCCGGCACCTAGGGAAACCTACCAAACCTGTGCCTTTCTGAAAACTAGAGACCTAGGGGAATCCAAGGAGGGGTGACTTGCGGGGCTCGGACCAGGTTCTGTTACCCAGAATCCTTTGCAAACCTCAAAATTTGGCTATAAAAACACATGTTCCTCACATTTCTGTGGCAGAAAGTTCTGGAATCTGAGAGGAGCCACAAATTTCCTTCCACCCAGCGTTCCCCCAAGTCTCCCGATAAAAATTATACCTCACTTGTGTGGGTAGGCCTAGCGCCCGCTACAGAAAACGCCCCAAAGCGCAACGTGGACACATCCAAATATTTGGAAGAAAACAGAGGTGTTTTTTGCGAAGTGCCTACCTGTAGATTTTGGCCTCTAGCTCAGCCGGCACCTAGGGAAACCTACCAAACCTGTGCATTTCTGAAAACTAGAGACCTAGGGGAATCCAAGGAAGTGTGACTTGCGGGGCTCGGACCAGGTTCTGTTACCCAGAATCCTTTGCAAACCTCAAAATGTAGCTAAAAAAACAAATGTTCCTCACATTTCTGTGGCAGAAAGTTCTGGAATCTGAGAGGAGCCACAAATTTCCTTCCACCCAGCGTTCCCCCAAGTCTCCCGATAAAAATGATACCTCACTTGTGTGGGTAGGCCTAGCGCCCGCTACAGGAAACGCCCCAAAGCGCAACGTGGACACATCCAAATATTTGGAAGAAAACAGAGGTGTTTTTTGCGAAGTGCCTACCTGTAGATTTTGGCCTCTAGCTCAGCCGGCACCTAGGGAATCCTACCAAACCTGTGCATTTCTGAAAACTAGAGACCTAGGGGAATCCAAGGAGGTTTGACTTGCGGGGCTCGGACCAGGTTCTGTTATCCAGAATCCTTTGCAAACCTCAAAATTTGGTTAAAAAAACACATGTTCCTCACATTTCTGTCGCAGAAAGTTCTGGAATCTGAGAGGAGCCACAAATTTCCTTCCACCCAGCGTTCCCCCAAGTCTCCCGATAAAAATGATACCTCACTTGTGTGGGTAGGCCTAGCGCCCGCTACAGAAAACGCCCCAAAGCGCAACGTGGACACATCCAAATATTTTGAAGAAAACAGAGGTGTTTTTTGCGAAGTGCCTACCTGTAGATTTTGGCCTCTAACTCAGCCGGCACCTAGTAAAACCTACCAAACCTGTGCATTTCTGAAAACTAGAGACCTAGGGGAATCCAAGATGGGGTGACTTGCGGGGCTCGGACCAGGTTCTGTTACCCAGAATCCTTTGCAAACCTCAAAATGTGGCTAAAAAAACACATGTTCCTCACATTTCTGTGGCAGAAAGTTCTGGAATCTGAGAGGAGCCACAAATTTCCTTCCACCCAGCGTTCACCCAAGTCTCCCGATAAAAATGATACCTCACTTGTGTGGGTAGGCCTAGCGCCCGCGACAGGAAACGCCCCAAAGCGCAACGTGGACACATCCAAATTTTGGAAGAAAACAGAGGTGTTTTTTGCGAAGTGCCTACCTGTAGATTTTGGCCTCTAACTCAGCCGGCACCAAGGGAAACCTACCGAACCTGTGCATTTCTGAAAACTAGAGACCTAGGGGAATCCAAGATGGGGTGACTTGCGGGGCTCGGACCAGGTTCTGTTACCCAGAATCCTTTGCAAACCTCAAAATTTGGCTAAAAAAACACATGTTCCTCACATTTCTTTGGCAGAAAGTTCTGGAATCTGAGAGGAGCCACAAATTTCCTTCCACCCAGCGTTCCCCCAAGTCTCCCGATAATAATGATACCTCACTTGTATGGGTAGGCCTAGCGCCCGCGACAGGAAACGCCCCAAAGCGCAACGTGGACATATCCAAATTTTTGGAAGAAAACAGAGGTGTTTTTTGCGAAGTGTCTACCTGTAGATTTTGGCCTCTAACTCAGCCGGCACCAAGGGAAACCTACCAAACCTGTGCATTTCTGAAAACTAGAGACCTAGGGGAATCCAAGGAAGTGTGACTTGCGGGGCTCGGACCAGGTTCTGTTACCCAGAATCCTTTGCAAACCTCAAAATGTGGCTAAAAAAACACATGTTCCTCACATTTCTGTGGCAGAAAGTTCTGGAATCTGAGAGGAGCCACAAATTTCCTCCCACCCAGCGTTCCCCCAAGTCTCCCGATAAAAATGATACCTCACTTGTGTGGGTAGGCCTAGCGCCCGCTACAGGAAACGCCCTAAAGCGCAACGTGGACACATCCAAATATTTGGAAGAAAACAGAGGTGTTTTTTGCGAAGTGCCTACCTGTAGATTTTGGCCTCTAGCTCAGCCGGCACCTAGGGAAACCTACCAAACCTGTGCATTTCTGAAAACTAGAGACCTAGGGGAATCCAAACAGGGGTGACTTGCGGGGCTCGGACCAGGTTCTGTTACCCAGAATCCTTTGCAAACCTCAAAATTTGGCTAAAAAAACACATGTTCCTCACATTTCTGTGGCAGAAAGTTCTGGAATCTGAGAGGAGCCACAAATTTCCTTCCACCCAGCGTTCCCCCAAGTCTCCCGATAAAAATGATACCTCACTTGTGTGGGTAGGCCTAGCGCCCAAAGCGCAACGTGGACACATCCAAATTTTTGGAAGAAAACAGAGGTGTTTTTTGCGATGTGCCTACCTGTAGATTTTGGCCTCTAGCTCAGCCGGCACCTAGGGAAACCAACAAAACCTGTGCATTTCTGAAAACTAGAGACCTAGGGGAATCCAAGATGGGGTGACTTGCGGGGCTCGGACCAGGTTCTGTTACCCAGAATCCTTTGCAAACCTCAAAATGTGGCTAAAAAAACACATGTACCTCACATTTCTGTGGCAGAAAGTTCTGGAATCTGAGAGGAGCCACAAATTTCCTTCCACCCAGCGTTCCCTCAAGTCTCCCGATAAAAATGATACCTCACTTGTGTGGGTAGGCCTAGCGCCCGCGACAGGAAACACCCCAAAGCGCAACGTGGACACATCCAAATATTTGGAAGAAAACAGAGGTGTTTTTTGCGAAGTGCCTACCTGTAGATTTTGGCCTCTAGCTCAACCGGCACCTAGGGAAACCTACCAAACCTGTGCATTTCTGAAAACTAGAGACCTAGGGGAATCCAAGGAGGGGTGACTTGCGCGGCTCGGACCAGGTTCTGTTACCCAGAATCCTTTGCAAACCTCAAAATTTGGCTAAAAAAACACATGTTCCTCACATTTCTGTGGCAGAAAGTTCTGGAATCTGAGAGGAGCCACAAATATCCTTCCACCCAGCGTTCCCCCAAGTCTCCCGATAAAAATGATACCTCACTTGTGTGGGTAGGCCTAGCGCCCGCTACAAGAAACGCCCCAAAGCGCAACGTGGACACATCAAAGTTTTTGGAAGAAAACAGAGGTGTTTTTTGCGAAGTGCCTACCTATAGATTTTGGCCTCTAGCTCAGCCGGAACCTAGGGAAACCTACCGAACCTGTGCATTTCTGAAAACTAGAGACCTAGGGGAATCCAAGATGGGGTGACTTGCGGGGCTCGGACCAGGTTCTGTTACCCAGAATCCTTTGCAAACCTCAAAATTTGCATAAAAAAACACATGTTCCTCACATTTCTTTGGCAGAAAGTTCTGGAATCTGAGAGGAGCCACAAATTTCCTTCCACCCAGCGTTCCCCCAAGTCTCCCGATAATAATGATACCTCACTTGTATGGGTAGGCCTAGCGCCCGCGACAGGAAACGCCCCAAAGCGCAACGTGGACACATCCGAATTTTTGGAAGAAAACAGAGGTGTTTTTTGCGAAGTGCCTACCTGTAGATTTTGGCCTCTAACTCAGCCGGCACCAAGGGAAACCTACCGAACCTGTGCATTTCTGAAAACTAGAGACCTAGGGGAATCCAAGATGGGGTGACTTGCGGGGCTCGGACCAGGTTCTGTTACCCAGAATCCTTTGCAAACCTCAAAATTTGGCTAAAAAAACACATGTTCCTCACATTTCTGTGGCAGAAAGTTCTGGAATCTGAGAGGCGCCACAAATTTCCTTCCACCCAGCATTCCCCCAAGTCTCCCGATAAAAATGATACCTCACTTGTGTGGGTAGGCCTAGCGCCCGCGACAGGAAACGCCCCAAAGCGCAACGTGGACACATCCCAATTTTTGGAAGAAAACAGAGGTGTTTTTTGCGAAGTGCTTCCCTGTAGATTTTGGCCTCTAGCTCAGCCGGCACCTAGGGAAACCTACCAAACCTGTGCATTTCTGAAAACTAGAGACCTAGGGGAATCCAAGGAGGGGTGACTTGCGGAGCTCGGACCAGGTTCTGTTACCCAGAATCCTTTGCAAACCTCAAAATTTGGCTAAAAAAACACATGTTCCTCACATTTCTGTGGCAGAAAGTTCTGGAATCTGAGAGGAGCCACAAATTTCCTTCCACCCAGCGTTCCCCCAAGTCTCCAGATAAAAATGATACCTCACTTGTGTGGGTAGGCCTAGCGCCCGCGAGAGGAAACGCCCCAAAGCGCAACGTGGACACATCCAAATTTTGGAAGAAAACAGAGGTGTTTTTTGCAAAGTGCCTACCTGTAGATTTTGGCCTCTAACTCAGCCGGCACCAAGGGAAACCTACCGAACCTGTGCATTTCTGAAAACTAGAGACCTAGGGGAATCCAAGATGGGGTGACTTGCGGGGCTCGGACCAGGTTCTGTTACCCAGAATCCTTTGCAAACCTCAAAATTTGGCTAAAAAAACACATGTTCCTCACATTTCTGTGGCAGAAAGTTCTGGAATCTGAGAGGAGCCACAAATTTCCTTCCACCCAGTGTTCCCCCAAGTCTCCCGATAAAAATGATACCTTACTTGTGTGGGTAGGCCTAGCGCCCGCGACAGGAAACGCCCCAAAGCGCAACGTCGACACATCCAAATTTTTGGAAGAAAACAGAGGTGTTTTTTGCGAAGTGCCTACCTGTAGATTTTGGCCTCTAGCTCAGCCGGCACCTAGGGAAACCTACAAAACCTGTGCATTCCTGAAAACTAGAGATCTAGGGGAATCCAAGGAGGGGTGACTTGCGGGGCTCGGACCAGGTTCTGTTACCCAGAATCCTTTGCAAACCTCAAAATTTGGCTAAAAAAACACATGTTCCTCACATTTCTGTGGCAGAAAGTTCTGGAATCTGAGAGGAGCCACAAATTTCCTTCCACCCAGCGTTCCCCCAAGTCTCCCGATAAAAATGATACCTCACTTGTGTGGGTAGGCCTAGCGCCCGCTACAGGAAAAGCGCAACGTGGACACATCCAAATATTTGGAAGAAAACAGAGGTGTTTTTTGCGAAGTGCCTACCTGTAGATTTTGGCCTCTAGCTCAGCCGGCACCTAGGGAAACCTACCAAACCTGTGCATTTCTGAAAACTAGAGACCTAGGGGAATCCAAGGAGGTGTGACTTGCGGGGCTCGGACCAGGTTCTGCTACCCAGAATCCTTTGCAAACCTCAAAATTTGGTTAAAAAAACACATGTTCCTCACATTTCTGTGGCAGAAAGTTCTGGAATCTGAGAGGAGCCACAAATTTACTTCCACCCAGCGTTCCCCCAAGTCTCCCGATAAAAATGATACCTCACTTGTGTGGGTAGGCCTAGCGCCCGCTACAGGAAACGCCCCAAAGCGCAACGTGGACACATCCAAATATTTGGAAGAAAACAGAGGTGTTTTTTGCGAAGTGCCTACCTGTAGATTTTGGCCTGTAGCTCAGCCGGCACCTAGGGACTCTACCGAACCTGTGCATTTCTGAAAACTAGAAACCTAGGGGAATCCAAACAGGGGTGACTTGCGGGGCTCGGACCAGGTTCTGTTACCCAGAATCCTTTGCAAACCTCAAAATTTGGCTAAAAAAACACATGTTCCTCACATTTCTGTGGCAGAAAGTTCTGGAATCTGAGAGAAGCCACAAATTTCCTTCCACCCAGCGTTCCCCCAAGTCTCCCGATAAAAATTATACCTCACTTGTGTGGGTAAGCCTAGCGCCCGTGACAGGAAATGCCCCAAAGCGCAACGTGAACACATCCCAATTTTTGGAAGAAAACAGAGGTGTTTTTTGCGAAGTGCTTCCCTGTAGATTTTGGCCTCTAGCTCAGCCGGCACCTTGGGAAACCTACCAAACCTGTGCATTTCTGAAAACTAGAGACCTGGGGGAATCCAAGGAGGGGTGACTTGCGGAGCTCGGACCAGGTTCTGTTACCCAGAATCCTTTGCAAACCTCAAAATTTGGCTAAAAAAACACATGTTCCTCACATTTCTGTGGCAGAAAGTTCTGGAATCTGAGAGGAGCCACAAATTTCCTTCCACCCAGCGTTTCCCCAAGCCTAGCGATAAAAATGATACCTCACTTGTGTGGGTAGGCCTAGCGCCCGCGACAGGAAACGCCCCAAAGCGCAACGTGGACACATCCAAATTTTGGAAGAAAACAGAGGTGTTTTTTGCGAAGTGCCTACCTGTAGATTTTGGCCTCTAACTCAGCCGGCACCAAGGGAAACCTACCGAACCTGTGCATTTCTGAAAACTAGAGACCTAGGGGAATCCAAGATGGGGTGACTTGCGGGGCTCGGACCAGGTTCTGTTACCCAGAATCCTTTGCAAACCTCAAAATTTGGCTAAAAAACCACATGTTCCTCACATTTCTGTGGCAGAAAGTTCTGGAATCTGAGAGGCGCCACAAATTTCCTTCCACCCAGCATTCCCCCAAGTCTCCCGATAAAAATGATACCTCACTTGTGTGGGTAGGCCTAGCGCCCGCGACAGGAAACGCCCCAAAGCGCAACGTGGACACATCCACATTTTTGGAAGAAAACAGAGGTGTTTTTTGCGAAGTGCCTACCTGTAGATTTTGGCCTCTAACTCAGCCGGCACCAAGAGAAACCTACCGAACCTGTGCATTTCTGAAAACTAGAGACCTAGGGGAATCCAAGATGGGGTGACTTGCGGGGCTCGGACCAGGTTCTGTTACCCAGAATCCTTTGCAAACCTCAAAATTTGGCTAAAAAAACACATGTTCCTCACATTTCTGTGGCAGAAAGTTCTGGAATCTGAGAGGAGCCACAAATTTCCTTCCACCCAGCGTTCCCCCAAGTCTCCCGATGAAAATGATACCTCACTTGTGTGGGTAGGCCTAGCGCCCGCTACAGGAAACGCCCCAAAGCGCAACGTGGACACATCCAAATATTTGGAAGAAAACAGAGGTGTTTTTTGCGAAGTGCCTACCTGTAGATTTTGGCCTGTAGCTCAGCCGGCACCTAGGGACTCTACCGAACCTGTGCATTTCTGAAAACTAGAAACCTAGGGGAATCCAAACAGGGGTGACTTGCGGGGCTCGGACCAGGTTCTGTTACCCAGAATCCTTTGCAAACCTCAAAATTTGGCTAAAAAAACACATGTTCCTCACATTTCTGTGGCAGAAAGTTCTGGAATCTGAGAGGAGCCACAAATTTCCTTCCACCCAGCGTTCCCCCAAGTCTCCCGATAAAAATGATACCTCACTTGTGTGGGTAGGCCTAGCGCCCGCTACAGGAAACGCCCCAAAGCGCAACGTGGACACATCCAAATATTTGGAAGAAAACAGAGGTGTTTTTTGCGAAGTGCCTACCTGTAGATTTTGGCCTCTAGCTCAGCCGGCACCTAGGGAAACCTACCAAACCTGTGCATTTCTGAAAACTAGAGACCTAGGGGAATCCAAGGAGGGGTGACTTGCGGGGCTCGGACCAGGTTCTGTTACCCAGAATCCTTTGCAAACCTCAAAATTTGGCTATAAAAACACATGTTCCTCACATTTCTGTGGCAGAAAGTTCTGGAATCTGAGAGGAGCCACAAATTTCCTTCCACCCAGCGTTCCCCCAAGGCTCCCGATAAAAATTATACCTCACTTGTGTGGGTAGGCCTAGCGCCCGCTACAGAAAACGCCCCAAAGCGCAACGTGGACACATCCAAATATTTGGAAGAAAACAGAGGTGTTTTTTGCGAAGTGCCTACCTGTAGATTTTGGCCTCTAGCTCAGCCGGCACCTAGGGAAACCTACCAAACCTGTGCATTTCTGAAAACTAGAGACCTAGGGGAATCCAAGGAAGTGTGACTTGCGGGGCTCGGACCAGGTTCTGTTACCCAGAATCCTTTGCAAACCTCAAAATGTGGCTAAAAAAACAAATGTTCCTCACATTTCTGTGGCAGAAAGTTCTGGAATCTGAGAGGAGCCACAAATTTCCTTCCACCCAGCGTTCCCCCAAGTCTCCCGATAAAAATGATACCTCACTTGTGTGGGTAGGCCTAGCGCCCGCTACAGGAAACGCCCCAAAGCGCAACGTGGACACATCCAAATATTTGGAAGAAAACAGAGGTGTTTTTTGCAAAGTGCCTACCTGTAGATTTTGGCCTCTAGCTCAGCCGGCACCTAGGGAAACCTACCAAACCTGTGCATTTCTGAAAACTAGAGACCTAGGGGAATCCAAGGAGGTTTGACTTGCGGGGCTCGGACCAGGTTCTGTTATCCAGAATCCTTAGCAAACCTCAAAATTTGGTTAAAAAAACACATGTTCCTCACATTTCTGTCGCAGAAAGTTCTGAAATCTGAGAGGAGCCACAAATTTCCTTCCACCCAGCGTTCCCCCAAGTCTCCCGATAAAAATGATACCTCACTTGTGTGGGTAGGCCTAGCGCTCGCTACAGAAAACGCCCCAAAGCGCAACGTGGACACATCCAAATATTTTGAAGAAAACAGAGGTGTTTTTTGCGAAGTGCCTACCTGTAGATTTTGGCCTCTAACTCAGCCGGCACCTAGTAAAACCTACCAAACCTGTGCATTTCTGAAAACTAGAGACCTAGGGGAATCCAAGATGGGGTGACTTGCGGGGCTCGGACCAGGTTCTGTTACCCAGAATCCTTTGCAAACCTCAAAATTTGGCTAAAAAAACACATGTTCCTCACATTTCTGTGGCAGAAAGTTCTGGAATCTGAGAGGAGAAACAAATTTCCTTCCACCCAGTGTTCCCCCAAGTCTCCCGATAAAAATGATACCTTACTTGTGTGGGTAGGCCTAGCGCCCGCGACAGGAAACGCCCCAAAGCGCAACGTCGACACATCCAAATTTTTGGAAGAAAACAGAGGTGTTTTTTGCGAAGTGCCTACCTGTAGATTTTGGCCTCTAGCTCAGCCGGCACCTAGGGAAACCTACAAAACCTGTGCATTCCTGAAAACTAGAGATCTAGGGGAATCCAAGGAGGGGTGACTTGCGGGGCTCGGACCAGGTTCTGTTACCCAGAATCCTTTGCAAACCTCAAAATTTGCATAAAAAAACACATGTTCCTCACATTTCTTTGGCAGAAAGTTCTGGAATCTGAGAGGAGCCACAAATTTCCTTCCACCCAGCGTTCCCCCAAGTCTCCCGATAATAATGATACCTCACTTGTATGGGTAGGCCTAGCGCCCGCGACAGGAAACGCCCCAAAGCGCAACGTGGACATATCCAAATTTTTGGAAGAAAACAGAGGTGTTTTTTGCGAAGTGTCTACCTGTAGATTTTGGCCTCTAACTCAGCCGGCACCAAGGGAAACCTACCGAACCTGTGCATTTCTGAAAACTAGAGACCTAGGGGAATCCAAGGAAGTGTGACTTGCGGGGCTCGGACCAGGTTCTGTTACCCAGAATCCTTTGCAAACCTCAAAATGTGGCTAAAAAAACACATGTTCCTCACATTTCTGTGGCAGAAAGTTCTGGAATCTGAGAGGAGCCACAAATTTCCTCCCACCCAGCGTTCCCCCAAGTCTCCCGATAAAAATGATACCTCAATTGTGTGGGTAGGCCTAGCGCCCGCTACAGGAAACGCCCTAAAGCGCAACGTGGACACATCCAAATATTTGGAAGAAAACAGAGGTGTTTTTTGCGAAGTGCCTACCTGTAGATTTTGGCCTCTAGCTCAGCCGGCACCTAGGGAAACCTACCAAACCTGTGCATTTCTGAAAACTAGAGACCTAGGGGAATCCAAACAGGGGTGACTTGCGGGGCTCGGACCAGGTTCTGTTACCCAGAATCCTTTGCAAACCTCAAAATTTGGCTAAAAAAACACATGTTCCTCACATTTCTGTGGCAGAAAGTTCTGGAATCTGAGAGGAGCCACAAATTTCCTTCCACCCAGCGTTCCCCCAAGTCTCCCGATAAAAATGATACCTCACTTGTGTGGGTAGGCCTAGCGCCCAAAGCGCAACGTGGACACATCCAAATTTTTGGAAGAAAACAGAGGTGTTTTTTGCGATGTGCCTTCCTGTAGATTTTGGCCTCTAGCTCAGCCGGCACCTAGGGAAACCTACAAAACCTGTGCATTTCTGAAAACTAGAGACCTAGGGGAATCCAAGATGGGGTGACTTGCGGGGCTCGGACCAGGTTCTGTTACCCAGAATCCTTTGCAAACCTCAAAATGTGGCTAAAAAAACACATGTACCTCACATTTCTGTGGCAGAAAGTTCTGGAATCTGAGAGGAGCCACAAATTTCCTTCCACCCAGCGTTCCCTCAAGTCTCCCGATAAAAATGATACCTCACTTGTGTGGGTAGGCCTAGCGCCCGCGACAGGAAACACCCCAAAGCGCAACGTGGACACATCCAAATATTTGGAAGAAAACAGAGGTGTTTTTTGCGAAGTGCCTACCTGTAGATTTTGGCCTCTAGCTCAACCGGCACCTAGGGAAACCTACCAAACCTGTGCATTTCTGAAAACTAGAGACCTAGGGGAATCCAAGGAGGGGTGACTTGCGGGGCTCGGACCAGGTTCTGTTACCCAGAATCCTTTGCAAACCTCAAAATTTGGCTAAAAAAACACATGTTCCTCACATTTCTGTGGCAGAAAGTTCTGGAATCTGAGAGGAGCCACAAATATCCTTCCACCCAGCGTTCCCCCAAGTCTCCCGATAAAAATGATACCTCACTTGTGTGGGTAGGCCTAGCGCCCGCTACAGGAAACGCCCCAAAGCGCAACGTGGACACATCAAAATTTTTGGAAGAAAACAGAGGTGTTTTTTGCGAAGTGCCTACCTATAGATTTTGGCCTCTAGCTCAGCCGGAACCTAGGGAAACCTACCGAACCTGTGCATTTCTGAAAACTAGAGACCTAGGGGAATCCAAGATGGGGTGACTTGCGGGGCTCGGACCAGGTTCTGTTACCCAGAATCCTTTGCAAACCTCAAAATTTGCATAAAAAAACACATGTTCCTCACATTTCTTTGGCAGAAAGTTCTGGAATCTGAGAGGAGCCACAAATTTCCTTCCACCCAGCGTTCCCCCAAGTCTCCCGATAATAATGATACCTCACTTGTATGGGTAGGCCTAGCGCCCGCGACAGGAAACGCCCCAAAGCGCAACGTGGACATATCCAAATTTTTGGAAGAAAACAGAGGTGTTTTTTGCGAAGTGTCTACCTGTAGATTTTGGCCTCTAACTCAGCCGGCACCAAGGGAAACCTACCGAACCTGTGCATTTCTGAAAACTAGAGACCTAGGGGAATCCAAGGAAGTGTGACTTGCGGGGCTCGGACCAGGTTCTGTTACCCAGAATCCTTTGCAAACCTCAAAATGTGGCTAAAAAAACACATGTTCCTCACATTTCTGTGGCAGAAAGTTCTGGAATCTGAGAGGAGCCACAAATTTCCTCCCACCCAGCGTTCCCCCAAGTCTCCCGATAAAAATGATACCTCACTTGTGTGGGTAGGCCTAGCGCCCGCTACAGGAAACGCCCTAAAGCGCAACGTGGACACATCCAAATATTTGGAAGAAAACAGAGGTGTTTTTTGCGAAGTGCCTACCTGTAGATTTTGGCCTCTAGCTCAGCCGGCACCTAGGGAAACCTACCAAACCTGTGCATTTCTGAAAACTAGAGACCTAGGGGAATCCAAACAGGGGTGACTTGCGGGGCTCGGACCAGGTTCTGTTACCCAGAATCCTTTGCAAACCTCAAAATTTGGCAAAAAAAACACATGTTCCTCACATTTCTGTGGCAGAAAGTTCTGGAATCTGAGAGGAGCCACAAATTTCCTTCCACCCAGCGTTCCGCCAAGTCTCCCGATAAAAATGATACCTCACTTGTGTGGGTAGGCCTAGCGCCCAAAGCGCAACGTGGACACATCCAAATTTTTGGAAGAAAACAGAGGTGTTTTTTGCGATGTGCCTACCTGTAGATTTTGGCCTCTAGCTCAGCCGGCACCTAGGGAAACCTACAAAACCTGTGCATTTCTGAAAACTAGAGACCTAGGGGAATCCAAGATGGGGTGACTTGCGGGGCTCGGACCAGGTTCTGTTACCCAGAATCCTTTGCAAACCTCAAAATGTGGCTAAAAAAACACATGTACCTCACATTTCTGTGGCAGAAAGTTCTGGAATCTGAGAGGAGCCACAAATTTCCTTCCACCCAGCGTTCCCTCAAGTCTCCCGATAAAAATGATACCTCACTTGTGTGGGTAGGCCTAGCGCCCGCGACAGGAAACACCCCAAAGCGCAACGTGGACACATCCAAATATTTGGAAGAAAACAGAGGTGTTTTTTGCGAAGTGCCTACCTGTAGATTTTGGCCTCTAGCTCAACCGGCACCTAGGGAAACCTACCAAACCTGTGCATTTCTGAAAACTAGAGACCTAGGGGAATCCAAGGAGGGGTGACTTGCGGGGCTCGGACCAGGTTCTGTTACCCAGAATCCTTTGCAAACCTCAAAATTTGGCTAAAAAAACACATGTTCCTCACATTTCTGTGGCAGAAAGTTCTGGAATCTGAGAGGAGCCACAAATATCCTTCCACCCAGCGTTCCCCCAAGTCTCCCGATAAAAATGATACCTCACTTGTGTGGGTAGGCCTAGCGCCCGCTACAGGAAACGCCCCAAAGCGCAACGTGGACACATCAAAATTTTTGGAAGAAAACAGAGGTGTTTTTTGCGAAGTGCCTACCTATAGATTTTGGCCTCTAGCTCAGCCGGAACCTAGGGAAACCTACCGAACCTGTGCATTTCTGAAAACTAGAGACCTAGGGGAATCCAAGATGGGGTGACTTGCGGGGCTCGGACCAGGTTCTGTTACCCAGAATCCTTTGCAAACCTCAAAATTTGCATAAAAAAACACATGTTCCTCACATTTCTTTGGCAGAAAGTTCTGGAATCTGAGAGGAGCCACAAATTTCCTTCCACCCAGCGTTCCCCCAAGTCTCCCGATAATAATGATACCTCACTTGTATGGGTAGGCCTAGCGCCCGCGACAGGAAACGCCCCAAAGCGCAACGTGGACACATCCGAATTTTTGGAAGAAAACAGAGGTGTTTTTTGCGAAGTGCCTACCTGTAGATTTTGGCCTCTAACTCAGCCGGCACCAAGGGAAACCTACCGAACCTGTGCATTTCTGAAAACTAGAGACCTAGGGGAATCCAAGATGGGGTGACTTGCGGGGCTCGGACCAGGTTCTGTTACCCAGAATCCTTTGCAAACCTCAAAATTTGGCTAAAAAAACACATGTTCCTCACATTTCTGTGGCAGAAAGTTCTGGAATCTGAGAGGCGCCACAAATTTCCTTCCACCCAGCATTCCCCCAAGTCTCCCGATAAAAATGATACCTCACTTGTGTGGGTAGGCCTAGCGCCCGCGACAGAAAACGCCCCAAAGCGCAACGTGGACACATCCCAATTTTTGGAAGAAAACAGAGGTGTTTTTTGCGAAGTGCTTCCCTGTAGATTTTGGCCTCTAGCTCAGCCGGCACCTAGGGAAACCGACCAAACCTGTGCATTTCTGAAAACTAGAGACCTAGGGGAATCCAAGGAGGGGTGACTTGCGGAGCTCGGACCAGGTTCTGTTACCCAGAATCCTTTGCAAACCTCAAAATTTGGCTAAAAAAACACATGTTCCTTACATTTCTGTGGCAGAAAGTTCTGGAATCTGAGAGGAGCCACAAATTTCCTTCCACCCAGCGTTCCCCCAAGTCTCCAGATAAAAATGATACCTCACTTGTGTGGGTAGGCCTAGCGCCCGCGAGAGGAAACGCCCCAAAGCGCAACGTGGACACATCCAAATTTTGGAAGAAAACAGAGGTGTTTTTTGCAAAGTGCCTACCTGTAGATTTTGGCCTCTAACTCAGCCGGCACCAAGGGAAACCTACCGAACCTGTGCATTTCTGAAAACTAGAGACCTAGGGGAATCCAAGATGGGGTGACTTGCAGGGCTCGGACCAGGTTCTGTTACCCAGAATCCTTTGCAAACCTCAAAATTTGGCTAAAAAAACACATGTTCCTCACATTTATTTGGCAGAAAGTTTTGGAATCTGAGAGGAGCCACAAATTTCCTTCCACCCAGCGTTCCCCCAAGTCTCCCGATAAAAATGATACCTCACTTGTGTGGGTAGGCCTAGCGCCCGCGACAGGAAACGCCCCAAAGCGCAACGTGGACACATCCAAATATTTTGAAGAAAACAGAGGTGTTTTTTGCGAAGTGCCTACCTGTAGATTTTGGCCTCTAACTCAGCCGGCACCAAGGGAAACCTACCGAACCTGTGCATTTCTGAAAACTAGAGACCTAGGGGAATCCAAGATGGGGTGACTTGCGGGGCTCGGACCAGGTTCTGTTACCCAGAATCCTTTGCAAACCTCAAAATTTGGCTGAAAAAACACATGTTCCTCACATTTCTGTGGCAGAAAGTTCTGGAATCTGAGAGGAGCCACAAATTTCCTTCCACCCAGTGTTCCCCCAAGTCTCCCGATAAAAATGATACCTTACTTGTGTGGGTAGGCCTAGCGCCCGCGACAGGAAACGCCCCAAAGCGCAACGTCGACACATCCAAATTTTTGGAAGAAAACAGAGGTGTTTTTTGCGAAGTGCCTACCTGTAGATTTTGGCCTCTAGCTCAGCCGGCACCTAGGGAAACCTACAAAACCTGTGCATTCCTGAAAACTAGAGATCTAGGGGAATCCAAGGAGGGGTGACTTGCGGGGCTCGGACCAGGTTCTGTTACCCAGAATCCTTTGCAAACCTCAAAATTTGCATAAAAAAACACATGTTCCTCACATTTCTTTGGCAGAAAGTTCTGGAATCTGAGAGGAGCCACAAATTTCCTTCCACCCAGCGTTCCCCCAAGTCTCCCGATAATAATGATACCTCACTTGTATGGGTAGGCCTAGCGCCCGCGACAGGAAACGCCCCAAAGCGCAACGTGGACATATCCAAATTTTTGGAAGAAAACAGAGGTGTTTTTTGCGAAGTGTCTACCTGTAGATTTTGGCCTCTAACTCAGCCGGCACCAAGGGAAACCTACCGAACCTGTGCATTTCTGAAAACTAGAGACCTAGGGGAATCCAAGGAAGTGTGACTTGCGGGGCTCGGACCAGGTTCTGTTACCCAGAATCCTTTGCAAACCTCAAAATGTGGCTAAAAAAACACATGTTCCTCACATTTCTGTGGCAGAAAGTTCTGGAATCTGAGAGGAGCCACAAATTTCCTCCCACCCAGCGTTCCCCCAAGTCTCCCGATAAAAATGATACCTCACTTGTGTGGGTAGGCCTAGCGCCCGCTACAGGAAACGCCCTAAAGCGCAACGTGGACACATCCAAATATTTGGAAGAAAACAGAGGTGTTTTTTGCGAAGTGCCTACCTGTAGATTTTGGCCTCTAGCTCAGCCGGCACCTAGGGAAACCTACCAAACCTGTGCATTTCTGAAAACTAGAGACCTAGGGGAATCCAAACAGGGGTGACTTGCGGGGCTCGGACCAGGTTCTGTTACCCAGAATCCTTTGCAAACCTCAAAATTTGGCTAAAAAAACACATGTTCCTCACATTTCTGTGGCAGAAAGTTCTGGAATCTGAGAGGAGCCACAAATTTCCTTCCACCCAGCGTTCCCCCAAGTCTCCCGATAAAAATGATACCTCACTTGTGTGGGTAGGCCTAGCGCCCAAAGCGCAACGTGGACACATCCAAATTTTTGGAAGAAAACAGAGGTGTTTTTTGCGATGTGCCTACCTGTAGATTTTGGCCTCTAGCTCAGCCGGCACCTAGGGAAACCTACAAAACCTGTGCATTTCTGAAAACTAGAGACCTAGGGGAATCCAAGATGGGGTGACTTGCGGGGCTCGGACCAGGTTCTGTTACCCAGAATCCTTTGCAAACCTCAAAATGTGGCTAAAAAAACACATGTACCTCACATTTCTGTGGCAGAAAGTTCTGGAATCTGAGAGGAGCCACAAATTTCCTTCCACCCAGCGTTCCCTCAAGTCTCCCGATAAAAATGATACCTCACTTGTGTGGGTAGGCCTAGCGCCCGCGACAGGAAACACCCCAAAGCGCAACGTGGACACATCCAAATATTTGGAAGAAAACAGAGGTGTTTTTTGCGAAGTGCCTACCTGTAGATTTTGGCCTCTAGCTCAACCGGCACCTAGGGAAACCTACCAAACCTGTGCATTTCTGAAAACTAGAAACCTAGGGGAATCCAAACAGGGGTGACTTGCGGGGCTCGGACCAGGTTCTGTTACCCAGAATCCTTTGCAAACCTCAAAATTTGGCTAAAACAACACATGTTCCTCACATTTCTGTGGCAGAAAGTTCTGGAATCTGAGAGGCGCCACAAATTTCCTTCCACCCAGCATTCCCCCAAGTCTCCCGATAAAAATGATACCTCACTTGTGTGGGTAGGCCTAGCGCCCGCGAGAGGAAACGCTCCAAAGCGCAACGTGGACACATCCACATTTTTGGAAGAAAACAGAGGTGTTTTTTGCGAAGTGCTTCCCTGTAGATTTTGTCCTCTAGCTCAGCCGGCACCTTTGGAAACCTACCAAACCTGTGCATTTCTGAAAACTAGAGACCTAGGGGAATCCAAGGAGGGGTGACTTGCGGAGCTCGGACCAGGTTCTGTTACCCAGAATCCTTTGCAAACCTCAAAATTTAGCTAAAAAAACACATGTTCCTCATTTCTGTGGCAGAAAGTTCTGGAATCTGAGAGGAGCCACAAATTTCCTTCCACCCAGCGTTCCCCCAAGTCTCCCTATGAAAATGATACCTCACTTGTGTGGGTAGGCCTAGCGCCCGCTACAGGAAACGCCCCAAAGCGCAACGTGGACACATCAAAATTTTTGGAAGAAAACAGAGGTGTTTTTTGCGAAGTGCCTACCTATAGATTTTGGCCTCTAGCTCAGCCGGAACCTAGGGAAACCTACCGAACCTGTGCATTTCTGAAAACTAGAGACCTAGGGGAATCCAAGATGGGGTGACTTGCGGGGCTCGGACCAGGTTCTGTTACCCAGAATCCTTTGCAAACCTCAAAATTTGCATAAAAAAACACATGTTCCTCACATTTCTTTGGCAGAAAGTTCTGGAATCTGAGAGGAGCCACAAATTTCCTTCCACCCAGCGTTCCCCCAAGTCTCCCGATAATAATGATACCTCACTTGTATGGGTAGGCCTAGCGCCCGCGACAGGAAACGCCCCAAAGCGCAACGTGGACACATCCGAATTTTTGGAAGAAAACAGAGGTGTTTTTTGCGAAGTGCCTACCTGTAGATTTTGGCCTCTAACTCAGCCGGCACCAAGGGAAACCTACCGAACCTGTGCATTTCTGAAAACTAGAGACCTAGGGGAATCCAAGATGGGGTGACTTGCGGGGCTCGGACCAGGTTCTGTTACCCAGAATCCTTTGCAAACCTCAAAATTTGGCTAAAAAAACACATGTTCCTCACATTTCTGTGGCAGAAAGTTCTGGAATCTGAGAGGCGCCACAAATTTCCTTCCACCCAGCATTCCCCCAAGTCTCCCGATAAAAATGATACCTCACTTGTGTGGGTAGGCCTAGCGCCCGCGACAGGAAACGCCCCAAAGCGCAACGTGGACACATCCCAATTTTTGGAAGAAAACAGAGGTGTTTTTTGCGAAGTGCTTCCCTGTAGATTTTGGCCTCTAGCTCAGCCGGCACCTAGGGAAACCTACCAAACCTGTGCATTTCTGAAAACTAGAGACCTAGGGGAATCCAAGGAGGGGTGACTTGCGGAGCTCGGACCAGGTTCTGTTACCCAGAATCCTTTGCAAACCTCAAAATTTGGCTAAAAAAACACATGTTCCTCACATTTCTGTGGCAGAAAGTTCTGGAATCTGAGAGGAGCCACAAATTTCCTTCCACCCAGCGTTCCCCCAAGTCTCCAGATAAAAATGATACCTCACTTGTGTGGGTAGGCCTAGCGCCCGCGAGAGGAAACGCCCCAAAGCGCAACGTGGACACATCCAAATTTTGGAAGAAAACAGAGGTGTTTTTTGCAAAGTGCCTACCTGTAGATTTTGGCCTCTAACTCAGCCGGCACCAAGGGAAACCTACCGAACCTGTGCATTTCTGAAAACTAGAGACCTAGGGGAATCCAAGATGGGGTGACTTGCAGGGCTCGGACCAGGTTCTGTTACCCAGAATCCTTTGCAAACCTCAAAATTTGGCTAAAAAAACACATGTTCCTCACATTTATTTGGCAGAAAGTTTTGGAATCTGAGAGGAGCCACAAATTTCCTTCCACCCAGCGTTCCCCCAAGTCTCCCGATAAAAATGATACCTCACTTGTGTGGGTAGGCCTAGCGCCCGCGACAGGAAACGCCCCAAAGCGCAACGTGGACACATCCAACTTTTTGGAAGAAAACAGAGGTGTTTTTTGCGAAGTGCCTACCTGTAGATTTTGGCCTCTAACTCAGCCGGCACCAAGGGAAACCTACCGAACCTGTGCATTTCTGAAAACTAGAGACCTAGGGGAATCCAAGATGGGGTGACTTGCGGGGCTCGGACCAGGTTCTGTTACCCAGAATCCTTTGCAAACCTCAAAATTTGGCTAAAAAAACACATGTTCCTCACATTTCTGTGGCAGAAAGTTCTGGAATCTGAGAGGAGCCACAAATTTCCTTCCACCCAGTGTTCCCCCAAGTCTCCCGATAAAAATGATACCTTACTTGTGTGGGTAGGCCTAGCGCCCGCGACAGGAAACGCCCCAAAGCGCAACGTCGACACATCCAAATTTTTGGAAGAAAACAGAGGTGTTTTTTGCGAAGTGCCTACCTGTAGATTTTGGCCTCTAGCTCAGCCGGCACCTAGGGAAACCTACAAAACCTGTGCATTCCTGAAAACTAGAGATCTAGGGGAATCCAAGGAGGGGTGACTTGCGGGGCTCGGACCAGGTTCTGTTACCCAGAATCCTTTGCAAACCTCAAAATTTGGCTAAAAAAACACATGTTCCTCACATTTCTGTGGCAGAAAGTTCTGGAATCTGAGAGGAGCCACAAATTTACTTCCACCCAGCGTTCCCCCAAGTCTCCCGATAAAAATGATACCTCACTTGTGTGGGTAGGCCTAGCGCCCGCTACAGGAAACGCCCCAAAGCGCAACGTGGACACATCCAAATATTTGGAAGAAAACAGAGGTGTTTTTTGCGAAGTGCCTACCTGTAGATTTTGGCCTGTAGCTCAGCCGGCACCTAGGGACTCTACCGAACCTGTGCATTTCTGAAAACTAGAAACCTAGGGGAATCCAAACAGGGGTGACTTGCGGGGCTCGGACCAGGTTCTGTTACCCAGAATCCTTTGCAAACCTCAAAATTTGGCTAAAAAAACACATGTTCCTCACATTTCTGTGGCAGAAAGTTCTGGAATCTGAGAGAAGCCACAAATTTCCTTCCACCCAGCGTTCCCCCAAGTCTCCCGATAAAAATTATACCTCACTTGTGTGGGTAAGCCTAGCGCCCGTGACAGGAAATGCCCCAAAGCGCAACGTGAACACATCCCAATTTTTGGAAGAAAACAGAGGTGTTTTTTGCGAAGTGCTTCCCTGTAGATTTTGGCCTCTAGCTCAGCCGGCACCTTGGGAAACCTACCAAACCTGTGCATTTCTGAAAACTAGAGACCTAGGGGAATCCAAGGAGGGGTGACTTGCGGAGCTCGGACCAGGTTCTGTTACCCAGAATCCTTTGCAAACCTCAAAATTTGGCTAAAAAAACACATGTTCCTCACATTTCTGTGGCAGAAAGTTCTGGAATCTGAGAGGAGCCACAAATTTCCTTCCACCCAGCGTTTCCCCAAGCCTAGCGATAAAAATGATACCTCACTTGTGTGGGTAGGCCTAGCGCCCGCGACAGGAAACGCCCCAAAGCGCAACGTGGACACATCCAAATTTTGGAAGAAAACAGAGGTGTTTTTTGCGAAGTGCCTACCTGTAGATTTTGGCCTCTAACTCAGCCGGCACCAAGGGAAACCTACCGAACCTGTGCATTTCTGAAAACTAGAGACCTAGGGGAATCCAAGATGGGGTGACTTGCGGGGCTCGGACCAGGTTCTGTTACCCAGAATCCTTTGCAAACCTCAAAATTTGGCTAAAAAAACACATGTTCCTCACATTTCTGTGGCAGAAAGTTCTGGAATCTGAGAGGAGCCACAAATTTCCTTCCACCCAGCGTTCCCCCAAGTCTCCCGATGAAAATGATACCTCACTTGTGTGGGTAGGCCTAGCGCCCGCTACAGGAAACGCCCCAAAGCGCAACGTGGACACATCCAAATATTTGGAAGAAAACAGAGGTGTTTTTTGCGAAGTGCCTACCTGTAGATTTTGGCCTGTAGCTCAGCCGGCACCTAGGGACTCTACCGAACCTGTGCATTTCTGAAAACTAGAAACCTAGGGGAATCCAAACAGGGGTGACTTGCGGGGCTCGGACCAGGTTCTGTTACCCAGAATCCTTTGCAAACCTCAAAATTTGGCTAAAAAAACACATGTTCCTCACATTTCTGTGGCAGAAAGTTCTGGAATCTGAGAGGAGCCACAAATTTCCTTCCACCCAGCGTTCCCCCAAGTCTCCCGATAAAAATGATACCTCACTTGTGTGGGTAGGCCTAGCGCCCGCTACAGGAAACGCCCCAAAGCGCAACGTGGACACATCCAAATATTTGGAAGAAAACAGAGGTGTTTTTTGCGAAGTGCCTACCTGTAGATTTTGGCCTCTAGCTCAGCCGGCACCTAGGGAAACCTACCAAACCTGTGCATTTCTGAAAACTAGAGACCTAGGGGAATCCAAGGAGGGGTGACTTGCGGGGCTCGGACCAGGTTCTGTTACCCAGAATCCTTTGCAAACCTCAAAATTTGGCTATAAAAACACATGTTCCTCACATTTCTGTGGCAGAAAGTTCTGGAATCTGAGAGGAGCCACAAATTTCCTTCCACCCAGCGTTCCCCCAAGGCTCCCGATAAAAATTATACCTCACTTGTGTGGGTAGGCCTAGCGCCCGCTACAGAAAACGCCCCAAAGCGCAACGTGGACACATCCAAATATTTGGAAGAAAACAGAGGTGTTTTTTGCGAAGTGCCTACCTGTAGATTTTGGCCTCTAGCTCAGCCGGCACCTAGGGAAACCTACCAAACCTGTGCATTTCTGAAAACTAGAGACCTAGGGGAATCCAAGGAAGTGTGACTTGCGGGGCTCGGACCAGGTTCTGTTACCCAGAATCCTTTGCAAACCTCAAAATGTGGCTAAAAAAACAAATGTTCCTCACATTTCTGTGGCAGAAAGTTCTGGAATCTGAGAGGAGCCACAAATTTCCTTCCACCCAGCGTTCCCCCAAGTCTCCCGATAAAAATGATACCTCACTTGTGTGGGTAGGCCTAGCGCTCGCTACAGAAAACGCCCCAAAGCGCAACGTGGACACATCCAAATATTTTGAAGAAAACAGAGGTGTTTTTTGCGAAGTGCCTACCTGTAGATTTTGGCCTCTAACTCAGCCGGCACCTAGTAAAACCTACCAAACCTGTGCATTTCTGAAAACTAGAGACCTAGGGGAATCCAAGATGGGGTGACTTGCGGGGCTCGGACCAGGTTCTGTTACCCAGAATCCTTTGCAAACCTCAAAATTTGGCTAAAAAAACACATGTTCCTCACATTTCTGTGGCAGAAAGTTCTGGAATCTGAGAGGAGCCACAAATTTCCTTCCACCCAGTGTTCCCCCAAGTCTCCCGATAAAAATGATACCTTACTTGTGTGGGTAGGCCTAGCGCCCGCGACAGGAAACGCCCCAAAGCGCAACGTCGACACATCCAAATTTTTGGAAGAAAACAGAGGTGTTTTTTGCGAAGTGCCTACCTGTAGATTTTGGCCTCTAGCTCAGCCGGCACCTAGGGAAACCTACAAAACCTGTGCATTCCTGAAAACTAGAGATCTAGGGGAATCCAAGGAGGGGTGACTTGCGGGGCTCGGACCAGGTTCTGTTACCCAGAATCCTTTGCAAACCTCAAAATTTGCATAAAAAAACACATGTTCCTCACATTTCTTTGGCAGAAAGTTCTGGAATCTGAGAGGAGCCACAAATTTCCTTCCACCCAGCGTTCCCCCAAGTCTCCCGATAATAATGATACCTCACTTGTATGGGTAGGCCTAGCGCCCGCGACAGGAAACGCCCCAAAGCGCAACGTGGACATATCCAAATTTTTGGAAGAAAACAGAGGTGTTTTTTGCGAAGTGTCTACCTGTAGATTTTGGCCTCTAACTCAGCCGGCACCAAGGGAAACCTACCGAACCTGTGCATTTCTGAAAACTAGAGACCTAGGGGAATCCAAGGAAGTGTGACTTGCGGGGCTCGGACCAGGTTCTGTTACCCAGAATCCTTTGCAAACCTCAAAATGTGGCTAAAAAAACACATGTTCCTCACATTTCTGTGGCAGAAAGTTCTGGAATCTGAGAGGAGCCACAAATTTCCTCCCACCCAGCGTTCCCCCAAGTCTCCCGATAAAAATGATACCTCACTTGTGTGGGTAGGCCTAGCGCCCGCTACAGGAAACGCCCTAAAGCGCAACGTGGACACATCCAAATATTTGGAAGAAAACAGAGGTGTTTTTTGCGAAGTGCCTACCTGTAGATTTTGGCCTCTAGCTCAGCCGGCACCTAGGGAAACCTACCAAACCTGTGCATTTCTGAAAACTAGAGACCTAGGGGAATCCAAACAGGGGTGACTTGCGGGGCTCGGACCAGGTTCTGTTACCCAGAATCCTTTGCAAACCTCAAAATTTGGCTAAAAAAACACATGTTCCTCACATTTCTGTGGCAGAAAGTTCTGGAATCTGAGAGGAGCCACAAATTTCCTTCCACCCAGCGTTCCGCCAAGTCTCCCGATAAAAATGATACCTCACTTGTGTGGGTAGGCCTAGCGCCCAAAGCGCAACGTGGACACATCCAAATTTTTGGAAGAAAACAGAGGTGTTTTTTGCGATGTGCCTACCTGTAGATTTTGGCCTCTAGCTCAGCCGGCACCTAGGGAAACCTACAAAACCTGTGCATTTCTGAAAACTAGAGACCTAGGGGAATTCAAGATGGGGTGACTTGCGGGGCTCGGACCAGGTTCTGTTACCCAGAATCCTTTGCAAACCTCAAAATGTGGCTAAAAAAACACATGTACCTCACATTTCTGTGGCAGAAAGTTCTGGAATCTGAGAGGAGCCACAAATTTCCTTCCACCCAGCGTTCCCTCAAGTCTCCCGATAAAAATGATACCTCACTTGTGTGGATAGGCCTAGCGCCCGCGACAGGAAACACCCCAAAGCGCAACGTGGACACATCCAAATATTTGGAAGAAAACAGAGGTGTTTTTTGCGAAGTGCCTACCTGTAGATTTTGGCCTCTAGCTCAACCGGCACCTAGGGAAACCTACCAAACCTGTGCATTTCTGAAAACTAGAGACCTAGGGGAATCCAAGGAGGGGTGACTTGCGGGGCTCGGACCAGGTTCTGTTACCCAGAATCCTTTGCAAACCTCAAAATTTGGCTAAAAAAACACATGTTCCTCACATTTCTGTGGCAGAAAGTTCTGGAATCTGAGAGGAGCCACAAATATCCTTCCACCCAGCGTTCCCCCAAGTCTCCCGATAAAAATGATACCTCACTTGTGTGGGTAGGCCTAGCGCCCGCTACAGGAAACGCCCCAAAGCGCAACGTGGACACATCAAAATTTTTGGAAGAAAACAGAGGTGTTTTTTGCGAAGTGCCTACCTATAGATTTTGGCCTCTAGCTCAGCCGGAACCTAGGGAAACCTACCGAACCTGTGCATTTCTGAAAACTAGAGACCTAGGGGAATCCAAGATGGGGTGACTTGCGGGGCTCGGACCAGGTTCTGTTACCCAGAATCCTTTGCAAACCTCAAAATTTGCATAAAAAAACACATGTTCCTCACATTTCTTTGGCAGAAAGTTCTGGAATCTGAGAGGAGCCACAAATTTCCTTCCACCCAGCGTTCCCCCAAGTCTCCCGATAATAATGATACCTCACTTGTATGGGTAGGCCTAGCGCCCGCGACAGGAAACGCCCCAAAGCGCAACGTGGACACATCCGAATTTTTGGAAGAAAACAGAGGTGTTTTTTGCGAAGTGCCTACCTGTAGATTTTGGCCTCTAACTCAGCCGGCACCAAGGGAAACCTACCGAACCTGTGCATTTCTGAAAACTAGAGACCTAGGGGAATCCAAGATGGGGTGACTTGCGGGGCTCGGACCAGGTTCTGTTACCCAGAATCCTTTGCAAACCTCAAAATTTGGCTAAAAAAACACATGTTCCTCACATTTCTGTGGCAGAAAGTTCTGGAATCTGAGAGGCGCCACAAATTTCCTTCCACCCAGCATTCCCCCAAGTCTCCCGATAAAAATGATACCTCACTTGTGTGGGTAGGCCTAGCGCCCGCAACAGAAAACGCCCCAAAGCGCAACGTGGACACATCCCAATTTTTGGAAGAAAACAGAGGTGTTTTTTGCGAAGTGCTTCCCTGTAGATTTTGGCCTCTAGCTCAGCCGGCACCTAGGGAAACCTACCAAACCTGTGCATTTCTGAAAACTAGAGACCTAGGGGAATCCAAGGAGGGGTGACTTGCGGAGCTCGGACCAGGTTCTGTTACCCAGAATCCTTTGCAAACCTCAAAATTTGGCTAAAAAAACACATGTTCCTCACATTTCTGTGGCAGAAAGTTCTGGAATCTGAGAGGAGCCACAAATTTCCTTCCACCCAGCGTTCCCCCAAGTCTCCAGATAAAAATGATACCTCACTTGTGTGGGTAGGCCTAGCGCCCGCGAGAGGAAACGCCCCAAAGCGCAACGTGGACACATCCAAATTTTGGAAGAAAACAGAGGTGTTTTTTGCAAAGTGCCTACCTGTAGATTTTGGCCTCTAACTCAGCCGGCACCAAGGGAAACCTACCGAACCTGTGCATTTCTGAAAACTAGAGACCTAGGGGAATCCAAGATGGGGTGACTTGCAGGGCTCGGACCAGGTTCTGTTACCCAGAATCCTTTGCAAACCTCAAAATTTGGCTAAAAAAACACATGTTCCTCACATTTATTTGGCAGAAAGTTTTGGAATCTGAGAGGAGCCACAAATTTCCTTCCACCCAGCGTTCCCCCAAGTCTCCCGATAAAAATGATACCTCACTTGTGTGGGTAGGCCTAGCGCCCGCGACAGGAAACGCCCCAAAGCGCAACGTGGACACATCCAAATATTTTGAAGAAAACAGAGGTGTTTTTTGCGAAGTGCCTACCTGTAGATTTTGGCCTCTAACTCAGCCGGCACCAAGGGAAACCTACCGAACCTGTGCATTTCTGAAAACTAGAGACATAGGGGAATCCAAGATGGGGTGACTTGCGGGGCTCGGACCAGGTTCTGTTACCCAGAATCCTTTGCAAACCTCAAAATTTGGCTAAAAAAACACATGTTCCTCACATTTCTGTGGCAGAAAGTTCTGGAATCTGAGAGGAGCCACAAATTTCCTTCCACCCAGTGTTCCCCCAAGTCTCCCGATAAAAATGATACCTTACTTGTGTGGGTAGGCCTAGCGCCCGCGACAGGAAACGCCCCAAAGCGCAACGTCGACACATCCAAATTTTTGGAAGAAAACAGAGGTGTTTTTTGCGAAGTGCCTACCTGTAGATTTTGGCCTCTAGCTCAGCCGGCACCTAGGGAAACCTACAAAACCTGTGCATTCCTGAAAACTAGAGATCTAGGGGAATCCAAGGAGGGGTGACTTGCGGGGCTCGGACCAGGTTCTGTTACCCAGAATCCTTTGCAAACCTCAAAATTTGCATAAAAAAACACATGTTCCTCACATTTCTTTGGCAGAAAGTTCTGGAATCTGAGAGGAGCCACAAATTTCCTTCCACCCAGCGTTCCCCCAAGTCTCCCGATAATAATGATACCTCACTTGTATGGGTAGGCCTAGCGCCCGCGACAGGAAACGCCCCAAAGTGCAACGTCGACACATCCAAATTTTTGGAAGAAAACAGAGGTGTTTTTTGCGAAGTGCCTACCTGTAGATTTTGGCCTCTAGCTCAGCCGGCACCTAGGGAAACCTACAAAACCTGTGCATTCCTGAAAACTAGAGATCTAGGGGAATCCAAGGAGGGGTGACTTGCGGGGCTCGGACCAGGTTCTGTTACCCAGAATCCTTTGCAAACCTCAAAATTTGCATAAAAAAACACATGTTCCTCACATTTCTTTGGCAGAAAGTTCTGGAATCTGAGAGGAGCCACAAATTTCCTTCCACCCAGCGTTCCCCCAAGTCTCCCGATAATAATGATACCTCACTTGTGTGGGTAGGCCTAGCGCCCGCTACAGGAAACGCCCTAAAGCGCAACGTGGACATATCCAAATTTTTGGAAGAAAACAGAGGTGTTTTTTGCGAAGTGTCTACCTGTAGATTTTGGCCTCTAACTCAGCCGGCACCTAGGGAAACCTACCAAACCTGTGCATTTCTGAAAACTAGAGACCTAGGGGAATCCAAACAGGGGTGACTTGCGGGGCTCGGACCAGGTTCTGTTACCCAGAATCCTTTGCAAACCTCAAAATTTGGCTAAAAAAACACATGTTCCTCACATTTCTGTGGCAGAAAGTTCTGGAATCTGAGAGGAGCCACAAATTTCCTTCCACCCAGCGTTCCCCCAAGTCTCCCGATAAAAATGATACCTCACTTGTGTGGGTAGGCCTAGCGCCCAAAGCGCAACGTGGACACATCCAAATTTTTGGAAGAAAACAGAGGTGTTTTTTGCGATGTGCCTACCTGTAGATTTTGGCCTCTAGCTCAGCCGGCACCTAGGGAAACCTACAAAACCTGTGCATTTCTGAAAACTAGAGACCTAGGGGAATCCAAGATGGGGTGACTTGCGGGGCTCGGACCAGGTTCTGTTACCCAGAATCCTTTGCAAACCTCAAAATGTGGCTAAAAAAACACATGTACCTCACATTTCTGTGGCAGAAAGTTCTGGAATCTGAGAGGAGCCACAAATTTCCTTCCACCCAGCGTTCCCTCAAGTCTCCCGATAAAAATGATACCTCACTTGTGTGGGTAGGCCTAGCGCCCGCGACAGGAAACACCCCAAAGCGCAACGTGGACACATCCAAATATTTGGAAGAAAACAGAGGTGTTTTTTGCGAAGTGCCTACCTGTAGATTTTGGCCTCTAGCTCAACCGGCACCTAGGGAAACCTACCAAACCTGTGCATTTCTGAAAACTAGAGACCTAGGGGAATCCAAGGAGGGGTGACTTGCGGGGCTCGGACCAGGTTCTGTTACCCAGAATCCTTTGCAAACCTCAAAATTTGGCTAAAAAAACACATGTTCCTCACATTTCTGTGGCAGAAAGTTCTGGAATCTGAGAGGAGCCACAAATATCCTTCCACCCAGCGTTCCCCCAAGTCTCCCGATAAAAATGATACCTCACTTGTGTGGGTAGGCCTAGCGCCCGCTACAGGAAACGCCCCAAAGCGCAACGTGGACACATCAAAATTTTTGGAAGAAAACAGAGGTGTTTTTTGCGAAGTGCCTACCTATAGATTTTGGCCTCTAGCTCAGCCGGAACCTAGGGAAACCTACCGAACCTGTGCATTTCTGAAAACTAGAGACCTAGGGGAATCCAAGATGGGGTGACTTGCGGGGCTCGGACCAGGTTCTGTTACCCAGAATCCTTTGCAAACCTCAAAATTTGCATAAAAAAACACATGTTCCTCACATTTCTTTGGCAGAAAGTTCTGGAATCTGAGAGGAGCCACAAATTTCCTTCCACCCAGCGTTCCCCCAAGTCTCCCGATAATAATGATACCTCACTTGTATGGGTAGGCCTAGCGCCCGCGACAGGAAACGCCCCAAAGCGCAACGTGGACATATCCAAATTTTTGGAAGAAAACAGAGGTGTTTTTTGCGAAGTGTCTACCTGTAGATTTTGGCCTCTAACTCAGCCGGCACCAAGGGAAACCTACCGAACCTGTGCATTTCTGAAAACTAGAGACCTAGGGGAATCCAAGGAAGTGTGACTTGCGGGGCTCGGACCAGGTTCTGTTACCCAGAATCCTTTGCAAACCTCAAAATGTGGCTAAAAAAACACATGTTCCTCACATTTCTGTGGCAGAAAGTTCTGGAATCTGAGAGGAGCCACAAATTTCCTCCCACCCAGCGTTCCCCCAAGTCTCCCGATAAAAATGATACCTCACTTGTGTGGGTAGGCCTAGCGCCCGCTACAGGAAACGCCCTAAAGCGCAACGTGGACACATCCAAATATTTGGAAGAAAACAGAGGTGTTTTTTGCAAAGTGCCTACCTGTAGATTTTGGCCTCTAGCTCAGCCGGCACCTAGGGAAACCTACCAAACCTGTGCATTTCTGAAAACTAGAGACCTAGGGGAATCCAAGGAGGGGTGACTTGCGGGGCTCGGACCAGGTTCTGTTACCCAGAATCCTTTGCAAACCTCAAAATTTGGCTAAAAAAACACATGTTCCTCACATTTCTGTGGCAGAAAGTTCTGGAATCTGAGAGGAGCCACAAATATCCTTCCACCCAGCGTTCCCCCAAGTCTCCCGATAAAAATGATACCTCACTTGTGTGGGTAGGCCTAGCGCCCGCTACAGGAAACGCCCCAAAGCGCAACGTGGACACATCAAAATTTTTGGAAGAAAACAGAGGTGTTTTTTGCGAAGTGCCTACCTATAGATTTTGGCCTCTAGCTCAGCCGGAACCTAGGGAAACCTACCGAACCTGTGCATTTCTGAAAACTAGAGACCTAGGGGAATCCAAGATGGGGTGACTTGCGGGGCTCGGACCAGGTTCTGTTACCCAGAATCCTTTGCAAACCTCAAAATTTGCATAAAAAAACACATGTTCCTCACATTTCTTTGGCAGAAAGTTCTGGAATCTGAGAGGAGCCACAAATTTCCTTCCACCCAGCGTTCCGCCAAGTCTCCCGATAAAAATGATACCTCACTTGTGTGGGTAGGCCTAGCGCCCAAAGCGCAACGTGGACACATCCAAATTTTTGGAAGAAAACAGAGGTGTTTTTTGCGATGTGCCTACCTGTAGATTTTGGCCTCTAGCTCAGCCGGCACCTAGGGAAACCTACAAAACCTGTGCATTTCTGAAAACTAGAGACCTAGGGGAATTCAAGATGGGGTGACTTGCGGGGCTCGGACCAGGTTCTGTTACCCAGAATCCTTTGCAAACCTCAAAATGTGGCTAAAAAAACACATGTACCTCACATTTCTGTGGCAGAAAGTTCTGGAATCTGAGAGGAGCCACAAATTTCCTTCCACCCAGCGTTCCCTCAAGTCTCCCGATAAAAATGATACCTCACTTGTGTGGGTAGGCCTAGCGCCCGCGACAGGAAACACCCCAAAGCGCAACGTGGACACATCCAAATATTTGGAAGAAAACAGAGGTGTTTTTTGCGAAGTGCCTACCTGTAGATTTTGGCCTCTAGCTCAACCGGCACCTAGGGAAACCTACCAAACCTGTGCATTTCTGAAAACTAGAGACCTAGGGGAATCCAAGGAGGGGTGACTTGCGGGGCTCGGACCAGGTTCTGTTACCCAGAATCCTTTGCAAACCTCAAAATTTGGCTAAAAAAACACATGTTCCTCACATTTCTGTGGCAGAAAGTTCTGGAATCTGAGAGGAGCCACAAATATCCTTCCACCCAGCGTTCCCCCAAGTCTCCCGATAAAAATGATACCTCACTTGTGTGGGTAGGCCTAGCGCCCGCTACAGGAAACGCCCCAAAGCGCAACGTGGACACATCAAAATTTTTGGAAGAAAACAGAGGTGTTTTTTGCGAAGTGCCTACCTATAGATTTTGGCCTCTAGCTCAGCCGGAACCTAGGGAAACCTACCGAACCTGTGCATTTCTGAAAACTAGAGACCTAGGGGAATCCAAGATGGGGTGACTTGCGGGGCTCGGACCAGGTTCTGTTACCCAGAATCCTTTGCAAACCTCAAAATTTGCATAAAAAAACACATGTTCCTCACATTTCTTTGGCAGAAAGTTCTGGAATCTGAGAGGAGCCACAAATTTCCTTCCACCCAGCGTTCCCCCAAGTCTCCCGATAATAATGATACCTCACTTGTATGGGTAGGCCTAGCGCCCGCGACAGGAAACGCCCCAAAGCGCAACGTGGACACATCCGAATTTTTGGAAGAAAACAGAGGTGTTTTTTGCGAAGTGCCTACCTGTAGATTTTGGCCTCTAACTCAGCCGGCACCAAGGGAAACCTACCGAACCTGTGCATTTCTGAAAACTAGAGACCTAGGGGAATCCAAGATGGGGTGACTTGCGGGGCTCGGACCAGGTTCTGTTACCCAGAATCCTTTGCAAACCTCAAAATTTGGCTAAAAAAACACATGTTCCTCACATTTCTGTGGCAGAAAGTTCTGGAATCTGAGAGGCGCCACAAATTTCCTTCCACCCAGCATTCCCCCAAGTCTCCCGATAAAAATGATACCTCACTTGTGTGGGTAGGCCTAGCGCCCGCGACAGAAAACGCCCCAAAGCGCAACGTGGACACATCCCAATTTTTGGAAGAAAACAGAGGTGTTTTTTGCGAAGTGCTTCCCTGTAGATTTTGGCCTCTAGCTCAGCCGGCACCTAGGGAAACCTACCAAACCTGTGCATTTCTGAAAACTAGAGACCTAGGGGAATCCAATGAGGGGTGACTTGCGGAGCTCGGACCAGGTTCTGTTACCCAGAATCCTTTGCAAACCTCAAAATTTGGCTAAAAAAACACATGTTCCTCACATTTCTGTGGCAGAAAGTTCTGGAATCTGAGAGGAGCCACAAATTTCCTTCCACCCAGCGTTCCCCCAAGTCTCCAGATAAAAATGATACCTCACTTGTGTGGGTAGGCCTAGCGCCCGCGAGAGGAAACGCCCCAAAGCGCAACGTGGACACATCCAAATTTTGGAAGAAAACAGAGGTGTTTTTTGCAAAGTGCCTACCTGTAGATTTTGGCCTCTAACTCAGCCGGCACCAAGGGAAACCTACCGAACCTGTGCATTTCTGAAAACTAGAGACCTAGGGGAATCCAAGATGGGGTGACTTGCAGGGCTCGGACCAGGTTCTGTTACCCAGAATCCTTTGCAAACCTCAAAATTTGGCTAAAAAAACACATGTTCCTCATATTTATTTGGCAGAAAGTTTTGGAATCTGAGAGGAGCCACAAATTTCCTTCCACCCAGCGTTCCCCCAAGTCTCCCGATAAAAATGATACCTCACTTGTGTGGGTAGGCCTAGCGCCCGCGACAGGAAACGCCCCAAAGCGCAACGTGGACACATCCAAATATTTTGAAGAAAACAGAGGTGTTTTTTGCGAAGTGCCTACCTGTAGATTTTGGCCTCTAACTCAGCCGGCACCAAGGGAAACCTACCGAACCTGTGCATTTCTGAAAACTAGAGACATAGGGGAATCCAAGATGGGGTGACTTGCGGGGCTCGGACCAGGTTCTGTTACCCAGAATCCTTTGCAAACCTCAAAATTTGGCTAAAAAAACACATGTTCCTCACATTTCTGTGGCAGAAAGTTCTGGAATCTGAGAGGAGCCACAAATTTCCTTCCACCCAGTGTTCCCCCAAGTCTCCCGATAAAAATGATACCTTACTTGTGTGGGTAGGCCTAGCGCCCGCGACAGGAAACGCCCCAAAGCGCAACGTCGACACATCCAAATTTTTGGAAGAAAACAGAGGTGTTTTTTGCGAAGTGCCTACCTGTAGATTTTGGCCTCTAGCTCAGCCGGCACCTAGGGAAACCTACAAAACCTGTGCATTCCTGAAAACTAGAGATCTAGGGGAATCCAAGGAGGGGTGACTTGCGGGGCTCGGACCAGGTTCTGTTACCCAGAATCCTTTGCAAACCTCAAAATTTGCATAAAAAAACACATGTTCCTCACATTTCTTTGGCAGAAAGTTCTGGAATCTGAGAGGAGCCACAAATTTCCTTCCACCCAGCGTTCCCCCAAGTCTCCCGATAATAATGATACCTCACTTGTATGGGTAGGCCTAGCGCCCGCGACAGGAAACGCCCCAAAGCGCAACGTGGACATATCCAAATTTTTGGAAGAAAACAGAGGTGTTTTTTGCGAAGTGTCTACCTGTAGATTTTGGCCTCTAACTCAGCCGGCACCAAGGGAAACCTACCGAACCTGTGCATTTCTGAAAACTAGAGACCTAGGGGAATCCAAGGAAGTGTGACTTGCGGGGCTCGGACCAGGTTCTGTTACCCAGAATCCTTTGCAAACCTCAAAATGTGGCTAAAAAAACACATGTTCCTCACATTTCTGTGGCAGAAAGTTCTGGAATCTGAGAGGAGCCACAAATTTCCTCCCACCCAGCGTTCCCCCAAGTCTCCCGATAAAAATGATACCTCACTTGTGTGGGTAGGCCTAGCGCCCGCTACAGGAAACGCCCTAAAGCGCAACGTGGACACATCCAAATATTTGGAAGAAAACAGAGGTGTTTTTTGCGAAGTGCCTACCTGTAGATTTTGGCCTCTAGCTCAGCCGGCACCTAGGGAAACCTACCAAACCTGTGCATTTCTGAAAACTAGAGACCTAGGGGAATCCAAACAGGGGTGACTTGCGGGGCTCGGACCAGGTTCTGTTACCCAGAATCCTTTGCAAACCTCAAAATTTGGCTAAAAAAACACATGTTCCTCACATTTCTGTGGCAGAAAGTTCTGGAATCTGAGAGGAGCCACAAATTTCCTTCCACCCAGCGTTCCCCCAAGTCTCCCGATAAAAATGATACCTCACTTGTGTGGGTAGGCCTAGCGCCCAAAGCGCAACGTGGACACATCCAAATTTTTGGAAGAAAACAGAGGTGTTTTTTGCGATGTGCCTACCTGTAGATTTTGGCCTCTAGCTCAGCCGGCACCTAGGGAAACCTACAAAACCTGTGCATTTCTGAAAACTAGAGACCTAGGGGAATCCAAGATGGGGTGACTTGCGGGGCTCGGACCAGGTTCTGTTACCCAGAATCCTTTGCAAACCTCAAAATGTGGCTAAAAAAACACATGTACCTCACATTTCTGTGGCAGAAAGTTCTGGAATCTGAGAGGAGCCACAAATTTCCTTCCACCCAGCGTTCCCTCAAGTCTCCCGATAAAAATGATACCTCACTTGTGTGGGTAGGCCTAGCGCCCGCGACAGGAAACACCCCAAAGCGCAACGTGGACACATCCAAATATTTGGAAGAAAACAGAGGTGTTTTTTGCGAAGTGCCTACCTGTAGATTTTGGCCTCTAGCTCAACCGGCACCTAGGGAAACCTACCAAACCTGTGCATTTCTGAAAACTAGAGACCTAGGGGAATCCAAGGAGGGGTGACTTGCGGGGCTCGGACCAGGTTCTGTTACCCAGAATCCTTTGCAAACCTCAAAATTTGGCTAAAAAAACACATGTTCCTCACATTTCTGTGGCAGAAAGTTCTGGAATCTGAGAGGAGCCACAAATATCCTTCCACCCAGCGTTCCCCCAAGTCTCCCGATAAAAATGATACCTCACTTGTGTGGGTAGGCCTAGCGCCCGCTACAGGAAACGCCCCAAAGCGCAACGTGGACACATCAAAATTTTTGGAAGAAAACAGAGGTGTTTTTTGCGAAGTGCCTACCTATAGATTTTGGCCTCTAGCTCAGCCGGAACCTAGGGAAACCTACCGAACCTGTGCATTTCTGAAAACTAGAGACCTAGGGGAATCCAAGATGGGGTGACTTGCGGGGCTCGGACCAGGTTCTGTTACCCAGAATCCTTTGCAAACCTCAAAATTTGCATAAAAAAACACATGTTCCTCACATTTCTTTGGCAGAAAGTTCTGGAATCTGAGAGGAGCCACAAATTTCCTTCCACCCAGCATTCCCCCAAGTCTCCCGATAATAATGATACCTCACTTGTATGGGTAGGCCTAGCGCCCGCGACAGGAAACGCCCCAAAGCGCAACGTGGACACATCCGAATTTTTGGAAGAAAACAGAGGTGTTTTTTGCGAAGTGCCTACCTGTAGATTTTGGCCTCTAACTCAGCCGGCACCAAGGGAAACCTACCGAACCTGTGCATTTCTGAAAACTAGAGACCTAGGGGAATCCAAGATGGGGTGACTTGCGGGGCTCGGACCAGGTTCTGTTACCCAGAATCCTTTGCAAACCTCAAAATTTGGCTAAAAAAACACATGTTCCTCACATTTCTGTGGCAGAAAGTTCTGGAATCTGAGAGGCGCCACAAATTTCCTTCCACCCAGCATTCCCCCAAGTCTCCCGATAAAAATGATACCTCACTTGTGTGGGTAGGCCTAGCGCCCGCGACAGGAAACGCCCCAAAGCGCAACGTGGACACATCCCAATTTTTGGAAGAAAACAGAGGTGTTTTTTGCGAAGTGCTTCCCTGTAGATTTTGGCCTCTAGCTCAGCCGGCACCTAGGGAAACCTACCAAACCTGTGCATTTCTGAAAACTAGAGACCTAGGGGAATCCAAGGAGGGGTGACTTGCGGAGCTCGGACCAGGTTCTGTTACCCAGAATCCTTTGCAAACCTCAAAATTTGGCTAAAAAAACACATGTTCCTCACATTTCTGTGTCAGAAAGTTCTGGAATCTGAGAGGAGCCACAAATTTCCTACCACCCAGCGTTCCCCCAAGTCTCCAGATAAAAATGATACCTCACTTGTGTGGGTAGGCCTAGCGCCCGCGAGAGGAAACGCCCCAAAGCGCAACGTGGACACATCCAAATTTTGGAAGAAAACAGAGATGTTTTTTGCAAAGTGCCTACCTGTAGATTTTGGCCTCTAACTCAGCCGGCACCAAGGGAAACCTACCGAACCTGTGCATTTCTGAAAACTAGAGACCTAGGGGAATCCAAGATGGGGTGACTTGCAGGGCTCGGACCAGGTTCTGTTACCCAGAATCCTTTGCAAACCTCAAAATTTGGCTAAAAAAACACATGTTCCTCACATTTATTTGGCAGAAAGTTTTGGAATCTGAGAGGAGCCACAAATTTCCTTCCACCCAGCGTTCCCCCAAGTCTCCCGATAAAAATGATACCTCACTTGTGTGGGTAGGCCTAGCGCCCGCGACAGGAAACGCCCCAAAGCGCAACGTGGACACATCCAACTTTTTGGAAGAAAACAGAGGTGTTTTTTGCGAAGTGCCTACCTGTAGATTTTGGCCTCTAACTCAGCCGGCACCAAGGGAAACCTACCGAACCTGTGCATTTCTGAAAACTAGAGACCTAGGGGAATCCAAGATGGGATGACTTGCGGGGCTCGGACCAGGTTCTGTTACCCAGAATCCTTTGCAAACCTCAAAATTTGGCTAAAAAAACACATGTTCCTCACATTTCTGTGGCAGAAAGTTCTGGAATCTGAGAGGAGCCACAAATTTCCTTCCACCCAGTGTTCCCCCAAGTCTCCCGATAAAAATGATACCTTACTTGTGTGGGTAGGCCTAGCGCCCGCGACAGGAAACGCCCCAAAGCGCAACGTCGACACATCCAAATTTTTGGAAGAAAACAGAGGTGTTTTTTGCGAAGTGCCTACCTGTAGATTTTGGCCTCTAGCTCAGCCGGCACCTAGGGAAACCTACAAAACCTGTGCATTCCTGAAAACTAGAGATCTAGGGGAATCCAAGGAGGGGTGACTTGCGGGGCTCGGACCAGGTTCTGTTACCCAGAATCCTTTGCAAACCTCAAAATTTGGCTAAAAAAACACATGTTCCTCACATTTCTGTGGCAGAAAGTTCTGGAATCTGAGAGGAGCCACAAATTTCCTTCCACCCAGCGTTCCCCCAAGTCTCCCGATAAAAATGATACCTCACTTGTGTGGGTAGGCCTAGCGCCCGCTACAGGAAAAGCGCAACGTGGACACATCCAAATATTTGGAAGAAAACAGAGGTGTTTTTTGCGAAGTGCCTACCTGTAGATTTTGGCCTCTAGCTCAGCCGGCACCTAGGGAAACCTACCAAACCTGTGCATTTCTGAAAACTAGAGACCTAGGGGAATCCAAGGAGGTGTGACTTGCGGGGCTCGGACCAGGTTCTGTTACCCAGAATCCTTTGCAAACCTCAAAATTTGGTTAAAAAAACACATGTTCCTCACATTTCTGTGGCAGAAAGTTCTGGAATCTGAGAGGAGCCACAAATTTACTTCCACCCAGCGTTCCCCCAAGTCTCCCGATAAAAATGATACCTCACTTGTGTGGGTAGGCCTAGCGCCCGCTACAGGAAACGCCCCAAAGCGCAACGTGGACACATCCAAATATTTGGAAGAAAACAGAGGTGTTTTTTGCGAAGTGCCTACCTGTAGATTTTGGCCTGTAGCTCAGCCGGCACCTAGGGACTCTACCGAACCTGTGCATTTCTGAAAACTAGAAACCTAGGGGAATCCAAACAGGGGTGACTTGCGGGGCTCGGACCAGGTTCTGTTACCCAGAATCCTTTGCAAACCTCAAAATTTGGCTAAAAAAACACATGTTCCTCTCATTTCTGTGGCAGAAAGTTCTGGAATCTGAGAGAAGCCACAAATTTCCTTCCACCCAGCGTTCCCCCAAGTCTCCCGATAAAAATTATACCTCACTTGTGTGGGTAAGCCTAGCGCCCGTGACAGGAAATGCCCCAAAGCGCAACGTGAACACATCCCAATTTTTGGAAGAAAACAGAGGTGTTTTTTGCGAAGTGCTTCCCTGTAGATTTTGGCCTCTAGCTCAGCCGGCACCTTGGGAAACCTACCAAACCTGTGCATTTCTGAAAACTAGAGACCTAGGGGAATCCAAGGAGGGGTGACTTGCGGAGCTCGGACCAGGTTCTGTTACCCAGAATCCTTTGCAAACCTCAAAATTTGGCTAAAAAAACACATGTTCCTCACATTTCTGTGGCAGAAAGTTCTGGAATCTGAGAGGAGCCACAAATTTCCTTCCACCCAGCGTTTCCCCAAGCCTAGCGATAAAAATGATACCTCACTTGTGTGGGTAGGCCTAGCGCCCGCGACAGGAAACGCCCCAAAGCGCAACGTGGACACATCCAAATTTTGGAAGAAAACAGAGGTGTTTTTTGCGAAGTGCCTACCTGTAGATTTTGGCCTCTAACTCAGCCGGCACCAAGGGAAACCTACCGAACCTGTGCATTTCTGAAAACTAGAGACCTAGGGGAATCCAAGATGGGGTGACTTGCGGGGCTCGGACCAGGTTCTGTTACCCAGAATCCTTTGCAAACCTCAAAATTTGGCTAAAAAAACACATGTTCCTCACATTTCTGTGGCAGAAAGTTCTGGGATCTGAGAGGCGCCACAAATTTCCTTCCACCCAGCATTCCCCCAAGTCTCCCGATAAAAATGATTCCTCACTTGTGTGGGTAGGCCTAGCGCCCGCGACAGGAAACGCCCCAAAGCGCAACATGGACACATCCACATTTTTGGAAGAAAACAGAGGTGTTTTTTGCGAAGTGCCTACCTGTAGATTTTGGCCTCTAACTCAGCCGGCACCAAGAGAAACCTACCGAACCTGTGCATTTCTGAAAACTAGAGACCTAGGGGAATCCAAGATGGGGTGACTTGCGGGGCTCGGACCAGGTTCTGTTACCCAGAATCCTTTGCAAACCTCAAAATTTGGCTAAAAAAACACATGTTCCTCACATTTCTGTGGCAGAAAGTTCTGAAATCTGAGAGGAGCCACAAATTTCCTTCCACCCAGCGTTCCCCCAAGTCTCCCGATGAAAATGATACCTCACTTGTGTGGGTAGGCCTAGCGCCCGCTACAGGAAACGCCCCAAAGCGCAACGTGGACACATCCAAATATTTGGAAGAAAACAGAGGTGTTTTTTGCGAAGTGCCTACCTGTAGATTTTGGCCTGTAGCTCAGCCGGCACCTAGGGACTCTACCGAACCTGTGCATTTCTGAAAACTAGAAACCTAGGGGAATCCAAACAGGGGTGACTTGCGGGGCTCGGACCAGGTTCTGTTACCCAGAATCCTTTGCAAACCTCAAAATTTGGCTAAAAAAACACATGTTCCTCACATTTCTGTGGCAGAAAGTTCTGGAATCTGAGAGGAGCCACAAATTTCCTTCCACCCAGCGTTCCCCCAAGTCTCCCGATAAAAATGATACCTCACTTGTGTGGGTAGGCCTAGCGCCCGCTACAGGAAACGCCCCAAAGCGCAACGTGGACACATCCAAATATTTGGAAGAAAACAGAGGTGTTTTTTGCGAAGTGCCTACCTGTAGATTTTGGCCTCTAGCTCAGCCGGCACCTAGGGAAAAATACCAAACCTGTGCATTTCTGAAAACTAGAGACCTAGGGGAATCCAAGGAAGTGTGACTTGCGGGGCTCGGACCAGGTTCTGTTACCCAGAATCCTTTGCAAACCTCAAAATGTGGCTAAAAAAACAAATGTTCCTCACATTTCTGTGGCAGAAAGTTCTGGAATCTGAGAGGAGCCACAAATTTCCTTCCACCCAGCGTTCCCCCAAGTCTCCAGATAAAAATGATACCTCACTTGTGTGGGTAGGCCTAGCGCCCGCTACAGGAAACGCCCCAAAGCGCAACGTGGACACATCCAAATATTTGGAAGAAAACAGAGGTGTTTTTTGCGAAGTGCCTACCTGTAGATTTTGGCCTCTAGCTCAGCCGGCACCTAGGGAAACCTACCAAACCTGTGCATTTCTGAAAACTAGAGACCTAGGGGAATCCAAGGAGGTTTGACTTGCGGGGCTCGGACCAGGTTCTGTTATCCAGAATCCTTTGCAAACCTCAAAATTTGGTTAAAAAAACACATGTTCCTCACATTTCTGTCGCAGAAAGTTCTGGAATCTGAGAGGAGCCACAAATTTCCTTCCACCCAGCGTTCCCCCAAGTCTCCCTATAAAAATGATACCTCACTTGTGTGGGTAGGCCTAGCGCCCGCTACAGAAAACGCCCCAAAGCGCAACGTGGACACATCCAAATATTTTGAAGAAAACAGAGGTGTTTTTTGCGAAGTGCCTACCTGTAGATTTTGGCCTCTAACTCAGCCGGCACCTAGTAAAACCTACCAAACCTGTGCATTTCTGAAAACTAGAGACCTAGGGGAATCCAAGATGGGGTGACTTGCGGGGCTCGGACCAGGTTCTGTTACCCAGAATCCTTTGCAAACCTCAAAATGTGGCTAAAAAAACACATGTTCCTCACATTTCTGTGGCAGAAAGTTCTGGAATCTGAGAGGAGCCACAAATTTCCTTCCACCCAGCGTTCACCCAAGTCTCCCGATAAAAATGATACCTCACTTGTGTGGGTAGGCCTAGCGCCCGCGACAGGAAACGCCCCAAAGCGCAACGTGGACACATCCAAATTTTGGAAGAAAACAGAGGTGTTTTTTGCGAAGTGCCTACCTGTAGATTTTGGCCTCTAACTCAGCCGGCACCAAGGGAAACCTACCGAACCTGTGCATTTCTGAAAACTAGAGACCTAGGGGAATCCAAGATGGGGTGACTTGCGGGGCTCGGACCAGGTTCTGTTACCCAGAATCCTTTGCAAACCTCAAAATTTGGCTAAAAAAACACATGTTCCTCACATTTCTTTGGCAGAAAGTTCTGGAATCTGAGAGGAGCCACAAATTTCCTTCCACCCAGCGTTCCCCCAAGTCTCCCGATAATAATGATACCTCACTTGTATGGGTAGGCCTAGCGCCCGCGACAGGAAACGCCCCAAAGCGCAACGTGGACATATCCAAATTTTTGGAAGAAAACAGAGGTGTTTTTTGCGAAGTGTCTACCTGTAGATTTTGGCCTCTAACTCAGCCGGCACCAAGGGAAACCTACCGAACCTGTGCATTTCTGAAAACTAGAGACCTAGGGGAATCCAAGGAAGTGTGACTTGCGGGGCTCGGACCAGGTTCTGTTACCCAGAATCCTTTGCAAACCTCAAAATGTGGCTAAAAAAACACATGTTCCTCACATTTCTGTGGCAGAAAGTTCTGGAATCTGAGAGGAGCCACAAATTTCCTCCCACCCAGCGTTCCCCCAAGTCTCCCGATAAAAATGATACCTCACTTGTGTGGGTAGGCCTAGCGCCCGCTACAGGAAACGCCCTAAAGCGCAACGTGGACACATCCAAATATTTGGAAGAAAACAGAGGTGTTTTTTGCGAAGTGCCTACCTGTAGATTTTGGCCTCTAGCTCAGCCGGCACCTAGGGTAACCTACCAAACCTGTGCATTTCTGAAAACTAGAGACCTAGGGGAATCCAAACAGGGGTGACTTGCGGGGCTCGGACCAGGTTCTGTTACCCAGAATCCTTTGCAAACCTTAAAATTTGGCTAAAAAAACACATGTTCCTCACATTTCTGTGGCAGAAAGTTCTGGAATCTGAGAGGAGCCACAAATTTCCTTCCACCCAGCGTTCCCCCAAGTCTCCCGATAAAAATGATACCTCACTTGTGTGGGTAGGCCTAGCGCCCAAAGCGCAACGTGGACACATCCAAATTTTTGGAAGAAAACAGAGGTGTTTTTTGCGATGTGCCTACCTGTAGATTTTGGCCTCTAGCTCAGCCGGCACCTAGGGAAACCTACAAAACCTGTGCATTTCTGAAAACTAGAGACCTAGGGGAATCCAAGATGGGGTGACTTGCGGGGCTCGGACCAGGTTCTGTTACCCAGAATCCTTTGCAAACCTCAAAATTTGGCTAAAAAAACACATGTTCCTCACATTTCTTTGGCAGAAAGTTCTGGAATCTGAGAGGAGCCACAAATTTCCTTCCACCCAGCGTTCCCCCAAGTCTCCCGATAATAATGATACCTCACTTGTATGGGTAGGCCTAGCGCCCGCGACAGGAAACGCCCCAAAGCGCAACGTGGACATATCCAAATTTTTGGAAGAAAACAGAGGTGTTTTTTGCGAAGTGTCTACCTGTAGATTTTGGCCTCTAACTCAGCCGGCACCAAGGGAAACCTACCGAACCTGTGCATTTCTGAAAACTAGAGACCTAGGGGAATCCAAGGAAGTGTGACTTGCGGGGCTCGGACCAGGTTCTGTTACCCAGAATCCTTTGCAAACCTCAAAATGTGGCTAAAAAAACACATGTTCCTCACATTTCTGTGGCAGAAAGTTCTGGAATCTGAGAGGAGCCACAAATTTCCTCCCACCCAGCGTTCCCCCAAGTCTCCCGATAAAAATGATACCTCACTTGTGTGGGTAGGCCTAGCGCCCGCTACAGGAAACGCCCTAAAGCGCAACGTGGACACATCCAAATATTTGGAAGAAAACAGAGGTGTTTTTTGCGAAGTGCCTACCTGTAGATTTTGGCCTCTAGCTCAGCCGGCACCTAGGGAAACCTACCAAACCTGTGCATTTCTGAAAACTAGAGACCTAGGGGAATCCAAACAGGGGTGACTTGCGGGGCTCGGACCAGGTTCTGTTACCCAGAATCCTTTGCAAACCTCAAAATTTGGCTAAAAAAACACATGTTCCTCACATTTCTGTGGCAGAAAGTTCTGGAATCTGAGAGGAGCCACAAATTTCCTTCCACCCAGCGTTCCCCCAAGTCTCCCGATAAAAATTATACCTCACTTGTGTGGGTAGGCCTAGCGCCCAAAGCGCAACGTGGACACATCCAAATTTTTGGAAGAAAACAGAGGTGTTTTTTGCGATGTGCCTACCTGTGGATTTTGGCCTCTAGCTCAGCCGGCACCTAGGGAAACCTACAAAACCTGTGCATTTCTGAAAACTAGAGACCTAGGGGAATCCAAGATGGGGTGACTTGCGGGGCTCGGACCAGGTTCTGTTACCCAGAATCCTTTGCAAACCTCAAAATTTGGCTAAAAAAACACATGTTCCTCACATTTCTGTGGCAGAAAGTTCTGGAATCTGAGAGGAGCCACAAATATCCTTCCACCCAGCGTTCCCCCAAGTCTCCCGATAAAAATGATACCTCACTTGTGTGGGTAGGCCTAGCGCCCGCTACAGGAAACGCCCCAAAGCGCAACGTGGACACATCAAAATTTTTGGAAGAAAACAGAGGTGTTTTTTGCGAAGTGCCTACCTATAGATTTTGGCCTCTAGCTCAGCCGGAACCTAGGGAAACCTACCGAACCTGTGCATTTCTGAAAACTAGAGACCTAGGGGAATCCAAGATGGGGTGACTTGCGGGGCTCGGACCAGGTTCTGTTACCCAGAATCCTTTGCAAACCTCAAAATTTGCATAAAAAAACACATGTTCCTCACATTTCTTTGGCAGAAAGTTCTGGAATCTGAGAGGAGCCACAAATTTCCTTCCACCCAGCGTTCCCCCAAGTCTCCCGATAATAATGATACCTCACTTGTATGGGTAGGCCTAGCGCCCGCGACAGGAAACGCCCCAAAGCGCAACGTGGACACATCCGAATTTTTGGAAGAAAACAGAGGTGTTTTTTGCGAAGTGCCTACCTGTAGATTTTGGCCTCTAACTCAGCCGGCACCAAGGGAAACCTACCGAACCTGTGCATTTCTGAAAACTAGAGACCTAGGGGAATCCAAGATGGGGTGACTTGCGGGGCTCGGACCAGGTTCTGTTACCCAGAATCCTTTGCAAACCTCAAAATTTGGCTAAAAAAACACATGTTCCTCACATTTCTGTGGCAGAAAGTTCTGGAATCTGAGAGGCGCCACAAATTTCCTTCCACCCAGCATTCCCCCAAGTCTCCCGATAAAAATGATACCTCACTTGTGTGGGTAGGCCTAGCGCCCGCGACAGGAAACGCCCCAAAGCGCAACGTGGACACATCCCAATTTTTGGAAGAAAACAGAGGTGTTTTTTGCGAAGTGCTTCCCTGTAGATTTTGGCCTCTAGCTCAGCCGGCACCTAGGGAAACCTACCAAACCTGTGCATTTCTGAAAACTAGAGACCTAGGGGAATCCAAGGAGGGGTGACTTGCGGAGCTCGGACCAGGTTCTGTTACCCAGAATCCTTTGCAAACCTCAAAATTTGGCTAAAAAAACACATGTTCCTCACATTTCTGTGGCAGAAAGTTCTGGAATCTGAGAGGAGCCACAAATTTCCTTCCACCCAGCGTTCCCCCAAGTCTCCAGATAAAAATGATACCTCACTTGTGTGGGTAGGCCTAGCGCCCGCGAGAGGAAACGCCCCAAAGCGCAACGTGGACACATCCAAATTTTGGAAGAAAACAGAGGTGTTTTTTGCAAAGTGCCTACCTGTAGATTTTGGCCTCTAACTCAGCCGGCACCAAGGGAAACCTACCGAACCTGTGCATTTCTGAAAACTAGAGACCTAGGGGAATCCAAGATGGGGTGACTTGCAGGGCTCGGACCAGGTTCTGTTACCCAGAATCCTTTGCAAACCTCAAAATTTGGCTAAAAAAACACATGTTCCTCACATTTATTTGGCAGAAAGTTTTGGAATCTGAGAGGAGCCACAAATTTCCTTCCACCCAGCGTTCCCCCAAGTCTCCCGATAAAAATGATACCTCACTTGTGTGGGTAGGCCTAGCGCCCGCGACAGGAAACGCCCCAAAGCGCAACGTGGACACATCCAACTTTTTGGAAGAAAACAGAGGTGTTTTTTGCGAAGTGCCTACCTGTAGATTTTGGCCTCTAACTCAGCCGGCACCAAGGGAAACCTACCGAACCTGTGCATTTCTGAAAACTAGAGACCTAGGGGAATCCAAGATGGGGTGACTTGCGGGGCTCGGACCAGGTTCTGTTACCCAGAATCCTTTGCAAACCTCAAAATTTGGCTAAAAAAACACATGTTCCTCACATTTCTGTGGCAGAAAGTTCTGGAATCTGAGAGGCGCCACAAATTTCCTTCCACCCAGTGTTCCCCCAAGTCTCCCGATAAAAATGATACCTTACTTGTGTGGGTAGGCCTAGCGCCCGCGACAGGAAACGCCCCAAAGCGCAACGTCGACACATCCAAATTTTTGGAAGAAAACAGAGGTGTTTTTTGCGAAGTGCCTACCTGTAGATTTTGGCCTCTAGCTCAGCCGGCACCTAGGGAAACCTACAAAACCTGTGCATTCCTGAAAACTAGAGATCTAGGGGAATCCAAGGAGGGGTGACTTGCGGGGCTCGGACCAGGTTCTGTTACCCAGAATCCTTTGCAAACCTCAAAATTTGGCTAAAAAAACACGTTCCTCACATTTCTGTGGCAGAAAGTTCTGGAATCTGAGAGGAGCCACAAATTTCCTTCCACCCAGCGTTCCCCCAAGTCTCCCGATAAAAATGATACCTCACTTGTGTGGGTAGGCCTAGCGCCCGCGAGAGGAAACGCCCCAAAGCGCAACGTGGACACATCCAAATTTTGGAAGAAAACAGAGGTGTTTTTTGCAAAGTGCCTACCTGTAGATTTTGGCCTCTAACTCAGCCGGCACCAAGGGAAACCTACCGAACCTGTGCATTTCTGAAAACTAGAGACCTAGGGGAATCCAAGATGGGGTGACTTGCAGGGCTCGGACCAGGTTCTGTTACCCAGAATCCTTTGCAAACCTCAAAATTTGGCTAAAAAAACACATGTTCCTCACATTTATTTGGCAGAAAGTTTTGGAATCTGAGAGGAGCCACAAATTTCCTTCCACCCAGCGTTCCCCCAAGTCTCCCGATAAAAATGATACCTCACTTGTGTGGGTAGGCCTAGCGCCCGCTACAGGAAACGCCCCAAAGCGCAACGTGGACACATCCAAATATTTGGAAGAAAACAGAGGTGTTTTTTGCGAAGTGCCTACCTGTAGATTTTGGCCTGTAGCTCAGCCGGCACCTAGGGACTCTACCGAACCTGTGCATTTCTGAAAACTAGAAACCTAGGGGAATCCAAACAGGGGTGACTTGCGGGGCTCGGACCAGGTTCTGTTACCCAGAATCCTTTGCAAACCTCAAAATTTGGCTAAAAAAACACATGTTCCTCACATTTCTGTGGCAGAAAGTTCTGGAATCTGAGAGAAGCCACAAATTTCCTTCCACCCAGCGTTCCCCCAAGTCTCCCGATAAAAATTATACCTCACTTGTGTGGGTAAGCCTAGCGCCCGTGACAGGAAATGCCCCAAAGCGCAACGTGAACACATCCCAATTTTTGGAAGAAAACAGAGGTGTTTTTTGCGAAGTGCTTCCCTGTAGATTTTGGCCTCTAGCTCAGCCGGCACCTTGGGAAACCTACCAAACCTGTGCATTTCTGAAAACTAGAGACCTAGGGGAATCCAAGGAGGGGTGACTTGCAGAGCTCGGACCAGGTTCTGTTACCCAGAATCCTTTGCAAACCTCAAAATTTGGCTAAAAAAACACATGTTCCTCACATTTCTGTGGCAGAAAGTTCTGGAATCTGAGAGGAGCCACAAATTTCCTTCCACCCAGCGTTTCCCCAAGCCTAGCGATAAAAATGATACCTCACTTGTGTGGGTAGGCCTAGCGCCCGCGACAGGAAACGCCCCAAAGCGCAACGTGGACACATCCAACTTTTTGGAAGAAAACAGAGGTGTTTTTTGCGAAGTGCCTACCTGTAGATTTTGGCCTCTAACTCAGCCGGCACCAAGGGAAACCTACCGAACCTGTGCATTTCTGAAAACTAGAGACCTAGGGGAATCCAAGATGGGGTGACTTGCGGGGCTCGGACCAGGTTCTGTTACCCAGAATCCTTTGCAAACCTCAAAATTTGGCTAAAAAAACACATGTTCCTCACATTTCTGTGGCAGAAAGTTCTGGAATCTGAGAGGAGCCACAAATTTCCTTCCACCCAGTGTTCCCCCAAGTCTCCCGATAAAAATGATACCTTACTTGTGTGGGTAGGCCTAGCGCCCGCGACAGGAAACGCCCCAAAGCGCAACGTCGACACATCCAAATTTTTGGAAGAAAACAGAGGTGTTTTTTGCGAAGTGCCTACCTGTAGATTTTGGCCTCTAGCTCAGCCGGCACCTAGGGAAACCTACAAAACCTGTGCATTCCTGAAAACTAGAGATCTAGGGGAATCCAAGGAGGGGTGACTTGCGGGGCTCGGACCAGGTTCTGTTACCCAGAATCCTTTGCAAACCTCAAAATTTGGCTAAAAAAACACATGTTCCTCACATTTCTGTGGCAGAAAGTTCTGGAATCTGAGAGGAGCCACAAATTTCCTTCCACCCAGCGTTCCCCCAAGTCTCCCGATAAAAATGATACCTCACTTGTGTGGGTAGGCCTAGCGCCCGCTACAGGAAAAGCGCAACGTGGACACATCCAAATATTTGGAAGAAAACAGAGGTGTTTTTTGCGAAGTGCCTACCTGTAGATTTTGGCCTCTAGCTCAGCCGGCACCTAGGGAAACCTACCAAACCTGTGCATTTCTGAAAACTAGAGACCTAGGGGAATCCAAGGAGGTGTGACTTGCGGGGCTCGGACCAGGTTCTGTTACCCAGAATCCTTTGCAAACCTCAAAATTTGGTTAAAAAAACACATGTTCCTCACATTTCTGTGGCAGAAAGTTCTGGAATCTGAGAGGAGCCACAAATTTCCTTCCACCCAGCGTTTCCCCAAGCCTAGCGATAAAAATGATACCTCACTTGTGTGGGTAGGCCTAGCGCCCGCGACAGGAAACGCCCCAAAGCGCAACGTGGACACATCCAAATTTTGGAAGAAAACAGAGGTGTTTTTTGCGAAGTGCCTACCTGTAGATTTTGGCCTCTAACTCAGCCGGCACCAAGGGAAACCTACCGAACCTGTGCATTTCTGAAAACTAGAGACCTAGGGGAATCCAAGATGGGGTGACTTGCGGGGCTCGGACCAGGTTCTGTTACCCAGAATCCTTTGCAAACCTCAAAATTTGGCTAAAAAAACACATGTTCCTCACATTTCTGTGGCAGAAAGTTCTGGAATCTGAGAGGCGCCACAAATTTCCTTCCACCCAGCATTCCCCCAAGTCTCCCGATAAAAATGATACCTCACTTGTGTGGGTAGGCCTAGCGCCCGCGACAGGAAACGCCCCAAAGCGCAACGTGGACACATCCACATTTTTGGAAGAAAACAGAGGTGTTTTTTGCGAAGTGCCTACCTGTAGATTTTGGCCTCTAACTCAGCCGGCACCAAGAGAAACCTACCGAACCTGTGCATTTCTGAAAACTAGAGACCTAGGGGAATCCAAGATGGGGTGACTTGCGGGGCTCGGACCAGGTTCTGTTACCCAGAATCCTTTGCAAACCTCAAAATTTGGCTAAAAAAACACATGTTCCTCACATTTCTGTGGCAGAAAGTTCTGAAATCTGAGAGGAGCCACAAATTTCCTTCCACCCAGCGTTCCCCCAAGTCTCCCGATGAAAATGATACCTCACTTGTGTGGGTAGGCCTAGCGCCCGCTACAGGAAACGCCCCAAAGCGCAACGTGGACACATCCAAATATTTGGAAGAAAACAGAGGTGTTTTTTGCGAAGTGCCTACCTGTAGATTTTGGCCTGTAGCTCAGCCGGCACCTAGGGACTCTACCGAACCTGTGCATTTCTGAAAACTAGAAACCTAGGGGAATCCAAACAGGGGTGACTTGCGGGGCTCGGACCAGGTTCTGTTACCCAGAATCCTTTGCAAACCTCAAAATTTGGCTATAAAAACACATGTTCCTCACATTTCTGTGGCAGAAAGTTCTGGAATCTGAGAGGAGCCACAAATTTCCTTCCACCCAGCGTTCCCCCAAGTCTCCCGATAAAAATTATACCTCACTTGTGTGGGTAGGCCTAGCGCCCGCTACAGAAAACGCCCCAAAGCGCAACGTGGACACATCCAAATATTTGGAAGAAAACAGAGGTGTTTTTTGCGAAGTGCCTACCTGTAGATTTTGGCCTCTAGCTCAGCCGGCACCTAGGGAAACCTACCAAACCTGTGCATTTCTGAAAACTAGAGACCTAGGGGAATCCAAGGAAGTGTGACTTGCGGGGCTCGGACCAGGTTCTGTTACCCAGAATCCTTTGCAAACCTCAAAATGTGGCTAAAAAAACAAATGTTCCTCACATTTCTGTGGCAGAAAGTTCTGGAATCTGAGAGGAGCCACAAATTTCCTTCCACCCAGCGTTCCCCCAAGTCTCCCGATAAAAATGATACCTCACTTGTGTGGGTAGGCCTAGCGCCCGCTACAGGAAACGCCCCAAAGCGCAACGTGGACACATCCAAATATTTGGAAGAAAACAGAGGTGTTTTTTGCGAAGTGCCTACCTGTAGATTTTGGCCTCTAGCTCAGCCGGCACCTAGGGAAACCTACCAAACATGTGCATTTCTGAAAACTAGAGACCTAGGGGAATCCAAGGAGGTTTGACTTGCGGGGCTCGGACCAGGTTCTGTTATCCAGAATCCTTTGCAAACCTCAAAATTTGGTTAAAAAAACACATGTTCCTCACATTTCTGTCGCAGAAAGTTCTGGAATCTGAGAGGAGCCACAAATTTCCTTCCACCCAGCGTTCCCCCAAGTCTCCCGATAAAAATGATACCTCACTTGTGTGGGTAGGCCTAGCGCCCGCTACAGAAAACGCCCCAAAGCGCAACGTGGACACATCCAAATATTTTGAAGAAAACAGAGGTGTTTTTTGCGAAGTGCCTACCTGTAGATTTTGGCCTCTAACTCAGCCGGCACCTAGTAAAACCTACCAAACCTGTGCATTTCTGAAAACTAGAGACCTAGGGGAATCCAAGATGGGGTGACTTGCGGGGCTCGGACCAGGTTCTGTTACCCAGAATCCTTTGCAAACCTCAAAATGTGGCTAAAAAAACACATGTTCCTCACATTTCTGTGGCAGAAAGTTCTGGAATCTGAGAGGAGCCACAAATTTCCTTCCACCCAGCGTTCACCCAAGTCTCCCGATAAAAATGATACCTCACTTGTGTGGGTAGGCCTAGCGCCCGCGACAGGAAACGCCCCAAAGTGCAACGTGGACACATCCAAATTTTGGAAGAAAACAGAGGTGTTTTTTGCGAAGTGCCTACCTGTAGATTTTGGCCTCTAACTCAGCCGGCACCAAGGGAAACCTACCGAACCTGTGCATTTCTGAAAACTAGAGACCTAGGGGAATCCAAGATGGGGTGACTTGCGGGGCTCGGACCAGGTTCTGTTACCCAGAATCCTTTGCAAACCTCAAAATTTGGCTAAAAAAACACATGTTCCTCACATTTCTTTGGCAGAAAGTTCTGGAATCTGAGAGGAGCCACAAATTTCCTTCCACCCAGCGTTCCCCCAAGTCTCCCGATAATAATGATACCTCACTTGTATGGGTAGGCCTAGCGCCCGCGACAGGAAACGCCCCAAAGCGCAACGTGGACATATCCAAATTTTTGGAAGAAAACAGAGGTGTTTTTTGCGAAGTGTCTACCTGTAGATTTTGGCCTCTAACTCAGCCGGCACCAAGGGAAACCTACCGAACCTGTGCATTTCTGAAAACTAGAGACCTAGGGGAATCCAAGGAAGTGTGACTTGCGGGGCTCGGACCAGGTTCTGTTACCCAGAATCCTTTGCAAACCTCAAAATGTGGCTAAAAAAACACATGTTCCTCACATTTCTGTGGCAGAAAGTTCTGGAATCTGAGAGGAGCCACAAATTTCCTTCCACCCAGCGTTCCCCCAAGTCTCCAGATAAAAATGATACCTCACTTGTGTGGGTAGGCCTAGCGCCCGCGAGAGGAAACGCCCCAAAGCGCAACGTGGACACATCCAAATTTTGGAAGAAAACAGAGGTGTTTTTTGCAAAGTGCCTACCTGTAGATTTTGGCCTCTAACTCAGCCGGCACCAAGGGAAACCTACCGAACCTGTGCATTTCTGAAAACTAGAGACCTAGGGGAATCCAAGATGGGGTGACTTGCAGGGCTCGGACCAGGTTCTGTTACCCAGAATCCTTTGCAAACCTCAAAATTTGGCTAAAAAAACACATGTTCCTCACATTTATTTGGCAGAAAGTTTTGGAATCTGAGAGGAGCCACAAATTTCCTTCCACCCAGCGTTCCCCCAAGTCTCCCGATAAAAATGATACCTCACTTGTGTGGGTAGGCCTAGCGCCCGCGACAGGAAACGCCCCAAAGCGCAACGTGGACACATCCAATTTTTTGGAAGAAAACAGAGGTGTTTTTTGCGAAGTGCCTACCTGTAGATTTTGGCCTCTAGCTCAGCCGGCACCTAGGGAAACCTACCAAACCTGTGCATTTCTGAAAACTAGAGACCTAGGGGAATCCAAACAGGGGTGACTTGCGGGGCTCGGACCAGGTTCTGTTACCCAGAATCCTTTGCAAACCTCAAAATTTGGCTAAAAAAACACATGTTCCTCACATTTCTGTGGCAGAAAGTTCTAGAATCTGAGAGGAGCCACAAATTTCCTTCCACCCAGCGTTCCCCCAAGTCTCCCGATAAAAATGATACCTCACTTGTGTGGGTAGGCCTAGCGCCCAAAGCGCAACGTGGACACATCCAAATTTTTGGAAGAAAACAGAGGTGTTTTTTGCGATGTGCCTACCTGTAGATTTTGGCCTCTAGCTCAGCCGGCACCTATGGAAACCTACAAAACCTGTGCATTTCTGAAAACTAGAGACCTAGGGGAATCCAAGATGGGGTGACTTGCGGGGCTCGGACCAGGTTCTGTTACCCAGAATCCTTTGCAAACCTCAAAATGTGGCTAAAAAAACACATGTACCTCACATTTCTGTGGCAGAAAGTTCTGGAATCTGAGAGGAGCCACAAATTTCCTTCCACCCAGCGTTCCCTCAAGTCTCCCGATAAAAATGATACCTCACTTGTGTGGGTAGGCCTAGCGCCCGCGACAGGAAACACCCCAAAGCGCAACGTGGACACATCCAAATATTTGGAAGAAAACAGAGGTGTTTTTTGCGAAGTGCCTACCTGTAGATTTTGGCCTCTAGCTCAACCGGCACCTAGGGAAACCTACCAAACCTGTGCATTTCTGAAAACTAGAGACCTAGGGGAATCCAAGGAGGGGTGACTTGCGGGGCTCGGACCAGGTTCTGTTACCCAGAATCCTTTGCAAACCTCAAAATTTGGCTAAAAAAACACATGTTTCTCACATTTCTGTGGCAGAAAGTTCTGGAATCTGAGAGGAGCCACAAATATCCTTCCACCCAGCGTTCCCCCAAGTCTCCCGATAAAAATGATACCTCACTTGTGTGGGTAGGCCTAGCGCCCGCTACAGGAAACGCCCCAAAGCGCAACGTGGACACATCAAAATTTTTGTAGGAAAACAGAGGTGTTTTTTGCGAAGTGCCTACCTATAGATTTTGGCCTCTAGCTCAGCCGGAACCTAGGGAAACCTACCGAACCTGTGCATTTCTGAAAACTAGAGACCTAGGGGAATCCAAGATGGGGTGACTTGCGGGGCTCGGACCAGGTTCTGTTACCCAGAATCCTTTGCAAACCTCAAAATTTGCATAAAAAAACACATGTTCCTCACATTTCTTTGGCAGAAAGTTCTGGAATCTGAGAGGAGCCACAAATTTCCTTCCACCCAGCGTTCCCCCAAGTCTCCCGATAATAATGATACCTCACTTGTATGGGTAGGCCTAGCGCCCGCGACAGGAAACGCCCCAAAGCGCAACGTGGACACATCCGAATTTTTGGAAGAAAACAGAGGTGTTTTTTGCGAAGTGCCTACCTGTAGATTTTGGCCTCTAACTCAGCCGGCACCAAGGGAAACCTACCGAACCTGTGCATTTCTGAAAACTAGAGACCTAGGGGAATCCAAGATGGGGTGACTTGCGGGGCTCGGACCAGGTTCTGTTACCCAGAATCCTTTGCAAACCTCAAAATTTGGCTAAAAAAACACATGTTCCTCACATTTCTGTGGCAGAAAGTTCTGGAATCTGAGAGGCGCCACAAATTTCCTTCCACCCAGCATTCCCCCAAGTCTCCCGATAAAAATGTTACCTCACTTGTGTGGGTAGGCCTAGCGCCCGCGTCAGGAAACGCCCCAAAGCGCAACGTGGACACATCCCAATTTTTGGAAGAAAACAGAGGTGTTTTTTGCGAAGTGCTTCCCTGTAGATTTTGGCCTCTAGCTCAGCCGGCACCTAGGGAAACCTACCAAACCTGTGCATTTCTGAAAACTAGAGACCTAGGGGAATCCAAGGAGGGGTGACTTGCGGAGCTCGGACCAGGTTCTGTTACCCAGAATCCTTTGCAAACCTCAAAATTTGGCTAAAAAAACACATGTTCCTCACATTTCTGTGGCAGAAAGTTCTGGAATCTGAGAGGAGCCACAAATTTCCTTCCACCCAGCGTTCCCCCAAGTCTCCAGATAAAAATGATACCTCACTTGTGTGGGTAGGCCTAGCGCCCGCGAGAGGAAACGCCCCAAAGCGCAACGTGGACACATCCAAATTTTGGAAGAAAACAGAGGTGTTTTTTGCAAAGTGCCTACCTGTAGATTTTGGCCTCTAACTCAGCCGGCACCAAGGGAAACCTACCGAACCTGTGCATTTCTGAAAACTAGAGACCTAGGGGAATCCAAGATGGGGTGACTTGCAGGGCTCGGACCAGGTTCTGTTACCCAGAATCCTTTGCAAACCTCAAAATTTGGCTAAAAAAACACATGTTCCTCACATTTATTTGGCAGAAAGTTTTGGAATCTGAGAGGAGCCACAAATTTCCTTCCACCCAGCGTTCCCCCAAGTCTCCCGATAAAAATGATACCTCACTTGTGTGGGTAGGCCTAGCGCCCGCGACAGGAAACGCCCCAAAGCGCAACGTGGACACATCCAATTTTTTGGAAGAAAACAGAGGTGTTTTTTGCGAAGTGCCTACCTGTAGATTTTGGCCTCTAACTCAGCCGGCACCAAGGGAAACCTACCGAACCTGTGCATTTCTGAAAACTAGAGACCTAGGGGAATCCAAGATGGGGTGACTTGCGGGGCTCGGACCAGGTTCTGTTACCCAGAATCCTTTGCAAACCTCAAAATTTGGCTAAAAAAACACATGTTCCTCACATTTCTGTGGCAGAAAGTTCTGGAATCTGAGAGGAGCCACAAATTTCCTTCCACCCAGTGTTCCCCCAAGTCTCCCGATAAAAATGATACCTTACTTGTGTGGGTAGGCCTAGCGCCCGCGACAGGAAACGCCCCAAAGCGCAACGTCGACACATCCAAATTTTTGGAAGAAAACAGAGGTGTTTTTTGCGAAGTGCCTACCTGTAGATTTTGGCCTCTAGCTCAGCCGGCACCTAGGGAAACCTACAAAACCTGTGCATTCCTGAAAACTAGAGATCTAGGGGAATCCAAGGAGGGGTGACTTGCGGGGCTCGGACCAGGTTCTGTTACCCAGAATCCTTTGCAAACCTCAGAATTTGGCTAAAAAAACAAATGTTCCTCACATTTCTGTGGCAGAAAGTTCTGGAATCTGAGAGGAGCCACAAATTTCCTTCCACCCAGCGTTCCCCCAAGTCTCCCGATAAAAATGATACCTCACTTGTGTGGGTAGGCCTAGCGCCCGCTACAGGAAAAGCGCAACGTGGACACATCCAAATATTTGGAAGAAAACAGAGGTGTTTTTTGCGAAGTGCCTACCTGTAGATTTTGGCCTCTAGCTCAGCCGGCACCTAGGGAAACCTACCAAACCTGTGCATTTCTGAAAACTAGAGACCTAGGGGAATCCAAGGAGGTGTGACTTGCGGGGCTCGGACCAGGTTCTGTTACCCAGAATCCTTTGCAAACCTCAAAATTTGGTTAAAAAAACACATGTTCCTCACATTTCTGTGGCAGAAAGTTCTGGAATCTGAGAGGAGCCACAAATTTACTTCCACCCAGCGTTCCCCCAAGTCTCCCGATAAAAATGATACCTCACTTGTGTGGGTAGGCCTAGCGCCCGCTACAGGAAACGCCCCAAAGCGCAACGTGGACACATCCAAATATTTGGAAGAAAACAGAGGTGTTTTTTGCGAAGTGCCTACCTGTAGATTTTGGCCTGTAGCTCAGCCGGCACCTAGGGACTCTACCGAACCTGTGCATTTCTGAAAACTAGAAACCTAGGGGAATCCAAACAGGGGTGACTTGCGGGGCTCGGACCAGGTTCTGTTACCCAGAATCCTTTGCAAACCTCAAAATTTGGCTAAAAAAACACATGTTCCTCACATTTCTGTGGCAGAAAGTTCTGGAATCTGAGAGAAGCCACAAATTTCCTTCCACCCAGCGTTCCCCCAAGTCTCCCGATAAAAATGATACCTCACTTGTGTGGGTAGGCCTAGCGCCCGTGACAGGAAATGCCCCAAAGCGCAACGTGAACACATCCCAATTTTTGGAAGAAAACAGAGGTGTTTTTTGCGAAGTGCTTCCCTGTAGATTTTGGCCTCTAGCTCAGCCGGCACCTTGGGAAACCTACCAAACCTGTGCATTTCTGAAAACTAGAGACCTAGGGGAATCCAAGGAGGGGTGACTTGCGGAGCTCGGACCAGGTTCTGTTACCCAGAATCCTTTGCAAACCTCAAAATTTGGCTAAAAAAACACATGTTCCTCACATTTCTGTGGCAGAAAGTTCTGGAATCTGAGAGGAGCCACAAATTTCCTTCCACCCAGCGTTTCCCCAAGCCTAGCGATAAAAATGATACCTCACTTGTGTGGGTAGGCCTAGCGCCCGCGACAGGAAACGCCCCAAAGCGCAACGTGGACACATCCAAATTTTGGAAGAAAACAGAGGTGTTTTTTGCGAAGTGCCTACCTGTAGATTTTGGCCTCTAACTCAGCCGGCACCAAGGGAAACCTACCGAACCTGTGCATTTCTGAAAACTAGAGACCTAGGGGAATCCAAGATGGGGTGACTTGCGGGGCTCGGACCAGGTTCTGTTACCCAGAATCCTTTGCAAACCTCAAAATTTGGCTAAGAAAACACATGTTCCTCACATTTCTGTGGCAGAAAGTTCTGGAATCTGAGAGGCGCCACAAATTTCCTTCCACCCAGCATTCCCCCAAGTCTCCCGATAAAAATGATACCTCACTTGTGTGGGTAGGCCTAGCGCCCGCGACAGGAAACGCCCCAAAGCGCAACGTGGACACATCCACATTTTTGGAAGAAAACAGAGGTGTTTTTTGCGAAGTGCCTACCTGTAGATTTTGGCCTCTAACTCAGCCGGCACCAAGAGAAACCTACCGAACCTGTGCATTTCTGAAAACTAGAGACCTAGGGGAATCCAAGATGGGGTGACTTGCGGGGCTCGGACCAGGTTCTGTTACCCAGAATCCTTTGCAAACCTCAAAATTTGGCTAAAAAAACACATGTTCCTCACATTTCTGTGGCAGAAAGTTCTGGAATCTGAGAGGAGCCACAAATTTCCTTCCACCCAGCGTTCCCCCAAGTCTCCCGATGAAAATGATACCTCACTTGTGTGGGTAGGCCTAGCGCCCGCTACAGGAAACGCCCCAAAGCGCAACGTGGACACATCCAAATATTTGGAAGAAAACAGAGGTGTTTTTTGCGAAGTGCCTACCTGTAGATTTTGGCCTGTAGCTCAGCCGGCACCTAGGGACTCTACCGAACCTGTGCATTTCTGAAAACTAGAAACCTAGGGGAATCCAAACAGGGGTGACTTGCGGGGCTCGGACCAGGTTCTGTTACCCAGAATCCTTTGCAAACCTCAAAATTTGGCTAAAAAAACACATGTTCCTCACATTTCTGTGGCAGAAAGTTCTGGAATCTGAGAGGAGCCACAAATTTCCTTCCACCCAGCGTTCCCCCAAGTCTCCCGATAAAAATGATACCTCACTTGTGTGGGTAGGCCTAGCGCCCGCTACAGGAAACGCCCCAAAGCGCAACGTGGACACATCCAAATTTTTGGAAGAAAACAGAGGTGTTTTTTGCTAAATGCCTACCTGTAGATTTTGGCCTCTAGCTCAGCCGGCACCTAGGGAAACCTACCAAACCTGTGCATTTCTGAAAACTAGAGACCTAGGGGAATCCAAGGAGGGGTGACTTGCGGGGCTCGGACCAGGTTCTGTTACCCAGAATCCTTTGCAAACCTCAAAATTTGGCTAAAAAAACACATGTTCCTCACATTTCTGTGGCAGAAAGTTCTGGAATCTGAGAGGAGCCACAAATTTCCTTCCACCCAGCGTTCCCCCAAGTCTCCCGATAAAAATGATACCTCACTTGTGTGGGTAGGCCTAGCGCCCGCTACAGGAAACGCCCCAAAGCGCAACGTGGACACATCCAAATATTTGGAAGAAAACAGAGGTGTTTTTTGCGAAGTGCCTACCTGTAGATTTTGGCCTGTAGCTCAGCCGGCACCTAGGGACTCTACCGAACCTGTGCATTTCTGAAAACTAGAAACCTAGGGGAATCCAAACAGGGGTGACTTGCGGGGCTCGGACCAGGTTCTGTTACCCAGAATCCTTTGCAAACCTCAAAATTTGGCTAAAAAAACACATGTTCCTCACATTTCTGTGGCAGAAAGTTCTGGAATCTGAGAGAAGCCACAAATTTCCTTCCACCCAGCGTTCCCCCAAGTCTCCCGATAAAAATTATACCTCACTTGTGTGGGTAGGCCTAGCGCCCGTGACAGGAAATGCCCCAAAGCGCAACGTGAACACATCCCAATTTTTGGAAGAAAACAGAGGTGTTTTTTGCGAAGTGCTTCCCTGTAGATTTTGGCCTCTAGCTCAGCCGGCACCTTGGGAAACCTACCAAACCTGTGCATTTCTGAAAACTAGAGACCTAGGGGAATCCAAGGAGGGGTGACTTGCGGAGCTCGGACCAGGTTCTGTTACCCAGAATCCTTTGCAAACCTCAAAATTTGGCTAAAAAAACACATGTTCCTCACATTTCTGTGGCAGAAAGTTCTGGAATCTGAGAGGAGCCACAAATTTCCTTCCACCCAGCGTTTCCCCAAGCCTAGCGATAAAAATGATACCTCACTTGTGTGGGTAGGCCTAGCGCCCGCGACAGGAAACGCCCCAAAGCGCAACGTGGACACATCCAAATTTTGGAAGAAAACAGAGGTGTTTTTTGCGAAGTGCCTACCTGTAGATTTTGGCCTCTAACTCAGCCGGCACCAAGGGAAACCTACCGAACCTGTGCATTTCTGAAAACTAGAGACCTAGGGGAATCCAAGATGGGGTGACTTGCGGGGCTCGGACCAGGTTCTGTTACCCAGAATCCTTTGCAAACCTCAAAATTTGGCTAAGAAAACACATGTTCCTCACATTTCTGTGGCAGAAAGTTCTGGAATCTGAGAGGCGCCACAAATTTCCTTCCACCCAGCATTCCCCCAAGTCTCCCGATAAAAATGATACCTCACTTGTGTGGGTAGGCCTAGCGCCCGCGACAGGAAACGCCCCAAAGCGCAACGTGGACACATCCACATTTTTGGAAGAAAACAGAGGTGTTTTTTGCGAAGTGCCTACCTGTAGATTTTGGCCTCTAACTCAGCCGGCACCAAGAGAAACCTACCGAACCTGTGCATTTCTGAAAACTAGAGACCTAGGGGAATCCAAGATGGGGTGACTTGCGGGGCTCGGACCAGGTTCTGTTACCCAGAATCCTTTGCAAACCTCAAAATTTGGCTAAAAAAACACATGTTCCTCACATTTCTGTGGCAGAAAGTTCTGGAATCTGAGAGGAGCCACAAATTTCCTTCCACCCAGCGTTCCCCCAAGTCTCCCGATGAAAATGATACCTCACTTGTGTGGGTAGGCCTAGCGCCCGCTACAGGAAACGCCCCAAAGCGCAACGTGGACACATCCAAATATTTGGAAGAAAACAGAGGTGTTTTTTGCGAAGTGCCTACCTGTAGATTTTGGCCTGTAGCTCAGCCGGCACCTAGGGACTCTACCGAACCTGTGCATTTCTGAAAACTAGAAACCTAGGGGAATCCAAACAGGGGTGACTTGCGGGGCTCGGACCAGGTTCTGTTACCCAGAATCCTTTGCAAACCTCAAAATTTGGCTAAAAAAACACATGTTCCTCACATTTCTGTGGCAGAAAGTTCTGGAATCTGAGAGGAGCCACAAATTTCCTTCCACCCAGCGTTCCCCCAAGTCTCCCGATAAAAATGATACCTCACTTGTGTGGGTAGGCCTAGCGCCCGCTACAGGAAACGCCCCAAAGCGCAACGTGGACACATCCAAATTTTTGGAAGAAAACAGAGGTGTTTTTTGCTAAATGCCTACCTGTAGATTTTGGCCTCTAGCTCAGCCGGCACCTAGGGAAACCTACCAAACCTGTGCATTTCTGAAAACTAGAGACCTAGGGGAATCCAAGGAGGGGTGACTTGCGGGGCTCGGACCAGGTTCTGTTACCCAGAATCCTTTGCAAACCTCAAAATTTGGCTAAAAAAACACATGTTCCTCACATTTCTGTGGCAGAAAGTTCTGGAATCTGAGAGGAGCCACAAATTTCCTTCCACCCAGCGTTCCCCCAAGTCTCCCGATAAAAATGATACCTCACTTGTGTGGGTAGGCCTAGCGCCCGCTACAGGAAACGCCCCAAAGCGCAACGTGGACACATCCAAATATTTGGAAGAAAACAGAGGTGTTTTTTGCGAAGTGCCTACCTGTAGATTTTGGCCTCTAGCTCAGCCGGCACCTAGGGAAACCTACCAAACCTGTGCATTTCTGAAAACTAGAGACCTAGGGGAATCCAAGGAAGTGTGACTTGCGGGGCTCGGACCAGGTTCTGTTACCCAGAATCCTTTGCAAACCTCAAAATGTGGCTAAAAAACACATGTTCCTCACATTTCTGTTGCAGAAAGTTCTGGAATCTGAGAGGAGCCACAAATTTCCTTCCACCCAGCGTTCCCCCAAGTCTCCCGATAAAAATGATACCTCACTTGTGTGGGTAGGCCTAGCGCCCGCTACAGGAAACGCCCCAAAGCGCAACGTGGACACATCCAAATATTTGGAAGAAAACAGAGGTGTTTTTTGCGAAGTGCCTACCTGTAGATTTTGGCCTCTAGCTCAGCCGGCACCTAGGGAAACCTACCAAACCTGTGCATTTCTGAAAACTAGAGACCTAGGGGAATCCAAGGAGGTGTGACTTGCGGGGATCGGACCAGGTTCTGTTACCTAGAATCATTTGCAAACCTCAACATTTGGTTAAAAAAACACATGTTCCTCACATTTCTGTGGCAGAAATTTCTGGAATCTGAGAGGAGCCACAAATTTCCTTCCACCCAGTGTTCCCCCAAGTCTCCAGATAAAAATGATACCTCACTTGTGTGGGTAGGCCTAGCGCCTGCGACAGGAAATGCCCCAAAGCACAACGTGAACACATCCAAATATTTGAAAGAAAACAGTGCCTACCTGTGGAGTTTGGCCTGTAGCTCAGCCGGCACCTAGGGAAACCTACCAACCCTGTGCATTTTTGAAAACTAGAGACCTAGGGGAATCCTAGATGGGGTGACTTGTGGGGCTCGGACCAGGTTCTGTTACCCAGAATCCTTTGCAAACCTCAAAATTTGGCTAAAAAAACACATGTTCTTCACATTTCTGTGGCAGAAAGTTCTGGAATCTGAGAGGAGCCACAAATTTCCTTGCACCCAGCGTTCCCCTAAGTCTCTCGATAAAAATGGTACTTCACTTCTGTGGGTAGGCCTAGCGCCCACGAAAGGAAATGGCCCAAAACACAACGTGGACACAACAAAAAATTCCCCTGGCGCCTAGAGGTTTCTTGGCCTAAAATAAATGTGCCCCCCCACCCCTCCCCGGGAGCGACCCTTGCCTACGGGGTCGCTCCCCCTGCGTGACATTGGCGCCAAAAAACAAATCCCAGGTGCCTAGTGGTTTCTGCCCCCTGGGGGCAGATTGACCTAAAATCGGGCAATCTGCCCCCAAGAGGGGCAGAAATGGCCTAAATACAATTTTCCCCCCAGGGCAGCGACCCTTGCCTGATGGGTCGCTCCCCATCTCTAAAAAAACAAACAAACAAAAACAAAAAAAACACACAAAAAAAATTCCCCTGGCGCCTAGAGGTTTCTGCACCCCCTGGGGGCAGAAATGGCCTAAAATAAATTTGCCCCCCCACCCCTCCCCGGGAGCGACCCTTGCCTACGGGGTCGCTCCCCCTGCGTGACATTGGCGCCAAAAAACAAATCCCCGGTGCCTAGTGGTTTCTGCCCCCTTGGGGGCAGATTGACCTAAACTCAGCCAATCTGCCCCCAGGGGGGCAGAAATGGGCTAAAATAAATTTGCCCCCCCAGGGAGCGACCCTTGCCTAAGGGGTCGCTCCCCTTGCGTGAAATTCACACAAAGAAAAAACTCCCTCGTGTCTAGTGGTTTCTGCCCCCCTTGGGGGCAGATTGGCCTCATCAAAATAGGCCAATCTGCCCCCAAGGGGGACAGAAATGGCCTAAATATAATTTTCTCCCAAGGGGAGCGACCCTTGCCTAAGGGGTCGCTCCCCACCTAAAAAAATTAAATGAAACATAAAAAAAAACAAAAAAAAGAAAAATTGGTCCCTGGTGCCAGAGGTTTCTGCCCCCAGGGGGGGCAGAAAGGCCTTCCCAAAAAAATGCCCCCCATGGGAGCGACCCTTGCCCAAGGGGTTGCTCCCTTATGTAAGTTTCAATAAAAATAAAAACAATCCCTGGTGTCTAGTGGGGTTTCAAAAGCCGGATTGCAAGCAATCCGGCTTTTGAAACCCTCGGAGAGACTTCAAAGGGAAGGAAATACTTTTCCTTCCCTTTGAAGCCCCTCCGGGCCTCCCCCAGTGATTGAAAGAGAAATGCTTTTGCATTTCTCTTTCAATCGCGCTGGAAGGGGGAGGCCCCTGTGACAAATCAGCGCGCGCTGACGTCACAGGGGAGAGCGGGGGGGGCGGGGTGGAAGGGGAAGGTGTTCCCCTTCCATCCCCGCCTTGTGGGGGAGGGGGGTGCACGGGGGGCGAGCTAGCGCTCCCCCAAGTTCCCCTGTGCCTAGGACGAGATGATCTCGTCCAAGGCACAGGGGAACTGTAGTCTTGGACGAGATCATCTCATCCAAGGCACAGAACCGGTTAATGTAGGGCTTCACATATGTGTTCGGATTGGTCAGAGGTGCAAGATCAAAGAAAAGGATGGTCTCTTGAGATTCCCTCAATATGGCACATTTAAGTCAAGGATTATTATTGCTGTACGTGATGAACCCACCTTCTAACCCCACACAATATGAAGCACTTAATACTTGGGAACATTCTGTGCATGTGAGAGAAAAGTAGAAATACCAGGGTGGAGCAAAGAGAGCTATGTGTATCTATTCAGATGCTAGATGGGATGCTGAGCAGAAAAGGTGGAGAGCAGACATTATATAGGGGGTTAAGTTGTAACCAACTTTGACTACAGATGTAGTTGAGAGAGAAGAGGAAAGAATAATGTTTTGAAAACAAAAGAAGATGAAACAAAAGGAGCCTGATGACATGAGTATAGACAGTGATGACAGTCTTTTGAATTTGTTACTATCGGAATGTCCACCCCGGTATATTGAAGTCGGGAGTGAGAGTGGCAATGATGGTATAGGTGGCAATGGCATAATTACCTTTCCTACTACCCCAACTAAAATGACTACTAGTCCTGTGGGAGCCATTCTAGTTAGCTTTCACCATGAACCAAGAAGCAAGGGTATGAGAGAGTGTGTCCCAGTTGACCCTACTGTAAGTATTGTTGATGCTTTTACAGTCCCAGTTACTATTGGCCCAGTAGTTCCTATATATAAATCAGAAGGCTCACTGAAAAATACATACTATTTGGCTGTACCCAATGATGTTGGATGACCAAACAGAGTTCTAAATAGTCCACATATTAGGGAGTTTGTTCCTGTAATTCAACCCACACCAGTACTCCATGTGGAGCAAATGCAAATACAACCCTGAGTATGTCAGGATACACCTTAGTAGGTACTAAGAAGATGCCCACCCGTACTACTCCTGCATGGGAACCTCCTTCGAATTTGGGGAATGGTGCTCAGGGAAATGATTCCTCACCTAAGATTCCTGTGGTCACTCAATTCATTAGGGTGAAGGAGAAAGATGAATTAGTACAATTTTTTAAAGGAAGTACTCAATCTAGTGAGAGTACGAGTACACAAGAGAGTCAAAGAACAATTTCATCAACACCCAGAGAAAGGACTGTGGATGTAGCAAAGCTGATAATAGAATTGGATGAAATGACTATTTGGAATCTTGGCTTAGAGTGATTAGAAACTTATCAAGAAGATGAGCTCCCATTTATGTGTAGGGACATCACTAAGAGAACGGGCCAAGTTAATGAAAAAATTGCAGAATTGGCTGAGTAACATGAGATAGATCTAAACAAGACTAAGGCTCTGCAGAAAAGCTGTCAAGTGTGCGTCAGTGAAAAAGTTATTGCTAACATGAGCACTCCAGTATTAAAAACTCAGATCAAATAACTAATTCAGACTATTCGGAAATGGAATTAATTAGATAAGTGGGAGACTAAATGGACGAAAAAGAAGTAAGTAAAGAAACCTTCAGGTGAACTGCCTCCAGTTGGAGTGGAGGGAGCTTTTATGACCTTCCCTTCGAGAGAAGTGCCTGCTGGAGGTTATGTTCTTGTGCCATGGAGCAGGAGTTATCTTGCATCATTTACCAATGATTTCCTAAAATTACGAGAGAAGCCTGTGGAATGGTATAGACAGGTTGAAAGGTCTGTGAAAATTTCAAGTCTTACATTACACTGTTATTCCGAATGACTTGTGGACAGAATGTAAGGGAGCTGTTTGATGGCCTGAGATGGAACTGACTAGAAATGCGACAACTAAGGGCCTTCACCATTGGTTATGAAGAAATATCAGGAGGTCATGACATTCCTGAAAGGGGAAGTGCCTCCTCAAGATGTCAATTGGGTTCAAATTGACAGAACGGCTCAAGAGACAAAGGAGTCGATCCATACTTACCATGAATGGTTTTTACAGGCATTCAAAGGATAAAGTGGTATGGAGACATTAGAGGCTAAAAATATGGGACACTTTGGCGGTCATTCCGACCCTGGCGGTCATGGACTGCCAGGGCCGGGGACCGCGGGAGCACCGCCAACAGGCTGGCGGTGCTCCCAAGGGCATTCTGACCGCGGCGGTACAGCCGCGGTCAGAAACGGAAAACCGGCGGTGTACCGCCGGTTTTCCGCTGCCCTGGGGAATCCTCCATGGCGGCGCAGCTTGCTGCGCCGCCATGGGGATTCCGACCCCCATACCGCCATCCTGTTCCTGGTGGCTTTGGCTGCCAGGAACAGGATGGAGGTATGGGGTGTCGTGGGGCCAATGGCATGGGCACTGCAGGGGCCCCCGTAACAGGGCCCCACTGAGAATTTCAGTGTCTGCATAGCAGACACTGAAATTCGCGACGGGTGCAACTGCACCCGTCGCACCCTTTCCACTCCGCCGGCTCCATTCGGAGCCGGCATCATCGTGGAAAGGGGTTTCCCACTGGGCGGGCGGGCGGCCTTCTGGCGGTCGCCCGCCCGCCCAGCGGGAAACACAGAATAACCGCGGCGGTCTTCTGACCGCGCAGTGGTATTCTGGCGGCTCCCGCCGGCACCGCGGTTACCGCGGCCGGCGGGTGTCAGAATGACCCCCTTTGTCTCAAGGTGGTGACAGAACTGAGGCCAGAAATAAGCATGATGATCCAGGAACGTTAGATTTGTTGGCAGAATAAGTCTATTAATACAATTTTGTGCTATGCAAAATACTGCCACATGGGACAGAGAGGAAGCTGAAAAAGCTGAAAGAAAAGCTCTTGGTTGCTCAAATGAAAGCATCTCAAATATCTAGCCAAATGCTCCTAGATATAAATGATGTAAGCACAATGTAAGGTGTATATCAGCAACCACAAAATCTAAAGAAAGGTAGAGGTTGAGAAGTTCCTATAGATCCTGGTTCAAGAATTGGTGTAAATAGCCTACATGATGAACTCCTTGTCACAACTACAATAAAATGGGACATTGAAAGAGGAATGTCATTTAAATCCAGCTAATCAGGTCAAAAAATGCAAAATTTGTGCCTTCTCAGAATAATAATCTTAATCAGAGGCAGGGTATGCAATGACCCCGGAGTCAAAATTTTAATGTGCCCCAAGCTCCAATGATACAAGCCCCTCAACCTCCAATGTCACAGAAAAATGCTGTTGGGTTGCGTCAGAATATGAATCAGGGTTTGAGAATGAATGTGAATCTGAAACAGGATGAAAATCCACCCCACCAGTTTCCTCTGTTCAGTTTGAATGTGGGAAATGGCTTCAATCAGTCAGCCTGACAGTGTCTGACAGGGGAGGAAGACTGTGTACTTGGTACAACCTTAGAGGTGGACCATTCATAGATAGTGAAATGGATGGCCATCCCTTGTCATTCTTGGTCAACACTGGTGCGTCCCGTTATACTTTGAGAACAGTAGAAGTCCAAAACCTACCACTCTTGATAAAAATAGACCAAGTTGTCGGTGTAGAGAATAAACAAATGACTGCTCAAAAAACTGCCCCAGTCACAGTAAAAATAGGATCCTTTCAGGAAAAAAACAAGTTTACAAATATAATTGCAGTCAAGTAAATCTCCTGGGAAGAGATTTGCTTTCAAGATTAAATTATGTTATATTTTGCACTCCAGCAGGAATAGAAGCACAGGCACAGGATGAGGATGCTGTCTTTAAGCTAATGAAAAATGAATCCCGTTGCATGGTATTGATGTTGCTAATAGTTGATGATTTGCCCTCAGATTTGAGCGAGACTGTCAAACATGAAGTGTAGTTTTTTGGGGGAAAGTACATCGGACTGATAAAAGGTGTAGAACCTGTCAGAATTACTGTTATACGTCATGCTGAATTCCCAAGACCACCACAATATAATTTGACACCAGACATGATTGCCAGAATAATTCCTGTAATCGAGTCCATGATACAGCAGAATATTCTGACAGAGGTACTGGGAAGTCCTTGTAACGTTCCCATTATGGGTCTTCAGAAACCAAGTGATAAATACAGAATTGTGCATGAACGTAGAAAAATAAATAATATTGATGTGCCTTGTTGCCCCCTAGTACCGAATCCAGCTGTAATATTGTTTCAGATTCCATGTGAGGCTGAGTAGTTCACTGTCTCTGACTTGTACCAAGCCTTTGTTTTTAAAACTGTTGGATGAGGCCAGTCAGTTCCTTTTTGCATTCTGGCTCAGAAACCGGATTTTAGCATGGTGCCGAATCCCCCAAGGGTATACTGAATCTCCATCTATTTTTGACCAGATCTTAAAGAAAAATCTGGTACCTTTAGTGATGCTTTGCAATTCAGTCTTGACCCAATACATCAATGACCTAATGGTGGTGTTAAATACACAAAACAGGACACTATTGCGCTGCTGAGCCACCTAGCTAAGAATGAACATAAAGTATCACAGGAGTTACGATATTGTCAAAAAGAAGTCCAATATCTTGGATACCACACTGAAAAAGGAAATGAGAAAATTGTCACAAGAGAGGATTTCAGCCATACTGATAATGAGTCCGTCTGCCAACTACACAGAGAGGGAAGTCAGGATGTTTCTGCTATAGGTGGACTACTGTAGTCAGTAGATACCCAACTTTTCCATGATGGCCAAGCCTTTACAGAGGCTTACACACAAGGATGTGTTAGATCTGGTACCATGGGATAGAAATTGCCTCGTATTTCAAGATCTTAGGGAATGTCTTTGTGGTGTCCCGGCTCTAAGGATGCCAGATTAAAAAAAGTATTTTGCACTTTTCACCAGTGAGAGGGAGAGATGTGCTCTGCCAGTGCCTACTCAAACGCATGGAAATGCTAAGAGACCAATGGCTTATTTTTCTGCCACACTACATCCTGTTGCTTCTGCATTACCTGGATGTTTTAAACCAGTAGCTACAGTTAGCACTTGTATCAAGAGGTGTGAAAACTGTTATGGGTCACCCATTGACTGTGTACCTGTACTACTCTGTCAAACGTTTGTTGAATAGAACTAGAACACAGTATTTCACAAGCTGTCGACGTACTAAATACGAGCAAGTGATTTGACTACAGACACTGTGTCAATTAAACACTGTGGTATTTTGAATCCGGCTACTCTTTTGGCAATATTGAGTAAGGAAAATGATTGAATTGGGAAGAGGATCACAACTGTCTTGATGTTACTGAACTGTGTATCAAGCTGAGACCAGACATACAAGATGAACCATGACCTGAATCTGATTATGTCCTCTATGTTGATGGTTCATGCTTGAGAGACAATTGAGGAAGTCTGGTAGCAGCTTATGCTGTTTGCACTCTTTCGGGAGTTCTTGAAGCTTCTTGGCTTCAAGGAATATTTTCTGCCCAAGTAGCCAAATTGATTGCTGCTACTAGAGCATGTTGTGTCTCCGATCAAATGAAAGTGACAATTTTTGCTGATAGTCAATACAACATTGGTGTCCTTCATGACTTCCGACAACTGTGGTCTCAGCAAGGATTCACAATGTCCTCTGTATGTCAGGTCCGGAATGGCGAACAAGTGAGAAACCTTCTTGAAGTGCTGCAATTGCCCAAATAAATCACCCTGGTTAAGTGTCCTGCACATGCTTCTGGAGATGATCATGTGACTTTGGGCAAAAGGTACGCAGGCAACAGTTGATACTTGGATGAAGTGAAGAGGCTTCAGCAGGAAGTGTCTGAGGAGGAACAACAGAGTTCGATCAGAGCAGGTTGTGTCAAAAGAGATGATGATATCTGGGTTTCAATGGATGGATGGCCAGTGTTGCCAAATAGTTTGTTACCTCCTATGGCAAGCGTTGTGTCACAGATGTGTTGTGTGTCAACAGAACAATGTTACTATGATATGGTCCTAGACTATGCAAAGTACTAGCTGATGTGGTGCATTCTGTGTCTCATAAGGTCAGAGCAGCCACAGCCCCTCCACATCAAAAACAATGCCATGACTTAAGTCCCGGTGATTTGGTCTGGGTGAAGAAACATGTCAGAAACATGTGTCTGGAACCCTGTTGGTGTGGCCCTTACCAAGTGATTCTGGTTATGACAACCGTTTTAAAGTGTGGAGGTCTCCCCAACTGGATTCATGCTTCCCAAATCACTGAGTTCATTGCCCTCTTGACACAAAAGGGCCTCTTCCAGAAGAATCTGTTGTGCGAGAGAGTCAACATTGGCAGGCCAGACAAGCTGTCAGGGACCAAACTGAGCCTGAAACAGCACTTGATCATGCTGAAGAGGGTCTTGAGCAAGTCATGACTGAGACCAAAACAGAGACAGTAGAGCCTTGCCCTGTGGTGAATGAGTCGGACTCAGAATTAGTCTCTGAAGAAGGAACTAATGGTGGAGAAAGGCGAGTCGAAGCTTGGACACCACTGGCCCAGAAGGAAGGAAAGAGGGAAAGGGAGTCTGCCTAAAGAGGTTGTGCACCCATGATCGTTGAAGAGACTGAAAATTCTGATTTGAGCGAAAGTGAAGGTGTGGCCATAAGAAAGTCGAAAAGAACAAGAATGCCTAGTCGCAGGCATTCTTCACCAGAATTGACCTACATTGTACATGACCCTGACAAAGAGTTCAGGGAATGTTACAATTAACATACAGGTTTAACTGGACCTCCATGAACTGAACATTGTGTTTGAGTTGTGTTAGAAACTGGGTCTTTGATTGACAGTCAGGTTACCCCCTGTTCAAGCAAGGACCCTCACTCTAGTCAGAGTAAAAGAGAATAACACTCAGCTAACCCCTGCTTACTCCCTTGGTAGCTTGGCAGAGCAGTAGGCTTAACTTCAGAGTGCTAGGTGTGAAGTATTTGTACCAACACACACAGTAAATTAATGAAAACACTACAAAATGACACAACACAGGTTTGGAAAAATAGGAAATATTTATCTAAACAAAACAAGAACAAAACGACAAAAATCCACAATACACAAGTCAAGTTATCAATTAAAAAGCAAAAAGAGTCTTTATGTAGTTTAAAACACACACACTAACACTGTTAGCGTGAAAATGTACCCTGGGTGTGTCAAAAATAACCCCGCACAGGCAAGTCTGCATCAAAAAGGGCTTGCGATGGGTCGATTTCACTCACGAGCGAGACCTTGCGGTGCTTGCGTCAGAAATCTAGCTGCATGATGATCCGAAAACCACGCAGCGCATGTTGCGATCTTCCAGCCTCCATCAGCGAAGCTGCGTGTCAGTTTTCCATCTCCGTGCATTGATTCTTCGGTCGCGTTTCCGGCAAGCATCGATTTTCAGCCACGGAGCCGCAGCACATCGTTTCTTCAGCCGCAGATCAGAGTTGCGTCAATCTTTTCCCCGCACGGCGCTCTGTGCGTGGATTTCCTCCTCTTAGGCTGCCAGCTTCTCCTTTCAGGGTCCCAGGAACTGGATGGACACCACAGGGCAGAGTAGGAATCTCTCCAGAGACTCCAGGTGCTGGCAGAGAGAAGTTTTTGCTGGACCTGAGACCTCAAACAACAGGGGCATGCTCTAAATCAAGCCCTTGGAGATTTCTTCTCAAGATGGAAAGCACACAAAGTCCAGTCTTTGCCCTCTTACTCTGGCAGAAGCAGCAACTGCAGGATAGCTCCACAAAGCACAGTCACAGGCAGGGCAGCTCTTCTTCCTCAGCTCTTCAGCTCTTCTCCAGGCAGAGGTTCCTCTTGTTTCCAGAAGTGTTCTAAAGTCTATGGTTTTGGGTGCCCTTCTGATACACATTTCTCCTTTGAAGTAGGCCTACTTCAAAGCCAAGTCTCTCTTGAATGTGAGATCCTGTCTTGCCCAGGCCAGGCCCCAGACACTCACCAGGGGGTTGGAGATGGCACTGTGTGAGGACAGGCACAGCCCTTTCAGGTGTAAGTGGCCACTCCTCCCCTCCCTCCTAGCACAGATGGTTCATCAGGAAATGCAGACTACACCCCAGCTCCCTTTGTGTCACTGTCTAGTGTGAGGTGCAACCAGCACAATTGTCAAACTGACCCAGACAGGGAATCCACAAACAGGCAGAGTCACAGAAATGGTATAAGCAAGTAAATGCTCACTTTCTAAATGTGGCATTTTCAAACACACAATCATAAAATTAACTTTATTAAAAGTTACAATTTTAAATTGTGAGCTTGTGATCCCAAACTCCAAATGTCCATACACTCCCAAAGGGAATCTACACTTGAATCATATTTAAAGGCAGCCCCCATATTAACCTGTGAGAGGGACAGGCCTTGCAACAGTGAAAACAAATTTAGCAATGTTTCAATGTCAGGACATATAAAACACATTACTATGGCCCTCATTCTGACCTTGGCGGGCGGCGGAGGCCGCCCGCCAAAGTCCCGCCGTCAGATTACCGTTCCGCGGTCGAAAGACCGCGGCGGTAATTCTGACTTTCCCGCTGGGCTGGCGACCGCCCGCCAGCCCAGCGGGAAAGGGGCTTCCACGATGAAGCCGGCTCGGAATCGAGCCGGCGGAGTGGAAGCTGTGCGACGGGTGCAGTTGCACCCGTCGCGTATTTCACTGTCTGCGCAGCAGACAGTGAAATACATGTAGGGGCCCTCTTACGGGGGCCCTTGCAATGCCCATGCCAGTGGCATGGGCACTGCAGGGGCCCCCAGGGGCCCCGCGACCCCCCCTACCGCCATCCGGATCCCAGCGGTCGGACCGCCGGGATCTGGACGGCGGTAGGGGGGGTCGGAATCCCCGCGGCGGTGCAGCAAGCTGCGCCGCCGTGAAGGATTCAATGGGGCGGCGGTACACTGGCGGGAGCCCGCCAGTGGTGCCGGTCCAACCGCGGATTTACCGCCGCGGTCGGAATCCCCATTGGAGCACCGCCGGCCTCTCGGCGGTGCTCCCGCGGTCCTCCGCCCTGGCGGTCAAAGACCGCCAGGCTCAGAATGAGGGCCTATATGTCCTACCTTAACCCATACACTGCACCCTGCCCTTGGGGCTACCTAGGGCCTGCCTTAGGGGTGTCTAACATGTAAGCAAATGGAAGGTTTAGGCCTGTCAAGTGGGTACATTTGCCAAGTCGAATTTACAGTTAAAACTGCACACACAGATACTGCAGTGGCAGGTCTGAGACATGATTACAGAGCTACTTATGTGGGTGACACAACCAGTGCTGCAGGTCCACTAGTAGCATTTGATTTACAGGCCCTGACACCTCTAGTGTACTGCACTAGGGACTTACAAATAAATCAAATATGCCAATCATGGATAAGCCAATTTTATATACATTTTGTAAAGGAGCACTTGCACTTTACCACTGATTAGCAGTGGTAAAGTGCCCAGAATAACAAAAACAGCAAACCCAGAGTCCAGCACACATCAACAACCTGGGGAACAGAGGCAAAAAGTGAAGAGAGACCATGCCAAGGATGAAAAGTCTAACACATGTCCCCCAAGCTGAAAGTGGGGAGCAACTACCCAACCTCATGGGAGTTCTCATCACTAAGGTGGAAGAACCTGGACAGACCATCAGCATTGGTGTGCTCTGTATCAGGATGGTGTTCCACCGTAAAGTCCATCCCATGTAGAGAAATGGAGCACCTCAACAGTTTTGGATTCTCACCCCTCATCTGCATTACCATCTGAGGGGCCTGTGGTCGGTCTGGACTCGGAAGTGAGTCCCAAACAAGTAGGGTCTTAGCTTCTTTAGTGCCCAAACCACAGCAAGTGCTTCATGTTCTATGGGACTCCACCTACATTCCCTGGGTAGTAACCTCCTGATAACGAAGGCTACGGGTTGATCTAGGCCCTCTTCATTAAGCTGTGAGAGTACTGCTCCAGTACCATGCTCTGAGGCGTCTGTTTCCAGAACAAACTCCTTGGAGTAGTCAGGTGCCTTCAGCACAGGGGCTGTGTGCATCGCAGCCTTCAGGGCATCAAAAGCGTTCTGGCAATCCTCTGTCCAGATCACTTTCCTGGGTTGCCTCTTTAAAGTCAACTCAGTTAAGGGAGTAACAATGGTACCATATCCCTTAACAAACCTCCTTTAGTATCCTGTGATACCTAAAAAGGCTCTCACGGCAGTCTGGGTCTTGGGAGGCTCCCAAGCCAGAATTGTGTCAATCTTAGGCTGTAGGGGTGCCACCTGGCCACTACCCACCTGGTGTCCCAAGTACACCACAGAACCCTGCCCTATTTGGCACTTGCTCACCTTAATAGTGAGCCCTGCCTTCTGCAGGGCTCTAACACTCTCCAGAGATGTTGCAGGTGTTCCTCCCATGTGGAACTAAGCACAGCAATGTTATCTAGGTAGGCGGCACTGAACTCATTTAGCCCAGCCAACACTTGGTTGACCAACCTCTGAAAGGTGGCAGGGGCATTCTTCATCCCAAATGGCTTCACTTTAAATTGAAAGTGTCCATCTGGGGTAGAGAATGCTGACCTCTCCTTGGTCCCCTCAGCTAAGGCAATCTGTCAGTACCCACATGTTAAATCAAACGTACTGAGGTACTTGGCAGCTCCCAACCGGTCAATGAGCTCATCAGCTCGGTGGATTGGGTGTGCGTCAGCCTTGCTGACCGCACTGAGTTCCCGGTAGTCCACACAGAACCTAAGTTCAGGAGTGGCACCAGGTGCAGCAGCCTTTGGGACTAATACTACTGGGCTGGCCCAAGGACTGCTGGAGTGCTCAATAACCTCTAGGGCAAGCATTTTGAATACCTCATCCTTAATGCATGCCCTGACCCTGTCAGTCACCCGGTAAACCTTCTGTTTAATAGGTGTCCTGCGCACCCTAGGCTCCACTGGTGCCTTCAGCCACACTTTTTGTCCAGGATGAAACTCAACCAGAGTGGCATTCTGGTCATACCAGAGTTTCATGTCCTCCTGGCTTGCTTCTAGGTTCTCCTGAGCAAGACTCCTGAAGCGGGCAGTCTGGTTTCTCAAGGCCAGCATGTAACTGAATACATCCTGGGGGGTTTACTAGGAACTTTCTCCAAAGCTTCCTTAACCAGACTCAAAGGTCCCTTCACAGGGTGGCCATAGATCAGCTCAAATGGACTAAACTCAAGTCCCTTTTGAGGCACCTTCGTGTAAGCGAACAAAAGGCATGGCAAGAGGACGTCCCACTTCTGCCTCAAGGGCTCTGACAGGCCAATGATCATGCCTTTTAAGGTGTGTTTGAATCTCTTAACCAGACCATTACTTTGGGGGTGGTAAGGGGTGGTGAACTTGTAGGTAACCCCACACTCCTTCCACAGAGACTTTATATAAGTAGATATGAAGTTGGTACCCCTAACAGATACCACTTCCTAGGTAAACCACATGCGGGTAAAAACCCCCATCAAAGCGCGACCCACCACAGGGGAAGTGATTGATCTCAAAGGAATGGCTTCTGGGTACCGGGTGGCATGGTCCACCAAGACCAGGATAAACATGTTGCCCATGTCTGTCTTGGGATTCAGAGGCCCAACAATGTCAATGCCTACCCTCTCAAAGGGAGTACTGACAACAGGTAAAGGTTGGAGGGGAGCCTTACATTTCCCCCCACTCTTGCCACTTGCCTAGCAAGTCTGACAAGACCTGTAATGTGCATCAGAGTGCGAGAGCATTAAGGGGCGTAAAAGTGGGTGACAAGCCTCTCAAAGGTCTTGTCCTGTCCCAAATACCCAGCTAAAGACACATCATGAGCCAACCCCAGTAGGAAGGCCCTGAAGCACTGGGGTACCACCAGCACACGGTCTCACCCAGGCTCAGGAACCTTAGGCTCGCTATACAGGAGGTCATCCTCCCAATAAATCAGGTGTGATCCTGGCTCCTTGCCCGCCACCTGGTCAGCAGCCTGCTGCCGCAAACCCTCCAGAGTAGGGCATGTCTTCTGTGCTGCACAGAATGCTTCCCTCGTGGGCCCCCCTTCCTGTGCCACTGCAACAGCTCAGGGACCTCCCCCAGTTCAGCCATCTGTTCTGCTGTAGGCTCCGGGGCGTCACCCCCAGGCTCCGCCTCCTCCTAGACCGTGGGAACTTCTGGGGCTGGTTTCCCGTGCCCCCTGCCCTTCCTTTTCTTGGTGGGCCCCTGGGCCCCTGTCTCAGGCTCCAGCGGCTCATGATTACCCTGATGGGCTGCCATTGACTGGGTGGATACGCATACCCCCCCAGGCAGACCAAACATCTCCAAGTGAGACCTGTGTTCCACCTCCTTCCAAGGGGAATCCTCCAGGCCATTGCCTAGCAAACAATCAACAGGCATGGTTGGACTTACAGCTGCCTTCAAGGAACCTGAGGACCCCCCCCATTCAAAGGGAACATGTGCCACTTTGCACAGGCGCTCTGAGTTGTCCACTGCAACTACTTGGTGAAGTACCCGGGGATCAATCTGCTCTTCAGACACCAGCTGACTTCTCACTGTAGTCACACTGGCTCCTGTGTCTCTCAGAGCCTCCACCCACTGTCCATTAATGGTCACCCACTGCCTGTATTTCTTAGTGTTTTCAGGCACTAGGGTTCTCTGAACCATCTCACTGTCCCCTAGTGAGACAAGGGTCATCTCAGCTGGTTCCTACCCACCTAAAACCAACTCCTTCCCAATCGCTACACTGGCCAAACCCTGGGACGGCACACCTGTGGGTGCCAGTGTACTTTTGGGGCATTTGGGGTCGTTCCTCACATGACCCACCAGGTCACATGCATAGCACTTACGTGGGGGACCACATGCCACTGGCTTCCCTTTGGAGAACCATGGCTTCTTTTCAATGGAGGGTTGGGAATCCTTACCCTGTAAATCAGTTTGGGCCCTGTAGAGAACTCCCCCTGTTTACCCTTCCCCCCTTTCTTCTGAGAGGGACCCTGCCCACCCTTGGTGTGGTCTCCCCATACCACTTCTGGACCTTGGTGCTTTCCCAGCGGTCTGATTCATGCGCAAGCTTCCTGGGGTCAGTCAACTTGCTGTCAATCAAGTGCTGGCGCAGCTCTGGAAAACATGAACTGTACAAGTGCTCCCAAGCAATCAGATTGTAAAGCCCCTCATACGTAGTTGCCTTACTGCCCTTCACCCAACCATCCAGTGACCTGCAATAAGAATCATCACATTCCAACCATGTTTGGGATTCCTTCTTCTTGTAGGACCTAAACTTATCCTTGTACTGCTCAGGGGTAAGACCATACCTTGTAATCAAGGCATTCTTGATGTTAGAGTAGATTAGATTCTGGGAATCCCCTAAGGCTGTCAGTGTATCCCTCCCCTCTACCTCAAAGTGCTTCCACAGACCCGCCCCCCAATGAGCTTCAGGGACCAGATTTATGTGGAGAGCAGACTCATACCCCTTAAACCCCAAGTATATGTCATCCTCCCTCTTGTAATCCTTCACAAAATCTTTAGGAATGTGCACTCTCCTTTCAGGCTGCACTGTGATGTGGCTGCCACTATCCCTACTAGACTGGCTCCTCTGATCCAGCTCTCTCAAGCTATGCTCATGAGCCAACACAATCTTTTTCTCTTCTAGGGCCATCCTCATTTTCTCTAACTCCCTCTGGTGCTCCCTCTCTGCCTGTCTGTCCTGCAATTCTTCAGGGGTCAGAACCTTGGATGCGACACTGCTACCTGCCCTTGAGACCCTCTACCTGGACATAACAGGCCCTCCCACAATATCATTGTGTATGGACTGCATTTCCTCCTCCTCATCTTCCTCCTCCTCTGTGTGCCCTCCACCACTCTCGGGTCCGGGCAGGCCTTGTGTTGTTTTTACACACCCAGCTGTGTTTGCGTCAGAAATCCAGCTGCACGATGATCCGGAAACCACGCAGCGCGGGTTACGATTTCCCAGCCTCCATCAACGATGCTGCGAGTCGTGTCTCCACCTCCGTGCGCTGATTCTTCAGTCGCATTTCTGGTGAGTGTCGATTTTCAGCCGTGGAGCCAGCGGTGCGTTGTTTCTTCAGCCGCAGATCGGAGTTGCGTCGATCTTTTCCCCACACCGGGCACTTTTTCTTTGACTTGTCATCCACTTCCCTTGGCACTACTCTAATCCCCCTCCCTTTCTCCCTACACCCTAAAAGTAAACAGCCAATCATAAAAAACGATCAACTTACCTTATTTCCCGGTTCTTTTTCCCACACAACGGCACAACGACGTGGAATGACGTCCCGGAGTACAAATTCCTAAAGAGAGAAAAGGAAATTGTAATTTACTAATTACCAGAAACATGGAGACATTTTGAACAAAGGAAGAAAACAATGAACAAATAACATTTGACAAAGAAAAGAGTCAAAGAGAATGAACAGAGAAGAAGCAAAGGACACTAGAAAATAAGACTGATTTTTTTTCTTTTCCTCTTTCAATAAAAAAAATAAATTGAGAGACTTAAAAAGGACGTTACCAGTTTCTGCCTTCAATTTATATAAATATTCACCCTTCTCTCTAGCAGCCCACCACATTGTCCTATTGCTTTTTTCCCTTGTAATATTGGTAGTGTTGCTAACAGGAGCATTTTCCTCTAGACGTCCAGTAGAAAAGAAGTTATCTTCTAGTGTTTCCTCGCAAACTCTTAGTCTTAAGAACAATAATCATTATAAGTTAGATGACAAAACACTACACTTAGATTAATCTAGAGGAGATTATTCAGCCAATGTATATTTTAAGTTGCTATTCAAATATGTCAATACAGTGGATGCTAGGGATTGCTGTGACTGTACACAGTTACCTGTTATCTGTATCAGAGGGTATCACATATCATCACATCCCATTAACATATGGTATTTCTTGTAGTTTACTACTGAGTATATTTTACAATGAGAAAAGCTTTCAATATTATTTTTGGAATTATGATCTTGTGTTGCCAGAAGTTCCTTTGTTCAAGAATTTGAACAAGAACCCATATTTTATAGGTGCAGAAATTGGGGGAAACTATTTTGTATCTCTGAAGCCTTTAGACTCTGCATATGCACTGTCAGGACTCTAGGTGGTGTCTGAAGGAACTCCGGGCAGAGCACTCTTCAAGGTCACGGAGTAGCTCCCTGTAGATGTAGTGTACCGAAGGAGAGGAGCAGATAAAAGCATTGACCAGAAAAGAACAGCTATAGATTGAGCACAGGGACAGGATAGTGAAGGTAGAGCAATTATAGTGTGAACAAACAGAGAATGAACCAATAATAGACAGCACAGAAGAACAGGACACAGCAAACAATGCTAGGAAACATTTATAGCAGGCAGCAAAGGAAAAGGGCAGTGGAAACAGGACTGAAGCAAGCGGGAACATAACTGGAAAATAAACCAACAATATGCCTGGTGCATAAAGGAACAAGCGTCAGTGCACGAACAGGGTGCTTCAGTGAATGGCAGCTTAAAGGCAGTTCCAGGCAGCAGCAAGCTCAGGGGCGAGTCACGTGGCTGCGCTGCACAAGAACAATCACAGGTGTGTGCGATTCCAGTCTCTCACAAGTCCTGGTGAAAAGAATCCAGTGCAGAGGAACAGCAGGACTATTCCCATAGGAAGCAATGGACAGCAGATTCCAGGTCTTACTGACTACGAGGCAGTGCATTATGTGTATTGAAGCCCATTTAAACAAGTGAAGGTTTTCAGTAGCCTACAATATCGAAATCCGAAGCAAGTAGGAGTCAGAAAGTGACTCTGAATTAATTTTAATGGTGATTGCCAGGCTGCAGATGGTCTGCATACAGCGTTCCCCAGAGTTGGAACGATGGAGTTGTGACATGCGCATAGACACAATTTGACTTGTTTAATGGCTGAGACTGAAAATAAATTTCTGAACCCTTTTGAAGATTGAAGGAAGGAATTAGAAGCTAAACCCAAAAGATCTTAGTGCACAACACAACTGGAAGAAGGACGAAATACAACATGAAGTGCAAGAGAATTTACAACCTTTAACCTTAGACTGACAGCATTAAAGGAAACTATGCATGCACATTGACCAGGGTTTTATAGATCCATTGTTCAAAGGGAAGAGTGATTGTGATTGTGATCATGTTTTTGATGTCAGAGGAAAGAGTGAATTATTCTCCTGTGATTCCTGGTGTGTATTTTATCTGTGTACAGTATGCATATTTCAAATTGGCAAAAGTATGGCCAGGTACAAGTAATCAAGCAATAGTGTTTCCAAAGATCTATAATGTGGCGCAACTTAAACATCCTGTGTTGAAGACAAAACCTAGAGCTAGATGAGGAGCTAGTGCTGCAGAAATAATGGGAGATGTCTTTGGTACATTGATTCCATCAGTGGGAGTGATTCTGAATGATCTGAAGATTAGAAGATAGTCTACAATAGTGGATAAGCTAGCCAATAACACAGCAAATTCATTGTTGTTGGTGAACACAAAGCTGGTAGCAATAAGATAAATGGTTTTACAAAATCAACTTACCTGAGATTTGTTGCTCACAAATGAGGGCAGAGTCTGTCAAATGTTGAAGGTTGAACAATGTTGTAGATTTATTCTGGAGAAAAGTAAGGATTTGCAGAAATATATACCGAACATTCAGGGTTCACGAAGGATTTGAAGGAGTTGGAAGCGACTGGTGCATGGGAAGAAATTGGAGACAGATTTTATGCTACAGGCAGATGGTTTGGGAATTTGGGAAATTGTAGGTTTTGTGTTGAGACCATTGTTGATCATTTCAATAGTGGGAATAGATCTGTTGATTGGATACAATGTTTTTCAGAAAAAGAGGATTCAGAGAGGTATAAAGAGAAAGAGAGCAGAGGTGGTGTTGGAAGATAGTCATTGTAAATATTGTGATGATATGAAGGGTTTGGAGGAGTACAGACAAAAACTGCTTAAAACAATCAGGTTTTAGAGAGCCTCACTCAAGAATGAAATAGGTTTATGATGATTTCAAAAGTCATGAGAGGGAGGGTTAAAGGAGCATACCTTGGGTGTGCCACTATGTTTCATAAAACGTGAAATAAAGGAGTGGTTCTTTTCCTAGGTAAACGTGAGAAGTGAATTTCATAGTAATATAATGCACTGAAATTTATACGAGTAAAGTGCACAATGAATATAGCTTTAAAACTAAACACATTTATTCATCAGATTGCAAGTATATTTATGTTGTAGCATTTTAAATGTTATTTCCTAATAATTTTGCATGCATGGCGTTTATGAGAAACGTGTGGAAAAATCATTTAAATTGAAGTATATTCATGTTCATTTTAAGTATGGCCATAGTGAATGCCCAAGTTCTTTATGCTTTTAACCTTCAGTGTGAAAGCTTAGTTTATTACAAATTTTCCTAAAGCCGAAGGATATGAGCCCTGGGTTAATAGCGAGCCTATTGTGAGGGAAGATAACAAGGCCTTGAGAAATGTTTTATCAAGGATGGAAGGAGTTTCCTGAGTTCGCAGCTGTAACTCCTCTGAAATTGTGAAGTGCAAGGGTACACGAAGGTCGAATACCAAAACCTTAAGAAGACTGACGTGCCAGACCTCTCTAAGATTCAGACTTCGTACTTTAATTTCTATGGCTTCATGCTACATCATCTCTCTTGACAGAAACTTCTACAGAAATTCTGTTGCACTGGTTTCTTTTTCTCTAAATTTCATTGATATTAGAATTGCTAGGGATCTAGAATTAACTTGGATTTGGGCTTGGTGCATCAAATGCTTTTTCTCATTGTCTTAATCATGACTATTGAATTATTGGTATTGTATATGCTGATTTAATTCAATGTTGTGCAACACTTTAATTCTCATTTGGTGATTCTGTAGGTTTATACTGTTATTTCGAGACTCATATATTTAAGCTTGCCTTGAGTCTGAAATATAGCCCTTTGAGTTTTATTTGGTTTCTGAGATTTTATGTGTAGTCAACAGGCTGCAGCGTAAATTGATTCGGGAGATTTAATGTGTGTCTTCATACCCCTCAAACAGAAAAAGGAAAGATTAATGTCACCCAAATTTAGAAATAGTGACCAGATCCTGAACATCACTTTGCAGCTGTAAGTACCTATTGGAGTGCAAGACTGCATTTTATTCTGTGATTATTCTACAAGTGTATGCATGGTAATGCTGCTCAGGTGTTTCTGCAAAATGTAAGAACTTTACCAAAACAAGTAGCCATTAGAATGCGCATTTGAGGTGTTGCAAATAGGATGGCAAGGCTGAGTCCTGCCTACAGCCAGCTATGTTTGCTCAAAGTTGCATTCACTTTTTTTCTATTTTTTCAACAGAACTGACATATTTCCATGGGAATAAAGTCCTACATAAAGTTTCCTGCTTTCATTATTTGCAGGGTTTTGCGGTGAGAGCTGGTATCATTTTAACATTCAAATTAATTTCAGGCATGCATATATTCAGATGCAATTCTACAGCTTGCTACACTGCTCTATGCAACTGCCAGGGATTGTCTCTGTACTGTGAAAAGTCAGGTAACCTCATAAAAACTAGCAGGCATGTCAGAAACATTTTTGGGTCTCCGAGCTCTAACGTTTGTGGGCTTTTCATAGGTTTGTGAACCATAAAGCAGTTTGGGATTAGAATAGAAAGACATACTGTAGGGGAAGTGAAAACACAGTCTTTAAGGTCACTTATTGGTATTGTATTATTAGTAGCACCTCTTAAGGCTTCTGTTTTATTATTTAAAAACATGTAAAAGGAGAGTTGGGCCCCAAATGTGCAGGGCCCAAGGTAGATCCCCAGCTGCCACTCTCTGGTAAAGTCCCTGGAAAGAGCCAGGAGGAAGACGCATGTCGATAATTTAGTTGGGAGCCTTCCCAGGCAAGAACTGTATCAAGCCTGTTTCAAGTGTTGTGTTTGTCCTGGGTTATTGAGCTTGTTCCTGTGAGTGCGTAGAATTGTATTAATATTTTCCTCATACGTAGTTATGCTTGTGTTTCAGCGTTTAGAGTACTGCATGCTAAAAGGTATGTATTATGCAGAATGTGGTTTCTCAAATTGGTCACCAACTATCATGAGGCCTACATGGAAAACTAACTGCGAAAATAAAATGTGATGTTAAAGGTTAAACTGTCTTTGTAGAATTCAATTTCTGAAATAATACGAGCATTTTCTTGTTCTCTGCTGAGCCTTCAGCCGATAGGGCCACAGTACATGTTTATCTAATCTCTTGTTGTTCTTGTAAGGGATACATTAGTGTATTATCATGTCTCTTGCTTAAACAGACTCCATTCATTGCTTTTGCATATTTGCCTGTAGTTATGTTACTAACTTGTGTGCTCTTTTTGAGGGAAATGCTACAGAAGAAATGTTTTTATATCCTTGTTATCACTGTCCAGCAACAGCAAACATGGAAGGAGTCGAACAATGGGTCCACAGATGCAGCCGGAGAAGGAAGTGTACAAGATACAATTTGTATTAGTATTAGATGCGTCAGAAACGTATAACCAATGGATGTAGTTGACACTGACATTTTGTATAATTCGTATAAAATTTATGAATGTGATTGATCATCTCTCACGGGTGATAGTCTTGTCCAATTGGAATAGTTTAGTAAGTTTAATATAATGTTACAGAGAGATTTGTCTGGGGCTTTTCTTTCCTGGGTTTCCAGAGATTTCACTTTAAGCTTTTGGAGTGATCTGTCACTTTGACACTTCATGCTTTGCCGGTCAGTCCACTGAAATTCTGGTGTTTTATTATTTTCTGAGTTTGGTATGTCTGTTCAACTGAACTAATGATTTGATGGTTTAGTAATCTTATAGTCCAAACATCTAAACCATTCCCCTTTACCTTGTTCCTGTTTTGATGCTGACGGCGAAATCCTCCTGATGAAACTGAAATGTGATTGCTGACTACTTTTAAGATAGATAGCTATGAATGATCTGTGCAATGCTATTTGTCTTTGTTTCTAGGTACCAACTGTTACTATTATAATACTGCTGCTTATTTTTATTAGCACCATATTTACATGTTTTCTAAATTTTTGTTACTAAGGGTCAGATGTAGCAACTTAAAAATTTGCGAGTTGCAAAGTGCGAGTCCATGCGACTCGCAATTTGCACCTCGCAAATTGGTATGCAGTACGGTGTCTCAGACACCGACTGCAACTCACTATGGGGTTGCAATGACCCACCTCATCAATATTCATGAGGTGGGTCGCAAATTGCGGCCCCATAGCGAGTATAGGCACTCGCAAACATGGAGGCCTGCTGTTGTCAGCAGACCTCCATGTTCGTGACTGCTTTCAATAAAGCAGTTTTTTTTTTTTAAGTGTAGCCCGTTTTCCTTAAAGGAAAACGAGCTGCACTTAAAAAAAAACCAAAACCTTTAGTTTCGGTATTTTTTCAGGGCAGGGAGTGGTCCCTTGGACCACTCCCTGCTCTGAAAAAATATTTGTGGGTCCATTCACAAAGTGGAAGGGGTCCCATGGGGACCCCTTCCAATTTGCGAGTGGGTTACCATCCACTTCAAGTGGATGGTAACTGCGACTCCATTTGCGACCGCATATGCGGTCGCAAATGGAATTGCATTCCACTCCGAATCGCAAATAGGAAGGGAACACCCCTTCCTATTTGCGATTCTGAAATGCATATTGCGAGTCGGTCCCGACTCGCAATATGCATTTCTGAATAGCAAAGAGGCTTTTGCGCCTCGCAAACAGCGTTTTTCGTGGTTTTCAAGGCGCAAACACTTTGCTACATCTGGCCCTAAATCTTTTGCATGTAGCCCAACATGCTAATGCTAATTAGTGGTTAGGTATTCCCTCTCATGCTCATGAATAGTCTTTGATAGATCTATTTGTTGATTTATTTCAATGTATTCCACACTCTTGCTCAGATTCTATTGTTATTAATTTGTGTTTTCTCTATTGAAATAATCTTAATTATAGCACTTATCAAGTTGCGGTTCATTCGTCAATTAAATCAACCTAAATTGTTTCTTTACATGTATCAATTGTCTTTGAGGATAATTTTCATAACCCTAGCGTTGTTAATATAGGGAAATAAACATATTAACTCATTAATAAACTGGTGTGTTTATTTGTGATCGAATTGATCATGGTACGAGGTTTCTATTGATTCAAAAACAATATGTATAGTATTGTTTTTTTATCTGATTTGATGCCTCTGACGTTTTCTTTAAGCAGGCAGGTGTCGGTTCATTAACCTTTTGCATGAAATCTGTTCTCTAGTTAGGCATAACTAAAATATAGCAGTAATTTCTGCTTTAACAGTTTTGGTAGCAGAATTTGATGGTTAGTGTCTCTTAAAAAGATGTCAGAGATTGCGTAAATTGATTTGATTGTTCTGATTTTTGTTGCTTTGAAGTTGTTGTGTAGCATGGTGACTTTCCCCAGTCCTTGGAATCTGTCTAGATTGATGGAGTGTGTTCTTAGCATTCTTCTGTTTTAGAATGAATGAAGAGGGTTATTCACTTTCACAGCTTTAGCTAATTGGCAGATGATTGAGTTGTGAGTGAGATTTCAGGGAGTTGGCGTACTCCAAATATGGTTAAGAAAGAGTTGGCAAACTCTGAAGTGTGAGAGTAGGGAAGTCGGAAAACTTCATATGTGTGTGGCACTTGGTGCTCAAAAATTGTCCACGTGGTTGTTTCTTATCCAGAGCTCACAGGGTTGGTCTAAGACTCCAGAGTATATTGAAAAGTGTATGGAGACACTTGGTATTTGTTGTAATTTGTCTGTTTAGTAGACCAACTGGGCAAGGTTGGTAAGTAAGGTTTGAAAAATTTAAAATTAAGTGCTAGATTCTTTTTCGAAAGAGATTTGGTGAGTCCTATGTGCACCAGAACATTATCCATTGATCAGTTGAGAGTAAACTTTGCAGGTCAAATTTTGGTTGTGAATCTGGGGACCTGAGAAAGAAGAATAGCTGAAAGAGCGAAAGGCATCAATGAAATTCCGTAAGGTTCCTGAAGCGACTGTGATTTCCCCTACCTATAGTAAACAGACAAATTTGTTTATTATTAGTTTTGACGAAGTGCTCGCAAATAATTTCGCATTAGTTTGAATAGTTTTTTAGTTAAGGAGGACAAGCTGAAAGACTTTGGCAGCCGCTGTATGTAAGGGTGAAGCCATATTATTCCGCGGTTGGTTAGTGAGAAGGGTCACGCACAAATTGTTGGACAACTGTGAAGAGCAATCGACTGAGAATGGAGATGAAGAGGATTGTGGGATTACAGTTATTTCCTGATTATTGATTTTTGAAATAAATTTGAGAAAATAAAGTGTTTCAAAGCTTTAAAGAGTGCTCTTAGAGGAGATGAATATATTCCGGGTAGGCGAGGAGAAATTTGTCTGCCTGAAGGTACTCAGGCATACACTGTAATTAAGGAGAAAGGTACCGGAGCATGTCTTTGGTTAAAACACTGGATTAAGATCACAGGGAAGGAAGGGTGTTAAGTGTTTCCTGAAAATGGGAAATTTAATTTGAGAATTTTGGAGAATCTGAGGCAGGTGATGTATGGTTTAAGACCGCCACCAAAACCAGCTCAGTTCAAAGCATTAGCAATCTGGGAGCTAGTAGCTAGACAGCAACAAGTGTTAAAGTTTGAGAGAAAAATAAGAAAAGCAGAGAAGTCATTAGCAGAAGCTAGGTGGGATAGTGACCAGAGACATTGGAGATTAGATACCTTACAAGGTATTAGGTTGTTTTCTGCAATGACTAAAGACAATAAGAAAGATGCAAAGAAAGTTACAAAGAAATCAAAGAAGAGTTCTTCTTCAACAGTTGAAGAGCAGATATCAAAAGAACCTGAAAGGTCTTTGATTGATAATGAGGAATCGGACCATGATGAGTTCAAGATACAAATTTTGAGAAATCGTCCACCGCCTTATGTGGCTCAAGAGGGCTCAAGTACAACCTGTATGATTCCTACGAGTCCTACTGCACCGACACAGGATAATGTGACACAGAGTCTAGTACAGAGTAACCATAACATGACTGAGAGTTTTGTACAGGTTAATCCTGACATGAATCAGAGCTCAGTACAGACTAGTCCTTTTGCCCAAGTGCCAATGAAGAGCAGCTTCAATATGCCAACAGAAAATAGACATCTGCCACAAACTAGTGTTCCTAGAATTTATCCAGATGTGCCAATTGTGAATACAATTACAAATCTAGTAGTATCTTCAGGACAGACTTTATAGGAACCGATGTTGGTTCAACCAGAGCAAACTCCACTGCTACTGCCTCAAATGCAGAGTACAGGAGTAATGCAATCTCAGAACGTAGAGCCAAGACTGGGTCTAGATGCAGTGTTGGTACCTATTACATTTGGTCCACTTGTGCTTTTATATGCTCAGGACAATAAGAGTGCAGATACTCAAGGAGTTCAAACCCTGAATGAAAATGTGAGGTTAATGTCACCTATAAGACAGACTCTAAATAGATCGAGGTCACTATTAGATTTAACACCCATTAGAAATTCTGAAATAGCTGGATCCTGTAATGGTCCCAAGCTAAAATTGTTAACTCCTCAAAGAGTAAGCCCAATGTAGCAACAATTACCGAGTATGCAACCTGGTAATATCTCATTACAGGGTTTGACAGCACAGAAATTAACAAGGTGATTAGAGGAGTTAAGTGTCTCAACTGTTCCAGAGAGTCAGTTAGAAGAAAAGGAATTATTAAACAAGACAAGATTGTCGATAGAAGCAGGCGAGCTTCTTGAAGGGGTAATGGGAGTAAATAGACTTGAATCTTACACTGAAGCTGAGTTGAGATGTTTGTGTACAAAGATTACAGAGGAAGCAGCTGAAGCACATCAGCAGTTTCAAGAGTTAGCATACAAATATGAAATTGATCTTACAAAAACAAAAAGCCTGAAAATAAGTTATAGATTGAATTTTGAAGCTGAAGTTTTTAACACCTGAGGTCTGCAGGCATGAAGATACATCTTGGGGAATTACTAGAGAAAGTACAAATTTGAACAGCATAAGAAAAATGGGAAGGCAGATGGGTCAAGAAAAGAGACAAGCTGAAGAAAGGTTCAGATACTACTTTCGTGGATACATTGCAAATTAAAGAACCAGTAAAAGTTTTACCGATGAGAGAGATTCCAGGAAGGAATTTTGTACAGGTTCCTTGGAGTTGGAGTGACATTTTGTCATTTACAAATGACTACCCTAGGTTGAGAAAGAAACCAGTAGAATGGTATCAGCAGACAGATAGGCTCACGAAACTTGCTAAATTCCTGTGGGAGGATTCAAATACTCTTTTTGAGATAGTTGTTGCAGCAGACTTGTGGGTCGAGTATAAGAGTGTAGATTGGCCAACAAGCGAACTGCCAAGAAACCTGTCAACGGGTGCACCTCCTGAAGTGATGAAGTATTACTATAAGGTCACTGAGTTCCTGAAAACAAGAATTTTGCAGAAAAACATTGATTGGCAACATATAGATAGAACAGTTCAAGAGGTAAAAGAATCGACCCATGCATACTATGAGAGGTTGTTAAAAGCATTCAAACATTACAGTGGCACTGAAACAATTGAGCCAAAAGATATGATTAATTTTGTGTTCAGGTTTGTTGAGGGGCTCAAACCAGAAATTAGTCAGATGATCAAGAATCGTTTGATTTGTTGGCAACCAAAGCCGATTGATGAGGTGTTGAAGTACGTGAAATACTGTAGTGATGCGATTGAATTGAACCAGAAAAAGCTAAAAGAAAAAGTGATGGTGATGCAGATCAAGGCTGCACAGATAGGGATTCAGGGAGGTTTTCAGTCTCAGAAGCAGCAGGGAAATGGTATGTTTCAGAATCAAAGTAGAGGTAGAGGACATGGAGGAATGTTCATGGGAAGTGTAAATCGAGGTGTTGATTTGAATTCTGTCATGATACAGGGAGAGCCTCAAGGGAAGAAACTGTTTCATTGTCACATTTGCGGAGGAGTCGGACATTGGAAAAGGGAGTGTCCAGTGTTAAATCAGGCAGCTTTTGTCCAGCAAGTGGATGATGTCAATGCTTTTCAGAACATGAGAGGACCAAGAATGAGAGGTCAAATTCAAAATGTCCATAATGATATGAATCAGATGCAGGGTTTTTCAACCTTATCAACCCATGCAGTCTATGCAAACTGTGCAACCACAGGTACAACAAGTACAATTTTCCCAATTGCAGCAGATGCAGCCACAGGTGCATATGGTGCATGCACAACAAATTCAAATGCCTAGACAATTGCAAGTACCACAATCTCCTTTGGGTCAGCAACAAGTGATGCTTTCTCAGATGGTCACAAGTCAGAAAACTAATCAGAATGATAATGCAATATACCAATTTCCTTTACACAATGAGAATGGAATAAATGATGTGTGGCTGTTGGATAGTTCAGACAAGGAAGAGTGTGTGTTGGCTGCTTCTTCTTTAGAGGTCGATCAGAAGGGTCCTCATGTTAAGGGAAAAGTGCATGGTCACAAGGTCCCTTTTCTGGTTGATACTTGAGCTACACACTTGATAGTAAGATCTGCAGAGGTTCCAGATTTGCCTTTATCAGGGAAAACTATTCAGATTGTGGGAGTTCCAAATCAATATTTCAAGAACCCAATTACAGAACCAGTTTTGGTTAAAATTGGCAATTTTAAAGGCCTGCACAAGTTTGTGTTTTGTGATTCAAGCCCTGTGTCCTTACTGGGAAGAGATTTAGGGGCATATTTATACTTACTTTGCCTCGAAATTGCGTCATTTTATTTTTTTACACAAATTCGGTGCAAAACTAACTCTATATTTATACTTTGCCGCTAGATCCGTCTAGCGCCAAAGTTATGTTGTTAAAGTAATTTTTTGAACGTGGAAACCTACCTTGTGTCAATGAGATGCAAGGTAGGTGTTCCAGTGTAAGAAATGACTCTATGGCCTTAGCGCCATATTTATCCCTGTGTGCTAAAATCACACAAGGGGAGGAGGGGTCAAATAATGGTGCAAAGTTTGCTTTGCACCATTATTTAACACTTGGGTCAGGGCAGGCGTTAGGGTACCTGTGGGCCTATTTCCACAGTGCCCTCCCCAGGCCCAAGGGACACCCACACCATTGGGGGCCCTGAAATGGCCCCACCTACATGGCACTAGGTGCAAAGGCCATGCCCAGGGGACCCTGGTCCCCTGTGCTGGCCATTGGGGTGGTGGGCATGATGCCTGTCTTTTCTAAGACAGGAGTCATGTGGTATGGATGGTTTTGCATCAGAAAATTACGCTAGGCTTTTTAGAGTAATTTTTTTTTTACTCTAACCTGCCTAATGTCATTTTTGGGTGCAAAACCCGCTTCTCTCATAGCGCCACCCCCACCCGGTTAACATAATTTTTTTTAAACTAGCCTGCCCTTTGTGCTGGCTTGCTCAATTCCATAAATATGGTGCCCGGCTGGCGCTCAAGAATGGTGCAAGTTGGTGCAAAACGTTTTGATGCAAAACTGCATTAGTGCAGTTTTGTACCAAAAAGTATAAATATGCCCCTTACTGTTCAATTACTGGTACAGATGAGGAAAATGGAGATTCAAACAAACAGTGATGATGAGGAAGACTCAACACATACTGTCAACAGTGAGTCAGTGTCAGAGGAATTTCCTTTGATTGATTTTGATGAGCAGGAAACTGAGGAAAAGTCTTTGATTAGTTTCTTTCCAGTCTTTGAAGTGAAAGATCTTCCTGTTGGTTTGCAAAAGACAATTAAGTCCAGAGTTTGGGATCTTTCGGGGAGAGACATTGGGTTGATAAAAGGAGTAGAAACAGTCAGAGTTGCAATTAAGCCCAATGTAGTTTTCCCAATGACTCCACAATATCCAATGACGATTGAAGCAGTCCAGGGTGTGAAACCCTTTATAGAGCAGTTTGTGGAGAAAGGAATTATAAAGGAAGGTTTGAGCAGTCCATGTAATTCATCAATAATGGGTCTGTGAAAACCAAGCAGGAAAATGTGTCTTGTGCAGGATTTGAGGAAAATAAATGACTTAGGGGGTTATTCTAACTTTGGAGGAGGTGTTAATCCATCCCAAAAGTGACGGAAAAGTGACGGATTTACCACCAGCCGTATTACGAGTCCATTATATCCTATGGAACTCGTAATACGGCTGGTGGTATATCCGTCACTTTACCGTCACTTTTGGGACGGATTAACACTCCTCCAAAGTTAGAATAACCCCCTTAGTGATCAAGGGTTGTCCAGTTCTACCACATCCAGCTGTGATTATGTTTCAGATCCCATGCGATGCTGAATGGCTTACTGTTATCAACCTATGTTAAGTGTTCTTTTCCGTGCCTCTTCATGAGGACAGCAGATATCTATTTTGTTTTAAATTTCTGAACAAGGTCTACTGTTGGTGTAGAATTCCATAAGGGTTTTAGGAATCACCATGTATTTTCAACAAGATATTAAAAAATAATTTGAAAGCATTAGTGATGGCTTATAAGTCAACGTTAGTGCAGTACCTTGAAGATTTGTCTGTTGCATCCGAGATAAAAGAAGGGTGTAAATATGATACAATTGCATTGTTAGATTTCCTGGTAGACAATGGACATAAAGTGTCCCCTGCTAAATTGTAGTATTGTCAGAAAGAGGTGAAGTAGTTAGGTCATTTGATTGAAAAGGGAACTAGAAATATTTGGACAGAAAGAGTAGCTAAGATTCTGCAGATGAAAGTACTAAGTACACAAAAGAATGTGAGGATGTTTTTGGGAATGGTTGGTTATTGCCATCAGTGGATCCTTAATTTTTCAGTTCTTTTGAGACCTTTACAGAAGTTGACTCATAAGGATGTTTCAGATCCTGTATCGATGGATGCAGCTTGTATGAAAGCATTGAATGATCTGAAAGAGAGTTTATGTCAAGCTCCAGCTTTAGGCATGCCTGATTATTCAAAAACTTTATTTTTGTTTTCTCATGAACGTGATGCAGGTTCTTTGTCTGTCTTGACTAAGGCTCCTGGTGGAGTAAATCGCCCGGTGGCATATTTTTCAGCCACTTTGGATCCGGTTGCAGCAGCCTCATGAGGATGTTTGCGGTCCATTGCAGCAGTTGAGCAGAGCCTCTTTCAGAGCGAGAGCATAGTGATGGGTTATCCTCTCACTATCATGGTACCACACTCGATTGAAATTTTGCTCACAAGGTCTATGACTCAGTATCTGACAAGGTCTATGACTCAGTATCTTACTAGCTCAAGGTTAACCAGGTTTGAGACTGTGTTCTTTGGGTCTCCAAATGTAAGCATTAAAAGATGTACAGTGCTTAACCCAGCAACTTCACTCCAGACTGAGAGTACTTCATCTGATAAATTGGATGATACAGAACATTACTGTTTGGAGATTACAGAGTTATGCACAAAACCCAGGGCTGACATTAGAGATATATGCCTGGAAGAAAATTACCAAATTATTATTGTTTATGGTTCCTGTCCGGAAGATAATGCAGACACAATAAGAGCAAGTTATGCAGTATGCACTATTACTGGCATAGTGGAAGCTTCATGGCTTTGAGGTGTGTTTTCTGCACAGGTGGCAGAATTGGTAGCTCTTACTAGAGCCTGCCACATTTAACATCAAACAAAAGTGACAAAATACACAGATAGTCAATATGGATTCTGCATTATGTATGACTTTGGCCAAATATGGCCACAGAAAGGCTTCCTAACCTCTTCTGGTTCACCAATAAGGAATGGTGAGAGAGTCCATGAATTGTTACAAGCAATTCAAATGCCTGAAAGGGTTGCTGTGGTGAAATGCAGTATACATCAGAGATCACAAGATTACGTGTCATTGGTAAATGCATACGCAGATCAAGTCACAAAGTTTTGCGCATTGAAAGCCATGTCCTTCAAAGCATTGGAATTATTGCATGAAAATGATGAGGTCTTTATGAGTTTTACCAGGCAAATCATTGACACTTTGGAAGAGTTGAAAGCACTTCAGGATAATGTTCACAGAGAGGAATGCAGAGATTGGGTTAAGCTAAAGTGTGTTCAATGAGAGGATGATGTTTGGATGACAGGAGAAGGAAAGGTAGTTCTGCCAAATAGTCTACTGACTCAAATGGCCAGATACTATCATGTAAACATGTTTAGAGACCCAGCCCAGAGGGGAACAATTTCAACAGAAATTCTTTTTTTTTGTTAGAAAAACCATCACCCACCAGGGTTATCCCTTGGTGGCATGCTTCATCATTGGGTTTCTTCCTGTTCTGCTGCAGAACAAGGTGTGCTGCGACTGACGGAATACATGGGAGCACTATTGGTATCAGCGATGCGGATGCTAGAAAAGGATAGGAGTGGTGGGGTCTTGGTAAATTAAAAATAGCCCCCTCTGGATGGTATTACTAGTTCAATATGTCTCACAGGGGTGGTATGATTAAAAAAGGGTGTCAGGAGAGTGGGTATATTATGTACTTGTCCTCCTTAGTGGTCTACATGTTTCAGAGTTTACCCCTAAACTCCTCTTCAGACCAAAGTGATCTCCCTAGTATCACTCCCTGTGTGCCTTACACTAGTAGAAGTACTTTTACCATTGACTGTGGTAAAGTGATATATACCAATTAAATGAAATTAAATAAATACTAACCATCAGTGTCAATGCTCTACTGCGCAAATCTGTGGAAGAAGAGAGAAAATAGTAGATAAAATGCATCTTTTAGGGGCACCTCGCAGAGGAGCTTAAAGGCGAAATCCTCACTATTGAGGTTCGTCTCAAAGCATCTATGTCAACAGGGGCTCTCAAGAAACACTTAGAGGAGCTCAATCAATCCATCAATGAGTATGATGTATATTTCCAATAGACAAAATACCAAAAGCTCAAGAAAGATGTCAGCAAATTCTCCCATGAAAAGGTGTACCCTTACATTAGAGAGGATTACATCTCAGGGAGGAACCCAGGCTACAACACTGACTCAGACTCATCCGACTCAGGTTCCAGTAATTCTGACACCAATACAAAATCATTCTTTTCAAACAGGGGCCGTAGGAAAGCAAGGAGAACAGGTTTCAGCTCTGGGAGGGGGTGGCCTATGTACCCCATATACCCCCGCATGTAATGCAAGGCCCTTTTATACCAGGCCCTTTTCCACAAGGTCCCATGCCACCTCACGGGTATCCCCTTCCTTTCGAACAATGGGGACCCCAGGGAGACCACCAGCCACATTACCTGACTTTTTTAGGGATGTGCCAGGGACGTCCGCAGAGCAGGACCATTGGGCACAGGATGCAGAGCAGCGGAGGATGCTGACCCGCAGCATGACAATGGAAACCTCAGATGGTCGGGACACTCAGGCGGGCCCAAGCAACCACACAGCCTAATTGTCAATCTAAGTAGCCTGACACTTACCCCTGCACAAACTAGTGTCCTGGAGAAAGGTATAGGCTTTGTCCCTACTGCCCCGCTAGACAAAGTCAAGCTGAGTATGGAGGTCAACAAAGTTATAAGGAAGGTCAAACTGAGATGCTGCTTCGGGGACCGCTCATTAAGTGAAGGCCCCAATGTAAGTGACACTGGTCTACCCAACAAATCCTCCTTTACACTACCTAGCACTCTAATTCAAATAGAGAGCTTGACATACGAACAAGCAGTTATGAAGGATATCAATGACATCGATCCTACCTCTCTGAAGGTATTTCATAATACCACTAGGGAAGAAAAGAAAGCACTTTAAGACCTGTCCAACAATACAAACATAGTTAAGTCAGCAGACAAATTGGGGCGCCCTGGTCATTCAGACCATAGACAACTGCAGTAATGAATGCTTAAGACTGCTGGGTGATGCACAGAATTATGAGAAACTACAGGAAGATTCCATGGGTTTCCTGGAAAAAAAGATTAGCAGTATGGTTGAACAAGCACTGGCACACGACTGGATTTCCCAGAAAGAGGGTGATTTCCTGATAAACAAGAACCAAGTGACCCCATACTTTTACACTATACCCAAAATCCACAAAAACCTGGAATCACCACATGGGAGACCCATTGTGTCCGGTATAAACTCAGTTTTGAAGCCTTTGTCCTATTTCGCCAATGCTTTCCTAAGACCTATATTCCGAAACACGGACACATATCTGAAAGATACGAAATATGTACTATGCCTCCTTAAAGACAGGCTGTTCGACCCCACTAATGAGACACTTTTGGGTTTAGATGTAGAGAGCCTATACACCAGTCTACCCCACTTTGACACTCTACGTCTCATAGAAGAGGTCATTTTCGATAGAGACTGGGAATATCAGAACGCACGCAACCTGGTTTTGGAGTGCTGTTTCTGGGCACTAACCAAAAATGTCTTTGGTTTTGAAGACACCCTTTCCCTACAGGAACATGGCACCAGCATAGGAAGCACCTTTGCTCCAAGTCTAGCAGGTCTTTACGCTCACCATCTGGAGAAAGAAATAATTCTTAAAGCCACCAACCCATATAGGGAAAATATTACTCTATGGAAGAGACACATTGACGACATCCTAGTCATTTGGAAAGGGGAGGAAACACAGATAGCCCCTTTCTTGGCGTGGCTAAACGCACAGGATCAGTTCCTGAAATTTACTCCAACAAAGAGCAAAGCACAGCTGGTTTTGCTTGACCTAACCATCATAGCAACAAATGGCACTCTCAAAACCACTACCCATGAGAAACCAACAGCCAAGAACTGTTTGCTACTATTTGACAGCACACACCCTCGCCATCTGAGAGAGAACCTCCCCTTTGGCCAGTTTTTCAGACTCAGGAGAAATTGTTCTGAGGCGTCTTATAAGCAGCAAGCTCAGAACCTAGCATCCAAATTGGTGGCTAGGAACTACCCCCCAAAAATCATCAGCCGTGCCATGAAACGTGCATGCAACAACAACAGGGAGGCCCTTTTGGACACCCCCCGTGAACAAGAAAAAAGAAACGCCCATATGCATCACCACAGTTAATATAGCCTCTAATCTGGTACATAAGATTATCAATAAACATTGGCACATTCTGAACAGCGGCCGTCTGGACCTTATGAAACCCATGTTTTCCCATAGATGCCGCAAACGCATACAGGATATACTGGTGCACACTGACCACGTCAACCCAAGAGAGGGCTGAACACCACCAACCTCCTACCACCACCCACAGGACATTATCCATGCAGTACATTTAGTGTATGCCATTTGACACGTGCGACCAAGAAGGTCACTTTCAACAACGACTCCACATGGGAAATCAGGGGTTTTACCTACTGTAACACCGAAGGAGTAGTTTATATGATTACATGCCCATGCAATCTACACTACATTGGAATAACTACCTGCAAAGCAAAGATCTGCATAGGGGAACATCGCAGCAACTTAAGGTGTGGCCGCGCTATGCCAAAAATTTACTCCCATTTAATCGATAATGCCCACACAGTAGATGACTACCGGTGAAGTCTGAGCCCTTCCTTCTTGAAAGGGAACAACGCTGGGTCTTCAAATTACACACTCATCAACTAGGTCTCAACGAAAACATTCCATGGGGACAACTAATGCAACATTAATTACTGTTACCCCCCCTTGAGCAAGACACCTAGAGATCCAACACCATATGTGGACTTAACGTTTGTGGATTCCTCAATTACCATCAAGCCCCTTTTTCCCAGCCTTAATGAATGACAATTTTTTCTGTTACTGGCATCAACCTCCGTCTCTCTCCTTCTCCTTTTTCCCCCCCTTTTACCTTCCCTTTTTTCCTCCTTTTTCCTTTACTTCCTCCTGTCCCTCTTTCTCTCTTTTTATTTAGATTGTTTATTTTGTTTATATATATTTTTTATATATTTTTTTATATATTTTTTGTTTATATACTTTTTATTTTCCTTCTTCAATCTCCTTTTTCTTTTCCATTAGACCCCCTCTCTCTTCCCCCCTCCTTTTTTCTCCTTTTCTTCTTTCCTTTTTGTACCCCTTTTTTTTATTTTTTTATATTTAGTATATATTTTCAACTTCTTTTCTTTTCTTTTATTTCTTTTCTTTCCTTTTAGTTACTATATTATTTTTTTTCTTGTCTTTTTTCTTTTTCTTTTTCCGTATACCCCTCTCCCATCTTTTTACCCCCACCTCTCTCTATCTCCCCCCTCCTCCCTGTGACTTTTCCCAGTGAGTCACCTTCTTTTTCAAAGATACAGGCATCTCGAGGGGCATCCCCTATTCAGGACCCTTTTAGCCCTTCACCGGGCCACCAACGACCGTCATCTTTGGAAGGTTGTCGGTCTAGTGTTCTAACGCTCCGACAAGCCTGGTCATGTGAGCACTTCTCCATTACTTAAACTGGATCCCTACAGGGATCGCGGTCTTATTTCGGGCCACGGTGAGGTGAGGAGTAGTTTTTAAGGCAGGAGTGATGCTTTGAGGAAGTAAGTACTCTGTATGCCCTAGGCCACTGGCAGTGATTGGGAACACGCTTGTTGAGCTTGACCTTCACCGCATTTTCATTTGTGTATATCTTACAGCATGTGACTATAAGCACACACCCCCTGCCACAGGACCTATGATGCAATTAGCATAAACACTGAAAGTAGGTCACACATGTACCACTTGTGTTTTCCTAGAGGTGCCTAACATGTTTTAAGTGTTTTGTAGTGTTTCCTATATGTGGTACGTCTTGTATTCGTTTTTATGTATGAACTACTGATGCCATTTGGCTGGGTGATGGTGACAACTCCACCACACCCCTGAGAGATGCATTTACATCTACTATTTTCTCTTTTCTTCCACATATTTGCCCAGCAGAGCATTGACACTGGTTGGTAGTATTTGTTTAATTTAATTGGTATATATCACCTTACCACAGTAAATAGTAAAAGTACTTCTACTAGCGTAAGGCGCACGAGGAGTGATACTAGGGAGATCACTTTGGTCCTGAAGAAGAGTTTAGGGGTAGACTCCGAAACATGTAGACGACTAAGGAGGACAGGTACATAATATACCCACCCTCCTGACACCTCTTTTTAATCATACCACCCCTTTGAGACATATTAAACTAGTAATATCATCCAATGGGGGTGTATTTTTAATATACCAAGCCCCACCACTCCTATCCTTTTCTAGCATCCGCATTGCTGATACCAATAGTGCTCCCACGTATTCCGTTGGTCGCAGCACCCCTCGTTCTGCAGCAGAACGGGAAGAAACCCAATGATGAAGCATGCCACCAAGGGGTAACCCAGGTGGGTGTGGGTTTTTCTAACAAAAAAAATCTTTTTTTTTCTGTGGAAGTTTTACCCCTCTGGGTTGGGTCTCTAAATATGTTTACTGAAGCTTCAAGGAGGATAGACCCTCCCCTTTAACCCTCCTCCGCCCCCCTTTGTTTAGCAGACACTATCATGGACAGGCCGATGTAGGTAGAGATGCTACAGTCTGTTGTTTCAAACAGCATTAGTTTAATCCTAGGTTTAGACAGGTTGCCAAATCAATTTGCTACAGATGTATTGTTTGTCAGCAGATGAATGTTGGCAAAGGAACAGTGGTCAATATGGGACATCTTGGCATGGCAGGAGGACAATTCAGCAGAATGCAAATGGATCTCATTGAAACGCCTGCATGTGCTGGTTTGAAATATGTGTTGGTGATTGTGTACATTGTCAGTCACTGGATCGAGGCTTATCCTACAAGGAGAAATGACAGTCTAAAAGTAGCAAAGTTCCTGCTTGGAGAATTAATTCCACGTTTTGGTTTCCCTGTCTCTTTGGAATCAGAAAGGGGAAGCCACTTCAACAATGAAGTGATTAGATTACTATGTTCAGCATTGACCACTGAGCAGAAACTGCATTGTAGTTACCATCCAGAAGCTTCAGGACTCGTAGAGCAGATGAATGGCACTCTGAAATCAAGATTGACAAAAATGTGTGCATCAAATGTGAAATGGCCGGATGCTTTGCCATTGGTTTGAATGTCGATGAGAAGCACCCCTGACAAGAAAACAGGACTGTTGCCCCATGAAATCCTCATGGGAAGAGCAATGAGATTGCCAGCTGTACCTACAAATGCTCTTGTGAACATTACAGATGATATGGTGTTAGACTACTGCAAAGGTCTAGCTGATGTGGTACGATCTTTCTCTCATCAGGTTGAAGCTACCACGCTATAAGCCATTGAAGGCCAAGTACACAACCTGAAGGCTGGTGATTGGGTTGTGATCCGTAAGCAAGTGAGGAAATCATGCTTGGACCCTTGGTCGAAGGGACCCTACCAGGTGATATTAACGACGACCACAGATGTAAAGTGTGCAAGAATTCCAAACTGGATACACACAAGCCACACTCAGAAAGTAAATAATCCAACAGAGCAAGAACAGCATTTGAGATTGTCTGCACCTAAGAGAAATCCAGGTCAGGAAAAAGAAAGAGAAGAACTGGAACTGCACCTAAAGAATCTCCAGTTGACATACCCAATGCTGCATCGGACATAGTGGAGAGTATCCTGGAAGATGAGGATGAATTGCCCTCAAATGAAACAGTGAAAGAGCAAGAGAATTTTCAAACTGAACACGTTCAGAGGAGGGCATTGGTTACAGAAGAGGGTCTGGACAGCCAGACTGAACAAGTGACTGACCCAAGTGGGGAAGGAGTTGGGGCAGATCCAAGCCAACAGGGTTTGACTCTTCCAGAACCAGTTGCAGGAATGTTGACGGAGAAAAGGTTGTTTCCAATTCTGAAAAGAACATTCATGAGAAAACCCCTGAAAGGTGACAACTGGCCGAAGACAAGTTCAAAGGCAGGGAAGAGCAACGTGGTACAACCAATTCAGGAAGAAAACAAGCTAAACAGAGAGGAAGATCTGAGTGAAGGAAAAGCAAGTGGTGGTCGGAGCATGAAAAGGAAAAATGTTGCAAATAAAAGATATTCTGGTCCTGAATGGGCGTATGTAACAACAAATTAATGGAAAGAAGAGCTTTGGGAATTATGTTTTGACAGAGACATTCCAGGTTTATATTCTGGTACATGAAAAACACAGTGATTTGTCTGGAAGTTATAACTGAAATTGGAAGAGAAGAAAGACTTTGTTGAATACAGCCTGAAAAGGCTTAGATTACCTGATTTTGACAAACTGCTAAACTGATTTTGACAATTTTACAGAACTTAGACAAAGGGTCCTGAAAGTGTGTATGAACTTTTGGAAAATAAATTAGGAGTGATAGAAGATAGAAGATTATTGAAGAATTCTTTTTTTTTATTCTTTCAATTTTTTGTTTTTTTTGCTGCATAGTTATATTTATGAATTTTGCTTTTACTTTTTGATTCCTTACGGACCATGGGAAAATTTAGTAATCAACACACTAAGAATAGTCACTGTAAACTCATAGGTACTGGTTTGTCGATTGTGCAATAGTATGTTTGTTATTGATTGTGAGTGTGATTGTCTTTGAGTCAAATGGAACCAACCATACCATAGCCAATACACAACTACTACATCATCAAGAATAATTTCTACTCTTTGGGCAATAGATAGGTTTAGAATAGATAGAAAATACTTACACGAGGAAAAGGAGCTTTCTTCTAATGTTTTGTATTGCTTATTGCAGGAATATGCTGACACTATGGATGTAAATGTTTGTTATGAGTGTACACAGATTCCAATCTCAGTTGAGGAGGGAATTTGATATCACAGCTTGCCTTTGACGTGTTACATAATCTGCAGTATTTTACTAACAAGGTTCTATAATTAAGAGAGTGTTCAGCATTGTTATTTCAATTACAATTATGTGTTTTCTTTTGTACCTATTAATAGGTATTTGAGTAAAGTAGCAAGGGATAATGGCATAGTTTTAGTAAGAGGATTCTTTGAAACCACATGAACCTTTGGGACATTATGGGGGTCATTCCTACATTGGTGGGCGGCGGTCGCCGGCCGCCAAGCGGGAACCGCCACTTGGCTGCTCCACGGTCAAAAGACCGCGGAGGCCATTCTGGCTTTCCCGCTGGGCTGGCGGGGGCATGCCAAGGGAGTGCCCGCCGCCCCAGCGGGAAAGGCCCTGCAACCCAGAAGCCGGCTCCGAATGGAACCGGCAGTGTTGCAGGGGTGCGACGGGTGCAGTTGCACCCGTCGCGATTTTCACTGTCTGCTAAGCAGACAGTGAAAATCATGCTGGGGCCCTGTTAGGGGGCCCCTGCACTGCCCATGCCAGTGGCATGGGCAGTGCAGGGGCCCTGTTAGGGGGCCCCACGACACCCGTTCCCGCCATCATGTTCCTGGCGGTAAAAACCGCCAGAAACAGGGTGGCGGGAAGGGGGTCGGAATCTCCATGGCGGCGCTGCTTGCAGCGCCGCCATGGACATTCAGCCCAGACAGGGGAAATCCGTCGGGAAACCGCCAGATCCCCTTTTCTGACCGCGGCTTTCCGCCGCGGTCAGAATGGGCAGGGAAGAACCGCCAGCCTGTTGGCGGTGCTTCCGTCATTTTAGCCCTGATGGTCGCGGACCGCCAGGGTTAGAATGACCCCCTATATGCCTATAAAAATAATTTAACCTGCTTACTAACACCTGTTGAGAAAAGCTTATTAGAAAACACTGAGAAAAGAAGAAGGATACTGAAGGCTAAGATAGATGAGGGATTAGTTCAATGGAGTTCTCGGATTGATCACCCTCATACTGACATCACTAAACAAGGTAGGTTAGCTTTAGATGCACAACATGGAGGTAAGCTTTGCATACATAGGCCGCAGTCTTATTCTGATAGAATATATGTGGGAACAAGTGAATGGAGGCATGTGTTTTTGTTTCAGAGCAAATGAACATTTATGTTGAATGGTCACAATCCTGCGTTGCCTGGAGTATACTATATTTGTGGGAAAAATGCCTATTACTGTCTTTCTAGAGGATGGTATGGCGCATGTTACCTTGGAATAGTTTTTCCAAAAATGTACCAACTGGATGATTTGAGTAAATTGCCTAAATTTACAGAATTTCAACCTAGACACAAGCGAGAAACAATTTCTGGCATTGTGGGTGACATATTTTGGGCAATAATCCCTTCTTTGGGAGTTGTTCTAAACTCAATAAAAATTCAGAGGTTGTCTACTGTAGTAGATAACATGTGAACAGGATTTTCAGGAGCTTATCTTCTCCTGGATACTGAAATGGCTGCGACAAAAGCTATGACTCTTCAGAACCGCCTTGCATTAGACATTCTTTGAGCAAAGGAGGGGGGAGTTTGTAAATTACTTGGTCCGTGTCACTGCTGCTCGTACATACCAGACATTAATAAATTAGATAGATGTTTAATTGACAATTTAACGAAACATGAAACAGAATTAAAACAATTAACTGAGACTAACATTTGGCAAAAGGTGGGTAAAGGAATTGCAAAAGTGGGAAATTGGATTGGCAACCTGGGAGAAGGTATTATATAAAAATTAGGAAAAAGGATTTCAATTATTGTGTTCTGTCTAATCGGAATTTTGGGAATGTGCTAATTATTTCAAATGATAAAAAGGAAAAGGTTTGAAAAGAATCAGAGGAGGGTATATGTTCAAATGGAAAAACCTTACGGGGAAAACTCAAGAAAAAAGAAAATTCATAGAAATATGAATGAAACCGGGTTTTCAAACTTGAATAGAAATAAATGAATTTATTTGGGGTTTTGTATGATGACATATATAGTCATCAGAGGAGGGCTTTTGAGCATGTAGAATTGTTTTAAGATTTTCCTCATACGTATTCATGCTTGTGTTTCAATGTATAGAGTATTACATACTAAATTTTATGTATTATGTAGAATGTGGTTTCTTAAACTGCCCATCAACTAACGTGAGGCATACATGGAAAACTAACTGTGAAAATAAAATGTGATGTTAAGGGTTAAACTGTCTTTGTAGAATTTTATTTAGGAAATAATACAAGCATTTTCTTGCTCTCTGCTGAGCCTTAAGCAGACAAGGCCACAGTGCATGTTTATCTAATTTCTTGTTGTTCTCGTAAGGGATACACTAGTGTATTCTCATGCCTCTTGCCTAAACAGACTCCCTTACTTGCTTTTGCATATTTGCCTGTGGTTCTGTTACTAACTCGTGTACTCTTTTCGAGGGAACTGCTATGGAAGAAATGTTTCTATATTCTTGTTATCACTGTCCAGCAACAGCGCACATGGAAGGAGTCAAAAAATGGGTCCACAGATGCAGCCAGAGAAGGAAGTCTACAAGATACAATTTGTATTAGTATTAGTTTCATCAGAAACGTGTAACCATTGGATGTAGTTGACGCTAACATTTTGTATAATTCTTATAACGTTTATGAATGTAATTGGTCATCTCTCTCAGGTGGCAGTCTTGTCCAATTGGAATAGTTTAGTAAGTTTAATATAAAGTTAGAGAGAGATTTGTCTGGGGCTTTTCTTTCCTGGGTTTCCAGAGATTTCACTTTGTGCTTTTGGTGTGATCTGTCAATTTAACACTTTGTGCTTTGCCAGTCAGTCTACTGACATTCTGGTTTTTTATTATTTTCTGAGTTTACTATGTCAGTCCAATACTGAACTAATGTTTTGATGGTTTAGTATTCTTATAGTACAAATTTCTAAACCATTCCCCTTTTCGCTGTTCCTGTTTTGATGCTGACACTGCTGTCCCCCTGATGAAGCTATAATGTGATTGCTGACTACTTTTAAGATAGGGAACTATGCATGATCTGTGCAATGTTATTTATCTTTGCTTCTGGGTTGCAACTGTTACTATCATAATACTGCTGATTATTTTTATTAGTGCCATATTTAGATGTTTTCTAAATTTGTGTTTCTAAATCTTTTGCATGTAGCCCAACATGCTAATGCTAATTAGTGATGAATGAGGTATTCCCTCTCATGCTCATGAATGGTCTTTGATATTTCTATTTGTTGATGCCAATGTATTCAATTACTCTTGCTCAGATTCTATTATTAATTTGTGTTTTCTCTATTGAAATAAACTTAATAATAGTACTTACCAAGTTGCAGTTCATCCGTCAGTTAAAACAGCTTACATTGTTTCTTTACATATATCAATTGTCTTTGAGGATAATTTTTGTGACCCTAGCATTATTAATATAGGTAAATAAACATATTAACTTCTTAATATACTGGTATGGTTAATTGAGATCAAATTGATCATGGTGCATGGTTTCTATTGATTCAATAACAATGTGTATAGTATTGTTTGTTATCTTATTTGTAGCCTCCAAAGTTTTCTTTAAGCAGACAGGTGTTGGTTCATCTACCTTTTGCATGAAATCCGCTATCTAGTTAGGTGTAACTAAAATATAGCTGTGATTTCTGCTTTATCATTCCTAAGGCAATTGATACATTTCTTTGCACCTACTCAACTTCTAAGGTTCTCATTACAAGTTGTGTAAGTTCATCATCAGATGAAAAAAATGCAAATCTCAATTATGTGTGTTTCAGAGATAATAATTATTGGGTCCAAAAACTCCAGAGACACTGTGCGACTCACAGAAGCTGTAGGGGCTGAAAACAGCAGCACTACCCATCCCCCTCTCGTCCCTGCAACAATCCAGGAGAAGCATACAATGCTCCACTCAGTCAGGCACAAGCTTGCCTTAAGCACTGTGGCCCAGGCTCCTCTGTTGGCCGTCTCGAAACCGCCCTCATCGCCACCATCAACGATATCAGGACCATACTTGACAATGACAAAACTGCGGTCCTCATCCTCCTGGACCTCTCGGCCGCCTTTGACACCATCTGCCACCACACCCTACGCACCCGCCTCAATGACAACGGGGTCTGAGACAGAGCCCTGGACTGGATCACCTCATTCGTCACTGGCAAAACCCAGAGAGTCCGCCTCCCTCCATTCTGCTCTGAAGGCACCAAGATCATCTGCGGCATACCCCAGGGGTCGTCCCTCAGCCCGACCCTCTTTAAGATTTACATTGCTCTGCTCGCAAACATCGTCCGATCTCACAACCTCAACATCGTCTCATACGCCAATGACACCTAGCTGATCCTCTCCCTCACCAAGGACCCCAACACCGCCAAAACCAACCTCCATGACGGAATGAAGGCCATTGCCGAATGGATGATGAACAGCTGCCTGGAACTGAATTCTGACAAAACTGAGGTCCTCATCCTCGGCTCCACCCCCACTGCCTGGTACGACTCCTGGTGGCCTGCCACACTGGTAACCGCACCAACACCCGCTGACCACGCACGCAACCTGGGATTCATCTTGGACTCATCGTTATCAATGACCCAGCAAGTCAACGCCATCTCTTCCTCCTGCTTCAACACCCTCTGCATGCTTCAGAAGATCTATAAATGGATCCCCACCGAAACCAGAAGGACGGTCACCCAAGCCCTCGTAAGCAGCATACCAGACTATGGCAACACCCTCTATGCAGGAACCACAGCCAAGCTCCAGAAAAGACTGCAAAGCTTACAGAACGCCTCCGCACGTCTCATCCTGAACATCCCCCACCACAGCCACATCACAACCTACCTGAGAGAACTGCACTGGCTCCCCGCCAACAAGAGAATCAGGTTCAAATGCCCACAAAGCACTGCACAACACCGGACCAGATTACCTCAACAGACGGCTCTCCTTCTACACCCCGACCTGACAGCTTTGCTTCGCTGACCTTGCCCTTGCCATCGTCCCACGCATCCACAGAACGACCGCCGGTGGCAGATCATTCTCCCACCTCGCCGCCAAGACGTGGAACACTCTTCCTATCCACCTGCGACAGACACAGGACCTACTAACCTTCAGGAGACACCTTAAGACATAGCTGTTCGAGCAGCACCAACCTGCCCTCAGCACCACGAGACCCTCACGGGTGAGTAGTGCACTTTACAAATGCTTTGATTGATTGATTGTGCCTTATGCACTTCCTGCCTCCTCAGAGCAGGTGGAAAAATGCGGGTGCCAAAAAACGTACACGATAAAGCACTTGGTATTTCCGTCTACGAGTAGTTACTTCCCATTTTGGGACAAAAACTGGTTGTGACTCGATTATTCATCAAAGATACTGGGCAGTAAATGTAATTATTGCTCCTCTGTATCTCTGTTGCAAAGTTTGACAAACTCTTAATGAGGGCCTAAAGATTGAGACAGCGATAGTTTAAGCACAAGCTTGGTTTAATTCTGTGGGGCTACATCACATCGAGAGTCTGCTGACTGTCAAAAGGCTATCAAACAGAGAGTTTTTTACTAATAAAGCACTCACAACTTTAGTTGATATATCTTTTAGCAGCTACGTTATTATCCCCTTGGCTGCCAAGCCTTTTCCCCTCCTCTCCCGAGCCTTGTTTGGGCTATTTGGGCCAGTTCGCTCTTAGGCCCTCATAACTTTTTGTTCACATAAGCTACCCATGCTAAATTTGAGTCCTTTTTTTACAACATCCTAGGGATTCTAGAGGTACCCAGACTTTGTGGGTCCCCTGAAGGAGACCAATAAATTAGCCAAAATACAGTGAAAATGTTGGGTTTTTTTCAACAAAAATTTGAAAAAAAAGGCTGCAGAAGGCGGCTCGTGGTTTTTCCCCTGAAAATGGCATCAAGAAAGGGTTTGTGGTGGCTAGATCACCATTTTCCCAGCTTTCAGGAACAGGCAGACTTGAATTAGAAAACCCCATTTTGCAATACAATTTTGACATTTTACTGGTACATACCCCATTTTTACTATTTATTGTGCTTTCAGCCTCCTTCCAGTTAGTGACCGAAATGGGTGAGAAACCAATGCTGGATCCCAGAAAGCTAAACATTTCTGAAAAGTAGACAAAAATCTAAATTCAGCAAGGGGTCATTTGTGTAGATCCTACAAGTGTTTCCTACAGAAAATAACAGCTGAAATAAAAAAATATTGAAATTGATGTAAAAAAACAGCCATTTTTCTCCACGTTTTACTCTGTAAGTTTTTCCTGCGATGCCAGATTTTTTAAAGCAATATACAATTACCTCCGCTGGACTCTTCTGGTTGCGGGGATATATAGGGCTTGTAGGTTCATCAAGAACCCTAGGTACTGTGACCGGGTATGCCCGGCACCGAGTAATTCAAATGACGTATCGGAAGGCTCCGATACGTCATTTCCGCGTTTCCGCGTTTAAATAAGCACTATCACCACCTCTCCATTGTGTTTATACTGTTCGGCCTGTCACAGTGGTGTCAGAAGTGGGATTTTGAACCCCTTCCCGACGCCCGAACAGTATACATAATGAGTGACACTCCCTCGCTGGAAGATATGATAAAACAACTAGCAGAAGGCCAGAGACATTTGCAGTTGGTATGGGAGGCACACCAACGCGAAGCAAAGGAGGATAGGGAAGCATTACAGTCGGCTTTGAAAAGCCAGGCAACAATCCTCGCAAACAATCAACTGGTCCACGAGACGGCTATGAAAAAATTAACCGAAACTATTGCTGTCAGTAAGGTTCATCCAAACGTACCTAGTTCTGTGTTACAGAAATATCAAGAAGGTGAAGACCCCGAGTCCTTCTTTACTAATTTTGAGAGAGTGGCCTCGTCTGCCCAATGGCCTGAGGATAGATGGGGTCAGTATGTCGCACCGCTTCTTACAGGGATATTACAAGCAGCATATCAAGTGGCAAATCCGGGGGGTACTACGCCATACCAAGAGATAAAGACTAGTATATTAGAACGTGTTGGGCATGACACCGAATATTATAGGGTCAAATTCCGGAAAATCAAATGGGGACAAAATGAGGACCCCCGAACCTTTTATTATCATGTAAAAGACTTAGCTTTGAAATGGTTAGGTCCTTCCGGGAATAGCAGAGAGGAAGTGATCCAAACAATCGTTCTTGAACAATATTTAGATGCCTTGCCCACAGCTACCAAACACTGGATTCGCCAACATCCCAAAGTAAATACTGACATGGCGATCGACTTAGCGTGTGCTTATCATCGCTCAGTGGATATAAGGAATATACCACCCCGACCTAGCTTAAAGCCAGGGCTATCCAACCCTAAAAGCATTCCCAGAACCCCTCCTGAGGACCGAGGCCGCCGCGCGGCCGTTGCCAAGGAAACCTGTATGGTTTCCCGGCAGAGGGGAGCTGGACCGAAGAGGAGGAGCGCGATCGACAGAGGATCGGGAAAGGAGAACAGACGAGGAGAAAGGAACCCTGGGGGAAGAGGAGAGACCAAAGGAGGAGGACTACTCTAAGAGAGGACCATCGAGGACGAGAGGATGCGGAGACCCAGGAGGGAACAAGGAATCTTCCCTGCACACCCCGGGAAGAGGAGATAGACCGGAGGACCGCCATAACGCCAGCCACGGCCCTGGAGGGTCGTGGCTAAGCAAGGTACGGTCCTTTTGGACTCCAGAAAGGGGCACAAAGTTATAAGGGACTGGGGAGGGGATATAAAGGAGGGGAAAAGGAGGGACGGGAGAGAGAGCACCTGGGCCACTGCATGTGAGACACTTTTTCCCCTCACTACGTGTGGACGCCAGTCAGGTCATTCCGCAACCGTTCACCAACACACCCCATCCTTATTTTGTTTACCCTATTTCCCCAGTCAGAGAGAGAGAGAGAGAGAGAGAGAGTGGAAACGGGTTATACAAAACCCATACTTACCCCAGTATTTTCTATCCTTCTATTTCCGGTACTTTTCTGGATCCACCTGAGTGAACACACCAGGACTGCATCTGAAAGAGAAAACAAAGACCAGAGGACATTAAGCAAACTGGGACTATATTGCTCGAGAACCTAATTGAGAGAAAAATCAACATTACCTTAAAATAGACATTCTATGTACTTCACCATTTTCATTTGTTTAATAAACCACTTAAATAAGCACTATCACCACCTCTCCATTGTGTTTATACTGTTCGGCCTGTCACAGGTACCCAGAGCCAATAAATGAGCTGCACGTTGCAATGGGTTTTTATTCTATACCGGGTATACAGCAATTCATTTGCTGAAATATTAAGTGAAAAATAGGTATCAAGAAAACCTTTGGGCATTTCTCAAATAGACGTCTTTTTTACACACTGTCTGACATTTGGAAGGAAAAAATGTAGAGAAAGACAAGGGGCAATAACACTTGTTTTGCTATTCTGTGTTCCCCCACTTCTCCCGATAAAAATGGTACTGCACTTGCGTGGATAAGCCTAGCACCCGTGACAGGAGATGCCCCAAAACACAACGTGGACACATCACATTTTCACAAAGAAATCAGAGCTGTTTTTTGCAAAGTGCCTAGCTGTGGATTTTGGCCTCTAGCTCAGCCGGCACCTAGGGAAACCTAGCAAACCTCTGCAGTTTTGAAAACTAGACACCTAGGGGATCCAAGATGGGGTGACCTGTGGGGCTCTGACCAGGTTCTGTTTCACAGAATCCTTTGCAAACCTCAAAATTTGGCCAAAAAAACACTTTTTCCTCTCATTCCGGTGACAGAAAGTTCTGGATTCTGAGAGGAGCCACAAATGTCCTTCCACCCAGCGTTCTCCCAAGTCTCCCGATAAAAATGGTACCTCACTTGTGGGGTAGGCCTAGCGCCCGCAAAAGGAAATGCCCCAAAACACAAGGTGGACACATCAAATTTTTCAACAGAAAATAGAGGTGTTTTTTACAAAGTGCCTACCTGTGGATTTTGGCCTTTGGCTCAGCCGGGACCTGGGGAAACCTAGCAAACCAGCACATTTTTTAAAACTAGACACCTAGGGGAATCCAAGATGGGGTGACTTGTGGGGCTCCGACCGAGTTCTGTTACCCAGAATCTTTTGCAAACCTCAAAATTTGGCCAAAAAAACACTTTTTCCTCTCATTGCGGTGACAGACAGTTCTGGAATCTGAGAGGAGCCACAAATTTCCTTCCACCCAGCGTTCCCCGAAGTCTCCTGATAAAAATGGTACCTCACTTGTGTGGGTAGGCCTAGCGCCCGTGAAAGGAAATGTCCCAAAACACAACGTGGACACATCACATTTTTTCACAGAAAACAGAGGTGTTTTTTACAAAGTGCCTACCTATGGATTGTGGCCTCTAGCTCAGCCGGCACCTGGGGAAACCTAGCAAACCAGCGCATTTTTTAAAACTAGACACCTAGGGGAATCCAAAATGGGGTGACTTGTGGGGTTCTGTTACCCAGAATCCTTTGCAAACCTCAAAATTTGGCCAAAAAAAAACACTTTTTCCTCTCATTTCGGTGACAGAAAGTTCTGGAATCTCAGAGGAGCCACAAATTTCCTTCCACCCAGCGTTTTCCCTAGTCTCCCAGTAAAAATGGTACCTCACTTGTGTGGGTAGGCCTATCGCCCATGAAAGGAAATGGTCCAAAACACAACATGGACACATAACATTTTTTCACAGAAAACAGAGGTGTTTTACATAAAGTGCCTACCTGTGGATTGTGGCCTCTAGCTCAGCCGGCACCTGGGCAAACCTAGCAAACCAGCGCATTTTTGAAAACTAGACACTTAGGGGAATCTAAGATGGGGTGACCTGTGGGACTCTGACCAAGTTCTGTTACCCAGAATCCTTTGCAAACCTCAGAATTTGGGCAAAAAACACTTTTTTCTCTCATTTCGGTGACAGAAAGCTCTGGAGTCAGAGAGGAGCCACAAATTTCCTTCCGCCCAGCGTTCCCCCAAGTCTCTCGATAAAAATGGTACCCCACTTTTGTCGGTGGGCCTACTGCCTGCGAAAGGAAATGCCCCAAAACACTATATTGACACATCAAAATTATCAAATACAAAACTACCTGTTTTTGCAGGGGGGCACCTGCATTTTTGGTCCTGGGCTCAGCAGCCTTCTAGGGAAACCTACCAAACCCAGACATTTCTGAAAACTAGACACCCGAGGGAGTCCAGTGAGGTGTGACTTGCGTGGATCCCTCAATGTTTTCTTACCCAGAATCCTCAGCAAACCTCAGATTTAGCTAAAAAATCTAATTTCTGTGTGGGATCACCGCACTGGGACACATTTCATACCACCCAATGTTCCCCTCAGTCTCCCGGTAAAAATGATACCTCATTTGTGTAGGCGGGCCAAGTGCTTGTGAAAGGGAACAATTCGATATTGAGGGGGAACAAAGGTGGTCCAAAGGGCAGTTTGCAAAAAAACAAGCTCTCATGGCCCAAATGTAAAACTAAAACCCAAAATAATCAAACGTCTTCTTGCTTGCTGTGGGATAAGATGTTTTAGAGTGCGGGGGAGAGCTGAAAGACTGGTACCCCTTCAGTTGAGGTGGGGGCATAACCAGGCCCATACTGGTTGGTAGCCACCACCCCAATATATATTTTTTTTAATTCCCCGGCATCTAGTAGACTTTCTGCCCCCCGGGGTGTGGATCAGGTGTAATTGCCCCATCTGCCCACTGGTGGGGCAGAACAACTTTGGCCCCATTTATTTGGGGTGGGGGTGTGGCCATACCCCCACCCTCTTATTTCTTTACAAAAAATTCCCTGGCCTCTGGTGGGCTTTCTGCCCCCCCTTGGGGGCAGATGGGCTTTCCAAAAATAGGCCCATCTGCCCCCAATGGGGGCAGATATGGCCAACAGTAATGTGCCCCCATGGGGAGTGACCCTTACCCAAGGGGCTGCCCCCCTAAAGAAAACACACTCATACACACACACCAATCCCTGGTGCCTAAGTGGTTTCTGCCCCTCATGGGGGCAGATTGGCCTAACAAAAATCAGACGATCTTCCCCCAAGGGGGGCAGATATGGTCTAAATACAATTTGCCCCCCCAGGGGAGCGACCCTTTACTAAGGGGTCACTCCCGACCTCTAAAAAACAAAACAAACAAAAAAAACAATTTTCTTTTTAATCCCTGGCGCCTAGAGGTTTCTGCCACACCTGGGGGCAGATCGGCCTAAAATAAATTTGCCCCCCCTCCCCCGGGGAGTGACCCTTGACTAAGGGGTCACTCCTGACCTCTAAAAAACAAGACAAACAAAAAAAAAACAATTTTCTTTTTAATCCCTGGCGCCTAGAGGTTTCTGCCACACCTGGGGGCAGATCGGCCTAAAAACAATAGGCCGATCTGCCCCCAGGGGGTGCAGAAAAGGCCTAAAATAAATTTCCCCCCCCTCCCCCGGGGAGTGACCCTTGGCTAAGGGGTCGCTCCCCACCTCTAAAAAATCAAACCAAAAAAAAAATCCCCTAAAAATGTGTCCCTGGCGCCTAGAGGCTTCTGGCCCCCCTGGAGGCAGATCAGCATAATAACAATAGGCCGATCTGCCCTCAGGGGCAGAAATGGCCTAAAATATATTTGCCACCCTGCCCCCCAGGGAGCGACCCTTGCCTACGGGGTCGCTCCCCTTGCGTGACATTGGCGCAAAAAAAAAGATCCCTGGTGCCTAGTGGTTTCTGCCCCCCTTGGGGGCAGATTGACCTACAATCGGCCAATCTGCCCCTAAGGGCGGGCAGAAATGGTCTAAATACAATTTGACCCTCAGGGGAGCGACCCTTGCCTAATGGGTCGCTCCCCATCTTGAAAAAAACAAACAAAAAAAAAACACAACATTTTTTTAGCCCTGGCGCCTAGAGGTTTCTACCCCCCCGGGGGCAGATCTGCCTAATAACAATAGGCCGATCTGCCCCCGGGGGGCTGAAATGGCCTAAAATAACTTTGCCCCCTGTTCCCCCCACCCCCCGGGAGCAAACCTTGCCTACGGGGTCGCTTCCCTTGCGTGACATTGGCGCAAAAAAAAGATCTCCGGTGCCTAGTGATTTCTGCCCCCCTTTGGGGCAGATTGACCTAAAATCGGCCAATCTGCTCCCGAGGAGGGCAGAAATGGTCTAAATACAATTTGCCCTCCAGGGGAGCGACCCTTGCCTAATGGGTCGCTCCCCATCTCTAAAAACACAAACAAAAAAATAAAAAAACACATAAAAATAATTAGCCCTGGCGCCTAGAGGTTTCTGTCCCCCCGAGGGCAGATCGGCCTAATAACAATAGGCTGATCTGCCCCAGGGGGGGCAGAAATGGCCTAAAATAAATTTGCCCCCCCATCCCCCGCGGAGCGACCCTTGCCTACGGGGTCGCTCCCCTTGCATGACATTGGCACAAAAAAAAAGATCCCCGGTGCCTAGTGGTGACCTAAAATCGGCCGATCTGCCCCCGAGGGGGGCAGAAATGGTCTAAATACAATTTGCCCCCCAGAAGAGCGACCGTTGCCTAATGGGTCGCTCCCCATCTCTAAAAAAAACAAACAAACAAAAAGAAAACACACAAAAAAAATTAGCCCTGGCGCCTAGAGGTTTCTGTCCCCCCGGGGGCAGATCGGCCTAATAACAATAGGCCGATCTGCCCCCGGGGGGGCAAAAATGACGTAAAGTAAATTTGACCCCCCCCCCCCGGAGCGACCCTTGCCTATGGGGTCGCTCCCCTTGCGTGACATTGGCACAAAAAAAAAAGATCCCCGTTGCCTAGTGGTTTCTGTCCCCCTTGGATTGACCTAAAATTGTCTGAGGCCTAAATACAATTTGCCGCTCCAGGGGAGCGACCCTTGCCTAAGGGATCGCTCCCCATCTATAAAACACCAACAACAACAAAAATCCCCGGTGCCTAGTGGTTTCTGCCCCCATTGGGGGCAGATCGGACTAATTAAAATAGGCTGATCTGCCCCTCAGGGGGGCAGAAATGGCCTAAATAAATTTGCCCCCCCAGGGGAACGACCCTTGCCTAAGGGGTCGCTCCCCTTGCTTGAAATTCACGAAAAAAAACTCCCTAGTGTCTAGTGGTTTCTGTCCCCATTGGCCTATAATTTGCCCCCTAGGGGACGACCCTTGCCTAAGGGGTCGCTCTCCACCTCTAAAAAAAACAAAAACAAAAAAAATGTATCCCTGGTGCCTAGAGGTTTCTGCCCCCCTCACCACCCCCCAGGGGCAGAAAAGTCCTTCAAAAAGAATGCCCCCCTGGGGAGCGACCCTTGCCCAAGGGGTCACTCCCCTTATGTCAATTTCCTGTAATAAATTAATCCCTGGTGTCTAGTGGGCATTTCAAAGGCTGGATTGCTTTACAATCCGGCTTTTGAAATGCTCTGAGAGACTTCAAAGGGAAGGAAATTCCTTTCCTTCCCTTTGAAGCCTCTCAGGCCTCCTCCACGTGATCTGAAGAGAAATGCTGAGGATTTCTCTTCCGATCGCGCTGGAAGGTGAGCTTCCAGCGCAATGGGAGGAGGCATCTGTGATAGTCAGCGCGCGATCGCACGCTGACATCACGGGTGTTGGGGGTGGAAGAGGAAGGGCTTCCCCTTCCATCCCTGCCTTGGGGGGGACAGGGGGAACCCCACAGAGAGAGCGCTAGTGCTCCCTCTGGGCACACGAGCCCTGTGCCGCAGGACGTAACCATTACACCCTGGGCACAGAAGGGATTATAGCTCTACCAATCTGGTTCCCTTTGAATGTTTTTTAGGAAAGGTAATCTATTCAAATACCCTCGCATGTGTGTAGAAAATATGTGCAGATTAATGGGTAGCCAAATTGTAATGGGTTATTCTCTGCCAAAAACATTCTAAAATGGCAGCATATTATTGTGGACCTGTATCAATGACCGTAATTAAGATGGTATCTTGAGTGCTTCCTCGTTGATGTTCGCACCACACACCAGAGAGTACAGTGCTACAGTCTATGTATTTATTGGCTTGTAGCCTCACAAGTGAAATCCCTAAAGAGAGAACATGTTTTTCTCTAATCTAAGTCTGTCAAAGGATGGGAAAAGGCACGAAGATGAAGTTTCCCTTACCAAATTCTAGAGACTAATGTGGCCGAAGATGTCTAGCAGAGGATTTCAATAAATGGGTAGAGTCAGCTATTGCTTATATTAGAACTAAATACAATTGTAGGAGGAAAACCTTAGCCCTGTGGTTTTCAGAAGGACTTAAAGTCCTCCAAAGGCAATGCCAGAGGCAGGAAAGGAGGTGAAAAATGGGTCTTAATTTGGAAAAGAAGAATAAACATAAAGATTTAATTTGAAAATATAAAAGTGCCATTTAAGAGGCTGAAATGTTCTATTTTTCCCAGGTAAGATCTGTAATTAATGTACCCTCCGACTCAACAGGCGCTGGAGAGCTCCCAAGATTTTTGCAATAGTGTGGCCGTTTTTTTAGGGACAAGATTATGAAGATTTTCTCAGAATTTCGGGAACATAAGGACAGGCCCGGTGCTTCCTTTCTGGAAGGTGATTCCCCTTTGCAGTTTAATAAAGGCTATTTATCTCCCATTGTAGTGGCAAACATTAAAACCCTACTGCAACAAAATACTTTGGGATCGCCGAAGGACTCCTGTCCACTTAGGGTGCTACAATTGGCCCCAGATTTAATAGCAGAATCTTTAGAAAAAGTTTACTCTCAGATTCTGGAGTCAGGAGTGTACCCTCAGTGCTGCGAAGAGGCAATTTTTGTACTCTTTAAGAAAAAGCCTAATGGAGGCCTTTGGAGATTTAAAAAAATCTCCACCCAATTTCATTGCTGCCTAGCCCAGCTAAAATCCTTGAGAAACATATCAACCAGGAATTAGCTCAGTTTATCATAGATTTTGAACGCCTGGACGCCTCCCAAAATGAAATTAGGAGTAACCACAGTACGGAACCTGCACTGATTGCAGTGGCTGATTTCATTCACTGTCAAGTGGATCACGGAGGTGTGGCTATTTTGGTTATGCTTATTCATTCTGCAGTCTTTGACACCATATTCCCATCTCTTTTGGTGCAAAGGTTGTGACCGGAGGGCAGAAGGATGCTGCCTTAAACTGTAAACTTCGCACTTGTATAGCACGCTACTCACCCGTTAGGGTCTCAAGGCGGTGTACAGATACCGCTGTGGAACCCCTCCTGGCTTTTCCCTGTGAGGCACCCACTCCTGGACAGCCCATGGTGAAGCCAGGCATCCAAACGCTTTGAGGGCTGTTGTGGAGATTAAGCAGGCTATTGCCCAGAGTTACAGAGTGGGACCCATCAATTAGATTAGGCACCCAGGTGAGAAGAATTGAGCCCGAGACCCACAGAGGTGGGAATTGAACCCTGGTCCCGGGCCAGATCTCTGCATCAGGGTCTGCAGCTCTAACCATTGTGCCACACTTCTAAACCTGCTGTTTTACTTTTTATAGAATAGTACTCTTACGATATGCTGCTGGGACCGTAGGGATAAAGCTCTTCAGCTTCCCTGTGTAGTTTCTCAGGGGTCATCGTTCTGGACTGACCGCTGTTGGCCTGAAACCTGAGATCCACTACCAACTCTTGGGGCTGCTGCTAAAAAATCTGGGGGTGATCTTTGACTATACGTTGACATTTGACACCCAGGTCAACGGAACAGTGAGTTTTTGCTTCTGGATCATCAAACCTTTAAGAGAAAATCTTTCCATTTCTTCCTAGGGAGTAAAGAGTGCCAATGGGCATTGCACTTATTACATATTGCCTTGACTACTGCAATGCCCTGAATTTAAACGACATCCAATATTCATTAAATAAGCTTCAGGTCATCCAAAATGTGTCTTCTCTTTTGTCCTGGGATAACAAAACACATCTCGGTAAGGGAGGGCTTGAGGACTCTCCATTGACTGCCAGTGAGGAAGCAGGTAAGCTTTACAGACCTTTGTCTGGTATACAGAAGGCTATCAGCAGAGCTCATGTTATCTTAAGACCGCTTTAAACTGGACATCTGAGATCGATAGGATGAAGAAAAGTGATTGTTCCTAGGTTCCAGAAAGCTAGATGGGGTGGAACAAGTGTTCACTGTGGCAGCTGCCAGGTTGTGCACTACTCTCCCAGAAAATATTAGGAGCCTGAATTGTTATTCGATCTTTTGCAAGCAGGTGAAAACCCGGTTAGTTTCACAACTGTGATGCCCCTGGTGAAATCCTAGCTATTTCCTCAACTTTATTGCTTTGGTTGATCCCCTTTGTCCCCTGGTGTTTTATCAGTGACATCGCTTAGATGGCTATTGGTTTTATGCGCTTTATAAATTCATAATTCAAATTCAAATTCTTTCGATCTGAAGGCGAGGAGCTTACATAAACTTTACTATTCAGAAGATTCAGGAATAAAGCAAGATATTTGCGGTCTGCTTCATTAACAAATAACAAATGTATAAAGGGAAAGCATTAACTAGTAAAACTACTATAAGATGTCCTAGAATAAACTGCCCTTGTAGTGCATAAAGCAATATAAATGATACTTTAAAGGGATGAAATGCAACTTGTTTTCATTTGGTCACGTAAGGTCACAGGCATCACTTTCAGAAAATATATGTGACTATGATCACTGCTACAAACAATACCCTGGTGAGATACAACAACGAGAACAGGAAAGTGGAAAGCAGGAGGAGCACATCTTACTGCAGTGCCCTAGTTTGGTTACCTAGAAACCTAATAGAACTCTAGCCTTGCTGAACGCCTGTGGAGAAGGCTATCATGAGAAAGGGGAGCGCATTAGGGGCTGTACCTACTTAACAGACAGTCCCTTGATCAATATAACCCCCAACACACAGAGGCAAAGCAGAATCTATATCGCTAGAAAGAATGGGACTTACTCTAGAATTTGGCCCCGTGTTTAACGTGACTAGAAAATAGCATAAACTATGTCTAAATGTACTGTTTACAGAAAGATAGTGACCTTTACACATACTTTATGTATTAGTTCTGTGTATTGAAGGACGAACTGTCTACGTTCGAGCAAAAAATGACTAAGTAAAAATGTTGAAAAGTAGGATTTGTAAAAAATTAAAAAAGCGTATGGCATAAACTGAATTAATGCGCCCTTTTACATGTCCATAACCAGCACACAGAACAGGTGAGAGAGAAAAAATAAAACTAAATAATGAACAGTTTAATACTGGTGCTGCGTAAGTATCTAATTCTATTGAAAAAATGTAAATAGGAAATATCTAGCAAGGCTAAGAGAAAACGCAATCTGGCACAGATCTAAACAAATGTTTATAGTTCACTAGAGGTCTTGCGTCGGTTGTTATGCAAATGTAAAGCGGCAAATGTATTTGCACCTACTAAAACCATTTCACAAGACATTCAGTCCTTGGATGAATCACACTAACAGAAAAGAACATAATGTCAGTATTTGTACTAGTTTGACAACCTTGCAGATTTGCAATGTTCTATATTTACAAAGCTTAAAGAAACTAGCTCAGGCACTGACATTAAAAATAACTCATACACAAAGAGCTCTAACAAGAAAATAAATAGTGTGAGTTGCTTGTGCAACTATGCCAACCATATTACACTGACATTTGCGTAGAGGAGCATATCCTAATGAGTAATATTGCCCCTGATGCTGAAAAACTGATTATTGTGAGAGTGAATGCTTTGTTATTGAACAGTTAATTGCAAGCAACATTAAGGTAAACATAAGAATCAATTAAGAATTTACTATGATTCAACATTGTCAAATGGTGTAATTTAAAGCCAAGTACACAGTAAAATTGTATTTGAGCAACTAGAAGTATGGAGAAGGAAAGGCAGGGATTATCTGTCTGGAATTCGAGAAAGCATCTGGCTGACCTCAAAGGGAGGGATGTCACAGCCCAGGAGAATTGATAATAGTATGCTTTGGAAGCTAAGACAAGCTGGGCAGTGGGAGTTACGACAAGGAACTAAACCGCTAACCATTCTCTGTAGTAATTTCCAAGAAATTGAGCAATTTCCAAGGCTTTCCGTCCAGTCGCAGTTTTTGAGTCTGGTGCAATCATGGAGAAGCTGCCTGGCAACTTTCTGTTGTGTTCTGCGGCTTTCTGTTTCCGGCTCGTTCCGCACCAGGCAACCTCTCCCCTTACCTTTCTTCCTTTTTCTCCATATTAGTTCACTCACAGTTAGTGTATAATTCGGCATGATTTGTCCTATATACTTCAATTCCTTTTCAACAAGTCTCATCAGGAAGATCTTTTGCTCCTTGGTGTCCCGTGGTTTCCCATCAAGTGTTCTCATTGGCATGGTGACTCAGCACAATCCATCTAGGAGTTCAGTTAACACTGGCAAATGTTGATTATGGTTTCTTGGTTACCTCTTTGGCATTTACCGAACTGACTGTCTTGCTTTTTTGTAAACAAGACCATAAATATCCACCCCTGTTAACCCCTTCTGAAGTATTGAAGTAAACAAGTGGTACCCATGGCTCTCTCTCTCTTTTTCCCTTTGTTCTGTCTGGCTGATGTGCATTCATCTAACTCATCATCCAAGAATGAGTGGACCATTGGGATTATCAATGACATTGTGCGCCTTTACTCCAGCTTGACACTGTCAAATAGGTAGATGTTTAAGGTTGATTTGCAGCTCTCCAAGCTCCTTTCCAACACATTGGATTGGATATGTTAAGTAACAAATATTCAGACCCAAGATTTTATTCATTTAAAAAATGTAAATAAATACAAATGTTCTGCTATAATGAGCTAAAGGTCCTTAGATCCCAATGTTCAGGAGCTAGGGTTTGGCAGAAAAAAACGGAAATATCTAAGGTTGCTTCGTATTTTTTGCACACTATGTTGTTAATTAATGCTGTGCTCTGTGCATTTTGTATTGCATAGACTATTCTATATGAGTGATCTGGTTTGGCAATGAGTAACAATGGGTTTTTCACTGCAGAGTCAGAGAGCTCAGCTACTCCCTGGTACTCAGGTTGTGAGAGAATCTCTCACTGGAACTTTAGCCCCATGCTTAATAGGATATTGAGGTTGATGCTGTGATGAAGATCTAATGGGTATTCCATGGTAGGGAAAATCTTTATCCCTCCATACGTGGTTGCCAGACAGTGTGGGAGCCTATGCCAGAGCCCAATCAGCGGCATAGGCTTCCCTTACTGTGTCTGGAACCAGGACTGAGAAAGAAGGCAAACTGACATATTCCCCAAATCGGAGCTTGTGGACAAATTCAGGTTGCTAGTCTTTTTCTCGCAATAGAATATCCCAGTATAGGCTCTCCCTGAATATTTCTTCAATGGTGCGCTTTATGTCCCCCTCAATTTGGATAATTAATTCATAAACCCTGTCCGGTGGGGAGGCGCACCTGCCCACTGTCTTAGTGACAAGAAAGTCGTTAGTTGCTATCACAATCAGATTATCTATAAAATTCTGCTGAAAAATCGTGACTTATGCCATGCTGTCTAGCAGAGGCACTGCCCACATCCTGTTCTTCAACAGTGTTCTCAGCATGGCTGGCATTTGTGATCAAAATTGTACCCACCTTTTCCTTCGTGCAGTCACCTTATGTTTCAGACTATCCAGATCTCTCACTCAGTTTCTCTGGTGTGTCCTGAAAGGAATAAGAGAGACGTGTATCAGTGTATTGGTATCTATCAGGAGTTTTTAAAGTTTCTCTATGTCGGAGATTATATCTTCCCTCAGCGATCTCCAGCTGCAGAGATTTTCCTCTCTGACTTTTTCTGTTTTTGTTTTGTTTTTGTTTATCCCCAGGTTTTTTAGAACCCTCTTCTGCTGTTTAGTACCTTCCTTAGAGGTGGTACTCTGTAGTTGTGGTTTAGTTAGTCTGGTCCCCAGAGTATCCCGTCCTATACTAGTTTAGGTTTCGGAAATTATCTTTGGCAGCTCAGCCTATTGTTCCTTTTGTGGGATCTCTCTGAATCATTGGCAAATGGACAACGCTGCTGCTTCCCCCTTAATGTTACTTAAAATAATTGAGGACAGTGTGTCAAAATTGTGCATCAGTTTCATCACCAAGTCAAGGGCCGGGGCTGTTCCGTGTTTATTTTAAATTTGTTTTAACACTTGCAGTAAGTTGGCCAGTGTTGGGGTACCATGTGTGGTAGTGTACATTGTGGAAAAGACTGAACCTCATGTGTTACAGTCCTCTATTGAGGGAACCGTGCACAAACGGCAAGTACACTGTGACAATTCTATGTTTGTCTTGGGGTCCCATATGGGGAAACAGTGCTTTCATCTGATTTGCTTTTTGTGCAATCCAGAACAGAATCTTCTCCTGCTCTTTTCCCATTATTGAGTGCACTGTTTCTGGATTAATTCCCAAAATGGCCAATTGATGAACAGCTGGAGCAGCCCTTGCTGGGGCAGTGTTCAAAGTCCGCATTACGAAATGCATTACTCATCTATATATTGCTACTAGTTCATTATAATGTGTGCATACTGCAGCTGCTTGCATGACCTGCACATGTGGATGTGGATGTGGCATATAAGTGTTGGCCACGTCGGTCCATCGTTACATAAAGGACGTAATCTCACCGGTTATAATGGATGTGGAAGGGAGCCATTGAACAGATTTTGATGCTCTTGATAAAGAAACATCTCTAAATATTGCAGGAAGGGTGACTCAAGAATGCAATTTTTCTGTTCTATTTGTGCCGTGTGCCTCCACGACGAATGTAACATCTCCACCCTCCTATGTTAACTGTGTCAGTGGTTGTCTGCAGTTCTCCTGAATGTTTATCACGTTGGTCATATTAAAGAATTGATGTTAGTGTTGGGGACTCCAACGGGAAAAATAATTTTCATAGTTCCAGCTTGAACAACCTACACCCTAGATAGATGCTCCTTATTTCACTGGGGAAGTTGCCCCTAACACCACGGACGACTCTGACTAATGGTAATTAGGGTACCTTCAGTGTGTTTTAGACAGAGATACTGAAAAGACTTATAAAATTAGTGCCTTCACCATCGTTGGTGGCGCCATGTCATAAGGACTCTCGTATAGCAACAAGACTGCTGGATTTGATGGTGCAGCACCTCTGCTTGCGACAACTGAGTCACTCCCACACCAATTGTCAGCTGTTTGCCATACCCTCCCTACTCTCTAGCAGCACCTCACCCAACCCAAATGGTAAAGGTGATTTGTGGCAGTCTTGCGCATGGAACTCTGAAGACCCCTCAGGGAAATCGTTGTGAACAAGCCTTACCCTTTTCTCTCCACATACAAGTCTCTTACACACAAATAGGCATGAAAAGAGATGCAAGAGAGTCTTTAATATATTTATTGAAAAGACTTCAGTCTACAATAAAATACATGAGATGCAATGATTATGATAATAGGGAATAACAAAATCAGGAGTGTCATAATCGGAGATGTAAATATGAACAACCCCAACATATTGCAATGATATGAATATACAATCCTACCTAAAAGACTAATCTCTACCCCCTTAGCGAGAGCATAGCGATGTAAGTCCAATCTGTCTGTGCAGTGTCCATGAGAAGCAACCACCACCCTGTTACCTTGGTACAAGTTCAGGCCTTCAGTTGCTTTATTAGGCTTTGCAGAGACACAAAGGCTGAGGTTGGCCAAAAACCGGCATGCAGCATGGATGGAAAATCTAGATGGAACCCCCTCTAACGCCCTTTGTCCAACAAGATGTTTTGATAGGAGACATGTTTATGTTCTTGCACAAAAGGGTGACACAGGTATGTACCTAAGCGCTGGACTGTTTACACAGTCTTGGGGTTGGCAATACAAAATATTATTCTGTGTGCCTTGCATTCCATTCTTGTGAATCCGAGGAAAAGAAAATGATGCAAATTATGTCATCCACAACTGTGATAGTGACGCTCTCGCAGAATAGCGACTGCTTATAAAAATAAAAGCATTGCCACTAAAAGAAGCTGAACTAAAATGAATCAATGAATACTGAGCATGTTATCTAGGTACAAGGCCACAGGTTGCAAGCCTAAGCTAAGCCATCACTGTCACCAGGCAAAGAACTACAAATGGAGCCACAACACCTAAGTCAGTTTCATTTTCAGATTGTACAACACTTCTTTATTTTCACCGAGCTCAAGACACAACACGTGGCCTAATGGTTAAAGTCTCTGACTCTCAGGTTGAAAGTTAAAATTTAATGCCCCTGTGTTGCTCTGATCCTGTGTTAGCTCAAAAGATTGCTTGCTAATAAGGTGTTTAAATATTCTCATATAAAATTCTACAGTTTTTCTCATAGAGAGAAGACTAAGATTTAAATACGTATGATTTTCTAATTGTGGCAAAAGGAATACTATTTGCATTCTCTCAGGAGATAAATATTAGAAATAATAAAACATGAACCAAATTCAAAATGAACTTCCAATTCACTCTTCATCTTAAACTCTTACTAGCTATCTAGTAGCTATCTATGAATTATCATTGAATTCTTTCTCAGCTTGTAATTCATAACTATATATTTTTTTTTTTATCAAGGTCAAGATAGTTACTTGTTACCTAGTAGACAAGCTGCCTATAAGAGTTGGTCGGAGTTGCCATGTTTGTGATTTTCTCACTTTGTAGATTATTGTTTTTAAAAAAAATCAATTTCTTCAATGTTTGAAGCTTCTAATGTTTAAAACAGAAGATGGACAGTATCAAGGAAACCTACACTAAAAACCAATGCCCACTGACCGCCGACTCCACTGGCACCAAAATACCATCTCAAGACCACCCTAATTTGACTGATCTCTGACTTCCGCCCGAAATCGGGTGGAATTCCAAGACCATTCATGCTGGCGGTCGTAGGTGCAGAGGTGGTACCGCCACGCCAAAAAGAGACCACACACTGTATTACAACCCATAATATGGTGGCGGTGTTCAGATGGCGAGGCGATGCCTGCAGTGGAAGTGCCAGGACCCGTCCCTCCCAGGCGACCTTCTCGACAAACGAGGTAAGTGGATCGTCCGACAGAGGAGGGTGTGTGTGAGTGCATGTGTGAATGTCATGAATGCAGGGGAGTGTTTGTGGGTGCGTGTGTGAGTGATTGTGTGTGGACGGGGAGGGGGTGAGTGTTTGTCGGAGTGGATGGGGAGTGTGAGTGATTGCGTGTATGTGGTGTGGGTGGTGTGTATGTGAACATATGTATGTGCCTGAGGGGAAGGGGGAGTGAATGCGTGCAGTGCTTGTGTATGTTTGTCAGTGTGAATGGGTGTGTATGTTGTGTTTGTGTGGGTGAGTGGGGGTATGTTTGTGTGTAGAAGTGTGTGAGTGCATCTGTTTGGGTATGTGTATGTGTGTGTGCGAGTGTATCCTGGTGACAGGAATGCATATTCCTGTCACCAGGGTGCAAGACTGACAGCTTTTTCTGCCAGTGCAACTGCCAGAAACATGCTGGTGGTCTCCCGCCTTATGATACCACTAGTGGTATCATGCCATCCGCCGTGCTGGAGGTGCTCACCTCCAGCCCAGTGGAACGATGTAATGTGGTGGGATGGGTGGACGCTCGGAAGTATGGCTTCGGCCAAACTGCCAAACTCCTTATGTGGTGGTATTCACTGCCAGCCAGTCGGTGGTGACACCCCCACAGCAGCCCGTCATGAGGGTCTTTGTCCAAAGATATGTAGAGGCTAGTGTCTCTTTTGAAACTCTCCCCCATTTACAACACCCCAAAGTTTCCTGCCTGGGAACATTCTGTGCTCTGATGCTACGGGTACTTTACTCCTCATATCAACCTGCCCAACCTCACCTTTCATTCACTCACCCTTCTGATTCTAACTCATGCTGTTCCTGCAGTGTTCCCTAATGCCATTCTTCCAGCACCTGTTACTATTGATTGCTGGAGGTCGACCTTGATTTCCAGCTCTAAGATGTCCTAGGGTTATCCTGGAGCAGGAAAAGTTCAATGCGAGACAGACTGATATTGTTCACTTCACGTTGGTGAGTAGTTGCATTCATCAGGAACAATGCTTCTCCATATTCTACCCAAGAAGGCAAGTATAGTAAAATGTTTTTCATACTTGTGGTCTAACCATGATCTCTCATTCAAGCAGAACTACATCCAGCTGAAATTGGTCCCAGCAAAAACTTACCAAAGTTTGGACAAGTCTCAAATACATTTAACAGGAGTAGCAGTAGCGGTAGGATTAGGGGACATCTATTAAAAAAAAGGTTCAAAAGCTTGAAAAAAGTATGTGATTGAAAAGAAGGTCCCAAAGACTAATCTTCCCACCGACTCACTTAAGAAGCTTGCAGAAGACAAACCCCCAACAGGTGGTCAACCATGAGTGTAATCTTGTACAAAAATGCCAAAATGAATGCCTCTGTAATCTAAAAGCTGATAAACAATATAGGTAATGATGACAATTTTACTAACATATTTTTAAAAATGGACTATGGCAAATTACATTGTTGCTACAATCGAAGAACACTTTGGGAAGTATACCTCCCCAGTATATCAAATCTTCATATGAAATACCATCTTACAGAAGTATTTAACGGGAAGGAAAACAAGGGTTCATACAGACATTTGGGAGTTTATTGCTCTTTTGACAAGTTTGGCATGTGAACACCATAGAAACAAATAAAAAGATTATCATGGTGTTAAAAGTTTTTAAGATCAGCAGAAGCCTATATGAGCAATCGACAGCCAAAGGTAAGGAGCAAGAAAAATGATCCAATAACCATTCAACGAACATAAGTAAGGTTGCTCATTCTTCCCAGTTCTGTTTGATCTGTATTGAAATGATCGCTAGAATTTTTAAGTAAAATCAAAGTTGATACACCTAAGTTTGAATGTCTCCAAATTCATTACTAATGTACACTATTGACCCATAATTCAAGTTAGTTTGGGAGACAGGGTTCTGGAGAATTCTTATTATACTGTCAAGAAAACCAGACCTTGAGTAATCAGTGACTGTTGATTCATACTTGTTATATGGTTCCCTCTAAAATGCAGGACTGTGTATTAGGCTGGTAGAACTTCAGGATGAGGGGACTGAGTCCATCTACATCATCAGTAACTACTAACCCACTCCTATCTAGCTCACAGTGCCTCACTTGAAACCCCAACCTTCCCAGGGTAAAAGATGATCATAGCAACCTTGACATGAAACCCTGGCTCCCAAGGAAGTTGTGGAAACAGATCTTACCCCTTAAATTGTTTTATTCATGAATGCCCAGAGTGAATGCAAGAAAGCTATGAATAAAGATTTTCAAAAATTTATTGAAATAATCGTATTCTAGCATAGGGAGAATGAGCTGCGATAATTAGGCAGATGCAACAAAGCATTGTAACCTGCGTTACTAACATGGTGAAAAGAATAAACAGTCCAACCATGGTAATCTTAGATCTATATATTCGTGCCTAGCTCTATCTACAATCTGAGAGAATAGTGGGTGTACCCTCTTCCTGTGCTCGATCTAATAGGATAGGCTAAGTCCCCCCCTACCTGGATAGCTGAGCCAGGGTACCAGTCTATGGTAGAGTTTGCAATCTTTCTCTGCCAGATGAAAGATCAGCAAAGTTGCATATTAAACCCAGCATTCATTCCAGAAGAATACTAGCTGGAGTGCTCCTCTGATCCCCCTGGGGCAGCACACAGTTTACATAATCAAAACCACCCTGTCATAGAGGCACAGCCCTTATGCAATGACAGGTCCAGATGATAAAAGCTGTCTCCAGATGGGTATCTCAAGCACTAGGCTATCTTGTACTCTGTTACTAGCCTTGAAAAGAGTGTACAGATAGCATTTCAAGAATGGCTAAGTAAAAACAATCAGCATGTGCAATGTGTTCTCAGAATAATATCATGCAAGCATAAATGCCTAAAATGTCACTGCTAAAAGCAACCTCATCTAAAATGCATAAAATGTAAAATATAATCCGGAACTAAAATGGAGAACCAACATGACACCAGGAAGGCCTTACAACATACTAGTTAGAGAAGGTGACTGAGTTTCAATACCTGGGTTTGATAATCGGTCAGAATCTATAACTGAATGCAAACAAGAAAGCTGAAGCAGACATGATCAGAGTTTAACACCTCGAGAGGGAAAAAGTGGATAAGAAGCTTAACCCAGGTGGAGAATATTCAGCCTGGAAAGATCAGAAGAATGTATCTATCTGGGCGTATAATCAGGAAAGTGAAGGAAGTGGACCATTTGGATAAACAGCAGAAACAAATGCAGAAAACATTGCTAAGATTTCCCCTCTCAGTTTCCTTTGCAATTTTAGAGAATGACTATGGATAACGTAATAGAGAAAATGCCACTCAAAAAGAAATCTGCACATGTGCAGGGTGCATCATATTTGGTGCTGATTTAAATCAAGGGATCTTAGAAGAAAATGACTACTTATGGGAGCACCATCAGTCCGATTGTGCAAGATCATATATGCATTGCCAGAAATGGCGAAACCAATTTTAAGGATTCTTAAAATATTTTTTAAAAATCCTTCACACAAGTAAAACGAACTCAAAAAGATGAACACTGCGGTATTTTACCCTTCCCAGGCAAATGAAATAAAGCGGCACCAGATTCACACTGTGAAAGAACACTGGAATCTTCTCCCTACATTTTCCTGTTTTTTATTTACCAACATCTGCCCCATCCTATTTTCTTGCTTTTTCATTAGTTTGTTGGAGGATTTATGTGTTTATAGTTTAACTTCAACGCATTGGCTGAAAGAGAATTTAATAAAAACAGTCTGACTCACTGTCCTCAAGAAGATCTGCTGGTTACAAAAATTAGCATTTAATAACATTCAGTCATGGATACAATGAAATTGGTTGAGATTTTTATTGTCTCCATTACAGATGTCTTGCTGGAGTTCTCAGTCAACATGGCCAGGTACATTTAATACCAATATTATGAAATCCTTATAGGAAATGATTCCATCAGGCTGAAGAAAAAGGTGAGGATTCTAGGGGTCCTATTAGACAATGTTGTGTTGATACACACAGATTGCTTCTAGGTACTGTCCGAGACTCTTGCCCAAATTGTTCTTTTATCTCCAAGACGCAGAGCGGTGTTTAAAATGTATTGTGCTAATGTCTTGTAGAGTAGGACAAAAATAAGCAATATAATAAACTGCAAGGTCTACAAAATGTAGCAGATATGGCAGCTTTGGAAATTTCAAGTTGAGAGCTTGCTTTAGCCCTGCTTCATAGCCTACTTTGCTCTTGTTGGAAAATGGGTTATTGGTAAGGGCAGGTAGGTACCTACACCTAGCAACAAGCCACTAACCTCTACTTAGGTCCAGTTAGGTCTCAGTAAATTAACCCCAGCTCAACCCTTGGTAGCTTGGCAACGAGCGCCAAGGCTTAACTTAGGAGACAGTGTGTAAAGCATTCAAATATCACAAAACAGTAATTAAATAAAACACAGGAAACAGTTTAAAAATCCAAAACCAATTTATAAAAGTAGTTTATATTTTTATCTTTAAAATGACACCAAAACGAATAAAAGCGGATAAAGGGGACCGGAGATATGATTTTTTAAAGAATTAGTATTTTTCTAGCGCTTAGAAACAAAAAGCGCCAATCGGGTCATCTGGTTGCACCTCGACCGGGGCAAAGTCAAAGTTTCAGGCCGACCACGATGGAGCCCTGCTCGGCTACAGGTCGCGGGAGGCCTTAGTTAAAAAGTTACCTTCTGACTTAGTCTTTATTTTGAAGATTTTCTTCAGCGGGACGAACCTGCCAGTCCTATCCGACCTCCTGGAGCCCTTCTCCGGATACGCGATGATGGATTCCTCGGTGGAGATTTTTACCTTCGGACTTAGTCGTTTTTTCGAGGTGAAAATCCTTCGACCGGGGTAAACCCGGATCTTGATCCGACGTCCATGGAGCCCTTCTCGGATACGATGGCTGGGAGGTCCCGGTCAACTTTTTACCTTCGGACTTAGTCTCTTTTTCAGAGATTTTTCTTTACCGGGACGAACCACCAAATCAGGCCGGGTCGCGGTTGAGACAAGCCGGCTAGAATTTCCGCGGCGGGTCGGTCCCTCTATGGAGCTTTTTTACAAAAAATCTCAAATCTTCTCCAAACTTCTGGGGCTTCACCCAGATGTCCTTTTAAAGTTTTTTGGGGGTCCACAGCTCACCCCAAGGGTCCAGAAGTTCTGTGATGGTCCTTGGGGGGTGCAGACTACAACTCCCAGAATGCTCCTGGCGCAAACTCCTTTTTGGCCACTGGACAGTGGTCAGCTGGTCACTTTCTTCAGGAGTTGGTGCAGGGGACTCTGGATAGCAATTTTTCACCTGTAGCAAACAGGGAGTCCCTCCTTGAACCAGTTGAAGCCAGGCAAAGTCCTTCTTGTGGTGAAGCCCAAGTGTGCAGCTGGTGCAGTCCTTCTGAGTGCAGGTTCCAGGTGCAGGCCAGGGGTCCAGCAGGGCAGTCCTTCTTCTCCTTTAGTTCTTTCTTGTTAAAATCTTGTGGGGATCTGAGGTGTGGGTGCAGGTCTGCCAGTTTTATCCTTGCTCCTGGGTGAAAAGCAGGGGGGTCCTGGTTCTCCAATCAGGTACAGGGTCGTCCCCCTGTGATGACCACTTCCTGGGAAGTGTGGCAAAAAACCATCCCAGAAGGCAACATTCTCCAAAAATCCAACATGGCTGAATCTGATTTTTGGAGGTTACATCTGGCTGAGCCCACCCTCTGGTGTGGCTAAAAAAAATCATAAACACACCCCTCTCCTGCCCTCTCCTAATCTAATCAAGGGGGCACCTAGTTGTCTGGGGTTGCAGGATGTGGGGGTGTTGCTGGTTGCTCCAAATGTCCTTCTCTGCCTTTGAAGACCAGTTTGGCAGCCCTCCCCCTTCCTGCCTCACCATCTGCTGAGGGGAGATTCTCTCCCACAGGCACATTCCTTTGTGTGAAGCCAGGCCACTTCACACCTCATCAAGGCAGCTTGGCTAAGCTGCTGCAGGCTGGCCAATCAGAGCACAGCAGCAAAAACAATGCAGGGCTGAAATTGGCAACTTTTTAGGTAAAGTCTAAAACTTTTTACCTGAACAAGTTATATTAAATCCAACAACTGGAAGTTGTGGGATTTATTACAACAATTAATTTGATACCAAATTCTTGGTATGCAACATTTAAGGAGACTTTAAAATTTAAAATAAAGTCTCCCCATTCTAGCCTATGAAGGCCATTTACTTCAATGAGGGAAAAACGAATTTGGCTGTTTTTACCTCACCAGGGTTTATAAATCTATTTTTATAAAGTCCCTGCTTATAGTTACATGGCACCCAGCCTTAGGGGCACATAGGGCACACCTTAGGGGTGACTTATATGTAAAAATAAGGTAGTTTAAGACTTTGGAACTACTTTTAATTCCAAAGTCGAATTTGCATATAACTTTAATTTAAAAGCAGCCAGCAAGGCAGGCCTGCCTTTAAAATGACACTGGGCACCTCAGCAGTGCACCTATGGGTGCACCACCTATGCTGTTGTCCCTAAACCTACATGCCCTACCATATACTAGGGACATATAGGTAGGTTAACTTAGCCAATTATAATTAGCCTAATTTGCATATCCATTTTATACAGAGCACAGGCCCTGGGACTGGTTTGCAGTACCCAGGGCACCATCAGAGTCAGGAAAACACCAGCATAAAGTGGAAAATGGGGGCAAAAAGTTAGGGGGCCTCTGCAATCAGCCCTGTTTTCTCACAGCTGTCAATTTAATTAAGAATTAGATGTCAGTGTGATATTCTTTTGTATAAGCAGAAGCCCCTTATTACACGAGGAAACATTCAACTGTTCAAGAGCGGCTCCTCCATTAGGGCGGAGGCGCGTTGCCTCCCTGCCAGCAGCGGCAGCTGCAAACCTTTTACTAAAAAAAAAGAAAATAAACTATGTTTATTATCTTTTTTTAGTACAAAGGGGTGGGGCCACAGGGGTGACGAGCAGTGAGGGGGAGTGCCTAGCACTCCCCCTCAGAGTGGATGTGTGTTTGGGCGTCTGTCTCGGGCCAGCCAAACACACATGTGCACAGGGCTCTCTTCAGGCCAGCAACACAGTTGCCGGGCTGGAGAGAGCCTGCACAGGTTCCCAGTCTGTCTGGGTGCTCCCAGCCAATCCTGACCCTGCTTTGAGCCCTGGGTGTTTGAGCCTGTGCCTGCCTACAGCCAGCAGAGGCAAGGAGCGGGGTGTGGCACAGAGGCGAGAAGGTAAGTGTTTATTTTTATTTTATTTTATTAGTTTAATTTTTATTTCCCTATTCTCCCCTGAGTGGCGCTCCACCTCTTCTGCGCGCCACAAGCCGCCACTGCAACTGTTTAATCATTCTTTTAGCTCACGTTCCTCTGCAAAATAGATTTTAGATCTAGCTTTAATAGAAGAACAGACATGATAGTAAATATTCTTTTTGTACCATCCAAGGATTTATAAATCGCCATGAGCTTTTAGTGCTCTGGTATCATCTCCTTCTTCCTCCTTTAGACAGCACAAAAGGTTTTATGTTTCTTTCCTCCCTCCTGGCACAGTGGTTTCCTTCTGCCTTTTTTAATAGGTAATCGAGGATCCAAAGTTACTCTCTGCCCCCACAATATAATGAAACAATGTCAACAGCACACTGTAGAGCTTGCTCCATAATAAACTTGCTCAACAGATTCTGGTTGCTCATATCACTTATATCATTTATTTAAGTTATTTATATGTTGTTTTATATAGTGCATGTACTGACAAGTGTGTGCTTCGGAGCCCTTTAGGGGAGAGTGAAAAATATGATTAAAAGATATTCAGGGCCATATTTATACTTTTTGACGCAAAACTGCGCTAACGCAGTTTTGCGTCAAAAAAATTAGCGCCGGCTAACGCCATTCTGAAGCACCATGCGGGCGCCGTATTTATTCAATGACGTTAGCCGGCGTTAGCCGCCGGCGCTGCCTGGTGTGCGTGAAAAAAAATGACGTACACCAGGCAGCGCCGGCGTAGGGGAATATGGAGCTTGGGCGCCAAAAAATGGGGCAAGTCAGGCTGAGGCAAATTTTTCGCCTCAACCCGATTTGCGCCATTTTTTTCGACTCCCAACCCCCATTGAAATGACTCCTGTCTTAGCAAAGACAGGAGTCATGCCCCCTTGCCCAATGCCCATGCCCAGGGGACTTCTGTCCCCTGGACATGGTCATTGGGCATAGTGGCATGTAGGGGGGCACAAATCAGGCCCCCCTATGCCACAAAAAGTTTTTACAAAAAACTTACCTGAACTTACCTTAATGTCCCTGGGATGGGTCCCTCCAGCCTTGGGTGTCCTCCTGGGGTGGGCAAGGGTGGCAGGGGGTGTCCCTGGGGGCACGGGAGGGCACCTCTGGGCTCCTTCCGAGCCCACAGGTCCCTTAACGCCTGCCCTGACCAGGCGCTAAAAAACAGCGTAAAAGCGGCTGGACGTCATTTTTTTTGACCCGCCCACTCCCGGTCGTGAATTTTGCCCAGGAGTGTAAATACGGCGCACATGCCTCGGAGTCAATTTTTTAGACGGGAACGCCTACCTTGCATATCCTTAACGCAAAGTAGGTGTCCACACTAAAAAATGACGCAAACTCCATGGACTTTGGCGCTAGACGTGTCTAACGCCTAAGTATAAATATGGAGTTAGTTTTGCGTCGGAATTGCGTCAAAAAAACGACGCAATTCCGGCGCAAACAGAGTATAAATATGCCCCTCAGTATATTCAAAAAACAAGAAGTGAGAAAAGGTGATTTTTATTTTCTATGATCTCAGTATGGATGTAGCCTAAAAGCTCATCGAAAGAGATGTGTATTCAGGAACATCTTAAATTTTCAATTGTTGTTTGGTTTGTGAAGGGATAATGGAAGTGCATTTGAGAGACAGGAGCATTCTGTGTGAAATGGTCCAGGTTGAAATCCAGGAACATCTGCGCAAAAGTGATAGGATCTCTATGCTTCAGGCTGAAGATAAGTTCTGCAGCCCGTAAATGTGCACTCTTTGGAGCTTAGCTACAAACATGACAGGAAGTCTGTCATATAATACATTGCAACATTTAGTAAATGTTGGAAATGGCCCTTTTTGCAGGGATATCCCCAAACATTTTGCCTTCTTCTTCCTATTTTTTCTGACCTGGTTTTGCGGGTACTAGTACTCTGGACACTTTACCACTGCTGACAAGTGCTAAAGTTCAAGTGTTCTCTGTCTAAATTGGATTGTAGATTGGTTTTTCCATGACTGGCATAGTAAATGCCTAGTAAAGTGCAATAGAGGTGCATAGAGCCTGTAAATTAAATGCTACTAGTGGGCCTGCAGCCATGATTGTGCCACTCAAATGAGTAGCTCTGTAAACATGTCCCAAACCTGCCACCACAGTGTCTGTGTGTGCAGTTTTGAACAGCCAGTTCGACCTGGCAAGTGCACTCACTTGCCAGGCCCAAATCTTCCCTTTTACTACATGTACTTCACCCCTAAGGTAGGCCCCATGGGCAGGATGCAGTGTATTTCAAATGTTTTACAAGTCCTAATGGTGAAATACTGATATTTCAGTGTTTACTATTTGAAGGCTAACATGGGAATTGCCATTGAAATATCTTTTAAGTGTAATTTCCCATTGGGAGCAGAGATATGAAGTTTGGGGGTCTCTGAACTCACAATTTAAAAATGCATCTTTTGGTGAAGTTGTTTTTTAAACTGTACATTTGACAATGCCACTTTTAGAAAGTGGGCATTGTCGTGCTTAACTATTCTATGCCCCTGCCTGGCTGTGGAATTCATGTCTGGGTCAGGGTGACAGTTGTGCTGGTTGTGTCACACAAAGGGAGCTGAGGTGTGCCCTGCATATCCTGATGGCACTTCCTGGGCTGGAGTGGAAGGAGGAGCTAATACTTCCACCTGAATAGGGCTGTGCCTATCCTTACACAAAGCAGGCTACAATCCCCTGGAGTGTGTCTGGGGCCAAGGCAGGAAAGGCATGGTCTTGTGCACAACACAGACTTTCCTTTGAACTTTGGCCACTTCAAAGGTCAAAATGAGTATAAATATTGGGCCTTCTGAGACTACAACTTCGGAACACTTCTGTGCCGAGGAGATTCTACCAGGGAAAAGAGCTGGATGCTGTAGGAGGAACTGCCACTCTGCGTGTTGCTTTGCTGTGCTGGCCTGCTGCTTGCTGCTTCTGCCTGGAAGTGAAATGACTGGACTCTTTTTTCTACATCCTGCTTTCCAAGGTTCCCCAAGGGTTTGAACTGAGCTTGCCTCCTGTTAATAAGTCACAAGGACATCAAAGACTCAATCTGCCAATTCCTGGGCTCTTCTGCCGAGAGTCCTTACTTGCCAAGTGGTGCCAAATCCAGTCCCTGGGCCCTTGGAAGTGGAAGCTGGTGACCTAAAGAAAAATTCATACACCGAGCTGTTGCTGTAGAAAAATCGACACAGCGCTTGTCTTGCGGCTGCAAATTTGATACATCTCCTGCTTCAGCACGGATTCATCTTTGCTGTACGTCTTGATTTTCAATGCATCACCCCTGGGCATCATTTTCTACATTGACGCTGCACCACAGTAAGGATTCCACGCATCGTTTTTCCTGAGAGGAAAAGAATCTATGCATCACCAACCCAGCAGGAAAAGAATCAACACATGGCTTGTCTGACGGGAAAAGAATCGATGCATTGCTTGCTTTTCTGATGCATCACCTTCTTTGCGGCCTGCATCGTCTTGGTTTTGACACATCCAAGGTACTGTGTGTTATAAGGAGACAACCATTGATTCTTCAGGGTTAAGACTCTTTTAAATCTTAAAAAGTGATATCTCTAATTGTATATGTTGGATTTTTGTTGTTTTGTTCCCGGTTAACTCAGATAAATCTTGGCTATTTTCTTTAAACTGGTATTGAGTGCTTTTGTGGTGTTTTAACTGTGTCACTGTGTGTGAGTGTGTACAAATACTTTACACATTCCCTCCGGGATAAGCCTGACTGCTTGAGCCAAGCTACCAAGGGGCTGAGCAGGGGTTATATTAGGTGTGTGACTCCCTTACCCTGACTAGAATGAGGATCCCTACTTGAACAGGGTGTAAACTGACTGCCAAATAGAGACTTCATTTCTAACAGTGGAAATAACCATGCCCAGCACCGGAAAGGTCTATATGGTTGGTGGGGATGGGTGGGCATTGGAGCTGCAGACATGATTAGAAGACATTTGCTTTGCTTGCATATGGTGGCATAAAGATGTTAACCATGCTGGTGTGCAGCATGGTTAAAAGTGAAAAAAGTGCTATGACACAGCCACTGTTGACCACATCATAGCGCTTTTTTCGTTTACTTTCAGCCATGCTGCACAGCAGCCACACTGCTGTAAAATATAGCTAAAACATTGAAAAGCCAATAGATCTCACACAGGCAAGACCTTCTGTCTTTGCAAATGGTTGTTCAAAACTGCCTATAAACATTAAGGTACGTGAAGTTACCATTTAAAAAAAATAGTTGCAGTATCTTTTGGAAAGGTGAAAGGTAGTCTTATTTAAAAAAATAAATATATATATATATATATATATATATATATATATATATATATATAGCAAAAACGAAAATGTCCTCAATGAAAGCGCGCTCCCAACTAGTTACATAAACGGGTTTCAAATAAAGCCAGCAACTCACGGTGAATCCTTGCAACATTTTCATTTTTTCTGGCCTTTAATAGTAAAGTCATCTCTGGACACGTGTTTCCGGGTAGATCCCATCATCAGCAGAGAAAATATGAAAAGTATGAATATATATATATATATATATATATATATATATATATATATATATATATATATATATATATATATATAAAGCGTCAATGAAGTTGGAAGAAGCTGAGACAATGTGGATAACCATAGTCTTGAAATGGTAGAGTGATGGACGATGTTTTTCTAAGAAGGCCAGTTTGTCATAATGGAGAGGAATGATTGTAGACTTTTCCAGGAATATTGTAAGAAATACACAAATCAAAACTCTTCTGTTTTCCATGGTAGGAGGTAGTGGAGCTGAACACAGCATGTACATGACCAGGATTAATGTTTACGTGCATTGACTTTCATATTTTCCCAGTAACAGGCATATGCTGTGGGGCACTCTCATGCATAAAGCAGCATTTTTTGTAAGTTAGTTCAGTATGTGTGTCAGGTGCACTGGTATTTTTTCTACCATTGCTTTTTGTTTGCATTTTAAGCATCAAATAATTGGCAAATATGATAGAAAAATGAGGCTTGAATCTTCCTCCTCCAGCTCAAGATTGCCTTCCCCTAAAAGGCTGAGGGAAGAGAGAAGGAGAAAAGATGAGGGGAGAACCAGGAAGATGGCTATTGCAAATCTAGCTTCTAGCTGGAAGAAAGATGAGTTTGCATCCTTAAAAACAAAACTATTGCTCCTGCTGCTGATGCTTTGGTTTCTGCCCAGCAATCCTGATGATGAGTGACCTTTTGACCAAAAAAGAACGTACATTGGCAGAGTGCTATTACCAGACATTCTAGCCCATATCTGGGAGAAAATGTTTTCTAGCTGACAAGCTGCTTTGATGTACCTAGGAAACTCTTCTTTGGCACTTTTTTAAAACACACTGGTGTTGGGAGTTTCAATACACCATTATGTGATTGAAGTCATCAATGTGGAATGGTAGGACCCAGACAAAATGAACATGCCAAGATCCATATACCCCTATATGGTTTGTTCATTTGTAACAATTTTAGTGAGAAGAAAATATTTTGAAGGATCCAATTGATAATAAGATTCTTCTCTCTCTATCTGTTCTTCTAAGCAGGTTATATCTGTCAGTCAGACCTATTTATAACTTTTGTGTTATCAGGTCTGGGTAAGAAAGATTACCCTATTAACAGTAAGTAGAGATATGAAATCTATTACTCTAATAACCTACTTGATTCAGGACATTCTTCTCACGGATAAAGTTCATGGCCATTCCAGAAGATGTATCGGTACCTCTTGGGCAGACGTTCAGGAGGTACATTTAAATTAGATGTGTGTGTGTGATTTGGCTTCTCACCACATGTTCCTTAACTATTAAAGATTATACAAACTATTGTTTAAAGATGGTTTATTTGATTCTGTCTAAACTTGAAAGAGTTCATTGTGTGCTATTTTTAGATATCATATTTCAGTCACAAATTATGAAATAAAATTGAATATTTTTTCAGTTCGTGGTTTGTCAATGCTTCGTTTGTTAAGGAATTTAGGCCTTGTTAAGCCTCATAAAGTAATGACTGAGAAGAAGTGAATAGAGATAATGTCCCAAATCACTTACCAGTAGAGTTGATGACTCTTAGTCCCACTTATCATCCCGATCATTAAAATCGGCCCTCTCTCCCTCACTAGCTGGGCCTTGACATAAGGTTTGATAATGACAAGATGATGCTTGGAATGCCCACTCCCTTACGGCACTCAAATAAGGTAGGATGAATTTGCATTAACACCATTTTCTGAAGTTTCTCCATGTCTCTGGAGGTGGAATTTAAGTCATAAAGTGAAGACTGGCCGGGGGTTGATTAGGATTATTGTTCATGAAGATTACCTCTAGGTGATCGGGACATTATATATTCTGATCAATAAAACCAAGCTGCAGGTTGTAAAATAACTGCATACTAGTATTTAATCAAATACAGTGAGAGAAAAGCAAATACATTCTGTGGTGCACTATGGTGCTAACTTCAAGCTCTTCTCAGTTTACTGCTGACAAATTCAAATACCATCCACCGAATACTGTTTATGTGATCCGGACCAGTTTATTTTATGTCATCAAAACCATGTATAAAATAAATTGGTCTCATTGAATGAATTTAAATGTAAAACATATGAGATATATCGTGTCAAATATTCTTTCTAACATTTCCGTATTTGTTTCTGATACATTTTTGTAATGTTTACAGTTAATAAGATTACATGACTAATGTTGCTATTTCTTCCACGGTTATGAAGATTACAGGCTATGTTTTCTTGCAAAATGCAATAAATGCAATTTTTAAATAATGTCATATTTAGTGGCTGATTGTTTAAATGTATTTATCACTAGACTGACAAGGCATAATCTAGCATTTAATAAATGTAAATTATAATTTTATTTCTTTGTCTAAATATTTATTTTCTGGAATTCATTTACAAGAACATTGTGGTTCAAAGAGAATGTGTTTTAAAATAACAGCCAACAATAATGAAAATATATCTCTATATTTTTCACATTTTCAGTTAGTTGGCTGTTTAGTATTGGGAATTATTCAAAGAGACAAGATACATCACAGATTTAAATGCTGCTATTATACGAATCAACTCTCACAAAAATACCTGTAGACGTAAGACAAGTAATATGCCAGTTGCATGTAGAACCTTACCAGAACCTGACATGCAAAATTTAAGGGAGCTCTTACTAGGGGGTTAGCTTCACCCCTCTAATAAATGTACTCTTTAGTAAATAGTTGGGTACAGGTGCTCTCAGTCAGGTATGGTGAGGTGACTGTCGGATTTCACTTTTTACATGCACACACAGACAAAATAAACACACTTGTGCTCTCCTCTCAGTTTTGACACTGTTTTTTAAACTATATTGACCTCATTACGCGGTCTCACCACCGACGGGGCGACGGTGAAGACTGCCATATTACAAGTGTGGCAGTTTGGCCTCTGTCAAACCGCCACATCTCCGCTGATACCGCCAGGGCGGTAGGACAGCACCTCCGGGCCGGCGGTCCTCTGAAGACAGCCGGCGGTATGACGAGTCACCTTTCCGCAGTTGTAGCACCGCCACGAAAACCATGGCAGAAAGGCTGCTGATGACAGGAAATTCCTTTCCTGCCACCAGCAGACAACTCCCCCCAACCCCCTTCAAATTCATGACTCCACCACCCCTTCCATGACAGCACCACCCTCCCTGCATACAGATGCACCCCGCATACACGCATTCACCAGCACTTACAGACACGCATTCATCAGCACTTACAGACACTCACTCACCAAAACTTTCAGACACACATTCACCAACACTTACAGACATGCATTCGCCAACACGCATACATACACTTATTCACTCGCACCAACAGACATGCATTCACACAAACATACCATCATGCACTCGCTTCAACAATCACACACATTCACACACACATTGAAACATGCATACACACCCATAGACACACGCAGACATACACCCATGCACACACACATAACAACCCCACCCTCTTACCTCCTCCCCTGTCGGACGATCGAATTACCTTGTCTGGCGAGGAGGTCGTCCACCAGGGAATGGTACCCGGCGCTTCCACCATCGGCATTGCCCCGCCATCACCCCGCCATCAGGAAATAAGCTCGTAATACGGCGGGCAGAGTCCTTTTGGCATGCCTGTGATGGCGGTGGAAGCACCTGTACGCCGCTGACTGCCAGCACGACTGCTGACGGATTTCTGCCAAAATTGTGTCCCCCCCCCCACCAATCTTACTGACCAAGCTACGTCCCTGGCGCTTACCCTTGTCTCTATTCAACAAGCACTGGCAAAGTCAATAGTTCTGTTTTATAGTTGAACATGCCTCTTAATCATTTGGCTGGTTTATGCGTGTGGTATAAATGATAAGAGAGTAGGGGAATGCAAAAGTCATTCATTGGGTGGATGAATGGATACATGAGTGCAAGAATGAGTGACCAAGTTCATGGAAAAAGTTGATGTGTGAATGATGGAAACATCAGTTCATTGAACCATTGACTTATGCTTGCATCTTCCTACTAACCCAACAAGAACTCAACAAAATGAAACTTATCATTCAGGAATGATACTTAGAGTTTAAGGTAGTTCTGTACATGTATGTCGAGTAACATTTTTTTAGGTGTATTGCCTTGTTCACTTACTTTTAAATACATGTGTTATTCACCATATTGTGCCACATAGATAAAATAAAATGGATACATTTTGTAATTTTTTCGAGTTCAGACTAACCGATCGGTCCCCGATATAGCAAAAAAAAAATATTAGTTACAAATGTATCAAAGGCTATTGAGGTTTGCTGTCCAAGGGATGCATTTGTTTATTTCAGGGTGGCTAGCATGTAAAAGCATATTTCTATGCCTTTGCTGTGTACTACGACATCAACTGTGGGTAACTGAAATGACCTACATGGAAGTGCAAAAAATTGTAATTCCAATGCCATTCGACCAGCAGTGATGAACTTTTGACCCCATCCTTCAGCTATGTTACCATCTGCAGATGGAATCTTTGTTAAGGTGTGCATCGAAAAGGCAAACACCTTTTGGTATAAGAAGTGGATTTTGTTGGGTTTCAGAGCCTTTGAAAGCAAGATGGACTTCTGCCAGGAAATTCCACACTGTAAAGGTTTTTGCATCCTGGTGAGGTCTTTCCTGGTGAAGAGGGTGCAGTCTCATTCATCTCACAGAGCAGTGTTTTGGCAATAATCTGCTCCAACTTCTAAGCTTAGTTGCAAGAAGACAAGAAGAAGCAAAGCAGTTAGTATATCATCCAGGTTAGTGTGAATGTTAATATGTTAGTATAAAAACGAAAGGGTAGAAATGTGCAAGAAATGCTGAGATGAACGCTGGCCCTCTGCTAGTGTGTTTTATTTTATTATTTAAAAGAAATACATCGACATGAAGCTACATGGCGCTAGTAACAGATAGCATAGCATCAAGAACAGTTCAACATCTTTTGTCCCACCTTCAATTGCCTGGAAAGCTCCTCCGACGAATTCTTCCAGCAAAGTTACAAAAATATCAACTGCCCTGTACATTCTGCTGCTTAGGAAACAACCAACCACCCCCTTCAAGTACCAGAAGCAAGAGCAAATGAGGCAGGTAATTTGCAGTGGTGGCTCTCACTTTTGGAACAACCTGCCTTCAGACATCACAACACTCAAGTGGCTCTGCAGATGCAACTGAAAGCCCTCATATTGCACCAATAGTTCCTACCTCCAGCACTACTTCTTCCAATACGTCCTCTCAACTCAATAGCCATCCTATTGCCCTCATCACCAGGTGGGTGCCAGGTTCATCACCTGCTCCCTAACCTCATCTTAAACATCTCAACCTCTTATGTCAGAATTCCTTTTCTTGTGCATTGCTGTTTGAAATGCCAACTTTTGCTAAGCTAGAACTTCTGTATTGTACCGGCCGTGATAGTTAGATTCTCTTTGAACAAAATAGTTGCTCTTGTAGATACAAAAAGCAGTGTCCCTTTGCTATATCTGGGCCAGCCACAGTCAATGTAACCTTGACCTGCTATACCTGGTTAGAAGCTCAATAAAGGGCAACAATCGAGTACTGCAATGTGTGTGCTGTACAAACAAATAGCCATACATATAAGTGCATCCTGAGGAGAAAGGATTTAAAACCTTTCTGAAAACAGCCACGTTTTGAGTATTTCAAGAATTTTAATGCACATTATTTGGTTTTAAAAGTAGAGCGACTGAGCTCACAAAAAAGACTTACATCCACGCCTTAGCAGCAGGAATTTGGGGTCACAACAGAGTGCTTAATCAACTGCATGGTGACATCCTATGCACCAATTCAGTTTACGAGCCAAGAATTCATGGTAAATGTTGATAGATGGCTCCACTAATTGAAGTGGCTCGCTTCTAGATAGGCAGCCATTAGACAGAACTCAGGGTAAACGAGATGTGATACCAGCTAAAAAAACAGTAATCAGGATACCTGCTGAGATTTGCTCCAATGAAGAATTGGTTAAGTAGGCGATCTGCTATCAGATGGCACTCCAGTAGTCCAGATGCGATTTCACAAGAGCATTGACAACTGGGATACAACAATGATGCTCTTTGTCGGTAACGCTTATGAATATTTGTAAATAGAAAAATTAAGGAATTGCTTTACAATCTATACTTTGATGGGCAGATTACTATTGATATGAATTCCCTGACTGTGCAATCGTTCCACTGGAATGGGTGGCTTGTTCATGACTAGTTGCCTAAGACTGTCATTCCTCTTAGGGATGTCGGTTGAAGTTAGGAACACTTCCATCTTGGTTAGGTTTAATTTTAGGAATTTAGAAGACATCCACCATCAAATAAGACTATGAGTCTTCCAGTGATAAATCTCTCTTTACCTCTGCCTCTCGAATGGGGGTTGAAGAAAGCCAAATATTAGCTGTGTCTCTTCCAAATGCATATCAAAGCATGCCCCTGATGGAAGGAATAATTCAGTCAGGGGTCACATGTAGAGGTTATACCGTTTATCACCGTGGGACACAGTAGCTGAGGCATCAGCTTTGAGGGTAAAATGAGGACGAGAAACAGATTGCTTCCGGTCATCTAGGAATGATTTTAGTCAGGTTAGCACAGACCTGGGAATGCCTTAACATATCAACGAGCCTGATGCTACCTGCAAAACTCTAGATCTGCACAGACACGGTTTGTGAGTAACTACCTAAAGTAGTGCAGAAAAGGGATGGTGTGGAAGTTGTTCAACTCATCTATGCCCAGTGATGTTTTCTTCTGAAATGTGTTTTTACAGTTATGCACTTCTTAGCAAGGGACTCCTTCAAAAGTAAATGCAGTTCTCTCTCTAAGTAGAGTAGAGACTGAATAACAGGGCAATGCACACTATTCTAAATGCCAGTCATTAAGACTCGAGAACATACTCTGTACTATCTGAAACATCAGAATTAATTTGAATGAAATTAAAAAGCAAAGCCTTGAGCAAGTGTGAGGAAGCATAATGCCAGAGAGCGAAACAAGGAAAGAAAAAGGACATAACAGTGTTAAACTAATGGAAAAGAATAAAAACAATGTATTATGAGCATGATCAAATGTTGTTGTACATCTTAACAAAGTACTTGTGGTAACACCCAAAAACTGGTACTTACCAAGAGTGCTCCTTTGAATCACAGTACCTCAATAACAATAACAGAATATCAATAAAACAAATGTCTGATATGGTGAACTGAACATTGTTTACAAAACATTTGCGCCATTTGTTGAAGGTGTTCTATATATTATTGTCTCCCACTGGGCGACACTTTTGCAAAATACATTTGAGAATCAACAATTTTGTTCGATGGTATTTAGGTTTCAATATTCGTGTACCTCACACCCACTAACCTCCTATGCTCTTATTAGCCATTTATCAGTAATATTTAACTTCAAAACGCAGCATACATGATTTCACTTTAGGTTTGCACTTATGATAGTATTGCTTGGCGATTTATGGCTCTGTGTATAAGTCACAGATAAAAATGATGTGCATGTAAGTCAATGGTTTGCAGTGTCTTGCAATGGATCCTTCAACTCTTGTCAAACAAGGCCTGAAATCCTCCACCGCAATATTACCATCCTGGAATGTGTGATTGATGTACTTGAAATAATGTGACTTTATCCACCCACCAATGTCATGCCCACAAAACCTTTACAGTAAAGTAACTGGCATATAACATCCACATTTTTGATGCACATTGTGCTATTTTAAGACCCTGGCCTCTTGCTGACTTTGTATCAGCCCATATTCTCATGCAGGCCATTGGTGCACATTGAAGGCCAGGTCGCCTCAGCCATTTCATGTCTATGATGTGGTATGTGTAAGGGATAGGCTGAAAGTCAGCATGACATGCTCTGAGAAGTCAACTGGCTGTGTTTGGTAATTTTTTAATTACCCGTTGTCCAATTTGATAATGGTTTTAAAGTCTGAGCTCAACTGAGAATAACTGAGGTTATCTTGCCATTTGTGATATCTGTCACTGATGTTGCAGGCATCTCAGCATGGAGGCATGTCCAGATTTCCCAGCAATTGTTTCAACAGGAAGCAATATTACTGCTTCCCTGCCAAAATCATCTTTAAAAGAAGACGCCAAGCAAAAGAAGACTTCATTTCTAGCTTCCGGGTCTTGAATTGATTTTTGCATACTTTTTTCCCACACTTTAAATTTCATTTTTCCATTGGCTGTTTCAGTACATTTTAGAAGATTCTTCATTGGGACACTTTTTAGCCATGCTAGTATCCCACATAAAATTCCGTCTGTACTCTGTTTTTTAAAAACATATTTTATTCTCATACATAAACCTAAAAAAGTTTAATGTTGTATTTGCAGAAAAAAACCTTCCCTGTTTATTATTATTAAGGATTCCTGTGCTTTACAATGTCACATATTTGTATCTCTACAGTGCTTGACTGTTATGCAAAGATGCAGAGGCACAATGTAACAGGAGCAATTGTGTAATGGGGTTTGACCAACATTAACTAAGGTGGTGGGGTACCATAAATTGTGGCTTGATTCATTATGGCCCATAGTGATGGGTACAGGCTGAGTTTTATTGAAAGCAGTCAAAACCTTAGGCTTTAGATTTGACACTGAACTCAGATTCGTGCCTAAGAGCTCATCAATAATCTCTTTCTGCTCACACCATATATATGTTCTATATGTAAAATCTTTAGTGGGGTCGTGCCTCGTTGATAAAAGTAAATGCATTGTGTTTCAGCCATAATGGTTTCCTGGTTCGACTATGGCAAACTTCCTCTATGTAGGAATGCCTTCAAATTTAGCCGTGCAAGCATCTTTGTTTTCTATCAGTAATTGTTCTCTGACCATGACAGAATCTCTTTCAAAATGTTATGCATATTATACAAAGTGGTTTATGGAAATGCTTCAAGGTTTTTCGTCACTCTTTTTCCTTATTAGGTGCTCCAACATTTTCCTTCGAATGCCCACACTTTAACAGACAGCACCATGGAAGAGGGTTTTCTTCGAGGTGGCTCCTATGCTGTGGACCTCCTATTCACGTACTAATTTGAATGCAATAGACAAAGGGGGTTATTCCAGTTATTATTAAAGTGACGGATATACCACCAGCCGTATTACGAGTCCATTATATCCTATGGAACTCGTAATACGGCTGGTGGTATATCCGTCACTTTTAGGACGGATTAACACCTCCTCCAAAGTTGGAATAACCCCCAAAGTTTTTTCACTGGTTAGGCTGAGCAATTAAAATTTCTATTGTGCGCTGTCAACATTTGTACTTTTTAGGGTCGAGCCTGCGTTGCATGCGCTCGCGCATGCGTATCGCAGCGAGACGCTTTAGTGTTTAGAAAAGGGCTCGGAGCCCTGTCGACGTCACGTCAGTGTTTTTCATTGGTTCGTGGGCTTGCCTAATAAAATCTGCTTGCTTTCATTAGTCGAAGGCATGCATACGTCATGCCTTTTCCTGTGGCTAGCTCTCCTCGAGCGCATCGACCAAGTACAGAAAACATGCGAGGCTCGCTGTTTTCTGCCCGGCTCGTGGACTACTTTTTCTCTAAGTTACTAGTGCGATTTCGCTTGGCAGAAGTCAAGCACTTTACCTAGTTAATTGCACTTTTTCGGGTTACGTACTTAAATGCACTTTTGCCGATAGGTGAAAAGTCGGATTAGGAGTTTACAACGCTATCAGCTCTAACATGAGCAAACGCGAGACCCGTTGCATTGCAAATGCTTGTTTTCAGTGCTACAGACTTAGCCAGATGCCTGGAACAGTATCTACTTAACGGTGGCCATGCCCTTATATTTGTGAAACGAACAGCAAGCAGTTTCATTCTCCCCAGGCCTCTAACACCATATCCCCTGCTTTGAGTCAAACCTACTGCGCCTTAAACAATTTAAAGAAAGGCTTAGTTGAAAAACATCTTCAAGTCCATCTCCCAGCCTCTAACTACACATTACACAAGTGCCACTCGTCCTCATCACTGTCAGTCAGTCGAGGCTCGCGACAACCAGAAGGGGTGGGCGGCGCCCGGGGGGGATAAATAACAATTAAATAAAAAAACATATACCTCCTCTGCCATGTGCCGCTCCGCCATCTCCTTGCTGCAGGCACAGGCTCCAATCCTGCCCTGCGGACAATCCTGACACTGCTTGGCTGGAAGCGCCCAGCCAGGGTGCTCTTACGCAGACTGGGAGCCTACTGTGCATGTGTGTTTGGCCGGCCTCAGACGGACAGCCAAACACATATGCGCTCTGAGGGGAGCGCTCTGTACACTCCCCTCAAGTGCTCATCACCCCCATGGCCCCACCCCTTTTCAAGAAAACGATAATAAACACTGTTTATTATCGTTTTCTTGAAAAGGATTTGCAGCTGCAGCTGCTGGCGAGGGGAGGAGCTCCTCCGTCCTAATGGAGGAGCTGCCCCTGCTGTCAGTACTGCTGGAAATGATGAAAACGTCCTCCACGTACCCACAAATTAGAGGATAGGGCAGAATCATGAAGGGCTCCATCATGATCAGCAGAGGGAAACATAAGCAGACTATGCATTTGATGTTTTACAAACTCTTGGCCCAAGTAAACTAGCAGGAAGATCATATGTGAAATAAAACTAATCTGTCATTCTTCTGTGACAAACATTGCAGATTTTAAGCTAGCCTAGAGGGATAGAATGACTTCTCCACAGACCTACGTGTAAGTGCGTATGTTACTGGATATAACAATGATTACATAATTCAAGAAGTTGTTGCACTTGCTAGAGAGATCTGTGCATAGGTCCTTGGCATTGCTTTGAATCATTGTGAAACAATTTGCAGGGTCAATTTGCCTGCTGAGCAAAATTGCATTTAACACAGGTTCACACATTTGTATTCTGTAAATGACAGTACAGTGGGTTAACGTTTGTGTTTCACAAACCATTGTCTAAACTGCAGGCCACAAGCTACATTGTTTGTAAAATAGCTCATTTAGTAACACTCCTCCTTCAAACAACTGCATGTGTTCTGCAAACTTTATTTTGCACACCAACAAGATTTTACTCAATTTTCCGTGGTAAGGTTTATAGAAATTGGTTCAGTTGGGTGCTAATAAACATTTACTATTAAATGAAAAGGTCAGTTTGTTTTGCGTGCTATATAAATAGTTGCTAGTAGTGTACAGGCATAGAGGCAGACATAGCTGACATCTTAAATAACATACAGATCTAGATCTAACCTATCCTCACAAAGTCAAAAACACTTTCAAATCACAGTTTAGAGTATGGCAACTTGAGCGTTGTCATGCTAGGTGTACCTTTGGTTCCCCAGATGAGTATCTGAGTCTGATGGCAACATTTAGGCATCCAGTGGTGCTCCACATGCAATGTGGACACTGATTGTGGTTTAAGAAAGGTATTTGTAGCTGGAAAGGACTTACGAGGAAATACCGCTACATCCTGTTGAGGCTGCTGCTCTGCATGGCATAAATACAGAATGTGTGTGGGCACTGATGCATATCTTATGTTACCAGGAGCTGTGGCTTTTGGCTCTAGTTGCATTTTGGTGATACAAAGAAAGTTATCTAGTTTTTAATCTAACGCCAAACTAATGTCCATAACATGCCCACGCTGGTCTTTTTTAGTTGGGTGCACCCCGTTGTTTGTTGGGAAAGCTCAAATATAACACTCCCCTTGCATTATTGATTAAAATAAGGGCCTGTGCAAATCATTCCTTTAGACATGATTATGGTGGGCAGAAGCAGTGACTTGAAGATGGCATGACATAAATGATGATGTTTGTAGAGCAGGGAGGATTACAAAAGACAGGGCTTAGGGTGGGACATAATAGTTGTGAAAAAACTGTGCTGATTGCAGAAGCCCCTAACATTTTGTCCCCATTTTTCACTTTTTGCTGGTGTTTTCCTGACTCTGATGATGCCCTAGGTACTGCTAACAAGTCCCAGGCCCTGTGCTCTGAATAAAATGAGTATGCTAATTAGGTGAATTTTAATTGGCAGCATCAACCTACTTATAAGTCCCTAGTATATGGTAGGGCATGTAGGTTTAGGGACCCCAGTATTGTAGTCCCCCCAGAGGTGAATTGCACAGGTGACCCCGTCATTTTAAAGGCAGGCCTGCCTTGCTGGCTGCTTTTACATTAAAGTTACAAGAAGATTCGAATTTGGAATTAAAAGCCCTTCCAAAGTCCTAAACTACCTTATGTTTACATATAAGTCACCCCTAGGGTGTGCCCTGGGTGTCCCCGGGGTTGGGTGCAGTGTAACTATAAGCAGGGACCTTGTGAAATATGTTTTATAAGCCCTGGTAAGGAAAAACAGCTACATTTGTTTTCCCCTCATTGTAGTGAATAGGCTCCAGAGGCTAAATTGGTGGGACTTTATTTCAATCAATAAAGTCTCCAAAGGAGCTGGATTTGTCAAGTTTGGTCTCAATGACTGTTATAATAAATGCAACAACTTGCCACAGTGGATTTAGTATAACTAGTTCAGGGAAAGAGTTTTAGAACTCTACCTGAAAGTTGCCAACTTCAGCTCTGTGGTGTCCTTCTCTGATTGGCCAGCATCTGGCAGCCTTGCCAGGCTGCCTTGATGAGGTGTGAAGTGGCCTGGGCTGAACACAAAGAAAGTGCCTTGGGAAGGAGATCTGCCACAGCAGATGGTTGAACAGGATGGGGAGGTGGAGAAGCCAAACTGGTCTTCAAAGGAGGGAAGGACATTTGGAGCAGCTCAGGACCTCCTCCATTTTCTGCAAACCTAGACAACCAGGTGCCCTCTTGATTAGATTAGGAGAGGGCAGGAGAGGGGTATGTTAAGGATTTCTAGCCACAACAGTGGGTGGGGTCAACCAGACCTAACATCCAAAATTCAGTTTCTGCCATTTTGGATTTTTCAGAAATGTAGCTCACTGGGTTTGATTTTTGCCACACTTCCCAGGAAGTGGTCATCCAAGAGGATAGTGGCCTGCCTGTGATTGGACACTCCCCCTCCCTGCTTTTCACCCCATGAGCAAGTATACATTTGGCAGAGCTGCACCCACACTACAGATCCCTACAAGGAACAACAACAGAAGAAGAAGGACTGCCCTGCTGGACCCCTGACCTGCACCTGGACACTGCACTCTGAAGGACTGCACCAGCTGCACCCTTGGGCTTCACCACTAAAAGGACTTTGTCTCTCTTCAACTGGTTCAAGAAGGGACTCCCTGCTTGCTACAGGTGAAAAATAGCTAACCAGAGTCCCCTGCATCAAAACCTGAAGGACCTGACCAGTGGCTAGTGTTCATTTTTGGATTTGAACCAGGTGCATTTTGGGAGTTGGAGTCCTAACCTTCAAGGAGCAACTCTGAGCTTCTGGAACCTTGGGGTGAGCTGTGGACTCCTAGAGGACCTTCAAAGACCTACTGGAAGAAGATCTAGAAGTTTGGAAAAGATTGGAGAACTTTTGGCAAAATGCTCCATAGAGGAACCGGCCCGACGTAATGAGTCAAACCGGCTTACCTCAACCGCGACCCAGCCTGACTTACAGGTTCACCCCGCTGAAAAGCTCTGGAGCCCCAGACTTCCAGGATTTCAACGCGAGCTTGTGGAAAGGTGATCTGATGACATTGCATCAAAATCAGCTTGCTGTGGAGGGTCTACCCGCATCGGAAAGAAAAGGCTCCAAAAAAGTGACAGAGTCAGAACGTAAAAAGTTGACCAGGGCTTCCCACACAGCATATCTGAGGAGGGCTCCAGGAATGTCGGATCAAGATTCAGCTTTGGCCCAGACCAAGATTTCCATCCTGAAAAATTATCTAAATTTGAAGGTAGAATTCTTCGCTGAGGTCTCCTGAAATGCATATCCACAGAGGGCTCCAGGGAGGTCGGATGGGATTGGTGACTTTGTCCCGCTGAAGAACATCTTCCAGAAAGAGACTAGGTCCTAAGGTAAACTTTTGACGGAGGCCTCCTGCTTGCTGTAGGTGAGCAGGGCTCCTCACGGTTGGCCTCAAACTTTGACTTTGCCCTGGTCGAGGTGCACCCAGATTGGTGCTTTTAGTTTCTATGTGCTAGCAAACATGAATTCTTTAAAAAATCATATTTCCTATTCCCCTTATCTGATTTTAATCGTTTTGGTGTCATCTTAAAGATAAAAATATATTATATTTTTATAAATTGGTGTTGGATTTATTTTGTGTTTTATGTTTTACAATGGTGCACACCTCCCTGGCTATGACACATTGGTAGGTTTGAGGCATGCTCCAGTGGCAATGCTGCAGCACTTACACTGGTGGTTCGGGAGTTGGAATGTAGGCAATGTAATAAGAATGTAGCTCCACTACAGCACAAATGGGCACATATCTTTCATACCAGATACAGTTTTGAAACTGCAAACTACACATACTCGATAGGGCACTTGTTAAACAGGAATAATGTGATATGAAAACCTGTGCTGTCAATATAGAAGTGATATCAGCCGTAATGAGGATGGAGTGGTTATCAGGAGAGACATTGTGCAATGAAATGTTATGAAAAAACTATTCTGTCACACTGAACTGCTGCATGTTGTGCCACAATGGTAAACTCACAACCCCACACTTTGAAGATCTTCGTGACTATCAGGAGATGTTACTGAAAATAAGTTGTAGAGTGAGACCAGTCTAGGTACATATCACACTGGCAACAGATACACTACAGTATCAATGCCATATATACAGTACCAGAATGAGTCAAACAGTAGTCATTGCGACAGGGACATGAAACACATGGTCAGCAATTTATGGTTAATATCAGTGGTGGTTGGAGAGGAAGGAGGACTGAAGAGGATTGTGTGCCGGTGGAGATATGATTGAGACAACCTACCTGGCTCTGTCTGAGAGGTTGTCTATCGGCCTCCCTCAGTGGCATTCCTCCACCAAAAACATTGATGGCAATAGTAACTGGGAGCAAAAGATGCTGCAAGAGTGGACCTGAAATATGAGACAGATTTCAACATATATACAGCTGACATTGCTTGCAACTGTGATGAGATTGCAGACTCCAGATAAAAAACATGACTAAACATCACTCACATAGTGAAATGATGGACTATGCCGGCACATGAGAACAATTCAGCTACAGAACCTCGCTGTGTAACTGAAATTGGCCAAATGAAAAGCTTAGTTTGCAACTTCATAATGCCTCAGTTTACTGCATCCCTGGGGGGTAGAAGCAGTGCCAATGGTCCTGCAAAGTTGAGACATGCAGTTGATCTGTGTTTCCTAGTTGGTATGTTTGGTTTCATGTGTGCTTGAAGGTAGATGCTAAAAACAGTAGTTTAACATTGCTTGGAGGTGTTTCAATTTCAGTTTGCCTATTGGCCATGCCAGGGTGGTTTGTGAAATTGTTGAACTGCTCTCCAAATGTGGGTGTAGACACCAGTTTGAGTAATAATATTTTGTAATAGGTTGTACCTGACCTTACATCCATGGTCTCTAGAACAGAGAAGTGACGTGGTCAGAGGGCTGCTTCTCTGCTTCTCGAGCAGATTTGCTGCCGCTTGAGTAGATTTTCTACTTGAGTGCTAGCAAAATCAACTTGAATGGCAGTGTGCTCTTGCGCATTGTTTGTTTTACACTAATTTTCCAGCACTGCTCCTGCTACATGCGCTAAATTATAGCTCGAGCAGAGTGACCTTTATATTTTCCGTCTGTTGGACAGTAGTACATCAAATCTCTGAGTTTTTATTTAATTCCAAGGAATTCTGTGGAGTCAAATTCTGCAAGTTCCATCCACCACTAAAAATTATGAATCACCCCAGGTCAGCCATGATTTACACATGCAAAGTATGGTGGGTGGGATTTTGTGAGCTTTTTTTATATGTAATATCTTTTGAGAATTAGCTAAAATGTGCCCACATGTTAGATCGTAATCAACTGCGTGTGTAAAATTTCTACTCGCACATTCTGTGACGTAATAATATTGAGCTAACAAAATGTTGTGATGTCCTCTCAATGATCATCTACTGTTGCAAAGATGATAACAGGATATGGTAGTATGATAGAAAACTGTTTTATTTATTGTTTACGAATTTTGGCAGGCACTATTCGGTGATTCTCTACTTGGAAATTAAGTTACTATACAAAGGAAAAACAGGAAACTTCAAGAGAAACATAGGTGAATGAGTGCCGGCTGAGCCAATAGTCATAACCAACATTTTATGTAATGTGAAAGCTGTGGAATAGATTTGTTGATATTTCTTAACTAGGGCTAAGAGTGTGCAAATTTGCCAAGACTGTTCTTGCAAACTTCCTATAATTCTGTACTACGATTAGTACCCACAGATCGCAAAATTCCCAGCATGTGAAAGTTCTCCTTAATGTGGAAGCTGGAACTTTTGTAACTCCTTAAATTTGTTGCCAGACAAAAGATGGCCAATATCCACCCAGTTTCAAAGCTGCGAAGAATTATTTAAAGTTTGCTGCAAAAACTACTCTAGAGTGAAACAAAATCTGACGACTGAGAACCACGGGTAGCCCATTAACCGTTCTCTACGCAGCCTCCCGTAAGAAAAATGCGTGCACCGTATATTTAAGTTATGCGTTAAGTCGTTTGTATAGCTGTAGAGCATTTTGTCACAATTAAAACTTTTAGCAGTAACCATTGGGAACAATGAGATTCACGTGCGGTTTATCACGTGAGCCTAATTAGACCACATTATGATCCTACTAAATAAATTGGTTGTTTCAGTAATCATTATTTTAGATAAGAATGTCAGCGTGCACTTTTAAGCATATCTCGCAGTGGATATAGCAGAGTAACATCAGTGGTCGCAGGGGATAAATAGCTTCCGATATGCAGGCTAGGCTCGGTGGAGGATAGTTAATATTCCGCGTCACTAAAACAGCGTTTTTTTGAAGAGCAGTAGAGAGATTACGATTCTGTGTTCAGGGAAAAACGCTACAAAATATTGTGCATATAATTCTGAACGCCCATCCAATTACTGTAGTTCAAATTAAATCTTTTGTTTCTGCGCTGAAGGCATTAGAGTGCCATGAATTTTAACGAGCGCTTTGGGACTTCATTGTCAGCTTAGCAAATGATAAATCTATTGTCTTGGAAAGCAATTTGTCTATTCAATAAGAATGACAAGTTTTGCTCTGTTCCAAAAATAGTAAAGGCAGCAGTATTAAACATTGCTGGCCGCCCCGCAGCACTCTCTTTGCTGTTGCTATTCAGGAGTCACTTAACTTGATTCACATAAGCTATATAGTAGTTTAGGGTGCGCTCGCTACATTCAAAACTGCACACATTGATTCAAATGAGCAGGTAGGCGCCTATAGTACTTTACCTAAACCACAGGGGATCGAGTCTCATTTACAATCTGACTTAATATGCCTTTTCACTCTTTCTATTGTGCCAACTTCGTCTCTCTCGATTTGTGATTTGCATTCGCTTCCTCTGAACTTCTTTTCTACCTCCGCCATTCTGTTAAACCCTGTTTGTTTTTCCTCCTACTCATCCTTTCCTCTCTCACAGGCTCTCCTTTCGTTTTTTTTTATTCTGTCAACATCTATTCTCTCTCCTCCTGCTCTCCCTTTTGCACCCCTTCTTCTTTCTCAGAATCTCGTCAAGACCCCACTCTAACCCCGCCCATCACGTAATCTCCCTTCCCTTCAGACCCCCTCCTGTGCTGACGCTTCGGTGTCTTTCTCTCACGTAAAAGCGCAGTGGGCGACAGAAAATAGGAGGAAACGGGATATCGGGACACACATACAGTGACACTCCTTTTTGATGTAAAAGGTCATTTATTTAGGACAGGATTTAATCATAACATCAACTAACATTCAACTGTAACCCTCCTTTTAACAAGACCTTAACTTTTACGATTCCCTTGCCTTCATTCTCTCCTCAAATAGCTCCCTTCAATTCTCCTACCGTAGACGCTCCCCTATTCCTCCCATGCCTTCCTTGCTTGTAACCTACCCTCCCCCCACTCTGATTCTTTACCTCCTTGTTTTTCCGCCTGGAAGGGTGAACAAGCCCGCATCTGGCTCTCCACCCTCCCCCATCTCCTGCTACGAACACCCCAAATCACCTGCCCTGAATGACTTCTAAAACCCCCTCTTAACAGCCCTTCCTCTCTACCAAACCTAATGTCGCCTTCCTCTCCTTCCTTCCTAAGCTGGGTGGGTGGGTGGTCAATGCTGCTTTCTCCTATCCCCAGTCGGTGCGGAACAGAGGCCGACCCCACCCTTCGACCCCCCCTTTTAAACCCTACCTAAAAGCCCTCCCCCACTTACTTATTAACCAATCTGGCGCCTCTGCGCCACTTCCATGCCCCACAAACGTGCCCATGGAGAGACTAGAACGAGTCTCTCTCTCCGCGGGCCCCTCCATCGGGACACACATACAGTGACACTCCTTGTTGGTGTAAAAGGTCATTTATTTAGGACAGGATTTAATCATAACATCAACTAACATTCAACTGTATACCCTCCTTTTAACAAGACCTTAACGTTTACGATTCCTTTGCCTTCATTCTCTCCTCAAATAGCTCCCTTCAATTCTCCTACCGTAGACGCTCCCCTATTCGACCCATCCCTTCCTTGCTTGTAACCTACCCCCCCACTCTGATCCCTCACCTCCTTGTTTTTCCTCCTGGAAGGGTGGACAAGCCCGCATCTGGCTCTCCATCCTCCCCCATCTCCTGCCAACCAGCGAAACCCACGCGGCGTTTCACTGCCTCACCCCAGGAAAAACAACCTGTTCCCGGTTCTGTATTTCCTCCCCGCCCTTTTTTTTTTTCTTTTTTTTAAAATCCCTAATCCACAGATTCACACCCCATAAACTCTATAACATCAACCTTAACTCTGTTAGATAATAATCATTTCCTAACTGTGACAAATGGACCCCGTCAGCTCGGAACAAGGCTTCCTCCTGCTCTTTTATGTCCTCGTGCTTCAACACCTTGATCCCCTGAGCCCAGCAGAATACCCTCATTGCTCTATTCAGCTTTTTCCGAGCCCGCTCAATGGCTCCGTGATTAAGTGCCCCTCTCCATGCCCTTCTTGGCACAAATTCTGTCCATACCAAACATGTCCCGCATAGTTTCTGCTTCAAGAGTTCCAAATCTCGCTGCATGAGCTGTATCAAAGTGAGCCCCGATAGCTTCACCAAATCATTTTCCCCAAGATGGATCAATAAGAGGTCCGGACATCCCCACTGCGGCAAGTTACCCGTGATAAATGGGAGCAGGCTCCCCCACCTCATACCACTCTTGCCCCACCAACAAACTTCATGGTGTCTGCTAGGCAGTCCCAATGATCTGCCGTAAATTTGCCTCTGCAAATTTCGCCGCCCAATGAACGAATGAATGGCCGACCAACCATGTCATCATCTTGTCTTTCTGCGGCCCGGCCACACATCCTGCAAAGAAAAAACACTGTAAAGGCTGTAGTGATAAGCTACCCCCCCCCCACTCTGCTCTCCTCAAGGCCTGACATAACGCTCGCAGCACCTAGATTTCCATTTCCCTATGGACTTGATCTTAGCCTAATCCCAGCCTAAATGGGCTGCCGCTGTAGCTGCGCCAATCCTAAATGAATGCGTGCCATAATCCCCTGAACGCCGCCCTGTCCGTCCAACTGCCATTCTCATAACCTGTAACAACTGATAGCTAGTCAGCTTTTTCCCTGATGCGTGTACAAAGTCCCCTGCATCGCCTGCCCTATGCAAACTTGCCTTGAACACGATCCACTCTGTTACCGGACATGCTATCTCCACATCCCCTTTTTCCAGCCATACCCATTTGCCTTTACCAAGCTGATCTGTCTTCGACCGCTTAAGCCATATACCCAGCCTTTCCTTGTGCATGCACACCTCCTTCACTCTTACCCCAATTTCTTTTCCAACCCCCAACAATTCGGACACTCGAAACGCGCCAAAGAACATCCAAACCATCCACAAGTGAAATAAACCCAACTCATACTCATCCGTACAACAAACTGGTAACACATGCAACAGTTCCAGCATTATTTCAAAAGTAATGGGTTCTCTTGCCGGGTTAGCCCCATTGGCCCTGACCCTGCCCCAACCCTTCAGCATCTTGCCTAGTAAATCATTATGCGCAGGGTCAAAACCAAAAAAGAGTTTCCCATAAAATGAAACACCTGCCAGCTTTCCCCCAATTGTAGCTGGGGATAAACCCTCCCCGATCAGGAAAAGCACAAAGCGCATGGCCCGCGCTTCGAGAGTCAGCGGGCCTTGTGCCCAAAAATTGCCCCCAAATGGCTCAAAAGATTGAAACTCCAACCATGCAAGCCTGTAACTTCGCCGCATAGATACAGCTAAAGACATCTCCACCAGCCCCGTGATCATCATGCCCCCCACTCCCAAATGTCTGCCGGGACCGCGGTCTTGTTCCGTTCCGCTCCAGGTGCCAACTCGCGAAAACGCCGCCACTGTGAACGAGACAGGGAGACTGCAATCTCGTTATGAACCCCAGGTGTATCTGCAGCTTTAAAGATAACATTCAAAGATAAACATTGAAGCATAAACTGACGCAACAAGTGCAAAACTCTGAGGTCCCTCGCCCTCTGCCTGTTAACCAACTCTACCACCGTCATGTTGTCTACCTGGAAGATCACTGTCCTGTTGGCTAACTCTCGTCCCCACACTGCCAGTGCCACTAGTAGTGGAAAAAATTCCACAAAAGCAATGCTTCTCCCTTGTCGCGACCATTGTGAAGGCCATGTTTCAGCGCACCACCTCCCATCCCAGTATAAGCCAAAACCCGACGCTCCCGCCGCATCCGAAAAAATTTGGACCTGCCACACCGTGTCTGAGTCACCAAAAGACATTGGTACCCCATTACATTTTTTCAAAAAGATCTCCCATACTTTGATGTCTTCCCGTAATGCCAAGGAAACTCGTATCCTATGGTGTGTAAGCACTGCTCCTGACATTGACAGCCCCAAACGTCTACAGAAAGTCCGACCTCCCCTCACTACCCTACATGCAAAATTAAGGTACCCTAACAGTTTTTGGGCCGTCCGCAAATCTATTTTACACAGGATGCGCACGACTGCCAGGAATTCCAGTATTTCCGCCACTTTCGCCGATGGCAATCTGGCCACCAAAGCTTCTGCATCTAGTTCAATGCCCCAAAAAGTCAAAATTGGTAATGGTCCTTCTGTCTTTTCCTGGGCAAGAGGCACTCCTGTCTGCTGAGCTAGTCTTTGGAAACTGTCCAAAGCCCGCCCACAAGCCCCGGATGCGGCTGTTCCTACAAATAGGAAGTCATCTAGATAATGAGTCACCGACCTATGGCCACTCATTCTCACAAAGACCCACTGTAAGAAGGTGCTGAAAGTTTCGAATAAAGCGCATGATATCGCACAGCCCATGGGCAGAACCCTATCCACATAAATGGCGCTGTCTAGCTGCATGCCTAACAGGTCAAAGTCTGCTGGGTGAATGGGAAGTAGTCTAAAAGCTGATTGAATGTCACATTTTGCCATTTCAGTATTCCGTCCGCACTTTAAAACTAACTTCACCGCGTCATCGACTGACGCATATATTACCTTGGTGTCCTCTTGGGCAATAAAGTCATTGACCGACGCACCTTCAGGCCATGACAGGTGATGAATCAAACGAAACTCTCCCTGTGCTTTTTTGGGTACCACTCCCAAAGGAGATATCATCAATGAATCACTCAGCCAGTCGAAAAACGGCCCAGCTATTCTACCCAGAGCCACCTCTTTTGCCAATTTGTCATGCACTACCTGAGGCCGCTCTTTGGCTGACCGCAAATTGTCCGCCCACCTCCTCTTTTGGGGACCTTGATAACCTATTCTGAGACCTTCTCGAAAACCCCACTCCAATAGTCGTGCTTTGTCCACTTCAGGGTAGATGCGTAACCAAGGCAGCAAAACTTCCAGTCTAACTAGTGTAGGACCCCTTTGGTGCAGGAGCGCCATGCGATCCCCTCCCTCTTGACGCCCTCCACTGCTCTGCGGGCCTGGAGAGGGAGAAACATTGGATGACTGGATGACGGCCCCTCACATGGAGCAATCATGTTTAAACCTGCACTGTGCTCTGGAACAAAAACCTTTGTTAAAGTTCCAGCAGGCCCCCGTGGTGGTCCCCGAAGATTTTGCAGCAGCGCCCGCCCCTCCCGGGGCGGGGCGTGCCTGAAAAGGCTTATATACTACTGGAAGTCCGCTCGCCGTATGTGTGGACGCTGCTGACTGCGCAGATGCCATCCATTGCATCCATAACTCTGGATCTACATCTCCCCAAGGTTTTTCTGGATTTACACTCACCCGAGCTCTGAACTCCTCGTCATAACTGAGCCATGCAAACCCCCCGAAATGCATTTGTGCCTTTCTAATAATGTCCATGTATTTAAAAAGCACAATGGCCCTATCCGGGTATTTTTCGCAGTATATACTGGCAAATATCAGAAATGCAGACGTCCAATTGTCCATTGTAATAGGAACCCTGGGCCTACGAGCTAGTACCCATTCCTCCTCCTTGGAACCTTCCTTGGCCTGAATGTCCCTATGTAGTAGCTTAAAAACATCCACGTATTCGTGTTTCCATATCCTGGCTTTTGTTTTCTCTGCTATATGGGACCCGAGGGGCATAGCCAAACCCATATATGGAAGACATTTCTTATGACCTCCCCCCTCCTTGTCCTCAACGCTCGTGTCTACCCCCGCCGTCTGACTGCCAGTAGCTGCGTCTAGCATGGAGGAGCCCTCTTTGTCCTTATTCTCGTCCGTTCCTTGTACCGAAAACGAACTTGGTGTCTCCAAAACTGACCTGTCCTCAACACCAATAGATTTACTTGTGCTTGTCTCCCTTGATGTCACCCCCCCTTTGCCCCAAACTGACCACCATCTCCCCTTACCTCCGACATTCTCTCCCAAATTCCTTGGCACTCTTCTCAAAGTTCTACCGCGAGGCATAGCTTGCCGCCCTCCTGCTGGCCCTTCCGGTACAAAGGTGTCTTGAAAAACAAAAGCAGAAGACGACAGCGCTCACCTCCTCATCCCGTATCTCACCATCTTCCCATTCATCCCCTTCGTCCTCATAGTCAAGTTCCAATTCCTCTTCTCCTCCCCACTCGCCCCTGTTTTGGGCATATCCTCTTGCCTTGGTTGGTATAGCCTCTATTGTTTCCGCACCCGCATGGCGCACACCATCGTTGTGGTACCCGCGTTCCCCCGGAGTAGAGAAGTCCGCTGCTGACCCCTCCATTGCTTCGTACCAACGCGCTTGGGCCGTATTGCACCCAGTTGGCATAGCCCTTCTCCTGCCAACCTCGGCTGTTGGCATTGTTTTACTTCTTCCCCCATGGCCGTATGCATCACCGGGGTTCCACGCACTGACCTGCCCTTCGGCCGCACCAGCCTCTTGTCCCCGGCCCACTTCTGACTGTGGTACCCACACCCAGGTACCCCCGCCCGCCCCCGACTGTTGTGTCCCTTTGTTATCTCTGGCCTCTCTGACCCTTTTGGCCGCCTCACTCCGAGCGCCCGCTTCCTCCCTGTCCTTGCACAACTGGGCCCACCTGGCCTCCATTTCGACCACAATCCTGCGCTGTTCGCGTATCCTGGCTTCTAGGTCCCATGTTTCTGCCTGGTCCCAAGTTCCCTGTGTGCAAAGGGCCGGGGCCCCCATGGGCCCGGCCTCATCCACTGCCTTGTGTTTCGCCAATCTGGCCTGGGGAGGAGCTGCCTTGGGTCTAGCCACCCCCCTCTGGGTTTCCCTGCATATTTGCCTCTTTTCCTCACTGGGGCACCGGAGCCCCCCGGGCTGTAGCCCTCCCCCTTGGGGCATGACAGGTCTAAAGGGGCAGATTCTCCACTGGGCCCCGGCAAGGGCTGCTCGCTCGCTCCGCCTTGTAATACAGGGCCCCCCCTACCTACCGGGTGTCCCTCCGTGCCTGGGGGCCCGGCCCCTGCTGTTTCATTGTCTGCGCCTGCGGTTCCTGGTCCAGCGTCCTGCGTGCCCTGGGCTTCTCCACTAAACATCAAAGGGCTATGTGCGCTGGGGATCCCCTGCGGCACCCCTGTGTCCTGACCAGGGGCCCCAAGCCCCTCCTCCCTGTCCCCATCTGAGTCCTGTGACTCGCATACTGCGATTACTGCCCCGACCCGGCTGGATGCGGCCCTTGTCGGCCGTGACATCCCCACCCAGGCCTGGTCTAGCACCCCAGGCCTGAGTAAATCCGCCGGGCCGGCTTCGACCAAAACGCGGAGCGCGGCCCTCACTGCCTCTGCGTCGTGGCTGGTTGCCATGGTGCCTCACAACATCTAACAGTGTACCGCTGTGTGGCCCCAATGCAGTTATAGCCTGGCCTGCTGTTCATTAGGGAGGTAGTTGGTGCCTGTGCAGCTATAATATCCTCCCGTCTTGCTGGCTTGCCCTGGTAACTGCAGCGATGTCCCCTGTGGCCCCGTGGCAGCCTGTGCCCCCCCGGCCCTTCTGGTGTGCCATTGCCCCCTTTGTGGCCCTGCTGCTGGGGGTTGTCTTTTTTTTTTTTTTTATATATATGCCCCCCCTCGTGGCCCTGCTGCTGGAATGTAGGGGCCCTCCTCGCCTCGGGCCTGGCCCTCTAGTTGGCCCCCTGTAGGGCAATCTGCTCTATCTCCCTCCCGTTGTCTGGTAACTGTCCCCTCCTAGGTTTTTTTTTTTTTTTTTTAATTTCGGGCCCTCAGGCCTTTTTTAATTAAGGCCCCCCGTGGCAGTCTATCGCAAGTGCGTGGTCACCACGCCTCGCTCCCTGTGTGTTTATTAAAATGAGGTGGGGGGAAGGAGACGGGCGCCCGGCTGACTCGGCCTCGCGCGCTTGCCTCTTGACGCGGCAGTTTAATAGGGGTGAAATGCAGCCCCCGCGCTGCCCCTGCCTCCCGGCACACACACGCGCTCCAGAAAGTGCCCCCTGCCCGGCCCTGGCAAACCTCCCCACAGGCGCGCATGCACCTGTCCCTACGCTCTACCTCAAGACTCCCTCCTCAACGCTGCCCTCTCATATCCCCAGTCGGCAACGAACAGAGGCCGACCCCACCCTTCCACCCCCCTTTTAAACCCTACCTAAAAGCCCTCCCCACTTACTTATTAACCAATCTGGCGCCTCCGCACCACTTCCTGCCCCCCGAACGTGCCCGCGGAGAGACTAGAACGAGTCTCTCTCTCCGCGGGCCCCTCCATTGAAGAATTATATAGGCACGAGGGTAGAAAGGAGAGTGTTACGTTATGCTGATTGAATGGATTAAATTGCACTTTAGCCACCATGAGGTTGCCTCGGCGTAGTGAGGAGAGACAGAAGGCGGAAGAGGGGACTCTAAATAGTTAGCGCGGAAAAGCAAGGCTGAGTGGTAGAGAACATTGTATCGATGTGGATGGATACCCAAGGATTCACTGTTCATTCTAATCCATCTGTCTCTCCCACCTCACATAGCTGCTACTCCTCCTTAACTCTCGCTTTCCTGCATTTCACACCCTCTGCTTCCACCACTTTTGCAGAACCTCTGTTTCTCTTTCTCATTTTATTGGTCCCTTTCTCACCTTTACTCTAAGGTTCATCTCTCTCTCCTTCTCTCACCGCATCCTCACTCATCCTATCCTTCCACTCATCTGCCAGTCCTCTCTTCTTCGTTCCCATGCATCCCTCCCTCTCATGTTCTCTCTAGCTATCTCTGTCTCTCTCTACCCTACTCCTTTTCTTTTTGCTTCGTCTTGGTCTTCAATCTTTCACCCTTTCCTTCAGATCCTCTTCTAGCTCTCATATCTCAACTCTGTTATCTAGTTGTGCTCCCCTGTCAATCTCAGGACAACTCTAACAACTCCAAGATGGCCCGCAGCAAGCAGAGCAGACCAGCAGCTATAGGCCAGTGCTCAGAGGCAAAGCTGTACCGAGCCTTGGGTGCGGACTGCTAGCCAACTTTTTTAACCCCCTGTGCCAACTTTGCGTGACTGGCTGTGAGGGCCCTGACTGGAGGGGCACCCAGGGTATAGCAGTAAGAGTCAGGCAATTGTCGTCAGCTTATCTTGGTCCTGTGTGAAGCTGGAGCGCAAAGACTACCACAAATGGCCTAGTGCAATGGCACTCTTGTCACAAGACTTAACTTTCACCGTGCTGACGCATGATGAATGCCAGGTGCTTCTTCAACAAAGCACGTGCCAGCAGCACTAGCCCGAGATAACACATTTCACTTTACAGAGAAATAGGATTGCCTGTAGGAGCACCTGGAAGAGTAGCGGTCACCAGTAAGAAGTGTTAGTGTTGCCTACTGGCACCAACTGACACAACTGGCACAAATCTAATATTGCTAAAATGAACCCTCATTGGAATTGCCTACAACTACCTTTTTTCCTACAGAAGTGCTCAACACACCAAAGGTCTCCTGTCTCGTGATAAAGGCGCCTTTCCTGCACCTTTTTAGGGCGCTGGGGCAGTGTAATACAAAGAGACCTGGAGACACAATAGACATTTGCATCTACTATTTTCGCCGCTGGGGCACTTTGGTATTGCATAAAGAACACCTCAGAAGCTTGTACAGATCCTTCTTTAATACCAATCATGCTGGAACAAAATGTGCATCAGTGTAATACCAGAGGGGAATTCCCTCACTTGCATGGAAACGTGACCCCAGACAAATGAAATAACACTGCATCAGCACTGTATCATAAACTTAGTGGTACGAAATGTGTTGAAAGACACTAATTGGTTGCCACATGAGGAGGCAATACCACATGACTTGCCAACCTTGATTACCAGTTTACCTTTAAGAATTAAAAGTCATGACATGCTTTATAGCACTGTGAAACATGTTCCAGATTCTCTCCCCAGATCTATTGTGCAACACAAGGCTTTGTCCTTCCTTCCTTCCTAACAGCTCCCTGGAAACATGACTTCCATGCTTTGCCCTGAGCATAAGATTTAGGAGTTCATGCTCTTGTTTTTAAACCTGAAAAGTGACAGCTGACTGTGGTATTGTCTGACTAGTACTCTACCATGATCTACATCATGTCAAAATCGTCTATAAGTACATAAATTGCTTGAAAGCTTTTCTTAAGATGATCCTCACCTATGCAGGTGCACCATGCACCCATTTGTCAGTTACTGATGGATGTATATGTTGATGTTTGATGATGATTGACATTAAGGTAGGTCAACTCGCAGGAAAGGGAGAACCATTTGCTCAAATAATCAGCCAACAACATTAAGGAAAAATGTGCACAACTAGGCTTCTTTCAGTTTTCAGGTTGCAGATTTATTCAGATGTCAAACTAATCATTACAGAAAGTAAAATGTTGATTATAATAAAATGCCAAATTATTAATAAATGTAATCATGCAATGTGCCTTTAAGAAATTAACAAAACACATTTGTCGATAGTCAAATTAGTACTAACAAGCCCAAATAAAAGGACCACAGGGCATCTAGCCCTCTGAGTGAATGGCTTTAAAATGAACATGAATGCATTAACTCCTTCCAAATCGCACACATTTTGATAATGTTTCTGACAAGGAAAGTACACAATTTCATAGCATGACATTATGTAAAATGGTAGCACTAAAATGTTAACTGCACAACAAAACAATTAAACGAATAATTTCCAAAATATCTACTTGCAAACGATTTTCATTGGGCATACACATAACAAAAGCAACTGAATACCATGGTCTATTCTGCACTGCGATTGCTTGTAATGTTTCAAAACACATCCCTTTGACTGAGGAAGCTAGATAAAAATAATACTTTACACGTATAGAAACGGATGATGGCTACAGCTGCTTTTCGATAATGTCTGAAAAGCAAATGCTCGTGCACAACATATAAACACGCACTTTTTCATATTGTGGCCTAGTGCAGCCTAGGTATACCAAACCTATGTTAAGCATTATTTTTCTGAATAAAACTAATTATGTACGCATGCATCATCACTTGGCCACTCCGGAATCAGATACTACTGGATCCTAAAATAAATGGATCACTTAACCATGGCTTGATTTCTCTGGTCCTTTCCAAATCTGAATGATGACCATTTTAATCCATTTTAGCTTTCTTGAAAAAGACCCTACTGTACTTCCAACACAAAGGTTTGAAACTTCGACAAACTAACACAACAGGCATTACAGATGGAATTGTTAGAAATACTGATTACTCGACTATCTGTTAATTGTTAAAGAAGTGCTGTCTCTTTCTTATTACAAACTATCCTGCAATGGCCACATTTAGATGAGACCACAGTAATGTTTGCATTGTTGATTTGTTCACCTTGGGCAATTTTCTTATGCAATTGTTATAATATATCCTTGATTCCCCAGCATTGGTGTTGCAAAGAAATAAAAAAATATCTATGAAATAAATTGACTATTCTGCTTTCTTAAACAGTCCTCTTCTCTATGTTCTATTACATTAATCATTACTGATGTCTAATACTTGTACCAATCATTTTAAATAATTGTTTTACCATGTTTCCACTGGGAACACTAATATTTGGTGCCCTTCCCTCGCCCTATAATCTAATCCTATGACCTCAACAGACCCAGCTCTCTTTGAGCAAAGAGGCTACTGGCTCAACAAGAGAAGCCATCTGGGCAACACAGGGTTAGGTCATAAACTCTTGTAGCCTAGTCCAGAACATCTTAAGGTAGATGAGTTCAAGGGCATAGTTCTCTGCATCCTATAGCCTCAAAATCACATACCCCCTCACAGAACTGAGTGGAATGAAGAGGAGTGTTCGATCAGCTCCTGCTCCTAATTGACAACGTCACCCAAGACATCCTCTTCCTTATGGAAGCATTATATATCAGCACCCTACATCTCCATGGCCATTCCAAGAGGATACAAAATTGCAGGATAAGACTACCAAGATGGGCCTGTAGGAGGAATCACAATTATTTTCAAGGAGATAGTCAACTGCACCACATCCTCAGAGAATGTGACCCCCTCCATGAGTACCTGCATTTCAAACTCCAAATCTCAACTAACTTCACCCTGAACGGAATCTTAATCTACTGACCGCCTAGACAACAGGCAAGCGTACTTCTAAACAACTTTGCAGCCTTCGTCACCCCCTTCACCATCGAATCCAAAGTCTACATACTTATAAGTGACCTCATTTACCACTGGGAAAACTGAACAGACCCTAGCTCAGGTGCACTTCTCAAAAGCCTTGAAAACCTTAATCTGGTACAACACTTCGCTGGGCCCACACACTCTAATGGACACATCCTCGGCAACATCGTTACCTCCTTTAATGGCATTAAGGTTCCCACAGCCATGCCTCTCACCTGAACTGACCTCGTCATCATCAACTTCTAAACCAACATCCCCCACCTCAAAAAAACCTCACTACAAGTCTTGTCAGTCACAGCTGGAACAGCATCACAGAATCCGGCTGGTTCCATATCCTATGCCTGAAGTGGCCCCACATCACACCACCAGTATTCTAACCAGCACATCAACCAATTTGACAAGTGAATCGCAGACAGCGCCAACTCCCTGGTACCCTGCAAACATAACCACCAGAAGAAAACTCATAAGTCATTCCAAATGGTACAAAGATGAACTTAGATCATCCAAGCGATACCATAAACAGCTGAAAAGTAAATGGAGAACCACTCAGAAAGAAATTGACTAAACGTTCAAAGTAGCTCAAAGAGGTTACTACCAACAAATGGGAGAAACTGGGAAGAAGGCCCTATTTGAGTGCACTGAATGCAGCTCCAATAGCAGCAAAGAAATCTTCACTATCGTCAAGAACTTCACCACACCAGCATCCACGACAAACAGCATTACGCCCTCTGAAGACCTATGTGACAACTTATCCAAAACATTTTTTGCAGCAAAATGGAAACTATCTATGACAAATTTAGCCCCAATTGGACCCCAGCAGTCTTGTCTTCAGCCTACCCACAGAAAGCTCAGAAAAATGCCTTGACTACTTGGGAAACAATTACAATGGAAAACACAGCCAACAAAATGAGAACCATCATTTGGGGGCCCCAAAATACCTTTGGCCCCACTGCATCTACAATTTGGGTGGCTCCCCAATCAGCAAAGCCCTCACTGTATCCTGAATACCTCCATCTCCACTACCACTTTCCCAGAATCCTGGAAACATGCAGCAGTATACACACTACTAAAAAAACTCTTCAGCAGACCCCATTCAGCTAACAAACTTCTGCCCAATCTCCCTACTGCCATACCCATCCTAGGACACAGAAAAAGCAATCAACAAGCAATTAACCAACCACCTTGACCTACACCAGCTCCTGGACACCACTCAATCAGGTTTCAAACCTACTACTAGCACAGAGACAGCCTTCAATGCAACAACCAATGAATCAGGATGACCCTCGACCAAAGGGAAATAACTGCTGTCATCCTGCTTAAACTCACAGTGGCCTTTGACACAGTTTTCCACTCCACCCTGATCAGAAGACTTCAAGAGGCAGCAATCCAAGGTCCTATCCTCAAGTGTACCTGCTCCTTTCTAACTGGAAGAACCCAGAAAGTCACCATGCCACCCTACAAGTTGGAAACCAGGATCCTTATCTTTGGAATCCCCCAAGGATTGTCTCTAAGCCCAATCTTATTCAACATCCACAAGATTCCACTGACTGACATAATTGGCTGTACAACATCAACAGTTTCTCTTATGTAGATGACACACAACTGACACTTTTCCTTACGGACAAAACACCGATGACAAGAATCAACTTCGCCAGCTGCATGCCCGCAGTTATCATGTGGATAAGATCGAACTGCCTTAAGCTCAACTTGGACAAGACTGAAGTTAGGAGTTTTGGAAAGAAGACCTCGATGTGGCACTCCATCTGGTGGCCAGCAGACCTAGGAGCCACTCAAGCCCCCACTGCTCATTCTGGAATCCTAGAAATCATCTTAGAGAACAGACCAAACATGAAAGCCAAGGTCACCTCTGTGACCTCCACCTGTTTACAAATCCTGGTGAAGCTTTAAAAAAAAAATCTTCAAGTTGGTCCCAGAGAATTCCAGGAAAACGGTCACATAGGCACTCATTTCCACCAGACTTGACTACAGAAACACACTCTATTCCAGAATCACTAAACAGCTCCTGAACAGACTCTAGATCAACCAGAATGCTGCTGCAAGACTTGTCCTCAACCTACCACGCCACATGCAGATAACACCACATCTCAGAGAACACATCTGCCTCTCCATACACAAACACACTCAATTTAAACTCCTCATGAACACATAGAAAGCACTATACAATATCGGCCTGCATAACTCAACAGCTGCACACACTTCCACCATCCGCAAGACACCTATGCTCAGCTGGACTCTCACTTGCATACATACGCCACATACACAAAAGTAGAGCAGGAGGTTGCGCCTTTTCATACATCTCACCCAAAGCATAAAACAACCTCCCACAGAACATCAGAGCCTCCTCATCTCTTCTTGTGTTCCCTATGAAGATGAAGACCTGGCTCTTCGAATAAACTCTTGGGAGTCCTCTGCATTCCCAACTTCGAAGTGCCTGGAGTCCCTCAAGGGTGATAAGTGCACCATACAAATAACATAGCATAACACAGTAAGTGACAGAGAGAAACGCAAGTGTTTCTGTTAAGCGCTATGAGCATCATTTAAAGTTTGATATGATAGGTCCACCACCATAAATCATCAAATGCCCCATTCCACCCAACTTACTGTCTACCCCGACTTATTTAGAGTTGAGGGAACTGCTAGGTTACATATTAGGAATGTTGTGACCAACAGTCCCTTTGCACAGAGCTGTAGTCACTGAATGTTGGAAGATGTGCCCTATTTTGGATGGGTTTTCTAATGTACAGATTTACTTTTAAGCAAATTCTACACACGCCTGATAATTGCTAACAGATAAAAAAAAAAACTAAATTATCTCACTCACCTTAAAAATTCTCAGAGCAAAGTCCCATGGTGGTATGGTTATTGATATTTTGATTTTCATAAACAAACTCCTGGTTTGGTGTTTGTTTCTAAAACAAGTAAATAAATGTGTGCAGGCTGCAACCACGTGGCCTGTCTGACATTTATGATTCCTGAAAGTACTGCTGTGGCTTAGGCAAATGCATTTTTGTAAAACAGTCCCCACCAATTTGGAATGCATCTCGAGAAAATAATCCTCTACTGAAGCGGTAGCGGTGACTGCCTCTGCTGCCCTGGTGACTGCTGGCTAAAGAATGTCAACAGAAAAGATCTTATTCCATTTCTCATTGTTAGAATTTGGGTCTCTAGTTGGCTGAGGTATGCACCCTGTTTAAGTAGGGACCACAATCCTAGTTGTGGGAAGTCAGATACACACCCTAAATTATCCTGTGTTCACCCCCTGGTAACTTGGCAGAGACCATTCAGGCTTAACTTAAGAGGCAACATGCACAGTATTGGTTCAACACCCAATTGGTAACACAGTGAAGACACCACAAAAGCACTTCACAATAGGTTAGACAAATAATGTATGTTTTTATGAACAAAACAAGACCAGAATTACAATACTCCAATAAGGAGACATTGAGATATGAAGTTTTAAAGAATGAATGAAACTGTAGTGCTTAGAAGCTGAAAGCGCCACCCCGGGTTATCTGGTCACGCTAGACTGGACCAAGGCAAAAATTCAGGCTGATCACAATGGAGTGCAGGGTGGCCACAAGACCCACACTGGGCCCGCTGAGCAAGAGTACTTTGGTTCTTGAGATGCGTCAGTTCCTATTAGAGCAATGATGTTTATGCGTTGGCCCTGGGTGCGCGCTGAAGAAAACAGTGAAGCAATGCATCAGGGCCGATCTGGAGGATGAATGTGATGCGTCGATTCTGGGACACAAAGAGGGGACTATGAGTCGCGCAGTCTGCAATGAGGTGCCATGGTTCTTGCAGGAGAAGTGAGTCACTGACAATAATGTGGTGTACTTGATCCTCGCAGCAGCGGTGCGGTAATGAAGTATCAATGGCAAAGGTGATGCATTGGTTCCGATCTGTGCAATGAGGTTGCAGTAACAGCCAGAAAAACCCACTTACAAGGACCCAGGACTTGGTTGGCACCACTTGGCAGGGCAGGACTTACAGTTGGCAGAGTCCACAGGTTGTAGCACGATTGTTGGAAGTCTTTTGTGTCCCTGAGACTTCAGAAAACAGGAGGCAAGCCCTTGGAGTCACTTCTGGTTCATGTTATGGAGGTCCAGTCCTTCTCATCCAGGCAGGAGGTGCAACAGCCAGCAGGGCAGCTCAGCAAGGCAAGAGTGCAGCATGGCAGTGGTCCAGCAGCATAGCATTCCTTTAAGCAGCACAGCAGTTCTTCTTCCCGCAGAGTCTTTACATGTCCAGAAGTGTACTGATTTGATGGGGGTCAGACACCAGAACTTATACCCAGTTGTGCCTTTGAAGTAGGGGAGACTTCAAAGAAGGGTCCTTGAGGTGCACAGAGGTCCTTATCTTCCAGCTCTGGTTCCAGACTATCAGTGGGGGTTAATCAGCTCTTTGTGTGGGAATAGCCACTTCCTATTCAGGTGTAAGTGTCAGCCCCCGCTCCATTCTTTCCCAGGAAGAGCCATCAGAATGCAGATGAGCACTCAGACTCACCTATCCTTCCTGTTTTTGTTGCTGTCTAGAGGGATTGCACAAAGTGTAGCCATCACACACCTCAGACATATATTGGAGACAGGCTGCAGGCACATAGAGCTGTAAGAGAAGAGAAATGCCTCTTTTTAAAAATGGCATTTCTAAAGTAGTAATGTTAAATCTGACTTTACCAGTAAACAGGAATTCTGATTAACATACCAATGATATGAAACATGACATAGCTACTCCTTCTCAATCAGGAATTACAGCCTAAAGTGTAATCAGGAATTTCCAATGTGGGCCTCACAGTAGTGAAAAACGAAATTAGGAGTTTTTTATTGCTTGGACATAAAAAAACTTAAAAGTATATATCCTACCTTTTACTTACACAACACTCTGCCCAATGGGATGCCTTTCGAGCTAGGAATGGAAGGCACAAAAACGTGAGCTCCTTTGAAGAATACTCCCTCAGAGTGTTCAAATCAGTATCACGGAAAGCAATAGGCTGTTTCGAGCGAGCAGTAACGCTGACTGACGCTCTGTTGACGCCGTTGCCAGGTGGCTCGCGTCTCGGTTCCCGGTCGGGGAGGTGTGCCGCTGCGGCGCTTTGGGGTGTTTTGCTTGTCGGGTGGGCTGCTCCTGTCGCCGGCTCCTGCTGTACCCGGCTAAGGCAGTCCCCGGCTCCCGCGCCGGTTCCTGCAGCTGCGGCACTTTTGGTATTCTGCTGGCCGGGGTGGGCCGCTCCTGCTGCCGGCTATTGCTGTGCCCTGAGGCAGTCCCTGGTTCCCGCGCCGGTTCTTGCCGTGCTGGTCCTGCTGTGCAGCACTGTGCTGTGCTGCTTGAGGTACTTGGCTGCCCCCTGCTCCGCTCTAGCTCCAGTCCTGGTTTGGTCTCCGGCTGTTGGTGTTTGGCCACCCTTGCCTCGCCCTAGCCCCAGCCCTCCGCCCCTAGCTCCATCTTTAGCCTTGGTGGTTGCTGGTGGTCCGGTTGTTGCTCGGTCTATGCGGTCCTTGAGCTTTGGGAGGTGCTAGGCGATGTGAGGCACATCCTGAGGTGCTGAGAGACAGGAGAAGTAAAGAAGTGGAGAGGGGTGGTGACGCCAGACCCCGGTGGACGTGAGTGATGCACAAACAACGCAACTAAGCGACTCTACCAACTTGCTATCAACCTGCTAAGTCAGCTAAAGACATTTGAGATGCGGAGCGAAGCGGCTGTTGAGGGGGGAGGAAAGGAAACAGGAGATTGATAAAGAGAAGAGAGGAGCAGATGTTAATGGTGCCGGAGGGATAGACACCATCCGTACTGCGTTCTGTGTGCCGCGTATTGTGTACCTTTGCAAAAGCAATTCTACTTCTGAAAAAGAAAAAAACAATTTCCTGAGACTGAAACTGCTGGTACTGTCCTACACAGTAAGAGTTTAAGCAAAAAAGATATAATAAGATAATAACAACAATAATAAAAGTTACTCTCTAAAGACCCAGTAAGGAGCTGAGGGGGGAGCACGGTGAAGTCTTCCAAGATGGTCGGAACAAGAGGAAAAACAAAGAGAGCCAGGGAGGCTAGGGAGGCCAACGAGGCACTAGTCCACCCAACGAATTTCCAAAGACCAAAGCAGGAATCCGACAGTCCGCAAGATCCTGGGTTAGACCAGGACCAGGATCCCGGAATCACTCAGCTATCCCAAAGTGAATTCGTAAATCAAGGAGAGATCACAGCAGAGGGTGTCCAATCCGGGAGCTTTGGCAACGAAAGTGAACCAGGAGAGGAGATGGGCGGGACACCTGAATTGGCTTTAGGACCTCTGCTGTTAGCCTGTACTGTCCCCGATGATATGGGGCGTGTAATATTGAACGCAGGAGAAACTGCGGGGGGCCTTGCAAGTCCTCCGAGTAGGAGACAACAGTACACACCGAAGCACCCGGGTCCAGGTGGGACCATGGGGGCAAGGAAAGCCAAACCAAAAGCAAACACCATTACCAACTACTATAACCATGTGAACTTAAACACTGATCGGCTGCAGATGCAAAGCTCTAAAGCTAGTGACTCCCCAGCACTGCCACCGGGGGAAAAAGGTGGCAACATCGTGGGGGGGGGGTCAAACTGGAGCATTCAGAGACCAGGCAGACGGATATTCCCCTATCCCAGCTGCGATCCTCTCGATCATCTCGATCATCTTGTCCAATGAATAACTCCTTCAAAGTTGGCGAAGTGGAGTTAAACAACTTGCCAGAGTGGGGGCATTCTTTGGGGGAGCAAAGAACAAGTCATGAGCTATTTAGAAATTATCCCAGAGCCCAAACTGGATAATTAAATCCCGGGAGCTCCTTACTAATATCCACCCTACAATGTGCCCAAGCAGAACTTACAGTATTCCAAAATACAAAGGGGCCTGAAACAGAACAATTACTAATAAAGCAGACCCGTAAGCTTTCAGTGTCGCAGCTTCATCGCGAAAGCCAAATAGGAAAAACCAATTCAACACTGCGTAGACACGAAAGTAGTTCATTTAGTCTGGAGCTTTCCTCGCTTGACAACTCTATAATTGGCAATATAGAGCCCCAATTAAACAGTATAAAATCAGAAGATTTAAATTTCCTGGAAGGCAGTCTAATACAAGGCCATATGGGAAAGGACGATAAGATCTTAGAAGGCCAAACAATGAACGAGCAAAATGGGCAAGCTTGGGGAAATAGAGATGATTTTTCATTAGACCAAGCAATTCTTAGCATTATGAAATTTATATGTACAACATTGGACTCAATTGCAACAACGATCATGGCCCAGTCTAAAAAATTAGATGATCAACTTGAGCTGACCAAACAATTTACAACTTCAATACAGACCATAGATTACAGGATGGTCCTAGTAGAAGGCGTTATAAGGGAAAATCTGTTGCATCAGGCAGTGGCCGACAAGATGGACAGGCAAGCTTGTGGCCCACTGCTGGAAAAACTACTGGAAGTCCCAAAAGTAATCAAAAACATAATCGAAGATTTTAAATACAGCCTCAAAAGTGCACAGGTGTGCAACCATGAGTCAACAGAAACAGAGTCCAGATTAATGGGAAGGCCAATAGACAGAGAAGATAGAGAAGGGCCCTTAGGCCCAGGACGAGAGGATTGCCCAGATGTGAACATCTGTATAGATAAGACAGAGGGAAAGAACCGAAGTCCTGTACCTTGAATCAAAGCTTTAAGTATAGCAGAAAAGAGGGTCCCGAGCAAAAGGCCTCAATCAATAGGTAAATGGAAAAATAGGTGGAAAAATGCTAGAGGAAATAAAAAAGTATCAGTAAAAAAGGCACTAAATTTGTCACGACAGGCAAGCCCAGCGGGGCAAATTAGGAATATAGGTGATCAGCCTGCCCAACAGCAGTATAGAGATCAAAACATTAAGCCCAAAAGTCTAAAAAAATCAACTGATAAAGACAGTAATTTTACAAATAAAAACCCGGGACTATTGTGCAACAAAAGCTGCGCTTACCATTCCCACATATATCGTATACCCACTGGCCACAGGGGAAACCAAGCGCCTGGGCATGACACAGATAATGGAAGGAGGTCGGAAAAAGATCCAGTTGCAAACCTAGGGACAAGCGAGGTAAGCGACGCCCTAGTCAATGGAATATCCAAATGGAGCCTAGAGACATCAAAATTAAGCACTGGCATGGATAAGTACCTCCCAGCTTCAAAAATAGAACACCTAGCTCAGGTACATTACTCAAATACAGTGGGGAACCACAACGGAAAATGTCAGCAGCTTCCGAACTCTATTACTGAGGGGGCACCACAAGAAAACAGCAAAAGTGAAATCAGGAGGGTAAAGAGCCCCGAGCTCACAGGAAGTCAACAAAGTATAAAAACAACTATGTGTGTGGACAACTTAATAGCTGCGGTTCACGCACCTTGGACAAAAGCAAAATACTGCTCTCAGGCTAGCCCAGGAAATCATAATTTCAGTAGCCAGCCCGGGTGGGTTACTGATTCGCCTGCCCTTTCGCGCCCAGTGCTTGACCTGGAAATTAAAGAAAAAACTGAAAATTGGCCTCCAAAAAGGCAACCACATGAAGGATATAGGAACATAGAGTCGCAGTCTGGAAGGATAAAAGGCCAGGGAGAACTAGCATCGGCCGGATGGGCAGTTACCACCTACAGTAAAGAAAAGGAAGCTCATCAACTTCAAGGAAGATGGTCGCAGGGAGGTGGCGGGCATACCGAGATCCGCACTGAAATAAGCAAAGAGCTTGAAGACACGATTATGTTTATCCCCGATTACTCCTCAAGAGGAAGCCAAGACATCCTAAATAGGTCCAATATTTTACATCTGGTCAACTCCCTTCCAGCCCTGCAGAACGTAACAACCAAGGACCTGCCCTCAGTAAGATTCATACAAAGAAAAGGATTAGAGACCAGGGAATCAACAGAAACAGTCTGGGTTTCACCCTGGATAGTAAAACAGATCCTAAAATGTTCTAATTCGTTGAAGATCTGGGGAATATCTACCGCTATTCCGCAAAAGGAACCGTATCCAACAATATTTCTTGAAAAAGCTCCAAAGCAAAATGTGCCAGGTAGGCATGAGGTAAAAGGCAATTCTGGCTCGATACTGCAGGGAGTAATTAGCTCTAAACAACAACTACCTGAACGAACAAATCTGAGCAACATGAGGTTCTGCCTGTTGGTTAATTCCCCAAGAAACAGCATGGGTAACCCCCCACAGTTGCAGATATATGAAGATCAGCCATCTAGAAGCCTGTAGCAAAAAATGGACTGCTTGAATGTAAAAGACAGAACCAGTCCAACATAAAAAATATTAAGCTGGAACATTGCAGGCTTAAAAAGCAAAATGGAGGACAAGGATTGGGTAGAATTCATTAAACAACAAGATATCAGCTGCTTCCAGGAAACTTGGTCTACTAATGCCATCGATCTAGATGGGTTTTCTACTTTCCATCTACCTGCCACCAAACAAAAAAAAAGGAAGACCATCAGGAGGCTTGATCATTTGGATCAGAACTTCACTGCTGGGAAACTCTGCAGTAACTCATGTTGTATTAAGCAAGGAAATCCATACGCTTGTAGTAAAATATGAGAAGTGGTCACTCGAAATAGTAAATGTGTATTTCCCTCCTATTAGCTGGGTCCAAGTCAAGCCAGGTGTGCAGCTCCTCAAGGAACATATCTTAAACAAACGATCCAAAGGTTGGAGGAACCCAGCATTTGGTCACACGAACGACCGCCCCCCTCACCTTTGTAAAACGTTTTTACTGATATGCGGTGATTTCAACATTAAACCCCATTCTATTCTTGGGGATGAACAAGTAGTAGAGGAAGATCATGTTTGGAATATTCCGACACCCCTCATCCAACGTTGTCAAGACTCCAAGAAAGGAGAATTCATTTTTGAAGCTCTAATAGAAGGAGGAATCCGTACATTAAATGGAAGAAGAAATTCAGATAGAACCTTCAAACCCACCTTTCGAACTGGAAAAAGGCAAATCATAATTGATTACATGGCAATAAACATCGAAGCCTGGCACTATGTCATCGACATGGAAATAAGGGACAGAATTGAGAGTGACCATGACCCATTGCTATTGGAGATGGCCCATCCAGACATGAGTTCAGGGAAAACTGAGTCTCCATATAACGGAAACAGCTTAACAATGAGACCAAATGGGAAAAACATATTATGATCAAATGTGGACGAATCCTTCACGAGTGTACCTAGTCAAACCTGGTTGTTATCACTCAGCACGTTCCTTAATCTATTAGTTATTGAGGCCTTACCCTTCCTGCATAATTTTAACAATCTGCTATTACAAACAACAAAGGAAAGATCCAAGCATCTCCAAACTAATCCAAAAATGATGGAGGGCTGGTTTGATGGTGAATGTTTAAAATTAAAAAGGGCGCTATCACAAGCATTAAAGAACCGGCATCTGAATGACTTTAATGAGCAACATTTTTACGAGTGCAGGCAACAGTACAAGAAATTACTGAGATATAAGAGGAAGACTTTCCCACACAAGCTCTGGAAAATTCTCCTGCATGCAATTTCGGCAGGAAATTGTAAAAAGTTCTGGGAGGTAATTAGGTGGGGATGCGAAGGCCCTCCAAAAAATCTAGAGCTGAACATTAACCCACAACTCTGGGTAAAGCACTTCACCGCCCTGTATCAGGAAGAGATCAAGATGGTACCCGGGAGCACCAATAACTCAAATAGTCTTAGTCAAGGGTTGGAAGGCAGTAATCAAAGATCAAGTAAGGCATATCCATTTCAAGAGACTTATGTGGCATCATTAAAATGGCCTGTTGTGTCGAAATATGAAACACAGGACGAATTAGTCCCTAATAAACTACCTAGCACAAATTCTATGCAAGCAATCCATGCCTTTCCATGTGCAACGGAGCTAACACTGGAATTTAGTGAGACAGAGATTAAACATGCTATTCTCCTCCAAAAGCCGCACAAGGCTGCAGGCCCAGATGGCATTCCTTCAGACGTTTATTGTAACCAACTAACGTTATGGCTACCTGCTTTAGCTCGTCTATTTAATAGTGTTTGGCACCACGGGGTAATCCCCACTTCTTGGAAGAAATCAATAATTGTTCCAATACACAATAAAGGGCCACGGGATATGGTGTTTAATTACAAGCCAATCTTATTGCTTGATAGTGTTGGAAAAACTTTCCCCAAATTGATTTAGTCGCGCTTAGATCAATGGCTAGAGGATGGAGATTTATTAGCAACACATCAAGCTGGTTTTAGGAGAGGCCAAAGCACAACAGATCAACTTTTTAAGTTGAATATGATTTGCGCTAAATACGTCGCCCTAAAAGATTGTCCATTATATCTGGTCTTTGTGGATCTTCAAACAGCTTTTGACAGCATGAATCGCCAAACATTATAACAGTTACTGTCGGAAATGGGAATACGGGGAAAAATCCTAAGGCTGTTAATCCTACTGCATACAGGAAACACCACCAGGGTCAGATGCAGTACGAGAAATGATTACACGGAAGAGATCCCAATCCAGCGAGGCGTAAAACAAGGCTGTGTTTTGGCTCCAACCTTATTTAATTGCTACATAAATGAAGTAAGTCAAGACCTGAGGAAATTAAATCTGGATGTGCCAAAACTAGCCAATGAAAGTATACCCATCCTGCTTTTTGCAGATAAATCTGTATTACTGGCAAGAACGGAGATAGCAATGCATTGACTACTTGGGGGTTTTGAATCATTTTGTACTTCGAGGAGTATGGTAATTAATGAGGGTAAAACCAAGTTTATGATTCTTAACCAAAAACAGAAGATGCGATCGACTTTTAGGGTAAATAATAACCCTTTGGCCCAAGTGGCTACTTATGACTATCTGGGCTGTAGGCTGGACGAAAAACTGACATGGAAACCGCAAATTTATAAAAGCAACATCTCCTTGGCCCAAGCTGGAGCTGTACTCAGATACGCAAAAGATACAGGCAATCACTCTGTGAGTTCTGCACTGCTTGCATTTAAAACAAAAGCAAGGGCTGCAGCATTATATGGCGCAGAGATCTGGGGATTTGGAAAGACTCCATCAATACAAGTAACCGAGAATAAATTTTTACGCCGATTACTTTGCTTAGGCAATGCTACACCGATGAACGCAATAAGAATAGATCTACAAATGAGGAAGATTGAGGACTACATTGCATTGGCTCCAATAAGATACTGGATCTGTATTTGGGCAAAAGAGGAACTTAAACCATATAGAGATGCATTGATGGACATTATGAAGCTACAAAGTCATCAGAAATTGCCCTGGTTCAAACACTATAGGCCATGAAGATCTCTGGGTCCATTCAGAAAAAATCAGAAGGCCTAGTCTATCTTTTATAAAAAAAGGCATACTGGGACCAAAAGACACAGAGCATGTTTGAGACACTTAGGGCCAGATGTAGCAAACACTTTGCGACTCGCAAACGGCGAAAATCGCCGTTTGCGAGTCGCGAATGCGTGTTTGCTATGCAGAAATGCATTTTGCGAGTCGGAACCGACTCGCAAAATGCATTTCCGAGTCGCAAATAGGAAGGGGTGTTCCCTTCCTATTTGCGAGTCGTAGTGGTATGCAATTCCATTTGCGACCGCGTATGCGGTCGCAAATGGAGTCGCAGTTACCATCCACTTGAAGTGGATGGTAACCCACTCGCAAACGGGAAGGGGTCCCCACGGGACCGCTTCCCCTTTGTGACTGGACCCAAAGATATTTTTTCAGAGCAGGCAGCGGTCCAAGGGACCACTACCTGCCCTGAAAAAATCCGAAACAAAAGGTTTCGTTTTTTTTTTCTAAGTGCAGCTAGTTTTCCTTTAAGGAAAACGTGCTACACTTGAAAAAAAAAAAACTGCTTTATTTAAAAGCAGTCACGGACATGGAGGTCTGCTGTTCCCAGCAGGCCTCCATCCCCGTGAGTGCCCAGAGTCGCTATGGGGGCGCAAATTGCGACCCACCTCATTAATATTAATGAGGTGGGTCTTTGCGACCCCATAGCGACTCGCAGAAGGTGTCTGAGACACCTTTCTGCATACCAAATTGCGACTTGCAATTTGGTATTTTGCTACATCTGGCCCTTAGTCCTTTATTTAAGCGTTACATTTTGTTTAATCAAGAGCTCAAATCAGCTATTTTTATAGATAGTATTTATCCGGAAGAAAAAAGGGCTCTCTATTTAAAATTTCGTATGGGCACACTACCGGTGATAGCGGTGACCAATAGATGGCAACCCGTCCCCCCGGGTAGATTAGATTGCTGTCCATGGCTTCATGGTGGCCAAGAAACATTATCCCACTTCCTTTTATTATGTCACTTCACGCTCAAACTCCGCAAATTGAACTTACGTCCACTCTTTAGATTATATTGAGTTAGGAAGTGCAAAGAAGCGGAAGTGTTATGTATGCAATCAGATGAAAAACATATTGTGACGAAGGTCTCAACTTACATACTGGAGGCTTGGAAGTTACGTTTATCAATGCACCTGCAGCTGGCACAAGTATAACTGCTTGCGTCGTCCCATAGCTGCTACCAGCTTGGGAAGCTGGTGCAGGTTGCTGTAAAAGGGGTTTAGGTCCTGGGTTGCTATCAAACTGGTGGTTGGCACCGTAAGGCCCCAAATGATTAGTGCCAGAATAAGTTATCTAATTTTTAGATTTATAATGTCTTTTTAGAACAAGTTAAGTGTGCTATGTAAATCATTGTTATAAATCATGTTTATGATAATGCAGGGTAAATTGGGTGCACTTTGGCACACGTCAAACCAAAGATTCCAAGTGTCGTTTTTTTATTCAGATGTTTTATCTAATGTGATTTTTACAGTGTTAAGATGGATTGGTATTTATTGTGTGTAATTGTTATGGCCGGATAGGCTGACAACAAATAATGGAAAAAATGGCCTAGGGCCTACCATAAGTGTGACAGTTGTGTAATAAAAGGAGAACCTAAGGCTTGGCAAATGGTTTTAAATGTCAAATTGAGATGGCAGTAAAACTACACACATGGGCTCTGCAATGGAAGGCCTGAGCCATGGTTAGAGGGCTACTGGAGAGGGTGGCTCAATGAGTGCTGCAGGCCCACTAGTACCATTTAAGCTACAATCCTCAAGCAGAAGTAGTGCACTTTACAAGGGACTTATAAGTATATTGAATATGCCAATTGGGGTTAGGACAAATGCCATGATTAAGGGGAGAGAGCACAAGCACTTTAGCACAGTTGGCAGTGGTAAAGAGCACAGAGTCATAAAACCAGCAAAAATGAGGTGAGAAAATGGAGGAAATCAGGTAAAAGGTTGGGGGAAGCCACCCTAAGGCTGTCGGGTCTCACACTTACAAATCCATGAAAAGATTACAGTTCTCTCTAAATGATCAAAAATTCACAAAATATTATTACTATGAAAATTAAAAACAATCATCTCAAACTATGCCCTGTTAGAGATATCAGTTATTTATTTTTTCTCTTAATAAACGGTTTTCATATGGAGACTTAGGGGGTCATTCCGACCCCGGCGGGCCGCGGGCGCCGCCCGCCGGGCGGAGACCGCCAGAAGACCGCACCGCGGTCAAATGACCGCGGCGGTCATTCTGACTTTCCCGCTGGGCGGGCGGGCGACTGCCAAAAGGCCGCCCGCCCAGCGGGAAAGCCCCAGCAACGATGAAGCCGGCTCCGAATGGAGCCGGCGGAGTTGCTGGTGTGCGACGGGTGCAGTGGCACCCATCGCGATTTTCAGTGTCTGCTAGGCAGACACTGAAAATCATTATGGGGCCCTGTTAGGGGGCCCCTGCACTGCTTATGCCTGTGGCATGGGCAGGGCATGGGCAGTGCAGGGGCCCCCAGGGGCCCCACAACACCTGTTCCCGCCATCCTGTTCCTGGCAGTTTTTACCGCCACGACCAGAATGGCGGGAAGGGGGCCGGAATCCCCATGGCGGTGCTGCGAGCAGCGCCGCCATGGAGGATTCTGTGGGCAGGGGTAAACCGGCGGGAAACCACCGGTTGCCCTTTTCTGACCGCGGCTTTACCGCACGGTCAGAATTGCCCATGAAGCACCGCCAGCCTTTTGGCGGTGCTTCTGCGGCACTCTGCCCTGGCGGTTTTCAACCGCCAGGGTCAGAATGACCGCCTTAATCATGCATACTCGAAAACAAAACGCTTTCAATTATGATAAAGCTGAAATTTATTTTAGAAGCAAAAATTATATTCAAACTCTTTGGGCGAGAGCAAGATGGTGGCCGTGTGAGGATGGCTGTTTTCGCCTCCTGTTTGCTCTGACTTGTTGACTTTTGACTACCTTCCAGTGTCTTCACTAGAGATGACTAGCACCATCATCAGGCCTCTCCCTAGCCTTGAGGGATCTCTTCGTGGCCTGGAAAGTTTGGAACTGTAATGGTCGCCCAATGATTCTCTACACATCCGTATGGCTTTGGATACGCAATGCCACAGTGATGCCTCCAATGCCGGGAAGAGGGCTGAAGAGCCGTCACGGCGGTTCAACGTGAGCAGAGGTGAAGACAGAGGCTACTATAAGGAAATCAAAGCCAATGCCTGTCAGCAAAAAAAAAATGGCATAAAATCATCCCAGAAGGCAGGGACTGTAGTGACGGAACCAGCAGGTTTGTGGCTCTGGGTAAGATGTTTTATAAAACCACAATCACTGATGCCCTGGTAGAGAACTTTTATATTTTGAATGACAACCAGGAGGCCATAACTGCAGCTCTAGTAAGTGCACCATCTTTAAGAACTCACCCAGCATGCAAAGGTGCTCAGGAGTGGGGGAGGTTGATTTGGAACAAAAGGCCTCTGTTAGCTCACAGCGTCCTGGAAGTGTCACAACGTCCTTGTTGCCAGAGCCCTGACAAGGTCACCATATTCCAGGGCCACAGACTGGAGACTGGCCCATGGAAGGGGTGGCTGGAGGCGAATCTGTCATCCCCATGGAAGGGGTTTCAGGAGATCCAGGAGGGGTGAAGCATTGGGCCGCATTGTTTGGGACCCCAGTGGTAGCTGAGGGAGAACAGGCCTCTGGGCTTATATTTATTTTAACTGGACTTACTCAGGCTGGGGGCCCAGTGGGCATGTCTGATACATCAGGAATATTGAGCAGTAAGGATAATAAGAAGATCGTAGTATGCCATTTTCAACCTCAATCTCAAGGGGACCCTGTTACAGCCCCCCCCAGAATGCGATCTGATCTGGAAATGGCAGATACGTTTCTTTCCATGTCAGACTGGTCTAGGGACGGGGTCAAGATGAGAGTCATGGGAAGATCAGTCCATCAAGGGCTTACGCAAAAAAAAAAAAAACAGATCCTGGCTTTACTTTTTATTCTACCCCCACAATAAATTAGTTTGTCTGGATTATTTCTTCACCTCTATTACCCTTGCAGGACAAGCATCGATTGGGAGGTCACCCAGTTTCATATCAGATCATAGTCCTCTGATTTTGGAAATCCCTGCTGAAAGTAGGGGAGGAATTAAGAAGTCTTTCGATAGAAAATTGCTACTTTATCATGCATATAGGGAACATATGTCTAAATGCATTGCTGAATTCTTTGTAAACAATAGAGGAATGGCTTCTGTAGGCTCGGCCTGGGATTCTTTTAAAGCTAGGGTGAGGGGGAAACCCTTAGCTTCTCCTTGTATCAACAACATTTAAAGTGCGACGACATTCCTAACATACTCAATAGGATGAAGTCAGCAGAAAGGGAACTTGCTAGATCCATGCTGGGTGGTCAAAATCAAATCCACCCACAGCAGGAGGTAGCAATACTCATCATTAATCAATAGACATTTTGGTGCTGAGGCTGCAGCCAAGTATCAATTATGCAAAAAACATTGCTATGAACTGGGGTGGCCACGGGGTGACTCCTGGCAAAACAAATTAGACAGGGAGAGGTGGCTACCCAGATTGTGAGATCAGTCTGGCCGCTAGTGTGAATCTACCTCAGACATCCTGAGGGCCTTTAGGGACTTTTATGTACCTTTGTACACAGGAGTGCTATCTCCCTCAGGGGCCAGTGCCGCAGACTTTCTCTCAGAGCTCCCCGCACTTAAGGTTGATAAAGAGCAAAAGGTCATGCTAGAAGCTCCTACAAAGGCAGAGAAAATTCATGAAGCAATCTGTCAGCTAGTGCCTGGGAAGGCCCCAGGCCCAGTTTTTATTCTGTTTGAGTTTTATAGACTCTTTTTCCGGGAGATTCGACAGGATATGGTGGTCACCTTGTTGCAGGACCAACTAGGGATGATTCCGGTACCATGGAAAGCAAGTAGCATTGTAGTGTTTAGAAAGAAGGGAAAGCCTGCTGAAATGCTTGGATCACATAGGCCAATCTCGCTCATTAATTATGACGATAAAATCTATGTGAAGGTGTTGGCTAGTAGAGTAGGGAGAATGATTTCCACCCTAATATCTCTGTGTCACCACAGGTTTATTCCCGGCTGAACAACAACTGACCATATCTTAAGAGTGATTACACTTTTTGACACATCAGCTACAGGGTTGTCCTTGGGTCTCGCGTTATTTGATTAAGGGAAAGCATTTGATTGCATATCATAGCAGTTTATATGGGCAGTTTTACAATGGATAGGATTTGGTGATATGTTTATTCAATCCATCAAGCTTTGTACAGGACCCCTAGTACCAGGCTTAGGCTAATGGGGCACACGTCAGATAGTTTTGTTATTTCACGGGAGACTCAACAAATCTGTCCATGTTCCCCGCTCTTATTCGCGCTGTACATTGATCCCTTTTTACAGAACCTGGAGGGGAGTTCTAAAATTAAAACTGTTATAGTTCATCAGACTGAGTATAAGACTCTGGCATATGCGGACGATATCACAATCCTTACAGAGGACCAAGGTATGGCACTTCCTGAGTCTGAATCTCAGACTCATCTATTCGATTTTGTTTTGTATTCAGGTTATAAGCTGAATGAATTAAAAATACAAGTACTGTGTGCCAAGGATGCTAGTTTTAAGGATTCTCGAGTAGCCACAGAGGCTGTATACCTTGGGATGAGACTCACAACAGATGTAGACAGGATTGTTGAGATAAATATGGCACCCACATTAGGTAATATCAAGCGGGAGTTGGAAAAGGTTGATCGCTTACATCTGACATTCTTTGGGAGGGCCAATGTATTGAAAATGGGCATTTTGCCTAAAATGCTGTAACTATTCAGAACAATCCCATTAGAATTTAACAAATGCTGGTTGTCCGGCAATGAAAGCATTTATAGTACGTTTCTTTGGGGGTATCAGAGGCCTAGGAGAGCAGATAAGTGGATGATCCTACCCTGTCTTGGGGGGGATGGGCCATTCCCAGCTCTAAATTGTACTACTAGTTTTGCATGTTACAGCACATGGGTATCTTGCTCTTTGACACAGTGAGAAGGATCAGTTTTGCTGGATTGCCTTCTATCTAAGAGATAAGCCTGGGGGATCAAGCCAATGGCTTTTTTGGTCAGAATTTAGAGCCCAGTTATTATAAAAAGACTGGATTTAAAATTGTAAAGGCTGCATTCAGATTGTGGTCTCAGGTTAAGAGGCTGGTGGGTTTTCCAAAGCTTAATTTATATACACCTATTACGGCTGACCCTTTACTCCCACCAGTGCTTCTGGACTCTGTTACTACTAAATGGGCTCAGAAAGGTGTGACATCCCTTGGGGACTTTTACAGTAATGGACAAATCTGAACATACACAGAACTTCAGGAACAGTTTAATCTTCCCACAGGAGAGTTTTTTAATTTTTGCAGTTTCAGGATTTTTTGTGCAGGCATCTGAGAGACTCCAAATCGGTTACTAAGATCCCTTGGTCAAAGTCATTAAGCAGAAAGCCCAGAGTGGCTTCATATTTGACTTTCCTCTGCAGGAATTTCCTAATTTCTTGAGGCAAATAACTCCAAGCAGAAGACTTGGCTGGGGATAGAAGCTCCTTGGGTGCAAGAGCCTTTAGAGCTGGGGAACAGGGTCCTGTTAACTGCAAATTCAGGAAGCCAACACTTTATGACAACCTTCAACCTCTATTATACTCCAGTGGAAGTGGCAAAATGGGGGGCGGTTTGGGGATAAATGCAAAAGATGTAACCATAATCAGGAGGTGGATTACCAGCATATATTTTTCTCTTGTCCTAAATTGCAGGACTTTTTGTCTGATATTTGGAGCTTTTTGGGAGAAATACTGGGGGCCCCTCTCCTCATCACCCCCACCCTGATTTTTCTCAGGGTGGCTGATTCCTCAGAGGGAACTGAGGGATTGAAACGTACGGCAGGGCTTTTATTTGTGGCTATGGCGGTTGCCAGACTGTGTACTACCTACCTCTCAATGGCTTAGCCCTGACCATCCCACATTCATGGCCTGGAGAGCTAGGTTTCTGTCAATCTACCATATGGAAACCTCATTAAATGATTGCAAGGGGGTTCACAAAAAGCGGTGGGGACTCAGAGTATGGGCCCCGGTCACTAATTGGGTGTCGGGATTTTGAGGCAATATCTAGATGGATGAAGTGTTACTTTTTTCTCTTCAATTTGTGGGATTGTCTGTGCTGCTACTGTTATTTAGGATTCTAAATGCTTTTGTCATAAATAGGTGTGCCATGATCTCTCTGTATGAATTCCAAGTTTCATGTCTATATATATTTTTATGAAATATATGAAGTATTGTCACGAGGGAGCATGATATGGTCGGTGCTTTTACATGAATTATGAGATATGCTTTTTTGTATGAATTTTTAGATTCATGTTTATATATATATATTTGTAATTTATGATGCATTCCCAAGAAGGAGTATGATATGTTTGGTATTTTATATATGAATTATGCGATATGTCTTGTCCAGTACAAAAATAAATAAAAATAAAAAACTGTAACAATCTGAGATAGTCTCAAATATTTCCTAAATGGTTTATTCATGACAGAAAAGGCCAGAATAAGAAAATAGAAATGTTAAACAAAAAAAACACAAAAGACCTAGAGCACATAGTATGCATGAAAGATGCACATTCGATATTAAGAATAAAAATAGAATTTTCAAAATGTGAAATAAGTAATGTATGAAAAGCCTTAATTTGCTCTAAACAAAGTGAAACGAAGGAGAAATGTGGTACGCTACTAGCTCATGTGGTTGTTCTTTCACAGCCAAAGTATTTAGAAGTTAATATAAAAAAAAAATTTAAGAAGCCAGAAATAAGTAGGTCAAATGTAAACATTTGCAAACAAACTGAATATTTATACCCTAAAAACAGTAGTAGGGAACTCAGTCAATCAGTTAAACCATCTTTATTTGATTTAAAAACCAGAAAAGAATACACACAACAATATACTTATATAAACTATACTTAAATAACATATAAAGTCTAAAACTAAAAATGTAAATAGTAGTGAACTCATAGACAGCAAAATAACTATAGAGGAGCTAAAGCAAGGTACATCATATTAACAACTAGGAAAAGCACCGGATCTGGATGACATCACTGTTGACGTCTACAAAAGGTTTTAGAAGCAAATTTCATTTTCTGTTTATAATTTGTGAAATAAATTACAAATCACAATACTTGCACTACACATTGTCACTTTGCATTCGCATGTCAGTTCCATTTAAAAGTTAGTTGGCAGAGGGACAGCTCCATCTGCATTCTCCTGAGTCCCTTGGGTTTGTGGAGACCTGGGAGATGCAAAAGAAGGTGGTTGATTGGAGCTGTCAACCAGAATCCCACCATTTGGCTCAAGCCTCTGTAGTCCCGGGTAAGTGGCAGAACAAAGAGAAGCACTTGTATCCCTCAAAGGAAGTGAGTACTTCCCCCCTGAGTGATGTCACAACAGTGAATAATCATTTTAGTTATCCACTGTTGTGAGGTCACTGTGCTGAGTAACCAGATTTCAATACAGTTATTGACCATAAAGCACTGGTTTCCAACCTGTGGTCTAGGGCCTCCTGGGGGTCTGAAACGCCTCCTCAGGGGGTCCACGACTACTAAGAAAATTAAATAATATTAACAGATTAGGTCCCTAGATTTCAGTAATGGCTCAGTGAGGGGTCCTCAGATTCCAATAATGATTCAGTTGGAGTCCTCGGGTTCCAGTAATGATAAAGTGGGGGTCCACCGAAGTCAAAAGGTTGGGAACCACTGCCATAAAGGGTTTCTATGGAAACCATGTACAACACAATTATACCAAATAAATCTCTCTCCTTCATACAAGATCCTTTAGAAATAGTAATAAGGTCATACAATAACACAGGATTTAATAAATAGGAGAAATACTGTGTAAATGGAAATTGTTTGAGGAGGACACACTGCTAATAGTATCCTGGCCTCAGAAATCAATATACACAGTTAAATCTTATGGAAATTTGTAGTTCATCTTCATGGTCTCAATGAAATACAATACCCTTATCAAAAATGAATAAAAGGAAAGATTGTACTGAAAGGCAATTTAACGGAGAAGCCAAATAACTAATATGGTTAGTGATTATTCATAACGGAAATACTCAGAAAACACTGTCAATTAATTTGTACAGACAACTTATTTAAAATTAAAATATTAGACTGCTGTGCAAACTTTTAATTTATTTCAATAGTTTATGGATGAGACTTCAAATTGTTAAAAATAAAGCTTTTCCCATAGTGAAACTTTGTAGGAAACATGTTTTGCCCCTTATGCTGTTAAGTTTGGAACTTTTTCAAGGTTGAATTATAGTTTGAAGCACGTAACTTTTAATAGAAATGTTCAACTGTACGCAAAACTCCTACCACCTTCATTTAGATCTGAAGATATTTGGAGCCCTTTCCACTAACAACTGCTTCATAACATTGGAACTCATAATATAGGCACAGGGTGTTTCGAACTGCTTCCCTGTTACCAGTTTTGTCTTTGTGATACAGAATGACATAAGGTGGGCATTTCTGTTTTCCCTCCTGCATAGATCTATATGTAATAACCTTCGCTGTTTAAAAGACTGAAAAAAGTGTCTACAAATAAATAAAACATTTATTAACAGTGGACAGGGGCGAGTACCTTAGATCTCCTAGTCCATTTTGTGGTTTTAGGTGAACTTGCAATCAAATGAATTATGCAGAGTAGTCCATTTGCAATGATAAAGTAGGGGCACCCAGGATGTAGTGCAGATGTTAGTCTTACCTTGTGGTCAGACACCAGGGATCATGATTGCCTCATGCACAAGCATGATGTTGGACAATCGGAATTCGTTTTGTATCAGGTTATACAGTTTCCTACACGTTACATATTTTCTCATCATTGAGTATCATAAAAATGTGTTTCTCATCCTGTTGTCCTACTGCTCTTATTGAATTTGCTCCATTATACTCTATTCTTCCTTTTTCATCTTCCACAGCTGGATGTACATTTATGATCCCCATGATGTTGCAAAAACAAATCGCTTATCTATAAGAAAATATATAAAGCATTTTGAAACTCTCAAGAGAAACTGGACAATGGCTACACATTTATTTTTATTTGCTGCCTTTTCATCACTGTTAACTCAAATGCGACCTCACCAACTGGTCACAGAACAGTCCTCCTTTCTTCAAAGATTAATGCTTATAGACGCACATAAACTACATACATTGAAATATAATTCCATCTACATTACTTTTGTTTATTAATAAATAACCCCTCATATTTTCTCATCATAGGTCTGCACATGACTCATAATTAGTATAAGGGGATACCTTCCATCAAACTATTTTTTAAAGGTGCCACGCCCTGTGATGACGTAAGCAGTGACGTGAGCAGTGACATGTATGACCTGCCCCTAGTTTGTCAGTCAATCACCGTGCCTGTCATATGTCTGTGTGATTGACAAACCTAAGAGCCTTCGTGTGGTTGTGTGCCCAGACATGTTCAGGTTGTCAAAGGGTTGTGAAGAATTAAAGTCCTAGCATTTTGCGCAGTGTGTGAGTCTAACAGGGGTTTGTTGGGGCATGTTAAGAGCTGTGATGACTGTCTCAGCAGAGCAAAGGGTATGTGTGAATGGGCAGGGTGCCTCAGGACTGACTAACACGGAGGTGGGGACTGGCAGTGGGAGTTTAAAAAAAAAGAAGTGTGTTGGTTAAAAAAGGAACCCATAAACAAAATGCACAAACCTGTCAAAGCTTCCCATCAAGTGTCACAGAATGAGTAACACAGAGTGAGGAAAAGGCAGAGTCAAACAATAGTGTCACAGTGCCCTTTCCTCAGGATCTGCACGTTGTTGAACAAAAGGCCCACCTTCCAGTGTCACCAACTCAGAAAGCTATTATAGCACAGAGGTATGATGAAGCCAATTGGGGGAAGGGAATTAGGGTAGGGAACAGCAGGGAGAGAGATCTGAAAAGAAAAGGTTAGAACAAATATGCACTTACTTATTCATAGAAATATAACTCATCAATAGACTCTTGACTAAATGCGTCTCCGATATCAGATGGAGACTCCTTTTGAAATTAGGGCAAAGCCTCTTCTTTGAATCATGGAACAAGAATAAACTACGACCTCAGAACCAAGAGATGGCAAGAGCTTTGGACTATGATCATCATGGAAGAAGAATAAACTACGACCTCAGAACCAAGTAATGGCAAGAGCTTTGGACTATGATCATACTCAGAATATCAATCCTGTAACATCTATGTATTCATAACATAAACCTTTGATCATCATCTAAAAAATCTCAAAGAATGAAATATGCTTTTCACATATTATGCTTTCCAAAAAACAATGAAAACTATGATTTGCTTATCTCCAAAAATACTTTCACATTCACAACTATAAAGGCAGAAAAGTTTTTACTCATTGAACTTGAAGCGCTTTACTTATAATACCAGGAAGCGCTTTTACTTGTCTTGCCTTAAGCGCTATGCTCGTTATGCTAAGGGGGCGCTTTACTCATGTGGCCTGAATCACTTTGATTGTTGTGCCAGCAGCCTTTTACTCCTGTGGATTGAAGCGCACTGATTGCCGTGCCAAGAGCGCTTTTCATCTGTGGACTGAAGCGCTTGAATTGCCGTGCCAAGAGCACTTTACACCTGTGGACTGAAGCACTTGAATAGCCGTGCCAAGAGCGCTTTACCTCTATGGACTGAAGCACTTGAATTGCTGTGCCAAGAGTGCTTTACACCTGTGGACTGAAGCACTTGAATTGCCGTGCCAAGAACACTTTACACCTGTGGACTGAAGCGCTTTTTTGCCATGCCAAGGGCGCTTTACATCTGTGGACTGAAGCGCTTGAATTGCCATGCCAAGAGCGCGTTACATCTGTGGACTGAAGCACTTGAATTGCTGTGCCAAGAGCGCTTACACCTGTGGACTGAATCGATTGAATTGCCGTGCCAAAAGCGCTTTACATCTGTGGACTGAAGCGCTAGATTTGCTGTGCCAAGAGCGCTTTACATCTGTGGACTGAAGCGCTTGAATTGCCGTGCTTAGAGCGCTTTACATCTGTGAACTGAAGCGCTTGAATTGTCATGCAAAGAGCGCTTTACACCTGTGCTCCGAAACACTTTTGATCGTCGCGCCAAGGCCGCTGTACTATGAAAACTGAAAACGCTTTGCTCATTGTGCTAAGGGGCGCTTTACTTCTGGAAGTAATGACTTTCTCCAAAATTGGGTTCATTAAGGCCTTTCAGCTACTTGTACGACCTACTCGTTTTTTAATTCACCAAGGAAACAAGGATATTTTGACTGGATGTCACTCTGCCATGCAGGAACTCTGCTCTTCTTCAGAGAACCCCCAACGAGGTCTGACTGCATCGAAGTCTTCAAAATAGTGAGTAACGTGCTTGGATGTGGCTGGGCTTTATAGGCCTCCTTCACCCCAAGATGGCTGCTGCTTCTAAAAACATGGGAATTGTAGTCCCTTCATGGAATAGCACTGATAAGTGCATCTTGTGTACCAATGTCCTGAACCTGCAGCTCTATGAGCTTTGCCACAGGGCAGACGACACTGATGGCCACCTTTGGAACAAGAGGGGATGACAAGTGGTGCGTATAAAGCGCTGCAGAGCCATGCAGCGGGGTTTCGGGCGGGACCTGGAGGCGCATGGCCTTATTCCTGACAAATAGTGTCACATCACCATGCAAACAGCTACAGCAAACAGACTGTCGTAGGCAGCTGTAAATCAGTCCCAACATGTCAGAGACATTCTACTGGTTGTCCAGCTGAAAACTTTGATTGGTCCCTTGAAAGCCTGGTGCAAACAGCTACAACAAACAGACTGTCGGAGGCAGAAGTAAATCAGTCACAACATGTCAGAGACACTCCACAGCTGTTAAGCTGAAAACTTTGAATGGACCCTTGAAAGTCTTACGTAAACAGTTGCAACAAACACAATGCCTGAGGATGATTTAAATCAGAGAGTATTTGTCAAAGCATCAAACCTACACAAATGAATCTGGAGGGTCCCAGAGCTGTCAAAATGTCAAGGAAGGTTGGAATTTATGACCAGAGATTGTGAGGTTTGTGTCACAAGACACCCTTTGATATGACAGTCTGACAGGCATCACTATTCTCATAGTATGGTTAACCGGACACTCTCTAAAGCAATATATGTGAATAATTAACAGTCATTACAGGTATAGAAAAACTCTGGTATGTAACTCTTGGCGCAGACCCATCTTGGACAATTTTAAGTCCCTACCAATTTGGAGTTGCACCCAGCGCAGAGTTATTCCAGAACCCTACCCCAAGACACATAACATGACCCAGAAGGACATAGCCCAGAACGTAGGGGGAGAACAGCAGATACTACAGGTAAGTAACTGCCACATATTTACAATGCATTTTTATATTTAGGTTTTTGCGCAGGTTATGACTTTTATTTAATTAATATACTTCAGAGATCAGTCTTTGTAGAACAGGACTTTGTGGGTTAGGGGGGAATGTGAAATTACGTTTCATTATGCGTATTACAATAGAACAAACCTGCATGCACTGGCAATGTTAAATGATTGTACTAGTGTTTGGTGTGGGAAAGGGCGGGCACATTGTAACATACCAACTGGGAGAGAACAATTGTGTGCATTTTTTTTAACAGTTTAAGGGACAATTGGTCTGTAATACTCAGGAAAGTTATAGATGCTATGGACTGCAAATTATGGTGCCTCAGGAGACATTGGCCTAACTGCTGTTGTATTGTTATTTATTAAAGCATAAGTGAGCCGCCGTCATGCTCCCTTATGCTTTTATAAATAAAGATACAACAGCAGTGGAAGCGCATTGGTGCCCAATGCTGTACTTTTATTTAAAAAACCTTAGGGGTCTGTAGCCTCACCTCTGAGCAATGTGGCGGCCCCCCTGAGGCTTTTTTAAATAAAAATACACCAACATGTTATTAGAATAATGTAAGGAGCCGTCGCATGCTCCTGGAGCTCTAGGAGAAATATGATGGCTCCTTACATTATTCTAATAGTATTGAACCATAGTGGTCCCATGAAAATACAGCAGCGGGACCGCGATGGCCCCGTTGCTATTAGAATAATGTCTAAAGCCGTTGCCTTGCATGAAAATGAAACGGCGGCTTTAGACATTATTCTAATAGTATCGAACCATAGCGGTCCCATGAAAATACAGCAGCGGGACCGCGATGGCCCCGTTGCTATTAGAAAAATGTCTAAAGCCGCCGCTTCGCTTTCATGCGAGGCAACGGCTTTAGACATTATTCTAATAGCAACGGGGCCATCACGATCCCAGTAAAAATACAGCAGCAGGACCGCTACGGTCCGCTGCTATTAGAATAATGTAAGGAGCCTTGGCCACGCTCTCATGTGAGGCGAAGGCTCCTTATATTATTCTAATAGCAGCAGGACTGTCGTGGTCCTGTGAAAATACAATGACGGGACCGCTACGGTCCCCGTTGTTATAAGAATAATGAATGGAGCCGCCGCTTTGCTCCAATGCGAAGAGGCGGTCTCCTACCTGCTGTTGCCGGGTGGTGGTGGGGCTGGGGGCAAGCCCTAGTCCGCAGCCCTTCAGGAGGGCTCCTTGCAACATCCAGGGTGGAGGCAAGTTAAAAAACATGGCCGCCGCCCTGAAAAAAAGTTTCCAGCCCGGTTTGGGCTGGTTTGGGCTATCTACAGGGACGGCCCCACCCCCCTTGCCACACGGTATATTGCAAGGGGCTGTGCTGCTTAAAGGCATCTTAACTCTGTGTCGGCCCATGGGGTGCTAAATAAACACAACGCGCAAAGTTTTGTATGATTAAATTAACATATATATATATTTTTTTAAATAAAATAAAAAAGTGATTAAATAAACACTTTTTATTTTATTTAAAAAAAATATATATAAAATAAAAAATGTTTAAATAAAAACATGATTTTTTTAAAATTTAAAAATAAAATAAAATACATGAGGTTGCCAGTAGCACTTTTTAAAGCCCCCCAAAAATACAGAAAAGCTTTGGATCAGAGTCTGATGAAATTCAATTAATCATTTTTTTTAAATGGTGTTGCCCTTATTTTGTTTTTAACTGGTAGTGTTGTGTGAGAGGGTGCATTACAGACGTTTTTGCCGAGAAATGTGTTTTTATGTTTCGTACAATGTCCATATTTTAACCCTGAAATGGGAATGGGTAATATTAGTAATCTGCCTCTGTTACAATATTGAAAAATTGCGACACTAATCCTAATTATTAGAATATGAACCACAGTGTTTGTTCTCTGACTTTCCTATACCCTTACTGTTCCCAAGTGTGTATTTTATGCGCGCTGAAAATGTCTAAATGTATAAAAAATATGTTGTTTAGGGTTAATAATGTGAAGTTGTGATTATAACGTAAGTAACATATTTTTCTGAGTAGTGCAACCCTTGATGTTTTGTAACGTTTTATTCTGAGCAGTTTTTCAAATTGTCCATCGGTTTGTTTTAATACGTGTAAAGTGCCCATGTTGAAAAGTGATGGTGTCCCTGAGACTGTGAAACACACGTTTGTAATATTTAATTAGTGAAGCAAAGTGTATTGTGCACTGTTAATATGAAATGCGTATGTGGTCTTTTTCTAATGTATTACAACCTCTTTTGCAACTTTAGCTAGCGCTTGCAACTTGCGTACTGCTGTAAACGTTTTGAGGGCATTTACAATTTTCACATTGTTTTTGGAGATGTAGATGCTCTGCTAATCGTAAATGCTTTTAGGTTGTAAACCATGTTTAGAGACAGTCAAAATAAATGTTGGAATTCTGCGCAAATGTTGTAACACGACTCGACTGGATTCTGATGTTTCTATTATGTTTTACTTAACAGCGTAGCCCTATGTACGGTTATTGTTTATAACTTGTTTTACTCATGACTAGTGCCTAGGTTTTTATAAATGATGGGTTGTCAAAGTGTGTTGAGACCTAAAACCTATGGCTCTTGTTAGATATTATTTTAATGTCAATTTGTCTGGTCTGTACGTAGGATATCCCAGAACTAACTTGGACAGCCTTCCAACAAGGTACAGGTATTTAGAGCTTTATAGCTTAGAGACCAATCAGCAACCCTCAGTGTTTTAACCTAGGTGCTTTATTTGGTAATTTTTCTAAAATGTTTTTTACAGGTTACAACGCCAAAGTACAGGTTGCTGTGGATGCTCTGCAGCAAATCCTCTGCAGACGCTCAAGATGCCGTAAACACAGTGTTGCCTATTACAACTCTTGCAGGTAAATAAAATAGGGATTTGTTGTAAACGTTATGTTAACATTAGAATAGTATAGGTTGAAACCCTCAGACGGTCTATTGGAACCAGACCTGTAATTATATTGTAAAAGCTGCGCTGATGTTTTTTTTTTTTTCCCTCCTTTACAGTCGCCATGGAAGCGTGCCTGGACCGCGTAGGACCTTTAAAGGTAGAACCCATTGCAAAAAAGAAGAGTCAGAAAAGAAAGTCCAAGGCGACTGGCGAAGGGCCATTCGCAAAGAAAGGAAAGCCTCTAAGGAACAAAACTGGTGTGTCTTTCACAACTGTAGAGTTAAAAAGAACACTAACATCTTTGTCTCTCAACAGGTTACTAATCGGGCGTATAGTTAGGGTTGTAAAATGTATTGTAAAAAGTTAGAAGTGCGGTGCATGTAGATAGGGTGTGGTAATCATAAGGGACGTCTTATAATTTTTTCTAACACATACTTTTATGTATTCACAGCAGAGACGACGCAAGAGAACTCTGAAGGGGACCGGCGCAAGCGTAAACGAAAGGTGACACCGCTCGATGATATCACCAGGAAGCTTTAAAACGTCCAGGTCGTTGATAGCGACGCAACTCTAAATGAACCAGGTACATCATGCAGCAACAACACCTTTATCCGTGTGATGCCTACACAAGACCCTTTGAACACGCCTACATGTTTCACACTACAGCAACCCTCTATAGGTTCCAAAGAACGTGCTTTACCAAGCACCTTCATACATCAACAAGGACATTGTAAACCCATTGAAGGGTGTCTCCAACCAGAAGTACAACCAAAAGTGAACAAACTTTCCCAGAAGTATAGGAGGCAGAAGCATGCGCTGACAGTCCTACAAACAGATCCTCTAGACTCATTGTTAAAAAAGAACGTTACCATTGAGGCAAACGCACAGAACCAGGGACTCTCTATTTGTTCAACAGCTGTGACTGATAATACCTACATTCATCCCGGGGAAGTATCCCCCAAACCATATATAAATAACGATCAAGAACCCGAGGGTGGAGATCTTGAAACAGACCAGGTGGAGCAGACCTCTTACTTCCAATGTATTGACCTTCTCAAGGGGTTGGAGGGTGGTCCAGAGAGTTCTGAAACCCCGACAGTAGCCACGCATGTTGTAGACCACGAACAAGGGCAAACACATGTACATAGTCCCTACGAAGCCTACAGCACAGAGGCCTTGGGTTACTACGATAAACAATTACGTTTCTCAGACCTGTTGTCACCTCCCACACCTCCTGGAGCATACAAACCTACCAGCCCTGTGTCGAGGGTAATAATAATGTCACCAGGCTCAACATAACCCGACAGTAGCTTACGTTGGAGCGAAGATCAAAACCATAGTTTTGACACGTCTTTTAGCGACTCTCAGACCTCTGAAGTCCCAGGTGTTCACACTGGGACACTGTTTTTTTTAACACCCAGAGTCCCAATCTACACAATGGCATGGTTAACATGGTTGATATTTTTCTACCCTAAGAATGTACTAGAGACATACATTAAAGATATTCAAGGGGCTGTCAAAAAGCTAAAACCGCTGCTGCACTCTAAGTCGTTAAAACCGAGGCATGTTGGAGAAGGGAAGCGACCCCTGAGGGTCGTTCCAAGAGAGGTAATCCAGAGGCTGGAGCGGTGTAGAACCGAGGTTATCCAGGCCTGTGAAGCAGCTGCTACAGACATAGGAGTGAAGCCAGAGTGACTAGGATGAAGAAACGTTCTATGGGGCAATGGTTCAACATTCAGGGGTCCCACATATAACAAAAAGGTAGGAGCTGTACTAACTAAAGCCCTGCGTTTTCTTACGCACTATCAAAACAAAAAATCATATAGAATACCTCCAAGTTCCAAAGACGTTGCGAGCAGCGTCTAAAATACACCCTTCATGTTCCCAAAAGATACATTTCAGGGAGAGCACAGGGACAGTCAGAAACTTCAAACCCCCTCTGGGACAGGTAGGATGACTCAAAGACCTCAAACACTTAAAAGATACAATGGAGGTACCTATAGTATTGTCCTCAGAGGGTTCAGCTCCAGAGTGTGTCACTAAGATTGTTCAAATAGGCGGTGGGAGACTCCCTAAAAGCGACTGAGTCGTTAAGAAGCAAAAGTGGGCTGATAGCACCAAACAGCGGCAGCTTTTATAAAGTAAATTAAAGAAACCCAGAATATGCGCAGTGTGGAGGCTAAACAATACAGGCTCCCTAAACAACAGTCTGACGCCCCAAAATGACCCTCCAGAGAGTTCCCCCTCTAGTACAGATTCTCAACCTGGGACTTCCGATATAGTGTTTCTAGAGAGCGTGAGACGTTATAGTCGCAACATAGAGTGGTTTAAAGCTACAGAGCATTATGAGGAGTTTAGGTTTGTTAACCTAGATCGTATAAACTCCTCTGATCAGGGTGTGATAGCTATCCACCAGGCTGTACAAACGTTCATAAAACAATTGTTACATAATGTGGGGCCTAACGATTTCTTCCAGCTACGTTTTCGGGGGCAGGGTCTCAACAGTCCTCTGTTCACCAGACGGTCATCTCAAGATGTGTTTGAGGCTGTGACATTTCTAGAAAACCTGTCTAAGCTTTTACAGAGCAAGGCTGAATTGTTGGCTTACGTGACCTTCAGAATCATTGCCCTCATTGTTAGAGGTCGTGAGGGCGGTGCTTCTAGAACCTTAAAGAGCGTCCTGTATAGTAAAATTATTGGCAACAAATATCGGTGGTTGCTCGACTTTAACACCGGAGCTACCAATATGTGTCTGGCGGCGAGCCTTGCCGGTTTGTTGATGGACAGAGCTACCCCAGTCCACGTCATTTTGTCTATGGCGGCGGATGCCCATGTGGCGCTCTGAATATTGCCCGACAGACTAGTTAGTTTTGGGGACCTGGGACGTTTAGAGAATCATTTTGCCTTTACAGTAAAAGTTCTATACCACAGCAGTTCTTGGAAGTACTTCACTACATATGAGCGTGTGAAAAACAAGACCGTTTATGTGCTCCATCATGATAACCACTTTTACGGTATCTTGTGTTGTAATTTAATAGCGATTAGATTAAGCATTAGCAGAAGACAGCTTGTATTTAGCAACTATTGTGAACATTTGGCAGAATCCATTTTGTATTCATGGCAGCCATTTTCACTGCCATGTTCTCGCCATGTGCTCTGTCCTACCTTTCTGTTAACTACTCTTGAAAATCTGTCTAGTGACAAGTTATATTTAGCATCTCCCACTTTCGCACATGCCCAGTAAGATCTGCAGCTGTTAGTAATCAGTAACAGACAGTAATGTGTCAACTAGTCCTTGAAACTGTTAGCCCCTCCTACCTGTCGACTGTGCATTTCCATATGACCTTACATGTATGTAAGTCTTGCTTCTATAATTGTACCACCTTCTTTTAGCCCCTGCCTGGGTATAAAAGGACCATGCTCTCTTAGTTCAGTGTGCTACTTCAAACATTACCGAAGGGTGCTGTTTGAACTGTAGTACCACCTCATGAGGTTTAATAAACTTTGTCTTTTATTTCAGTTTCTGTGCCAACTTCTTCCTATATGGTCTGAGGACTTTGTGCAGAGAAGGGCGAACCCCTTGCACTAGTAGGCCTTGCTGAGGCTTACTTCAACACTTGGACCTGAAGGGTTTTCTAGGAGCCAAGTACGTGTGCGAGCATTGCGACCACATATACAACAACCAGACCAGACTCCAGTGTGAAATGCACTGTAAAATGTGTCAGAGGGACGGGTGCATCGATGGCGCCTCTCAAAAGGTTAACTGTTCGACGTGTAAGATGTTTTGTAGGTCACAAGACTGTTTGAACATACACGTCAGCCTCGCACAGTGCGAACGTAAATCGGACTGTCAGACTTGCGGGCGCTACAAGGCCTCCAAACACAATTGTAAAGGTATGCAATGTCCCAGGTGTAAAGCGTATTTTAAGGTCAGAACCGCACACAAGTGTTACATGCTCAAAGGCTTACCCCAGAAAAAAACAGAAGACTATATCGTATTCAATATGGAGTGTACGCAGGAGATGGGTGTGCACCAGCCTAACTACATTTACGCTCATCATCTAACAGCCGATGAAAACTGGGAGTTTGAAGGCAGGTCGTGCATGAACGATTTCCTCAACACATTCATGCAGCCGAAATACTATGAGTATACCACGCTGGCTCACAACTTGAAAGTGTACGATTCGTTCTTTATTCTCCGGGACCTGATACATGAAAGAATGGCCGTAGAGCTCATCGCTCAGGGTTCAAAACTGATGCTGTAAAAGGTTGTACCTTTTGAAATTAGGTACATAGACACCTTGAATTTTCTACCCATGAAGTTGAGTAAGTTGCCAAAAGCCTTTGGTTTTGGAGGCTGTAAAGGATATTTCCTGCACTTTTTTAACACATTGGCTAATCAGAATTACATTGGTCCTATGCCTCCGCCTGACAGTTACAACATTGAGTACATGATGCCGTCCGAAAAAAGAACTATCTACAGTGGTACGATGAAAATCGTGAAAATCTGTGTCATTTTCAATCAAAATTGAAAGCTTACTGTCAGGCGGATGTATTGATCTTGCGAAAAGCGTGCAACCTTTTCAGAGACGTTGTGGTGGAGATGACGAAACGGGTCATGATTATCAAATCCACATCCCTTAAGAGGAAAGAAATCGTGGAATACCTATACCCATTTAAGAACATTAGTTGGCTTCCATGTTCATGTCTATTTATCAGCACAAATTTTTAAAACCTGAAACTATAGCTCTAGTACCGCCTGACTTCTATAACGGTAAACAGAAACGTTACTCCACCCCGTCTATTCAGTAGTTCATGTATGTCTCAGAGAAAGAGAACATCTTCATTCAACATGCGTTGCAAGTCGGCAAATACCGCTTGGGCCGTTACTACCTAGACGGGTATGCGTTAATTAACAGAGTATCAACCGCTTTTGGGTGTCCTCTTGTTACAAACCCCATGAGTTAAGTAGGTTGCAGGGCACCACGTTTGAACATCTGCATTGTCGTACTCTGGCGAAGGCGCAGTATATTGAAAACAGCGGCTTTGTTCTGAGAAACCTCTGGTAGCACAAGTGGTTAGACGATTTAGCAAAAGATGCCGAACTCGGTGCTTTCATTAAGAGCTGTCAGTTACCAGCACCGTTGGAGCCCCGCAACGCCTTATATGGAGGTCGTACAAACACCATACAGCTGTACAGGGTCGCTGGTGAGGGTGAGAAAATACACTACTACGACTTCATCAGTCTGTATCCGTATGTGAACAAGGTGAAGTTATACCCAGTGGGGCATCCTAAGATCATATATAGGAACTTTAAGTCCCTAGACGAGTACTTTGGTCTCGTTAAGTGTCAAATCCATCCTCCGCGAAAGCTTTACTTCCCGGTGCTTCCGTACAGAGTCAATGGTAAGCTAATGTTCCCCCTATGTCGAACATGTGCTGAAAGTAAACAGACTAGCGAGTGTAGACATAGAGATGAGCAAAGGCTGCTGGAGGGGACGTGGTGTACCATCGAGGTACAAACGGCCCTCGAGAAAGGGTACCGCCTTGGTAAAATACTGGAAATTTGGCACTTTCCTCACACCACAACCCAACTCTTTTCTGAGTAATTCAACTCGTTTCTCTGAGGCAAACTGGAGGCATCGGGGTATCCCAACTGGTGCGTCAATGAGCCCTCGAAGCAAAAGTACAACACTGATTACCACGATCACAAGGGTATTACGTTGAGACTGGGATTCATGAAGGTTAACCCCGCCAGACAACAGTTAGCTAAGCTCTGTCTCAATTTTTATGGGGGAAATTCGCACAGTGTACCAACTTGTCAAACACATCCATTGTCACAAATCCAGACGATCTTTTTAAGTATCTATTTGCTCCATCCTACGATGTGTCCAGTTGCGAATTTATCGACGATGAGACGGCCGTTCTATGCTGGAAATACGCCAAAGAATACCCCACAACTTGTAACAATATAAACATTTTCATAGCGTGCTTCACAACCGCTCACGCTTGTCTAGAGCTTTACAGGTTGCTGGATAAGCTTCAGCACCGCTGTTCGTACCACAACACCAACTCTGTTATTTTTGTTAGTAAAGAGGGTGATTAAGATCCTGCGCTAGGTGATTATCTAGGTGATTTGACCAGCGAGCTCGAAAAGATGAATACATACTCAAGTACACCTCCTCAGGACCCAAGACTTACAGTTACAAAACCTCCAACAACAGGGTTTGCATGAAAGTCAAAGGTATCACTTTAAACACAAGCAATACGGTTAAAATACATTTTGACAGTTTGAAGGGTCTGGTGCATGAGTACTATGCATCGAACGATCGTGACAATAATAAAGCGATAGTCGTAAATCTTCCCAACATAGTCAGGTCCAAGAAAAAAATGGGAAATTACAACACAGCCGTTATATAAAACCCTACGAGTAGTGTTTGATAAAAGGGTCCTGACTGATGACTACAAAACACTACTGTACGGTTATTAAAAGACTTTAGAGGGGCAAACACCCAACCGCTATGGACACCAGGCTGCAGCACCCATTCTCCTGCGTTTTAGCAGGTCCCTCAAATAGCGGTAAAAGTTATTTTATAAAGAAACTGTTAGAAAATGCTCCCGGTGTTTTATCTCAGATCCCTAACAACATCGTATGGCTTTATTCCTGCTGGCCAGATCTTTACACTGAACTATCCCTAAAGTTTCCGGACATCAGATTTGTAGAAGGCATCCCCAGTAATCCCAACGACGATGACTTGTTACCTAAACACCTTATTAACATGGTCATTGTGGACGATCTCATGTGCGAAGGCGGGGACCACCCCGAGATCGAGAGGGCATTACTCAATATTCACATCATCATAATCTAAGCATATGCTACATCATGCAGAACTTGTTTTACAAGGGTAAGAGCAGCCGTTCTATAACTCTCAACAGCTCATATCTGGTCTTGTTTAAAAACCCCCGCAACAAGTATCAGATATCAATTATAGCTAAATAGATGTACCCCAGAAACACACAGTTTTTTATGATAGCGTTTGACGACGCTACCGCAAAACCCCATGGTTACTTACTGGTAGATTTAAAACCCAATACTCTAGAAGAGTACAGACTGCACTTCGGTATTTTCCCACCTGACTTCCCAGTCATTTACACGATGAAAACAATCCCCAAAGCCTATAAAAAGACCCATTAAAAAGACTTTTATAACATTTACACTCTAAACCTTATAATATAAGGTCGCTACCATGTCTGCGTGGCTATGGCGTAATTTAGACCTCCTAAAAATGCTGGTCATGGCCTGCCCCCTGAAAAGAAAGGCTATTCTGTGTGCTGCTTCAAACAATTTAGTGGCTGCCATTTCAGAAATAGCCCTAAACACCCTAAAAGGTAATGTCCCGATATCAACGAACCAGTTCCTTGTGCTGAAGAAGCGCCACATTATTAAGAAGCTCAGCAATAAAAGGGCGTCGCTTCTTTCTAAAAAGAAACTGGTTAAACAGTCTGGCGGTTTTAGAGGGTCGCTGTTCGGTATACCACTAATTACTGGTCTCCTGTAGAGGACCTGATGGAGCATGTCCATATATGTGTCTTGTACCACGCCAACAGCTTGAACAGTTGGGCCCTTCTACAACCGACGTCTGGGACATATGCAGAAACGAGACGCAGTGTCTCGATGCTGAGATCAAAGCCATTTTGAACCAAACAGATTTAAAACCACATGACAAAGCAGGGCTTTACTCAGGAGCCCTTCAAAACTTTTTACATTGTTACAAACAATGGAGCGCAGAAAAAAACAGACTGACTCTGTATTCACCCTACACAGAACAGCCGGCAGCAGACCCTGTAGACCCTCAAGACCGAGGACCCCAAGCCCCCATGGACGCCTTTGTCAAAGACCTTTTAAAAAATATAAGTCAGAGGTATAGAGGGGCGGCACAAATACTGCTCAGTAAAATGACTGCTACTAAAGATTTGACCTTTTGGAACGAGCAAGGTGAATTCGTTTACAAGGAACAACCGGTTGCTGGATCACACATGTACGATCTGGTCAGAGGTCTCACATACAACAAAACCCTATCGACCCAAAACGCTCCTAGAGGATGGGAGCAGTTCCTACGCACCGCTGCGGAACTCAACATTCCTTTCACCATCTTCGGTAACACTGACAACCGCCGACAGCTTGAAAGTTTGAAAGATCCGAGCCCCGGTGTTTTCACCACAAGTTCCAACGTGTCCACATCGCCTTTCTTTCCACAGCTAACACCGTCTAGGAGCTGCGACGTTCAAACTCTGGCGCCTAAAAAGAGACTGTTCAAAATGAACACTTGGCTACCGCTCTAATGTTATCATGACATATGAACCGTTGGACAGTTTTGTTAAAAGGTTCGAATCTCGAAAGATTTTTTGCTTCATTTATTTACCATTGTAATTGATTGTGTTGAAAACTGTTTGTAATAAACACTTTTAACTTTTCAACAGTAGTCCGACATCTTTTTAAAATGGTATGAAAATGTGTGGCTTGTGAATAAAAATGCACAGTCTGAATTCGTGTTAAAAAATTTATTTATTTTAGACAATCATGAGTACAAAAAGAGGCATTACAATGCCTTACACTTTTGACAAACACCGTATTCTGTTTTAACAACGCTCAACATAGTCCTAGAGTTTTTATTCACATATTTCATAAAAATACCACCGTTGTTTACTAGATCGGTTGAATACAGATTAAAAAAAATTCTAAATGTCATACCCTCAGACATTTTACTAATAAAATATATACAATGTTCCCCGCATGTTATGGCTAGAGAATCCTGTACACGCAGCTTGTTATACTCAACAGTGGGCAATGCTTTTTTTTACATATTTGAATATCGCTTTTATATAAATGCTATGCTTGGGGAACTCCGTTAAACTGTCAAACACTATAATCTTGTCTACATCCAGAAACATGGCCGCCCAATGTGTACCACCCTTGTAATGCGGGTCGGTGTTAAAGACGGGTGTGCGGGGTCTTTCTGGACCTATCTCCCCTGGTAGCCCGTCGCTAGGAAATACACCTAACAAAGTATTTCTCAGTGTATTTATGCCGGCTTAAGAAGTCACGTATCTGCACAGTGTCCATTTTACAGTCTTTTAATGATAGTCAAACATAATCTGGCAGGCGTGATTGACTTGGATGACGCTGTTGAATACAGAGAATACAATCATGTTCACGTTGGTAGCCAACGCTTGTGTAAAGCGTATTTCAGCTTTTAGATTTCTGTTTTTTGATCAAGTTGTAATGGTCACCGTCTTCCATGTCAGGAGTCAGGTCAAACGCAAACTGCGTATAGCCGCTCCCATACCCCTCTCTCGAACCAATGACTCCTGAGTCACGCTGGTGTTTCCCCGTTATCGAGACCAGACCGAGATATTTCCTGACAAAATTGAATGTTCCAAAGCTTGAGGTGAACGGTTTTGCTGGAATAACAGCACCCTCGTGAACCAAAGCAGCGTAGTTGATATTGTAGTGTTTGAAGTTGAAAGGGTTAGAGGTATAGAGTCTTCTAAAAGCTGTATTGTCCACAAACCCTACGATGATGAGTTTCGGGAGTTGGCCCATAAATAGATTTTGCTGCTGTGTTAATCCAGTACCGGCGGGGATGCTGAATATCTTCAGAGCCACTCTTTCAATGGCGTACTTGGCGTTCGATAGTAGTAAAGCTTCAGCGTGGGCCAGTCTGACGCTGGGTGACACTTTTACTCTCTTTACAAACAGGCTTGCGGACAATATAACCAGTTTATACTGTTACGCATCACCGCCAATGAGACAAAACGCGTCCTTATTGTGGTTGAGTTTGATATTAAGATCGATACCGTTGATGAGAAGCTTATCTTGGAAGAAAAGGTCTGAATGTACGCACCCCAGGAGGTCAAACTGTCTACTGCCTGCGGCAAAGCTGGCTCTTTTTTTAAAACCATCATTGCCACCGTCCAAAGCTGTGTCCTCAAAATGCGAGTGAGTATCTTTGTAGAAAAGCCCCGCTGAAAGCTGTGTGTCCAGTGCTTCGCAACTGTAATTTAGAATACTCTCTGTAGGCCCTGTAGGCGTACATGTTATCACTTTGCGTGATGAGTCGATCGCCCAGGTTAATGTCCACCTGATTAAACATGGTTGCAACGGGGTAGGCGATTGGTGCCACTTAAGCATCGTCATCGATGTTGGCGCCGTTCACTTTTGTTATTTTACAGACGAGGTGCAGTAGCGTATTGTTGAGATCAAATACATGTCCTTGGACCCAGACACAAAAAACTCTATCAGCGCCAGAGGCGTCAGAGCGGCTGGAGGCGATACTTCCATGAAAAAACTGTTCTCGATGCTGGTCAGTGTAGGCCTCAAAGAAAACAAATCTAGCTCAGATTTGGCGCATTCACCCGAGACGCAGTGTACGAAGGCCATGATAGATGATCTAAAAAATATTCGCACTAGAGTGTGTTCTCTTCTTCTTGGAAGATCTCTTCTGTTTTACGACTCTTCTTTTGTGTGGATGTTTTAAAGAAGTCCTCCGTTTTTTATAGGTCATTGGAGGAACCCAACGCCTCGAAGCCCTTCTCTTCCTTTTAATACACGCACGCGCCTTGTACATCAACCACGCTCCTTCTTGGGGCTGTTTGTTCATGCGCTCTGCGACAGCCGACGTTACAGAGCCCACAACGTCATGGGCTATGTTCGTAGCTGCAGCTTTAACATGAGGTTTTGCAATTTTGAACCCTCTTCTCAAGAAAGGCATGGCTCTTCTAAACAAACTCCTAAAGAAGCCCCCAAATCCTGCCCTGTACATAAGAGCGGCCCCTTGAAAGTAGGGCAACAATCCGCCATAGCCGGCCTGAAATCTATAATAGTCTCTGTACATAGATGGGTCCCCGTATGTTTTAACGACGACCATTGCTACTGTCTAATAGTCACCGTCATGGCACAGCCTTAAATGAAGCTTAACAATAACTTTCCCCGTATTTAAAGGCCACAGGCTCTGACTGATCGTCGTAGACTATGATGGTTATAGTGTCAAAATGGTTTTCAGAAACTGCCATGTAGTCAAGTTTGTGATGTTGTATATTAACCATTGTGTTATTTTCTCCCTTCACCGGGACCCATCCCAACAACGGCGAATAACTATCCCCTATCCTCTGAGGTTCGACGATGTCGCTATACACGTAGAGTGTATAACAGCCTCCGTTAACATCGGGAGACGGAGGGTCTGGATCAACCTGTCTTTTCACATGTTGTACGGTCCCTAAAACCCTATGTAATTTACCCCAACAGTTATATACTGTATTGAGCTCCGGGGGCTTTAAGAAACACTTTTCTTCTAACGGTATCCGACACTAGATATATATTCCCATACGTTTCAATGCTACTTATAGATTTGTTGAAGGCGTCCACCACCGATGTAACGGTTGGGTAATAGCTATGAGGAAATCCGACGTGGATGCTCACAGGATCCTGCTCACGCTTTATTTTAAATGTATCCTTGTGCTTTGTAAATGTATTCCACATTCTAGGTTACTGTATCTTGGTTAGGGCCACCTCCCAGGACCATTTCAGGTCAACCGGTTTAGCCAGTTTCACTGTATAATTAGAAATCTGATTGTCGGGGAACATGTCCTTTGAGGCGTTGGACGGTAGCTTAATATAAAAAGGTGCAGTCTCCATCTCGACGTATACAGCGCGACCTCACACACCTTACAGCGATCTGTCCAAAACCCAACTGTTACATTTCTCAGGCCACCCCTGCCATTTGACCAGCGCCTGTCTCTTAGCTCCGCTGCCTTTCCTTTTCAGGACCTTTTCAACCCTGTACACTCTGTCCGGATCGTAGGGCACCTTTTGCAACTCTTCGTTGTAAAAGACACCCGTTACCTTTTCCCCATCGTAGTACTTCAACTTGTAAATATACACCCCTTCTTTAAACTGTATACTTTCCACTTTAAATATCTCGTCACTAAATGTCTGTTGGTAGCCTTTGGTAAAGACACCCTTCAACTTTGAAACCCTGACATGATCCCCTTCTTTTAAAGCAGGTTTCTTGTCCCGCGCCGCAAGACGACTCCCAGAACACTGTTCTCCATACAATTAACGAATTATCCACCATTACCTCCAAGGGAGCCATTTTGATGGTCCTATGATAACTGGTGTTATAAACATCTATAAAAGCCTGTAGTACATCCACGTATCTGTAGGTATTGTTGGCTGTGAAATATCACCACATCTTTGATTTTAAAGTTCTGTTAAAACGCTCTACAACCACCGCTTTTACCTCTGTGTGCATTACAAAATGTTGAACAGTGTACTGCTTTAATAATTTCTGAAAAGGCTTGTTTAAAAATTCTTTTCCAGCGTCTGTTTGTAGTTTTTGAGGTACTTAACCTCTCGCAAAGATGACTTTAAAGGCGGTGGTGATGCTGGTACCAATTTTATCCTTTAACGCTTCTGCTTAGGCGTACTTGGACAATACGTCTATGACTATTAATATATAAATGGCACAGTTGTTATGCTTTGCTAGATCTTGAAGACTGATTATGTCAGCCTGCCATTGATAATCTAACTGAGTGCTAACGACTCACGTCCTCATCTTAAAACGTTTCCTGGCCGGTTTGTGGAGTGAATACGCCTCTTCCCCCGATAACCAATCTTCACCCTTGATTGGTTTACAGGTTCATTTTCAACTCGGGCCCTTCTAAACAGAGCTTTGGCGCTTCGAAGCTTCCAACCCCTAGTGTATCGTAATAAATCTTCCTTAAAACAGTCCCTGTCATGCTGTCACACACCTCAACGGCTAAATGAAAGATGTTTGTTTTGTGCAAGGTCGTTTTATTAAACATAAAAATGGTAACAGTACATAAACATTTCAGTCTTTACAGTTTCCAAACATGTATCAAAGCCCTTGTCGAACACTTTTGAGGTTGTTTCATTACGTATACATAACACAACATTGTGTACAGACATTATGGGGAGTCTGACAGTTAATAGGCCTCAGCATCACATGTTTTGCTATTTTCATAGATACAAATTCAATAGCTCTAGACATGACTGCCCTCTCACCTCTCATATAACTTTTCACACACAGGGTGCTGACACCGTTTAAAAGTTCGTACAGTTCTCGCTCGGACAGTTCAAAGCCCTTATCATTGAAATAATGTTCAGTAACATGCTCCAGGGTTTTGCATAATCCGCTTGTCGGGTGTAGTCTTAAATCCAATGCCCTTCGCCTATATACACTCCGGTATTCACCACTCCTAAGGTGCCATGCTTTGCTCCGCCGTTTAGGTACACACTCAGAACTGTCACACTGTTTCTTATCTGGTGGCTCACAAAACTGCATATGGCTCCACGTTAAAGGCTGTATTTGAGCTATTCTTTCTTTGAGCAACGCATATAACATTTTCGTAATACAAACGTATCCGGGGTGTAATTCATAGCCATCTTGTACAACATCGTTCTGACCCCCTTCCTAAAAAGTGAGTAAGTATGTCATGTTAAATAATACCACTATGATACGTTATCAGGTTGTCTCATCATTCTTAAAACAGTCTATGAGGGGCTAAAGCGGTCGTTCTTCCGTTTTTAAAGTAAACATCACACATTCGTCTTTCTACGATCCTTTCTACCATACTTAGGTCAATAGGAGCAGCCAGACTTTGCATACTTTCAAGCTTTGAGTGCATATCGCACGCGTATCGGAGCTTACAGAGTGCTGTCGCCAAAACTTTAATCATATCAGGTTGAACATTTTCCTTTAAAGTCGACATCCCGTAAACCCATCTTAACAGTTTGTACATTTTGTACAGATCTAGCAAACTGCAGATGTGCCTAGATATTCTTGGGTCGTACGACTAATCTGGCCCACATTGTTAATTTTGTGGCCGTAACACAGGGTATAATAGTCACGTTTCACATAAGCTTTCACAACCGTCGCTGCAAAACCTTTAACAGGCCAGAAGTTGGTATAGGGGATGCTCGGCGTTTCCTTTTCAATGCTCGAGACATTGTAGGGACAAACACCATTCTTACACGGTTCGTTGTTTTGGCTCATGGAATTTTCACTCTGATTTGAACAGCAAAAGCAATTAAAATTTACGGCGTTAACCTTTGGTTGCATCTCCTCCACAGCTCTTCTTTTGGCCGATGACTCCTACGGTACAAAGGAAAGACAGCTATTAGTTACGGATACATACATTCTGGTATGCATGCTAATTGTCTATAGACGGTTCTTACTAACCTCAACACTTCCGCAAGACTCTGCGGTCCCTCTTAAATGTTGAGAGCCGGCCAGTTCCGTCGACGCATAACTAGAGTCTGAGCTCGGCTGCTGCACGACGACAGACTCAGGGGCCTGGGTCGCCAAAAACCCCATGTCTTCATAAACAGGTGAATTATGCAGTTGCATAGCCTCTTCAAGATCTTCCATGTCATTATGGTTATTTCCATCCTCTACATCTCTACACAGGGCTTTGCTCCCACACCCATCACCCTTAATAGGTGATATCAACATAGGTACGTCCTTGCGGGGAAGCTTTTCAAATGGATTGTCAGGGGCCCAGTTAAACCCTGTGACGTTGAAACCCGCATCTTTAGGGGTGCCCGGCAGTATGTCCTTGTCCAACGTCGAGGGTGAATGGTTGTTATATTTAACTAAAGTTGTCATGCCGCCTTCGGAGGACGCCCTTCTGTTGATGGGATTGTAGCTTTTCATATTGATGATCAAGGGCTGTTATTGACCAGGACACTCCAATACTCAACACTGCTCGCTTATGGGAACCTTGTATATGGTCTAAGCGCTAAAAAGTGGGCGTACACATATTACGAAAGCTGTTAGGGCTTTAATTCTTCACAGCCCTTTGACAACCTGAACATGTCCGGGCACACAACCACACGAAGGCTCTTAGAGTTGTCAATCACACAGACATATGACAGGCACGGTGATTGACTGACAACCTAGGGGCAGGTCATACACGTCACTGCTTACATTACTGCTTACGTCATCGCGGGGCGTGGCACCTGTCAAAAATAGTTTGATGGAAGGTATCCCCTTATACTACTCTCATATTACCTATTTAGGCCTCACATCCATCAGTAGCCTTACACTACTTTTCTAATATGGTAATTCAATTACCTCATACATGACAAACATTGGTTTATATCCTTCACAATGGTTTACATATAGGATTAAGTATGAAAAATATTCAGTGTGTCTTTCTGCGCACTGCATTATTTCACACAAGTTGTATTGGTTCGCAGGCACCTTACTAGTTGTTAAAAAGGAACACTGGTTTGAGGAATCTATGTGCTAGTTAATGCGCCTGTAAGCTACTGGTACACTGACCGAACACTTTGGTTTGTATGACGAAGCACCCGGTTTAAGGTGTGTGGTTTATATCAACAGCACACTGCTGTATCCACTTAGTGAAATGGTGTATGTACAGTAAATACTTGTCTATGTATAACTTGGTGAGTTGCATGTACACCTTAAACCATATGCTTTGTCACCCAAACGAATGTGCTTGATCAGTGTACCACTAGCTCACCTATGAGGTAACCAGCATATAAATGACTCAAACCAGTGTTCCTGTATACTAACCAGTATAGTGCATGTAAACCGATACAACTTGTGTGAACCAGCACAGAGCGCAGAAATGCGCGTTGAATATTTTCATACAGAAACCAATTTACTGTGTGAACCACTGTGGAGGACATAAAGCAATATGTGTCACTTATGAGGTGATTACATTTTGGCCTGTTTGGCACCGCATATAATATTACATGCTTCACCTGGGATGTTTCTATAAAAACTGATTTTTTTTTCAGAGTTAACTTCCTTAAACGAAAAGACAGAAAACCTTTCAGCGTGTTTTTCATACCATGCTGGGATACTAATGGATTTTAGGTTAAATATAATACAAAGTGGTGGCGCAAGAATAAATCTTTCATTCTCCAAGTGGAAGATGCCTTCATGCACTTGAGCATAGTGTCTTTGTATTGAAGATTCACAATCAGCAGATCCTTTTGTAGTTTTGGAGTTTAATGCTTTTCACTCACTGCCCCCAGCACTAAATTTCTCTGCATTATCAAAAAGCATTCTGAGCTGCACTTCGGCGTTAGGAAGCTGATTTCTTGGCTAACGACACAAGAGCATCCTCTTGACAATGGCAGCAGGTGAAGCATGATTTGAAGGATTAATTCCTTCCACTGGAAATACAAATTCACAAAGTAAGGAAATTAAAGTTTATGAGTAACAAGAGTAGAAAAGATAATTTCTTACATGGTCATCCAAAGAGAGATCATATCACAATTCCATTAGGGATCCTTCTTCATTGAAGGCTGTGCAGTGAATTTAGGTGCACTCCTTGAACAATATATTAATAATCTATAACTCAGGGTAGACCTGGCCTTGGCTAAAATAGTTGATTTCTTTTAGGTTTTTGTGACCTTTCCTTCCTTGCAACCATGGCAGAACTCAACTGAAAAAATAGAAACTTCTCAAGCAGGAATCTCCCTGGCATCTAAAGATATGTCTGAGGTGTGGCGCAGTAGGTTTATGAGTGCATGTGACAGCCAAAAAGAGACCGTGCCTCTACCCCTTCTAATTACAGAATATTTGCTGCACATAGGAGGACAACACAGCGGATTAAACACCTGACACTGCTCTGGTAGGAATACAGTCTGGGTTGGAATATCACCTATTGCTGCTCTCATCTTAACTTTGCCTATGAGACCAGAGGAAGTGGTCAACGGTGGGTCCTACTGCACACTGCACTCCTGTCTCCTCAGGGTTGGTGTTACGCTGGTCTTGTGTCCTGCTCTATTTTGTCAACCACCAGAGTATTCACCAAACTCTGTGGAAGTGCCACAATCCTAAAGTTCTGGGGCATGAACCTCACCCACACCAATGAAATCAGAATACCTGTTTCAGACATAGTATTTCTCCACTATAACCTTCAACATTGCCACTTCATTTGTGAAAGCACTATGACAAAATTACATAAGCTGTGGCCAGTTCAGAAAAGGAGGTCTGCCCTTTTAGTGGTAAAACCCATTCTCTTCAGTAAGGACTCTGCACTTGCATCCTTCTGCTTACTGACTACATGATGCACTAATTGCACCCTCTTGGACACATTTTTCGTGCCTCAACCCTCACATTCTAACTTTTCTATTTCAGTGCATTTCTTTGTAGCCACTGTATCTGAAAAACTCCACCATTTCTAGTTCATTCCATACAATCATCCATTGAAACTAAGGTGGGTAAGGGCCATGGGGCCTACCATTCCTCCTTCAAGATGATCTCCTAGTTACTACCAAAGGATCTGTTTGATACTTACTTGCTATACACAGACACTTCTAGATATAAGGTACTCTAGATGTGGCCTGATTTAGACCCTCTGGCATTTTTGTTTTTACCAAATGAATGGAAGTGTGATTTGCCAAACATCCAAGAGGGCTTGCTGAGTTAATGCATTCTGCTGAAATATGTGCTCAGCAGGCCAGGGATTCGATATATTTGTTTAACCAGTTTTCAGAGTTGGTCATTTCTCAAAAACATCCAACCTGCCTGCAAAATCGTGGATGAGTTTATTATGCCCTTTCCTGGACTGCTATCTAGTCATTCTTGATTATGTTAAGCCCTGGGGTTTGATTCTTGACCACAGATTCAACTTACACTTGAAACTCACTGCTATGGCCAGGAACATACATTACCAAGGTAGATTGCTTTGGAGCATCAGACAGTTGGTTCCTGAGCAGGACCAAGCAACCCTACTACACACTCCAGGTGGGAGAAACATACTCCTCACTAGTGTTGGAGCAGATATGCTAATTAAGAAAAGTATTAATGATTTATATGTGATTACTAATGAAAATTTTTTTAGAGAAATTAATCGTAGAAAGATAATGTGCACGTTTGAAAAAATGTGCCCTCAGGGTATGATCATCATATGTACTAAAACGACTGAAATTGTACACAATAATGAAAATATATGAAAAAATGTAATAATATGTCATAATGAGATGTATAAGCTGTTTTCCATTAATTTATAGTACTAAGTTAGCTGACCTAAAGGCCTAGTTCCACTGGGCCTTGCACAAGCGAAACATAATAAAACCGAACGCCTTACAAAGGACTGGAAACTGCTGTATACAACCTTGACCCGTTCGAACTTCAAGTTACTTACCTAGCACTTTCTGCAATATACCGGCGGACAAGAGATGATGAAGACAATTTGCTACAATTATGTGTAGAGCAGGCTAAATGTACTTTCCCAGGACTTGAACAATGGAGGCACTGACTGAAGAGCCATATGCAACAATTTTGATACCTGATGAGCCGATGATGAGGGCATCACATGAAAAACCAATCCGCTTCTTGTGACTTAGGACATATGAAAATTAGTAGATTTAGTAAACATATAGGTTAACGTAAAATCTGCTGACTGACTGATCAAGTAGCAATTAGGGGAATGGACTGGGAGATCCTAATAAAAAGTGATGAAAAGGAGCGAGAAATCAGAGTTGCAGGGAGAAAATTGATGACGTCAGGAGATGTTGTCCGAGGTGCTGATATTGGGGTCATACTCTATGAGCCTGATTCGTAGCTGACTAATTGATGACCTGAAGACAAAGACTGATCTGTTGCTGATCCATCCTGGATAGGTAGCTATAAAATATGACTAACAATTTGTATGCCTTTTCTTTTAGGTACCAACTGCGCTGATTATGCATATTCTTCTAGATAGATTTATTTTTCTCCAAATTATTTTTTTTCTCTAAAAGGTTTTCGCATGAAGCCCCACATGCTGATGTTAATCTTGGTTAGGCAGGCTGTTAAGGGTGACGCTGGCAGTGACAAACGACTGACAAACTTACTCTGCTGAACTTTGTTATTAATTCTGATATTCCTAATTTGTGAAATTGCATTGTCATGTACGTTTCTTTCGAGAGATGATGTTTTCTATTAATAAATTATAAAAGAAGTGGTTTTGAATAAAGTTCTAACTAAAAGATGATTAAGAATTGTAAGCAATAGGGAAATTAAAATTGTTAACTCCTTATCAGGTTGTGGTTATTCATGAGTAGATAGGTCTAAGGGGTTTTTCTATAAAATGTTTCTTTGATTATTGATTTTGATTTTTGGATCAGTAGTCACTGCATGACTAGGATACTCCATGCGATTCAAAAGGTTCATCGACCCTTGTAAGTTTACTTACTAAGGACCAGGCACGCTAGCAGTTTTTGGTAGCAGCTTGATGGTTAGTTTCCTTGGAGAACTAGTTATGTGGTGATTATTGCTTATGGTAGTAGTTTAAGTTAGGGTTAGTTGTGTATATTTTATGAGGTTTGAATTTTGTTTTTCTGAAATGGCAATGGTAGCAAAGATGATGTCCCCTTAAGCCCAGATATGACTTTCCCAGATCCTGGATCTTGCTAGCAAAGATGGGTATGTTCTCGGCGCGTTTTGTGATAGCGTGGAAGTGGTAGGTTGCGCTTGCACAGGCTTAAGCAAATCGCAGGTGAATTGTGATGTATGTGAGGTAACGTAGGGAGTCTCCGTACTCCAGTTGAGGTTAGTAGGAGTGTGCGTACTCTGTAGTATGAGAGTAGTGAAGTTGTCAAACTTCACTTTGTGCTAAAAAATTGTCCACGTGGTTGTTGATGATGTACGGACCCTGCGTGATCTGAGATTCTGGAGAGATTGACAAGTGTAGGAGACACTTGGGTATATGTTGTAATCTGTCTGGTTAAGTAGGTTGATCGGGCGTGGTCAACAAGTCAATATGTGTGAGATAGTTAAGCAAAAGAAATGTTCGACTGAGATTTGTCCACAGGACAGACCCACTGATCAGTTGAGGGTAAAATTTGCGGTTCAAATTTTTCTTGCAAATGTGGGAGACTGAGAAAGAGGAATAGCTACATGAGCAAAAGAGCCATGCGTGAAAATCCGTAAGGTCTCTGAAGCGATTGTGTTCCTTCCTGTAGTAAACCAGCAGGTTTGTTTTAGTTATTGGTATTTGGTTAAAGTGCTCGCAATAATTTGCTTTAGTTGTGTGAATTGAAGTAGGAAGACGAGCCGCAAGACTTTGTCAGCCACTGTGTGTGAGTGTGATGTCAGAGTGTGCCACGCTGGGATAGGTTGGTTAATGAGAAGAGTCGCGAACGGTTTGGTAGCCATCCGTAAGAGGCAATTGGTTGAGTAAGCGGGTGAAAGGAATCTTGGGAGTAAAAGTAATTTCATTAGTGAATCAAAATAAATAAAACAGACAAAATGAAGTTTTTCAAGGCATTCAGAAGTGCGATGAAGGGTGATACTTATATTAAAGCGTCAGTGGGTGAACCAACCCCACCTGAAAATTATCCGGCATACATTGTAATGGAGGAGCGAGGTGTAGCACCATGTCTGTGGTTGAAGCAGTGGTGTAAGCTAACCAAGAAGCGAGGGTCCTTAGCATTTCCAGTGCATGGAACATTTAATTTGAGAATTTTGGATGAGTTGCGAAGGCCTTATATGAAATGAAGCTGGTACTGAGATAACCACAGTTTGAGGCTTTAGCAGTTTGGGAGCTGGTGGCCAGACAGCAACAAGAAATGAAGTTTAAAAAAAGAATGAAATGAGTAGAGAAATCTTTAGCTGAAGCTAGATGGGATTGGGAACAGAAAAGATGGAGAGCGGAGACACTACAGTGTGCTAAGCTGTTTCCTGCCATTACGGAGGAAGATGAGGCAGAGAAGGAAGATGGCGCTAAAGAGGATGAGAGTGCAGAAAAAAAGAAAAAGAGAAAGTCTTACGTAGATGATGAAGATTCTGATGTTGAGGACCTCATTACGCAGTTGTTGAGGTATCGACCACCACCTTTTGCGACCTATGCAGGAGGTCCAGGTACTAGTGCCACTACAACCGCTCCTATACAAACATAGGGAACTGAGGGAGCAGCTCAGACAGGTAATGGGCTACTATTTGGTTCAAGCGCAGATGCATCCACCTTCAGTACAGAGAATTTATCCAGACGTACCAGTTCTTGAGACAGTCTCAAACATAATGGTGCCAACTGAGCAAGTGCTTCCAAGGCCAATGCTAGTTCAGACAGAGTCGACCCCAATGTTATTGCCTTCGGCACAGTCACAGGGTTTGCCGAAGTTTACACCAATGACAGGAACACAGTCAGATATTACACCAGTCATAAACACCAGTCATAAACCAGGCAATGGGGGTAGTATTCCCACAAGGTGCAAGTGTTAGGGCAGCTCAAGATGCAATATCGCTACCAATTACTGTTGGTCCAGATGTACCCTTATTTGCTCAAAAGAAATAAAACACCAGGGAGCAGAGCAAGATGTCACAGAGTCTAGTGAGAAGGGGAGTAAGTGATGCTGTACTGTGATGTACTGTGATGTAGGTAATGTCATCCACAGGTCAGACTCTCAACGGATCTAGACCTTTAATGGATCTTAGTCCACTTGTAGCCCTTCCAGATGCAGTAAATGGCCCGAATGCAAGTCAGAGTTTGAAACTTTTGACACCGCAAGCTTCAGGTGCAGTGATGCAACAGCTACCAGTGCCAAATGCGAGTAACATTTCATTACAGGGATTGTCAGCCCAGCAATTGAGTGAATGGTTAGACAGTCTAAACAGTCCTCAAAATGCATCCAAGGCGAAGAGCAGATAAATCGTATGAGGTTGAATATAGAAGCAACCGCACTAGCTGAGGGAACAATGGGTGTGAACAGATTGGAATCCTACACTGAAGAAGAGCTGAGGTATTTATGTCCAAAGATTACAAGAGAAGTGAGTAAAATACATCAGAAATTGGCAGAGCTAGTGGAGAAACATAACATTGAGCTTGAGAAAACAAAGCATTTGAAACAAAGTTACAGATTAGATTTCTAGGCAAAGGATTTTGAACACATGAGATCAGTGGGAATGAAGGCTCATTTGAGGGAATTACTGCAGAGTGCTCAGATTTGGGGAGCATTAGAGAAGTGGGAAGGTAGATGGACAAAGAAAAAAGATAAGCGAAAACAGGATTCACAAGAAGGGTCTGAGGAGGTTCAAAAAGAAAGGGAATCAGTAAAGATGCTTCCGATGAGAGAGATTCCAGGAGGGCAGTTTGTTCATGTCCTATAGCACAGAAGTGATATATTGTCATTCACAAATGATTACCCAAAATTGAGAGAGAAGCCAGTCGAGTGGTATCAGCACACAGATAGGTTTGTAAAACTTTCTAAATGTCTGTGGGAGGACTTGAACATGCTATTGGAGATAGTGGTACCAGCTGACTTGTGGGTTGAGTGCAAGAGAGCAGTGGATTGGCCAATAAGTGAACCAGAAAGGGATAAAGCAACAGGTGCACCTTCACCTGAGGTAATTAAAAATTATTAAAAGGTGATTGAGTTCCTGAAGACAAGAATTTCTCCCAAAAATATTGATTGGCAGAGGATTGATAAAACAGTTCAGGAATCTAAAGAGTCAATACATACTTACATACTTACTATGAAAGATTGTTAAAAGCATTCAAGGAGTACAGTGGCAAGGAAGCAATTGAGCCGAAAGACATGTTGCTTTTTGTGTTCAGGTTTGTCAAAGGGTTGAGACCAGAAGTAGGGCAGATGATTAAGAGCCATTTGATTTGCTGGCAGGCAAAGCCGATTGATGAGGTATTGCAATATGCAAAATACTGTAGTGACAAGATTGAATTGAAACAGAAAAAGTTGAAGGAAAAAGCAATAGTGATGCAAATAAAGGCAGCCCAAACAGGAGTGCAGGGAGCTATAGTACCGCCTATGCCGCTGCAGCAGAGAGCTGTTATGTATCAGCCTCAAATGAGAGGAAGAGAATGTCACAGTGTCTTTTCCTCGGGATCTGCACGACACCGAACAAGAAGGCCCACCTCCCGGCGTCATCGACTCAGAAAGCTTTAATAGCACAGAGTTACGATGAAGCCAGGTGGGGGAAGGGAAATAGGGTAGGGAACAGCTGGGAGAGAGATCTGAAAAGGAAGAGATTAGAACAAGCATGCATATACTCATTGATAACAATATAATTCACCATTAGAGCCTTTGCACACATGCACCTCCATAATACCAGATTTAAACTCTTTGTGATTGGGCAATAGCCCCTTCTGTAAATCACAACACAAGAATGAACTGAGAGCTCAGAGTCCCAAGAAGACCAGAGCTTTAGACCATGGACACTCTCTGAAATATCAATCATAAAACCACTTATGCATTGATAAAAATCTAAACATTAGATCTCTGTTTAGATGACTCATTAAACACTTAAAGAGGTCTTTTCAAATCATGTAAAGCACCTTAATATATATCTTGCATATCATGCAGCTTAAACAATGAAACTGTGATTTCTTTATCTTTGAAACCCTTCTTCAATAAAGGTTTTCCTGTACATGAAAAGCGCTTTTACTGGAGCATGTTGCTTCCGTGAACTGAAGTGCTTAACTGAACGCGTTTTTGCTGTGGTGAACTGAAGCGCTTTACTGAGCACGTTTGCTGCCGTGGACTGAAGCGCTTTGCTGAGCGTGTTTGCTGCCGTGGACTGAAGTGCTTTACTGAGCGCATTTGCTGCTTTGGACTGAAGCAGTTTACTGAGCGCGTTTGTTGCTGTGTACTGAAGCGCTTTGCTGATCGCGTTTGCTGCCGTGGACTGAAGCGCTTTGCTGAGCGCGTTTGCTGCTGTGGACTGAAGCGCGTTTGCTGCCGTGGACTGAAGCGCTTTGCTGAGCGCGTTTGCTGCTGTGGACTGAAGCGCGTTTGCTGCCGTGGACTGAAGCGCTATACTGACCACGTTTGCTGCCGTGAACTGAAGCGCTGTGCTGAGCACATTTGCTGTTGTGGATTGAAGTGCTTTACTGAGTGTGTTTGCTGCCGTGGACTGAAGCGCCTTACTGAGCGCGTTTGCTGCCGTGGACTGAAGCGCTTTATGGAGCGCGTTTGCTGCTGTGAACTCAAGCGCTTAACTGAGCGCGTTTTGCTGCACTGAACTGAAGCGCTTTAAAACGCCATGCTCGTTTGTCTAGGGGAATGCTGAAAGTTAGGGAAAAACAACTCCCTTCTGACTTGGGCTCTTCACGACCTTACCACCCACGAGTACGACCTACTCGTGTCTGAATTCCCAAAGGGAATAACTGGAACCTTCGAGTTTCTGCCAAGCTGCCTTTGAAGAAATTCCACTTTGCTCCAGAGGAAGGTCCCTTGAAGTCTGACTGCATTGAAGTCTTCAAAATAGTGAGCAAAGTGCTTGGGTGTGGCTGGGCTTTATAGGCCTGCCACACCCCAAGATGGCCGCTAAAAACATGGGAAATTTAGTCCTTTCAAAGGATAACACTGATAAGTGCATCTTGATCACCAATGGCCGGAGCTTGCAGCTATGTGGGTTTTACCACAGGGCAAGTGACGCTGCTGTCCATTCTTAGAACACGCGGGGATGACCAGTGGTGCGCATAATGCGCTGCAAATCCGCACAGCGGACCTTCAAGTGGAACCTGGACCACACACAGCCTTGATCCTGACGAGGACGTCAATTCGACATGATGCGTAATCCGGAGTTAGGGACTGTAATGGTTCAGAATGACATGCAGGGGATGAAAAATAAGTTGAAGAGTCATTTGTGCGGAAACATGGGACACTCGAAGCGGGGGTGTCCGTTGATGGTGCAGGATGGTATTGTCCAGCAAAGTGGTGATGTCAGTATGTTTCAAACTGTGAAAGTCCGAAGAATGAAAGGATTTAGTCCTAATGTCCAGAATCAAAGACAGAATTTCATACTGGTACAGCAAATGCAGGTGCCACGTGCACAATTAATCCAATTACAACCAATACAGCAGTGGGTTCCCATGGTACCTAGACAGCAAATGAGATACCTCAAGCCCCGATGGAGCAGCAACAGGTGATGCTTACTCAACAGGTCACAGGTCAAAGACGAGACAGTAGTCATAACACAGTGCACCAATTTCCATTCTACAGTGAGGATGAAATAAACAAAGAATGGATGAGTGACAGTTCGGATGAAGGAGCTTGTATGCTTGCAGCTTCCCTAGAAGTATATCAGAGAGGACCTTTTGTGAAGGGAAAAGTGATGGGTTTCAAGGTCTCATTCTACACGCTCTACAGAGAGAAGTATAGAAGTTCCGAATTTACCTCTTTCAGGCAGGATAGTTCAAGTTGTGGGAGTGGAGAATAGACAGTTGACAAACCCAATCACGGAACCAGGTTCAAATTGGAAGTTACCAGGGACTGCATAGATTTGTGGTGTGTGATTCGAGTAAGGTATCTCTACTGGGAAGAGATTTGTTGTGTAAGACTAAATGCTCCATTAAATGTCGGACACTGAAATAGAAGTTCAAACAAATAGTGATAATGAGGAAGAACAGGTGACTGAAATGATGGTTAAAAATGTTAATGGAGAATACCTGTTGATTGAATCTTTCCCAGTGTTGACTGTGAAAGAATTGCATGCAGAGTTACAGTGAACAGTGAAGCAAGAAGTCTGGGATTTGAGAGGTAGAGAAGTAGGTCTGATTAAGGGAGTAGAGCTGATTAAGATCACTCTGAAACTCAATGAAGTATTTCCCCAGCTTCCACAGTATAACATGCCACAAGATGTTCTAATGAAGGTGGCAGAGACTGGAGATTTTCCAAAACAAGGACTCTTGAAGGAAGTATTGAGCAGCCCGTGTAATTCACCAATAATGGACTTAAAGAAGCCATGTGAGAAAGTGCATGATTTGGTGGTTAAATGTTGTCTAATGGTGCCAAATCCAGCAGTGATACTGCTTCAGATTCCTTGCGATGCAGAGTGGTTCACAGTGGTAGATCTGTCACAACCTTTCTTTTCTGTGCCTCTTCATGAGGATAGTCAGTTTCTTTTTACTTTCAAATTCTTGGATGGAGTCTACAGCTGGTGCAGGCTTCCACAAGGGTATACAGAGTCACCATCCCTGTTTAATCAGATTTTGAAAAAGAACCTGGAGTCATTAGAATTGCCATATCAATCGACATTAGTACAGTACATTGATGACTTGTTAATCGCATCCAGAACAAGGGACGAGTGTAAGTATGACTCGATTGCCTTGTTGAATCATTTGGGAGAATTTGGACACAAAGTTTTACTTGTGAAATTGCAGTATTGCCAGCAATCAGTAAAATACCTGGGACATCAGATTGAGAAGGGATTAAGGAGAATCCCCAGGGAGAGAATTACCATGATACTGCAAAGAAGTCACCCGACATCACAGAGAGATGTTAGGATGTTTCTGGGAATGGTGGGGTACTGTAGACAATGGATTCTGAATTTTGCCGAAACTGCTAAACCTTTACAGCAGTAGACACATAAGGAAGTTACAAATCCCATTATCCTAGATGAAGATCGGATGAAAACATTCACTGAATTGAGAGAGAGTTTGTGCAGAGCTCCAGTGTTGGGAATGCCTGATTACACAAAGCCTTTCACTTTGTTTTATCATGTGCTTGTTCTTTGTCTGTTTTGACACAGGTCCATGGAGGTGTTTATCACCAAGTAGCCTATTTTTCAGCTACCTTGGACCCGGTCTCAGCAGCTTTACCAGGTTTTCTGTGCACAGTAGCCGCAGTTGGTCAAAGTCTTTCCCAATGTGAGGGGGTAGTCATGGGATACCCTTTGGCGGTAATGGTACCACACTCTGTTGAGATTTTACTGACAAGAACGAAAATGCAATACTTGACAGGTGCAAGACTGACAAGGTATGAGACAAGCATATTGGGTGCTCCAAATGTAACATTGAAAAGATGTACAGTGCTGAATCCAGCGATACTGTTGAAATTGAAAAGGAAGAAGACATTGAGCACGATTGTCTTGAGGTAACTGTGTACAAAACCGAGACCTGATATTAGAGACACACATTTAGAAGAAAACTACCAAATTGTTTTTGTTGATGGTTCGTGTCTCAGAGACGGGACAGGCACTTTGAGAGCAGGATATGCAGTATGCACAATTACAGGCATGTTAGAAGCTTCATGGCTTCCAGGTTTATACTCTGCACAAGTGGCCGAATTAGTAGCTTTTACTAGAGCATGCTGTGTTTCTGCAAGATTAAGAGTCACAATTTATACTGACGGTCAATATGGATTTGGAATTTTTCATGATTTTGGCCATTTATGGTCACAGCGGTGTTTTTTGACCTCTACTGGAACACCAGTGAGAAATGGCGACCGAATAAAAGAGTTGTGGTACGCAATACAGTTACCTGAAGAAATTGCTGTGGTAAAATGCAGTGCACATCAAGAGACGCAGGATTACATTTTATTGGGAAATGGGTATGCAGATCAAGTCGCAAGGTTTTGTGCATTGAACTGTATATCGTTCAAGGACAAGTGGGAATTAATGCCTGAAGAAGAGAACAATTGTACACGTTTTGCTTTAAAGTTGATTGATGCTTTAGAAGAATTTAAAACATTGCAGGAAAATACAGATAAGGAAGAGAAAAAGCTCTGGATTAAGTTGAAAGGTATACAAAGATCTGATGAGATTTGGGTTTCTGAGGAAGGTCAGATGGTCTTGCAAAACAGTTTGTTGACTCCGATGGCCAGGTATTATTATGGCAAGCACATATTGGAAGAGATGCCATGGTTAGACTGTTTATGGTTGATTGGTTCAATCCCAAATTCAGACAAGCAGCAGAGGCAGTACGTCATCGATGTGTAATCTGTCAGCAACTAAATGTGGGAAAAGGGACAGTGGTGAATTTGAGCCACATTGGAAGAGCAGGAGGACCATTCAGCAGAATGCAGTTGGATTTCATTGAGATGCCTGCATGTGGTGGATTGAAGTACGTGTTGGTGATTGTGTGTTTGTTTAGTCATTGGATTGAAGCATACCCTACACGAAGAAATGACAGTCTCACAGTAGCAAAGCTGTTGCTTAGAGAGTTAATACCACGGTTCGGATTTCCGATCCATTTAGAATCAGATAGGGGAACTCACTTCAATAATGAAGTGATCAGACTCTTATGTGCAGCATTAAACATTGAGCAGAAGTTGCATTGCAGTTATCCCCCTGAAGTATCAGGACTAGTGGAACAAATGAATGGTACATTGAAGTCAAGAATTGCCAAGATGTGTGCAGTAACCAATCTAAAATGGTCAGATGCCTTACCTTTGGTATTGATGTCAATGCGAAATATTCCTGACAGGAACACAGGACTGTCGCCCCATGAGATCCTCATGGGCAGGGCAATGAGATTGCCAGGAATTCCAGCCAATGCACTTGTAAATATTACAGAGGATATGGTGTTGGACTACGGCAAAGGTCCGGCTGATGTGGTTTGCTCTTTCTCTCAGCAGGTGTAGGCTGTTACCCTGCCACCCATCCATGACCCAGGTCACAATCTGAGAGCTGGAGATTGGGTCGTCATCAAAAATCATGTTTGAAAGACCTGTTTAGAACCACGTTGGAAAGGTCCCTACCAGGTGGTGCTAACAACTATGACAGCTGTGAAGTGTGCAGGACTGACAAACTGGATACATGCAAGTCATACAAAGAGAGTGGTGAGCCCGCAAGAGCGTGAAGAGGTGTTGTTGAGAGCACCAACAACAGAGAAGCAAGTGACTGTAAATGAGTCAGAACAAGAACAAGCTGATCCTGAGGTTGATCCTGAGCTTGTGGAAGATGGATCAATCACCCCTGTAAGAGACGAGAGTGAAGAGTTACAGGAGGGTGAGTAAGAGTCCAACTCAACGGATACAGCAGGAGAACCGAGCACAGCAGGGGTTCTCCCAGAAGCAGACAGTGCTGAATGGCAAGCAGAGCAAGTGCCAGATCAAGAGGGGGAAAGAGTTGAGACGGATCAAAGTCAAAGTGCTCCAACTCCTCCCAAACCCATTGCAGGCCCATCAAGGGAAACCACCATAGAAGAGAAAAAGAGAAGAGTCCAATCCTAAGGAGAATATTGACTGAAGGAACGAGAAAAGGAGAATATTGACTGAAGGAACGAGAAAAGGAGATGATTGGCCTGAGTCGCGAATTGGGAAAAAGAAGGAGTTGGTCATAAATGAACCAATAGAGGAAGAAGTGGATATTACGAGAAAGGAGGAACTGAGTGAGGGAGAATTAAGTGGAGAACGAAGGATGAAAAGAAAGAGAGTAGCAAGTCGAAGATACGCAGGTCCTGAGTGGGCATATGCAGCAACAAGGGAATGGCAAAACGAGTTTCTGTCTTTTTGTTTTGATAGAGAAGTTCTGAATCAGTACTTTGATGCAACCTGAAGGCAATCGATGAACTGAGTTGGTGAGCTGATCTAGATAAATCTGAAAAGAGACTGTGAGATAAAATTGGAAAAAGACATCGATAACCTTATATGACAATTGAAAACCCAGATGTGACAAGCTGCTAACTGATTTTTGACAAAGGAGAAAAGGGGTCCTACGTGTGAAACTGAACTGTGAGAAAGAATTTTTTTTTTTTTTTTTAATTTTTCTGTTGCACTTTATCTAAGAGTTGATTCTACTTTATGATTCTTTACAGATCATGGCTGAGTTAAATAACCGTGTTACGGATATTAGGTATTGTAGGTATTTAAGTGTTGGAGTGGCAATTATGTGTGGAGTAATGTTTATAATAATGATTGTGGGGATGCCTGTTCACAAAATGAAGGAGGCTACTATTGCCTCTGTTCCTGAAACTACTACACTAACAGCTTTAGAGAGGTTTAAGCTACATGAGAAACACTTGCATGACTATACTAATGCACAAGGAGAGCTCTCTTCTACTGTTTTCTATCCGTTGTTGAGTGAGTATGTGGAGACAATGAATGCAAGGAATTTTCCTGTGTGTACGCAAATTCCTTCCTCTGTGGAAGAAGGGGTTACATACCATAGTCTGCCACTAACTTATGGCATAACTTGTAGTTGGCTACTAACCAGATTTTATAACCAAGAGTATATTCAGTATTGTTATTCCAACTATGACCTTGTGTTTTAGTTTGTGCCTATTATTAGATATTTTAGTAAAATAGCCAAGGAGCATGAGATAGTATTAGTTAGAGGTTTCTTTGAACCGACATTGACGTTTGGTACTGCGTACGCCCATAGAAATAATTCAACCTGCTTACTAACCCCATTAGAAAAGAGCTTTTTAGGGCATACTCATGATAGAAGTAAGGCATTGAAGGAGAGGTTAGAGAAAGGATTGGAGAAAAGGACTTATAAAAAATGATTATGATTATACTGGTATTAAAACACAAGGAAAATTAGCTCAATGATGCAGTACATGTAGGGAAGCTTTGTATATGTAGGCCAAAATCATGCACTTGCACTTTATTTGTGGGAACGAGTGAATGTAGGCATGTGTTTTTGTTTCAGAGTAAATGGACTTTTATGTTGAATGGTCAGGATCCTGCAATTCCTGAAATCTACTATATTTGTGACTTAATGCTTATTACTGTCTTCCTAGAGGGTGGTATGGGACATTGTATTTGGGAATAGTTTTCCCTAAAATGTATCAAATTGACGATTTAAAGAAATTTCCGAAAGTGACTGAATTACATCACGAGCGATAGGGGAGGAAAACCTCTTCTGCAATTGTGGGAGACATTTTTGGGGCAGTAATTCCTTCTGTAGGAGTTATTCTGAATGCAATCAAGATACGAAAGTTGTCAACTATTGTAGATAACATGCTGACAAACTTTACAGGGGGAATACTCCTGTTAGATACTGAATTGGCTGCAGATAGAGCTATGACGCTTCAAAATAGGCTTGCGTTAGATATACTTTTAGCGAAAGGCGGCGGAGTCTGTAGGATGATTAGTGCTAGGCATTGTTGTTCCTATATACCCAATAGTGATAAGGAGATAAGAGACTTACTTACTAATTCAACTAATTCAATCAAAGATTTGAAGGAATTGAAGGAAGCAGGAGTGTGGGAAAAAGCTGGAAAGGGATTTGCTTCCATGGGTAATTGGTTTAGTCAAATTTGGAATGGGGCATTATGGAAAACCGTACAGGGAATATTAATTGTGATTGTTTCTATACTAGGATACATGGGGTACATGTAAATTATGGCAGAAAGTGAAATTAAGGAGATCTAAGAATAATCAGAGGAGGGAAGAACAGCCTAGAAGAAGAATCTATAGAGAAAATTTAAAGAGAAGTAAAAATATGTCAGAAACTGAACTGTAAAATAACGATAAAGGAAGGTGTGATGACATATTTAGTCATCGGAGGAGGGACTGTTGGAGCAGATATGCTAATTAAGAAAATTATTAATGATTTGTATGTGATTACTAATGAGAAAATGTGTAGAGAAATTAATCGTAGAAAAATAATGTGCACGTTTGAAAAAATGTGCCCTCAGGGTTTGATCACCATGTGTACTAAAATTACTGAAATTGTACGCAATAATGAAAATTTATGAAAAAAGTAATAATATGTCATAATGAGATGTATAACCTATAAGTTACATTCATTTATCGTAATAAGTTATCTGAACTAAAGGACTAGTTCCACTGGACCTTGCACAGGCGAAACATGGAAAAAAACGAACGCCTTTCAAAGGACTGGAAACTGCTGTATACAACCTTGACCCGTTCGAAGTTCAAGTTACTTAGCTAGAATTTTCTTCAATGTACTGATGGACAGGAGATGATGAAGACAATGTGCTACAATTATGTGTAGAGCAGGCCAAACGTACTTTCCCCAGGACTTGAACAATAGAGGCACTGACTGAAGAGCCATATGCAACTATTTTGATACCTGATGAGCCGGCTGATGAGGGCATTGCATGAAGAACCAATCCGCTTCTTGTGACTTAGGACATATGAAAATTAGTAGATTTAGTAAACAAAAACTTAAAGTCATATCTGCTGACTGACTGACTAATTAGCAATTAGGTGGACGGACTGGGAGATCCTAATAAAAAGTCATGACAAGGGGCGAGAAATCAGAGTTGCAGAGAGAAAATTGATGACATCAGGAGATGCTGTCCGCGGTGTTGATATTGGGTTCATACTCTGTGAGCCTGATTCTTAGCTGACTAATTGATGACCTGAAGATGAAGACTGATCTGTTGCTGATCCATCCTGGATAGGTAGCTACAAAATGTGACTGGCGATTTGTATGCCTTTCCTTCTAGCTACCAACTGCGCTGATTATAGATATTCTTCTAGATAGATTTTTTTTTCTCCAAATTAATGTTTTTCTCTAAAAGGTTTTCGCATGAAGCCCCACGTGCTGATGCTAATCTTGGTTAGGCAGGCTGTTAAGGGTGACTCTGACAAACTTACTCTGCTGAACTTTGTTAATAATGCTGATATTCCTAATTTGTGAAATTGCATTGTCATATATGTTTCTTTCGAGAGATGATGTTTACTATTAATAAATTAATAAAGAAGTGGTTTTGAATAAAGTTATAACTAAAAGATGATTTAGAATTGTAAGCAATAGGGAAAGAAAAAATTGTTAACTCCTTATAAAGTTGTGGTTATTCATGAGTAGATAGGTTTAAGGTGTTTTTCTATAAGATGTTTCTTTGATTATTGATTTTTGGATCAGTAGTCACTGCATGACTAGGATACTCCATGCGATTCAAAAGGTTCATCGACCTATACGTGTCCCCTTGTAAGTTTACTTAATAAGGACCAGGCGCGCTAGCACTAGCCTACCTGAAGTTGATTTTGCTCTTCAAGCTGTTTTACATGCAGCTGCATGCTTTGTGTGCATAAGCAAGAAATCCCTCCCAGGAACCATTGTTTTTAAAACGCTCGAATGGCTTTCCATTGAAGTAAAACCATAATTTGAGACGTCCTGCATCACAAACAAAGCCCTAAACTGATCTCCCCTCTATTTATGTGAGAGATCGAAAATCTCTGGAAGGGAAGATGGGTTGCATAGTTCAGAATCTCTCAAATTTGAGCATCCAACATGTATTAAGGAATGATTTGTGGCACAATCTTTCTGAGGCAGCCCTACCAGAATTGTGATTTCACATCCTCCAGAGCTACCTGCCACTCCAAGTCTTCCTACGTTGAAAAATAATGTGAAAATCCTCTATTTCAAAGACATTTTGATTGTGAATAAGTATTAAAACTGCATCTGCTACTTCTGTGCCCTATTTATGACTTACGTACAGCACTGGCCTGTTAATCCCCCATTTATGTTTCATATTTTCACTGCTTTTAGTGGTCCACCACTCTTTTTTTTTAGAAACCTAATATTGTTCTACTCTGCCCCTCACGGACTCCTCCCCACTTCACTGACCTTCTGTCCATCACTGCTGATACCAATTAGTCATTCTCCTGCTTTCTGTTCTCTATCAAAACGCCCTCACTGGATTCTGTTGAATGATTCATGGGGCAAGGGTTTTGCACTTATTCTTTCACTATTTATTTTCTTCTGCGCGTGCTCGTGCGATTCCTACTGTAACCCCTAGACTGATAACGTGTTTCTAAGGGCAATCCGCCAAGTGTGTGCTATACAAAACTGCATAAATGAATAAACTAGAACTTGTGGCCTGATGAACACAGATCCCAGCAACAGCACAAATGGTTCAAGCAATCATCTTAGACGGTTGCCACGATTTCCCGACCCCTTTCCAGGGTTACCTTACTTCAGTTCAACTGGCAACGAAAACAAACATTTCGAGAGAAATAATTCAAAATGTTAACTATCCGTTGAACGTCTCTGACTTGACCCAGGGACAGCAAACCCGGTCAGACAGAGGCTTTCCTCTGCTCCCTACTTCGAGAGGAGCCTCATGGAGTATTTAAGCAAACTTGGACCGAGTTTTGAAAGCCCATTTCATACACCATCAAGTGAGGCAGTATATGCTGCTGCATCCAGCTCCTACTACTAAGAGAGGCAGACAAATCAAGGTGGTATGTTACACGAATAAAAGTACCTAACTTCTCCTTGCCTAAAAGAACGATTGTGGCGTGTGGTGTAACTGGTGTTCACGTATAGCGCTACAAAGCCTTCGGGTTGAGATCGAAATATATAAAACTGCTTTTTAAAAAACATTTAAGGTAAATGTTGGTTTGCATACACGCCAACCGGAAAATCGAGAAACAATTATTTATCTCTGGTTTGCGTGGAGATTATTCAAACAAGAACAAACACTGATGAGAGATTTTGGCGAACCGAGCGCTAACCAAAAAAAACTGCGGTTGGAGTAGCAGCAGATCAATTGAACCTTTGCCTAATTTGCATAACTAATAGGTGGGTGAAAGAGCAGTATGTTTGAATTATTAAAAGGCTTTTCTATTGGTGGCGCTGCCTGTGAGGTCATATCCTGCGGGTAAGGAGTGTGGGGTTTTGTGACCTATAAAAGCAGAAGGCTCATATGTAGGCTTCTGTTGGTTAGAAAAGTGTGTGTTTTACGGGGGTGGGCAGATTTTTTTTTGTTTGGGTAGATTTTTTTTTTGTTTGTTTGTTTTGGGTAGATTTTTTTTTGTTTGTTTGTTTTGGGTAGATTTTTGTTTGTTTGTTTGTTTTGGGTAGATTTTTTTTTGTTTGTTTTGGGTAGATTTTTTTTTGTTTGTTTTGGCCAGCTCTACAAATATAAATTATTGTGGTTTTTTTTCCGCGTATTAGTGGTTTTACATAGCCAGTGTTGTAGTGTTAACGTAGGCTAGAAAGTGTACTACTCGGACGTAAGTAGTAGGGCCGGTTAATTTTGTTCGTTTCTCAGTAGGGATGTCTGTATAAATGAAGTGTGTCTTAAATGTTATAGGAAGCTGGCCTACGTTGCTTACTACAGAAAAAATGTAAATATATTGTAAGGGACATAGTAAAATAATTGGACGCTAGAAATCACGCTCTGTGTTTTTTTTCTTTTCTTTTTTTCTCTATACTAACTTTCCAAATACTGGTCACATATTGGCGCAGCTGGGGTGATGGAAGTGACTAAACTGTCAGAACGGAAGCTGGGATATGATTTCTAATATGTCCAAGATACCTAATTTTAGCCAAACGGCCTGCTTTCCTTGTGTCTAAAATTCTTGGTATTTAAGAAATATAGTTTATTTGGAAATACTTAAGACATATCGTTTTTTAATGAATTTTTATAAGTCACCTATTGATGTACAGAGTGCTTCTTTGGAGATTAGGCTAGGTGGATGTTACGTAAATGTCAAGGCACACCTACCGTAGTAATGTGGCGCTTAGTGAGATGGAATGTTACAATTGTATTTCTAGAGTTCAACGCTATTTTTAACTCGGGAGCTTTCAAGCTTAACCGAGATACAAATCATTAGTCACCGCTTTAGCTTCCTTCCCCACCCCCAGTTCTTTGTGATAGTTATATCTTCAAGTGTAATTGAACAGTAGCTTGCAGAAACGATAGCGATACATCGACTCAGGAAGATTAGCGTTTTTTACTTAAAATGCTATACGTGGGAGCAATCTCCCCCCTTATTTGGGGCCTCATTGTTTTCTGGTGTTTTTATTTTACCTTTTAAAGCGCCGCACGTCATACAAAGCATTGCCAAAGGTGACGGTTCCTCTGGCATTTCACACCAGCTTCTGCTTTAGGCTAAAATAGCTTTTTTCGGCCGTCTTTATATAGCGGAACCCGACCCAAAGGTATAGGACCGGTTTATATGAGCAGCGGCGATATTACAGGCAGAAACTCGAGTTAATGTTTTTATTTTTTAAACACACGGGGCGCTGAAGCTGTGTTCGAATTAGATCGGACCTGTACAATTATAGGCAATTTCCAATTCACCTCCTTATAAACGTAGAAAATATGACACCCTCTCCCCCCGCCCCCCTCCACCCACGTGATGTGAAGTTGGCTTTTACACTTTCCAATGTAATTAAGCATGTTTTATTTTTCAATTTGTGAAAATTTCAGCATGAGAGCTAGGTCGGAGGGAAAAGTGCGAAAATTAATTTTTAAAAAATGCACTGCGTCTATTGGAATAATTGCTTGGGCTGAGATGGGCGCAAATTGAGTCCGCTTTTAGAGCGGATGAATATACTTGAGGGGGTGTGGTGTACAGGTAGTGGAGAGGGTTTATCATGGCTTCTGTAATCTTGTCTTGCCTGAACCTGGGTTACTGCAGTGAAGACTTCAAAGTAATCAAACACTCTATGCAAGTGGGAGACTTGTTTATTTTTATATATATATATATATTTTTTAAACTAATTTGGTTTGAGTTCCATTATTTTCTCCTTACATTATAAAAAAAAAAAAAAAAAAAAGTGGGGATCAAATACGTAGTAAATGAGATCACGGCATGGGACACATCACATGAAGTAGCATCACATGTTCAATAGGTCTACCATTGAGCATGTTTTGATATTTAGCAATGGAAGCTGCTCAGTACTTAAGCCTCTGTTGGGGACCCCTGGCTGAAGGAATTAACAGCTCAAATGTGGAATACGTTTGGTATCTAACTACATTAGTGATGCCCCTAAGTGCTGGAAGATAGGCATACTAAACCTGGCACAATGAAGAAAGCATAGTTGATGCATTGTAAAAAAAACAGTATGCTATAAACTGCACTAGTGAATTTCAAAACTACACAAAGTATTTTCCTACCTAGCTTAATACCATTAAATGACAATTTTAACACATTGACTATTACACAAGTGCAAGTTGCCCACTGTAAATTTTCAAATGGATACTCTGCACATTTGTTAGTGCATATATTATGAAACATGCTATATTGCCACAGCATGTTTGACCATGACAAATGAGTAATGAGTCAGGCCGTTTATCATTGAAAAGCTACAATCAATTAAAATGTTCCCATGCATTTGCACAGCTTTTCTTTTGCTGGGCTGTATGATCTACCTTCCTAGACTGTACCGTTCACATGTCAATGAGCAGTCAACCATCTGTTAACATATGGCTTGGATTCCAAAGCAGCAGAGAGGGACCTCTGAGGGTTATAAACACTAATGAAGAAAGGTGTGCAATACCAAGACAGTTTGTAATTTCATAGTGCTGAAACCCCTTTCACAGTCACTTCAACTCATAGGAAGTGTTTTTTAGCCCTCCTAACAGGTTGCAGTCGATCTGGAAGTTCATTACCACTAGGAATGTGGATGCATTCTGCCCCAGTCAGCACCTTGCATTAACTTTTCCTCTTTGTCTTTATTTGTGTAACTCTGCGCACAGCACAAAATGCTGCATCTTCAGAGATGTTATTTGCCAATACCATTCTAGGGATTTAAGGCTGTCTGTAACAGTCATGCTGATAGGAAATATCCAGTTTATTTAGCATGAATGGAAAATAGTATTGTCTGGTGAGAACGAGAGCAATATAACAGAGAAATATATTTTAGGTAACCTACTGTTCTGCTCAACCTTTTCAAACATTTCACCTTAAATATTGTAATAGCTTATTCTGCCACTGGCTGCTTCGGCATATTACAGCAGCCGTAAATCATGGCAAGATAAATTACAGAATTAAATACTTGTGCCTGCAGCACATATAATGCCTGTATTTTCCAAGTGCACTCAAAATGCATGTGCCATAAAATACAATTATATGTCACCGATATGTGCTAGGGGGCTGTCGTCATGTGAAAGTACTCCATTTCTGCTTTGTTAGCTATATTCCTATCAGTAACTCTACACCTACTACATTATTCTCATTCACCCTGTCATTCTTATTTGCTTTCATTCTGATCTTATTCAGCAGAGGGAGAATCATTAACATGGTTGAAAAGTATTAAGTTTTAAGATGGCAATGTGGGATAAGAGGATCTGGTTGATCTAACCCACATCTATTGTAATGTTGGATAATCATTCAAACACTTTCTAGAAGCTACAAAACGCTTCTGATTGTTTCCACAGTTTGGTCAGTCTCAGTAGCGAATCTATGACAAATTCTCTTCTACTCCTAGGCTATCGCCAGATTAAAAGGAAAGGAAAGGATTGGTGTACACATGAGAACGAAACTATGGCCCTCATTCTGACCCTGGCGGTCGGCGGAGAGGCGGCGGTCGGACCGCGAACAGACCGGCGGTCAGAAAAATGGCATTCTGACCGCGGCGGTCCCCGCCGCGATCGCCCGCCACTTCCCCACTCCGACCGCCACGGCGGTCATGACCGCCGGGCTGGAGTTTGCGCACTCCGGCCCGGCGGTCGTCCCAAGACCGCCAACGGTATCATGACCCTGCCTACCGCCGCGGTTTCTTGCGGTCGGGAACCGCCATGCGAACCATGGCGGTAAGCACTATCGGGGCCAGGGAATTCCTTCCCTGGCACTGATAGGGGTCTCCCCCACCCCCCACTACCCACCCGAGTCCTCCCCCCACACCCTCCACCCCCCTGCCACCCCCCAGAGGTGGTACGAACCCCCTCCCCACCCCGACATGCACATACATGCACCCCGACATGCACACACCCCCAACATGCACATATACACACCCCCTACACACACATACACAACGGGGACACATACCCGCACACATACATGCAGACATGCGCACCTGCCGAACAGCACACATTACCCATAGACACAGCAGCACCCCCCGCCCGCATACACGCACTCACACACCCCCTCTACACACTCACACGGACACCCCCATGCACGCCCACATCACACAACACCCCCCCTCCCCCTCCCCTCACGGACGGTCAACTTACCTTGTGCGTTCGTCCTCCGGGAGGCGACGGGAGCCATGGGGAGGTGACCGCCAACAGAACACCGCCAACAGAAGACCGCCACACAGATATGTGGGTCGTAATTCTGTGGGCGGTGTTCTGCTGGCGTGGCGGTGGAGGTTGACCAGTCTCCACTTTTCCACCGACCGCCAGTGTGGCTGCTGGCGGTTTCCCGGCGGAACGCTCCCAGCGGTCGGAATGCGCACAGCGGCATACCGCCGCGGTCGGCGGTCTTCACCGCGGCGGTAACTCGGCGGTCTCGCGAAAAGACCGCCAAGGTCAGAATGAGGGCCTATGTCTCTGTGCCACAGATTGATCCACAAGAAAAGGGCTATGGATCAAGACCACAGATTGAAAAGTCTTGGGGTTTAAATCATACTGGCTATTTCAAATGGTGCTCAACAACTGAGGCTCAAAAGCAGTGTGGACTCCGAATTTACTACACAAGCAATTTGTGAATGTTATGCACATGGAGACTGACATTTATGCTCCAACCTACTGGAATCAAGAAACATATTGGAAAATAAATGCTCATGGGGACTGAAGCATCTAATCATAGTATTGATCTAAAGGAAAGAAGCCAGGTTATTAATGGATGTGAGGACTGAAATCTTCCTTCTCCCATAAACGCAAACCCAGAAACACATTTGGTCAAATATGGACAGACAAAACCAATTGTCACACTTGCATTGTTCCTAAAGAAATGTGCCAGCGTTCAGGGGGAAATATGGAGACAGGTCTATGTTCCCCTTACCAGGAATTCAAGGACCAGATTTCATTTATACCAGTGTCAGACTAAGACGTACAATGGGAGACTAACAGCACCATTTTGGCTCAGCACAAGGGACACTTGAACACTGGGTGGAACCAAATGAAAACAAGTTAATCTTACATTCATTAGCATGTCCCTATGCAAACATTCCAGAAAGAATTGCAATGAACATACTCAGTTTCCAGACAGAAGAGACCCCATCCTCGTTCCACCATTAATCTCATAAAGATAATAAAAATAAAATTACTTAAAATACAGAGCTTAAAGGGTGGAATAAATAATACAACAAGCCAAGTCATAGCGTAGGAGACTGGAGGGTTCTGTGTCTCTAGTTTGATTTAAAAATGTACTTTCCCCTTGACTTACCCCGTATCCAGTTAAGCCAATGGGGTCAGGCAAGGCAGGACAGGCAGCAGATGAAGTCAGGAATATGAGGTGAGTCGTGGGTGGGATGATGATATCCGGATACTGACCTGGGTCAGTTCAAGTCACAAAAGGGAAGGAGCCTGAGGATGCTAGCCCAAAAAATAAAGGGCGATGCAGCATGAGGGCAGGGCTGCAGAGATGCATGCATGCCCATGCAGTGACGTCTGATATAACAACTAACTGGTCTCTGGCATACAGAGTTTAGTGGGAGTGTTGTGTAGCCATTTTAGCTATAGGTTTATACACGTTATTTTGGCAAACTAGGCCGCCCGCTGCGCACATTAATCAGGATATATTTTATTTAGCTTTGTTATATTATTTTAACATTAGCCACATTTGCGGTCTTATTCTACTTTCTCTATCTAGTTGTTCTTCTCCTAGGCCAGCACTGCGTTCTTAAGACATTTCTTTCACTCTGTGCTTTTTCTCCAGGCTGCAGTAAGATAGGTTACTGGCAAAAGTGTGAAGCGTTGTCTCCAATGTTCACAGAAACATGCATACTCTCACGTGGGGATCCTTTCTTGGAACATCAGATGTTTTATTATAAAAACACTACTTTGACCCACGTACGTTAGAGGGAGATTCCAGCCAGATGACCATGACTGAGTGCTGATCGCTTTGCTACAGTTGCTTATGTAGACTACAGGCCTCTTGCTCAGGTATGAGGGATGATGTCTTCCCAAGGGGAACCTGAAAGGCAGAATTAGAGCTTAACATGCTGTGCTCGAACATAGTTTAGGTAGGAACTATCCCTGCAAACCTTAGTGACAGTAGGGTATCGTTGTTCTTGTGTTTTACTCTCCTTGTCACAATTGTAATCTTTTTCTGCTTCATCGTCCTAGTTATTGAAATACATGTTTTATCATCTAAGATGCAGTTATTTCAATAAAACCTTATTGAACTTTACTCTGCCTCTGATAGTCCTTGCATATGTGAGACTAATGTACTTGAGAGAAACAGATGAGATCTGAGTGACCACGATTCCCCTGAGGTGTCATGTATGTCATTCGCCCAGTTACCCCAATCATCCCTGCTCTTGGATGGAGATGAGGCACTGCTAGTTAGCCTGAACAAACCCGGATTAGGCCAATAGGGATGACTCAGTCCCCTGCAGTACTGGTGATTCTGCCGCCCAAATCCAGTAGTCTCATTAGGATAATGAGAACCTACCTGACAGGAGGCAGCCCGGCAAGGTCACGAGGGTGCTGTGTTTAGCAAAAACATAAGATTTCAAAGCACATGCTGGCGAGTTTCTTGTGTGTCCAGCTTTCAAGCAGCAATAACTATGTCCGAGATGAGGGGCGCTTTTGCTGGTTGGTAGTGAGGGAATCTGATGAGGTGGTCATGGAGGGAGTGGGGGTGCCACTAGTGCTACATCCAGCCCTACTTGACATTACTCTTTTTGGTGCATTTGAACTATACTGTGTCTGTAATAAAATACTGGTGGTAATATGGCTTTAGTTAACTAAAACTAGTACTGAGAAGTTTTATTTCCTTAAGTACCTCCATCATTTCAGCAGCAGGTGCTTCGTTAATTAGCAAAGTTGTGATTGTCAGAAGCTGTTGGACAATATCATTACCTCAAAGAGAGCAGGGAGAATGTGTTATGTTGAAAATGAAACAGTACAACTTGTATTTCCTTGCCCAAGGTAACAGCCTGTTTAGAAAAACTATGAAAAAGTCGAATACATACCATAAGAGGGATAAAAAGATAAAAGCAAAAATATTTTTTCTTTCAGCCGGACATGTACATTACAATAATGGAAGTATAATTGGCAGCTCCCAAGGAACTGTGCTAAATGGGGAAAGGAGTAACCAATACGATGTGTAACAACTGGACATGATTAATTTGGGTTACAGTGACACCTGCTTCCAGTTCACAAAAATTCAAAATATAATTACGGTGTGCTACATCACGATATGAATAGTCGCTTCAATTAAACTCAATTATAACATTCAAGGCACCAGTTTTTGAAAAAAATCGGAATGCAGTAGCACAAGTAATGATGTCACACGCAGTGACATCACAGAAAAAGATGACTCAACATCTATAATATTCCTCATAAAATTAACACACCTCACAGCCAAATCTGAGATAATGTACACATAGGAATGTAAATGTGCTCAATATGTGTTCAGATGTAAACCAAACAATACCTAAATAAATTTGTCTGAATGCCTCAGCAGTGATTGTAATAGAGCATAAGCAAATCTAAGTTTAAAATATAATCCACGTTAATCATTTGCTGGTATGAAAAAGTGACTTGTATATTTTTGAGGTATACATAAAAGCACAGCTAACTCACAGATAATTTAAAAAGCTATGCGTTTTTAATGCTGCCATGTTCATTTACCTACATTAACAAGCAAGACGCTCACTCAGTCCCCTTTCAGAACTCATTGTCTCGAAAGTGCTCCATGCTGCCAGTCAGCGGTACCAGCACATCTTCATTTTTGAGCTGATTCGAGCCTCGTGACGGAATCTGGCACTCATCCTTGACATTCAAATCACACGTGTGCTTCACACTGTAAGGAGATTAGAGCCTCCATTGGAAATTGAGCATATTTTCACTTTAGGTCAGTGCCTCGAATACTTCTGCAGGCTCTATCCTTCGCCAGTATTACCCATTTCGAGGAATTTACGCAGCTCCTTTTCCCATTTCTTTTTAGGCCCTGAGGCTTGTCACCGGGGTCCCCCTTCTTTAGAATCTGCGTTACCCTTCAAAATGTAGGGAGGGTCTCAGGAATCTTGCCTGTGACCTTTCACTGGCTCACTTTTCCTTTTCTTAGCTTCACTGTGATCACCCTTTCTTTATATTTTCAGCTCTCTCTCAGGCTCATTGTATCCCCCTGATCCCAGCCTGTTTATTGGGATAAAAATGGCATTGACATTAAATGATTGTTGGGAACTTTATGTAATGGGCTATGGTGTTCATGTGTTTGTTGATACACTTAAGTGATAAATCGTGATCAACATATGTATCAACTCTAAAGACAGCACCAAGCGGATTTATTTTGTAGCAATTTTCGCTGTGCTGGAAGCAGTCTTGAAATTGTATTTCATAAACTTCTTTGACATAAATTTTATGCGCCATTCGGTTCCTGCATTCAAAGTATTGTTACTAGAGACCTGTTCGTTTTTTGTTAGTTAAACTATTGCTGTCATGTGTATTCGGAGGAAATGAAGATAGTAATGGGGTGACATGTTGAAGTCAATTATTTGGGGCACCTTTAAAAGTATGACCTGGTGCAAGGGATGTTATCTGAAAAGAGTCCCTGAAAACAAATGCACATTTTGTTCAAAATAGATGCCTTTCCCTGCACATTCATTGTTTATTATTTCTGCTGGAAGTAAGTATTAATGCAAGTCTGTTTTTATATATCCAAAGGACGTTGTTCTCAAAGAAGATTCTTTAGCATCGACTGAAGAATGTTTCAACCTTTTAAGGTTTCTACTGCTTGCTCACTGTATTGCATGCATTCAGAATAGTTTACTGTTACTCTGTGTCTAGTTCTGACGTGTGGCTAGCATTAGCATATGTGGACGGGGTGTTAAACCTATTCATGTAGTGGGCTAGGGCTCAGGGGATGAAGCAATGTAACACTTTACAATGCTCTGATTTGCTGAAATTGTAATCGTTTGAACACACCATGATGAATCTGCAGTTGTCATTCTGTTCCTTGAGTTTTCCTACATAAACCCTCAACTTTATGGGTGTACCTGGTGTACCAGAGGACTTTCCAATGCTACTATGGATGCTGTCCGATTACTTGATTCTTTTTATTTTTTTATTTTTTTTATTTGCTGCGCATTCAGAACTTGTAATATTTTTGCTTTTTGCCTATTGCTATATTGCGAGAGCCTTCATGGCAATGGTTTTATGCATCTGCACTTTGTTTTATCGATTGATTACAAACATTTCAAAGGGGTACAATCATTCAACATTTTTAAGTCCGCCTAAAACTTGCTTATTGAGTTTGTCTCTTATTTGGCTAATTTAAAAAAAAAAAAAAAAAAAAAATATGTTTTGTATCTTGGGACTCATTGCCCCATAAAATTGAACTGTAACACTGTCACTGATCCACTCATCATTAGGCGTGCTGTTGCATGCAGTTGAAGAGTAAGATTTTAGAGTAACCTGTGCCCTCCAATGTTACAAAAACACATTAATCCAGTAACCCACAAACATGAAAAGTAACTTTTAATGTCATTCCTGCCTTTTTTTTTTTTTCCAAAGGCAGCATATGTAATTTCCATACTTAAATTTATAATTGAACATAGAAATGGCTAAAAGTAAAATTTCTATTAAAGATGTGTTGAACTTTGTAATTACATTTTACATTGGTTTTACAGAATAACTGTGCTGTTTTTAAGAGTTAACAACTTGCTGTTCCTTTTGAACTTTCACACCTCTTTAAACCATTGAGGGTTAGTATGGTGCGAATATGTGATGGAACAACTAGATCATAAACAACTACTTGCCTAAACCACTGCTGCTAAACAAATAAAAAGTACTGAACAACTAGTGTCTAAACAACGATTTTTCCTGAATAACGAATTTTAAGGTACGTTTTTTTTTCTTTGTACAGACTTTTTAGTTGTTTAGCAGTAGTGGTTTAGGCAAGTAGTTGTTTAGTACCTAGTTGCTTAGGATGTTTCCCGTGTGGTGCAATTAACAGATGCAAACAAAACCTTGTGCTGGACCATTGGCACTGATAAATACAAAGCTGTCAGTGACCTGAATGCCCTCTGAGGTGTCATCCCACATGTAGAAAACACGAGCATATGGTTGTGGGGGTCTTGGTGACATCAAAAATCTCCTCAGAATAAGAGGGTGTGGAGACTAATCCACACTCAAATACTGAGGGGTGGCGACTCCGTCCATCTATACTCTGCCCTAACTTGTGCTCTAATCTCATTGGGTTTTGCTGCAAGAAAATACTCAACAAGCCCACAGGCTTTACATACATGAGGAAATACACATAAGGTGCTTATTTGTACTTTTTTTGTGATGCCACTATTACTCTCTTATGATCTGTTTCTGTCAGATGTCAAGAAAGCAACTATCTGCTGCTCTTAATTTTTTATTTCTATCAATCTTTACATCCTCTAGGAGGATTGTCTGCAATTATAGACTATCAGCCACTTTTGTAGTTTTGCCATTAAATACTTTGAAACAACACTATACCTGTGTATTTCAGCCGAGGTCTTCCCTCATTTTGACAAGCCATTAATATAAAATAGGTGTTTTTACTTATACAGAGATAGTAGTCAAAGCAGCTCCTGGCATGATCGTAAAATAACATATTTGAGTGCAGTCTATAGGAAACAATGGTTGAATGGCAGAGGTTTTTCAGAAAGGGACACTATTTATTAGGAACGACTCATTATAAGGCCCATGACAAATAAATGGCTTACCAATGCGTTCCCAATATGTAACAAATGCTAGGTTGGTGCGTGGACATTGCATTATTTGCAAGTACCTTTTATCTTAAAAAGTTATCCATTCGGGCAAGATGACGGCAAATGACTGGGATAAAGAACTCTAGTACTCAAGGCAGGTGGCCATTCAATACTCCTTTCAATTGATATAGCTAGATATCCTCTATTAACACAGAACAAGATTTTGTATAGTGGGTTAGAGTTGCAAATCCTTTATGTATAAACTGGCAAGCGGAAATGGGCCCTGTTTCCATAATATTGAGCTGCTCATTGATAGACCATATATGAATTACAATACACAGAGAACTGACAGGAGTGATTCTGGTAAATCTGGAAACCTCCCCAATCTGACACTGCTAGACATTGGTATTGGGGGCAGAGGGAGTGAAATTGGTCCCAAATGCCTTTTGTAACACTATCTTGATAACTGAATGAGGAAGACGTACCATGCAAATGGGGCAGTAATGATGTTTGACCTTAAAGTCTTTAAGAAGAAACATGGAGTCCTATGATCGTGGTAAAATTACTATATGAAAGTTGAGAACTATGACTACATCATGTTTATCTCCCAGTGAATATTTGTGACTTTTACATTCTATGTGTATTGCAGCTGTTATTTGTGCCATAATAAAAACAAGTTAAAAAAAGTAATATTAAGGTGGTGAGGCAAGTCAGATGTTTGCGTATGACTACATATTAAACTCTTTTCAAGCACATGTGCTGTCGTGTGAGACTTTGTTACTTTATAGTGGGCTTAGAGGCTACCTATTGCTTACCACTGGTTGGCTTTGCTGTCACTAATTTGCTTGCTTCATATTCAGGAGCTTCAGTAGGCTTTCCCTCCTTTTCTTGTGTTCTTCTCTTACCGATCTTTTTTCCAGATGCAAATTTTGTTTGTAAAGCGTTCTGCAAGAGTGAGTTTGCTAGCTGTCCCCCCAGTGTACTTCTACTCCCTCTCTCTCTGTTCCCCCTCCCACGTGCCCTCTGTTGTGCTAAGCCTAGGCAAAATATAAATTTTGCCAGTGTAATAGTAGGAATTACATATTTTGTTATGCAAAATTGTACCTTTCCATGCCATTTGTGACAAACAAAATACTTCAATAAACACCCCCACCATGTCAGTGTCTCCTACCCGCCCTCCTGAATCCCTCCCCCCCCCCCCCCTTAAATGGTGGAGTGGGTTAGAAGACCAGACAACATGGAGGGGGAAGGTGATTGAGGAGGACATAGGGGGAGACATAGGTAAGGCAGATGACAGGCAAAAGAGGATAGGAGAGCACAGAGCTAAAAAAAATAGATACAAAAATAGAATTATGGGGCCAGTGCTGGCTGCATGATACAGCTTTTAAAAGAAAATGTACTTCTTGCCATGCAGCACTGCGGACTTGCTGCTGTATAGCATGGCTACAAATGGTTGCCAAGAGCTTCCAAAGGTGAGATTATTGGCTTTGCCTATGCTTGTTTAGCTTTTGAGCTAACAAAATCAATTATCACAAATCTTGTTAATGTGCTTTCCATTCACTTGCATACCTTTTGGTGTACTTAAGGATCAGATTAATTTTGTTCTTAATTAGAACTGTTGCGGGTGGAAAGAAATTATGACCACATGTAGTGACAAGCCCTGGTCAGGGTATCCTTGAGTACTGCTGCTCTAGCCCTTAGGATATCAGTATTAAAGGTTATTTGGTTTGGTCCAGCAGTTTATATTTTGATTAGTTAACTGTCTTTGGATTTTATTGGAACAATAAATAACAATTAGAGGGACTCAATGTTTTTTACTAGAAAAGTAATTTATAGTTCAGGTTAACATTTATCCTACTCTTCATCGGACTTTCATGACTCATAATCAGGCAAAGCTATTTTTCGTAAGTTTGCAAAGCATCATCTTAATGGAAGAATGAGGTGATACTGTTGCACTGTTAATGTACAGGTATGCCAAGCTTAAACTGGTATGTGGAGCTGGTGTATACAGGCCAGAACATGTAGCATTTGTGAAAGATCAGTGTGTAAACCAGTGGTTCACAACCTTTTGACTTTTGTGGACCCCCACTATCATTATTGGAATCTGGGTACCCCCACTATCATTATTGGAATCTGGGTACCCCCACTATCATTATTGGAATCTGGGTACCCCCACTATCATTATTGGAATCTGGGTACCCCCACTATCATTATTGGAATCTGGGTACCCCCACTATCATTATTGGAATCTGGGTACCCCCACGGAGTCATTACTAGGAGTGGAAAGGAGAGGAGAGTTAAACTAAAGGGTATGTTTTTTTACAATAAGATTACTATCAAGAGGATTGCATCTACACAAGTTAAAAAACAATAACAAGTGATTCAACAAAGACAATTTAACCCCTTCGCTGCCAGGCCTTTTCCCCTTCCTGTGCCAGGCCTTTTTTTGCCTATTTGGAATAGTTCTCACCTGGGCCCTCATAACTGTTTCTTCACATAAGCTACCCACTCCAAATTTGCGTCCTTTTTTCCAAAATCCTAGGTATTCTAGAGGTACCCAGACTTTGTGGGTTCCCCTGAAGGAGGCCAAGAAATTAGCCAAAATGCAGTGAAGATTTTGTTTAAAAAAAATAAAATAAAAAATGGGGGGGAAAAGGGCTGCAGAAGAAGGCTTGTGGTTTTATCCCTGAAAATGGCATCAACAAAGGGTTTGCAGTGCTAAAATCACTAGCTTCCCAGTTTCAGGAACAGGCAGACTTGAACCAGAAAACCCAATTTTTCAACACAATTTTGGCATTTTACTGGGACATATCCCATTTTTATGATTTTTTTGTGTGCTTTTAGCCTCCTTCCAGTCAGTGACAGAAATGGGTGTGAAACCAATGCTGGATCCCAGAAACCTAAACCTTTCTGAAAAGTAGACAACATTCTGAATTCAGCAAGGGGTAATTTGTGTAGATCCTATAAGGGTTTCCTACAGAAAGTAAGAGGTGAAAAAAACAAATATTGAAATTGAGGTGAAAAAAACAGCAATTTTTCTCTACGTTTTACTCTAACTTTTTCCTGCAATGTCAGATTTTTGAAAGCAATATACAGTTACATCCACTGGACTCCTCTTCTAGTTGTGGGGATATATAGGGCTTGAAGGTTCATCAAGAACCCTAGGTACCCAGAGCCAATAAATGAGCTGCACCCTGCAGTGGGTTTGCATTCTATACCAGGTATACAGCAATTCATTTGCTGAAATATAAAGAGTGAAAAATAGCTATCAAGAAAACCTTTATATTTCCAAAATGGGCACAAGATAAGGTGTTGAGGAGCAGTGTTTATTTGCACATCTCTGAATTCCGGGGTGCCCATACTAGCATGTGAATTACAGGGCATTTCTCAAATAGACGTCCTTTTTACACACTGTCTTATATTCAGAAGGAAAAAATTTAGAGAAAGACAAGGGGCAAGAACACTTGTTTTGCTAGTCTATGTTCCCCCAAGTCTCACGATAAAAATGGTACCTCACTTGTGTGGGTAGGCCTGGTGCCCGTGACAGGAAATGCCCCAAAACACAATGCGAACACATCAAATTTTTCCAAGGAAAACAGAGGTGTTTTTTGCAAAGTGCCTACCTGTGGATTTTGGCCTCTAGCTCAGCTGCCACCTAGGGAAACCTACCAAACCTGGGCATTTTTGAAAACTAGAGACCTAGGGGGATCCAAGATGGGGTGACTTGTCGAGATCTCACCAGGTTCTGTTACCCAGAATCCTTTGCAAACCTCAAAATGTGGCTAAAAAAACACTTTTCCCTCACATTTTGGTGACAGAAAGTTCTGGATTCTGAGAGAAGCCATAAATTTCCTTCCACCCAGTGTTCCCCCAAGTCTCCCAATAAAAATGGTACCTCACTTGTGTGGGTATTCATAGTGCCCGCGACAGGAAGTGCCCCATAACACTATCTGGACACATCAAAATTATCAAATAGAAAACAACCTGTTTTTTGCAGGGGGGGAGGCACCTGCGTTTTTGGTCCTGGGCTCAGCAGCCATTGAGAAAAACCTACCAAACCCAGACATTTCTGAAAACTAGACACCCGAGAGAGTCAAGTGAGGTGTGACTTGCGTGGATCCCCAATATTTTCTTATCCAGAATCCTCAGCAAACCGCAAATCTAGCTAAAAAATAAACAATTTCCCACATTTCTGTGTGGGATCACTGCACCGGGACAAATTTCCTACCACCCCACGTTCCCCACAGTCTCCCAGTAAAAATGATAACTCACTTGTGTAGGTGGGCCAAGTGTTTGTGACGGGGAAGAGCCAAAAACATGTCGAAATTGAAGGCGAACCAAAGTGGGTCCAAAAGGGCAGTTTGAAAAAAATAAAAAATTTAGGCTGACAAGTGTGGCAGAATTTTTAAATGGTATAGATGAGACAATGCTGGGTGGTAGGAATTTTGTGGATTATTGCAGATTCCGGAAGGTTCCATCACAAAAATGTGGGAAAAAATGTGTGCTTTCCAGCAAAGTTGCAGGTTTGCATGGCATTGTGGGTAAGGAAATGGTGTGGGTGCATGTGAAGCACACCACCCTGGAATCAACTAGATGTTTAGTTTTCAGATGTGTCTAGGTCTTGTGGATTTTTCTACATGACAGCGTCCCAAAGTAAAAAAAAGTGCAGCTCTCACCGTTCCAAGTGGGACGATTTTGAGAGTTACCAAGCTCTCATGGCCCAAATGTAAAACAAAAGCCAAAAATAATCAAATATTCTCTTGCTTGCCATGGGATAAGATGTTTTAGTGTGCGGGGAGAGCTGAAAGACTGTTAGCCCCTTCAGTTCGGGTGGGGGCATAACCAGGCCCATACTGGTTGGTAGCCACCACCCCACTATTTATTTTTTTCATTCCCTGGCATCTAGTAGACTTTCTGTCCCCCCCCCCCCGGGGTGTGGATTGGGGGTAATTGCTCAATCTGCCCACAACTTTGGCCGCATTTATTTAGGTTGGGGATATGGCCATACCCCCTACCTCTTACTTTGAAAATAAAATCTTCCCTGGTCTCTGGTGGGCTTTCTGCCCCCCTTGTGGGCAGATGGGCCTTCCAAAATAGGCCAGTCTGCCCCCAAGGGGGGCAGTTATGGCCAACAGTAATGTGCCCCCATGGGGAGAGACCCTTGCCCAAGGGGGCTTCCCCCTCCAAACAAAACACACACACACCAATCCATGGTGTCTAGAGGTTTCTGCCCCAAAGGGGGCAGATTGGCCTAACAAAAATAGGGTACAATTTGCCCCCCAGGGGAGCGACCCTTGTCTAAGGGGTCGCTCCCCATACATAAAAACATAAAGTAAATACAAATATATATATATCCCTGGTGTCTAGAGGTTTCTGCCCCCCCAGGGGCAAATCCGCCGAATTATATTAGGCCGATCTGCCTCCGGGGGGGCAGAAAAGGACTAAAAATATTTTGGCTTCCCCCCCCCGGGGAAGTGGCCCTTGCCAAAGAGGCTGCTCCCCTTATGCGTTAGTATAAAAAAAATAAAAAATCCTGGTGTCTTGAGGTTTCTGCCCCCCTGGGGGCAGATCGGCCTAACTATATTAGGCCCCACTGGAGCGACCCTTGCCCAAGGGGTCGCTCCCCAAACAAACACACAAAAAAAAAAGAACATTTACCTTGGTGTCTAGTGGATTTCTGCCCCCCCCTCCCCCCTGGGGGCAGAGCGGCCTAATATTATTATGGCCTACAAATAATTTGCCCCCCGAGGAGCATCCCTTGCCCAAGGGTCTGCCCCCTTACTTCAAATAGCCAACAAAAATATATATTCCCTGGTGTCTAGTAGTTTCTGCCTCACATGAGGTCGCCCCCCAAACATACAAAAACAAAAAAAAAAAAAAAATTCCCTGGTGTCTAGTGGATTGCTGCCCCCCTGGGGGCAGAGCAGCCTAATAATTTTAGCCCCTCTGCCCCCCTGGGGAGCAGCCCTTGCCCAAGGAGCCGCTCCTCTTATGTGTACATATAAAAAAAAAAAAATGCCTGGTGTCTAGTGTTTTCTGCCCCCCTTGGGGACACATTAGCCTAATAAAAATAGGCTTGTCTGCCCCCAAGGGGGGCAGAAATGGCCTATAAAAATGTCTGCCCCCAGGGGAGTGACCTTTGCCCAAGGGGTCGCTCCCCACAAATAGAAAACAAAAAGAAAAAAATCCCTGGTTTCTAGGGGGGTTTCTGCCCCCTCCCCCCCCCCCCCCCGGGGCAGATCGGCCTTATTGTATTAGGCTGATCTGACCCCAGGGGGTCAGAAACAGCCCAAAAATAATTTGCCCCCCGGGAAAGCGGCCCTTGCCCAAGGGACCGCTCTTCTCATTCATGTAAATGAAGAAACAACATTTCCTTGGTGTCGAGTGGCATTTCTGCTGCCCAGCAAAAATGTTCAGAGAAGCCTGGAACGAGAGGAAAGGCCTTCCCTCTCCTTCCAGGCTTCTCTAACCCCTCCATGTGATCGGAGGAGAAATGCAAAGCTGATCTTCCAGCGCCCGTGGAAGGCCTCTGATGAGGTCAGCGCGCAAAAGCGCGCTGACATCATCAGACCTCACTGGGGGCTCACTGGGGGAAGGGGAAGAGGAAGAGATTCCCCTTCCATCCCTGCCTGGGGGGAGGGGTATGCCTGCCCATCGGGGGAGCCCTAGCGCTTCCCCCGGGGGCCCATAGCAGGACGAGGGGGTCTCGTCCTCGGCACCGAGACCACCTCGTCAAGGGCACACAAGGGGTTAAGGGCTAAATCGGCGCTAAAGACAGCGGTTGTGTCTCATTCACAGGGGAGGATTAGGTCAGTTGAACAGCCTATAATAAAGCGCTAGTGCTGGTGAGGAAAAATTGGGGTGATACTGTTTCGCAGAATTTGCTTGAAGCAAACAACTCAAATGACAATAGGTATTTCTGGAAGCTACTCTCTCAAAATTATAATGAGAGAGGTAGTTAAGATCATTATTACATCCAACCAGAGAGTTGGGTTGACCATTTTCCCAGTCTTTGTGTGGCACAATGGCGAAATCAGTAGCAACTCCTTTTTGTCGAGGTAGATCAAACCGAGTCAGGTGATCCATAGTATTCCTGATGACCATATTGTTTTCTCCCTGGGAAAAACCAATACTGCAATTGCTTCCCTCAAATCCTCCAGCGCCCCCAGCCCTGATAAAATACTTGGGGATTTATACAAATCTGGTGTAGTTACATAAATATGTTATACAATTCTATAGCAGCAGGGGGCCCTATTCCCTGCTACCTGGAAGGGTGCTGACATTATTCCCATCTACAAAAAGGGAGAAGTGAGCTCCCCTGCTAACAATAGACCAATCAGTCTTATAGACAACCTACAAATGTTTGCTTTGCAAAACAGGTTTTGGATAGGCTTCTAGAGTGGGTAGATGATAATCATGTGCTTTCCCATCTCCAGGCGGGTGTCAGGCCCAAGACACATACTGTAGACCAACTCTTCCGGTTGGGTCTTCTAAATTGGAAATATGTAACACTTGCTAAACAAAGTCTGCATGTTGCTTTCGTGGACCTTCAGTCTGCTTTTGATTTAATTACCAAATGGACACTATTGGAGACCTTAGATAAAGTGGGTATACTGAGGAACTTAATTCACCTTCAAGTGAGGCTTAATGAAGATACATATGCCCAGGTGAGATGGGGCAAATGGGGAGAATTAACTGATCACATCCCTATCCCGCCAGGGTGAGGGGGCGAGTTAGACAAGGTTGCATCCTGGCACCCTTGCTATTCACCTTGTAGATAGAGTGATACATGCCTTGTTTTCTTGCCAGAATGATTTCCCCGCTTTAACTGCCCAAAAATTCCTACATTCCTCTTTGCTGATGATTCCCTCCTCATTTCTAAAACTCCGAAAGGGCTACAGATATTTATGGAGGGGTTTACTGATTTTTGTATAGATCATGGACGCAAATTAAATGTTAGCAAAACTATATTGATGGGTCTTAGTCCTGGGCCACCTAAGAGATGCACAGTTTCTATAGATGGTGTCCCTCTGGACAGGGTTGGTTCCATAGACTACCTGGTGTTAGGATTTCAAATAATTTCAAATGGGAGGATCAGATAAGTAAGAGCGCTCTTATCCTGCAACACAGATCAGGTGCTATTCTGCAGTTGCCTAAGAGCACCGGTTCAGGAGCTGTAGCCCCGGCTTTTTAGCTGTATAAATCTTAAGTACAGAACGCTGCTACCTACGGTGCAGAGGTGTGGGGTTATTGTGGAGTTCATGGATTGTGTATTTGTGAGAACAATTTTTTGCTAGAGGATTTCATTCATGGCAGCACTCCTTTAGTTCCCATTTACCTTGATCTTAATAAGATTTTAGAAGTGAGTTTTAAAACCCTTATTATATTGGATAAAGATATGGACAACCCCAGAACTTAGTACCTATAGAAATTCACTTACTACCTTTTTAAATGAACCTAATGTAGCTTATGTACCATGGTTTAAGCATGTGTCAAACTGGTTCCTTATCTTGGGTCTTTGGAGTTTTTGGGAGAATCCTCAGGGATTAAGGAAAGCCCAAATGGTATCTTTGAAATCAGTTTATTGGAGTTATGTTAGGCGCAAACATCATTTTATTACAACTCATGGGCGACCTACCAATCAATTTTCCAAGACCTTATATATTTGTTTTCATTACAGCTGTTTGCCACTAATGTCCTTGACAAGTATCTGGAGAGCAACACCCGTATCAAATACATGCCCGGCTTGTGGTGTGGACCCTGAGACCGTTATACATTTTTTGCTCTTTTGCAGAGCTTATGTTCTCCCTCGACGCAAATGGAAAACACCCATCTGCCTAAACCTGGGCACTCAGCAATATGCTACTGCTTTTAGGATCCTAAAAAGTGGTACTACTTCTGTTGTGGTGTTGGCAGTTGGCGAGTTCCTTGTGGCCGCATGGCATATGCGCACCATTCTCCTAAAAGACTGTATATGAACTCTTAACAAATAGTGCTAATCTCTTGTGTACGGTGCACACATGCCAGTTTTGTTTTTTTATCCTATCAATCATGTTATTAACTACAGAACTATATATGCTTAGCGCCCTGGCCTTGGGGTTTGATAGGGTTTTATTTTCTTTCCTTGTGTTATTCACTGTCTTTATTATTGTATTTGTGTGCTTTTTGCTGGTTTTATGACAGAATAAAGCTTGTTGTAATATTACGCTAATGTGCATTTCCAAAGTATGTGTAAACACCGGGTTTCTAGAAGAAATCAATAATGGCATTTGTAGAAGTACCATATAAATGGATTAACTTGACCACCAATGGCCAGAGTGCAAGATGCCTTAAAACATTTGATTGTGGATTATTTTATCAATAAGGAATATGTACTATTTGACAGAGAAATGTACAAATTACTGAATGTTACAAATGTGTTGTGTGTTGTGTGTTATGTATGTTAAACTATAGGCTTGGAGACATGGACAGCCTATTTTATGGCATTAATATTATTACCCAAAAATATATCAAAATTGGGGGATTTATATCCACCTATCGTTCAACAGCACACTGATAAATGCACAATGTTTCCTATTCTGAATACAAAGTTATAGGCATGGTGACAGGCAGTTAGTATAATGAAACGCCTCTTTTATCTGCAAGCTTTACGTTTTAAAAATATAAAACGACGTGCTTAGGTTACCATTTTCCTTATTTTGTAATCAAATGATTGTGCACATTTTATTTTATGAACTGCCTGTTCAATGCAGAGCAACAAGTCAGATTTACACCCCCCAAATCCCCCCGGAATAAATTAAAGACAAAATAAAATGATCATTAAAATAGAAGTATATTAAAGCATATTTGAACTATGAGATTTTTAAAATAAATAAATCATAACATGAAAAATGTATACATAGTCCGGCACATATTGGCTACATGCCATTGTTCGTGGGCCAATGTGCATAAACACATGGGCAAAGCCCACACACGAGACCCGATTCCATTGGAGAGAACACTGATGGGGCATCAGATAATAAAACCACAGGCACCTCTGGGGGAAGGGAAGGGAAGGGAAGGGGGGGGCACCTCAGCCACATAAGTCCACGACGCCAGATCCACGAGGGGCCTCCATGCCCACTGTACCATCCTGGGGAGTGCAAAGCCACAGTCTCTCAAGTCTCTACAGTGGGTGGATTGCCCACTGTACCATCCTGGGGAGTGCAAAGCCACAGTCCATCTGGGGGATTACAGACTCCACTGGTTATGGAGGAGGCATGGTGCCCAGAGTGCTTCGTGAAGCCCTGCCCGACACAGATCCGGCCCTGCCAATGGGCCAGCGGTGTTTGACAGGAGGGGCCCAGCGGAGCGGTGCTTGACAGGAGGGGCCCAGCGGAGCGGTGCTTGACAGGAGGGGCCCAGCGGAGCGGTGCTTGACAGGAGGGGCCCAGCGGAGCGGTGCTTGACAGGAGGGGCCCAGCGGAGCGGTGCTTGACAGGAGGGGCCCAGCGGAGCGGTGCTTGACAGGAGGGGCCCAGCGGAGCGGTGCTTGACAGGAGGGGCCCAGCGGAGCGGTGCTTGACAGGAGGGGCCCAGCGGAGCGGTGCTTGACAGGAGGGGCCCAGCGGAGCGGTGCTTGACAGGAGGGGCCCAGCGGAGCGGTGCTTGACAGGAGGGGCCCAGCGGAGCGGTGCTTGACAGGAGGGGCCCAGCGGAGCGGAGCGGTGCTTGACAGGAAGCGCCCAGCTGAGCGGAGCGGTGCTTGACAGGAAGCGCCCAGCGGAGCGGAGCGGTGCTTGACAGGAAGCGCCCAGCGGAGCGGTGCTTGACAGGAGGGGCCCAGCGGAGCGGAGCGGTGCTTGACAGGAGGGGCCCAACGGAGCGGAGCGGTGCTTGACAGGAGGGGCCCAGCGGAGCGGAGCGGTGCTTGACAGGAGGGGCCCAGCGGAGCGGAGCGGTGCTTGACAGGAGGGGCCCAGCGGAGCGGAGCGGTGCTTGACAGGAGGGGCCCAGCGGAGCGGAGCGGTGCTTGACAGGAGGGGCCCAGCGGAGCGGAGCGGTGCTTGACAGGAGGGGCCCAGCGGAGCGGAGCGGTGCTTGACAGGAGGGGCCCAGCGGAGCGGAGCGGTGCTTGACAGGAGGGGCCCAGCGGAGCGGAGCGGTGCTTGACAGGAGGGGCCCAGCGGAGCGGAGCGGTGCTTGACAGGAGGGGCCCAGCGGAGCGGAGCGGTGCTTGACAGGAGGGGCCCAGCGGAGCGGAGCGGTGCTTGACAGGAGGGGCCCAGCGGAGCGGAGCGGTGCTTGACAGGAGGGGCCCAGCGGAGCGGAGCGGTGCTTGACAGGAGGGGCCCAGCGGAGCGGAGCGGTGCTTGACAGGAGGGGCCCAGCGGAGCGGAGCGGTGCTTGACAGGAGGGGCCCAGCGGAGCGGAGCGGTGCTTGACAGGAGGGGCCCAGCGGAGCGGAGCGGTGCTTGACAGGAGGGGCCCAGCGGAGCGGAGCGGTGCTTGACAGGAGGGGCCCAGCGGAGCGGTGCGGTGCTTGACAGGAGGGGCCCAGCGGAGCGGAGCGGTGCTTGACAGGAGGGGCCCAGCGGAGCGGTGCGGTGCTTGACAGGAGGGGCCCGGCGGAGCGGTGCTTGACAGGAGGGGCCCGGCGGAGCGGTGCTTGACAGGAGGGGCCCGGCGGAGCGGTGCTTGACAGGAGGGGCCCGGCGGAGCGGTGCTTGACGGGAAGCGCCCGGCGGAGCGGTGCTTGACGGGAGGGGCCCAGCGGAGCGGTGCTTGACGGGAGGGGCCCAGCGGAGCGGAGCGGTGCTTGACGGGAAGCGCCCGGCGGAGCGGTGCTTGACAGGAGGGGCCCAGCGGAGCGGAGCGGTGCTTGACAGGAGGGGCCCGGCGGAGCGGAGCGGTGCTTGACAGGAGGGGCCCGGCGGAGCGGAGCGGTGCTTGACAGGAGGGGCCCGGCGGAGCGGAGCGGTGCTTGACAGGAGGGGCCCGGCGGAGCGGAGCGGTGCTTGACAGGAGGGGCCCGGCGGAGCGGAGCGGTGCTTGACAGGAGGGGCCCGGCGGAGCGGAGCGGTGCTTGACAGGAGGGGCCCAGCGGAGCGGAGCGGTGCTTGACAGGAGGGGCCCAGCGGAGCGGTGCTTGACAGGAGGGGCCCAGCGGAGCGGAGCGGTGCTTGACAGGAGGGGCCCAGCGGAGCGGAGCGGTGCTTGACAGGAGGGGCCCAGCGGAGCGGAGCGGTGCTTGACAGGAGGGGCCCAGCGGAGCGGAGCGGTGCTTGACGGGAAGCGCCCGGCGGGGCGGAGCGGTGCTTGACGGGAAGCGCCCGGCGGGGCGGAGCGGTGCTTGACGGGAAGCGCCCGGCGGGGCGGAGCGGTGCTTGACGGGAAGCGCCCGGCGGGGCGGAGCGGTGCTTGACGGGAAGCGCCCGGCGGGGCGGAGCGGTGCTTGACGGGAAGCGCCCGGCGGGGCGGAGCGGTGCTTGACGGGAAGCGCCCGGCGGGGCGGAGCGGTGCTTGACGGGAAGCGCCCGGCGGGGCGGAGCGGTGCTTGACGGGAAGCGCCCGGCGGAGCGGAGCGGTGCTTGACGGGAAGCGCCCGGCTGAGCGGAGCGGTGCTTGACGGGAAGCGCCCAGCTGAGCGGAGCGGTGCTTGACAGGAAGCGCCCAGCGGAGCGGAGCGGTGCTTGACAGGAGGGGCCCAGCGGAGCGGAGCGGTGCTTGACAGGAGGGGCCCAGCGGAGCGGAGCGGTGCTTGACAGGAGGGGCCCAGCGGAGCGGAGCGGTGCTTGACAGGAGGGGCCCAGCGGAGCGGAGCGGTGCTTGACAGGAGGGGCCCAGCGGAGCGGAGCGGTGCTTGACAGGAGGGGCCCAGCGGAGCGGAGCGGTGCTTGACAGGAGGGGCCCAGCGGAGCGGAGCGGTGCTTGACAGGAGAGGCCCAGCGGAGCGGAGCGGTGCTTGACAGGAGGGGCCCAGCGGAGCGGAGCGGTGCTTGACAGGAGGGGCCCAGCGGAGCGGAGCGGTGCTTGACAGGAGGGGCCCAGCGGAGCGGAGCGGTGCTTGACAGGAGGGGCCCAGCGGAGCGGAGCGGTGCTTGACAGGAGGGGCCCAGCGGAGCGGAGCGGTGCTTGACAGGAGGGGCCCAGCGGAGCGGAGCGGTGCTTGACAGGAGGGGCCCAGCGGAGCGGAGCGGTGCTTGACGGGAGGGGCCCAGCGGAGCGGAGCGGTGCTTGACGGGAGGGGCCCGGCGGAGCGGAGCGGTGCTTGACGGGAGGGGCCCGGCGGAGCGGAGAGGAGCGGCGCTTGACGGGAAGCGCCCGGCGGAGCGGAGCGGTGCTTGACGGGAAGCGCCCGCCGGAGCGGTGCTTGACGGGAAGGGCCCGGCGGAGCGGAGCGGTGCTTGACGGGAGGGGCCCGGCGGAGCGGAGCGGTGCTTGACGGGAGGGGCCCGGCGGAGCGGAGCGGTGCTTGACGGGAAGCGCCGGGCGGAGCGGTGCTTGACGGGAAGCGCCGGGCGGGGCGGTGCTTGACGGGAAGCGCCCGGCGGGGCGGAGCGGTGCTTGACGGGAAGCGCCCGGCGGGGCGGAGCGGTGCTTGACGGGAAGCGCCCGGCGGGGCGGAGCGGTGCTTGACGGGAAGCGCCCGGCGGGGCGGAGCGGTGCTTGACGGGAAGCGCCCGGCGGGGCGGAGCGGTGCTTGACGGGAAGCGCCCGGCGGGGCGGAGCGGTGCTTGACGGGAAGCGCCCGGCGGGGCGGAGCGGTGCTTGACGGGAAGCGCCCGGCGGGGCGGAGCGGTGCTTGACGGGAAGCGCCCGGCGGGGCGGAGCGGTGCTTGACGGGAAGCGCCCGGCGGGGCGGAGCGGTGCTTGACGGGAAGCGCCCGGCGGGGCGGAGCGGTGCTTGGACGGGAAGGGCCCGGCGGAGCGGAGCGGTGCTTGGACGGGAAGGGCCAGGCGGAGCGGAGCGGTGCTTGGACGGGAAGGGCCCGGCGGGGCGGTGCTTGGACGGGAAGGGCCCGGCGGGGCGGTGCTTGGACAGGAAGGGCCCGGCGGGGCGGTGCTTGGACAGGAAGGGCCCGGAGGGGCAGTGCTTGAGACGGCGGGGCCCGGCGGAGCCCTGTTCAGCGGTGCTTCTCACGTGTTCCTATGGAACCAGATCTGGGCAATCATTTCCGCTCAGTCGCCATCCGACCTATCGCTTGCGGGGGCCCTCCTGTGCTGGACTCCTGGGCCAGTGGGTGTCCTCTATCACACCCCAAATGGGGCTGGTGTGGCACTCCTGGGCAGCTCGCCTGCTGCCGGACTTGTCCGCCCTGCTGCCCTTGCCCCCCCTTGGCCGAATCTCTGGGGCCCTTGCCTCCCTTTGTGGATGGGCCAGGTGACGGTGCAAGGGTGGTGTCCTTGGGGGCAGCCGTCTCAGGCCTGTCGCGCCGGCCCTTCCCTTTTTTGGTTCTTTTCCCAGGGGATGGGCTGGCTGTCCCCTTGCTGCTGGCCGATGTTCCTGCCCTAGGAGCTGGTGGACTCCAATAGCCCTGAACGATGGTCCTAGTAGGTGCAGGGCTTGTGGTGGCTGAGGTCCTGTTTGGACTCTTACGAGATGGAGGGGGTGGGTCAGGTTATGCAAAGAGGTTAATTGTGGAGAGGAACAACTTTTTAGGAGCAATGGGAAGGGTAGGTGCAGTGGGTATGGGAGTGGAGGGAGAGGATGTGGTTGTAGGAGAGTCAAGTGTGCTGTCTTTGGGTGCAGGTGCTTGTGCTGTAGGCTGTGGTGAGGTGGATGGCTGTTGGGTGGGTGGCTGCCGGCGTTTGTGTGGCTTGGAAGAGGGAGTGACAGACACACTGAGAGAGGACACAGGGGATGTGTAAATGGCAGTGGGGGTGGTGACTGCACATGTATGGACTGTTCTGGTAGGTGTGGTGGTGATGGACGTAGTGGCTGATGGTGGTGTGCATGCAGGTGTGAGTGGAGACGTCAGAGGGAGGGAGGAGGGAGACGAGGAGGAGGAGGGGGACACAGAGGAGGCAGTGGCTGTTGGCATGTCTGCATGTGGATGTTGCCGCCACCACAAGGGAGCTCCCTTCCGAGGACGTGTCGGTGTCGCTGACGTCTCCACGGGTCCCCGTTGTGGAGCCCCCCTCGCCCTCCGTCTCACTGGTTAACTCTGAGTCGGTTGCAGGGCCCTCCGGGGCCATGTGAGATGCAGCTCCCTCGTGCGCTGATGCCACTTCTCCTCCGCCTGATGATGCTAATGCACACATGAACAGGAAGACCACAAAAAAGGGGGGGGGGGAATAGAGACATGTTGAGTGCATGCATTGGCGGCACCGTTGGCGGAGAGGACAGACACAGAAGCCCCCTGCACTACGCCGCGCACTCGGGGTACACTACTCAATTATAGTGACTTGGCCTACAAGTCTATGGACGACAAATGCACACATAGGTGAGCCCGGGCCATGGATAGCTGTACTTAGCACCCTACAGAGGTGGGAGGTGGGGGGCGGGGGCACAGGGCCACAGGGCCATGTCTAACGGAGGGGCCTAGCCTACAGAAACCGCCCTGGCCTAGAGATAGCCACAGCCTTCCTCCCCCACCCAGACGCCTCCACTGTGTGCTAATATAGCGGAATGTGCTGATACTCACCCCCTTGTGTCTGCTGTGATGTCCTCACGCGCCCATCCAAATCGGGGTAGGCCACCGCCAGGATCCGGGACATCAGGGGGGTCAATTGACGACTGGCACCCCTCCTACGTTGGGAGGCCATCCCCAGTAGAGCCTCGGCGGTCTTTCTGCTCCCGCGGCGGATGTCCTCCCACCTCTTGCGGCAGTGGGTGCCCCGTCTGTTGTGGACCCCCAGGGCCCGGACGTCGTTGGCGATGGCACGCCAAATGTCGATCTTCTGATGGGCGCTGACCTATGTGACATGTACAGGGTTGAAAAAATAAATATCATCACTTTTCTGCATGGTCGATGTGCCCGGCCCCCCCCTCCCCAACCTTGCCATGTGGCACATGCTCTCATCTGTCGTGCGTTGCACTCCTCATTCGCTCCCCTCCCCACCATCTTACATCCACCCCACTCAACACAGGCATAGCCCATACTACGTGCCTCCATTGTACTTACCTGTTGGTCTGGAGGACCGTAGAGTAGCGCATACTGGGGGAGGATCCCATCAACAAGTTTATCCAATTCCTCAGATGTGAAGGCAGGGGCCTTTTCCCCAGTCGCAGCAGCCATTGTCTCTTCCAGACCGAGTTCACAGCAGCACTTGCAGTATAGGTCCTCTCCTGTGGATGATCAGGTCTCGAGTGATTAAGCAAGTAGAAAATGGCGGTCACGCCCGCGGCGGTGCGTACTGCAGTGGTGCGTACCGCGACCGCCGGCGCACATCGTCATTGCCTCCTGAGACCCATAGGGTTCAATGTTAACCAATGCTGCTTTGCGCCGCGGTCTTCGACCGCCTACCGCCACGGTGTGCCACGCCAGCGTATTGACCTCACATCCCATTGTCACACTTCACAGGTCAGGCAGCCGCCATTTCAAGGGCCCACATGGCTGAATTTCTACGGCGTCACACAGGCCTAGGCCTAGGCCTTGCATTGCCACTCATACAAGCCATTCAATGCATAGCGAATCGTGTACTGTGCAAGCTGTGGTTACGTACCTGTGGGTTGCTTGACTCTGTGCTCCATGTTGTCCTTCCTAGGCACCGTCCGCTGGGACTTGCGAGGAGATGGAGGAATCTTCCCGTGTACAGACCGCTGGTGGACCTGTCGACAATGGAAGAAAGACATGTCATACTTGCATACAGACTTGACCGAGCCACTATACAGGAACTGTGTGCCCAGCTGGAGCCAGACCTGATGTCCCCCATTCGCCAACCCACAGGGATTCCCCCTCTGGTGCAGGTTCTGTCAGTACTCCATTTTTTGGCAAGTGGATCATTCCAAACAACAGTGGCCATATCATCAGGGATGTCTCAGCCTATGTTTTCTAAGGTTTTGTCCAGAGTGTTGTCTGCCCTGATGAAATACATGCGGAGCTACATTGTTTTCCCTGAGGTGGCCGATTTGGCTACAGTGAAGGGTGATTTCTATGCCCTTGGACATATCCCCAACATCATTGGTGCCATTGATGGGACCCATGTGGCCTTGGCTCCCCCCAGTGGAAGTGAGCAGGTGTACAGGAACAGAAAAAGTTATCATTCTATGAATGTCCAGGTGGTCTGTTTGGCTGACCAGTACATCTCCCATGTAAATGCCAAGTTCCCTGGGTCAGTGCATGACGCGTACATCATGCAAAATAGCAGCATCCCTTATGTGATGGAACAGCTACAGAGACACCGTGTGTGGCTAATAGGTGACTCTGGTTACCCCAACCTGTCGTGGCTACTTACCCCAGTGAGGAATCTCAGGACAAGGGCAGAGGAACGCTACAATGAGGCCCATGGGCGAACTAGGAGGATTATAGAAAGAACCTTCGGCCTCCTGAAGGCCAGGTTTAGGTCCCTGCATATGACAGGGGGATCACTAATGTACTCACCAAAGAAGGTGTGCCATATCATCGTGGCCTGCTGTATGCTTCACAACCTGGCTTTGCGACGCCAGGTGCCGTTCCTGCAGGAGGATGGTCCAGATGGTGGTGTTGTAGCAGCTGTGGAGCCTGTGGAGAGTGAAGAGGAGGAGGAGGAGGGGGACGACACAGACAACAGGGACACAGTGATACAACAGTATTTTCAGTAGCACACAGGTACGAATCAACCACGCCATTTTACATTTACTTAAAGTCTCCTGCCTCTCTACTGTCTGAGTTCCCCCCCAGTTCCTGTTAACTGAGTTGTGACTTTCCCTTCCGTTTTCAGAGCTGTGGGCCCCACTGCGTGACCTCTGCTTTGTTTGCCCATGGACTACAGCTGTGTGACAGTGGTATGTTGTCATCACAATGTAACTGAAAATTTTGGCACCGTTATGTCTAATACATTTGTTCAAAATACAAGCAGACTCCAGATTTTTTTTTAGTGCAAGAAGTGATTTAATTCAAGTGCTAAATTTAAGGAACATGATTGTAAAACGGGGATGGGTGATGGTGGAGTAATGTCCATGGCAGAGTCCAGTTCTCAGTCGCACAGGTGCATTGTCCATATGCCTGTGGAAGGATGGAGCAGGGGCAGTTCAAGGTTGGACAGGGTGACAATGTGGGACAGTGGGATGACATCAGGGGGTATCGTTTGCTGGCGGGGGTCTTGGCATCCTACTCTGTCTTCTTGTGAGATCTCAGGTTCCGCTTGCGGGGTGGTTCTTCTTCTGCAGGAGGTGGGGTTCTGGTGGCCTGTCGTTGTGTGGGGGCCTCCTGTCCACTAGCGCCGGCGGAGGTGGTAGGCTGTTCCTGGTCCAGGCTAGTGACAGGGGCCCTTTGTGGTGCCACATGGTCCCGCAATGTGGTGACTATCTGGGTTAGGGCCACGACGATGGTCCCCATTGTGGAACTAATGTTCCTCAGTTCCTCTCTGAACCCCATATACTGTTGCTCCTGCATGACCTGGATCTCCTGGAACCTGGCCAGTACCGTAGCCATCGTCTCCTGGGAGTGGTGGTATGCTCCCATGATGGAGGAGAGGGCCTCTTGGAGAGTCGGTTCCCTGGGCCTGCCCCCCCCCCCCCCTGTCGCACAGCAGCCCTCCCAGTTCCCCTGTTTCCCTGGGCCTCTGTTCCCTGGACAGTGTGCCCACTACCACTGCTCCCAGGTCCCTGTTGTTGTTGGGGTGGTGGGTCAACCTGGGTGCCCTGTAGTGGTGGACACACCGCTGATTGACGTGTCCTGGGGACAGAGGCATGGGCCCGCTGGGTGGGAGCTGTGCTGGTGTTCCCAGAGGGGGTTAGGTCTGGTGTAGCCTGTGGCTGTCTGTGGGGAACCGACTGTCCCGAGGTCCCCGATGGGCCGGGCTGGTCATCAGGGTCCAGGGAGACAGAGCCGCTGTCATCACTGGGGGCCTCTTCTGGGGGTGGGATGGACATCTCTGGACCCTCCGTGGCGGTGTGGTGGCGTTCGGGTCCTGCAGGGGTATAAGAGTATGGTTATTGCTTCTGTGTGTGGCATTTCGTGTAATGGGTGGATGGCCGTGTCCCCCAGTGCTGGCATTCCCTTGTGGGGGCTTTTGTGACGGTGGCTTGTGGGGGTGATGGGTGTGTGCAGTGGGCATGCTTTGGGGATGGGTGTCCATGCTTTGGGGACGCACGCAGGGCTAGGTTTTGGGATGGGCGGGATGTGATGGTGAGCCATTTGCAAGGAGTTGGTGTGATGGGGGTGGGGGTGAGGGTGAGGGTGGGGGTATGAGTTGGCATGCAGGTGGGGGTGGGGGGAATGGAGTAGTGAAGATTTGACTTACCAGAGTCCATTCCTCCGCCTACTCCCGCGAGGCCCTCAGGATGCAGGATGTGCAAGACTTCCTCCTCCCATGCTGTGAATTCTGGGGGAGTAGGTGGGGGTCCGCCGCCAGTCTTCTGCACCGCAATGTTGTGCCTTGATACCATGGAACGCATCTTCCCCCGTAGGTCGTTCCACCGTTTCCTGATGTCGTCCCGATTGCGTGGATGCTGTCCCACAGCATTGACCCGGTCCACTATTCTTTGCCATGGCTCCATCTTCCTGGCAATGGTGGTGTGCTGCACCTGTGCCCCGAAGAGCTGGGGCTCTACACGAACTATTTCCTCCACCATGACCCTGAGTTCTGCGTCAGAGAACCTGGGGTGTCTTTGGGGTGCCATGGGGTGGTGTGGATGAGGTGAGGGGTGGTGTATGTGTTGTAGAGTGTCGTGGTGTATGGTGTTTTGTGCGTGGAAATTGTGTGGGTGATGTTGTGATTTGCCTCTGTGTGATGGTGTACTCTATGCTGTGCTCTCTCTCTCTCTGTCCTTCACTCGCAATTGTGGTTGTAGGGGTTGTGGGTGATGTGGGTGTGTGTTTTATATTTAATTGGGGGTGTGGGAGTGGTGTATGTATGTGTCTCAGGTGTGTGTATTTTGAATTATCCAATGTGGTAGTGTTTTGTGAAGGTGTGTGTATTTTGACCGCGGTGTGTGCCGCCAATGGAATACCGCGGTTGAAAGACCACTGCAGGGATTTGTGGGTCGGAATGGTATGGGTGTATTTCTGTTGGCGTGACGGTGGAGGTTTGGTCATCGCCAGTTTCCCGCTGACCTTTGGTGTGGCGGACTTTTGTGGATGTCGGGTTTTTGGCGGTTTGCCAGTTGCGGGTCAGAATGACCGTGGCGGTTTACCGCGGCGGTGTTATGGCGGCCTTCTGGCCGGCAGTAAGCGGCTTTTACCGCCGAGGTCAGAATGACCCCCTATACCTTGAGAATTTAATTGATTTTAGTTTTTTTGTTTAAACGCCAATAAAATTTTCACTTAACAATAATATCACTTTAATCTTTTTTTTTTTTTTTTCTTTTTTTTTCCAATGATTGTTGGTTACTTTAACACAAAGTAATATTTTATTACCATATGTTAAGCCAACCCTCCTCAGTGCACAGCCTTTCTCTGTGCATGGCAGGGGGATTGGCCAGATGAGTATAACCCAGTCCTCATTGGAAGCCAACCCCCTCCACACACTGCCTAAAAAGCCAACCCCCCACCAAGCATGCTTTCCATGCTATGCAGTGCCATAAGTTTGGTTGCAGCGGCCTACCCTGCAAGCAGCCAACCCTACACCAGGCACAGTCTTCTGGCATGCGCAATGTGTGCTTGATGTCACAGGACCTCACTGCTCTCAGGCAGTCTTACTGACTGATTTACTGTTGCAACACCAAAATATAAAAGATGAGTTTATTGGTTTTTATCAAGGGTGAGCATATCAATGTATTTAAAGCAGATCTATCATATTTCTTTATAAATCACAATTATTGTAATCAAATGTATATTTCAATAAGTAACACAATACAATGTTTATTAATATTATCAAAATGTTTAATACATTTTAATAAAAGTTTGATTTCATTCTATAAATATTTTATTATATTTTGGAGGTGAAAATGTCACGATAAGAGGTCAGAGGCATCTTTTTTTATTTTGAAATTATTGATAAAACCAGCATGTCTCTGAGGCTTTATTTCAAAGTTCCTCAAACCCAACTGCCCAGATATACAAATATTTTTGTACCTTAATATTTCAAAAACTAGTAAATGAAGTTACACCAATCACAACAACCATACTTTCCAGGCTAGGATCTGGCCTCCTGATACATTTGTTGTATTTTGGTTAATCGGTTGTATTGCGGTAGTGCTACCTAAAATAGTCTTTGGAAAATTCATGGGAGTTTTGTGTTTAAAGACTTACACTTTCTCTGTCTCAGCTTGACGAATCACCCCAAAACTTTACATGCCCAAACCAGGAAGAAGAGGACTTTTTGGAAAATGTTGTCAAGATTCGCCAAATGGCAACACAGTCATGAGCAGAACAGAAAAGACATTGCCGATGGAAATGGTGACCTAAATAAAACTACCCAGTGGTAACCACCATTGGGTAATGTATATAATCCCTTCCTGAGCATTAAAAGGCCCTGGAACCCGATACCATGGGCCCAGCTCGTATACTGTGTCATGGGACAAACAAAAACAGCTACACCCACTGGGCAGGAGCAATGGCAGCTGCCAATGCCCCCAGGATGGGTGCATGCAGGAAGCTAGCTGGGGTTGTGAGCCCTTGGGGTTCCACCCCGGGGCCCCAGCACAGTGTTTGGTCGGTGCCCCAGATGGGTACCAGAGCACCCACCTAAAAGCACAGAAGGCCACGAGGGATGGGTTTCTCTGTGTCACTATAGACTAGAGGAGTGGCCCGCATGCTCTGTCCCCTTTTTAAAAAAATGAATGAAGTCCCTGGGGCCCATAGTGGCATGGGGAAGAGGGGCTTTATAAAAATAAGGCCCCGGGGGATGGTTTCATGGGGGACTCCGATGGCAATGGAAGGGGACTGTGCTCCTTGTTCCCTATGTAAAAACAGAAGGCCCCGGGGAATGGGCCCATAGTGGGATGGGGCGGCTGCACACCCCATCCACTAGACAATAAAGGTCATGGGGTTGGAGGTCCCTAGGGCCACTATTGGCTCAGAGGTAGCCTCATATACCTGCCCCCTTAAAGACCCCAGGGATGGGGTAACTTGTGGCTCAGGAAGGGAGGCTGTGCACTACTCCCCTTAATTAAAAAACATCTCATAGGGATAGGATCCATGGGGCCCTTGGTGGCTTAGGAAATGGGACCATGCAACCCACTCCATTTAAAAAAAAAAAAAAAAAAGGCCCTGGAAGGGGAGGTCCGCGGGGCTAGAAGTGTCTCGGGCTCACAGTGGTAAAGTATTTACTAAGTCACTAACTTCCTCCCTATAGAACGTAGCACTTTCCGCATCAGCCGAAGACAGGGGCAAGAGTTTTCATGCTGCTGGGGTCAGAGTTGTTGATCAGCCCATCAGTGGTGTGTAATGGTATGCATCATCACTTTGAATATGTTTTAGGATACTTTACCAGTTCAAAGTGAACTGCCTTTGAAATACTTTAAAAGCTTAGCATGTTACTGACGTCTTCCACGCCGCCGGTTTTCATATATACCCCTCAGCTACATATGGTTCGATCAATTCATTTGGAATCATGGCTCTAAGAGGCTCTGTTGAAACGTATCGTAAATACAGACTTTTTACCAAAGTCCCGATATGTCTCATGCTAAAACCATCTAAAACATCATAATCCTAAAAGTTTAGATATAATACTTGTAAAGCCTCCACATACATTGATTTTTCTGCTCTGACAAACACACTCATAAAGCGAAGCCTAGCAAGAAACTATAAAACACAGAAGGCATATTGTAAGAACGTAGGCATGTGAAACCAGGACACAACTTCAAAGGTAACTCGCTTTCTTTATTCATAAATCCAGTTCATTCGTAGCGAAAACATCCCGACCTCCGTCTCTCTCCCAACCGTCATTTTCTACTCCTCTCCATTCTCCTCTCGCTCACCATTCTCATTCATCTCCTCGCGCACACACCACCAGACATTCTAACACTCACCTTCTCGCGCTCCCAACCCGGAACTAGGATATAACACTTCTCCCTTCTTTAACCAAAACAACAGTAACAGAACATAAACATTTTTTTTTTTTTTTTTTTAACATGCAAACTAATTACAACTAACTACGGTATTTTGTAAAATAGATACTTCACAACAAGTTATAGTCTTTGAGATATGACGGAGGTTTGACAGATCTGTTCGATCTCCTCACATGTGAACTGCACGGCAACTCTTCCGCGATATCCTTCCAACTACTTGAGTCTGAGTTCCGTGCATCCTTCCGACCACTAGAGTCTGAGTTCTGTGTGGAGACTCCAATGGCCTTCTTATGAGACACATTCCTACACAAGGAATTGAGATTTCCTTTAAATCTAACAATTCTATTCAAATTCCAAACTCTATTATCATCTGTTTTCACAGCATTAGTAAACAACTTCACAACCTTCATGGGACCAGAGAGTTTTTTTTTTTTATCAAAGGATTTTTGATAAGAACATAATCACCAACATGAACTTCCGTTTTCTTCACAGCATGAGTTTTATCAAAATTAATTTTACTCTTCATCTTCTTTGCACACTCCCTGGACCTCCACTCATCATTCACCATCATCCTACCCCTGCCATCAAGTAAATTATTAACCCAAGAAGGTTCCAATTAAGAATTTCCACGCCTACCTCGAAACAGAGTAAAAGGTGTTTCTCCTGTAGACGTGTGAGGGGTATGTCTATAGAGATAAACCTTTTTTAGCACTTCTTCCTTCCAATTCAATTGGTTATCTTTTGCAATTGAGATAGTTTCTTTGAGAACCCGATTGAAACGTTCCACCATACCATTACCCTCGGGATATAACACATTATCTGTCTAAGCCCATTATTTTAAAACGTTGTTTTGGAAAGCTGACTGTGTAACGAGAACTGTCAGAATTGAGGCAGACTTTCAAAATGAAACCCTAATTCATTCTGTTCACTCCAGTTCTAGAAAAACAGCGTTTTGCATATTTAAAAACCTAAAATAAAGGCACCGTGATAATATTGCATAAAACAAATTGCTCATTATAAAATCTAAAACAAAAAATAAAGTTGTGGAATTCTGTTTTCTACAGCATCAAACTAAAAATCCCATGGCCCAATTACACGCAGTATATAGTAGCATTCAGCGATCCTTTATAGACAGCCTTAACCTCTCATCACAACCAGAACAAGCAAAGCATTTTTTATTTAATGAAATACCTCATTATGCTGCAAATTTCTTAATTGAAATAAGCCTATTTGTCATACAGATATACATTTATAAACATAGTTCACTAATAATTAAAAAAAACTAACCTTGTATATAAAAGTCCAGTTCAGGATCAAGTAACACTGTAATTACATAGAATATTTATAAATGATGCTTAATATTTGATGACAACACATTGCTTATATAGATCTAAAATATACATATTTTTTACCTTGTGACTGTGGAGGTGTCAATCTGCTCTGCTGGACTATCTTTAAAAGTTTCCACAAATCTCAAATGCCTGTGGAACATATACACTGTTTTGGGTAGTGCATGCTCACTAAGCATCTTGTCTCAAGATAATACATTTTCTACACATATTAAAACATAATTTATGGCTTAGGGGCCATTGATGAGTTCATCTTCCGGGGTCAGGAGTTATAGGTGAAATCTCGAGCAGGTGGTCATCACTTCCTGGTCATGTGGGGTGAAAGTGATGTCACCTCAAGGGAGGGACTAACGAACAAACCATCTGTCACATTATGCAAACTACACTGTGTTAATTGATATATTACATACATAGGGCCTGATTCTAACTTTGGAGGACGGTGTTAAACCGTCCCAAAAGTGGCGGATATACCACCTACGGTATTACGAGTTCCATAGGATATAATGGACTCTTAATACGGTAGGTGGTATATCCGCCACTTTTGGGACGGTTTAACACCGTCCTCCAAAGTTAGAATCAGGCCCATACTCTCTTCTATGAAGCACTTTGTGGCACCTCAGCTCTATAACAATGCAATACATAAAAGGAGAAATTTAAATAAATGTAAAAAATCACCTGCACCGCTTCTCCTCTATTCTGCATAACTTTATTTATTCACAGATACTGTAGTGTGGTCAGTTTTACGTATATTTTGCGCATTAGCTTCAGGACTTAGGCCTCTGTGCACTTTGCCCTAAATATATTTTATTCATTTGCTAACAGCTTAGAGCCTCTGTGCACTTTGCTCTAAATGCTTTCTATTAGGCTTCGTACTGTTATTTTACAGAATAGCCAGTTCTACGGTGTTGTTTTTTATTCATATCACACTGTTTTGCCTACTTCAGCACTGGAGTTCTTCATAACATATTCACTCTGTGCTTTAGTCAAGGATACAGTCTGGTACATTGCCGATAGACGTGGTAGGAGTCTAGACTTGCCATTCCTGCGTAGGAACATTTTGTGATCACGATGACATGTTAGTTATAAAATCACTTCCTTGTCCCAATACATGCAAGAGGGAGATTCCGACCAGGGAACCACAACTAGACGCTGACTGCCTCGTTGCAGATGCTGAACCAGATCACAGGCCTTTGCTCAGGTATGAGTGTGTCCGTCTCCCTAGTGATACAGAAAGGCAAGCTGAAAGCTTAACATGCTGTGCTCTAAATAGAACAAGCAGAGGGAGAGTAGAAACGGTTAGGAATTATGATAGCTTTATTTCTATGTTTTACTCTCCTGGTTACTATATCAATCCTACTATGTTGTATTGTTCTGGTTATTGCGGCTCACGCCTTAATATCTAAAATACAGTCGTTTTATTAAAACATTATATAAAACTTATACTGTCTTTGTCATTTGTATATGAGACCATATTGTGAATGAGAGAGTTGGATTGGATCTGAGTGACCACGACTTCCCTGAGAAGTTCCAAAGATGTCATGCGTTCGGCTGCCCAATCATTTCTTCCCCGTGGGAGAAATGAGGCACTGCTAGTTAGCCGGAGCAACAACCGGATTTAGGGTGACAGAGTTCCTTACACGTGGGTCAGACTCAGTCCCCCACACCGTTATCGATCCTGCTGCCATTGTTTCTTCTGAGTTCTTTTGTAGCAGTGCGCATGATGGTGTTAGGAAATACGGCCTTTGACTAATTATGTTGTCTGCTGCCCATATAAACATGGTGACAACACACTGTTCAGGTAGGCCATTGAACCCCTGGCATGTCTGATTAAAACAGACCTGCAGATATAGGTATACCTGTTGATGCTTGCCTCACTTTGCCAAGGATGTACTACAGTATGTAAAAGATCTAAAGTGAACCTGTATCCAAACATGGCTGGTGTAAGAGGTTTCAACGTTGGTGAGGAAAAGGGGGTTGCAGCTGACTTGTTTGAACTAGAATAAGCCTGAGCTCATACCACTGACTAAATACACCCCTATAACGTGGGACATGCATGATATGAGTTGGAATATACATTCTGTTTGCTATGTATGTGTAGTGTGGTTAATTTGTACCGGGGAGGGGGGGGGGGAAGTGGAGAGGTTCTCACTCTTTAGAAAGCATTTCAGACTCTTGCAGTGTAGGATGCGAGTGGGCCAAGAGTGGGCCTGTCTGCACCTGAATGAGCCAGATCTCTCTCTCTCTCCTGTTTTAGAATCTTAAGGAAAATGTAGGTAAATAGAAAATGCACTTGAATAATACTACTACCGCTACCAAGAGTATTTAAAGGTTCCTTGAAAATCTCTTATTTGACCTCAATGGTATGTGTGACAGGCTATACGGTATAAACCAGACTGGAAACGGCGTAATATAGTAAGTGGATAGAGTTTTATTGTACTTATGTCTTTTCTTCACTCTTAGTTTCCTTTCTATAGGTAGTTTACAAATGGTAAGTATCTGCAAAGTTTATAGTTTAGAATCCTTCTCTTTTAAATCTTGTTGTTCCTCTTCCGTTCCTTCCTCAGGTCAGCGTCTTCTGGAAACGCGAGTGGCTCCCGGAAGAATACCGGCAAGAAAACAGAAGAAATACCCCACGGTAAGTATTTAGGTTATTTCCTGGGGTTTATCGTTAAGTAGGAAAAAGGGGACGGCAAGTGGGATGTAGAGGAAGAGTGTATGACACCCGTGCACCATGCAAAAAACAAACGTGGTGTTGTCTTAGAAACAAACAGTGCTCCCAGGCTTTGAGGGGATTGTCAGGCTCCCTTCTTATATAGAGGCCTTCTCTTCTTTTTCCCCTCCCTCCTCCTCCCTCTCGTCCCCCCCAGCTCCCTTCCCCTGTGTGTTTTCCCTTTTCTTATCTGTTCCTCCAAAAAGGAACCGTACCTTGGCAAGCCACGACCCTCCGGGGTCGTGGCTGGATTGTGAGCTCCTCGTCTCTGCCGCTACGTGTGGGAAATTCTCCCTCTCCACTCTGTTGTCTCCGGATCCGTTCTCTGCGTGGTCTGCTCCTGGCCGCCGTCACTCGTCTCCCTTGTCCGCAATCCCGATGTCTGTTTCCTCTGCTCCTTTCCGCCGTCCTTTTTCTCCGGTGTCCGCTCGCCCTTTTCGTCCGTCTCGGCCCGGAAGGTGTTGTGCGTTTCCCTGGAAACAGGGAAACGCCCCCAGGATGCCACGGCTGTTCCCATAGGAACGGCTAAACGCGGAAGTGACGTGTCGGGGTTCTCCGACACGTCACAGGCTGCTCCATCGTGTGGCGTGATCGCCGCCACCCGATCACAGTATGTCTGTTAGCAGAAGAGATAACTTCAGTAGAGTAAGAGTTAGGTTTGGGTCTTAAGCGGGATGGAAAAGCAGGAAGGTGTCAGTCGAGTAAACCAGTGGATTTTTCTGTGACTCCAACCGTAATTTCTAGTTTGGATATGATGGCTCCATAAAACTGCATTAGGTGGTATTGACCCCCAGACAGTAATAGCTGATGTCCTACACTACTAGTGTAGAGGCTGATTCTGATCCACTGGCCTGTGTAAGGAAATAAAGGTGTTTTTGATTGTAAAGTATGCTTGCTGTCCTTCGGCATTGGGGCCATGCAAGGGGTTGATGGGGGGAACTCTGCGAGGGTGAGAGCCATTCATGGGGTTATTGAGGATTTTAACAGTCTTAATAGTAGCATGGGTGGATACAATTCTACGTTGCTTGCGTACACAAATTTAATTGCTTGTTAAGGATTCCTTTAATTTTCAGCCAACTGTCATGGACAGAAAATTTTGTTATTGTTAATTTATCCAAACTTGATGCTCTGTGTGCTCATGTGAAGATCCAGTACATAATTAAGCACTCGCCTTCAAGGCCAATTCATGATCGAGAATTGGTGGAGGAAAGAGGGAGGGGACTTTCATGGGGAAGAAGGAATCGAATTAGCCCATCCCTTGAAATCTCATTGGGTAGAAGAGGATTGGGTCTGCTAGAAAGTCTGTCATATGTCCCCACCCCTAAAGGTCTATGTCCCAAGCTCCTTATCGGATGAGTCACAGTCCAGGGGTAGGGGCCACCTATCAGAGAAGGCACCTTGTAATGCCCTCAAAACCAATGATTTTCATCTTTGTTGCCTGAGGCCACTCTGGAGGTTGTTGTCATGGTGAAAAGTGTCCATTAAAAAAGGGCTCAGGAAAAGCACCGACTGGTTAAACAAGCATTACATAGCCAATAGGTCTTGCTTTTGGGACTTTATAAGTGTTTAGCCAGAGCTTTTGGCTTTGCAAATATCTTTAAGCTATGTTTGAGAGCAGCATAGGTCCTGTGCAGCATGGTGAGAAGTTATAGTCCAGCAAACAAAAAAATGTGAAAATCTACCAATTGAAACAATGAGACACCAACAACCAGCTTAAATATGCTAGGGAAAACACATTGAGTTTCCAAACTTTCTTAACAAGTAGCAGGTATTCTCCAACTGCCTGCTGTTCAGTTAATATCAAAGTAATTGCTAGTGGGCTGCCTACTATCAGGGTCACACTGGAATAAAGAAAATGCACAGGCACCCAAATAAAAGTGATCCCTATTAGTGAATCAAATTGCTGACTACTAGGCTGTGTTCCCGCTGTAAAGAAATGCACCAACCTGGGTTTAGCCTCCTCTGTGAGGTGCAGCTGGAGTTTCATGGCACAAGGAGTCTGGGACCCAAGTATGGGCTCATATGTTGCATTTAAGAGGGTCTCCCTGTTTTTATGTAGAAGGGAATGAGTGTCCCTGGGTATTTTGAGAGGTAGGTGGCATTCCCTCCTGAGTTAGTGGCTCATACACAGTTTTTGAGGACCGACACAGACCCCAGTGATGATTCAGGGAAGAATAGGACCCACTAGAATAAAAATTCAGCAAGAGGGCTTGTGAGGCTCTGGAATAGTGCCTACATTGGTTCAGAGTGACACATTACCGTTTCCTGTCAGCAGCGGTATTTAAAGTTTTTTTTTTTTTTTTTTTTTTTTTTTTTTTTTCTAACTCAGTGCAGTTAAGTAAAGATACTGCACGCTAAGGTTCCTGTGCACTATTTCATCCCCCCATTTAAGTGGACTAGTCACTCCTGTATGCTCACCCAGAGTTGTATGCTTCCACCATGGCTCACATTTCACCAGGTGGAACCTGACTCAAAGAGACAGAGAGGGACTGATGCCACAAACGCTGCGGTTTCACTACTGAAACATGTGCTATTCATGCTTTTAATGTTTTTATAATGTGTGTTTCATCTGGGTCCAGTTTAAAGGGTTACTCAAGGTTGTCACAGAACCCACTAGCATGGCTATCTTGGTGCTGAGCTCAGACACAACCTGGTGGCAGGAGAAAAGTAAGCAGAAGCCACAAGCATAAACTGTCTTTATAGTTGGGATACCATTGCACCATCAATATTTTCCTACATTTGTTTTAGGATGCGGATCAGCCTAGATACTTGAGAAAAGGGATAGGAGGAGAGAAGAGGGAGGTGGGCAACATGGGCAATGGAAGGGAAGTGGTAGTGGGGAATTTGTAACATGGACAACAGAAGTAATTGACAACAGGCCAGCAAAGACGAGGAAAAAGAAAACCAGGGGAGGGAGCAGCCACGTCAGACTTAACCCAAAGTTGCAATAGGTGGGTGGTGGAGGTAGCACAGCGGAGACAGGCACAGAAGCTGAACATGCACCAAAGACAAAAGCAGGAAAAATCAATTGAAAACAAGCTACTAAGCGCAAGGTGCAAGCAAACAATAACACCGACAATGCTCAAAGAAAAAAGTAGTCACACAAAACAACAGATAAACAGTGAAAGCGTAGGGACGCAGTGCTTGACCGGTGCTGTGTGGGAGGAAACAAAGGACAAAAAGGGTGGGACAAATAAGAAGGATTGACCATTAGCAAGCAAGGATTTTTAAAGGACACTGGAAAAAAAAACAAATGAAAAGCAGTCGGTGGGCTGATAGCTCATAAAGTACATGCAAGAGGTCTTGAAAGCTCGACCTAAAAACAAGGTAGCTCACTGGTGCAGTGATCGTAGTGGGGACAGTTTTTTATTTGATTTGATTGTATGCTCCTGGTCAGATGGAATGCGACTGTGAAGTAATTATGTAATGTAGTAATTATTTTGATAAGCCACAGATTGGCGCAAAATTGCATTCATTGTAATGTTACCTGGGCAGTCTGCCTTTTCGATTCCAACTTTTCCCACTTGGCTTCTTTTATTTTTAACACACCTTCTCAGAATCCATAAAGGGCAACTAAGGATGCTCTGATTTGTTTGGACCAAAATGACTGACTGGATAATGATGTAAGGCTCTCTCCAATAAGGAGCATTTTTGACCAGGTAGGGAAATCAGGGGTGCCTCCTATACAGGAGTCTAAACTGTTTGAGATTTTATCGTGGAATATTGAGATTCTGGGTAATAAAATAATGGATACCTCATGGTTGAATTTTATGAAAAAGTTATCATTCTGTTTCCCAAAGAGAACTGTGTTTTTTGGGTTGGATTCAGCTCCAATTTTTTCCCAACAATCCTTAGTTTGGTGGGTTAGAGCTAAAAGTAGGTGGCTCACACTGATTTCCACTAAATTGTAAAATCTCAGTGTTGAAACCAGGTCTTCAAACATTTTAGTGGTTTGGTTAACCTTTTCCAATTCATTACAATTATTAGTACTTTTAATTTTATTACCCTAATGTCACCTTGAGAAATCCGGAGCATCTGAGAATACTGGAGGTTCTTTTGGAGCACCTGAATACAGAGTGACATCATCACAACTCATTGATTTTAGCAGGAGACTTTAATTTACATGTGTTAAGAACTTGGATGTAAGTCCGAAGCTGGGTAAGATAGTAAGTGTGAAAGGACCCTGCATATGGAACACCCCTGCAAGGTGATTATCTGAACTCTGGTATGGCCTCCCACTGTGAAAGGAGTCTGACATTTAGAGGGAGATGGGTGTTGATGGTTACAGATTATATATTTGTTCATCTTTTCTTTAATTCTAATACTTTTTGGAGAGAAAATAAGACCATTACCCCATGAACCTCTCTCTATGTTGGGTTGTGTCATCAAAGGGTCGCCCTCCTGGGCCCTGCACCATCAGACAGAATCTAACTCACCTGGATAAATGCCAAAGGCTTTAGTGGAGTAAAGTATTAACCAAGGTATTTCTCACAGCTGATTATCAGTACCACCCAAGACTTGGAGATATGTCTTGAGGAGCATATACTATAGTTCTGGCTTCTTTCAATAATGATTGTGAATAGAGGGAGCTAACATGCCCATGCTCTCATAACTGAGTCCCATTATGCATGTGATTTACTTGCACTTGTTTGAGAGTGCATCAAGACTTACTGAAGACCTTGAAGGTGAAACTAACACTTGTGTGTAAGATAGTGGCATGTTTCTAGAAATGCTGTAAAGGAGAACAAAAATCAACTAAGAGAAAAAACGTGGGACCAATTATTGCTACAAAGTACTTAACAGTTCAGTAGTTTTGGGAGATAGTAAACAGACCAATATTTGTGAGGGATAATGAGAAAACTGCTTGTATATTCCCGAAGACAAATGGATTAATCATTTTAAGGGGTTCTATGATCTACCCACCCAACCTAAGCTGGAAGAGTCTCCCTTTCCAGACTTATTGGCTTGGCAGATAATGTTTTTATGAACTCACAGTATGACTTCAGGCCTGGATGAACTACTATTGATCAATGTTTAAATTTGCATTTATTGATAAATACACTATGGCCAAGCAAGGTAGTTTCCATATGGCTTTTATGGACATTACATCTGCCTTTGACAGAGTAAATAGGGAGAAATTGTGACATTTTCAGTGGGGGGTCAATAGAGATATATTTATTTTTTTTATTTTTGCTGACTTGCATGGTAATATGACTGCCTGTGTTACATATGACACAAATGGTTCCTGCACAGGGTGCATTCTTGCCCCATTTCTTTACATTCTAATTAACCAATCTTGAACCCCATCTGCTTACAGAGGGCAAGGAAAAGCCATGAGTGGGCAGCAGATAGCGCTCCGTACTTCTTTGTGCAGGTGGTGTAATATTATTAACTAGAACAGCTCTCACACTCCAGCAGCTCCTTGATTCTTTTATGGATTTTGAGTACTATCTTCGTCTTTCTAGTACTTTCAGTAAGTCTCCTACTCCAGTAACTGGCCCAAAATTATCCAAGACATGAAGGCACCAGGTTCAAGGCAATGAGCCTAGTATGCTAACAACCTTCTCATACTTAGCAGTTGAGTGTCATGGTCACTACTATTGTCCAGAAAAAAACACTCCCTCCTTATTCATCTTTCCTCTCTCAGCTATTTCTGATAGTTTCGAAAGTAAGCTGTTAAAAACACTGGTAAAGATTTATCAGGCTTAATGTATGTCAGCAATGGCATACGGCTGTGATATTCGGGGCTATGTGGATACCACACAATTACAAACAGCGGACTGTTATTTTTGAGACATTTATTATCATTGACCCACAGTGTTCCTTCTATGTTGTCCATGAAAATTTGGCCCTGGACTATGTATACCAAGTATACAAGAAAGTGATGGATAGATTTCTTGAATTAATTCCGGCCACTGGTAATCACTCTGGCTACATCTCAATCCATCATTATTTTGCACGCCATGCTAATTCAATTTAGACCCAGCCACATGCAAATCAATTGTCCCTGCTCCAATGGGAACAATGAAGCCCTAGCTTCCAGGCCAGATCAGGTCACCCCTGAACCAGAACACAAGCAACCCAGGCCTCGATTTGCCCCAGTTAGGGATTATCAACCAGGTGTATCTTTGTACCAGTGACATAATTCATACATTTTTTTTGTGTACTTTAGTGGGTCACCTTAAATAGGACGCATATGCCCAGATGTGTGTCCCATTGTCCCATAGGACTAAAAAAAAAAGGGTACCGTCTTACGTGTCTTAGAGGTAACTCAGAGTTACTCTGACTCATTCATTGGACCAAAATGATATACAAAGAAGAAAAAGCACAGGACTGATACAGTTTGCATCTTGTAATGTTGTGACTCCAATCAAGTATAACAATCAACAAAATAATTGATTATAGTACAGACAACACAGTGCTCCAATTGTGATTATATTTATGAAGAACATAGCTAAAAGAAACTGCACAATTTGGAAAGGTTTTATGTAATTCATAACAGAGTTTGCATATGTCAGTGTGGAATCGCTACATGAAACAACCAAGAGGGAGGGTTTGTTGACGTTTTGACCCAGTGTAACTGCGACGGTCCCTTCTTGACATAGTCATATGACTACCAGGACTACAAATAAGAGAGACAGAAATAAAAACAACATTTCTAAGTCCTGTGCTTTTAAATAGTGTATGCTTTCATTAACCAATTATTGAGTAACTCCTCACCTAATAGTGAGATTACTTGTGTGATAGGAAGAACTGCCAGGTCTTCAAACTATTTATAATACTAATAGTAATAATAATAGTATTATTTATAGAGCACATGGTTATTTCAAGACTGAGTGCCCCCGAGCTAGGTCAAAAAATAGCAGCCACCCCCCAAACCTAGACCAGAAAAATAACTTTACAGTTGCCTAAAAACATGTCTTGAGTTTCTTAAAAAAAAAAGCGAACATTCCTGTCTTCGGCCATTAGGCAGGGAGTTCCAGAATTTAGATGCCAGAATGCCAAAGGAGCTTCCTCTCGCCCATGCTTTGGTTATCTTGTGAATGACTACTCGAGAGGCTCGGGTGGATTTAATATCTCTGTTCAGAACATATCTTTTTACTAAGGAGCGCAAATAGTAGAGGCTGCTCCCATTTTAAAATTGTGACAAAAGCATATCGCCTTAAAGGAAACTCTTATTTATAGGAAGCCAGTGTATCCTACTAAGAGAAACCCTAATAGGAGCCAGCCTAGGGGGATGTTCACAAGAGGCAGGTCACCACATTTTGTAGTCTGTGGAGTTTAGCCAATCTGCCTTGTGGCACTCCCAAATACAACATATTGCAGTAATCCAGCCTTGAGATGACTAAGGCCCAAACTGCATCTTTCCTGGATTCCACAGGGAGGCGACCTAAACTTTTCCTCAAAGCTTTCAAAATGCCAAAGCCCTTCCCTGCCAAGCCGGAAATCTGGCCATCTACGGAAAAATTGGCATTAAACAAGACAAAGATTTTTCACTTTTGACTGAGACACTGATACAGGCCTTAGTATAACAGTCTACCAGGCAGAGGACCAAACGGAGGGCCGTTTTCCAACAAACAGTACCTCAAGGCAGCTCCAGGATGTCCATTTCAAAAGATCTACCAAGGAGGATTTAAACTGGGAGGCAGATACTCCACCATCCAGGGAGAGGGTGATAACAAACTGTGTGTCATCCGCGCATGATATCATCTTGAATCCATAATGCTCGTCGACATCAGCAAGGAAGCGCATAGACAGATTAAACAATGTAAGACATAAGGCTGAGCCTTGTGGCACTCTGTGCTGCAGTGACACCACCTCAGAAAAGACCGGTTGTTAAACCACCTGAAAGGTATGATTCTGGAGGAATGAAGCTAAATACCACAAAGACCTCTCCCCAACTCAATTTTTCCACAACCATTCCAGCAGCATGTTTTGGAAAACAGTGTCGAAAGCTGCACTTAAATCCACCATAACCAGCGCTGCCGTTTTTTCCCCATCCTCTCTGTCTCAATGATTCAACTGCCAACAGCAGGGCTGACAACATACTAAACTGTTGATAAAAGCCTGATTAAAGCACATGAGTTACTTCGTGAGACACAAAGAATTCCATCAGTTGATCATTCACATGTTTTTCAGTCACCTTGGCAAAAGAGTGAAGCAGAGAGAAGCCTCAGAATATCAGGTTTTGAGGGATCAAGAGTTTATTTTTTTAGCAATGGCACCACAATAGCCTCAGAACCCGACCTACTGTAAAAGACATATTAAGAAGGTCACATAACCCTGGAAGAATTACCCCTTGCTGCTCTGTAAAATCATAACTGGGGCCAGATCGTTGTGGAAGCCTGATTTCACTCTCTCCCATAAGGCACATACTTGATCAAGGTCCAGAGCGCTAAACTTCGATAATCCTATGTCAAGGCAGGGAACCCAGGTCACCTCCTTAGGAAATGAGTCATACATCTTGAGAACCTCATCACAGAAGGAGTGGGCAATTACACTGCACCCTTCCTCAGTGGGAGAAGTAGTCAGGGTCACTCGCTCTAGGGAGGACGATGTCTTTACAAGGTAGAAATGTTCTCGCAAAGAGATCTGTGCTTGTTCAATTTTATGGGCATAAAGGCAGTGTGTTTTCCTGATCTGCTTATGATAGTCTCTTAGGGCTATATGATACGTGACTTCTTCCTGCTGATCATAATTGTGTTACCAAATTTGCTCGAAGCATGTACAGGGCTTTTTTCTGCCCAAAGTTCTTCATTGAACCATTAGGCCGAGGGTTCACACCGCTTCACCATATGACATGGCACTGGGGCGATGCAGTCCAAGACACCCGTAATCCAGTTAGCTGAATGTTTGCCTCATCCACATTCGCAGATAAAGTAGGGCGATTTAGTACTAGGCCTTCCATAAAGAGCCACCAGAGTGACCCTCCTCCAGTTACGTGATTTATTCTGAGTACCTAAATTTACCCTCATTGAGACTCTAGGGATCTTAATCTGAAAAGGTATGATGCAATTGTCTGACTAAATAAGAGGGAAGGCAGTCCCTACCACCACCCTAGAAAAAGTAGAAAAAATCCAATCTAAAGTATGACCCATTTTGGGAGTGTGTCATAGTTTGACTCTTGCTCTAGGCAAGACTGCTGGCTTAAGGAGGACAGTACTTACGTTTGTAGGTGACTATGCCAGTCATACAACAAGTCACTACTGTCATCCAAACACTCCCTGCTCACAAGCAGTACCTCACCAAAACCCAAACAGTAAAAGGTGATTTCTGGCAGCCTTTACGCATGGCCTCAAGAGTGCGACATCTCGGAGAGGTCGTGGTTAAACAGAGATGACCCCTTTCTCACATGACCAACATGTCTCAAACACAGGCAATGAAAGATGCAGTAAAGTGTCAGTAGGTTTTTATTAACAACACTGCAATCTACGACAAAATGCATGGGCTGCAATGATGAGGATAATGAATAATACAAGGAACAGAAGGGTAAAAACAAGTCATGAATACACAAAGAACCCCCACAATCTTGCAATAACATAAAATGACATGAGATATGAAATATGTCCTAATACTCTAGCATGATGAACCTAACCCCTAACCTAAAGAGAGCTAGGTGTGTCAAACCTAATCTGCCAGTACCATGTCCGTGAGAAGAGCCCCCCACCCTCGTTACCTTGGAATGAGGTCTCTAGATCAGACTCCAAGGGGACACGAAGACTGGGTCAGCGTCAAGGCAATGTGTAGCATGGATAGCATCTGGTAGGAATCCCTCTATCTGTCTGTGTAAGGTGCATTTATACAGATCTGATCGGGACCCTGATGTAGGTCTGTTCCCAAACAATAGATAACAAGACATGTTTGGGGCAACAATTACATAAACAATTCCCTCAAAAGCACAAAGTGAGAAAGTACCTGATGTGAATATCTACATCTGATCTTTCTTTGGTGCTGACAGTGACACCTTAGCAGAGTGGCATTGATAACATAAAACTAAAACATTGTTCTAACTAAAAACAATGTAGCCATACTGAAAAGATATAATTAAATAATTGCGCTACAACATAGCAAGCTAAGTAGTGTAAAAGTCACTGGGTGACGGGGGCACAAGTCTGCAAGCCAGAAGGCTAATGTTTCCCATTAAAACAAGATAGGCGTCACCACATCTCAATTGGACACACATTGAAAAGCTTCCAGTTCTTCTTCCAACATAGAGGCTGCTTTAAATTCTGGATCTTCAAAATTAAGATTGAGACCCCCACACACTAGAAAATGGGAGTGACGTAAAAGAAAGAGTCATAATATCTGTCAAAGCCATCACCGAATTTGAAGCCAACCCCAGCGGGTGATAGTTTTCGACTAAGCTGTCATTTTGGTCTATCTGATAAGTTCAGAGAAAAACAGGCGGCTGCACTATCAAAAATATTAATTGCTTAGAACGTATAATGGAACTAATAGCAATCCCTCACCCTTCCTTTAGGATCTGTCAAGCCAAACGCACAATTGTATACTCCTGTGGAAATGTCAGACGCTGACAGTTCAGTGAGCCATGTCTCAGACAAAGAGCACATCAGGTTCCTGATCTGTAAAAACCTCTATTGCGTGCTTTACAAAGGAGTGGCAGTTAAGCAGATAACAACATACCCTAGCTAAAATCCACTGGCAAGCTTTTGGTGCGGGGAAAAGGAAATTGCAGCTACCTCAACTCTTGAAGCTATGTCAGCAGCCCCTTAAGATTCCTTGATGTATAACATATATACTGTCTGTCTTTATGCAAGCAGGGGTCCTGCCCAATTGTGTTGTCCAGGGGTGGACGGGTGCAGCCAGGCTTGCCTCAGGCACCTGAAACATGCCAGCTGTGTGTGTCCGCTGAAATACTTTTGCCAACAACTAGACCGGCAACCGCCAGCCAATGGCAGTCGGCCCAGCCCTCCAATACTCGCTCTAATAGGCGAGACATAGAAAGTAAAATAAAAACAAGGTGCAATCTATACAGCAAAAAACAGGTCTCATAAGCACACTAAAAAGTAAAAAGCCCCACAGGTCCTGGCTAGTCTGTAAGAGGACTTACTGTTTCAATAAAAGTCAATGAAAGTCATCATCAAAGTTCATCACAACTCAGTGCCCATACGTATATGTTGGTGGCTTGTAAACACCAGAAAAGACCCTGCACTAACAGTGTGCATAAAAGGTGACTCAATCAGAAAAGATGAGACAAATACTATTGGTGAGAGGTCCAACACAACTCACTATATTCAAGTTATATGAGTGTACCAACCAGTGAAACATAAGCTGTGTGCCTACCAAGCAAATCAAGGCTCATATAAGAAACTATGAGTTGATAAGGTGAAGGCATCATGTTCTCATAGAGAGAAAATCATCCTCTTTCTGAAACAATTATTTTTTGGGGGGGAGTCATAGACCACAATATCTGCTTTAAGTAAGGCCAATCATGTTACACCAGTGTCGAACATACACAACTATGTTAGAAAAGTGCAGACATCACTCCTATCCCAATCATGTATTTCAGCCCAGGGCATATTCTTTAAGAACCATTATCAATCCTCTTCATACCAAACATGGAAAAGATGGTCCTATACAATTAGAAACAATATCAGTATTGAGGCAATATTGACCAATTTGTGATTTCAATTTATTCTAAGCTAAATAATAATGTTTTGGCGTTACTCATGCAAATGGACCAGAGGTAAAAATGCCATACAACCCACACCATTCCCTTCAACAAGAAGGTGGTGAGCTCATTTCACTCTGTTCACACCACTGAAGTGTCGATGGACAGGGAGAAGATGCAGCAGAAGCTGCTGTACTATATCTACTCAGCTGTTTCGGCAACACTAAACCACAAACCACTGTCTGCCATCTTGGGTGAATGAAATGCTGAATACCCACTGGGTAAACTGTGTACTACCTGACCTGGGGTGGCAGTTAGGGCTGGACTGTTGCCACTGGAGCAAGATCAAGACAGATGGCCATATGACTGGGTCCAAACTGAGGTAAGATGCGCAAAATAAAAATGGACTACGATGTGGCCCAGAATAATTACCAGTGGTTGAGTTTAATTCAAGCATTCTATTCATCATATTTCTATATACCTTTTGTGGTATACCTTTTTGTCTATATATCAGACATACTTGCCCTTTGTCCTCTGCTTAGATTGATTGCTTGTAGTTTGGTCCTACCCGTATATTGGTCTTAATAGGTATACCTGAAGGATTCTCTATCATTAGGTGAGGCAGGGATAACCCCTTGGTTACATTACGTAAAGTCTATATTTTACAACACTTGGCATATTGAAATGCTAAACCAGCCTGATTAAATCAAGAAATCTGATTTTACGTGGACACAAAAAATTCTTCGTACACCAACAAAACATTAGAGGATCTTTAAAATTGAATAAACCCATGTATGTGCACATATCCAAGTCACAACCATGTTACATTACTGAGCATTATCTTACATTTTTCACTAATTTGAATGATAGATTCCTTATAACAAGCATTTAGATGAAAGCTAGTGCTTTGCCTATTGGTACTCCAGAAAGGGAGGTATAAGGTAAAAAAAAAAAAAAATAGCTGAGCATTTGTGAATGGAACTCATTTTGAGAACAAGACACAATGCATTTTTATCATGTTCTGTGATTTTTATGCTGCACTTCAACTTAAGTATATTCTACCTCCTGTTAGGAAATATGAATTGTATAGAGGTCAGTCCAGCCCTAACGTTTTTACAAATGTTATCTACTGAGCAAAGTTATTTTATTATTTTTATTATTTGGTCCTGTGAGAAAAAGGACACTAATGCAGATTTAAATGTTTTAGTTACTGATGTTACTTTGTGCTTTTATGATATATATCTAAACCGAAAAAGTTTTTCAGTAATGATGACCGTATCCACAGATGGTGTGTTTTTAATTTTTTTTTTTTTAATGAAGATAATAAGATGGGACAGATGAAGAAGGCCTTGTCCTCGGAGAAATGAGAACACCATAGAAGAGAAGAAGTTGTGTATTTGTTGTGGGAAGGTGGGGGAATTTCTTACAAGAATGTCCCTATCATTTGGTAAGTGCCACCGCTGATATTATAGAGTGAGTCCAGATTGAGCACTCTGCCCAGTGTTAAATTTAACCACATAGTTTCCAGTGCTCAGCACTGGCACTTACTACGAGCACAATGTGCAAATCGAAGCCCACTCAGGTTTTTAGGTTACCCACTGCAATGTAATGCTCGGAAAAATAAATTAAAACAAATTTGTGGTTCGCCCACGGTGTAGCCTTTTATTACCATCAACCCATTTAAAACCTGTACAATGGTAGAGTAAATCAAAAAGACAGGCATTGATTTAGCAGATAGCAGATGCAAGCAGGAAAAAGGATACTTCAGATAAATGACATATTACACATTGTAAGCCACTTCATTGTCGTGAGATCTACTGTGTGCATTGTGCCAGAAGGCCCCAATTTGCAACATCTCCCTAGCTTCCTTCCAGGGGCATCCATGCACAGTTAAAAATTAGGCTTTTTACAGACACACTTTGTTACCAACTTCTCCACACCCCCTTCTTCCCAGAAGGGTACAAACCAAACTCAAATCCAGGGCATAGTCAATCTGCTCTTCTGTGTCCCAAACCAGGCATCGAGGTGTGGGTTAAGAGAGTCTAAGTCCACCAGCACGTCAGTGCCCCTGCCCGCCAGCCCCGTGCCCACACAACTAACAGTCCAGTTCCAGAATCCCAATTCTTGGGCATCCTCTATAATTTTGCTGCCAGGAACACTGCTAAAAGTTGAGGAGCTTCTGGCGCGTCTATGTTTCTGATGCAATAGCCTTGGTGCATGGACTTTTGCTCTGTTCACCAGCTTTCACTTCTAAGGGCCCAGGGACTGGATTTGGCACCACCTATGAAGTCAGGACTCTCAACAGAAGGGATCAGGTGCTGGCAGATGACGTCTCTGATGACCCTGAGAAATCACAACAGGTGGTAAGTTCAGTTCAAGCCCTTGGAGAACCTTGGAAAGCAGGATGGAAAAAGCAAAGTCCAGTCCTTTCACTCCCACTCCCAGGACGGAAGCACCAAGCTGCAGGCCAGTATAACAAAGCAACAGGCAGAGTGGAAGTTATACTCATTTCTTCCTTTGAAGTAGGCAAACTTCAAAGGAAAGTGTTTGCAGTGCACCTGCGACCTTTGACCCGGTCACCAGGCAGGTCGCTCCCCCCATCTGCCACACAGCCCCCTGTGGGTTGAACCTCAGTTGCCGCTTTTGCCGCCTGACTACTCGCTCCCTTTTTTTCTGTACCCCTGCGCTTGGCTTCTGTGCCACTTTGTTTTTTCATTCTCTGCCCCTGTGTTTTTCTTTTTGTACCCCTGTGCTCTGTTGTCCCTCTCCCGCCGTCTTTTCCCGCAGTTTTTTCACCAGGTTTTCCCCGGGTTTTTCCCTCGCCGCTGAGCCCCTGCTGCCCCGCTCCCTTCACTCCCATTGGCCGCCCGCTCCCACCTCCCAGCTGCTCCTCCCTCCCTCTGCCCTCATATGGAGGCCGCTAAGCGGGCGTGCAGCAGACACGCCAAAGGCAGGCCCGTCTGTGCCCATCCGTGCCTGGACCTCACCCAGCACCAGAACCCCTGGAGCCCGCACCCCCCGCAACGCCAGACTGCACTACGACGCAAACACCCTCAACGCACTCCACACCAGACGAGACCACCCCTGCTACTGGGCCACCCCGAAACGCACCCAGGGGCCTTTCACCTGCCGGAACTGCAGATTCACCAGCATCCAACCCTCCACACCACCAGCCAGAGAACCCAACCACCTTCACTGCATCCTCCTCAACACCCGCTCCGCTCGCAAGCACGCCATCGAACTTTGGGACCTCCTAGACTCCACTGCCCCCGACGTCGCCTTCCTGACGGAGACCTGGCTGAATGCCACCTCAGCACCAGACATCGCCATAGCCATCCCACAGGGCTACAAGATCTCCCGCAGAGACCGCACCAACGGAGTGGGAGGAGGAATCGCCGTCATCCACAAAGAGTCCATCAAAATCTCAACAAACACCGATGACACCCTCACCACCGCCGAGCACATGCACTTCCAGATCCACACCGACCCCAACACCACCCTCAGAGGAACTCTCATCTACAGTCCTCCCGGACCCCGCCCACAGTTTAGTGACACCATCGCCAACCTCATCAGCACCCACGCCCTCGCTTCCACGGACTACATCCTCCTCGGGGACCTGAACTTCCACCTCAAGAACAACAACGACGCCAACTCCACCGCCCTGATCGACAACCTCGGACTCAAACAGCTCGTAACGAAACCTACTCACGCCGCTGGACACATGCCCGACCCCATCTTCTGCGCAAGCCCCCACGTCTCCTTCAACCACACCACCGAACCACACTGGACCGACCACAGATGCGTCCACTTCACCTTCAGAAAACCCACCACACACCACCGCACCCAACAGCTACCACGCCACTGCTGGGGCAAGGTCACCGAGGACCAACTGACTACTGCCCTCGCCCTGAGACCCCCCACCGACCCAGATACCACTGCGACCAACCTCACACAGTGGATCAACGACTACGCCAACACCCTCACCCCTCTCAAGACCCCTACAACCAACCACACCAACAAAGCTGCCTGTTTCACCGAGGACCTCTGGACCTCCAAGCACACCTGTCGGAAGCTGGAGAAGAAATGGCTCCGCGACCGAACACCAGACAACCACACAGCCCTCAAGAGCGCCACCCGCAGACACCACCAACTCATCAGGACCGCCAAGAAGACCTCCTTCAAGGACCGCCTAGACAACAACGCACACAACACCAAAGAGCTCTTCAGCATTGTGAGACAACTCTCCAACCCCACCTCCATCACCAACGACATCCCGCCATCTCAAGACCTGTGTGACTCCCTGGCCGCCTTCTTCCACCGCAAGATGACCAACATCCACGACAGCCTCAACCCCGCACCCACCACCGAGTCCACCACCCCTGCGGCTACCACTCGCACCAGTCACCTGACCGTCTGGTCCAGCGTCAGCGACGAAGACACCATCAAAACCATGAACTCCATCCACTCCGGATCCCCATCGGACCCCTGCCCTCACAACGTCTTCAACAAAGCCAGTGCAGCCATTGCGCCCCACCTCCAAAAAACAATCAACTGTTCCTTCGAGACAGCAACCTTCCCAGAAAGCTGGAACCACGCCGAGATCAACGCGCTTCTGAAGAAGCCCAAGGCGGACCCCAAGGACCTCAAGAACTTCCGGCCCATCTCCCTGCTCCCTTTCCCGGCAAAAGTGACCGAGAAGATTGTCAACAAACAGCTGACCCGCTACCTCGAAGTTAACAACATCCTGGACCCTTCCCAATCCGGTTTTTGCAGTAACCACAGCACCGAGACCGCCCTCATCGCTGCCACTGACGACATCCGGACCCTGATGGACAAAGGAGAAACAGCCGCCCTCATCCTCCTGGACCTATCAGCAGCCTTTGACACGGTCTGCCACTGCACCCTATCAGCACGCCTCCATGACGCCGGTATCCAAGCGAAGGCCCTGGCCTGGACCACACCCTTCCTCTCCGGCAGAACCCAGAGCGTCCGCCTCTCACCCTTCCGCTCCAAAACAACTGAGATCATCTGTGGTGTCCCACAGGGATCCTCCCTCAGCCCGACACCGTTCAATATCTACATGGCCCCCCTCGCCCAAGTCGCACGACAACACAACCTCAATATCATCTCCTACGCCGACGACACCCAGCTGATCATATCCCTCACCGAAGATCCCCCACACTGCCAAAGCTAACCTCCACCGAGGAATGAAGGCCGTAGCCGACTGGATGAAGGACAGCAGACTGAAGCTGAACTCAGACAAGACGGAGGTCCTCATTCTCGGACCCACCCCATCAGCCTGGGACGACTCTTGGTGGCCAACATCACCAGACACAGTCCCGGAACACACGGACCACGCACGCAACCTGGGGGTCATCCTTAACTCCACTCTCTCCATGAGCAGGCAAGTCAACGCTGACTCCGCGTCCTGCTTCAACACCCTCCGTATGCTCCGCAGGATCTTCAAATGGATCCCCCTCTACACAAAAAAAAACGTTACCCAGGCTCTCATCACCAACACTCGACTACGGGAACGCCCTCTACTCAGGAACTACAAACAAGCTCCTGAGACGACTCCAACGCATCCAGAACGCCTTAGCCCGACTCATCCTCGATGTCCCCCGCCGCAGCCACATCACACTACACCTGAGAGGCCTGCACTGGCTCCCCGTCAACAAAAGGATCACCTTCAAGCTCCTGATCAACGCACACAAAGCACTGCACAACACCGGACCCACCTATCTCAACAACCGACTCAGCTTCCACACCCCCACCGAAGCCTCCGCTCAGCCAACCTCGCCCTCGGCACAGTCCCCCGCATCCGAAACACCACTGCCAGCGGCAGATCATTCTCCTACCTCCCTGCCAAGACCTGGAACACTCTCCCCACCATCCTATGACAGACCCAGGACCAGCTGGCCTTCAGAAGACTCCTCAAGACCTGGCTCTTCGACCAGTAGCACCCCCCTCCCCAGCGCCTTGAGACCCTCGCGGGTATGTAGCGTGCTTTACAATTGCAGTGATTGATTGATTGATTGATTGATTGAGTGCACAAGACCCTTGCCTCTCCCTGTCTTGGCTCCAGACACACTCTAGGGAGTTGGAGACTGCTTTGCCCTAGCCCAGGAAGACCTGTCAGGATATGCAGGACTAACCTCAGCTCTCTTTGTGTGACTGTCTAGAGTGAATTCACAAACAGCCCGACTGTCAACTAATCAGCAACCGGGCAGAAGCACAGCAAGGCTAAGCAAGAAAATGGCCACATTCAAAAATTGGCATTTTCAAACTTTTATAATCTAAAAAACAGCTTCCCCAAAAGATGTATTTTTAAATTGTGAGTTCAGAGACCCCAAGCTCCAAATCTCTATCTGCTCCCAATGGGGAATTTGCACTTAAAATATATATTTCAAGGTAATCTCCATGTTAACCTGTGGAAGAGGTAGGCCTTGCAACAGTGAAAACTGAATTTAGCAGGAAATGTAAAACACACCAGTACATGTCCCACCTTATACACTGCACCCTGCCCATGGGGCTGCCTTGGGCCTTCCTTAGGGGTGGCTTACATGTAGTAAAAGGGTGGTTTCAGTCTGGCAAGTGGGTACACTCACTTGCCAGACCAAACTGCCAGTTCCAAACTGCCCACACAGACACTGGAGTGGCAGGTCTGAGACAAGTTTACAGGGCTACTCATGTGGATGGCACGATCAGTGCTGCAGGCACACTATTAGCATTTGATTTGATGGCCCTGGACATCACTGGTGCACTTTACCAGGGGCTAACTAGTTAATCAAAGATGCCAATCATGGATAAACCAATCACCAATACAATTTAGACAGCGAACACTTTCACTTTAGCAATCCTCAGAATTGGTAAATTGAAGAAAGTCCTAAAGCCAACATAAATAGGTCAGAGAAAATAGGACAAAGGAGGCAAAAGGTTTTGGGAGGACTCTGCAAAAAGGGCAATTTCCAACACCTCACCATGTATGATAAGGATATTCTAAGTCATAAAGCTACCTTCATCAAGGGCCGGCAGAAGGTGTTCAAAAAGGTCCTTCACTCTAAGTCAATCAACACGCACCAAGTGGTGCTTGAATCCTGCATCCGGTTGAGTCCCCAAGTCAGGAGTGGTGAAAGTGTTTGGATGCTCTGCGATTAAGAGTGACCACACCAGCACACATGAACTGGCCCACGTCCACTGGCTATGGAAAGAGACAGAGATCAAGGTGTTACTTGGGGCTAGTGGGCCTTGTCACACAACACCCCACCTAGGCCAGGTGAAGCTGCATGTAGCGCTTAAAACATGACAACTTCCATCAACCTGCCCTCTAGATGGCCTCAGCAGATAGGTGGCTGCAGCAATGTGAAAGAAATGTAAGCTGAACTGCAACGCCTCCTCTCCCAGCAGGGCCAAGAACTGTTGTATAATTGAGTAAACTGAAAGCGTTTAAGTGGGGTCCAGTCCGGGTGCACCAGAATCATAGAGCTTTCGCCCGTGGAATGAAACTGAAGGAAGCCAAGGACACTGGGCGGTAGGAGGTAGCCGGGGAAGCGCTGAAGGTCACCCACATCCCTTTCCTACAGGGTCTGTCTTTGGCGACACATCCCAGAGCCCCGATCTGACTTGGACGAGGCTACCAATTTGGAAATCCTAACAGCCCCAAAGAAGGGGAGTGAGTAGACAAGGTTGAACAACCTCACCTCTTATTGTGACGAACAGACCTAATGTAAAACACCAACAATATGTGTCAACCTGGATACATCGATCGGCCTCCTGCTGTCCTCTGATGCAGGAACCAGCCCCCTTGATGGTGCTTCATACCCTGAAGTCCTTTGTTGGGACCCTGTTACCCCTCAGCCCTGTGAAGAAGATGATTGCTGACATCTGCCTCTGAACTTTAGACAGCGACTTAGCCCTAGTTCTGTGACTAGTAAGGAAATGCAACACACCCTCAGGGGTAAATTGCTCAGCTGCATCGGGTGATCTAAAGGATGAGTTGTACACCCCCCCAAACAGACTCGTACATACATTTTGTTCTGGGGACCATGGATGCTGCAATAAAGTTTGGGGCACAAAGACTCCACAATTCCTTGGGGAAGTCTGACATCGCTTCATTCACTTGCGGGCATAGTGCACCTGAACTCTGCCAACTTAGAATGAGTCAATTTATCAGCCATCGCATTATGTACCCCAGGGACATGCTTGACATAAAAATACATGTTATGCACGAGGCATCTGCAGATGAGGGCTTTCAACAAGAGCAACATTAAAGTGCATCCAGCGCTCTGATTGATAACGGCCATAACTGCGGACATGCTTTCTGACCAAAAAACAATTGTTATTGAACCCCGAATCTGCAAGGCCACTATTAAAGGCAACAGTTCCAGAAAGGTAACATTGCTTGTGAGCCTGGAAGACACCCACTCCTCGGACCAGCGCTGCATGCACCACTTAGAGCCAAACACCACCCAAAACACCTTGCTGCCCGCCATATCTGTGTGAAGGACCAACCAAGTGTTGGGCTGTGCTTGGTGGTGCCCCAAGAGGGTGCCATTTAAATTGTCCAAGAAGCCCTTCCATATGTGTAGATCCTTTCTGACCTCAGGTGAGAGTCTGGTGTGGTGGTGTTTGGCCTGAAGGCCAGCCATAGTGGTGGTGTTTGGCCTGAAGGCCAGCCATAGCCCTGGCAAAATTCTCAGCAAAGACCCTCCCCATGGGAATTACTCTTAGGGCAAAGTTTAGCTGACCTACCAAGACCTACAATTGATGCAGCATGACCTCCTTGACTGACAGGTAGGATTCAACAGAAACCTTGAATACAGACACCTTGCTCTGAGGCAGCCTACACTTCCCCACTACAGAATCTATTTCTACACTCTGTCTTATCCTCTGCTAACGTTACCCCTCAGGGCTGTGCCAGCCATCGGAAACCTAGCAGGGCATTCACACATGACTGGGAGCCAGGGGGAGTAGTCCCAGGAACAAAAAGTAATCAAAGTAATGAACCACTTCATTGGAGGCCACTAATTCCATAAAAGCTAATTTCAAGAACCTACTGAAGGTCTTTAATATAGAGCATGAGTTAAAAGGATAGATTGTGAATTAGGTGGAAATTACTCCGCTCTTTCTTAGGGACCAAACCAAGTGGGGCAGAGACCAGGGCAACAGATGGTGGGGAATCATATGGCCCAATGATCCTCCCTGCCCACACCTCCTTCAGGATATTCTCTCTGGCGATGTCTGCTGATTCTTAGCTGGGTCACAACAACTGATTCTTGGGTGGGAAAGGTGTTGGAGCTGCGTTGGAGGGAATGTAGAACCCATCCCTAAAACCATAATACAGCAGAGGAGGTTCATGTTTGTTTTTATACTTGCTGAGGAGATACCTGAGCATTTGCAGACAAATGGGTGAGGGGAGCTTGGAATACTGAGTGAGGTGAATGACTTTTTGAGGAAGGCTGCTCTTTTGGTTTACCATGCTTCTTAAAGCACTTACTCTCTGGTTAATCTGTGGTTCCAAAAAAGGAGAAACATTTTTGAACTTACAAGCTGCATTGATGTCACATTATTTTTTGTTGTACTGCCAGCAGGCCAGCTTTTTGTCCCCAGATCTCTTGTCAGACTGAAAAGACTTAGGAGTTTGCAGATAAGTGGGCCACGTTGAACTCAGAATGCCAGATGTAAATTGCCTTTGATCCCATGCAGTTTCTAGCCTGACCAATTTAATTTGCCTAACCTTCATGTTGTGTTGGTACCAGGCAGAACCTTGTGTCAACACCAGGACAGTGCGCGCTCTACGGGCGTCTAGAAGTCAAAAACCAACACTCTCAAGATAATGTAATTTATGCATTGTGATGATATGTTATTGTTTAACCTTTTGCATTGCAGAATTCAATCCAGAAGATTCATTCTTAAGGTGCTTATAAATACTGTTCATTTGCAATGTATTGCTGCAGGCTTTCAGAGTGAGTCAGGGTGTGGTCCCTTTCCAGGGCCTTCTCCCTTTCCAGGGCCTTCTAGAAGCTTTCCCTGCAGCATGCCTGGGTGTGGTTGTGGGCTGGGCCAAGACTCTATAAAAGGGAGTCAGCCCAGCTCCACGTGCTCAGTATTCAGAGGTCCCAGTGCAGAGCAGCAGCAACTTCCTGAGCTCCTGTTCCGGTGGCCTACCTTGACCTTCCAGGCCTACCTTGACCTTCCAGGCCTCTGTGCTTTATTCTTCAGTGGTGATTCTTAGTCAGGGCGGTAAGGCGGAGGTTGGTCTGGGCCCCCGACCCCGTATTCGATGACCTAGTTCTTGGGCCTAATTCCTGATGTTAATAACATTTTGCTCATGCGCGTGTAATTGTGCATTTAGACTTTTCATGGCATTTGTATGCACGCATTTGAATCGGCAATACGCGTGATTCCTTCCTTAAGATTAATTCATGTTATTCATTATGCGCTACCATTCCTTGACACTTTCATGGTAGCATACGAATCGGCAACGTGCGCGGTTGTATCCCTGTGAGAAATTCTTTGTGTTCATTATACGCTACCATTTCCGAAGCATTTTCATGGTGGCATTTGATTAGGCAATGCGCGCAATTCTTTCCTTAAGTGCTTTTCATGTTATTCATTGTGCGCTACCATTTCTTGGCAGTTTCATGGTGGCATTCGAATCTGCAACACGCGCAATTCTTTCCTTGTGTGTGATTCTTGATATTCATTGTACGCTACCATTTACGAGGCATTTTCATGGTGGCATTCGAATCGGCAAGATGCGCGATTCTTTCCTCATGTATAAATAATGTAAATTACTGTGCACTACAATTCTAAGACATTTCCTTGGTAGCATTACGAGTTGACAAGTCGCGTGATTTATTCCTTGAATCTACATTGTGTGATTTCATGGTGCACAATCCTTTATGGTGTTTAATACACATATAAAAACCTGCAATGTGCGCAATTCACTTTCCAATGTTTTTTTTAGAAGAACACAACAAGACCAGAGTTCTAGATATAATGCTGTGTGTTCCTGATATGTATTCTTAAATGGAGATTCATATGATTGTTTAGAAATTGCTCAGAGTGTTTTCTGATTCTCATGCTAAAGAAAGTACTTGAACCTGAAAGTTCTATTTAACGTTTCTTGTTTCCTCCTCAGGTATTCGGTCATCTAAAGCCTGGTCAGTTTTAGGATTATTCTGGGGTTGTTCATGTTTTCAGAAATGACAAAGCTTAGAGTTGTAACATGGTACTGATTTCATGAGATGTAATTTTGATGTTGTGTTTTAACCTTCTGCTTCCTACAGGTCTCCTTCCCAGCTGTTCCCTTCCTAATCCCCTTTTCCCCACTTGGACTCTCTTAGACTCTGTGACAAATCTAATTAGAGTATTGGAGCTGTCTTGTGGTGGAAGTGTTGGGAACGTGCACAGACCCCAAGGATCTGGTGACTCTGACACCTTGAAATTCCATTCCCACTGAATGTATTGGGGACATGTAGCCAATTATTGAGGGGCCAACTCGATGTACTTCTCAGACAATATCACAGAGTAATTGGAAAACCCTGTCACCCAATTCTTAAGGGACCATTCCACTCAAACCTTCTTAGGCTTCTGCTCACCCTCCTTACCTGCCCTGGTCTTGCCCAGGACTACACACCCACGAATGAAGAAAATACATCAGCGTATTCTCCTTTATGGATCTCTTCCTGTGTCTAGGCTGGAACATGGCACAAAATTGCTGAAGTAGAGGCCAGGCAGGTGAAGTAGACCTGAAAAGCATGGGGTGTGACTGTAAGTGGGGATTGTGCACTGGGATGGCCACTGGAGAGGCAGAAGATGCCACTGGCTGGACCCTCCTACCTACACTGTAGAGACTATGTGGGGCTATTGCTGGGCCTGAGGCTGTGGTTGAGTTCTGAGGGGGAGAGGACCCTGTTACAGGTTGTCCTTGCCAGGGCAGACCCTGCCTGGGAAGAACCACCCCTCGTGCTAAACACAGGTCATTTGGGGTCTGACCCTCGTGGCAGGAAATGGGGCTGCCGCACTGACTCACCATCTCCGGCAGGCATAGCCTGTCATTGTAAACTGGTCTTATTCCATGGTTTTGGAGGGTCACCCCTGTAGTGCACCAGGCACACCATCTGTCACATTGGGAGAGGCATGTGCTGCTGCAGTTCCTTCTCTGGTCATTCTGACAACTTTTGGAAGGCCCAGTCAATGCCATGGAGCTTCACCAACTTCCAGAGCTAGCTGAGAGAGTGGAATTCCTCCTGCATGTTGGAGGAGTTTACAGAAGAGCGCACACATTTTGGGGCCAGGCCAAGTGGTGGGAAGACAAAGTGCATGAGATGCAAACCCAAGCAAGAACAGGCTCACCTATCCTTTGAAACTATGAGGAAGAATGTGCACCTCAGAGGGGACATAAACCCATGATCCTTGGTTTAGCTGTGCATAGAAGCATAGAATGGGACCTTGTGTGATTCACGTCCACCCTGTCCCTTCTAAGAAGGTAAACCTAGGCATCCCCCCCACACCCTCCCAGTACCGAGCCCCATGCTGTTACCTGTGAATCCAACTCTCTGGTTACTGTGAGTAGCACAGGATTAAATTGCTGCCCAAGGACGCTATATAGGAAATAAAACAGGGACATGACATATTAGAAGCAGGAAGAAAAACAAACAGCAAAGCCCTGAAAACTTAACTAGCCGGACAAGGGGCACTGGGCATTGGTTATTGTACCTCTGGGAGGCCCTCCTGAATATGTGTGGCACCCACCTCGCCAGAAGACCGATCCAGTCCAAGAGACCTGTGGGATGACCTCTATCAAAACCCCTGCACAAAGGAACAAACCCTAGACACTGCACACCCACTGACGCTGTGCTCCGTGGCATGCAGGGACCAACCCAAGTGCAAAAATCCTTGCTTGTAGCTGGGACAAATATTTGTAAAAAGCATAAAGGCGTAAAAGAGCCCCGTTCCCGCGTGTGGATTTGCCTCTCAAACTCACTGGTGCTTCGCCCACATCAATTTGAGTGAATGAGTGAAACTCCAAAAATGTCTACTACACATAATTTTCTCAGGTGGTCTCCCATCCAACAACTCTTAGCTTTCGAGATCAAACAAATTGGTATGCATTCCAATATTCAAGAATTTGACTACAGATACCCACATGACATTTCCTCTGCGCTGTAGCTTATACTGTGTAAGGGGTGGATGCCAGTAAACCTCCCACTCAAAGGAGGTGCATCAACCCCCCGGCAACATGCTGCATCCCATCACCATTAGAAGTTGCAAAATAAACATTTAGCTGGACGTGGTTCGGCCTCATGCAACAACACTCATGTGCAGAACACCAAAAAGTTAAGCCACAAATGAGGTCCATGACACGGCCGCCGAGGAGACTCACCTGCTCCCAGTGGCACGACTAAATTAACGAGAAACCAAGTCACAGCGGCTGCCCGGAGACTAACCCACTCCAAGCAGTGTACCAAAAACAAAACACAGCACAGACATACACATGAGAGCAACATGCTGCGCACTAGAGGTACTTAACCCAGCTGTGCACATGCCTCCATCATCGCCTGAGCATGCAATACAAATCCTACTCGTATCCATGCCAGCAACTACACAGTGGTGGCCCTCTCTCCCATGCTGGATCCCCCCACAACACTAATCGATTACCTGAAGCTTCTGCTGAAAAGTGACCAATGGAAATGATGAAACAAGCAATGTTGGGTCCAAAATGCATGGAATGTGATGAAGGAGGCAAAAGAGGGCCACATCTGGAAAGGACCAACTTAATTGGCCACAGGAGCCTCCGTGCCTCTTGATGACTTTCCCACCGTATGTCACTCCGATGACTGCACTTTCTGTGCCAGGTAGGGCTCCTGCCCACAGCATGACTAACGGTGCCCCACCTCGAGTTGCGGGGAGCGCCTGCCAGTCTCAACACTGCCACAAATGACAGTCCACCACATGGCAGCTCTGTCTGTGAAACTTTAAGATGAGCAGACCAACTGAGTTATAATTCAACATACAGTAGAAATTAATATTACCAATCACCTACACCATTGTTATAGCTTTGGGTGGCCTAGATAGTCCAGTTTCACATTTTGTAGGAGAGCAATGGTTATTTGTTATGTTTTTACTGTCATTGGCATCACAAGCGGGTAAATGGGCAGTGTAAACTTCAGTGAACACCTCAGAAGGGACCTGGTACGTTTCTCCCCCCCCCTTCAAGTTAAGCACTGACCCTGCTATCAAAATGTTCGCCACATCAAAGACACTTCTTTACCAGTGTGGTTGCCACTTCTTCCAGACCTCTCTCCATGCTAACATTCATTACATATGGAGTTTCGGGATGTTTCATGGGTCCTGGGTTATGGGTTGCTAGTAAGAGCATGTCTTCCTCTGACATATTTGTATGAAGCCATATGGGCTTCTCCTTTACTCTTAGGTTAATGTGTAAAATATTCGTGAACTCAAGGCATATCCTAATAAATTGTAACATTCTTTTACATTCCTAGCAAATTTCATAATATGCACAGCTAATGCAAGGGAATGCCCAGGTTGTTCATTTGCAAATGCATGTTTTCTACATTTGTTTGGATTGGCCAAGTCACCCATACAGGCATCCTGGCCTTATGCTGTAATAAAAAAAAAAAAAACTCATTCCCCCACCCCCCTCCCCCAGCAGTGGCAGCTGCAAACCTTTTCCTAAAAAACGATAATAAAAGAGGTTTATTATCGTTTTTTAGTAAAAGAGGTTGGGCCATGGGTGTGACTAGCAGTGAGAGCACTCCCCCCTCAAAGAACCTGTGTGTTTGGCTAGCCGTCTCGGGCCGGCCAAACATAGATGCGCACAAGGCTCTCTCCAGCCCAGCAGCACAGTTGCTGGGCTGGAGAGAGCATGCACCGTCTCCCAGTCTGCCTGAGAGCATCCTGACTGGGTGCTCCCAGCAACCCTGATGGTGCTCTGGGCACCATCAGGATTGGCCACAGGGCAGGCTGGGAGCACCCCCACACCATGCAGCGCCCCGCCCCTTCTGCGTGCCACTAGCCGCCACCGTCAAAAACAGCATCAAATAATGTTGGTAGCCCTATTTTAAATTCACTTTCGACTGTAGAGGCCATGTTAAACTCAATGTTAGTCAAAATAAATCAAGTCTGCTTGACTTCAGATATGTAAAACAAACAAACAGACAGACCTCACTATTATACAAGCCAATAAACAAAAATAGGGAAAGCAATCGAAAGAATTCTAAAATCTTTTACGGAACAAATTGAGAAAGGGACTCCCACATTATAAGGAAGTGGAGAGCTGGGGATCCATCTAATTTGTCAGTGTAATCAAATTCAATACAGACATAAACACACGATTAATAAGAGTTAAAAGATGAAACTGTTTTCCCGAGATAAACGTGAACAACAGAAAAAAATAACCATGTGGTGGAGGTAGAGAAAAAGTTATCCATTAGTTCAGCATGTATCGTGGCAGCTCAAACTTGTAATGTGTAGGTGAGAATCAAAACGCTTTTTGTCTTTTACAGCTTAAAACAAGTGAAGAGGTATAATTAACATTTATGCATAGGCAGTCAAATCTTAACATGCGGCACTTTTAAAGTAGAAATGCAGACATTTCCATTTCTAATCAGAACAAATTGTTCTGCTTCAGCCTGCTACTTTCATATGCCACTATCTAAAATGAGAATAAAGAAAGATCACAAAGCTCAACGCCGCCTTAGCCAAGCCGCCTACCACCATCCTAGCAGTAGAAGACAGACTATGAAGTCATCTGTTTGTACTAGTGGAGAATCGCCCAAGAATACTGCACTGGCTTTCTGATAACAAAAAACAATATTTTTTTTTTAAAAAAAAGCTAGCCAGCATATGCTAGCCACCAAGATCACGAGCTGGCAAGAACAAAAATGCAGAAGTGCATGTTGTAATCTGAGGCTTGTTGACAGGACAGGAATAATAAACTAGCTACATAAGACATGGTGCTACGGGCAAAATACAATAGAAGAAAAAAGTCCTTAGGTTTACCAAAACCCCTTTGGAAAAAAATAACTTTTTTCTGCAATCAGCCAAATTTGCCCATCGTGCCTTGGTTGCAACAGTGGGAAGGTTGTCCGGTTTGCCTTTGGCTTTAATTATACTTTTTTGGGAGGAATACTATTATGATATAGTTCTCTTCAAGTAATATTCTTGGGTCTGTGTAGCTCAGTTCTGATAGCACTTGAAACAAATTATGTAAATGTAAAGTACATCTATAGGAAAAATGGGTGTTGGTGAAAGTTCGGAACATCTGGGGGTAAAATTCTCAGGCTGCTTGAAGTGGCCTGAGGAGTTACCCCAGGATGATCTTTGCTACAGTAAACCATGGGATTTCGCTAAGGGGACAACTTTGTGGAAGCTCTTTCTTCGTCCTTTCAGGTAATGAATATTCCAGTGATCACAGATTATGGCATTTGTTAGTATCTAGAATGTCTTCAAGTGGGCAAATTCCTCTTTGCAGTTGTACTGTTTTATTATCTAAATTAGCATGCATTTTGATCAAGCATTTCAGAAGCGTATTCAGTGTTGCTTCTAAGGGACTGATGTGGAGGATAGGTTACTCTTTTACCAGTGTTCCATTATATTATATCGAATGTCATCTTTGTGATGGTGTAAATCCTCTGCCGAACTCTAAAAAGTCACAATTTGGATTATGCACCCAAACTGCAGGCCTACCTAATACCCTAGCTGCAGATTTAGTGCTGTAAATCTTCAGGGAGCCAGGAATTGAGGTGAACCTAGTTTACAGTGAAAGGATTATATGGAACCCATATATATAACACACTTGAGATTGGTTCTTTTAATTTGATTGCTCACAATGTCTTAATCTTTTTCAAAGGTAGTAATATCGGTTTGTAAAATGAACACATACTTGATTCAAATATTTTACTTCCACCATCCCACTTTTTTTTTTTTTTTTTTTTAGATGAGTGGTTCAGTTTTAGTGCACATAATTCCTCAGAGTGATGATAAATGCTGAAGAACGTTAGATGATTTTAGATGATTTGAAAAAGTATCATTTTGAGGTTTTTGAGGGAGGTGAATTAGTATGCTATAGCACTTGTTTATTGGTCAACATATTAAATTCCATTCTTCGCATTAAATCCTCTGTTTTATTGATCTCCCTGCAGCTAACATCAAAGCCATCACCTGATGAGTCTTTCTTATCAATTTGTATTCTCCTCAGGGATTGAGATTACTTTTTATTTTACCCCTTCATCAACTGTTTCTTTACAGCCTTGTTCTTCCTGTCTCTCTCCATCAGGATTTTCACTTTGGATCTCAGTTTGAGATTGCTTGAGTGATGTACTCCACCTCTAACATTTTACTTCAAAACAGTAGTTGCAGTGTTAATCTGCTGCTGTTTGAAATACTTATCTGTTGTGTGCAGGCTATAAATGGAACTGAAGTAATAAGAGAAGGTAGTAAATGAATTAAATTGTATTGTATCTTGAGCAGTTGTGACAGATCAGTACAATCTTTCAGGCAGTATGAGGGTTTGATGGTAAAGTAGATGGTGCAAGATAGTTTTGTCTTGTAGCTAGCTTCCAGACAGGAGACACTACATGGATTTAACCTCCTCTTGGACATGGTATGCCCATTTTCATGGTGCTGCTTGATCTCTCCCCTTTAGAAAAGCCCAGTAGCCAGAACTACTGTGTTGGATGGTGAGGGCAGAATTTTGGAATGACTCTCAACCTGATTCAATCAGTATGATACCTGGGACTTTATAGATTGCTACATAAGTAATTCAGAGGTGTAACATGCAGGGGTTTGAGCTAACCAGGTCAAAACACATTTTCAAATACTGTCAAGCAGTGCCCTAATTTATTCAGCACAATCCCACTTGGACCACAAGATCACAGGATAGCTGAATTAGCCGATGTTGGACTGTTTTGCTTATGGAGGGTCATCCCCAATCTTTTTGCCTCCTGCCTCCTATGTTTTTCTGACTTATTGCTGTTGGCTTTTGAGCTCTGAGCACTTTACCAATGCTAACCAGTGCTAAAGTGCATATGCTCTCTGTGTACATTGCATGGTTGATTTGTTTATCCATGATTGGTGTATTTGTTTTACTAGTAAATCCCTAGTAAGGTGCACTAGAGGTGCCAGGGCCTGTAAATCAAATGCTACTAGTGGGCCTGCAGCACTGGTTGTGCCACCCACATAAGTAGCTCTATAATCAAGTCTCATACCTGCCACTGCAGTGTCTGTGTGTGCACTTGTAACTGTAAATTCGACTTGGCAGTGTACCCACTTGCTAGGCCTAAACCTTTCCTTTTCTTACATGTATGACACCCCCTAAGGTATGCCCTAGGTATCCCCAAGGGCAGGGTGCAGGGTATGGTTAAGGTAGGACATATTGTAATGTGTTTTATATGTCCTGACAGTGAAATATTGCTAAATTTGTTTTTCACTGTTGCAAGGCCTGTCCCTCTCATAGGTTAACATGGGGGCTACCTTTAAATCTGAATAAAGTGTAGATTCCCTTGGGGAGCAGATGGACATGTGGAGTTTGGGGTCTCTGAGCCCACAATTTAAAAATACATCATTTAGTGAAGTTGATGTTAAGATTGTGTTTGAAAATGGCACTTTTAGAAAGTGAGCATTTTGTTGCTTATACCATTTCTGTGACTCTGCCTGTTTTGTGGATTCCCTGCCTGGGTCAGTTTGACAGTTGGGCTGATTGCACCTCACACTAGACAGTGACACACAAGGGAGCTGGGGTGTAGTCTGCATTTCCTGATGAGCCATCTGTGCTAGGAGGGAGGGGTGTAGTGGTCACTTGCACCTGAAAGGGCTGTGCCTGTCCTCACACAATGCAGTTTCTGACCCCCTGGTGAGTGTCTGGGGCCTGGCCTGGGCAAGGCAGGATTTCACATTCATAAGAGACATTACTTTGAAGTAGGCCTACTTCAAAGGAGAAATTGGATATAAGAAGGGCACCCAAAATTACAGACTTTAGATCACTTCTGGAAATCAAGAGGAACCTCTGCCTGGAGAAGAGCTGAAGAGCTGAGAAGTGCTGCCCTACCTCTGACTGTGCTTTGTGGAGCTATCCTGCAGAAGCTGCTCCTGCCTGTGCAAGGGGACAAAGACTGGACTTTGTGGTATATTCCTGCTTGAGAAGGACTCTCCATGGACTTGGACTGAGCTTGCCCCCTGTTCTGAAGTCTCAGGGCCATCAAAGACTTCCCCTACCAGCACCTGGACTCTCTGCTGAGACTCCTACCCTGACAAGTGGTGCCCTATCCAGTCCCTGGGCCCTTGAAAGAAAAAGCTGGTGAAAATTCAAGGAAATAGACTTCGGACGACTCCAGACCGCTGCTGCTGCTGAATCCGGTGACACCGCCTGCAACCGACTGTGATCTTCGCTGGAACGCGATGACCTTTGTAGGCCTGACACCGCTGCAGCCCCACCGAAGTCCGCCACTCCGTGGAAGTCGCCGCACCACGTTGTGACTGACGCCGCTCTAAGTGCGCAGATTCAATGTTTCGCCCGGATGCCGCGATCCCCGACTTCGCGCATCAGCTTGTTTTCACTCTTCACCAAGGTACTGTACCTGGGGGTCCACGTGACTCTGTGGCTGGCGCTGCTGGTGTTGGATTGTTGGGAACGACTTTGTCACGACACTGTGTTAACACCTCATGGAAGCATTTTGTGTTTCTAAGCACTATTTTTGAATTTAATCTTTAAAAATTCATAACTTGACTTGTGTATGTGAGATTTCTGTTGTTTTCATGTTTTGTTTAGATAAATATTTCCTATTTTTCTAAACCTGGGTTGTGTCATTTTGAAGTGTTCATTAAGTTACTGTGTGTGTTGGTACAAATACTTTACACCTAGTACTCTGAAGTTAAGCCTACTGCTCTGCCAAGCTACCAATGGGGTTAGTAGGGGTTAGCGGAGGGTGATTCTCTTTTACCCTGACTAGACTGAGGGTCCTTGCTTGAACAGACGGTAACCTGACTGTCAACCGAAGACCCCATTTCTAACAGCCGAAAATAGGTGATTTTCAATAAATTTCAGTCTACCTCGTTATAGAGCAGTGTCCACAACTTTCAACTCTATTGTGATTAATAATAAGAAAATACATCTACAATGGCAATCTTAGCAGCATTGTCAGGGCAGGAGTATTGCACCTCCTCATGACCAACTGAATGCCGTACAACATTTCTCAGATCGTGAGCAGACTGAAAACAAACAGGTGGGCACCAGGACTGCAGACAACTCCATCAGTTAACCAGTGTCCAGGAATTGTGCTCACTCTGCAGTTATCACTTGTGGTGACTCTTGTGTAGCAGGGATGTTCAGAGCAGCTTGAAGAACAATCTCAGGCTGACGGTTAAGCTCTGAATATATGAACCACAGGAATTATTGCAACTGGCTTGCAGTTAGCTGCACCATGCAGTACAACAGGGCGCTGATTCAAGATACTGTGCATTCATAGTACCATTGGTCACTCTCAATTACTTTCCAACTCCCCCCCTACTCCACAATCCCTTTGGCCACACCCAGTCTCCACACTCAATCCTGCTTGTTTAATATTTTCAACTTTTCACATAATATGATTGTTTTCTCCACCTTCACCCTATTTACATTAGTATCCACTTTTACCATGCATGTTGGCCTCCTTGTATACTGGTTTCTTTTTTATGCCATCGTTTTATGCAGCTGATATCCTACTATCTGTAGCCTTATTTCCCTGACTTTGTTTAATAAGGTGTAAGAGGCTGGCCTGGTTTGTAGTGGGCCCTTAAGGTACTTACACCTTATACCAAGTCACGTTATCCCTTATTAGTGAAATGTAGGCAGTGTCTAGCAGCTTAGGCTGTCTAGGGGTAGCTGTAGCAGACCATCCAAGGCTGAACTAGGAGACATGCAAAGCTCCTGCAATACCATTATATTCACACAGTACTTATACACAATGAAAGACAATACTCAGTGTTACCTAAAATAAAGGTACTTTATTTTAGTGACACAGTGCAAAAAATATCTTAGAGGCAATGCTCCTTCTGGAGGTAAGTATTATACACAATATATACACTAGTAACCAAAATCAGGTAAGTAAACAGTCATAGAATAGTGAAAACAGTAGAAAATGCAATAAATTGCAATAGGCCTCGGGGCAACACAAACCATTTACTAAAATAGTGGAATGCGAATGTCGAATTGCCCCCTCGGCAAGTGTAGTGTGTAGAGGGGCACTGAGAATGTAAGAAAACATCAAAGGTTAGTAAAGTACCCCACCCAGAGCCCAGGAAAGCAGGAGTAAAGCACAGCAAGTTTCCGCAGAACACACTACAAGTCGTGATGAAGAATTATTCAAGAACCAAGCAAGACTGCAAGCAACCTGTGGAGAGAGGAGACCAAGTTCAGAAGTCGAAGAAGAGTCCAGGAAGAACAGGAGCCCCTGCCCACCGGGAAGAAGGTGCAAAAGTGGATTATCTGGTTGGAAGAAAAGTACAGGAATGCACCGAAGAAGATATCTGCGGGTCCTGCTTGATGCAAGAGATGTCCCACGTTGAGTTGTTGGATGCAGGCTGGTTGCGTCGCTGGATTCCTCCAACAAGCCTTGGTTCACGCAAGTACCCGGTTTGCCTCAAAGAGGAACTGCGTGGACCCAGGAGCGATCTGTGGGGGGGGGTCTCAACTCAGACTGAGGAGGCAGAGGGGGCTCTGAGAACTTCAGAGAGCCCTCAGAAGACCAGGCAGTGCCCACGGGAGTCCCAGAACATGGGGACAAAGATGTTGCAAAGTGCGGTCATCGCAGCACTACACAGGAGGATCCCACACTGCCGGAGAACAACTCGGAGAGCTGTGCATCTCAGGATGGGGTGCTGGGACCTGGGCTACACTGTACATGAAGAACTTTTGGAAGAAGTGCACAGAAGCCCAGGAAGCTGCAGAAAACGTGGTACACAGGGGTACTGTCGCTGCATGGGGATGCAAGCTCGTACCTCCACCAAATGTGGACAGCTGGACCTTTAGACAGTCTGGGTCACTTCAGTCCACCACCTGTGTTCCAGGGATCACACTCGTCAACGGGAGAGGAGTCCCAGGGTACCGGTTTTCATCGTAGACAGTTGCCTGCTGAAGCAGGGAAGCGACTCGTCACTCCACGGGAGATTCCTTTGGTTCTTCTGGTGCAGGGTGAAGGCAGGCAGTTCTCAGTATGTGCATACCTTGGAAACTGTTGCAATTGCTGGCTTGAGCTGAAGTTGCAGGTCACTTGAGTCTTTCTGGATACCTCGTTGCAGTTACAGCAGTTCCCAGAGCAGTCTGTGGTTGATCTGATTGTCAGAAGATGAAGCAGAGGATGCAGAGGAGCCCTGGAGAATTCTTGCAAACCGAATATGAGGAAACACCCAGAGGAGATACCCTAAATAGCCCTCAGAGGGGGCTTGGCTACCTACCCAGTTAAGCGCCTATCAGGAGGGATCTCTGACATCACCTGCTGGCACTGGCCACTCAGATCTCCAGAGGGTCCCCACACCTTGGAATCTAAGATGGCTAACACCAGAGACATTCTGGAGGAGCTATGGGCACCACCCCTGGGGTGGTGATGGATAGGGGAGTGGTCACCCCCCCTTTCCTTTGTCCAGTTTTGCACCAGAGCAGGTACTGGGGGTCCCTGAACCTGTGTAGACTGGATTATGCTAGGAGGACAATGTTTTTGCCCTTCAAAGCATTTCCATAGGCTCTGGGAGGATACCCCTCCCATGCCTGTAACACCTACACCCTATGGGAGAGGATGTAACACCCCACTCCTAAAGGAAAATCCTTCCTGGGATTGAGCTGCTTGATCCCCAGGATGGCGGAAACCTATTTGTGAGGTGGCAGCTGCTGTGGCTACAGTGGAAACCTCAGAGAGCTAGTTTGGCAGTACTGGGAGTCCATAGTAAAGTCCCCAGGGTGCATGGAATTGGCCCCCCAATAACATATTTGGATTGGGGGTTCAATTCCATAATCTTAGACACCTCACATGGACATATTCAGAGTTACCATTGTGGAGCTACATATATGTATTCACAAATATGTAGTGCACGCTTATAACTGTGTCCCTGCACTCACGAAGTCTGGGGAATTGGCCCTGGACAACATGGGGGCACCTTTGCTAGCGCAAGGGTACCCTCACACACAATAACTTTGCACCTAGCCTTCAGTAAATGAAGGTTAGACAGATAGGTGACTGGTAGGTTACCTGATGCAGTGAAAAATGGCTGTGAAATAGTGTGTGCGCTATATCACTCAGGCTGCAGGGGCAGTCCAGAAGAAAGGTTTGTATGAGCTCCTTATGGGTGGCAAAATAAATGCTGTAGCCCATAAGGATCTCCTGGAACCCCAATTCCATGGGTATCTAGGTACCATATACTAGGGACTTATAAGGAGGAGTGGGTCAGAGTGCCAATCAGAATTTGAATATGGGGTCACTAATCTATAGTGATAAATGTGGTACACAGAGAGAGCAGAAGCACTGGAGTTCTAGTTAGCAGAACTCCTGGGACACAGTCAAACATACTGACAACCCATATAGGCCACAAACTATGAGCACTGAGGTCCTGGCTAGCAGGATCCCAGTGAGACAGGCAAAACACACTGACAAACAGGCAGAAATTAGGGGTAACATGCCAAGAAAGATGGTACTTTTCTCCACAATCACCCCCCCAAATGAGGGGCAATGAGGCTAACCTTGCCCAGATGAGTCTTCATTGTCTAAGTTGAAATATCTAGAGATTCCATCCACATTGGAGTGGTTACTCCCAAGTCTATGTTCCACTGTAAAGTCCATCCCCTGTAGGGAAGTTAAATTTTAGGGGTTTCTCCTTTTATCTCTTTTAACCATAAGAGAGAGGTTTGTGGTCTGTCTGAACAATGAAGTGAGTCCCAAATAAGTATGTTTGCACCATATTCAGGGCCCAGACCACAGCAAATGCCTCCCTCTCTATGGCTGACCAACACTTTTCTCTAGGGGTCAACCTCCTACTGATAAAAGCAACAAGTTGATCTTGGCCCTCTGAGTTCATTTGTGATAACACTGCCCCAACCCCCAGTTTTAGATGCATCTGTCTGGACAATGAGTTCTTTAGAGTAATGTGAATTGTTTAGGAAAGGTGCAGTACACATAGCCTGCTTAAACTCCTCAAAAGCTCTTTGACAGCTGGCTATCCATAATACCTTTTTAGTAATCTTTTTAGAGGTGAGCTCATTAAGAGGGGCAACAATGGAGCCGTAGTTCTTAATGAACCTCCTGTAATGCCCAGTGATACCAAGAAAGGCTCTGACCTGAGTCTGGGTAGTAGGGGGAGCCGAGTCTAAAATAGTCTGTATCTTCCCCTGTAGTGGTTCAGTCTGTTCTCCACCTACCATGTGGCCTAGATAAATCACTTTCCCCTGCCCTCTTTCCACAGATGAACCACATGATCATCCCAGGTGGAGCTAAACACAGCAATATCATGTAGATATGTTGCACTAAAAGCTTCCAGACCTTGGAGGACTGTGTTCACCCACCTCTGGAAAGTGCATGTGCATTTTCCAGACCAAAGGGCATAACTGTAAATTGATAATGCCCTACAATGGTTGAAAATGCAGTTTTGGCTTAGCATCCTCTGATAATTTGATCTCCAATACCCTGCAGTCAAATCAATAGGTGCTTAGATACTTGACAGATGCCAGTGTATCTATGAGCTCATCAGCCCTGTGTAAAGGGTGAGCATCTGTTTTTGTAACTGTATTGAGCCCTCTGTAGCCTATATAAACCTCATTTATCTCTTTCCCTCTTTGCTATGAGGACTGGGGACAAGCACCACTGGGCTGACCCATGGGCTGTCTGAGTGCTCAATAACACCTAGTCCAACATTATCTGAACCTCAGATTTAATACAGTCTCTGACATGGTCAGGCTACCTATAAATCTTACTTTTGAAAGGCAAGCTGTCTCCAGTATCAGTGGTACGCTCACACCAAGTAGTGGTACCAGGTGTGAGTGAAGAGTTCAGAAACTTGGCCTATTAAATTCCCTCTGTTCTACTGCGAGGCAGTCTGCAAGTACAAACCCTTCCACTAAGCCATCAGCTTCAGTGTTGGAGAAGAGGTCAGGGAGAGGGTCACTCTCTTCCTCCTGCCCCTCATCTGTGGCCATGAGTAGGGTCAAATCTGCCCTATCATAGTAGGGTTTAAGGCAATTGATATGAAGTACCCTGAGGGGACTTCTGCTAGTGCCAAGGTCTACCAAATAGGTGACCTCACCCTTCTCCACAATAAGGTGCGGTCCACTCCAATGGTCTTGGAGTACTCTTGGCGCCCCAGGCTCTAAAACACACACCTTCTATCCTGGATGGTACTCAGTCTGGACAGCCTTCTGGTCATGCCATTGCTTTTGAAGCTCTTGACTGGCCTGGAGGTTTTTAGTTCCCTTTTTCATGTACTCAGCCATCCTTGATCTTAGGCCAAGAACATAACCCACAATGTTGTATTTAGGAGGCTTCAAGGGTTGATCCCACCCTTCTTTCACAAGGGCCAGGAGACCCCTAACAGGGTAACCAAAGAATAGTTTCAAGGGGCTGTAGATCACTCCTTTCTGGGGTATCTCCCTGTAGGCAAAAAGGAGGCATGGCAGGGGGACATCCCATCTTCTGAGTTTTTAGGAGAGTCCCATTATCACGTCCTTGAGAGTTTTGTTAAAACTCTCAACCAGTCTGTTTGTGGATGATAGGTTGTGATGAATTTATAGGTTACCTCACACTCCTTCCACAGAGCTTTTAAGTATGTAGACATGAAGTTACTACCCCTGTCTGATACAACCTCTTTACAAAAGCCCACCCTGGAAAATATTCCCAGGAGGGCCTCTGCCACTGCAGGAGCTGTAGTGGTCCTTAAGGGAATGGCTTCTGGGTATCTTTTGGCATGGTCCACTACCACTAAGATGAACCTATTTCCAGAAGCAGTTGGAGGGTCAAGGGGGCCAACAATGTGGGTTGACATTGTTCAAAGGGCACCCCAACCACTGTCAGTGGGATTAGGGGGGCGTTTGGGGTGCACCAGTTTTGCCACCAGCTTGGCAAGTCACACGAGCGACAAAACTCTTTTGTGTCCTCTGACATGTGAGGCCAGTGACAGAGAGGGACAAGTCTGTCCAGGTCTTACTTTGCCCCAGATGTCCAGCCAAGGGAATATCATGTGCAAGAGTTAGGAGGAATTTCCTATACTTCAAGGGAAAGACCAGTCTCCTTGTAGCACCAGGTTTAGGGTCCCTTTCCTCAGTATAAAGGAGATTGTTCTCCCAATAAACTCTGAGTCACTGATATACCCATTTTGCTGTTTGACAGCTTGCTGTCTTAGACCCTCTAAGGGTTTGCTGTGCCACACTCCGTTCCTACCTGGCAGGTCCCCCTGCACTCAAGAGCTCAGCTGTGTCATCCAGAATCTCCTCTGGTGTAGGTTCTGTACATGGAGTTGACTCCTCATCAAAAGGGGAATCTTCTGGAGAGGGAGGGATAGTGGTCAAGGGTTTGCCCTTTCTACCCCTGGTTTTTGGGAGCACTTGGTCCATTGTTCCAGGATCCAAGTCTCCCTGTCCTCTTTGCTTCTTGGCCTGAGCCCTGGTAAGAGCAGATATGTGCCCTGGAATGCCCAGCATGGCTGCTTGGGCTTCCAACTCCACTTCAGCCCAAGCTGAAGTTTCCAAATCATTGCCCAATAGACACTACAGGTAAGTCAGTGGATACCTCAACCTTTTTAAGACCAGTAACCTCCCCCGCCCTCCAGTTGAGATTCACAACAGCCGTGGGGTGGCTAACAGTGTTGTTATGGGCGTCAGTAACTGGTACTGATGACCATGTAGGTGTTGCTTAGGGGCAACCAGTTTCTCCATCATCATAGTGACACTGCCACCTGTGCCGATGTAGGCCTCAACCTGAACACCATTTATTTGGGGTAGTTGCTTGCACTTGCTCATATTAAGGGGACAAGCAACTAAGGCGGCAAGGTCAATGCCACCAATAGAGACTAAAACAGCCTCAGTGGTCTCCCTAACTAGACCAACCCCCATTACATTACCAAAAGTGAGCCCAGCTACACCCTTTGTCTATTTGTAGGTTTTTCCCACCACCACTGCTATTACTACGGGCACTAGTGGAAGCAGTGGGGGTTGTGGTGATGGGAGGTTTGGTGTTTCTTTTGGGACAAGTGGGATAACTTGCCCAATGGCCCTTGTTCTTACATAAATAACACCAAGGTTTTTTTCTGATGGTTGGAAGAGGATTTAGGCCCGCCAACCCAGAGGATTTTTGTGGGCCTGATGAAGACTCTGACTTTTTATCTTTGTCCCCACCCTTGTCATGTGACTTACCATCCTTCTTCTTGCTGTTCTTGTCCCTCCCCCCCCCCTGTTTGAGCTTTTCTGCTCACCCGTGTTCTGACCCATTTGTCTGCCTTCTTTCCCAATTCTTGGGGAGAGGTCAGATCTCAGTCCACAAGATATTGGTGCAACAAATCAGACACACAATTGTTAAGAATATGCGCTCTCAAGATCCGATTGGATAAGCTTTCATAAACAGACACCTTGCTGCCATGCAACCAACCTTCTAAGGCCTTCACTGAACAGTCCTCAAAGTCTATCCAATCTTGTGAAGACTCTCTTTTTCTGGTTTCTGTCTGAACTTAATCCTATGTTGTTCAGTGGTTAGGACAAATCCATCCAAGAGGGCCCTCTTCACAACATTCTAATTGTCTGAGTCATCTTCTCTAACAGTAAGGAGTCTATCTCTCTCTCCCCCTGCAAGAGAAGGAGAACCACAGGATAGCAGCCCACTGTACCTGAGGGTCCATCTGAACTTTACAGGTCCTCTCAAGTGCAGCAAACCACTTGTAAATGTCATCCTCCTCCTTGTAAGGGGTGACAATCTTATACAATTTTCTAGAATCAAATGTCTTTTCTCTAACACTGGAACTTCTGAAACTACTTCTGCTGCTGCCACCATGGGGAACTAACCCCTGTTGTTCCCTTTCCACAGCTAGAGATTCCCTATCTAAGGCAGACTGTTGCTTCTCTAGCCTCAGTCTGGCCTCCTCCAACCTCAGCTTTCTGAGTTTCCTTTCTAGGGACTGGTCCAGCGGATTGGATGTGTGCGACACTTCTGACACAGAAGTGACATGGGAATGAGCAGAGGTTGACCTTTCCCTAACGTGTGTTACTCTAGTGACATGGCCTCTAGGTGTGAAGGGTGCCCTACCTTTGTGTGTCCCACCTTTGTGTACCCCTTCCCACTACCAGCTACACTAAGAGGTTTGTTAAGTGAAAGATATGTGGAAGGACTGTCCCCTGGATCTTTAGGACCCTCTCCTGAATCTACCTGGTTAGAATCTCCCTCTACCTCCCCTTCTGGTTGTACATGACCATCAGGATGCTCCTGGTCATCCTGTAAGAGGAGATCAAGAGGAAATCCTTGTTAGGGTTCTTCTGAATCCCTAGTCTTCTTTCTAAACAGATAAATTAAGATTTTCATAAGTGGTCTTGCCAACCCTGGGGGTAGCCTCTATAGAAGATATAGGTCCTCATTTTAACATTGGTGGTAAATCCCGCCTACCACCGCGGCGACAGCTTCCAAAAGACCATTGCTGCGGCTACCATCCATTCGCCAAATTATGACCACAGCCGGATTTCCGCCACAAGAAGGGTGGAAATCAGGCTGTGGCCATATTGGCAGATAGTGGTAAGGTGGCGCTGCTACCACCAGCAGTGCCATGCCAGTAGACGGCCACCAGCCATATCATGACACATGATATGGCCTGGTAGTGTTCTACTGGTGGGCGTGGCTGGCGGTAGCAGCGCCTCATCACGTTCCCTGCCGGAAGATCCCCTGGATGCAGGTAAGTTGGGCTTCCGACAGGGGAGGGGGGTGGTGTGTGTGTGTGTGACTGCAACTTTGCTGTGTGCATGGGTGTGTGCATGTGTGAGAATGCGTGTACAAATGGAAATGTGAATGCGGGTGTGCATGTCGGTGTGAATGTGTGCGAGAATGAATGGATGCATGTGTGAATGAATGCGTGTATGCCAATGTGAGTGAGTGTGTATGATGGTGTGTGTCTGCGAGTGTGCGTGTATGGGTGATAGGAAGGGGGAGCGTGGATGGAAGAGGGGTGGGGGCATCTGGGGAGTGTTTGGGGGTGTGGGTGAGCCAACTACCAGTGACAGGGAAGGAACGCCACAAAAACCATGCTGGTAGGCAGGCTCAAAATGCTGTCGCCGGTACAATAGTGGCCGCGGGACTGGAGATTATCTCTGGCCCTGCGGCTGCTAACAGCATGGCGTTTGGACCGGTAAATTGGCAGGCCAATGTCATAATATGGCAGTATGTACCGCCAGCCTGTTAGTGCTACTACCGCCACATTATCACCTACCGCCTGGGTCATAATGACCCCCATAGTGATAGAAAAAGTTAGAGAGAAGAGTGAGAAGTATGCAAACTATTTCACCTTACTTTTTAGATGGAAAGAAACTTTTCAGAACTTTGTAAATCTTTAAAAAAGTTTGGGAAAACATTTTGGATGTGAAAAAATGACTGCCGGGTATAATTGCATATAGCTCTAATTATTGGAGTTCACTTTTGTGAAAATCACCAGTAACAAAGTGGTAAAGCAATTGCAAGTCCTTATCCCACCGCTGCACCACCAATGTAAGACGCTGGCCTGGTTTGTAGTGGGTACATAAAGTACTTGAACTTATACCAGGTCCAGTTATCCCTTGTAGGTGAATGTAGGCAGTGTCTAGCAGCTTAGGCTGTCTAAGGGTAGCTGTAGCAGAGCAGCCAAGGCTGAACTAGGAGACATACAAAGCTTTTGTAATACCACTATATTCACACAGTACTTATATGCAATAAAATACTCAGTGTTACCAAAATAAAGGTACTTTATTATAGTGACACAGGGCCAAAAATATCTTAGCGGCAATACTCCTTCTGTAGGCAAGTATTATACAGAATGTATACACTAGTAACCAAAATCAGGTAAGTAAACAGTCATAGAATCGTACAAACAGTAGAAAATACAATAGATTGCAATTGGCCTAGGAGGCCCTAATGCCTTAGGTACCTAGGTACCATATACTAGGGACTTATAAGGAGGGGGGGGTGCACAGGTTGCCAATCAGAACTGGAATATAGTCACTAAACTGTAGTGACAAACTTGGTAAGAAGAGAGAGCAGAAGCACTGGAGTTCTGGTTAGAAGAACTCCAGTGACAGTCAAGCATACTGACAACACATAGGCCACAAACTATGCAGCACTATGGCTAGCAGGATCCCAGTGAGACAGGCAAACACACTGACAAACAGGCAGAAATTGGGGGTAACATGCCAAGAAAGATGGTACTTTCCTACATAAGGTTTTTGCTCATCGCTCTTTTACATCTCTTGTGTCATTAACAGAGGATTGTTGGTAGCAAAAAAACAAATCAAGCATAAGGTTTAACAACATGTAGGTTGACAGAATGCTTTATTGTGCAAACACTCAATAAGACAGGATAAGACATGGTCATCATGGGCCCCAACAAGATGTCATATAAGGTTCCATGATGTGACAGTGCACCACAGCAAACTACCAACAATACCATATGTCCTTTCCATTCCCTTCGTCTCCTTCATTGTTTTTGAGCTCCATTCTTAGCCATTTCCTTGTTATGATAAAAATGTATTAAAACATTGAATAGTTGACTACTTGGTTTTCAAATGGTCAAATAATCCTTTCAAAGTTATATTTCTAGCTAGAAGATAGGAGATGATAACCTTACACAGAGGCTTTTATGTTTTGTGTAAATGCAAAAGTGCTCCAGGCTGCTCATGAGCAGGCAGAGGAGACCACAACGATTCTGTGGAGGGGGAAGGAGTGAAGGCTGGGACAAGTGGCATGTCACATTCCCTCCTCAATGACATCTACCGCATTTAAGGGATTACTTTCTTTTTTCCAAGTCCAGTCAGGAATCCTTTCTAAATGCTTAGTCTCCTATGTTCCTCTCTCATCCTCTTTTGAATTGGTGCCCACCTACCAGTTCTGCCATTTGTTTTGTCCCAGCCAGTCCTCAAATTACAATCCCATCTTGGCATTTCATGTTTTTTTCAAAGTGTCTCCCTAAGTCACTACTATTATTTTAATACCTTCCATTACTGTTCCATGTTCTACCTTTCATTAACCATGGGACTAAGCCTACTACTACATGATTAGTCTGTCACCCAACAAGTCTATATCAAAACCTTTTCCTGGCCCTAGCTCACAATGTTTAACATACTATATCCTACAGTCTCTTGCTCCATTGCCAAGAAAAAATATTTTTGTAGAATATTTGTTTGGGGTAGAGTGGATTGTGTAGTGTGGGACTCTGGGTGGAATTCAATGTGTAAGATAAGAAAAGGGCCATTGTTCTTTATGATTACATTAGCTGTCCCAGAAAAACATGGTGGCCTGCTGGGATGTTGCACCTTCTTAGACAAGTAAATTGTGTGGGCTAAATTAAATGTGCATAACAATGGGAATATATTTTTTTATATTTGGAAGCTAACTCATTTATTAACAGAAACAACTATTTGGTGAGTGTTGCAAGTGTCACCTCTTCAAATCACGTCAAATATCATATTTTTTTATAAAAACATCTATTTTTGGTTATGGTGGTGATCATGGATTAATTTATACCACACAGTGCTGATATATTATGTGAAACATAAATGGGAAATATTATGGGCCTGTGACCAAGAAGCACCCCAAAAAAAAATCCAATGACCCTAAGTAATCAGCAATGTTCTAATATTGTATCCTTGTATGTTGAGTACTACAATTCATGTTCTATTATTTATTTGAATTATCTAGCCATTCCTGCCAGAGGACCTGCCCTGGTGGCCCACTCCTGGTGCAACACAGCGACTCGGCTATGTCTCCAGAAAATGGAGGCAATTGCAGCAGAGTACTACCGAGTGGTGGTCCTCGGGGAATAGGAGTTGGCAGCTGAAACCATTCCCACGGGTGCTAACTGTGGGCATCACAGCAAAATCAGCACAGCAGGCAGCTAACAATCTCATACACACTTGTGCAGTAATACCACCACCACCACTGTTAGAATGTAGGTCTCTAGTTGGCAGATGTATGCACCTTGTCCAAGTAGAGACTACAATCTTAGTTAGGTTAAGTCAGATACACACGCTGAATTAACCTGTGCTCACCCACTGGTAGATTGGCAAAGAACAGTCTGGATTAATTAAGAAGCAATGTGTAAAATATTTGTGCAACACTTAATTACGGTAATACAGTGAAATACACTACAAAAAGGCTACATCAGTTTAGAAAAAAAGAGACTATTTATCTGAGTAAGACCACAAAAATCCAATAAGTAGAAGTCAAGATGTGAATTTTTAGATATTAAATGTGAAAACAGTGCTTAGAAGTGAAAAGGTGACTTGAGGTCATGAGGATTGGTGCAAATCCTAAGTTCAGGTCGACAGCGATGGAAGGTATGCCAACTACATAACCACTGCAGGGTCTGCTGAAACAGTAACTTTGATAGAGCAAAGTGTTGATGTTGAGGACACGATGCATCAGTTTTATGCCGAAATCAGCTGCAGAACCCATTTCTGAGGCGCAGGACTGACAGAGGCTTCTCAGGTAAGGGTAGGACTCACCGATGGCAGAGACCAGTTGCACCAGGAGAGCTGCAGCCATTCCTTGATGTCCCTGAGACTGCGGAGAACAGGGGGCAAGCCTTTGGTTCAAGGATGTAGAGAACAGGTCCAGTCCTTGTCACTCAAGGCAAGAACCAGCAGTAGCAAAGTGGCAGTCCATCCTACAGCACAGCTCAGCCCACAGCAAGCATTACTAGGCCTACACAGCAATGCAGTTGTAGAGTGGCAATCCCTCCTTGCACCACAGCAGTCCCTCTTCCTGGCAGAATGTCATTGGTTCCAGGAGAGTTCTGATTTGGTGTGGTTAGGGGTCCAGTATTTATACCCAAATGGGCCTTTGATATGGAGGAGACCTTAAAGAGGCGTTTGAAGATCCCTTCCTTCCCTGACTCCAGACACTCTACAAGGGGTTATGCAGGCCTCTGTGTGGGGGAGAGACACAGCCCTATTAAGGTGTAAGTGAGGCAGTGTTAATTTCCGCCCCACCATCAAGCCAGTTAATGGATCATTTAGGCCCATTAAGTCACACCTAAGCTCCCATTTATGTGACTGTCTAGAGAAAATACACAAAGGCCAGCTATTCCCAACTCCCGGCCTGTATTCAGAGACATGCAGAGGCACAGAATGGTTCAAGTAAAAAAATGCCAAATAACTAAAAGTGGCCATTTTAGACTTATAATTTAAGATCCGACTTCACCATACGTTATGATCTTAAATTGTGAGTCCAGAGACTGCATGCTCCAAATTTCTATCTTTTCCCAAATGGAAGTTACACTTAAAGGCTGTTATAAGGTAACGCCAGTGTTAATCTATGGGAGAAATGGTAGTGAAGCCATTTTAGTGATGTCTGTGGGCATGTTATTTTAGCAACTAGGCCTGCTGTCTGAAACCTTTAGCCTAGTAATCTTTCATTTTATTCTTTTACAAACAGTCACATTTGTGGTGATGTTTTATTTTCCTGATCTTGCTGTTCCTTTGCTTAGGCAAGTAGTTAAGGGCCAGATGTATCAAACGGTTTTGCCCATTCTGTGTCTATGGGAAAATGTGTTTGTACATATGGCCCTAAGGGCCAGATGTTTCAAACAATTTTGCATTCGCAGACGGTGCGAATCTCAGAAATCGGCTGTTTGCGAATGCAAAAACGTGGTTTGTGATGCATGAAAGGCATTCGCAGCCCAAAAACAATGAAGCGCAAAATTTGAAATTTTTTGTGAAGCCACATGGTTTTGCGTGTCACATTTTGCGTCTCAATTTGCGACATGAAATACCGAATCGCTATTAGCATTTCGCAAATTAGGAGTCGGAATAGCGACTCGCAAATACAGAATCTGTATTTCACGTCGGAAATTGCGAGATGCAAAATGCAACACGCAAAACCATGTCGCAATTCTATGCATCACAAATTCGCAAATTGCAAATTTTTGCAGAATGGCCTTTTGCACATGCAATTTACCACGGATTGAAACCAGGTGGTAACCAGGGGCAACCTATATAAAGAGGCCCAGAATGCCTCAGACTCTTTTCCACAATGGCTGCACTCTACGTCATGGCGAGGAGAATGAGGATCTTGGCACATTTGAGGAGAGGATGGAGGAAACAGGAGCGCATTTTCAGAGTGTGCATTACCCTTTTTGACCAGACTGAGGAGGAAATATATGAGAAGTACAGATTGAACTCAGCCATGATACTTGACCTGATAGCTGAGCTACAACCCATACTGCAGTGCACAACACACAGGACCAATATCATACCCACCCATGTGCAGATATTATGCTTCCTGCACCTACTTGCCTCAGGGAGCTATCAAGGGCTCATAGCAGCAGCTGGAGGGGTATCACAGAGTGCCCTCTCTAGATTTTTCATTGCATTTCTAAACGCCATGCTGAGTAGAATACACCAGTACATCAGATTCCCCCACACCCCACAGGAAATGCAGCAGACGAAAATAGATTTCTACCAGATAGCACAGTTCCCCCACGTCCTAGTTGCCATAGATGGGACACATGTTGCAATCTGTCCACCATCGGCCACAGAGTATGTGTACCGCAACCGTAAATACCAACATTCAGTGAATATACACGTGATATGCAATGCCTCCTTATCATAACTGATCTCGTGGCCAGGTACCCAGGGAGCACATATGATTCGTACATCTTTCGCCACAGCAGGATTCACACAAGACTGCTAGCTGGGGAGTTTGGTGAAGGATATCTACTAAGTATTTTCCCTCTTTACAATGGTGCATTGACGGCAGTGTGACGTCAGATAACTCAGCTACTCATTATACCCTCTGTTCCTTCCAGGAGACAGGGCCTACGCAGTGCGCACCTACATGTTGATGCCCTACCTAAATCCTGCAACACCAGCAGAACAGAGATACAATTCAGCACACAGAGCAACCCGCAAAGTGGTGGAGTGCATCTTTGGCCTGCTGAAGAGTCGCTTCCGGTGCATCCACAAAAGTGGAGGGGCACTACACTACACTACAGTACAGCCCGGACACGACCTGTAGAATAGTGGCCACATGTGAGATCTTGCACAATATATCTACCACAAGGGGCATACCTGCGGAAATATCAGAGCCAGACTCAAATGATGATGATTCCATACCACCCCTACAGCCAGCAGACAGGACCCGTGCAGCAGAGGGCAGGCAAAGGCATGCTGACATCACGCACAACCATTTCAGATGTAAGTCATGACAACACAACCTCACTGACGTGTTCTGGTAGCTAGCACCTTTATTCACTTGACTTCAGGTAACATATGTGTCACTAGGACAAAGCAATACACATGTGTCATGAATGGGCCATTTACAGTGTCACACTATTGTCTTCATAGTTTACTGTAATTCAACATTTGCAGTTAGTCCCCTGTGGCCATCAAAGTCACTTTTTACGACCACGCATTCCACGAGAGTGCGCAGTGGCCTCGCAAGCACCTCTTGTATCAGCCTTAGTGGCAGTGCTGTGCCTGGCACTGAGACGCCTAGGATCCATCGTGGGGACTGCAAGGCTGCTGAGGCTAGATGACTCCTCAGTATCCCCAACTCCAAGTTCACTGGGTGTAGCACTGCGATTTGCCAGCATGGTATCCAGAACTTTTGTAATCTGGACCAGCCTGTGGGCTACATACCGACTGCTATGTGCTGCCCCCACCTGTGCGGCCACAGCACGCCGTGATATGAGGGCAGTAGATGTAGCTAGGCAATTGACTGATCTACAAAAGCCACTGAACATCCCCATAAATCGCCTTTCATGCCTGCAGTGGCTGACCTTCTCATGCCTTATCTCAGTACAGAGTTCCTTTACTGCATTGGTGAGTTCCCTGGTGTTCTCCGCAGCTGTTAGCTGTCCCTCATGCAGCTTGCAAATTTTGGTATTCAGACACTCCAACTGGTTCTGCAGACCCCCCCATGTTGGTATTGTGTGCCTGCATCTGCCTGTATATTGCCCTCATGTTCTTGTTTTGCAGGCGCAGCACTTTTTGAGCATTGATGCCTCCAGGCAACCGAAGAATGATGGGCCGTCACCTACTTCTGCGTGCCTGCATCGTGAGGCCTCCTGCGGGGTGTTGAGTGATGCTGGGGCAGGGACTGCTGCCTTCCGGTGGTTCTGGCTTCTGGGGATGGAGTGTGGCCTTCATCCCGCATGTCATCCGAGTCCAGGCTCAAATCGGGAAGAGGTACAACCCTTGCCCTGCGTCTGATTGGCGCAATACTCAGAGACTCGCTGGTGTTGGAGTCTGATGGAGGCTGTGTTTCAGCATCCCCCACAATGGCACAATCTGCTGCTGCTGGGCCTGGGCCATCTGCAACCATAATGTGCAGCATATAATTTATGTATGTATCACCAAATGTTGCACAATGGTAATAAATGTACACTTACATCGTATTACTATGTAGTGGGTGTTGTGTTCTTCTGGGGGTCGCTCTACTTAATTACATTCTATGTGCTACTTTCAGCTCTGGGTTGTGGACTACCACTCCCATAAGGCATTGTTGTGCTGCATCTAAGATGTGGAATGGAGTACTTATCACAATGGTTTGCACTACTTGCTATTTCCTAAGGGGCATTTGTACATAAACATATGGGGTTACATATCAATATTGGACTTACCTTTACTGGTGCTGGGTGTGCCGGACGTGTCTGTCAGTGGCCCCACTGACTGCTTCTGGGAGCAGTGTTGACTCCACCAGGTCTTCCATGGGGGTGGAGGGTGTCTGGGTGGATGGTCCGCCTCCTGTGCTCCTTGCCTCCTGTAGTCTGCTGGCCACCCTTTCCTTGGCACGGGAACGCAGGTCGTACCACCTCTTTCTTATCTCCTCCACTAAGCGCTGCGCAACCCCCACTGAGCCGATTTTGGTCTGGATGTCAGCCCAGAGTTTGCACTTCTCACTCTCTGGGACCTGGAGTGAGCTCTTCAGCTCTTCCTAAATAGCCGGTCATGGCTCCTCACCACCTCCTCAGTGAGTACCTCCAGTTCTTGCTCACCGAACTTAAGCGTTCTCTTCCTCTCTCCCTTCTCCTTCCCATTAGCAGCATTGGCCATGGTGATGTAAAGTCCTGGCTTGCTCACAGACTTGCTCCCTGGGGCTGGGCTGTCTCTCTCTCACTACCCCTTTGGGTGTGGCTTGTGCTTGTGATGTCATCGGGCTGTGCCAGGTGTTAATTTTCGCAATTTGCAATTTTCAAATACCGAATTGCAAATATTTTTGCGATTCAGTATTTGGGCTTCGCAATTTGCATTCGCGATTTTTAAGAAATCACTATTTCCGAATCGCAATTTTGTTACATTGCATTTTGTGACTCGGAAATAGCGATTTCTTAAAAATCGCTATTTGCGATTCGCTAAGGGTTTTTTTCATACATCTGGCCTCAGATGTCTTAGCACAACATTCTTTCCATCTGTGCTTTATTCAAGGCTGCCACAAGATAGGGCTGCTGGCACAAAGTAGTACATGGCGTTTAACATTTCACAGAATCATACATATTTTTACATGGGGACACTTTCTCAGAACATCTGTCTCCTGCACGTTAGAGGGAGGTTCCAGCCAGGTGACCGCTACTGCATTCTGTTTGACCCTGGCCTATATGGGGGAGGTGTCTCAATAGACAACAGGCTTCTTCACTACTGTCATACTCAGATGTGGGGGGATGATGCCATCCCAGGGGCCCTGAAGGGCGCATTAGGGCTTATCCTGCTGTGCTTTAACACAGAACATTAGTGGCATTGGCCTGAATCAAACATCTTGCACATTGACAGTATGGTGGGACTTTTCTTGTGTTACTTTTCTTGTCACATTCTGCTTCTAGTATGTTTTGTCATCCGCTTCTGTTTGTCATTGCATGTGTGAGACGAATGTAACTGAGAGAAAAGGATGAGATCTGATCCACCACGATTTCCCTGAGAAGGCACAATGTAATGTTCTTGGTTGCCCCAAAATATACTTCTGCACTTGGGCATAGGTGAGGCGCTGTTAGCTGGTCAGAAACAGATTAGGCCGACAGTTGTCACATCATGTGGGATCGAACTCAGTTCCCCACAATTCAGGTGATGCTGCCGCCCAAATCCAGAAGCCTCATTGGTACAATGAGAGCCAACGCAACATGGCGCCACCGTTTGGTCAGGCACTGATTTTCAGATCTTGCTGAGCACCTATATCTCACTTCGTGCTAAAGGCACCTCAATACTAAATACCGAGATGTCTATGGTATTGAGGATTTCCTCCTCAGCTAGATAGGTAGCACCTATTCGATACTGTAGGTTGTTCAAGCTTTAACCTTAAAAGGATAAATCCCCATTTGGCGTCCTTAGCTCTGAACAGGTACACTTACCATGGAGAACCCGCAACAGGTGGTAATTTCAGTAAACCTGCAACCTCCCCTTACTGCTCATTTATTAGCTAATGGCCTTACGGGGGGGTGCTTTACCTTTTGTAGTTGAGGCTCATCCACCCTATAGAACACAATTTTTTTTATTCTTGGGTCAACTTTTCAGCAGTCAATGGGAACACAAATACATTTCGTTATACACCTACAGAGCATACGCATAGTTTGAGGTTCCTCTAGCCTTCAAGACCACCATAACTGGCTTGATGGTGCCCTACGCCACACAATACTTCAAGTTAGGTTAAGTCCTCTGAGTAATGATGGTCCTACCTGGCCCTTATTGGCCACATATACATAGTATCCTGATGCAGTAATCTTGGCGGTAGCTAAGGTTCGTCGCTTATATATTGAGCTTACAGCAATATATAGACTCTTAGTACAGTTTGTAATGCAAACATTAAATACTAACCCAGTACGTGCTGCTCCAGCTAAACTGCACGCAGTCACACTAGGAATTAACCCTGTGTCTGTCCATTCAGTTATGGGGAAGGTACCCGGGACCTCAAGATAAACATAAAATTCTGACTGTGTGCTTGCCATTTGGGATGGTTCCCAGAGTAGATAACTGCAACACTTGGGGCACCATATTTGGCACGTTCTATACTACTGCACACGGTACACCAACACTTGCCAATCTTCCGGAAGTGTTGAAACAAATTCAACACAAATACGGGGCTGCCCCGGCCCTAGATTTGGGGATGCAATTAATGGGCAATTTAGCCACTGTCTTCAATAATATTAAGTAATCTTAAAGGGGAAGCAGTAGCACTAGCTGTGCGCATGCGGCTCTGGGGTATTCCTGTACAGGATCAAGAACATGAGCTACCAAAGATTATCCTCAAGACCTACTCTAGTATTGGTTGGGATAGTCTGGGAGCCAGACCTATTGAACCACAATCACAGGGTAAATCAAATAAGGATCCTACTAAGCAAGCACTTGTGGGTTCTAAACAAATGTTGGAATAAACAAAAACAGACACCTAAAAAAAAAAAAAGGTAAGAATCTCCACGTTCGGAGACCCCTCAAAACTTCTTTAACCGTAGAGATAGTAATAATATATAAACTCCTGATAGATACTGATATAATGTTAAATACCAATCTCGTTCCTTTCAGGACTCCCCGGATAAATGCAGTGAGAGAGGTAGGTGGTCAGAACAGTGAACTGAGTATGTGAAACCGAGAAAGGAGTTACAACGCTCATCAGAAGTTTCTCCTAAGAAAGAAACTTCCCCAGCATAAATCTCAATTGATAAAGAAGGTGGCAGCGCTTTCTGTACGAAATGCCAGTGAGGATGAGAGCTTTACTGAAGAGCAGGAAGTGGGCACTGGCCCTCCTAGACAGTGCGGCAGAGGTCACAACAGTTCACCGGAATCTTCAAGAGCATCTTAAGGTGAAAGCAAATAACGACTTTTTTTCAAGTTGAGACTGTGGACGTGCACTTCCCCACACCGACAGGGTGTATAAACTGAAAATACAATAAGAAGGAGACATTGAGCACACAATTGATGCTATCTTTTGGGATTGTGTAACCATCATTTATGATATTTTATTGGCCGAAAAAGATTGGCCACCAAAGTTTCTCCATAATCTCCGTTATGGGTCAAAAGTAATTGAACCATTTTTCTAGCCACTACTTCCAGTAAAACTCACGGAGGCTTGCGCTATTGATTGGGCATTGGCACAGTCACCCAAGCTGTATTGCAATCATGTACAGTGGGATAAAGATTTTCCCTACCATATGACACCAATTAGGTCAGAACCTCAACCCCAATATCCAATCAAACATGAAGCTAAAGCACCCGTGAGGGAAATCCTCATGCAGTTAGAGTACCAGGGCATGACTGAACCCTGTGTCCCACCAATGAACAACCCGTTGTTCCATGTAGCTAAACTGGACCATTCATACAGAATAGTCTTAGATTACAGACATTTAAATAGTCATACATGAACATTTGTCATTCAAAATGCACACATTACAGCACTTATTAACAATATTAGTGCACAAAAAATACAAAACAACCTTGGATATTTCCAAAGTTCTTTCCTGCCAAAGTAAAGTGCCTGAGTATAGGAATTTAACAAGTTTTATTACTTTAGGCTCAAATAAAAAGTTTAGCAGACTCTCACGGGGGCATAAAAAATAGTCCAAGATTGTTTTCAGCTTGTGTTACTTCAATTTTATACGTCATTGACCCTTAGGCATTGTCCTACGTAGATGATATCCACCTTATGGATGACATATGACAGGTGAGCTGCATCATTGTGGGGTTTGCAGAATTAGGCTAAAAAATGAAATAATTTGTATCCCAACAATAGGACACTGAGGAAAGCTATTTTTTTATTTATCAGATGAAGGCAAAAGTCTAGCTCCCTGCTTTCTAGAAAAGGGCACACAATTGCAACTACTGAATACCACCAAAAACCTCCAGTTATTGTTGGGCTCTTTAACTTTTGGCAGGACTTACATTCCACAATGCATTATCCCATTATAAGACCTAATAATCCTAACTTTTCAAGTAAATATTGGACAGTTGAACACACATGCATTCATAGAGCATTACGACAAGACACGCTTTCATCAAAACACTTACACACAAGGGAAAACAAAACACATTTGGTCATCAGAGTAATTGCTGATGCCATTGGTTTCACCTATTTAGTGTTAAATGAGTGTGATACCGTTCCTATAGCATATAGATCACATCTGTATTCTACAGCTGAACAATACTTTGCTCCCACAGAAAAAAAATCTGCTGTTCAGATAGCTGTCAATAAATAGAGACCTCTGGCCCAGGGGCAAAGCATTATTGTCGTATCTCTGATCCCAGCCCTCAAGGCTGTCACAAAAGCCAGCGTTGTTAATGCCAAGGCACTACATCCACAGTGGATTTAACGGGCAATGTCTGACGGCCAATGATATTGATTGTTTTCAACCATAAATTACAAACTCAAGAAATTCTCCAATATGAACTAGAATACCCAGATCCAGCAAACACATTGCCCATTGAACAATATGATACAATACTTTACACTAATGGTTCAGCCCAACCAGCAATAGGCACTAAACATCAATACTCCACTGCCTGTGCATTTGTGAGTGGCTACATGAAAGACTTCGACACAGACCTTAGGAGACTGCACTATTGGCAGAGCTCAAGGCTTTGTTGATGGCACTGGAACACACAGATCTAGGACAATTAACATTAATCATCTGTGATTTGTACTATTGTGTCCAGTCCTTCAATGAATGCCTGCATTACTGGCACCTGAATGGGTTCAGAGATTCCAAAGCGAACGTCATTAAACACAAGTTATTGTGACAAAGTTAGCGGATCTGAAAGAAACACTACCCAGTATCTTTGTAGTTCACACATTGGGGCGTGTTGGAATACACGTTGCAGGCAATACCGTGGCTGATGAAGCGCCAATAACTCTGTTGCTGCAATACCTTGTTCAAGGATGAGGTTGGATGATGAAACATTGGCTGCTGTAAAAGCTTCGCCTGAAAACAAGCCTATGGCAAAGGCATATCCTGACAAATATTCCTACCCCATAACTAGCCTAAATACTGTCCTAGTAACAATACAAGAGGTGGGTTATGGTGTGATGCCCAACCAAGACCAAACCCCTGAGTTGATCAAAGCAGTGCATGAGGAAGTTGCTTCTGCCCATGCTGGTGTGGTTGCTACTATTTCACTATTATAAGCATGTTACTGGTGGCCAAATCTATACAAACAGACCAAACAGTATGTCCTTTGCTGTGACATCTGTCAGAAAATAAAAGGGTCCACCATCAAATGCCTATGGCAGACACCTCTTCTAATTTCCAACAAACCTCTGCAATGTGTGTACCTGTACTCTTGTGGTCCCTTGACACCTGATGGTGCAAACAAATACATCTTAGTCACCGTTGACTCATGCTCCAGATTCCTATGGGTATATCCACAACGTTCAATTGACACTCAAACCATTATTAAAGATTTACTAGTCTTTATCGGTAAATATGCAGTTGCAGCTTTCCACTCGGCCCAAGGCCCTGCTTTCGCCTCCAGGGCATTCAGGAACACCATTGTTTCTTTAAGGGTCCAGCTGTACTATTTGTCTTTGTATCATCCCAAGTGAAACCGTGTTGTGGAGCGAAGAAACTGACTTGAAGCAATGCTTAACAGCGAGATTATTAGGCAAGGTTCATAGTTGGCTTAATCACATGTTTCGAGTCCAGAGAGCACTTATTGTGGCTAGAAGGTCCCTGGAAAGCCGTACCCCATATGAAATCCTGTTTGGAACGCAAATGTGTGTTCCAGATCTTGATGGTCTTGGAGTGGAGGTGGCACATACCCCTTTTGACATAAATTATTGTGTCACTGTTTTGCGGGACTTAAAACAGTTCTGTGACAACAACACATCTGCCAGTTATGTAAAAGTTGGGAATCTAGTGCTTGAAAAGATTGCTGTGAAAAAGAAGTTTGGTCCTTCTTACCGTGCACTGGTCCCAGTCTTGGGACTATAAGGTATCAGAACTGTTATTCTACTACTGCTGCCCGGTTCTAAAGAAAACCGATTTGTCTCCATCGACAATATCAAGTTACTCTATATGGCCGTTCCTACACAGCAGACCTTGAGGACTCCTGGTTAGTCCCCAAATCCCTCTCACTACAGACCAGGATGTTCCTCTACGGGTTGTGAGCAGCAACACGGACACTTCCCTGAGCTTGGGGAGGGTAGAAGATGATCTTTCCCTAGTGCCACTAACTTCTTCTGCAACAAGAAATGTCCACAACAATAAGCAGCTGTTCTCAAATGCAACTCAAACAGATCGCATAGCTTACTATGAACCAGCAAGGGAGTCTTCTGTCAGCTCTCCTCTTCCAAACACGGCTCCGTTTTTTCCACAAACTGCTTCTGGATATTTTGCTGACATCAACAACTCTTTCACCAACCCATCTGCCTCTTCTGCAACAAAACTGTCAAGATCAAGTAAGCTGATAAATTGGCTCAAAATTAACTATTTCATTTGTCCATGGAACTATCTGAGTTTTACTAACTGTGCTTGCCTTCCCTCTATGCATTGGGTTTGTCATCATCTTTCTCTTATTAATAAATGGTCATAAACTTCCTGAACGCTCTGCAGTTGAACTGGTGGATGAGGTCCTAAAACCACATTTTTCCTTCCAAAAGATCCATTGTGATTTGCCACTAGTAAATATTTCAGCAATACCATTTCCTGCTGGGATTGTTAGGGATAAAATATCTTTTTTTTAATATGTATCCTCCGACGGAGGTAATTCAAATTCCATGTGTATTTAAACTTTCAATGAATGATGTATTAACACCTGGAGTTGTTTCTGATGTTTGGGATGTAAAAACAGTTGATTCTGTTATTTAAGCTAGAGTATTTTACTGTGTGTGAAAGTGAAGATGTTTATCAATCAAAGGAAAATTATGGAGATGTTATGTTACAATTTTTATGAACATAATTACATTCGTAGAGCACGGACTTTCTGTTAGGCCCCAGAAGACAACGTAATAAGTGCTTACTATATGTAATTAATAATGACATTTGGAAACTTTCCCAACAAAAAGCTGAGGCCCGGTTACGGCAAATAGAGCAGGAAAATTTACAGAAAGCATATGCCCTTGTAGAGAATAGGATTAACACATTGTCCAACTGCATGCACACTTTAAACAACATTGTTTCATCTGCAATAGACATTGTACAAAGTGACCTGTCATTTTTACAACATGGACCGAGCCACCTTAGGTCCATTATGCAGTTGGGATGTACACTACGAACATTAGCCCCTTTGCTGCTAGGCTTTTTCCCCCTCAGGTGGCAGGCCATTTTTTGGCTACTTTGGGCAGTTAGCGCTTATGTCCTCATAACATTTTGTCCACATAAGCTATCCACCCCAAATTTGCGTCCTTCTTTACCAACATTATAGGGATCCTAGAGGTACCCAGAGTTTGTGGGTTCCCCTGAAGGAGACCAAGAAATTACCCAAAATACAGCAAAAATGTTTTTTTTCTTCTTACATTTGTTAAAAAAGGGCTGCAGAAGCAGGCTTGTGTTTTTTGTCCCCTGCAAATGGAGTCAACAAAGGGTTTGCGGTACTAAAATCACCATCTTCCCAGCTTTCAGGAACAGGTGGTCTTGAATTAGATAACCAAATTTTTTAACACAATTTTGGCATTTTACTGGGACATATCCCATTTTTACTATTTTTTATTCTTTTAGCCTCCTTTCAGTTAGTGAGAGAAATAGGTATGAAACCAATGCTGAATCCCGGGATGCTAAACATTTCTGAAAAGTAAACAAAAATATGAATTCAGCAAGAGGTCATTTGTGTAGATCCTAAAAGGTTTTCCTACAGAAAATAACAGCTAAAATAAAAAAGTATTGAAATTGAGATGAAATAAACCGCCATTTCTCTCTGTGTTTAACTCTAACTTTTTCCTGCTATGTCAGATTTTCAAAAGCAATATACTGTTATGCCTGCTGGTACTCTTCTGGTTGCAGGGATATATTTGGTTTGTCGTTTCATCAAGATCCCTAGGTACCAAGAGCCAATAAAGCAGCTGCACCTTGCAATGGGGTTTCATTCTATACCGGGTATACAGAAATTTATTTGGTGAAATATAAAGAGTGAAAAATTGGTATCAAGGATACCTTTGTACTTCCAAAATGGGCACAAAATAAGGTGTTGTGAAGCAGGGGTTGTTTCCACACATCTGAATTCCAAGTGGCCCATACTAGCATGTGAATTACATGGCATTCTCAAATAGACTTATTTTTTACACACTGACTTACATTTGGAAAGACAAAATGTAGAGAAAGGCTAGGGGCAATAACAGTTCTGATATTCTGTATTTCCCCAAGGCTCTCGATTAAAAATGATACTGCACTTGTGTGGGTGGCCCATGTGCATGCAACAAAAAAAGACCAAAAACCTGTAGAGAGTGAGGGGATGGCACAGCGAGTTAATAAGCACATTTTTCTTTTATACATCTTTAGGTTCACTCTGCTTTCGGGACCCACACCAGTGAAGTATAATTTAATTGGGAGACTGAGGGGAACACTGAGTGGTAGGAAATTTGTGCCAGAGTGGTGATCCAACAAAGAGAAGTGAGGAAAACCATGTTTTTTTTTAAGCAAATGTTGAGGTTTGCAGAGATGTCTGGGTAAGAAAATGTTGGGGGATCCATGTAAGCCACACCTCCCTGGACTCCTTAGGGTGTCTAGTTTAAAGAAATGCCTGGGTTTCTTAGGTTTCCCTAGATGAAGGCTGCACCCAGGAACAAAAAACTTAAGTGCCTCCCCCAAACACAGGTAGTTTTGAAAAATATTATTTTGATGTGTCTGTGTACTTCTGTGATGTTCCCAAACAGTACAATAGTGAAAAACACACTTAGGTTATGTTAAAAAGACCCTTCACCCACCAACCAAGTTGGTGGCATGCTTCATCATCCAGGTCCCATCCGAGGCACCAAGTGTATCACGGGTGTGCTGTGACGCCTGGTTACAGTGGAGCAGGGTTTGTCATTTTTACCACACATACTGGTTGGATTTGGCACGATGGTGAGTGATGGTTCAGTAGATCAAATTTTATTAACAAGAGATTTCACAAAAATGAACTGCACAGCTAATAACAGGCCAAAAAACTGAACCAGTGACTCACAGCTCATGAGCTGTGAAGCCACAACAAGGCACCAACCACTTTACAGTCCATTCACACACCTTTCATACATGACAATCACAATACCATTCACGCTGCCAGCCACGGGCCCAGCACATTACTACGCTTGCATCGACAGACAGGGCCACTCACGGGCCCATCACTTTCATATTCCTACATGCCTGATACAGCAATCAGACCAGCTGATGGGAGTGTGTGCACTGGCGTTTGGCTGGCGCAGCTAGCCAAACACCACCCCATGCACACAGCCAGCTAAGCGCCACTCCACGCACACCGCCAGCCAAGCACCACTCCATGCACAACGTCAACACTTTTTTTTTTTAAACAACAAAGAAACCACTAATTATAAATAAGTACAAAACTTCAAACTCAAAAGCTCTAACTGAATACATGACAGTAATGCCAACAGTGAAACTGAACATATGAAAATATAAAACATCAGTTTACGATCACAGTAGTTCCCAGTAATTCTTCTGTGTGTGGTACTCTTGAAATAGCCAGCTACACACAGGCCAGGCTGTGAAGGACTGTCCGGGCAGTACATTCAAGTCTCCCTCCAGATTCCTCTTCAGGCACAGACTTCCATTTCTTAGCGGGAAAGTCTTCTTTTGGGAATGGGAGGGATCTGATCAGGAAAGTGGTGATCTTTCAATCTAGCCACATCCTGCACAACTGCTACTCTAGGAACTCCTGCATGATCCAGCATAACAAGGCTCTCTATCACTGACTCCTGAAATCTAACAAATTTCATCCTTGGCTTAGGGTAACAATCCATAAACACAATAAAAGCATTGAAAGTTGCTAGATTAAACAAATGAATAGCCAACCTTTAATACCACACGTAAGACTTACGAACAGTAGTGTATGGTTCCAACCTTTGATCTACTCTTGTGCTTATTGTAATCTAAAATGCACACAGGTTTGTGCACTTCAGCAACTTGACCCCAAACAGCCACGGGTAAAGTACTACCATCATGGATGGTAGTTAGCACGTACACATCCGTCCTATCTACAAATTTCAGAGCTTGCAGCTCATCATTCCGCAAGGCACTGCACTGTACCCTCAAGTTTTTTACAGACTCCTTGGATAGCCTTTCTGGTTAGAGCGGATTGTACCGCAAGCAACAGTGTTCACTCTGAACAACTGAACTCCAGCGTAGACGTTATCTACATACAAATGGTGGCCACAGCAAAGGAAGCAAAATCTTTGAACTAGAACAAAAAAGAAATAAATTGTCATAATCACAAATGCAAATACTTTGCCAGTTGAGAAACACAGCGCCACCAAACATTTAGAAATTTTCCCTGATGTCTAGTGGTCTCCGGGGGCAGATGGGCTTAAAAATGAACTAGAATGGCAACCAGTACTGTGTTGAATCATTTGCCCAAGGGGCCACCCCGCCCCACACAAAGCACACACAAGTCCCTGGTGCAAAGGGGATTCTGCCCCCCCTTGGGGGCAGATCGGTTTCAAAATAATGAGCTGATCTGCCCCGGGGGGCATAAATGGCATAAATTATTATGGCCCCTTGGGGCAGGCAGCCCTTGCTCAAGGAGATGCCCTGCACAAAAAACATTATCTCTCTCTCTCTCTCTCTCTCTCTCTCTTTCCCCCCCCCCCCCCTAGTGGACTCTGCCCCGTGGGGGCAGATGGGCCAAAGTAAAAGGCCGATCTGCCCCCCCCACACACACAAAAAACTGCAGAACACCCATGGTGCCTTCTTGGCTGCTACCCACCCTGGGGGCAGATTGGATTAAAAATAATGAGCCTAACTGCCCCCAAGGGGGCAGAAACGGCCTAAAATATTAGGCCCCAACAAACACACACACAAAATCCCTGGTGCCTAGTGGGCATTCCTGCTGCCTGATCTCATTGCGATCGGGCAGCAGGAATGCTAAAAGGCATCGAACCCTTTCCTTTCCCCCCCCGGTTCCCTCTTTTGAAGCAATCCCCTCTCTGGCCGGAAGAGAAACGTACCGCTTCCTCCCTTGACACACTGGAAGCAAATGGCTTTCAAAACGTCTGGTGGCCTCTGATGTCAGCGTGCGATTGCGTGCTGACGTCATTAGATGGGGGAAGAGGGGTGGGGGTGAAGGAGTGGAAGGGGAAGCGATTCCCCTTCCAGTCCTGCCCTGGAGGGTGGGCGAGAGGCCCTAGCGCTTCCCCTGAGGTCTGGGTGTAGGACGGTTACATCTTGGGCACCCGAGCAGTGCTGCCCAGGACATGACGGTTATGTCTGAGGCACCCGAGGGGTTAAAATCTGGTCATGTTCACTGGGAGCACATTAGCACAAGGGACATTTTTTCAGCATTTAATTTAATGCGACAACAACAATAATGGGTAAGAAGGAAGCAACGTATGCTATGCTAAACATTGAAAAGTTAGAAAATCTGCCTTATAATGTGGCTGAAATAGCATCTGCTGAATGGTTAATACATGTGGTTATCAATCTGCCTATTTCAACATTGAAATTCACATCTTGCTTAAAACACAAATATGGGAAGATATGAAAGGCTAGGAAATAGTTTCATCCATGATGTGTGAGCTTCTCTTTCTGCACAAATGTCTCAATGGCATGATAGAGGTCTTAGCGACAGCGAATGCAACACTTCTGTGAGCCATTCAATGGTTTGTAAGCAGCTGTCCTTGCACGAGGCGTGCAACAAATTTAGGGAGTTCCATTCCCCTTGATTTTACCAGCGTTGCAGGTTCTCGGTAATGGAAGCTATGTGCTTCCACATAGTGAGAGCTGTCAGGAATGCGAGCCAGAATAGCTTTTGTAGTTTCGGTCTCACAAATTGTCACCTGTTGGGGTAATGTTTCCCCCTCCCCCCCACCTCCCCATGCAACATACGAAAGTACCAGACATTTGGCCTTACTTTGCTACTTGAAATGTGAATTTTGATAAGCTAAGCAGACTAAAAGCTCTATTGTTCCAAAAACATGTGGTACTGACATCTACATGCAAGACATATGCCCTCCAAGTAGGGAGGTCATCTGCAGAGATGCAGTCCCTTTTAAATACAAGCTTTGTGAGACACTTTGTTGATCTCACGGGCAGATTTTTAATGCGTCCAGTACTTCAGGGATTGTACATTTCTTTAAAGCCTTTGGTTCTGGTTTCGTCAGCACCTTCTCCTTCATATTTGGCATAATACCTTCAGACAGGCACTCAATATTTTTGAATATTCTAGGGGATTTCCAATTACTTTGACTATAATAGGTGGCATCTTGCTGTTGCTGTTTTTTGTTCTCTATGACTGTCCCATCGCAAGAAGGACTGATAGCGCTTCCACCAGTGCAACTGTCGTCAACGCATGATGCAGAATTTCAGAGCACCACTCCTGGAAGAACTGAAGTGCAACTGGTCTCTGTCATTCAGACCAGTTTTAGATTGTGTGCAGCTCAAGTTTCTGTGCCTCTGGTGCTTTTTCGAATGTACATTGGAAGTTTCTTTCTACGCGGTGCTTACTTTCATTGGACACTGATCTGTAGATGGTCTCGCTGACGGCTCATTACCAGACATGCACATTGAGGGTGCGTTTGCTATGAGAAGCCACTTATGAGCTGTCCTTTGTGGGTCAAGCAGCTTTTGGCTCAACATCTGGCACATGAAAAGCTGAAGCCTCAGCTGGAGCTCAGGCTTTGGAACATGAGTGCTCCTGGTTTTTCTTGGCACCGATTTGATCACATTACTACCTGCCAAAATGGAATATTTCCTTTATTTAATTGTCCTGGCGGTGTTTGGAGATTTTCAAAATGACACTGACTTTTAAAATGTGGCTTTACTGACGCCCTTGCTAAAATTCAAAATTGCCCTTTTCCATTTTTTTCCTATCTGGCCTGCTTGAGTATGTTTTGACTTGACTCAATTGGGATATGTATATATTTTTTTAAAGAATTGCATTTTAGTTGCTTTTGATTTAGGGACGAGGCTGCTTTACCACTTTGAGTAGTGAAAAATGAATCTAACTTCCAGGATATGTTAAACCTAAAAGTATATGTCCAATCATTTAAATACACTGCTCCCTGCCCATGGGGCTAAATAAGGCTTAGCTTAGGCATAACTTATATGTAATAAAAAAAAAGACAGCTTAGGCCTAAAAAGTGTACACTTTCACTGCACACATGGGCTCTGCAGTGGCAAGCTTGAGAAATGTTTGTGCCATCCACTACAGTACCCTTTCAATCAGTGCTGAAGTCCCAATAGTAGCATTAATTTACAAGCCCTCTGCACATACAAGGCACTTTACTAGAGAATTACAAGTAAATTGAATATTCCAATTGTGGATGAGTCAATGTTACTACATTTTAAGGAGAGAGCACAAGAACTCTAGCACTGGTAAAGTTCCCAAAATTGTAGAGTAAACAAAAACAAGGTCAGAAAATGAGAAGGAGGAAGGAAAAACGTTTGGGTGTGACCCTGCAGAAAGAGCCATTTCCAACAACCAGTATCTACTGCCCTCCTCAGTTGATTTGTGAAGGAGCTGAAGGACGGCCAGCGGGACCTTTCTAAGAAACTGGTGGCCCTAATTTTATAAGGAGAGAGGGAGTGGGACTGTTGTTGTGTGAGGTGAGGGTGGGAACAGTTGGGGACCTAGTAGTTGGACTTTCTGTTTAAGATTGTTTTAAGGGTGTGGGGTGGGTCTGTTATGGGTGGAGAGTGGTAAAGTCAACTAGGGAATGAGGACACAGTATCTGTTGTTTTTTTAGTATTGTGGGTGGGGAAGTGGGATAATTGTGGACGATAGTGTGGGAGCTTTTTTGTTTATAAATTAGTTCGTTTTTTACATTAATCTCTGTCTTTTCATTACAAGTTAATGTAACATCATCCTTAATTGAAATCTAAGCACTACCAACATAGTGATGTGCGCCTATTCTACACAGCGGTCACATTGCAAAGCAGGTGTTACACATAGTACACCTCAAGGTCAAAACATGAAATTCAGTAAGACTACACAAGACTCACACCCTTTGTCATGATCAGTGTGCACTGCAACCATCAGTAATAGTTGTATAATGCTCACTGCCCTTGCCCTACCCTCTGTAACTGGTAGCTGCTAATAGGGCCATTCAACATACACAAAAATACCAATCCCTATTTCCTGATGTCTTTCTTATCTACATGGATTAAGCAATGTCTGCTACCTCTCCCAATTGGTCCACACCTCACTAAAGTGTACTTCAAAGAGCCTTCTTATTGCTAGTGGTGGTGACCTGGGGCTAACAGTGGAAATTAACTCACACCTCAGCTGATCACATGCAACCTGGGGAGGAGAGTTAGTGGTTTTATGACTGGATGGGTTTAGGGAATTAGGGAAAGGTGAGAGACACAGACCAAGACAACATTCATCAATATAAGGAGCACAACATGTCTGTTGTGGAAGAAAAATGACAGTGAGTTACCAAATGAAAATAATGTTCCACATTCTTTAGGCATGCAGAATGCAAAATAGAGAGGACCTACATAGTTCAACTGGGTGTTGCATCTAAATTCTTCCGTCTGACCTACAATGCCACAGCGCTATGGAGCATTCTTTTTACAGAAGAGATGGCTTGTGGAATGCCAAAATAAAAGGTCAATATTGGAGAGTAAGTACGCATCATGATGCATGAGGGGCAGGTGGAAGGAGGATAGACTGATGTAGTTGTGTACTAATAACTAAGAAGTGAAAAGAACTAATCTCATTCCACCAATCCAAAAACTAGCTGTATGTACACGGCTGACCACTCTAACAATAACATTTTGCTGGGTCCAGTCAATCAGATCACAAGTCAACTACTTGGTTAGATTTTCCCATTTCAGCTACTACTCTGCCTTTTCCTAATCTATGCATTACTCTCAAGTCCACAGAGGGGCCTATTTGAGCCCTCTTGCTTCCCATTGAAGCAGATAGGCAATAGTTCTTCTTCTGGCTGTTGCCAATGAACAAGAAAATTAAAAGAATTAGAGGATTTGGTTAGCATCCGTAAATAAACTGAATGGTCTAAGAAGAACACAGAGATGATGGTCTTCAGTCAACAAAAGGAATATAAAATTATGTATCCCAGTAAAATGTGAAACGTAATTGTTAGAAATGGGTTTTTTGGTTGGCAGTCAGGTTACCCTCTGTCCAAGCAAGAACCCTCACTCTAGTCAGGGTAAGTCACACACAATCCAAATGATCCTGTGCCCACCCTCTGGTAGCTTGGCACGAGCAGTCAGGCTTAACTTAGAAGGCAATGTGTAAAGTTTTTGTGCAATAAATCATACAATAACACAATATAGCACCACAAAAATACACCGCACAGTGTTTAGAAAAATATATAATATTTATCTGGATGTTTGCAAGTCAAAACGAATAAAGATGCAATATGAAATTGTAGAGATATCACTGAAAAGTGACAAAGGGCCTGATTCTAACTTTGGAGGACGGTGTTAAACCGTCCCAAAAGTGGCGGATATACCACCTACCGTATTACGAGTCCATTATATCCTATGGAACTCGTAATACGGTAGGTGGTATATCCGCCACTTTTGGGACGGTTTAACACCGTCCTCCAAAGTTAGAATCAGGCCCAAAGTGTCTTATGTGTTTAAAAAGCAAACAAAGTCTCTTTCAAGCACAAAGTACCTGGTTTAAAGTGGAAAACCTCCGCAAAGGGCCGCAGCGGAGGAAGTACGTGGAAAAATGGTGTGTGCGTCGCCCCTTCACACACGGACTTGCGTCATTATTTTTCACACTGGGAAGTCATGCGTTGTTTTCTGGCACGTGGACAATCTCCTTCTGTGGTTCGCGGGATTACCAGATGTCCCGGGGTCTGTGCGTGGAATCCTAGGCTTGTTTTCTGGCTGTGTGTCGTTCCGGTGGGCTGTGGGTGGAATCTTCTCCCTCACGGCAGGCGTCGTGTCGATTTTCTTTCTGAAGTCTGGTGGCGTTGTCCAGGCGAGGCCGTGCATCGAAGTGCCGGCCGCACCGCAGGCGTTGCATCAAGCGGTGTCTTTCCGGATCGGCTTGCGGTGAATTTTTCACTGCGGAGCAAGCTGTGCGTTGACTTTTTCGGCGCACAAGGCATCCAAATGAAAAAGAGAAGTCTTTTTGGTCCTGAGACTTCAGGGAACAGGAGGCAAGCTCTATCCAAGCCCTTGGAGAGCACTTCAGCAGCAAGGCAAGAGTTCAGCAAGGCAGCAGGGCAACAGCAAGGCAGCAGTCCTTTGTAGAAAGCAGTCAGGTGAGTCCTTTAGGCAGCCAGGCAGTTCTTCTTGGCAGATGCAGGTTCTGGTTCAGGTTTCCTCTCCAGCAAGTGTCTGAGGTAGGGCAGAGGCCCTGTTTTACACCCAAATGTGCCTTTGAAGTGGGGGAGACTTCAAAGAGTGGCTAAGAAGTGCACCAGGTCCCCTTTCAGTTCAATCCTGTCTGCCAGGGTCCCAGTAGGGGGTGTGGCAGTCCTTTGTGTGAGAACAGGCCCTCCACCCTCCCAGCCCAGGAAGACCCATTCAAAATGCAGATCTATGCAAGTGAGGCTGAGTAGTCTGTGTTTGGGGTGTGTCTGAGTGAATGCACAAGGAGCTGTCAACTAAACCCAGCCAGACGTGGATTGTAAGGCACAGAAAGATTTAAATGCAAAGAAATGCTTACTTTCTAAAAGTAGCATTTCTAGAATAGTAATATTAAATCCAACTTCACCAGTCAGCAGGATTTTGTATTACCATTCTGGCCATACTAAATATGACCTTCCTACTCCTTTCAGGTCAGCAGCTACCACTTCAATACTGTATGAGGGCCGCCCCAATGTTAGCCTATGAAGGGAGCAGGCCTCACAGTAGTGTAACAACAAATTTAAGAGTTTTACACTACCAGGACATGTAAACTACACAGGTACATGTCCTGCCTTTCACCCACACTGCACCTTGCTCTAGGGGTTACCTAGGACACACATTAGAGGTGACTTATATGTAGAGAAAAGGGGAGGTTTAGGCTTGGCAAGTACTTTTAAATGCCAAGTCGAGGTGACAGTGAAACTGCACCCACAGGCATTGCAATGGCAGGCCTGAGACCAGGTAAAGGGGCTACTTAAGTGGGTGGCACAACCAGTGCTGCAGGTCCACTAGTAGCATTTAGGCCCGTATTTATACTTTTTTTAGCGCCGCATTTGCGCCGCTTTTTGACGGCTAACGGCGCAAACCTACAAAATACAATGGTATTTTGCAAGTTTGCGCCGTTTTTGCGTCAAAAAACGACGCAAATGCAGCGCTAAAAAAAGTATAAATACGGGCCTTAATCTACAGGCCCTGGGCACATATAGTGCACATTAGTAGGGACTTATAAGTAGATTAAATAGTCCAATCAGGTATGATCCAAGGTTACCATGTTTAAAGGGAGAGAGCATATGCACTTTAGCACTGGTTAGCAGTGGTAAAGTGCGCAGAGTCTAAAAGCCAGCAAAAACAGTGTCCAAAAAGTGGAGGGAGGCAGGCAAAAAGTTAGGGGTGACTACCCTAAGGCTGTCAGGTCTAACAGAAAGCATTAATGCAGAATTATTCCCCCCTACACATCAAATTTAGCTTACCATATCCTCCCAGCTACCACTTCAGGAATAATTTTTTTGGTAATAGTCATTGCTGCAAGTTCGGTACCTGTTCAAAGTGTGGTGTCCATTTACCTATGGGTCTCTTTTCCCCATGAAAGCAATACACATCACAGTCTTTTAAATCTTAGCTGGCAGTGTAGGAAGGGAATAAAACAAAGGCTAGGGATGGGAGTCATCTTGTTCTTGAACTTCTTTTCAGCAAATAGAGGCTCTCTATTGCAGCAGACTGTCTCAATTTGCTCATTTCAAAGTCTACAGTTGAAAGAAAGGTTGAACTAATCTTTCTCAGCCCTCATCGCTCAGCCTGCCCTGGACAAATAATTCCTGTTCCCTCCATGATTGATGTTCTGTTTCCATGAACACTGGTCCACTCCTTTTCAGTTTGTTTACAGTAGGCGATATAAGCTGCACATCAAACAAAAATGATATCAATTTTTAATCAGTTTTCTGATATGTAAGTTTCTGATGTATTAGTCTGGAAAGTAGAGTTTATCCTCAAACTTGGGGGGGGGGAGGGGGGTCAGGAGGAAGGGGAAGGGGGCATCACGAGGATAATCACTGGCCAAATTTGAGATGTCAGATCACTCGCCTTGTCATCCTCGGTTGTTTTTCAGGAGCACTATAAACCTTTCAAATGAAGTTTTTGTTCATTTTAATCACCAATTTCTCAACATTTTGAGGTGAGAGACTGACCATTTTGACGGTCGCAATTGGGTCAGGTGCACTACAAACAGACTCTTCAGATGTACTGGATGTTAAACATGCAAGATACCTCAATGCCATTTTATCACTGATATTTCCCCATACTATTAGATCAGTGGGACTTGATATAGGTACATCTCTTCCAGGTCATCTAGATAGTCTTGGACCATCTTCTGAATTGACATTGGTGCAGCCACTTGCTGAGCCTGTGAGGCTTGTGCCACTGCACTTGACATAAGTCCTACTGTATAAAACCAGCCAACTGCAGAAGGTGACCGTGAACTTGAAGTGGTTGTTGCTGTGGGTTTTTGAGTAGTTAGCAATAGTGATGACTGCTGCTGCAGAGATGCTGACCTAAAAGAATTGCCTTCTATGGAGGTTTGAGGATGCAATCAGAGCTTCTGTTCTAGTCTTGAATTTAAAGTTTTTCTTGATCACTCACCTTACTGATGATCCAAGTCCTGTAAACTAAGATATCTGCTTCAGTAAAAGGAATGAATGAGGCCAGTGACATTTTTCTGTATCGTTGATCCAGTAATGTGGCAGAGCTGTGGGCTTTGGAGGACACAATCACTTTTTGCATGCTTTGATTAGTATTCAAGTGAAGGATCAAAATATTCATACGCTAAGAACCTTCCATTTTGGGCGGAAGGCCTCCAAATTCCAGAATGCCCACTCCTTTCACAAACGAAAAAATGTTGAGATCAGGTTCTAGCATTGTTGTCAGCTTCCCATTGCAGAAACAGGCTTTTTTGTTGTTTGGGTAGTATGACAACTGTTTGTTAAACAAAGCAGCAAGCAGGCTGCCTGGGTGCTTTGGGGTGGAAGTAGCTGTACCCAGTTGTGTCTTGTGCCATGAAGAAGATTGTACATTATTGGTGGGGGGGCTTACAGGGTTGCTTTGCATAATGCTGCTGGCATCCTTGTCTTCCTCCATGCCTTTTTTTTTATCACTTCAGCTGCTGGGTCCCTCACCATCAGAAGCTATGCTTTAAGGTGCTCTTCCCACATGATTCTGTGTTGGGTTTTCAAATGGGACAGTTGGCCTCCATTACCATAGTGTCCACCTGTCTTACCCCATTGAATTGTCTTGTGGCAAACAGAGCATACTGCAATGTCATCCTCATGCTGGATAATCAGAAAGATGTCCCAAACAGGGGAGAAGAGCTTTCCTATTGTGCCAAAGTCTGAAGAACTGAAGATAAAGTTTGGTAGTTGTGCTATTTGCTTTTCTGCATGATGTGCTCAGACTGTGGTAGGGGTGTGATGTGGCAGCACATAAGGGAACTGGTGGTGTTGGTGGAACTTCATGCCTCTGAGCAGGTTGAATAGAGAGTGGAGCCATACTTCCTCTGTTGCACTCTCCACATTGATGATCACTGGCTCAACATCATCATCATCATCATCATCATCATCACCACCTTCCTCACTGGCAAGACTTTTAAGAACCTAACTTTTGCTTTGTCTCTCAAGCTAGACCGGGGTACCATCCTTTTCCAGGTCATCAAAAAGGGTGCTTGGAGAAGATGCAGGAGTATTTTTTCTTTTTCTTGCTGAAGATCGTGAAGCCTATGGGGGAAGAACAGTCTTCTCAACAACATTTTGCATAGCAGGAACCTCAATCTCCTGTTCTGTTCCAACTTCTGGAAGATCTATTGTTGACTGTGTTCCCTGTTATTGACTTTCTTGCAATGATTCAGTTTCCAGCTGAGACAATTCAATTTCAGCTTTAATACTCTCCATGACTCCAGCCACTGCAACACAGAGACATGGTCTTAGGTTTTGGTTGTTGTGGTGCAGTTGATGCAGTTGTGATCCTCTTAGCCTCTTTATGCCCAGAGGAGGTGAGCAGATACATCATGTTTCTTGCAGAAAGATGAGCAATAGATGCAAGTGATGGGATCTAGTTTCTTCTCCTCCACACTGGACACTTCCTTAGCAGGAACTTCCTTTTTTGGGGACATCTTTCTAGCTCTATCAGTTGCCACTTAGCACTAGGAAAAGAAGCACTTAGCAGACGAATACTTGGGGGGCCACTGTCAGCTAATTTGCAGACTTCTTTCCACATCAGTGCCATGTATGGTGCCTTATGCACGTGCAAACGGCAAAAATAGTCATTGAAATGTGGACAATCACAACCTATCTAATGTATGTCAAGCGAATGCTCAATAGTGTTCCTAAAACATTCAGAAACTATTTTTCACATAACATTACATAGAAAATGTTATTTTGTGTCTGTCCAGAGTCTTGGGACCCCTGTGGGTGGCAGGTGTTTCAGGGAAACAATGTAACAAATAATATACTGGTTTCCATCCAGGGCCATGGGATAGAATCTTATCAAAGGCAGGAGGAGGCAAAAATTTTAATTGTTGGAGCTCCTCCAGGGCCCATATGGACTCGATGGCAGACAGGCAAAATAAACACATACATTAAATAATTGTTGATGCTCCCTGGGGCACATAGGGCTTTTCTGGGAGGCAGATAATACAAAAATACATGAATAATTACGGGTGCCCCGCAAAGGTGCATTGGGACTCTATGGGAGACAGAGGAAAGCTTGCATAAATGATGAAATATACATTGAATCCTCTTGTGCCCCCCCAGAGGATGTGGTTATGTCTACAAGAAGCAGAATATGATTCAATGTTTATGTATCGCCCCTCTAAGGTCCATGAGGACTCCATGGAAGGTAGGCAAAAATCTTTAAAAAAAAATACTTTAAATATTTGCTGGTGGTCTACCAATGCCCGTTTGGGGTTCTAAAGAAATAAGCCAAAAATAAAAGGAAAAATATGGGGATGCCTTGGGAGGCAGACAAAAACTGATGAAATAATACATTAAATATTTGCTTGTGCCCCACCATGGCCCATGGGTACTCTACAGGAGGCAAGGGGAAGCAGGTAAACACTGAAAAAATGAACAAAATACACACTGTACTACAATCAATGACAAGCACAAATAAAATAAAAAAATTGACAAATGTTAAGCCTCTTCTATCTTTCCTAGAAAATGTTTTTTAAGAGTGGATGGAAACAAGCATTGGTTGCACAAAGTGATTGTAGGTAGCTCATGGAGCCATGGGAAAACGAAAAGACTACCTAATACACACACCTCACTGGCTACACAAGATGGTGGTCACTGCATGACCAGCGCTGAAGGGGAGATGGAAAACAAAGATACAACAAAGATAAAAATGATAGCCTATGTCAAACATAGCACACAGTGGCTATAGAAAATGACCACTTCCAAATGGCCAGCAAAGAAAGAGGCATGGAGAACAAATAACACATGGCAGCCGATGGCAAACACTCATACTGGATACACAAAATGCCCACTATTCCCTGGCCAGCAAAGGATGAGACATTGAGAATAAAGAGGCCAGATGAAGACAGTTGCCCTGCCCAGCCTGGTGCATCTCCACAAAAACAACTTGTAGTATTGCAGGGGGAGGATGGCAAAGACTTTATTTACCCAATGTGTCTGGGAGCATGCATGTAAGTACCCTTTACCCACCAACATTAAATAATCAAGCCATAAATGAAAAGTAAATTAAACTTAAAAATTCCCCAACCACAATATCCACCACACATACAAAAACTCTCAAAATTTGGGGCAAGCACATGGAGAAAAAGGTAGCTGAGAACAGAGGAAGATGTCTTGTTACATGGGCCTGAACTCTAGGAGCCAACCCAACTCAACCCTAGCCACCAACAGGGACATGCAGACAAAGCCATCCACCAAAACCTCCTAAAGGTTAAAAAAGCATATTGCACACTGGCAATGAGAATGTGAAAAATACATCAAAAGTACACCCAAGGCCTTGTGCAGGGCACACTAGGAGCCTGATTTATATCTTGGCAGTGTTACCACCAAGCCACATCATCGGCGGGCCCAAGAAGACAGTCAAGGCGGTGGTGTTCCGCCTCCCACATTTAGATGTTACAGTCCTGTTGGCGGTGTACTGGCAGCGGTTCACTTATGGCGGTTGACAGTGGCGGGAATCAATGGTCTTCATACAATGACTGTGGCTATGGAAGGGAGGTAATTGACACACCCACTGTCCGTTAGCCATAGGTGCACCCCGCACTACACAATATGGCACATGCACATATTTACCCATTGTCACTCCAGCACAACACCACACATACTTGCCGAAAACACACTGACACACATCCATGACACAACCTTACAAACACCATTAACACTGCACCCACACACCACACAACCACATCAAGTTACACAAACACACTCGCACACACCCTGCCAATCGCATTGCATCACATGCACACATACACTTACTGACACACACACACACACACACACACACACACACACACACACACACACACACACACACACACCTCACAGCACAACATGACAGGTACATGTCCCCTGGTAATGTGCACAGATAGACACAGTTGACCGGTGTGAATTGACCATAATTGTGGTGAAGTATTCATTCGGTATACCTGCTTTATAATGACAGTTGTGTATTTGTGTGATGTGTTGTGTCCCTGTGTGTCCCCGCACGTGTCTGACCCACTTGTATACCCTACATATGGACATATGCATGTCACACTGAATAAAAAAAACTACTGTGAGATGTATATGCCTCTAGTGGTCCCCACCTCCCGTGCAGTGCCCACTCAACATACCCTGGAAAGGCAGCATCCCTACCTTGTAGTCCATTGAATAGGGTGGCGGGAGGGTCATGTTTTCTCCATGGGTGAGTGGCAGCAGCGAGGAGAGGTGTTGTCAAGTTATGGCCAGTTGAAGACGAGGGAAGTGAAAAAAAGGTACATTTTCAACCCCTGCTTAGTTAGCGGTTTCCTTGGCAGTAAGGCACATCTAAATCTGCACAGCAGGAAATCCGACTGCAGTCCAGCTGGCATCCCCTTTTCCCTCTCCTGGTGTCGATGAGGTGGAGAATTCTGAGTGGAGATGACAGTTCGAATGCGGTCTTTCATCTGCGGGACTGCCAACATCTAAATATGGCAGGAGGACCGTCGCAGCAGGCAGGTTTACAGTCAAAGTTGACAGAAGGACTGTCACCCCCAACATCTAAAGGAGGCCCTAGGACTCAAACAGTAAAACAACATCACAGTAATCTGATAAAGAAATCAGTACAAAATCTGCAAACCCACACAAGAAAATGAAGAAGCAATATATATATAGCCCTAGGCCTCCACCATCCAAAAAGTGCAAATAATCACACTGGAGCCTCCCTACTTCAGTCCAAAAATCCAGCCCCCCTCCTGTAGGAAAGTACCCTCCTTTTAGCATGTTACCCCCAATTTCTGCCTAATGTCAGTGTGTTTGACTGTCAATGGGATCCTGATAACCAGGACCCCAGTGCTTATGCTCTCTCTCCTCTAAATGTTGTCACTGCATACTGGTAATCCAGTATTTCTCCCAAAACTAACATACCGGTCAACCCTCAAGTCCAGAGTTTATGGTACTTATGTACCCACGGCATTGGGGTTCCAGGGGATCCCAATAGGCTGCAGCATTTCTTTTGCCACCCATAGGGAGCCCATGCAAAGGCTTCTACAATACAGCCATTGCAGCCTGTGTGAAATGCTACATGCACCCTTTTACTGCCATTTACACTGCACCAGGCCACTTATAAGTCACCTATATGTCCGGCCTTCCAACCCTGAAGAATATGTGCAGAGTACCAGTGTGTGAGGGCACCACTTTACTAGCAGGGGTGCCCCCATGTCATTCAGGGCTATTTTCCCAGACTTCGTGAGTCCGAGGATGCCATTTTATGCGTGCACTGTACATAGCTTACTACCTATGTACAGCTTCACAATGGTAACTCCGAATATGGCCATGTTTGGTATCAAACATGTTGGAATCATACCATAAGGCCTTTGCAAGCATTGGTTGTATGATTCTATGCACTCTGGGGGCTCCTTAAAGGAACCCCAGTACTGCCATTACAGTCTACTAAGGTTTTCCAGGCAGCCCCAGCTGCTCCCACCTCTCAGACAGGTTTCTGCCCTCCTGTTGCTTGAGCATCCCAAGCCCAGGAAGGCAGAACAAAGGATTTCCTTTGGGAGAGGGGTGTTACACCCTCTCTCTTTGAAAATAGGTGTTACAGGCATTGGAAGGGTAGCCTCCCAGAGCCCTGGAAATGCTTTGAAGGACACAGATGGTGCCCTCCTTGCATTATCCAGTTTACACAGGTTCAGAGACCCCCAGTCCCTGCTCTGGCATGAAACTGGACAAAGGAAAGGGGAGTGACCACTCCCCTGTCCACAACTACCCCAGGGGTGGTGCTCAGCAGTCCTCCAGAGTGTCTCTGGGTTTTGCCATCTTGAATTTCAAGTTGGCAGGGCATTCTGGGAGCATATGAGTTGCAAGTGCCAGGAGTTGACATCAATGCCCTCCGCTGATAGGTGCTTACCTGTTTAGCTGACCAAATCCACTTTCAGGGCTATTTAGGGTCTCTCTCTTTTGTGGTTCTTCAGATTCGGATTGCAAGACTCCAGCAGGAATCTACTGCATCATTTACTTCACCTTCTTACTGATGGAACTGAATCAAGACCCCCCCAGGAACTCTACAAACTGCAACAAAGAAGCAAATCGACTTCTGCAATGTTGTATGTTCAGCTCCTGCCAGCAACTGCAACTGTTTCCAGGTTGTGCAGCCTCCAAAGACTGCCTGTTCAGCCTGCACCAGAATAACAAAGGAATCCCTCTTGAAGTGAAGGAGTCACTTCCCTGCTTCTGCAGGCACCCCTCTGCAGTGATGACTGGTGGCTTAGGTCCCCTCTTCTGGAGAAGTGCGTGGATCTAGCAACACGGGTGGTGGACTGTAGCGGTCATGATGGTCCAGACATCCAGCTGTCCAACTTTGGTGGAGGTAATAGCTTGCCTTTCCATGCAAGACAGTACCCCAGTACACTGCATGTTTTACAGTTGCCAAGGTTTGTTGGCATCCTTCCACAAAGTTCTTCATGCACCGTGCAGTTCCGGCCCCTAGCACTCCTTCCTGTGATGCACAGCTTCCTGAGTGATTCTCACACTGCGTCGGATCCCTTTGTGTAGTGCTCCATGCGCCTCCTTTTGCACATTCTTTGTCCCCATGCTGTGGGACTCGTGTGTGCTGCCTAGTCTTCTTAGGGCTCTCTGAGTTGCTGAGAGCCCCCTCTGACTCCCTTCCTGGGTAGAGTCCACCAGGCCCCTTGTGGTCCCGGGCACCGCGATTTTCTGCTGACTGACAGTTTTGCATGTGCCGAGGCCTGTTGGCAGAATCCAGCGATGCAAACCAGACTGCAATCATCCATCAGGCATGGAACATCATCTGCACCAACCAGGAACCTGCATCCATAGTCTTAGGTGCAGTACTCACCAGTGGTTCTTTTGCACCTTCATCCGGGTAAGCAGGGCTCCTGTTCTTTGTGGACTCTCCAGTGCTTCTTGGACTTGGTCCGCTTCTCATACAGGTCTTCAGGTCCAGGAATCCATTGTTGGTGTCTTGCAGTCTCTTCTGGTTCTTTCAATATCTTCTTTCTCGTGTTTTCATGGTGTTGTGTGTTCTAGGAAAGTTACTGTAATGTACTCCTGCTTTCCTGGGCTCTGTGGTGGATTCTATTACTTACCTTTGGTGTTTTCTAATACTCCCAGCGCCCCTCTATACACTACACTTGCCTAGGTGGGAAACCGACTTTCGCTGTCCACTATTTTAGTATAAGGTTTGTGTTCCACCTAGGCCCATTTCTAACTATTTAGATGTTCACTATTTACACTGTTTTCACAGCTAGTTCTGCAATCTAGTGTAAATACTGTGTATATTACTTACCTACTAATGAAGTATTATCTCCAAGGTATTTTTGGAATTTGTGTCACCAAAATAAAGTACCTTTATTTTTGTAACACTGAGCATTTTCTTTCATGTGTCTCAATACTGTGGGACTACAGTGGTACTGCATGAGCAGTGCATGTATCCTAGTTAGGCCTTGGCTGCTCATCCACACTACCCCTAGAGAGCCTGGCTTCTAGACACTGACTACGTTTCACTAATAAGGGATAACTGGACCAGGTAGAAGGTGTAAGTACCGTTGGTACCCACTACAAACCAGGCCAACCTCCTACACCTCCCTACTCCAAACCAAACTCCAGGCCACCCACCAACAAAGATCCACAATACAACAAAAAAGAGATAAAAAATACTGCCACATGTCCTACCTCAAATAAACCTTTTGCAAAGTTCTGCATTGGACTTAATTGATGCTTCCCAAAATGTTAAGATTTCAAGAGTGTAGACACAACAGAGGGAGGAGTCTTCAGAACAGGAAGAAGTTAGTACTGTATTAACAGGAGCCTCTCGGTCTCAATGGCACTTCCTTCCTGTTTCAAAAAAGATAAAAGTGCAGCTTGCACTAAAATAAATATTCAAACGATGCATTCATTAAAAATATCAGCTTGAGTAAGAAAATCTACCCAACATGCTGACTGGCGACCGACTGCATTAAAACAACTGGTGCTTGCACTGTAAGGGACTTTTGAACAGATTGTGTACTTCAACAGTTTCCCATGGTCCTATTTTCCCCAAATGGGAGAATCAGTCACATGACGTGGCATTATGACTGTAAAATCAGTAATATGCATCACAAGAGTAACATAAAATTACAGAATTGTTCCTTTTTATGCTGGCTTAATAAAAATTGCGCCCAGGCCTATTCCTGACTCCTGCTTGAATAATAGGACTCACCAAAGGTATCAATGACTCTTGAATCCTGCTGCCACCTAGAAACTGGGACTGTTCTCCAAGGGCCAAGAGGTTCACAACAGAGAATGACTCCTGAATCCAAGAGGACTGAGCTGATCAGAAGACGGAGCCTGTAGGAGACCTGATTGAGGAGAAACGTGGTAGTAAGTCTGCCACGATAAGCTAATGGTTGTAGGACTGACTAGAATATTTTTTTTTAGTTTGCATGGCTATTGTACGTTTTAGATGGTAACTATAAATAGCTACTTTCAGAAGTTTGTAGGCTTATTTTGTAACCCAAACATAATTTTAACAAGCATTTCAAATGAATATCAGGATTTCTTAAATCGCAAGCAATCCCTATTGTGAACAATTACCATAAATGGTGGCAGTCCTCTTCTTTTATTTTCATTTTATTTTGTATTTTCTTTGTTATTCTTTACTTATATTATTTTTACTTTATGATGGGGTTTGTGACCCAATAAATGCCCTGAGACTTATTGGACTTTGTCTTTGATTCGTAAACCTGTTCCTAGGTGTGAAAACTAGATTGCTTTTTTAACAGCTCTTGCTGAAGGTTTACGGGCCGCAAGGCAGGGATGACAAACTTTACTGCACGACTTGAGGTTTTTAAACCTTGGGCACATTTAAAAAAAAAAATAATAACCTTGGGAGGGGACCATTCACGGCCTTTGATGTGAGCTACAAGCAGAGAATACTGTCTCTCTCCCTTCCAGACCTGTACTTTTATTTTACTGGGTGAGTGACTGATTTCACCCCCACCACCACTTCATTTAACTGCAGCTGCAACAAATCCGTTGTGGCAGCTAATCAGAGGATTTAGGTCTTCAGACCAAAATTGACAATGGGAGAGGAGGCGGGAATACTCTTGTCCAATTGAATTCAATTCATGCTTTTCATTTGGGACTGGAGAAGGTCTACGAACCTGAGTTTGCAGATTATTTGAGGACAATCATTATAGCTATCTCTAACATTCCAAGGCCACATCAAACATTTTTGTAATCCTCCTTTCTCAACAGCTAACCAAGACAAGGCACTTCCTTGATTGCAGGTCTATTTTAATGGCAAGTTCGGTGTAATTCTGTTCACCTTTACTTCTGAAGAGGACAGCAGTGAATCCTATGTATGAAATCGGAGCAGTCTCTTTGTATTTCCTTGCCCCTAAACCTACCCCTGCCTCTTGAAGCTTTCAACTCGTGAAGTGCAGCAAAAGTGCACAGTTCAGTACATTGTCAAACCCCCCCCCCCCACCCTGGATATTGCAGCATAGTTTAGCAAATTTTGTGCCACACATATGGAAACCGTGCAGCATTGTTTATTTTGATATTCTTTAGGCACCAAACAACAAATCTTATTTTAGGAGGAATATTACAACATGAAAGTTTACACTAAAGCATTGTGTACAGTATTTATGCTGCCAGGTCTATATACCGTTTCTGTCATGTAGTATTTGTTATCATTACTTTCACATTGAGCACTGTGCCCTTGTTACTTATGGATTTGTATATATTTTGTGGAAAATACAATTGTAGTTCTTTCCAATGAGAAGGCCTATGTGTGTTTTGGTATTTACAAGTGAGCAAATTTGTTTTTGGTCAAGGTCTACATACATGCCATAAACCTGTTAACTAATAAAACCGACAGAGCCTGTATGCTTGTTTCTTTGAGTTTTAAATGGTCATGTATTTGAAATTCTTCTGGACAGCCCACATCTAGCTCGGGATCCTGCTACTGATTATAATGTGAAAACAGTAATGCTCAGATGGATTGCTCTGAGAAGGACTGACGTCTGGCTGACAAAATAATTTTGTAAATGCTGTTGCTCATTCAGCATCTGCAGAACTGGCCAGACAGTCCTTGCACACAGCTGCCAGCTGTGAAAGGACTGGAATGAGGTCAGCCATCCTACGCCAAAATAATTCAGTGTCAATCACCCCTGAAACTGATCCCAGTACCGCTTCTGGGCCTACATGTGCAAAGTAGAGGCAAGGGTCTTGACCAGGAACTTTGCTCAAACCAGGAATGGCCGAATATGCTCTCTTGTCCTTGGGTAGGATGCAGAGTTGTGCGGATTTGAAAAGGCATGCTTGTATCAAGAATCCAATGCCTGGTTGGGCCTCTGCCGTGTACTTTAAACAACAAGAGGCACTCGTATCTACACAATTAAACAAATAGACAGTGACTATGTCAGATATCTTGGTACTAAGTCCAATGTCGCAAGATAGTATCCCATGCATCTCTGGAGGTATGAAATGTACGTACACACATTAAAATGTACAATGAACTTCAAGTATAGTGCCAAGTTTTCTTGTGCTTTAATAACAATTTCCAAATTCAGTTTAGTTGATATTCAGTTTAGTTGATATTATTGAAGGCTGTTATACGTGAAATTCCAATCTGTTCCATGACCAAAAATAGATGTCCCAAACCGTTCAATCCTTAACGGCACTTGCCATGCGGAATGTTCCAATTTGTACCCCACAGCCAACACGTGTTTCGTCCGGGGATTGCTCTGTTGACTTCGTCAGGGCTGCAATATTATCAAAGGTAAACATATTAAGTGAATACACACAATCATCAAGATGATATATGTCTGCCACCAATTTTCCAAATGGTGAGATGGATAATTGTCAGTTACAGGATGGAACATGCCTCATAAAAAGAGCAAACTCAGTGTGACAGGTTATATCAATGAAGTCTGTAAGTAGAAATTCCCAAGATAAGCCTTGTTATATGGTTTGGTGATGAGAGTTAGTGGTATTGTGACGCATGCATGCAAATCAGACTCTGGCTAATGCAGGGATACATCCTCCCTGTAAAGTATACTCCCAGGACATCTAGCCTGAATTGAAGAGTGAACTCTTACACCACAAAAAGCCACTCATACAAGTGCAGAGTATTGAAAAAAAAACAGCACTAAAATGACCTGAATGCTAGGTCTGCCGTATATCACAGAAATAGTCTGATAATGTGCCCAAAAATTCTGCTTAATAGACGCCCTTGTTTAAAGGTTCATGGCCATCTGCCAAATAGTGAATGAACAATAAAAATTTGGTGGCACCGCCACTTTAAATCACATTAGCTCTATCCTGAATTAAATGCTAAGTCAACATCCTTAGTTAACGGTTAAGCGAAAAATTAATCCTAAAATGCGTGTAGATATTAAGCTCAGTGGCAATTACACTCTAAGTCCGATACGCTTAGTCAATGGAAAACTATATACAATTAGAATATGCATCTTAAAGATGAATTGATCGAATTAGTAGGCCTAATAGCACTACCATCCCTACTACAGTAACTTACCTAGTTGTAAGAAACAGTAAAGTACATACTTGAATATCGGTGTCCCGAACGTGATTACGCGTCGGAATGTCTTCCCGCCTCGATCATATCTCCAAGACCCGCAACAGAAGCAGGACTAAAAATCTCTTCCTAACAGGTTCAAATGTCACATACTCGGGATGTATAACCAACACAAAAAAAAGACTAATTCGAGGCGGCCATCTTGGGGAGAAAAACGAAATCCCAGAACCAACCCAGTGGTATCTCATAATGGGGCTTACAACACCCTTATCGTATATACATACATTGTCAGGAGAAGCAACCATTCAATACATAATCTAGAGAAAAACCACTATTAATTTGTTAGTTACTAAAAAAATGGCAAAAATAAAGAGAAGAGTAAGAAAAAATATCCCTCATAAAGGCAGGTGTTGAATATTAATAGTTGCATGCTTCAAAGTTAGTAGTGAAGAGTGAACATTCAGAACCAGTGTACTTTCCCAACTTTTCAAGGGATTTTTCAAATGCTCTATTAAGCTGGACTGTTAGCTGTTATTTTTGTGTTTTTGTTTAATTACTTGGAATTTGTAATAAACAAAAAACATTACAAGTAGCTACACCTGATAGCAGGGGAGGAAGAGTGGGGGGAAATGGAGGGCAGCAGAACATTGGGGAGGGAATAAAGCATTGACTCTCTGCAGTACACATTGGGGGAAATTGCAAGCAGAGTGGTGGTCTCAGCCTACTGTGTAGGCACTTCTGGAAAAACCATATTATCTTATTTTTCAGTGCCAGTCAATTTAGCCCCTGCCGTAGTCTCTAGGAAAGGTTGCAGTGACTCCAGAGTGAGGGCTGATTTGTGTGTGAGGTTTATGTGAGGTCCTCTAGTTAATCATACACCTTAATTGTTACTGGTGTCTGACTCTGGAATAAGTCTATCAGACTTACAATGTTTTGACATTTTTGTGCCACAATGTCCAATTGAATTTTAATACAGTTTTTCTTGTCACTGTTTAGAATCATCTGTATATTTTCAAGGGTTTCTCGGGTTGATGCATCTCAGACTGAACAAACCCATCATAGGCATCAAAGTGCTTGGAGTGGTATTGGACAACACCAAACCAAGAATTCCAGCTGCTACTGCAAGGGTCAGGTGCCATCCATGGTTTCTTTTCATGGTTCTCAGCAAGGTGTTGCAGTTACCTTTGCGTTATGCTACCAGCCATGTAGAAGATTTGCAAGAAGTACAGCAGGAAAGAATTTAGCTCCACAGAAGTCTTCTGAAATGACTCCCCAACAAGGTTCATGATGTGTGCCAAGCAGGTGATATGTATGTTGTTTGTATAAAGATTTCTCAACACAGTGTCCTATGCCTTGAGCATATATGCAGGATTGTTTGTATTAAAAGAAATAATGATGTGAAAGGCTATGTTGAAATTTGTTTGTATACAATCCCATGGTTGCACTGCAAGAGGAACACTATCTGCTAGGTGGGTGTGGATTTGAGGACCACCCTATGAAAAGACCACTGCAAACAAAACATTCAACAAACATCATCCTTCGAAAACAGGTGTTTCATCAAATATAACACCAATCTCCTGACCCTGCAATTGTTTTTTTTTTTTCCAGCTCATCCTTACCTCCGACATATCTCTTTAGGAGATAACGTTCTTGAAGGTCATGACTTCCAGGTAATGCTCCACCATTCAGTACTTGCTCGTAAAGAAACTTGAAAAACAGAGGGTAGCTAGTTTAGCTCAGCGGAATGTTCAATGCTGTGCAGATATTGATCTCTCTGTAAAAACTGAGTTCACAGTAGTCTGGTGGGCATGTTTCGGCGAAGTGTGTCTAGAGCATCTGTGCAGCACTTCTAGTGTTTTTGGGATTACACATGCATTTCCACTGTGTATTTTCAGACATGGACCACCACCACATTGCACACACCACAAAACAGCACTCCAGCACCAGTGTGCATCACGTCATTTTACTCTCTGGCATGATCCGCTGCTGTTATCTGGCTGGGCAGATGTAACTGATTCTTCCTAACCTGCATAGACTGTATAAACTTCTCCATCCTGCTTTTGGTGTGGCAGCTCATTGCTCTCTAGGAAGCCAAGGGATCTTGCAGAGAAAAGTGGCGCTGTTCTCAGCCTACTACAAAAGTATGAGTTGACTTTAGGTGTCATGATACAGTCACTTAACTCACCTGCAAATATAGTTGGTGTTATTTGATGCATTCTAATGGAAAATAAAAGCACCATAGTTGTTGAACAGAAAATTAAGAAAATGGAGGAAAGCAGTGATTGAAAAATGCACTTAACTCTGTAGCACTATAGGGGGGAAAAGAAAACTTGTTGAAAACCACAATGGAAAATGGCAGTCCTGAAATGGAGTTGAGCAAACAGTGCTAAAACAGCATGGTCAGTTTCAAATAAATCTTTTGAAGGAAAGTTGCATATATGGAGTTTAAATACATACAGGAAGGCAGAAGTCCTTTGCAGTGAGATGGCACATTTGTATCATCCATCTAGGGAAGTTTGTGTTGTCTTTGTGGGGGTGTGGTGCAGCCACTGAACTGGCCTGAAAATATATTTGGTGTTATTTGGCACAATTGTTGAACCAAAATATAAAACCAATTGGCTGTACCATGATTTCCAAATGCACCACATAATGGAAAACCACTTGAAACTAACACACTATGGAAAGCTAACACCCTCAAATGTAGTTGAGCGAACACATTATTAAAACAGCCTGGTCAGTTACAAAGAAAGGAAAACCTGAAACCTTTTGAAGTGTAGTTGCATACATGGAGTGTAAATAAATACAGGAATGCAGAAGTCCTTTGCAGTGAGATGGCACACTTGTTTTGTCCCTCTAGGCAGGTTTGAGTGGAGGATGGTGGATGGGGGGGGCGAAGGTGGGTGGGTGCCATAAAACGCATAAAGCAATCATTATTTAAAAAAGCAGCCAAGCCTGCTCAAAAGTACCTGCAACTAAAAAAATATAATGATAAATTGCAACTGAAACAGAACTGCACTGAAAAACGTCCATATTTTTCAAATGAGGTTTCATGGGTTCTGAGAAAGGGCAAAAGAGGGACAGCATGAGCTACCTGCAAAGGAATGGAAACCTAAAACCCTTTGAAACAAATTTCTACAAACATAGTTTAAATATAGGAACACATAAGCCCAGCTTTTGCAGTTGGGAGGGGGGGAAAAGGAACAGAATCAGGCAGCAGTCCATAAAGGTAAGATATACTGCTATACAGTAATCCATCAAGCATTTAACAATTGGGAATAGACCACAAATGCAGATTTAAAACAGAACAATGCACTAAGAGGTGAAAAAAAAACCCTTGCCAATTCCAGTTATTGGGGGGGGGAGAGAAACAGTTTAATCTCTTGACAGCCAAGGATATAATGATTAAGACCTTGGCTGTGGTGATCATTTCTCCTCCAATTACGTGGAGGGAGCCGAGAGAGGCATCAAAGTAAAGGAAAGGGCTTTCCTTTCCCTTGATGTCTTTCTCAGCATTTCTGCTGCCCGATCGGAATGAGAACGGGCAGCAGAAATGCCCACTGGACACCAGGGAGTTTTTTTTTCTTTGAAATATGATTGAATGAGGGGAGCGGATCTGGGGGAAAAGTATTTTTAGGGCATTTCTGCTCCCCTAGGGGCAGATATGCCTATTATAATTAGGCCGATCTGCCCCGGGGGGACAGAAACCACTAGACACCAGGGATTTTTTAAAAAATATTATTGAATGAGGGGAGCGGACACTTGAGCAAGGGCGGCTCCCCACAGTGGCAAAATGTTTTTAGGCCTTTTCTGCCCCCCCCGAGGCAGAAACCCCTAGACACCAGGGATTTTTTTTGTGTTCTTTATTTTTTTTATATATGGGAAGCAACCCCTTAGGCAAGGGTCGCTACCCTGGGGGGCAAATTGTATTTAGTCCATTTCTGCTCCCCCTTGGGGGCAGATCGGCTTATTTTTATTAGGCTGGTCTACACTAGGCACAAGAGATTTTATTTTTTTATTTTATTTTTTTTATTTGCACCAATTTCATGCAAGGGGAGTGACCCCTTAGGCAAGGGTCAATCCCCTGGGGGGGACAAATTTATTTTAGGCCATTTCTGTTCCCCTTGGGGGCAGATCAGCCTATTTCTATTATATGTATGTGTGTTTTGTTTGGGGGGCAGCCCCTTGGGCAAGGGTCGCTCCCCATGGGGGCACATTTGTGGCCATATCCAGCCCCCCTTGTGGGCAGATCGGTCTATTTTTGGAAGGCCAATCTGCCCCAAAGGGGGCAGAGAGCCCACCAGAGACCAGGGAAGAATTATTTTTCAAAATAAGAGGGTGGGGATATAGCAACCAGTGGGCAGATGGGGCAATTACCCCCAACCCGCACCCCATGGGGGGGGGGGGGCAGAAAATCTATTAGATACCAGGGAAGTTAAATATATTTTTAAAAAGTGTGGTGGTGGCTACCAACCAGTATGGCATGGTTATGCCCCCACCCCAAATGAAAGGGGTAACAGTCTTTCAGCTCTCCCCCACACACTAAAACATCTTATCCTATGGCAAGAAAAAGGACGTTTGAATATTTTGGGTTTTGGTTTTACATTTGGGCTATGAGAGCTTAGCTAACTCTCAAAATTGTCCCACTTGGAATGGTGAGGGCTGCACATTTTGGACATTGGGACGCTGCCATGTAGAAAATTCCACAAGACTTAGATACATATGAAAACTAAACATCTGGGTGAGTCCAGGGTGGTGTGCTTCACATGCACCCCACACCATTTTCTTACCCAAAATGCCATGCAAACCGTAATCTGCAGTAATCCACAAAATTCCTACCACCCGGCATTGATTCATCTATACCGATAAAAATTTGGCTCCACTTATCAGCCTAAAATTTTTTTTTTTTTTTTTTTCCAAACTGCCCTTTCATTCCCGTTGTGGTTTCCCCTCAATTTTGACATGTTTTTGGCTCTTTCCTGTCACAGGCATTTGTCCCACCTACACAAATGAGGCATCATTTTTACCGGGAGACTGCGACGATGCCACACAGAAATGTGGGAAAAATGTTTTCGTTTTTTTTTTTTAAAGTTAAATTTGACGTTTGCTGAGGATTCTGGGTAAGAAAACACTGGGGGATCCATGCAAGTTACAGCTCCCTGGACTCCCTTGGGTGTCTAGCTTTCAGAAATGTCTGGGTTTGGTAGGTTATCCTGTATGGTAGTTGAGCCCAGGAACGAAAACCAGGTGCCCCTGCAAAAACAGGCTGTTTTGTATTTGATAATTTTGATGTGTCCAGATAGTGCTTTGGGGCATTTCCTCTTGCAGGCACTAGGCCTACCCACACAAGTGAGATACCATTTTTATCGGGAGGCTTGGGGGAATGCTGGGTGGAAGGAAACTTTTGGCTCCTCTCAGATTCCAGAGCTTTCTGTCACCGAAATTTGAGGAAAGTGTTTTTTTTTTTTTTTTGGGTCAAATTTTGAGGTTTGCAAAGGATTCTGGGTAATGGAACCTGGTGAGAGCCCCAAGAGTCAACCCATCCTGGATTCCCTTAGGTGTCTAGTTTTAAAAAATACACAGGTTTGGTATGTTTCCCAAGGTGCCGGCTGAGCTAGAGGCCAAAATCTACAGCTAGGGACTTTGCAAAAAACACGTCAGATTTCAATGTAAAAATGTGATGTGTCCATGTGCGTTTCCTTTCACCAGCATTAGGATTACTCACGCAAGCGAGGTACCATTTTTATTGTGAGAACAAGTGCTATTGGCCCTTGCCTTTCTCTACATTTTTTCCTTCCAAATGTTGGACAGTGTGTAAAAAAGACGTCTATTTGAGAAACGCCCTGTAATTCACATGCTAGTATGGGCACCCCGGAATTCAGAGATGTGCTAATAACTATTGTTTCTCAACACCTTATCTTGTGCCCATTTTGGAAATTCAAAGGTTTTCTTGATACCAGCCTTTTACTCTTTAAATTTCAGCAAATAAATTGCTGTATACCCGGTATAGAATGAAAACCCCAGTGCAAGGTGCAGCTCATTTATTGGCTCTGGGTACCTAGGGTTCTTGATGGACCTACAAGCCCTATATATCCACGCAACCAGAAGAGTCCAGCAGACTTAACAATATATTGCTTTCAAAAATCTAACATCGCAGGAAAAAGTTAGAGTAAAATGTGGAGAAAAATGGCTTTTTTTTATTTCAATATTTTTGTATTTCACCTCTTACTTTCTGTAGGAAAACCTTGTAGGATCTGCACAAATTACCCTTTGCTGAATTTAGAATTGTGTCTAATTTAAAGAAATGTTTAGCTTTCTGGGATCCAGCATTGGTTTGACACCCATTTCTGTCACTAACTAGAAGGAGGCTGACAGCAAAACAAAATTAGTAAAAATGGGGTATGTCCCAGTAAAATGTCAAAATTGTGTTGAAAAAGTGGGTTTTCTGATTCAAGTCTGCCTGTTCCTGAAAGCTGGGAAGATGGTGATTTTAGCACCACAAACCCTTTGTTGATGCCACTTTCAAGGGAAAACACCACAAACCGTTTTCTGCAGCCCTTTTCCCCATTTATTTTAAAACAAACAAATTGTTTGCTGTATTTTGGCTAATTTCTTGTTCTCCTTCAGGGGAACCCACAAAGACTGGGTACGTGTAGAATTCCTAGGATGTTGGAAAAAAAGGACGCAAATTTGACATGGTTAGCTTTTGTGGACCAAAAGTTATGAGGGCCGAAGGGGCTAGCTGTTTCAAATAGCCAAAAAAAGGCTTGGCACCTGAGAATAAAAGAATAAAACATGAATGCATGGGCTCAAAATTACAACCATCCCCTCAAAAATAAAACAATAAAAATAAATTGTATATGGGATGCCTTTTTGCCTAATGATATACATCACATGTACCCAAATTATAGTTTATAAATAAATAGATAAATACCAGTTTAAAAAAGAAAACCCACACAAGAATACACAGAATTACACTGCAAAAACATGAGTTGATGTAGGGCTACACCTATGGAAAGCGCCACATCTCCACACTTGCAAGGATTGTCTAGGATAGGTGTGATGCAAACTGTTTGCGGGCACCCACGTTCCTCCTACCCATTGCAAGTAGGACTTCATGAATATGGATGCAGACCACAAGGTTCTCCACTTTAGCATATTTATTATTTATCTCCCCTGAAGGGTACAGAGACCAAGACTGACCTGGGCTGCGCAACAGCAAGCATATATTGTAGTTACCAGACTGCCCAATGGCTCTAGAACCAGCAGATTCCTTTCCTGGAGACGCTAAATAATAATTAAATAAGTTAGAGCAGTTTAGCTCTTTTCCATGTCACCCTACCCTCCAACACTGCCCAAAACTCCACCACACTACCCTTAAAAACCACAGCACCCCCACACTGCCAACTACCCTGAAACACTACCCTGCCTGCTTTTGGCGAACTACTACCGTTTACCCTGCCACCACCCCAACAAACTGACCACTACATACCACTGTCCCTACTGCCAAACACTAGCCTCTACCACCACCAGCTCTGTATCCTGAAAGAACTGGACTCCACATCCTTACAATGCCAGTTTGGAGGCAGGCTCTAAATTAAAATACTACCCCACCCCGGGCCTGCTGCATGCCCCGTGGGAAGCGGGCCCTAATCATTTAAAAAAACTAAATGTCCCCTTATCTGCTGTGTGCCTGTGAGTAGTGAGCCCTAACCATGTTGAAAAATAAATCCTTACTGGGAACACAGTGGGCCCAAAACTTGATAAAAATTAATCCCCCCCCCCCCGGCATCCTGTGGTGGCAGGCCATTAATTTGTATCAAGTTTTGTGCTCGCTGCTCAAGGGGCATGCAGGGCACCCAGGGTGCATTTACTTTTTTTTTTTGTTTGTTTTGTTAATGTTTATCATTCCCAGCCCACCAGGCACCCGGTGGGCCAAGATGGCATGTATTTCTTCATGTTTTGGAGAACTTTATAAAAAATAAAAGCCCCCTGTGCTCTCTGCTTGCCATTGGGGTGACTGGCCCTAATCATTCAAAAAAATAAATGCCCGCTGCATGTCCCTTGGGTAGCAAGCCTTCAACATTTAAAAATATGCCAACTGTGCCGACTGCGGGCCCTAATCATTTAAAAAAAATGCATCCCACCTGGGCCTGCCACATTCCCTCTGGGTGGACGGCCGGCCCAAAACTTGATAAAAAGTAATCCACCCCCCCCCCCAGGTCTCCCTTGGCTGCCAGATCCAGGAGAGGCATTCACTTGAATCACGTTCTGGGCCCTCCAACCACAGGGTGGCATTTAGTTTTTATAAATGCTTAGGGCCTGCCAGTCACAGGGCACGGGGCAGAGCCAGAGGGGCATGGATTTTTATCAGGTATTCGGGAACTCAGTCTCTCAGCCCGCCCGTGGGTGGCAGGCCCTAATCATTTAAAAACTAAATGCCGGTGTGGCGGGCTCAATGGTACAGAGGACGCAGACTCCAATTTCAGGGTGGCCCTATAAGGGCCTAACACAATCTCTTTATTACAGTACTGAGAATATAGTTATAATGACTGTAAGTCTTTCCAGTTTCTCTTGGGGAGGGGGTTTCTTGTCGTAACTTGATAGGTTTTTGTCAGTCTTTAATTTTCTTTCTTTTCCATTTTAGGCGGCGTCTTCCGTACTGTTGCTTCTTGATTTCCGTGTGCTCTCAAAACAAAAAAACAAGAAGATATCTCCAGGTAAGTGGGACGAATTTGGGTGTCTCTAAGATGTTAGTATAGGTGTGGGAGGGCGAGGGAAGGAACTAGAGGAGGCAGTGCATTAACGAAGGTTGACAGCCAAAAGGAGGGAACGGATTGTTATAGTGCCTGGATTAGGTTGGTGACAGGCTGGGAATAGCACCAGTGGTTCCCCGATCACCAGCACCCAGAACAACCCGCCCCGTCCCCATTATGTCCTCCCTGGTGTCCTTACTCACCCCTACCGCTCCCTTACTCACCCCTACCGCTCCCTTATTCCCCCTATGACGATTTCCCTGGAGTATAGCCTGTACCTTGTTCAGCCACGACCCTCCTGGGTCGTGGCAGGGTTCATCTCCTCCTTGAGGCTTCCCTCTGGCTCCACTGTTTGTGCTGGGCTTCCTCTCCTCGCGTTGGGCTGGTATTCTTCTCCTTGCCGCGCGTTGGGCTAGTATTCTTCTCCTTGCCGCACGTTGGGCTGGTATTCTTCTCCTTGCCGCGCGTTCCGTTGGTCTCCTCTCCGTTTTGTCCGTCTTCCTCCGTACCGTGTTCCGCCCCTCGTCCTCCCTTGGCATCTTTTTCCCCTGCGGCAACCCGGAAGTCCGGTGTCGGCAGGCCGCTCCACCCCCACGCGTCTCCTAGGTGACGCCTAACGGGGCTGGAGGAGGTGCGCGATCGGCGCCATTCCAGCGCTTCGGTAGGTGAGGTGGATGACACCCGCCTACATACCCCATCCCAGGAACGGGACTGGTATAGGACCGTAGAATCCGGGCAGCGAGAGAGAAAGTCAGTGGGGCATTGTCTGGACCCAGGGATGTGACGGACCTGAAAAGTAAAGGGCTGGAGTTCAAGGAACCAGCGCAACACCCTGGAATTTGTGTCCTTATGGGAGGGTAACCAAGTCAATGGGGCATGATCAGTATAAAGGATAAAAGGTCGACCTAAGAGATAATATTGGAGACACTCAATCGCCCATTTTATGGCAAGGCATTCCTTCTCAATAGTGGGGTAATGTGTTTCTCTCGGTAGCAGCTTACGACTGATATATACAATGGGATGGTCGTGCCCCAGGTCGTCGGGCTGGGCTAGGACTGCTCCCAGGCCGACGTTGGAAGCGTCGGTAAAAAGGTGGAAGGGTCTGGAAAAATCAGGACATCTCAATACTGGTTCGGTTGAGAGAGCCTCCTTGAGACGTTGAAAGCCTTGAAGTTGAGAGGGAGAAAAAGGAGGAAGGGTGGCAGGATACTGCTTCTTTAGCAAATCTGTGAGGGGAGCAGTAATGGTGGAATATTGCAGAATGAATCTACGATAATAGCCTACCAATCCCAGAAAAGAACGAAGCTCCTTTTTGGTTCTGGGGAGGGGTATTCGTCTAATGGCGTCTACTTTATCCTTCTGGAGACGCAAAACTCCCATACCAATAACATACCCAAGATATTCTATTTGGGTTTGCCCTAGGACACACTTTTTAGGATTGGCGGTAAGGCCTGCTCTTTCTAGTGTGGAGAACACTTTTTCTAGGTGTTCGAGGTGTTCTGTCCAAGTCGGACTAAAAATGACAATATCGTCTAGATAGGCTGCGGTGAAATCTTGGAAGGGCCGGAGGAGTCGGTCCATCAAACGTTGGAAGGTAGCGGGTGCACCGTGAAGCCCAAAAGGAAGGACGGTGAAATGGTATAGACCAGAAGGGGTAGAAAATGCTGTCTTTTCTTTGTCTTTTGGGGCTAAGGGAATCTGCCAATATCCTTTTGTTAGATCAATGGTGGACATAAAACGCGCCTTTCCTATCTTTTCTAGAACCTCATCTACCCGGGGAATAGGATAGGTATCGAAGAGCGATATCTCATTGAGCTTTCTGAAGTCGATACAAAACCTGACAGAGCCATCTGGTTTCGGGACCAAGACAACTGGGGAACACCACGGGCTCATGGAGGGTTCGATAACCTTTAAAGATAACATTTTTGTGATCTCCCCCTCTATCAGAATCTTCCTTGCTTCGGGAATTCGATAGGGCCGTAGGCGTACGGTTCGACCCTCGGGGGTCCGGATATGATGTTGAACTAGGTCTGTTCGGCCGGGGAGTTCGGAAAAAAACTCGGAATGCTGCTGTATTAACTCGAGTAATTGACGTTTCTCAGTGTCTGATAGGGTGTCATTGACACAAGGCCTCAATTGGTTCTCTGGTTGGAGGGTGGGACATAGGTCTAGTTCTAATGAGTTGGTCGGTGTCAAGAGGTAGCCAGTAGCTGGCATACCACTATTGTTCTCAGGCTTTTCCCATTTTTTTAACAAATTAATATGATAGATTTGAGTCCGTTTAGGGTGATCGTTTAATTCAATGAGGTACGTAACAGGGGTGACTGCTTTTATTACTCAGTATGGTCCTTGCCATTTTGCCAGTAACTTATGTTCAGAGGTAGGCCGTATGATCAGTACCTGATCATTGGGTCGAAGAACTCGTAGTTGGGTACCTTGATCGTAATAGTGTTTTTGAGTGTCTTGGGCTTTCTCTAAGTGGTGTCTTACATCCTCCCAGACCGTCTGGAGTTGCGCTTTTAATTTGTGGATATAATCTAGAATGGGTCTATCTTCGTTATTCTCCTCCTCCCACATCTCCGCCGCCATATCTAGAAAATTACGGGGCTGTCTCCCGAATACTAGTTCAAACGGACTATGCCCAGTAGAGGACTGCTCATGTGTCCGTATTGCATAAAGCACTAGGGGTAGTTTCTGATCCCAGTCTTTACCCGAGTCGCTTACTACCTTCCGCAAGAGGGTTTTAATGGTGCGGTTAAAGCGCTCCACTAACCCATCTGTTTGCGGATGATATACCGCTGTTTTGATTTGGGTAATTCCTAGGGTTTTACATATCTGCTTCATGAGCCCAGATATGAATGGCGTCCCTTGATTGGTAAGAATTTCTTCCGGGAATCCAACCCGTGAAAAAAACGTTATCATGGCTTGTGCAACAGCTTTGGTAGTGGTACTAGTAAGAGGGATCACCTCAGGATATCTACTGGCGTAATCTACTAGAACGAGAATATGTGTATGGCCCTTAGCCGATGGTAAAAGGAGGGAACGGATTGTTATAGTGCCTGGATTAGGTTGGTGACAGGCTGGGAATAGCACCAGTGGTTCCCCGATCCCCAGCACCCAGAACAACCCGCCCTGTCCCCTTTATGTCCTCCCTGGTGTCCTTACTCCCCCCTACCGCTCCCTTATTCCCCTTATGACGATTTCCCTGGAGTATAGCCCGTACCTTGTTCAGCGACGACCCTCCTGGGTCGTGGCAGGGTTCATCTCCTCCTTGAGGCTTCCCTCTGGCCCCACTGTTTGTGCTGGGCTTCTTCTCCTCGCCGCGCGTTGTGCTAGTTTTCCTCTCCTCGACGCGCGTTGGGCTGGTATTCTTCTCCTTGCCACGCGTTCCGTTGGTCTCCTCTCCGTTTTGTCCATCTTCCTCCGTACCTCGTTCCGTCCCTCGTCCTCCCTTGGCGTCCGCTTCCTTTTTCCCCTGCGTCAACCCGGAAGTCCGGTGTCGGCAGGCCGCTCCGCCCCCACGCGTCTCCTAGGTGACGACTAACGGGGCTGGAGGAGGTGCGCGATCGGCGCCATTCCAGCACTTCGGTAGGCGAGGTGGATGACACCTGCCTACAGCCGGCTTTGCCCGCCGCATGCCCGTGGGCAACAGGCCCAAAACCTGATAAAATGAATGCCCTTGAGCCACCCACAGGGCACTCGGTGGGCCCAAGGAACATTTACTTATTTAAAGGTGCCTCAGGTGAGGAAATGAACACTGGTGCCCGCAAAGAAAGGGAAACCTAACTGTTGGTGCACCTCAGTCTCCAAGGTGCGGCACTCTCCTTTTGCTGTGTCATCGCATAGTCCCTGGTAGCAGGTGGGAGTCCTTGAGACCCTCACAGGAATGCAAGAATGAACAGCAGTCAGGTGAGGAATAAATAAACACCACCTTACCTGCCCCCTGTGAGACCCTCCTTCTATTAGCCCAGTGGTGAGCCACTGGACCAATACAAGGAGGGTTGCATTCTTCAAATTCCATGGGCAAAATGTGCGGGCTTTTAATAAAACTGCTTATTTTGCGATTTGTTTGCAAATCACGAAATCTTGGAGGATCTGCATGGTTACTCAATACTGGAAATGTACAGGATGTAGCGAAATAACGGTATAAGCTGTGCTGTGGACACATCAAAGAATACCTCTAAGTATCAAACACTCAATTAAATGATCGGTTATCCTTGTTCAAGAAAGTGACAATTAAAAGTCAGCAGCCATAACAATCCTCTGAAAAAACATTGGAATCAGAACAATGTTAGTGATGTTGCTGGATGCATCTTGAGAGACATAATGCCATAATAATTGCTTTAGGCTATAGCTAGACCTTGCCCTTAGCTGACCTGTGTGTTCAAGGAATCCAAACAGGTACTGATGAGACACTAAAGTACATAATCAATTTTGATTGGTTGTAGCATTATGGGAGATGAGAGCTATCCATTAGCATATTTCTTTAAGGGAGACAGATATCCTTGATTGGAAGAAAGGATCAAAGATAAGCAACAATAAGATTGAGATGTAGAAATATCAAAATGAGGAATTAATTGCAAGTGATTAGGATAGGGGAAAAGCACATAGGTTGACACAAAAGAACCTTTGGAAATGACAATGGTTAGATTGGCAAAAACTGAGGGAGACTCTTAGAGATGGAGAATCGGTGGTTGGTAAAACATAATCAGGAGAGCAATTCACTGGAGAAATGGTTGTGGAGGGCAGTTAACTATGCTGGATGCAGGAGAGAGTTTGGTTTCAGCAGAATGAAAGGCAGAAAATCCACTAAGGATATCGAGCAGAGTAGTGGTGTTGGTTGAACAAAATGAGATTGAATAGTTTTTGAGGCAAGAGGAAGTTGAAACTTGGCAAAAGAGAAGATATATGTGGATAAACAGGGTTTCTTTACCAGAAAATAGATTTAAACCATTGTGAAAAGCTGCTTGACCTAAAGAGGTGGATAAAGTGTGATACCTGCCAAGTTTGAACTTGAAAGGTGGTCTATGAGTGTGTTGATGGGGCATAACATGGTGTAATTATTTAAATATAGGTATTAAATCTTACTTATCCTCAACCTGTCTGAGGATTTTAACACACAAAGGGTTATTATGAATTCTGTAACACACAGGGCTTTCATGGCCAAGTCTTGAACTAGCTCTCTTCTTTTCTCTCAAACCTCTTTCATATAGTGAAGATTGTTAAAACCACCAACACAGGTCTAGGATGTCATGCAACATCCCTCAATACTGCTTACCAACTCCAACACAATTCAACTTGCTGATTAATTTGCTTTAGACAACTTCCAGAATCTAGCTAAAAAAAATTGCTGGTTCCAAGAAGCAGCAGCAATGAAAATGTTGTCTATTGATTCCATAGCCTCAGCAACTTTCTCAGTCCCACTGCATCAACCTCATCTCTTTTTCTGCCATATCTGTTCCTCTATGCCTATCCTGCACGCTTTTCAATCTACATTTCTGACACACTACTCCAAACCTCACCTGTAAATACCACACTTCGCATTTCATACCTCACCTTGCCATTCTCTTAATCAACCTTTCCTCTCTCCTGCTGCATTTACTACCTTCAATCCAATTCTACATACCTCAACCACCCTCCTGTACCCAAACCATTTCCCATTCTCCACAATTCATTCTCCCTCTCTTTAGAAACATCTGTCTCAATCTTAAACTTTACCTCTGTGCCCCTTTTTCTTCATCCTTCTGTTTCTTCCTTTCTGGCTACTGATTTAGCTCATCTCAATACCTACAATCACTATCTCCCTACCCTGCGTCTACCACTACCTTCCATCTCCTTTTACCTCATATATCTAACTGACCATTCTTTTCATTTCTGTCCTACTTCTGCCTCTCACCTTTCCCCATTTCTCGTAATCAATGTGCCAAGCGATCATTATCTAGTCAGAAGTACACACATAGCAATAGGAGAGGGCAAAGAAGGCAATTCACTTTTTGGGGTGGTGCTTTGATTTTCATTGTTGAAACAAGAATGGCAGTTATGAAAAGGGACTTGTATCGGATAACAATTATCAGGCAACTAAATATACAATATCAAGTGCTATGCGCAAATGTCTTACTTTAATGTTATGCACTTGTTCACCTAACAGCACAAACCTACCAGACTTCTTTGATACTAGTACCGATAATCATAGAAAGAAAGGGTTTCCTCTGTTATTGTTGAAGCTTTCTTTTGGTATTTTTCAGCTGTCACATACTGGGTATCATGAGCTTTGGACTGTTTTTGTTTCATTTTTTATGAACAGTTAACATATCGATTGGTATTGTTAGGAGTCAGGAAGGCTTGAATTGACTGAAATCTGAAATTTCTCTCTCTCTCTCTCTCTCTCTCTCTCTGTCTCTCTCTCTCTCTCTCTGTCTCTCTCTCCTCCCTCCTCCTATCCTTCAAGGCTTGACTTCTTTCCACTTCAATGTAAACTTCTTACCTCTGCCCTATTTTCATGTTTTATCTTATCCCTTAAACTGTTCCCAAAGAACCTAGAGTTTCTAAAGTTTGTTCATAATTGCAACCAATGAAACGACCATATTGTTACTTTATTCGATGAAAATGTGTGAACTGTTTTTTATACCTTCACCCTTATCTCCTCAAGTAAAAACAAACATGTTCTCTCTATATGGAAATATTGTTCTAATGTAAAGCTCACCAAGGGCCTTCTTGTCTGGTTTATGGTAAATAAAAACTTTAAGCAAATCTATGCTCACTGCAAAGATTCATCCTTCCCTTGTCTATATTTAACATCTGAGCTAAACAGGACTCAATACAAATGTGGGCTTACATGTGTGGGTATTATTTCTCAGATCATCTACGTGACCATAATGCTAATAGCACTCAGATATGGGGGGCAGGGATGGTGTTGTCCTAGAGAATAGATGAGACATCATGGTCCCTAAAGACATTATTCACAACATCATTTTAAAATGCAATTGGAAGAATGGACTCAAACTATGTTTGAGATCAGAGATTTGGAAAACCATGAAGGGTAAATTAAAATATTAAAGTGCAATATAGAAAGAATGCAAATATGTCATTATATTACTTAGTCATAGGACCTAGAAATCAATTGACATGAAGGCTCTCAGTTCAAATAAATGCAGCAATGAGCAAAATAGTCTAAGGGTCTGATTTAGAGATCAGTGGATGAGTCACTCTGTCACTAATGTGATGGATATCCCATTCACAATATTACAATTGCATTAAATCCTATAACATTTATAATGTGGCTGAGAGTATATTCATCACGTTTCTGAGGGAGTAACCCCTCAGCCGAACTCTACATCAGGCCATACGTTTCAAATGTGCAGCAAATTGATAGAGAAATGGGCAGCATCCCTAGTAGAGGCCCAGAAAGTTCTTGCTCATCCTCAAATTCAAGGGATTAAATAGCCCATTTCACAATAGAAAATGGTAGAAACTGCAATGTCAGCATGGTGTGAGCAAAAGTAACATATTGTCAGCAAATCATATCTCAGCATTATAAATAGGATAGTAGGACAATATGACTAACACTATTCCACTACATGAATACTTATTCACTGTGTCTAACCTAAGATCATTGAAAGGTGTGAGAACAAATTAATTATATAAATAATCTTAAGGCTTTTGAATGAATGCAATATAGTGTGCTGGAAGGAAGAGCTCTGAAAATAGCAAAGGCTTTCTCCAGAGTTCAAGAACATGCCATTGCAAAACCAAACGTGCCCATGTTGCTGTGTACGATGTCAATGAGAAATATAAAAACACAATGAAAATTATAAAGTCAGCCACCATCTTTATAAAATGGAGTTGAGGCCGACTTATCATTAGGCCAAAAACAATTTTAGATTGTAGCGTTTTTTTCAATTGCAAACTACTCATATTTTAAACACATTTGTTATCAATTAATGAAAACCACGATCATTAGCATATTTGCATATTTTTTCAAATGTTATAACTAAACAGGCTTTTACCATCGAGCACTACCCATGGTTTACCTCATCTGTTTACTTGGACTGCACATCATCATTAGATAATGTAACGAGCACACTTCAAACTCTTTGAGTATGAGAGAAAGTTAGAAACTTGTTTTTAATTAATTTATAAAAACTAATCCTGGCAGAAATTCTGCATCATTTAAATTGCATATATATTTTACAAAAACCTCCGAATGCGTTTTAGTAAGATTTCGAACTCAATAGTGGGGTTAACATTTACAAAGTCTGCACATCGTTTTTTGTAATACCCATTTCCTACCAGACAATCTGAAAATGTTAAACTCACCGAAAAACATCAGAGCATGCTCATACCTTCAGTGTACTGTAGACTAATAACAGGTTTAGATGGCACTGCAGTTAGGCTCCGACCTAAAACTGAAATTATCGCAGTGTTTAGTGTCAGATTACTGCAAACAATTGGGGTATAACGGGGATAGGGCGAGGCCCAAATCCAGAGTTAAAAAACTAAAAGACTTGAGGTCTCATTTAAGGTTTAGCAGGACTTTGGAAAGTATATAAATAAGTGGTTCTCCTAGCTTGCCATTTTACACCCTATTTAGATTTGGGGAACCATCATGTCTCTGCTGGTGGGGCATCAGCCAGCTCTGCTAGAATAAACACCTGTCAGACAGTTGTGCCACAATAGGACTGCTAGATCACAAAGGCAGTCATCATTTCCTTTTTTAAGTCAGGTCAGTGGCATCGGGTGTGGTGTTGACATCTATTATTTGAGCCTGTTCTGTCTGCAGCTCTGCAGGAATAAAACTCTTTAAATACGAGCAAAACCATAGCCGAGGTCAGGGATGGGAAGCCCATCACAGTACAAGAAACTCAAAAGGTGGGACCGTGAAAGAAAGAGAGGGAAAGAATGTGTAGGGGCGTAGCTTCAATTGGTGCAGTGTGTGTAGAGGGCCCAGAGGTCTACTCTATACACAGCCCTACGTATTTCTGTATTTTATCTTTCAAATAGCAGCCTGGCAATTTCCTTCCTGGCACTAGGGCCAACATTACACTGACTACGCCACTGAAAGTGTGAGAGCGGGTGCTGGAAGGAAGAGAGAAATGAGGGACATGTGAAAAGAGGGAAGAAATTGTGACAAGAAAGAAGGACCATAAGCATGATTAGATGGATGTAAGGGTGAATGGGCCAATGGGAGAAATGTAAAACCACATTCAATGGGTCGGTGAAAGAAAGAATTGCTGGAATGACGAAAAGCTGGCTGAATGGGTGGATGGATGAATGGAATTTTAGATGGATGGGTGAATTGATAAAAGGAGAGAAATTATGGATAGATGGATAAAAAAAGGAAAAGGATGAATTAATGGAAGTGTGAGTGGAAAAATTAGTTTGCTGTGGAAAAATAATGATGAAAAGGTGGATGGACAGATTGGTAAAGCAAAGACTGATGGAAGCATGGAAGCATGAAAGGATGGATACATGAATTGATGCAGGCACGAAAAACTTAAATGATGTAGAGATAGATGAGCAGAAGGTAAGATGAAATGGCCTCATATAGTGTGGGTAGGATTTACTCACTTCCCTCACCCAATGGCATTAGAGGTAAGGATCAAAGTGGGGAGCATTTTAATTTTCTGGCTACTCCTTTGGGCCAGGTGACCCGAGTAATCTATGCATGGCATCTCAGTCTCAGTCAGGGAAAGCAAACAATACCTCTTGATCCCAACAATAAAGCTCCCTATGCGTCAGGACCATTGATTTGTATTTGTATTTTATTATTTTAATGACAACACTCACTACTGCTTTTGGTGGTACAGAAAAACAAGAAAGCAATGTCCCAAGCTAAGTCAAAAAAACATGACTACAAACAGGCATTCTCTTTGCCAATAGGCCAGCCACTGCTCCTGCAGATGGACTGCAAATAAATATACCAGGAAGTCCTTGCCTAGAAGAGTAAAGGCCCTGGTCACTGATGATCTGGCGGTATGACAATATGCCTGCTATAACTTAAGTGAGCCTCTTCAGCCCTAATTATGACTTCCATGCAATCCTTGGTAATAATTGCACATCCGCTGTACTTCTGAGTGCGGTATATAGTAGGTGGGACATTTCAACACAATTGCAAATGAATTCCCCCCATTTAGTACCCTAATCTCTCTCCCACTTATTTCATGGTAAATTGGACTGCAAATTTACCACCCGTGTCCTCTTTTGAAAATAAGACTGCTGCAACACAGGCATGGTACAGGGCACTGGCCTAGTAATACGAAAACACATGTGCACCTGGCTACAGGCTGCACTCAAGAGACTATAGTTGTGCATAGCTTGGCAACTACATAAAAATGACTTGCCTGTGGCAGTTTTAAAACTGTCAAAGTTTCCCTTTTGACTGGCCTAAGTCTTCTTTTTAAATAAGTCAAGTATAGGTCTTATTCTCATAAAGGCAATGCGCAGATATTTAAAAGTAGGGCAATAAAAATGATATTGAACATGTCCTTACAATGAAATATTTCCAAAAGCGATTTTCACTGTGGCTGCTGCCACTGGAAATCATTGGGTAACCTTGGTACAATTAATAAATGCTAAACTCGGATTGGTAGCAGCTAGAAAAAAAAAAATCTTCCACTCCTTTGAATTGTAATTTAAAGTACACTTTAAAAGTGAGCTCTGTTTTTAAATTTATATTTTAGGAATGCCACTTTTAGAAAGTTGTCATGTTTCTGCCTCATGTTTCTAGGAGTTCCCAGATGCCTGGGCTAGTGATGGCTGCCCTGTTGGGAAATGTGTGTTGGAGCCAGACAGTGCATCAAAGAGCTTGGTTGTGAACAGTTTGGTCCATCGTGACGGGATGACTGGAGAGGAGTTGGAACCTGCTCTGATTACACTTCAAAGGACCTTTCATCAGCACACACACAGACCTGACTTCAGTCCTGTTGTATCACTAACCGGGCTGGTGCCAAAATCCAAGAAAGGGGTAAGGTTAGACAGTGGGGAGAGGGGTTCTCCACCCACAAGCATGACTGGGCATAAAAGTGGGATCCCAGAACCTGAAGAAGAGAAAGACTTGGACCCAGACTGTGACAGCTGCAACACCATGGAAAGCTGGAAGGACATGCCCCTGATGTGCTAATGGACTGAATACTTTACAGCTGACCCCAGTACTAGCGTGTTTCTCTAAGGGTTAGTGCCACTGCCCCCTTAAACTCCCTGAGGACTAGTTTGTGGAAGAGTTGGACTCCACTTTCCCCCAGATGCCAGGATGCAATACGGTCTGTGGAGAGCACAACAGAGGAGAAGGCTGGTGCAGGGAGCCTGTGAAAATAGCTCTCAACAAAGTGCACACACTTAGAGATTGTGCTGAAAATGCTCCTAGTGGCTAGAGTTCGCCACCTGGACAAATGATTAATTGTTAAAATCCATCCATAGGGGCTGGAGTTATGAACATTTACACATTTGGGGGTCATTACGACCTCAGCAGAGAAACTCGCCACGATCGGTGCTGACAGTCAACAGAAGAACTCCAGCGCACAGAACCCACTGCTGGACACTTTACGAACATCCAGCTGGGCCGGCGGGCGGAAACAGTGTTTCCGCCAGTCGGCCCTGCCGGCCCAGCTGGATGCAGGGCCTGAACATTGACGCCGGCTCCAAATAGAGCCGTCAGCAATGTAGCAGTGCGGCCTGTGCAGCAGAACCCATTGTGCATTTCACTGCCCGTATATTGGGCAGTGAAATGCATGACGTGGCTGTGCATGGGGGCCCCTTCACTGCCCATGCCAAGTGCATGGGCAGTGCAGGGACCCCCGGGGGGGCAGAGTCACTCATTCCACCAGTCTTTACCTGGCGGTTTAAACTGCCAGGGAAAGACTGGTGAAATCTGACTCATTATCCGGCGGGCAGCGCTGCCCAGTTGGATCAGAAACGCCACCACTGCCAGGCTGCCTGGTGGCGGAAGCCTGGCAGTGGCAATGTTTCAAACATGGCGGTTCAGCCACGTTCATTATATGGCAACCTGAACCACCATGCCATTGGCGGCAATTAAAGCTACCACCGGCATGGCAGTCCAGACCGCCATGTACATAATGAGGGCCTTGGTCTTTGACCCTCATTGAAAAAAAGAGAGCACTTAGAGCTTGATCATAATCTCTTCAATTGCCTGTCGGGCTGGGTTAGCACCCAGGGGCCTTGACAAGATGATTATAAACTGATTTGCCCAGAGAGAGGGTGTGCATGGGGCTCCCTCTACAGACTTCTACTTGGCTCATGGACCCCATATCCTGGGCCAGCATTTAACTAAAAGGGGTCCAGGACCCCATTCCAGTCCCTGAATCCAGAGTTCCCTTAGAGCGAGAACTGACTGCTCCTGCCACGAGTAGAGCCATAAAATAAGACTTCCCCTGCTCAGCAGGCGCAGGAGAAGCTGCTGCCAGCTCCCACACTCAGAGATCCGCTCAAGGAGCTGAATGGGCAGTGCAGGAGTGGGCTTACCACATTGTCCCCACCTGTAAAAAGGCTTGGGTTGTCCAGATTACACTGGGGCACCCTTCTGCAAAATAAGGCACAATGTGCAAAACCCCCTGCCTCAGAAAACTGCTCTGGCCAAAGCTGCTCATTTAATATTCACACTCTGGCAAGGGAGCTTTCTCTGTACTGCTCATCTTGCAAATGTCTTCTCTGCTTGTTATGGCACCAGAAGGGCAGGAGCACCTCCAACAAAATAGACTAGTGTTTTGAGGGAATGCAGGTCTTGCTGCAGCCCCCCCCCATTTAAACCTGACCCTACGTTTCTGGGGTCTTGGAGTCCATGAAACTCAGGATTTTCACCACTATTCTACAAAACTCTTAAGGCTGTACCTTTTGATCTATAACCTGGGTGTGCAGCAAACTCTAGTGGACTTCAAACAATGTCCCACGCCAGATGTGTACAAGGGACCCCAGAGAACAGATTTCCACCTCTGCAACAGCATATCATTTGCATAAGAATGTCACTGCCAATCACCTGACCAACAACCCCAAGGACAGTGCCTGGATGGCCATCTACGGAGCTCTGCCAGTGTGAGATTTCATGAACACAAGAGTGCCCAACCAATCCCAGTTCTGCCCGATAAAATGCTCTGCAGACGAGACATCCTACCAGCTCTTCTGGGAAGGTGCCCATGCTCAGGACTTGCTGATGGCCCTGAGCACAGAGCTTTGGGGCCCTGATACCCGTGACATGCATCAGAGTGAAATCTGTAATGTACAGCTCATTTCCAGGGACACACACAATGCGACCTCTAAGACTTCTGAAGGCTTCTGTTCTGTTTTAAAGTTGTCTATTTTCCAGAAATCATCTAGTAGTAGGAAAGAAGGAATCTTCGATTCTGGCCTGCCACAAGATGATCCACAACTTCCTACATGAAAATGCAGTAATCAATGGATCAGGCGACATAGACAAAGATGCCTGGGAATCCAAATGAATTCCACTGCCCTACTGGGGTGGGGCAAGGGGCTACTAACCCTGTTTTCTCTTTTTCTCTTTACCCCAGGAACCGTGCAGTGAACAGGAAGAGGAGCAGACAGATGAAGACAGGTGAAGAATACGTACTTTCCCTTCACAGTTGAAAGGTCAAAGGGATAGCTTGTAAGCATGTTGTCAAGTTTGTTACCTATGACTTAAGAGTAAGCATTTTTTGTGAAAGGTGACAATTGTATGTATCTGAGCCAAACACACATTTCAGACAAGAGGGAAAAAAATATCTCTAGTGGTTGATTATATGGTTGCATTTTATCTGGCCTAAATGTTGAAGAGAAACACATGTAATGTTGGTTTTTATCTATTATCAACAGTATATTGCTGACAGTGGTTTTGATAAACATTAAAATGCGTTATTGGTAATAATGATTGCATTTAAACAAGGCTATTCATTTTAGAGATATAATGGTGATATTTAACATGTGAGGATTTGGTATTTTATTTTGATGAGCCTTGACCAAGCCAATAGGCTTGCTTTACTTCAAGTGATATTTCTGACATATTGTGATGCTCTCTCTATCTGGTATAGGTGGGGCAGTAATGTGATTTTGGGTGTCATTGTCCATTAGGCATCACATGTGGTTTCACAATGTCAACTAAAGTATTTTTATCTGCCTGATATATATATATATATATATATATATATATATATAAATGCATAGAATTTAGTAGTGTGTGTGTGTTTGTAATAAATGTACATTTCCTTTGTCAAAGTGAAAGCACTTACTCTATTATTGCATGCCAGCAAATGGTAATTACTATTCCACAACACCTTCCATGAGTAGGGCTTGGACGGTTCTACTTTGCTATCTTGAGAGTCAAGTGCTACAATGGGGTGCTTGGTTCCCCGGAGGCAGGAAAGATAGACGTCTTACTTGCCCAGATCCTGCACAACAGATCCTGTACAACAAATAACCCAATTTCTTACACTCATTATTCCAATTTCCTGACTTTGAAATGTAGGAATGGGTAGTGATACTGTGAAAACTCAGAATTTCCAGCATCTATCCACACAATTTGTCAGGTTTTACCCTAAAGAATTTGCATGACTAAACCCTAGTGTTAATATCCTTGTTTGAGTTCCCATTCGCTTAAGAATCTGGATTTATGTTGCAAGAGGAATGGGGGCTTAAGTTAACCAACCAGTGTTTGGTGAGGTAGCAAAAAAACTGTGAAGGTTGACGTCTTCAAATACCAAAAAAAGAGCAAGGACCTCCTTCAAATAAAAATGAGGTGGGACATCTTCAAAATAAACACCAAATTATTGTTCCAGAATGGCAATAGAAAGAAGCATTGGCAAAGCCAGTAGGTGTGGCATTGTTGACAGCCTTTTGGCAATTCTTGTTTTGTCATAATTTTTGTAAACATTTATTGTTTTTGAAGCTGTCAGGTATTTGTCAATCTAAAAAAATAAAAACTTTGACTAAAGGCAAAAATGTTTCTAGGTTTATATAGGTTGATATACTACTCCCTGGCAGTGAAGTGAACTGCTTTGTATGTGGATGCACTCATTGTGAAATGGCAGCATGCCATAACTTATAGTGAAGTCAGCTAGTCGAAGTGGACTGGTGCCCTGCTCCTTGATGCATACTTGAGTGGGTTGGAGAAAAATGTGAGTGACACAACCACAGACAAATGGATGAAGTGTGGTTAAAACCCCTATTGGTAACTATGGCAAACACATCATTTTATTAAAATCAATAGGTCTTGGATATCACAGACCAACAAAAGTCAATTATTCTGCTATTGGCAGTGTGCCTATTTCCTTTGGAAAAGAAGAAAAGAAACAAAACAAGAAAGGAGGCATGAAAGAAGGCAAGAAAGAAAAGTGCCTAGAACAGAAGAAAGCTAAAACTTAGGAAACAAAGCAAGAAGGAATAACAAACTAGGAAAGAAAGAATGAAAAAAGGTTGAAAGACGAAAGTAAAGAATGAGAGAGGGGATGAAAGACAAAAATATACGAGTCTTGGAAAGTGAGTAATTGGTAAGGGCAGGTAGGTACCTACACTAAGCAATACACCACAATCCCCCACTAGGTCCAGTCAAGTTCCTAATAATTTAATCCTTGCTCAACCTTTAGTAGCTTGGCCCACGGGCAGTTAAGCTTAACTTAGAAGACAGGTGTGTAAAGCATTTAATATCAACAAAAATGTAAATAAGTAAAACACAACACACAATAAGAATCAGCACCAATTTATAAAAATAGGAAATATTTTTCTTTAAAATGACACCAAAACAACAAAAATCCAATGTAGGGACCCGGCGATATGAATTTTTAAAGTGAAATGCTTAATGCTTTCTAGTGCCTAAAAACCAAAAGCACCAACCGGGGACATATGGTCATGCTTGACTGGAGCAAAGTCAAAAGTTGAGGCTAACGACAATGGAGCCCTGCTGGGATACACTAAGCGGGAGGCCTCTGTCAGAGTTTTGCCTTCACACATAGAAACTTTTCCGGAGCTTTTCTTCCTCTACATTGTGCTGTCTTCTCCAGCAAGCCGATTTCAATGCAACACAATCAGAATGCCTTTCCACACATCCATATTCAAATCCTGGAAGTCTGAAACTCCAGGGCTTTCAGCAGGATGAACCTGAATGCTAGTCGGGTTGCAGTTGAAGATAGTCTGCTTGACACGACGTGGAGTCAGTTCAGTTATGTCGCTTTTTTCAAAAGTTGCTACAAACTTCTGGATCTTCTTCCAGAAGTATTCTTTGGGTCCTTAAAGTGTCCCTAAACGTGATCCAAGGTTCCAGAAGCTCTGAGTTGCTCCTTAGAAGTTAGGACTACAGTTCCCAGAATGCACCGGGTCTTCAAATGACTATTGGACGCTGTCAGCTGGGCTCTTCTTGCAGCACTTGATGCAGGGGACTTCGGCAGCTCCTTTGTACCAGTAGCTTATAGAAAGTCCACTCCCGGAGTTGCAGAAGCAAAGTCCTTTTCTTGGTGAGGCCCAGAGTGTGCAGCTGGTGTAGTCCTTGTGGTTGGAGTCCTTCAGGTGCAGACCAGGGGTTCAGCATGGCAGTCCTTCTTATCGAGTCCTTCTTATCCAGTTTTATCTCCAGGAAGGGATTTGATGTGCTGGGCAGCTATACCATATTTATCCTTGCTCCTTGGTTGGTGGGGGAGGAGGGGCTGACCAATGGGGTACAGGGTGAGACCCTCTGGGATGACCACTTTCTGCAAAATGTGGCAGAAATCAGTCCCAGAAAGCAAAATTCTTTAAATATCCAGCATGGAGAAAATCTCTCCTTGAAGGTTGCATCTGGCTGAGCCCACCCAGTGGTGTGGCTATGTTTCCCAAACACACCCATGCCAGCCTTTATCCTAATATAATTACTGGGACTCCCATCTGGCCTGGGGAACAGGAAACAGGGGAGGTCTTGTTTCTGTCACAGGTTGCTCTCCCTCCTTTGAAAGCCAGTTTGGCAGCTCTATTCCCATCCTGTCCTGCCATCTGCTGCAGCAGTTCTCCTCCCACCAGATTCTTTCTTTGTTTCAGCCTAGACCACTTCACACCTCATTAAGGCAGCCTGGCTCAGATTGCAAGACAGAGAACAGTCAGGAAAGGGCACTACAGGACTGATTTTTGAGAGTTCTAAAACTCATTCTCTCTACTAGCTATAATAAATCCAACCTTGGCAAGTTGTTGGATTTATTCTAATTTTTAATTTGATACCAGACTTGACAGATTTAGCTCTTTTCTAGTGGAAATGTGACTTTATTTTAAATAAAGCATCCCAATGTTAGCCTATGGAGCTAACAAATTTGTCTGTTTTCCTCACCAGTGTTTAAAAAACCTCTTTTATAAAGTCCCTGCTTATATTTACACTTTACCCAACCCTTGAGGCACTTATGACAGACCTTGTGGGTGACGTATATGAACAAATAGGGTCACTTGAGACTTTGGAAGTACTTTTAATTCCAAACTCCAATTTGGAGTTAACTTTAATTAAAAAACAGCCAGCATGGCAGGCCTGCATTTATAATGACACCACAGACCACAACGTGGCACCCAGGGGTCACCTAACTACACTAGGGTCCCTAAACCTTCATGATCTACCATATACTAGGGACTTATAGGTAGGTTGTTGGAGCAAATTATAGTTCTGCCTGATTTGCATATATCATTTTACACTGGTCCTGGGACAGGTGAGCAGGGGCCTTGGACAGTCAGAGTGAATAACCACCAGTATCAGTCAAACAGTTTGAGGTTGATCAGGACCAAAAGGATGACTTTCTCACAACAAGAACGGAAAGAAAGGAGAAAAGCAGGAAAGAAGCAAGGTGACAGGAAAGGGAAAAAAGAAAGAAAGTTGAAGAAGGAAAGAGTGAAATAAGGAAGATAACAGGAAAGAAGGAAAGATGACAAGAAAGAAGGAAAGCGCTGAAAAAAGCTGAAAAGGCTGAAGGAAAGAAGGATAGAAGGGTAGAAAGAAAGAACAAAAGAAGAAAATAAAGTAAAGAAAGGGAAGAGGGAAAGGGAAAATAAAAGGGAAAGGAAAAAGAAAAGAGGGAAAGGAAAAGGAAAAGGAAAAACAAAAGGAAGAGGGAAAGGAAAAAGAAAAACAAAAGGAAGAGGGAAAGGAAAAACAAAAACAAAACGAAGAGGGAAAGGAAAAAGAAAAAGAAAGGGAAGAGGAAGAGGAAGAGGGAAAGGAAAAAGAAAAGGAAGAGGAAGAGGGAAAGGAAAAAGAAAAGAAGAAAGGAAAAAGGAAAGAAGAAAGATCAATAGATACAAAGAACAAACCAATGCAGTGTGCATTTTAAAATATGTACTTGTATGATATGAATTCTACGGTAGGCTAGAAGCTTTGACTGTAATACTTGCTAATTCACTAGCATATTTGAGGTCCTATTTCTCTGTTGGCCAGAGTGGTATCACTTGGTGAAGGACACTATCCAGCTAATTCGGAGAGGCCTGGTCTGATTTTACTGCTGCATTTCCTCATCCCGGTAAAACTGCATCCTGGATTGAAAGTATTTCCGGAATCTGAAATGCAGTAACCTACCTGGCATTCCAAGGACAGTTATTCCCCATTTTAATTGTCCCTGGAATTAGGGGTGAAGGTACCAGGTGCAATTGGTAATTTGAGTCTGGATCTTCACCCTTGATTGTGGGCATCCTGTAATGGGGCTATGAGTTTTAATCTGTGTGACAATTTGCGCCTGACCCTTTACCTGAAAGTCTTCTGCTTAATCTGCAGCTGGGCCTAACATTTCAAGTGAAATGCAGTGAAACTGACAGGAAATTGGTCAGCTGTATTTATCTTAAATAATTCCGATGACCAAATTACCTTTTAAACAAGGTTTTAATTTTCTCTGCAGACCTTACAATAGTTATAAATGCTGTGAAATAATGTCATTCTGAACCAGAGTACCCACACCCGTTTAGCAAAGAATAGAGACTATAGGTCTGATTTAGAGTTTGGCGGATGGGTTCCACTGCCATAAACGTGATGATATTCTGTCCGCCGTCTTATGATTTCCAGAGGATATAATGGAATTGTAAAAACTGCGGACAAGATATCAGTCACGTTTGTGATGGAGTAGCCCCATCTGCCAAACTCTAAATCAGGCCCGAATTTTTGTTCAGCAACTATAATTATGTGCAGGTCAGGTTTGTAGGCTAATTTCACTGCTAGTGCTGTGGGAGTTTGGTGTAAAAGTAGTGCCTTCGGAGCAGTATCAGAAAGAGCTGCCTTGTCTCAGTGCTCAGCCGCACCTTAAAGAGTACATGTTGAAAATAGAGAGTGAGTGTCTGGTCAATGTTTCCTTCTTCTGCTGTCTTTATTTCCTTCATTAATTTAGAGAAATTTTGAGTTATATGTATGAACTTTAAACACCTCAAAAGCAAAAGAAACAAGCACTGAGCTCTATGCTGACCACAGCAGAACTCACATGAGACGGGCCCAGATGTGCAGGGATGAGAAATTTTCATTTTGCAGAATTCAAAGTATTACAATCTCAATATTGCATAGTGCCTCATTATTTATAAAGTTGTAATAAATTCAGCAATGTTAATGGCCAGTCAAATTATTTCTTGCTGTAAACAGTTTTGTTTGGCTATTTTCCCCCCTCTTACTCTACTACCCAGTTTATTTTTCCTTGAACTTGGTACTATTCCATTTATTACCTTTTGATAGTTTGCTCTTCACTGCTGTATATCTAATTTCTACACTGTATACTGCCAGTTCTAAAACTTTGAAATCAGGTCTGTGCAGCATTATCCATGTCTGCTGCATTCTTTTCTTAAAAAAATATTATGAAGTATAAACCTAAAACACAGAACTTCCCAGGAAGTCGTTTTTAATGTCCTCATAAGTCATCATATTTTCACTTGAGTGTAAATGAATGTATAGTCTGTTCGCTATTTCCAAGGAACAAAGCGGCACATGTTTATTTTCAGAGTGGAAATTGTGGTGAAGCTGCTGTCATTACCTTACAACACAATAATTGGCACAGGTTTAGTGAAAAGACTTTTAGCAAGCTTCCACCTTCACCTTATTACTTGAAGATGGTGTTTTGATCTGGTTAACCGCTTACTCTGGCTTACAGTGAAACAGATCGATTGACATTTGCTTGCATCTCCAGAGGGCTTTTATTATCAAATGACAGAGAAAGGATGACGGAGATATGGAGGGGCAGGGGTATGTACTGGCACACTGAGGCCCAGATTTACTAAAAAGTCATGCAACGCAACACATTCTGAGCTGCGTTGTGTGAAAGGAAGAGGAAAGAAAAGTGCCTTGATTTCAAAGATGTAGCACAGTTCTGCTGGCTTCCTCTGTTGGTGCAATGTGTGCTGCCTAGCACTATCACAGGCACCCTTACAACATGGTGCTAGGGTGACTGCCTCACAAGCATGATTGTTTTTGTACTGGAATGGATAACTTATTTCATAAAAACATTCTTTTGGGTCACATTGCTCTTTCTGCAGTACAGATGGAAAGAGGATGCTGCAGAAAGAGAAAGTAATGAGGAGAAATAAAGATATTTCTACTTGTTTTGCCTGGGCCTGGGAGGGACACTGTTTTGTTGCACTCCCAGATTTTTGACCTCAGTAATTAGCATTAAAATCCATGGGTAGCTGTATGGGAACTCTCATGAAGCCATGGAACACCTCAATGCTGGGTAACATTACACAGTGATATACGTTGCCTTGAATTACTCTGGATGTACTAAACCACGCAGCTCCACAAAAGGAGGATTTGTGTGGCTTAGTAAATCCCAGTTAAGGACTTTCATTGACTCGCGTCACCTTGCCTGACTCAAGGACAATGCTAGCCATTAGTAAATCTGGGGCTAATTGTTTAGCCTGTATTCTAATGATATTGGTGGCTATCCTACCCATTTTAACTTGGATATGCAAAAGATGGGAGGGAAATATCATTCATATTTTTTGCTGATGATACAGTCCTATTTTTTTTTTATTTCAATACATTTCTATTGAGTGTTTTAGCTATAAAACAAATTTCAACATACAAATTAAAGATACACCATTATTGGAATTGTAGCAGGTACTTCAAAGGAAAACATGGACAACATCAAAAGTATCCTCAGACTGTGGGTCCATATTAGCTTGGAGAAAAAAGAGACCGGTTTGGGGTGTGTTTGACCATTCAGACCTTAGAACATAACTGATACTTAAATCTAATGTAGTCAATGAGATCTTACAAAGGGAGAGTGAAATCCAAACAGTGCAAATAAGTTTTAAAATAGCTCCCTCTGAGAAATTAAAGATAATTAAATGATGCACCATTTTTGACAGACATGGAAGGAAAAACTGAACAAAACGGGATGGCAGAAGAACACAAGTTTAGTAGAAAAATAAGAAACTAGTTGAATGGAACGTAGAATCTTTGGAAGCCGAAGCAGAAGTGGTGTTTTTTCTCAAAAGTAATCGATGAGGGTGAAATGTAAGTTTATGGAGGTCTCGCACAGGACTCTTGAAGGTACTGATCTAAGCTTTCACCTATTTTCCTTGCGATGGTGGGATGCCCTGGTGAGTTATATTTGGAAAAGTGAGAGCTAAGTAGATAGGTTACCCAGACCAACCAAGTGTGGAAAGATACTAAATTGAACAATTTCCAATCCAGTAAAATAAATTTAACAGAAGTTATTAGTAGAATGTCCAGGAGAGTAAGATCTATATCGTGAAGGTTCATGCAAAAAGAGCGCAGATGAAGTCCTACAATTACGATGGGCAAGACTAGACTGAGGTCTGTTTAAAAAATGCAATTCATTTGGTTTGTGATTTGCTCCCAAAAGGGGGCTAGACATTTTTGACTGAAAAAATGTTTCACATCATGAGGCATCACTGCATGATCATCAAGGACTTGATTATAGTAATTTTATCTTATGAAGCTTGTCAGGTGATCAATGCAATAGCTGGATAGCAAAGAGTTTGGAACGGTAAAGCGAGAGAATTTATTTTCAAAGGGCTAGGTTATATATCTTGTTTCAATGTTATTCTGAAAAATGAGTTCTCCCCAGTTGATGTGAATATGAATAGCATTTGGATTGTATAGGATGGGTGTTTGTTAAAAAATTAAAGATATTAGAGCAGAGGTCTTCAAACGTTTTGATGCCGGGACCCCCTCTTAAAAAGATTTAGGTGTAAGGACCCCCTCCTGATAAAAAAATCTAGAACCTGCTACTCCTCATCATCAACAGTAATAAACATCCCCATTTCCCACAGCAAATCATTTTTACTGTGAGGAAAAAATATTAAACAGTGTTTAGTAAATCAAAGATCAGTGAGTGTGGGGGTGTGGTCAAGGGTGTGGCTAAAAACAGAGGTCCTCATTTATTAGGAATTGACATGGGGCAGAGCTACAGGTCTTCTTGCTACACTGCCACACTCCAATACAAAAGGGCAGGAATGGACCGTATTTATGAAATACAGTACATTTCTGTCCTTTCCCCCTGCGCTGGTGCACAATTGCTGCCTAGTGCCAACATAGGCACGATTGTATTTGTGCAGGAAGGGGCACCTTCCTGCAGAAAAACAATCCAGAAAGTCATTGTACCTCTTTTTACGTGTGTGGCAGATAGCAGCACACATGGAAAGAGAAAAAAACAAGGAGAAATAAAAAAAATCTCCTCATTATGCGTGCTCTGGGGAGACGCAAGGTTTTGGTACTGCTCCAGTTTACGTGATTTTGTAAATCTGGGGCAGTGTCAAAATCCATCTGTGTTGCATAGGAACGCCCACCACTACGCCTATGGAACACCTCCTTGATGGAAAGTAAGGCAATGCAGCGACTTGCACTGCCTTGCCTTACTCCATATCTACAAGTCCATTCAATCCACTCAGGGTGGCTTTGAGTCAGCCCATAGGTACGATTGAGAGGCTTGTGATGCTGGAGCATCAAAAAAAATGATGCTCCAGCAGCGCAAATCTCTCAGAAATAAACCCAAAATATTCTACATTTTTTTTTTTTAAGTCTTTCACCGCCAGGTAGCTACATATAAATTAATAGCCAGCTGAAATTAAAAATAAATAAAATAAAGTTGTTACTCATTGGGAAATGCACTGTAGTGCATTATGAAACCTCTATTAGTTAATGCACTGCAGAGGTCTGTGTTTAACCGGAGTGCAACATAACTAAATCTTTGTTAGTACAGTTGAGAATAGTGACTTGTGTATTTTTAGTGCCATGAGGTCACAGCCTGTGACAGAAAGCACTGTGAATATATAAAAAGGCATTATTTTATACTTGCATTGCACACAGTATAAGATAGGCCACTACAAAAAGGTTTATTATAAAACTGTGCTTCCAAAATGTGGATTTAAGTAATATCAGAGCATATGCAATACCTTTTTTTTTTTTTTTTAATAGCTGTCCCTTCAACACCTCCAGGTGAAGTAAGCGCTGTGTAAATACAATTACAATTAAAAGCATGCACTTTACAGCTCAGTTGTTAACTCTTCGCACTACCCCTAAAAAAAAAAATGTTTGTCCTCACAAAGCTTTGATCATTTAAAGCTGCTCCCAAGCACCCTTTACATTTGCAGATCAGCTTGTAGAGCACATTTGCTTTTCATTCAGGAAGCAGAAGCCCTGGGCTTAAAGTCTCCTTAGCTGTCTCTGCAGCTTTCGCAGCACAAGAGATTCAAATTAAAGTTCAACTGAGGCATTTTAAGGATCAGCTGGGGGAATGTGCAATCCCCTTTCCAGGTCTCCACGGCCCCCCTGGGGGTCCCGACCCCCAGATTGAAGACCTCTGTATTAGAATCTAGTAAAATCTTTGTAATCTATAAGATGTAGATCAAATTTTTGTTGAAGAGCAGTGAAAAATAAAGAATCATTGTCTGAGAAGAGATCATGAGCAAAATAAGTACCTTTTGCAGCCCAAACTGAATTCACTGGAAGAGAAGCTGTGGCTTTTTCAATTATGTTTTTTGGATTTATGTACAGGGCATGCAAGTTTTTTATCAATAGATTGTGGGACATTGATAGTGGTAATCATAGCTCAGGAAGATTGTTTGCCTGGAATATGGTCCATTTATTGCAATTACCGGCCAAGGTGGATATGGTGAAGATTGTAGCAAGAATCATTTAGCTCGTTGGGAGGCAATATGAGCTTTTTCGTAATTATGGCAGTTGGGGAAGTTATTCATCTCACATAAAGAAGTTACATTATCTGATAAAAATTGTCAATCTTTTTTATGACACTAGAAATTCAGAGGTAAGTTTCTCGATAGTAGCAAACACATTTTGAGAAAGTCAAAAAGGTGATGCTAACGAGCCTCGGAATCCTAGCGATTATCTCCAGTGAATAGTGGATTCTGCGCAAGAGGATGATGGATCGAAGCGACATAGGTTTGAGGGGATGTCATCAATAAACATTGTGAGTATCAACAAAGGTTAATAACAATCGATATTTCAAACTTCAACCAATAACCACACCAGTTTTTTAAGAAGAATTCATAGATGTATTTCCCTATATTAACAATGCTAATGTCATGAAAATAACTCTCAAACACAAATGCTAAGTATATAAGATCAATAGCGGTTGGTTAAAGCATCTTATATATCTCAATTTGATCAAGACAATTAAACAAATTATTTCCAAAAGAATCACACTTATTAATAATACAAAGATAGGTAATAATGGCAAAATATACATTTAGTTCAGCATCAAATGATTTCAAAATAAGTCATGAGCATTTCAAATTAGTTTCCTCACTAGCCACAAATTAGTATCAACATGCTGGGTTTCATGTGCAAAGAATTTAGTAACACAAATTTAGAAAAACATCTTTACCTCAGTTAAAGATTAAAAATATATCATTAATATGCAGCAATTAAGTCATAAGTTGTAGCTGCTACCTAGAATGCAAAAGAGACACACATTACATTACAAAGAAATACATTACCAATGGTAAAAGTAGAAACAGCAGGTAATATGCTTCAGTCAGGAGACACCATCAGTTATGGCCTAACAGCTAACCCACTCAGCCAATACGAACTTCATCTGCTCAAGCTGCTCTCCAAACAAATTGTAATAATCATAATAACTCCTAAAGAATTTCTACCCAAGTTGTTATACTAAATCCTAATAAGTTTATGATTGGCCAGTCTATGGGGTGGTTTCATTTCAGCCAATCAACAACTAAATTGATGACCTAAACCACAACAAATCTACGTTAATTGTAACATTTTCTTCAAAAATAACTTTTCCTCTTCCTTCTCGTCTGTAGCTCCATTGTTTCATCGCCTCTCGAATATTTTGTCTCAGGAAGAATCTTTTACTGTTGCAATCTACTTCCATCCTCGAGGAAAGACCAGATATTAGTGGACATTTCAATTTATGCAATGCTTGGTTAAAACATAACCTTGTAAAACATAACGCAGCAACCCTCTAGGCGTAGCTGTGAGCACATCTACACAAACTTCGAAAACACCTTTATGTTAGCTTTTGAATCATGGAAAATAACCACAGCTTTTAGTTAGAATTTCACTCAGCAAAGAACTGAAAAACAAACATTTTCAAAAGTCACTTGTTTTGCACGTTAATTCATTACACATTTCAGTATAAAAATCATTAATGAACATATTAGAAAATTCACACTCTCCCAATGCCTCCTGATGACTATTCATGTCATCACATCAATCCATAATAAATTTATTTATTGTCATTAATTTCAAAATTTTCTCATTTATCCTCGAGTTATTTTTCTTCTTTTAGTCCCTTTATAAAATGTATTCATTTTTATTTCAACTTTTCTATAAATTTCCAGTTTTCTTCTCTTACCACATTTTATCACTTTAGACAATCTCCAAATTCCAATAAACAAAATATAATTGACACCCATTTTGCTATTGTCAAAATAACATTTCTCCCCACAGTGCTCAACCAATTTTGCACAGCTTCAATCCCTTTTCCAGCCTTTTCCCAAACTGTAGTTTCTGTTAGTTCTTTTAGATCCTTACTATTAGTGTTCGCTACATTAGTAATTAACTCTTTAACTTTCCCTGAGTTATCAGCGATATACGAACAACAATGACTAGAACCTAACAATTTACAAACGCTACCCTCTTTCATCAAAAGAATGTCTAACGTAAGGTGATTCTGAAGTGCCATAGTTCTTGTAGCATCCAAATTTGTATCACGAAGAATGATAACTCCGGAATATCTTGTAAACAAGTTATCTACTTTTGTAGACAACTTCTGAATCTTACTTAAATTTAGGACTACTTCCACTGAAGGAATTATAGCCTCCAATATGTCTCCCACAATGCTAGAAATCGATTCCCACTTGTGGCTCGTTTGAATTTTCATTGAATCTGGAATCTTACTCCAGTCTTCCAACTGATATATTTTTGGAAAGACTATTGCCAAATAACATGTCCCATACCATCCTCTAGGAAGACGGTAATATGCATTTCTTCCACAGCTATAGTAAATCTCAGATACTGGAGGATCCTGTCCATTCATCATAAAGGCCCACTTACTCCTAAACACAAAAACATGTCTACATTCACTCTTTACAACAAACACTCTATCATTTTTACTCCAAGGTCTATGTATACACAGTTTTCCTGCATACACAGCATCTATTGTTAGTTTTCCTTGTTTAGTAATGTCACTATAAGCAAAATCTATTCCAGGCTTTCTACTTATGATTCCCTTATCTATTTTTACCTTTACTTCTCTCCTTCTATCTTCTGTGTTATCCAAAAACCTCTTTTCTACTGGTGTTAATAAACAAGTTAAATTATTGTGATGTGCAAAAGCTGCACCAAAAGTTAAAATAGGCTCAAAGAAATCTCTCATGATTACTATGTTATTTACTTTGGCTTTTTTATTCAAATAACCTATAACCGGTATAAAAGACAATACCATGTCATAGCTTGAATAAAAATACTGAATATATTCCTGAATATAGAAACACGTTAGCAAAAGAATTCAACCTATAGCATAGGTTACAGGCAGGCTATGATAAGTAGTTCCACCTTCTACTGAAGTCGGAATCTGTGTACATACATAACTATCATTCGCATCTATTACCTCAACATACTCATGCAATAATCGATAGAAAACATTAGAAGAAAGCTCTTTCTCGTCGTGTAGGTATTTGACATCTATCCTAAATTTATCTTTTGTTGGTGAATCATCGACCAACTCTGAAGAACTTATTTTCATAGTCTGGTTAGCTCCATCCATCTCATAAACAGACACTCCTACGAAGAACAAACATATTAACACACTCAACTACCGCTAAGCCAATACTAACCAGTTTGCAACAATTAATCCTACGGTTTTGGTTATGTGAGTTACTCATCTTCTATGTTAAAAAAAATAAAAACAAAAATTTCTAAAAAACATCATAAATCCCTCCTAAATTTTTTTTTCCCCAATATTTCATTCACTCTTGGACAGTTCCTTTGTCAAGTTAAGTATAGCAACTTGTCTAATTCAGTAATTAATTTGTCTTCTCCAGTAATTTTTTATTATTTGTCTCTTTAGTATACGTTTTCTAACTCTATTTTCTTTCTCTTTACCCAAAGTCTCTTTCTTGAAAGTCTTCACGTTCCAAAATAAGAATTTTCTAAGTCTGTCAAAACAATAGCTCAAAAATTATTCTTGCCAGTCACTTGTATTCAAATATGCCCTTTCAGGTGCAGCATATCTCCTACTTGCAACTCTTTTCCTTTTCTGGTGTATTCCACTTTCACTAACTTCTCCACTAGTGTGTTCTCCTCCAGGCAATTCTTTCTCCTCTTGAATCAGTGGTATTAAATCAACTTTTCCACTCTTTGTAACTTTTTCTGGCCAATTGTCTCCTTTCAATGTTCCTTTTGTTAGTAATCTTCTCAGTATTGAGTCTTCACTTGCCTTTGGACCTTTTTCTTTAGACGTTCCCGCAATTGGTTCTGGAAGATTCTAATCCACTTAGGAGGGACTATTCTCAATTCCTTTCCCAATAGGGTCTGTCTTTTCTTCAGTTTCGTTTGTCAAACCACCTGCTGCTGAGGTCACTTCCTTCTGAGCAGATATTTCCTCATTCGATTCTTGTGTTTCACCTTCCTTCGAGGACACCCTCCTCAGGTCGAAATCAGTCTTATCACTTTCCTCTTGGACTGATTCTTCTACTTCTTTTGCAGCTTGTTCAACTTCTTCACTACTCTGTTCTTTTTTCATCTGTTATAGGAGTAGGTACATCTGTCATTCTCAACACCTTGCTCACTTCCCTTTTCTTTGTTTCCAATGTTCTCAACTGTTGGTAATCTCAACAGTTCCTCTTCTCTTTCTGTTGGATCATGCACTTTTCTCGTATGACTCGCATGCACCCAATTTGGCAAACCAGCACACTTCACAGCAGTTGTTGTAGTGAGTCCAATCTGATAAGGTCCCTTCCACTGTGGCTCAAGGCAAGACGTTTGTTCGTGCTTTCTTATAAGCACCCAGTCTCCAGCTCTGACTGTGACCTTGACCTTGCATTTGTTAAGCTGTTGCAACTTCCACCTGATGAGAAAAAGGCCGAACTACAACAGCCAGGCTTTTGCAGTAATCTAGCAACATATCATCTGTAATATTCATAAATGTATTTGCAGGTATTTCTGGCAATCTCATTGCTCTCTCCATCAATACTTCATGCGGAAACAATCCAGTCTTCTTGTCAGGTGTACTTCTCATTGACATTAGTACAAGAGGTAAAGCATCTGGTCATTTCAAATTTGTTGAGGCACAGACTTCGGCCATTCGTGATTTTAATGTTCCATTCATTTGCTCTACAAGACCTGAAGCCTCTGGGTGATAGCTGCAATGTAGTCTCTGCTGAACGTTTAATGCAGAAAAAAGCAACTTTATCACCTCATTATTGAAATGTGTATCCCTATCTGATTCAATTGAGAATTAGTTCTTGCAAAAGCAACGTAGCCACTGTAAGACTGTAATTTCTCCTGGTTGGATAAGCCTCAGTCCAATGACTGAAAATGCATAAAATCACCAGTACGTATTTTAAACCAGCACATGCAGGCATCTCAATGAAATCCATTTGCATTCTACTGAATGGACCTCCCGCCATACCTATGTGACCCTTGTCGACAATTGTTCCTTTGCCGACATTCATCTGTTGGCAAATTATGCACCTATGGCACTCCAGCTCTGCCACTTATCTGAATTTTGGATTATACCAGAACTGTTTAAAACTCCTGATCATTGCATCTCTTCCAATATGCGTTTGACCATGGTAGTACCTAGCCATTTGAGTTAACAAACTGTTTAGCATGACTACCTTTCCCTCTATGGTTACCCAAATGTCATCTTCCCTTTGTATGCATCATTGCCTAATCCAATCTCTTCTCTCCTCTTCTGGAACAATATTATGTATTGCTTTCAACAATTCTAGTGTCTCCACTATCTGCATAGTAAAAGTTGCATAAATGTCTTCATTTTCAGACATCAATTCCAAATTTCCTTTTAATTAAATCCCATTCAGAGCACAACATTTTGCAACTTGATCTGCTTAAGCATTTCCCAAAGTTACATAATCTTGTCCTCTCTGGTGTGCACTGCATTTAACCACAGCAATTTTCTCTGGTTTCTGTACTGCTTGTAACAGATCATGTATTCTTTCTCTATTTCTCACAGGTGAACATGAAGAAGTCAGGAACCCCCTTTGAGACCAAATCTGGCCAAAATTGTGTACAATACCAAATCCATATTGGCTATCAGTGTAGATTGTCACTTTCATTTGATCTGATAATTGACATGCTGTAGTAAGAGACACCAACTCTGAGACTTGTGCAGAAATCACCCCTTTAAGCCATGAAGCTTCTAGAATGCCTGTGACTGTTCACACTGCATATCCTGCTCTTAATTCACCTCTGTTGTCTTGTAAACAGGAACTATCGACAAAGAGAATTTGATCATTGTCTTCCAGACAAGTATCTTTGATATCGTCTCTTGGTTTGGTACATAATTCTGTCACTTCCAAACAATCATGTTCAACATCTTCTATGTAAGACAGATCTTCCCCCTCATTTGGAAATAGCTGGCAGGTTAAGCACTGTGCACATTTTTATTGTTACATTTGGTGCCACAAGAATCACTGTTTCAAATCGTGTCAGTCTGGCATTTGTCAAATATTGTGTCTTTGACCTGGTAAATAGAATTTCTATTGAATGAGGTACCATCACTGTCAGAGGATAACCCATCACATATTTTAACTTTGAGTTATATTCTGCTCAACTGCTGCAACTGCTCGTAAACATCCAGGTAAGGCTTCTGCAACATTATCCAAAGTAGCTGAAAAATATGCTACTGGACGATTGACACCACCATGTTTTTGTGTCAAGACAGACAAAGAACATCCATCTCTCTCATGACAGAACAGTAAGAAAGGTTTTGTGTAATCAGGCACACCTAAAGCTAGTGCTTGTCACAAACTCTCTTAGCTCAGTAAAAGCTCACACACATTCCTCATCCATCATTATGGGATCTGAAACATCCTTATGTGTCAACCTTTTGTAATGGCTTAAAACAGCTGAAACATTGTGGATCCACTGACAAAAATATCCTACCATTCCCCAAAACATTCTCAACTCTTTTTGTGAACTGGGCATTTTCATTTTCATTACTGCTGCTACTCTCTCTCTCTGGAAATTCTCCTCGACCCTTTCTCAATCAAATGTCGCAAATATTGTACTTCTTGATGATGATACTGCAACTTAGCAGGAGAAACTTTATGACCATTGTCTCCCAGAAAATTCAACAATGCAATTGTATCCTCTTTGCAGCCTTCCTTTGTTTTCGATGCAATCAACAAATCATCAATGTACTGTACTAAATTCAACTGATAAGGCATTACCAATGACTCCAGGTTCTTTTTTAAGATCTGGGTGAAAATGTATCGTGATTCTGAAAACCCTTGTGGAATTCTACACCAACAGTAGACTCTGGTTAGGAATTTGAAACACAAGAGATATCTGCTCTCCTCATGTAGAGGTAAAGAAAAGAAAGCTTGGCACAAATCAATGACTGTGAACCATTCTGCATCACATGGAATCTGAAACATTATTACTGCTGGATTTGGTACATCTGGACAACCCTTTTCACCACTGTCATTTATATTTCTCAAGTCCTGGACCAGACGTTTTTTCCCATTCGGCTTTTTCAAACCTATAATTGGTGAGTTACATGGACTGCTCATCACCTCCTTCAAAACTCCTTGTTCCAAAAATGGTTCTATCAACGGTCTTATCCCCTCTATTAACTCATTTGTCATCGGGTATTGAGCAGCTTGTGGAAACAACACATTCTCTTTCACTGCCACTCTGACTCCTTCAACTCCTTTAATCAAACCAATGTCTTTTCCTGAAAAATCCCAAACCTTCAGTCTGACCCTTTCGTGCAAATCATTTGGCAAATCCTCCTTTTCAAACACTGGAAGGAAATTGATTAAATCTTCTAAATAGTGCTCTTCGTTTGTCTCTTCTTCGTCAATTGCCTGATCATCCTCAACATTCAGTAAAGCTAATTCACAACACATCATCTTTTTCTTTCCATCAACTGGCAAATCTTTCTCATTGTCCCTAAAGGTTCTCCATCGTGATTCCCTTTTCTTGAACACATAATCCAACAATTTATCTTGCCCAGTAAGTCTCTTCCCAATAGTGATACTGGACTGGAGTCACAACCAACAAAACTATGATAATCTCAAAAATTTCCAATTTTCACAAGAGCTGGCTCTGTAAGAGCTTTAACCAACTGTTTATTTGCAATGCCTACTATCTGCACTGTCCTTTAGGAAACAGGTATGTTTGGAACCTCTGTCGTCCTTATCGTTGAGCGTGTCACTCCTGTGTCAACCACAAAATTAACCTCATGACCATATGCTTCACCCTGCACATAAGGACCTCTCTGATCCGCATATAATGATGCAACCATCATATACTCCTCCTCATCTGAACTATCCAATGGCTATTCAGCTTTTATTTCATTCTCATTTTGTAAGGGAAATTGTTCAACTGTCTTTGCACTTTTGTTTTTACTCTGATTCGTGAACACTTGAGAAAGCATAACCTGTTGCTGTTCCATTGGGCTCTGTATCATTTGAACTTGTCTCGGAATGTGAATTTGCTGTCCAGGCACCATCTGCATTTGTTGCATTTGTGGCATTTTTACCTGAGGTCGTACATTTTGCATTTGTTGCACCGGGTGTAAAGGCTGAAAACCTTGCATATTATTCACATTATTCCGGAAATTTTGATTTAGACATTCCATTCTAGGTCCTCTCATGCCCCAGAATGAATTGACACCATTTGTTTGCTGAACCATTCCTCCTTCATTCAACATTGGACACTTTCTTTTCCAATGTCCCAGCAATCCGTAAATGTGACAAGGTAACACCTTTCACCTTTGTTGCTCATCTTGCATCACCACTGAGCTCAAAGCCACATTTCTATTAACTACCAGAAGCATCATTCCACTTCGACCCTGACTTGGAAACAAACCATTTCCCTGTGGCAGTTGTTGAAAATGTCCTTGCAATCCTGTCTGTGTAGCCTTAATCTGCATCACCATTGCTTTCTCCTTCAGCTTTTTCTGCTTCAACTCAATTTCATCACTTCTTCAGCTGGTTCTGAATATTTTAAGAGTGACTTTAACTGGTACACCGCGCACCAAAACGCTCCACTCCACTTTCACCCAAAAAGTTACGATCACCAAACTACCTGGGGCAGGAAAAGTTGTATAGGCTGTCCCGCTAAACTCTGGAAAAGCTTTCCTTACAGTTGAAATCCCAGCCAAAGTTACTTGAGTTTAGGAAGGCTTTAAAAACATGGTTATTTGCTAATTAAAATCGAGCTACAGGAAAATCGTTACGTAGGCCACAACGGTAAGACGCCTTATGGCATATGCGCTTCAAAAAAATGAATTAGAATTAAGAATAAGGACCAAAAATGTCATAGGGGACTTTATGCCAAACAATACCACCAAGGACAGGAAATACTGTAATGTTAATAAGGGACAAGTCTTTTTGGAACTTATGTGAAGCGTAAGCACCTCAGCTACCAGTTCTGCAGAAAAGCAATTTGGGAGATAGTGTCCATTCAACAGGAGGATAAAACGGTAACAAAGCCAATCCAGAGGAAATGAAAAAAAAAATCCAAAGTAGGACCATAGATGAACCAGATAAGTCTGTTTCTGTCAAACGAACAGTGCACATGCAAGGAGCTATGCGAAGAGCTTGGCGAAAGTAATCAATGTCGACAAAGTAACTAGGGTCAGTATGAGTAAAATCAGGGACCGCATTAGGCAAACTAGGGTAGTTAGGCATCGGCAAAGGTGGTTGATAGTGTACAATCCTATTGTCATGAGCAATAGTAGAAAATTGTAAACATACTTTAGATAGATATCCTTTGTTTTCATCAGTAATATGAATGATGGAGATTTGTGCATCTGAAGTCCCTAGCCGGGGGATAGAAAGATCAAGACTACTTAATGCATGTAGAGGGATCTTTGCACTGTAGGGAGAGGAGATAAGGAAATACCCAGATACCCTTGTGGCTGACTGTTGAGAACTGGCCACATGACGTAACTTTATCAAATCAATAGAAATCTGTTGTTTCTGTTTACAACCACTGTAGGAAAGTCCTCCTTTTTTGCCTGATCACCCCCACACTTTTTGGATAGGTACTGGTGGTTACTGACTCTTGGCTGTGCCCTGGGTACTGCTTACCAGTCCCAAGGCCAGTGCTCTGTGTAAAATGGATATGCAAATTAGGCTAATTATAATTGGCTAAGTTAACCTACCTATAAGTCCCTAGTATATGGTAGTGCATGTAGGTTAAGGGACCACAGCATAGGTGGTGCACACCTAGGTGCACTGCTGCAGTGCCCAGTGTCATTTTAAAAGCAAGCCTGCCTTGCTGGCTGCTTTTAAATTAAAGTTATATGCAAATTCGACTTTGGAATTAAAAGTACTTCCAAAGTCTTAAACTACCTTATCTTTACATATAAGTCACCCCTAAGGTGTGCCCTATGTGCCCCTAGGGCTGGGTGCCATGTAACTATAAGCAGGGACTTTATAAAAATAGATTTATAAGCCCTTGTGAGGTAAAAACAGCCAAATTCGTTTTTCCCTCATTGAAGTAAATGGCCTTCATAGGCTAGAATGGGGAGACTTTATTTTAAATTTTAAAGTCTCCTTAAATGTTGCATACCAAGAATTTGGTATCAAATTAATTGTTGTAATAAATCCCACAACTTCCAGTTGTTGGATTTAATATAACTTGTTCAGGTAAAAAGTTTAGACTTTACCTAAAAAGTTGCCAATTTCAGCTCTGCATTGTTTTTGCTGCTGTGCTCTGATTGGCCAGCCTGCAGCAGCTTTTGCCAAGCTGCCTTGATGAGGTGTGAAGTGGCCTGGCTTCACACAAAGGAATGTGCTTGGGGGAGAGAATCTCCCCTCAGCAGATGGTGAGGCAGGAAGGGGGAGGGCTGCCAAACTGGTCTTCAAAGGCAGAGAAGGACATCTGGAGCACCCAGCAACACCCCCACATCCTGCAACCCCAGACAACTTGGTGCCCCCTTGATTAGATTAGGAGAGGGCAGGAGAGGGGTGTGTTTATGATTTTTAGCCACACCAGTGGGTGGGCTCAGCCAGATGTAACCTCCAAAAATCAGATTCAGCCATGTTGGATTTTTAGAGACTGTTGCCTTTTGGGATGGATTTTTGCCACACTTCCCAGGAAGTGGTCATCACAGGGGGACGACCCTGTACCTGATTGGAGGACCAGGACCCCCCTGCTTTTCACCCAGGATCAAGGATAAAACTGGCAGACCAGCCCCCACACCTCAGATCCCTGCCAGATTTCAAGAAGAAAAGAACTAAAGGAGAAGAAGGACTGCCCTGCTGGACCCCTGGCCTGCACCTGGAACCTGCACCCAGAAGGACTGCACCAGCTGCACACTTGGGCTTCACCACAAGAAGGACTTTGCCTGGCTTCAACTGGTTCAAGGAGGGACTCCCTGTTTGCTACAGGTGAAAAATTGCTATCCAGAGTCCCCCTGCACCAACTCCTGAACAGTGACCAGCTGACCACTGTCCAGTGGCCAAAAAGGAGTTTGCGCCAGGTGCATTCTGGGAGTTGAAGTCCGCACCCCCCAAGGACCATCACAGAACTTCTGGACCCTTGGGGTGAGCTGTGGACCCCAAAAGAACCTTAAAAGAACATCTGGGTGAAGCCCCAGAAGTTTGGAAAAGATTTGAGAATTTTTGAAAAAAAGCTCCAGAGAGGGACCGACCCGCCGCGGAAATTCTAGCCGGCTTGCCTCAACCGCGACCCGGCCTGACTTGGTGGTTCATCCCGGTAAAGAAAAAACCTCAGAAAAAGAGACTAAGGCCCTCATTCTGACCCTGGCGGTCGGCGGAGAGACGGCGGTCGGACCGCGAACAGACCGGCGGTATTAAAAATGGCATTCTGACCGCGGCGGTCCCCGCCGCGACCGACCGCTACTTCTCCACTCCGACCGCCACGGCGGTCATGACCGCGGGGCTGGAGTTTGCGCACTCCGGCCCGGCGGTCGTCCCAAGACCGCCAAGGGTATTATGACCCTGCCTACCGCCGCGGTTTCTTGCGGGCGGGAACCGCCGTGCGAACCATGGCGGTAAGCACTATCGGGGCCAGGGAATTCCTTCCCTGGCACTGATAGGGGTCTCCCCCACCCCCCACTACCCACCCGAGTCCTCCCCCCACACCCTCCACCCCCCTGCCACCCCCCAGAGGTGGTACGAACCCCCTCCCCACCCCCACCCCGACATGCACATACATGTACCCCGACATGCACACACCCCCAACATGCACATATACACACCCCCTACACACACATACACAACGGGGACACATACCCGCACACATACATGCCGACATGCGCACCTGCCGAACAGCACACATTACCCATAGACACAGCAGCACCCCCCGCCCGCATACACGCACTCACACACTCCCTCTACACACTCACACGCACACCCCCATGCACGCCCACATCACACAACACCCCCCCACCCCCTCCCCTCACGGACGATCAACTTACCTTGTGCGTTGGTCCTCCGGGAGGCGACGGGAGCCATAGGGACGTGACCGCCAACAGAAGACCGCCAACAGAAGACCGCCACACAGAAATGTGGGTCGTAATTCTGTGGGCGGTGTTCTGCTGGCGTGGCGGTGGAGGTTGACCAGTCTCCACTTTCCCGCCGACCGCCAGTGTGGCTGCTGGCGGTTTTCCGGCGGAACGCTCCCAGCGGTCAGAATGCGCACAGCGGCACACCGCCGCGGTCGGCGGTCTTCACCGCGGCGGTAACTCAGCGGTCTTGCGAAAAGACCGCCAAGGTCAGAATGAGGGCCTAAGTCCGAAGGTAAAAAGTTGACCGGGACCTCCCAGCCATCGTATCCGAGAAGAGCTCCACGGACGTCGGATCAAGATCCAGGTTTACCCCGGTCGAAGGATTTTCATTTCGAAAAAACGACTAAGTCCGAAGGTAAAAATCTCCACCGAGGAAACCCACATTGCGTATCTGGACAAGGGCTCCAGGAGGTCGGATTCAACTGGCAGGTTCGTCCCGGTGAAGAAAAACTTCAAAATAAAGACTAAGTCAGAAGGTAACTTTTTAACCGAGGCCTCCCGCGACTTGTAGCCGAGCAGGGCTCCATCGCGGTCGGCCTGAAACTTTGACTTTGCTCCGGTCGAGGTGCAACCAGATGACCCGATTGGCGCTTTTTGTTTCTGAGCGCTAGAAAAATAATAATTCTTTAAAAATTCATATCTCCGGTTCCCCTGAACCAATTTTAATCGTTTTTGTGTCAATTTAAAGATAAAAATATAAACTATTTTTATAAATTGGTTTTGGATTTTTAAACTGTTTCCTGTGTTTTATTTAATTACTGTTTTGTGATATTTGAATGCTTTACACACTGTCTCCTAAATTAAGCCTTGACGCTCGTTGCCAAGCTACCAAGGGTTGAGCTGGGATTAATTTACTGAGACCTAACTGTACCTAGGTGGAGGTTAGTGGCTTGTTGCTAGGTGTAGGTACCTACCTGCCCTTACCAATAACCCATTTTCCAACAACCACCAAGTGGTGACAACATCTCAATTCTAGTACTTGGAACAGCAAGGACAGGCACTGGTGCATGATAGGACAGGCCAAGCTCTTTTCGTGTCTGCAATCTTCTCATGAACTGGATCCCTGACATAAGCAATCCAGACAGAAGTCACTGGTTGTACCTTCACTTGGGCAATGGCAGAACATTTAGAAGTTAAATTTGAGGGCTTTTCTCTGAAGTCTTGTAATTCCTGTAAGACAGCGAAATGTTTATTTATGTCAAAGAGCACATCAGCCATCAATGTGCCAGGGTTATCAAAATGCAGAACATACATTTGGGCCCTGGATAATCCTTTGTAGGGAGTCTCACCACCTATAGATTTTCCAGTCAGATTATTTTATGCTCTCTGGCCTCTACACAGATGATGGGTACAACTATGGCCTGAACTTAATACTCTTGCTGTTAAGGACTGCTTTAAGTCATGGTATCTCCATTCTACTATTGAATTTCTCTCAGGATGATAGGGGGCAGAATAATGCAACCCCCAAGGTGCCTATAGTAATCTGGTGTGCCTTAGAGTGAAAGATGGTCCATGGCCCGAGTGGAATTTAGCCACTGCATATACTGATAAAGACTTGCAAATCTTTAATGACAATTGGAGCATCAGCCAGTTGCTGTGGCCACACCCACAGAAATTGAGAATAAGAATCAACAGCCAGTAAAATAATCCATATTGGAGTGATCTACAATGTTATAAATAAATAAATACATTGCAATTGCTTATTTAAAACTAAGAGTGGTGTCTGTGGTGGGCATGCAACATTGGAATTTATAATTTATTGACAAATGTCACAGCAAAGAACAAATGATTTACTTTGTTTATAAAGACCCTGCCACCAAAAGTGTTTCTGTAACAAGGAAACTGTTGCTGCCACACTAGCATAGGCAGTTGCTAATCCTTCATGAGCCGCAATTAGTAATTCCAACTTGTGGTCCTGGTTGGGTGTCACTCAATTACTCACTCTGGGAATGCAGGCAATGGGATTATTTGCAGGACTCAACAGATACAAGTATTTTGCTGAACAGCCATGAGTGAAGTCATCCAAAGTATTCTGTATATGTTTTATGCCTGAAATACACATCCTTCATGACACCTTTTTACTGCAGCACATTATTCATACTTAGTACCAACCATGGGCTAGGATGAACCATCAATATATATATATTATATAAGCATACTGATCTAGAGATAAAACTTCACTATCCATAGGGGATTCTTGTTCATACTGGAATATTTCTGTGTTCTCAAAGTAGGATCAAAATCATAGTCTAGATCAGAACTGTTGAAGTGACCCATTAGATCCAATCACACCTTGATTGTGTGTAAGGCTTTCACATGAGAGATGCTTGCCTTGGTGACAGCCTCCAAGGCTGGAACAGGAGACTCCACAATTATATCATTTCATCTGAGCCAATGGACGTTCTTTCAGAATAGCTGTTTGAACTGGCTGCCAGAATTGTTCCTGTTGATGCAATACACATTTCTGCATTGGAGTATAAATGAGATTTATAACCAATCGGTACTGTTTCATCTTCATTAAAAGTGAGGTATGTGTAGCCACTGGAACCCACAGTGGTATAGATCACTAAATTAGAAGTGTTAACGCAAGTATATACGTGTTCAGATTCAAGCATATCTGTTTGTAAGGTTCTGAGAATAGTAGTATATTCAGTAGTCCAATGATTACAAAAATCAGGATGAAATACATTATCCCCATTCTTTCCTCTTTCTATGTGTACTGCATTCTGCAGGACACATAGGGACACCTTCCTGCACAAAAACAATTATCCCCACAAGGCAGGCATCCTTGCACCATGGTGTAATGGTACATGTGTTTACCCACGCCAGTGGGTGAGGACAGAAATTCACCGTATCTTGTAGATAGGGCACATTTCTGCCCTTTCCCCATTGTGCAATGTGGTGCATCAAGGCACTTGTTGCACAGCACTGTGAAAAGGGCCTTGTAAATGAGGCCCTTAGGATATTAGGAAATAACCTTTATGGTTTCATCTGTAAAGAGGGAGAAAATGAGAGGAACAGTCAGTAATGAACGTATAATCAGTGAATGTGCTAGTGAGAGTCCTGATATGGCTAAAGACACAAAACTACAGGCTGGTGATTGTGAGTCTGAGGGATTCTAAGATAGATGAGCAAGAGGAGATAAAAGTAAAGCTGTGAGGAAACCATGTATAGAATAGGTGACACACTGCAAGAATCCCATAAAACAAGTTGACCGGTAGACGGAGAAAGTGGAAATAAAACAAATAAAACACATTCTTAAACTGGAATAAGGGTGGGACTCTCAGAGTTCAGATAATACATACAGGGTGTGAGGAGACACAAGCACAATAGAATCCTGCAGAAACGTATGGATATCTGAGAAATCAAGGAAGCATGAGGGATGTGGGTGAAGAGTGAAGGGTTGAACAAATAAACTACAGAGAAGTAACACCTAATATCCAGCACAAAGCACAGTAATCAGACAGGTTTACAAAAGAGGGAATAAGATGCAGATTCCACTGCAGTGATTAGGAGATGGGACAGGTAATGTCAAAGCTAAACATAGAGAGGAAAAGAATCAATGAGTTCACAAAAACATCTATAACTGGACTGTAGTGATAAGCTGAGGTAAATTGTGTGTAGGATAACAGGAGGAATTAATTGAGGTATTGCATCATACCCACTATTATGACAAATCTGAAGATCAGGAGCAGAGTAAACATGTATACATTGCCAAACCCACAGCAGAGAATGGGTGAAGAATTGCAAGAAGGCAAAGACTGTAGAAGAGAGATAGACAATATATTTTGACCTAGGTTTTATACAGTAATACGCTGGAATGGAATGAACATACATTAATAAAAGACCCTGTGAAGGTCAACAACCTGAACACAAGAGTTTAGGAATCATGCCCAACTTAAATTTGAAATAGATGAACAATGTACATAACCACCAGTTAAAATATAAAGACAAAAAAGCAATTATCAGAATTAATATGTCAGCGTAAACAATGAGAATGCTATGCAATGATAGAGCAGAGAGTGCTGCCAACAGAGCACCGTGGCCAACAAATGGGATAGAATGTATTAATTATCTTTCCAGAGTAATGGGATCATGCTGCAACATCAGGGTCAGCTGATGTGGAGAAAAGTATCAGAGCAGCAACATGGTGTTTCATGAGGTAGGAGAAGATGAGGGGAAATCTTTATCAATGCATGTCTCTGGTTTATTATCAGAAAAATTGTCAAACTCTTAGGGGTCTGAAAATGTCATAATTTTCCCTCTGAATGTGATTTCAATTATGGGAGGTCTAATAAAGAAGCCTTGGATCAAATGTTTAAGGTGTCTTTTCCGCAACTCTAGAAAGCCTTTTCTATAGATGAGTTGTTGCATAGTGTTGAGCTATGGACATTCCAGTTGCGTTATTTGGTTTTAAAGGATGTGACTCTATATGACCCCTCAATTTCAAAATCTTTTATAAAGGAAGTCCCCAAGATGGTGGGGATCCATGTAGTGATGACGTCCATGGGGAAGCTGCCTCATTTTCAATAGCTTCAGGTAAACCAAAGATACTAAGGCTCCTTCTTCTGATTCTATCTTCCATGTCAGTTGTGCTTCTTCTAAGTTTGGCTAGCAAAGAATCATACTTATTGAGGCTCTTCAACTCTAAATTATTAAAGTCCTTGAAGGAGCTTAACCTACTTTCCGCATTAGAAATTCTTAATGTAGGATTTTTTCATTCTTTCCATATTAGAGCAACCTCAACATCAATTAAATCCATGTTGGTTTTCGTACTTTGGGTGATATCATGAACTGAGTTCAGTTTCATTAGAATGGTATCAAGCATTGATGAGCTATCCAGTTTGTCCTTTATCTGAGAATCAGGAATTGGTGGGATTTGTTTCGCTCTTTCCAGATTGTCTTTCAATTCTTTCTCTTTATGGTCCTCAGAATCTTTTTAGACTCTGGTATCAGCTAGGGTGGCCAAACCTGGCTGTAGACAGACCCTGTAAGGGAGATAATGTGAGCAATATTGATACTTGTTGAAGCACAGCTGTGAAGCCTTTGACATTGGTGTACTTAAAGACCAGAGAGATACAGTCATGCATTACAGTAAAAATATAAAAGGCAAACTGAGCACCTATAGCCAAGTTTGTGTTGAAATGAAGGAATTGGGTCAGGAAAAAGTTGTATTTCTATTGACATTGTTTGCAAAGCCTCTGAAACATCACTAAAGAAGGATAAAACATGCAGTAGTCAATGTGCACCTTCTAACATCTCATGAACACAAGTATTATCTAAGAGCTATACATATAGGGAGCAGACAGGTAGCACAGGTAGTAAAAGTTAGCAGGAAAATAGGCAAGTATTTCCCTGCAGTGGATGAGTTGTATCAGGATCCTTTTTCAAGGCAATAATGTCAGAAAGATATATAGGTAGTTGGTCACCAGAAGTAGACTGTACTGCGGAAGAGATTGAGACCAAAAGCTTTTAGTCTTGGGCCGCCATGCTTGAAGCGGAACAGGGCCAGCACTTGAGCAGATTTCTTCTGATTGTGAGGCTGTACAGGGTGACAGAAGAACAGCTTTATTAGACGCGATGGGTGCTGTGGCGGGGAACCACAGTGAGAAGTGGACAGTGTTGAAGATCAGGATCATCACCAATACTTCGGGTAATGCGGAAATTGGGGCTAGGCACTCCCATTTTGGACTCAGGACTGCAGCCAAACCAGTTTGTCCAGCATGCCGCTAGTAAAACGGCAGGTGTTAAGCAGGACCATACAGGCTCATGCCGCTTCCATACCGCACACTAAAACAGAGTCCATCTTTGGGTCCAGAGGTAAAGGGCTACTGAGGCACAAAACTTGAGCTGGCTCACCAGAACTCAACAAGGGGCCACCATTGAAATTGGGCTCCAAGCTAAATCCCCCATGTCCTGTCATCATTAACTAAACACCTAATCAATTTGCTAAGCTTGCTAAAGGGTTTTTTAAAGTACTATTCAGAGAAGAAATTAATCATTGTAGCTAAGACTAAATTAATTGTCATGAACCCTAATACTAGGTTGAAAGGCACATTTAACATTAAGGTTAACTTGCTGGAGAGTTAAGTGATCTGATGATTTGGGTAATACATTTGACTACAGACTATCATGAAAATACCAAAAGCTTGAAATAGTATGTGACTAAAGGATAATATAGGTACTTTTCTCGCGGTAAGGACATAATTTTAAAACTGTTATGGCATGAATGTGTAGTGTGGAACCATGAGGCATTAGCAATTCAACAGAACTCCAGAGATCTTAGAATCATGCGTGGTGACTGACAGGTAGCGACTAGGTATAAATTGTATATAAGATGTGATATATATGTGGCCCATGATTTTTTTTTTTTTTACTAGGTTACTTGTGAACCTTCTCACAGATGTGTATAAAAGAGCCATGAAAGATGGATAATTATAGGAAATGTGCATGGTTAGCAGATGTTGAGCATATACTAAAAATGCTTGGGTGTATAAGTTATTGGGATCACCCATGATCAATGAACGAGCACTCTCAGAAAATTAAGTAATATTATTGGTAATCAAGAAGAGGACAGTGTTTGGAAGTGGCATATTCTGGTTGGCTGAGGCGAGACCCAAGCCAGGCAGAACATACCACTCCCGTCCAGGGTGGGTGATTACACTCACTGTGTAACCTGCGCTCACACTTGGGTAGCTTGGCACAGTGCAGGTCAGGCTTATCACAGAGGCAATGTATAAAGCTTTGGCACAGCACATCCACACAATAAGTACACAAACGAGACTTCACACAAGGTGTATGTAAATAAAGTTTGTATTCCACACACACATGAATTAACACCACATAAACATCATGCGAATAAGGGCATAAACCACATTCAGAAAGATCACTAGTAGTACAAGGCCCAACATCAGCAATATTTACACATGAGAAAAACAATACTTTCCCTCCACACACCCACATGCAGTACTACCCGTTGGCAGCATAAGACCCATCCCAGCGTTCACCTTAATTGAATATAAAATAGTTGTAGGATGTATCCCGGTTCCCAACGATAGCAGTAATGTATACATACAGAGAACTATAGTAATTTTCAAATAGCTCCTCAGCCTATGCTGTAGCAGTAAACATCAATATTAACTACTATTGTAAACAACATGCACGGCAACTCTACCGCATGGTGAAATCAAGCCCTCACCCTCACCCCGTACAGCTACACTGTGCCATGCATATCTGTCACGCTAGCATATACACAGTCACACTCTTCCAGCACCCTAATGTAGTGCTCTGACAACCGGCAGGTGAGTTGTAAATGAGTTTGCAGAACCCTCTTGTACCCAAAACTTCTTCCACCCTCCAACCAATTCCCATTCCTCAGAGTTATAAATGAAGCAACCTTTGCCTGGATGCCAGGTCAATCGCGGCTGGTGGTTACACTTAGTCCGAATCTCTGAGCAAAGGTACAGTGGAAGAAAAAGAGAATGGCTGATAAGGCAATAGTCGGCAAATAAAGGTTTGATCTCTACTCTAAGTTCACTCAGGGGTCTCCACAGTGGCCTTCCTACACAGGCAACAAAGCACAGGGAGCGGTCACCTTGGGACACACTGTTCACAGTGGTGTCCAGCCAAGCCAGACCCTCCACTTCACAGATAGTTACCAATCTGGCACATCCCAGGGCAGAAGTCTGGGGTGCAATGACTTGGACTGCCCCAGGCACTCTGGTTGCATATGAAAAGTTTACCAAATTCTGTGCCCTCCTGGTATGGGCACCAGACACTTCTGAATGCACTGGCAAGGTGCTCAATGCAGGGCCACCCTGTGATGAGGCTCAATGCCTGGCGCGCAGTGACTTGAGTCTCAACAGACAATTTTGCTTGCACACAAAAAGTCACCAAAGTTATGTCCCCCTGGAGTGAGGCACAATGTCTGGTGCGCGATGGCTTGAGTCACTCCAGACAATCCCACTTGCACACGAAAAGCTACCAAGGCTGTGCCTGTTTGGGATGAGGCACAACACCAGGTGCATGATAACTTGAGTAGCACCAGACAATCCCACATGCACATGGCAAGTTACCAATGCAGTACCTCCCAAGAATGAGGCACAACATCTGGGGCACAATGACTTGAGTAGCACCAGATAGCCCCGCTTACGCACAAAAGGTTACCACTGCAGCAGGAATGAGATGCCAAGCCTAGTGCACAATGACAGGCACTTCTGAACTTATAATCAGCTCCAGTTCAGTACCTCCCTAGAATAAGGCACAATATCTGGTATGCAATGGTGTCAGCCGCACCAGAGCAATCTGGTCACACATACACAGACGCAAATTCAGTGGTAGCGCATAAGGTAGAATGTATCACTGCTCTGAGCACGCCCCCCCCCTCCAGGGGTCGCAACCAGTGACACGGATACTGCACACACTGAGCATGCAGTCGAGTGTCACATGAAAGAAATGCAGCACACTCTACAACACCGGGTCACGCTGGTGGTCCCACAACCAGTAATCCATTCTCTACCAATCAAACGATTATGTGTGATATGGCCCACACAATGAAAGGCCACACTTCTTGAAAGCGGGTAGTACTTTGCAGGCTCCAAGCTAGGCAAATTCAGTCTCCAGGCACAATTCACAGTTATACGCTCACACCCCTGCTACCCTGTGGGATCCAGCAGATGACGTAGATGCATAGGAGCGCATTGCTCTCCAGATGACACTGTAGAAGGTGTAGATCCCTTGGAGGAGGTCTTTGAAGTCTTTGGGACCTCCACACAGAACAGGGGGCAAGCCGGCAAGCTCTTGGAGAGCAGCAAGCAGTGTGCCCAGGCCAGCCACAATGCAGGAAGGGTATGTGATCCCTTTCCAGGGCAGTAAATACTCCTGTGCACTACAGATTCCTTTGGCAGTGTACACCACCCAGTTTGGGGACTCAGTCCTGCATTTCTGCAAGTCTATCTCTAAATTGCTGAAGTGTGTTATCCCTAGTTGTACTCAAGTGTGCCTTTGAAGTTGGGGGTGGTTCAAAAGGTTCCCCTTTGAACCACAGATGTCTCCCCTAAATTTCAGTCCTCTCTGCCATGGGGCCCTGGAATGTAGATCTTTATCTTTAGTGGTGCCATGATCTGACTCAGAGAGGCCAGGTGTTAAAACCTCTCCCTCCAATTTATCCAGCCAATCCCTCAATTGAAAGACTTCTGTCGCCCTAGTTACCCAAGTTATATAGCTGTCTCTGGGGAATGCACAGATGTGGTCTCCTCAGCCCCCGGTGAAATGAACCTTGAATTAAAAAGACACACAAAAGGGATTTTAGAACATGGAAATGCCCGCTTTCTAGAAGCAGCATTTCCAAGGTATTACTGACAAAACCACCTTTACCATTGGAAGTGGTTTGTCATTAGAATCTAAAGATAGTAAACATTTTGAGGCTGCTCCACTTCAATCCACTATTGCAGCTATGACTAATTATAAACTTTCCCCCATATTAACCTATGGGCAGAGCGGCTCTTGATAGTAGTGAAAACACACCTGAGCATTCTTCACTCTGTGGGTACATATGCCCTGGTGCACGCACAAGCCTGCAGGAGCAGGCTGGGCCCAAGCTTGGAGAACACCACAAGGGTGCAAGTGCACGCATACAGGCCTGCTGTGACAGGCTCAGTATATATTTAAAAACACTAATGTGCAAGTGTGCACATTCTGGCAAGCCATGCTAGGCTCAGTATATACAGATGAAAATACCCATGTGCAAGTGTACCCATACTGGTAAGCTATGCTAGGCTCAGTATATATTTGCAAACTCCAATGTGCAAGTGTGCACATTTTGGCAAGCCATGATAGGCTTAATATACACATATGAAAACACCAATGTGCAAGTGTGCACATACTGGCAAGCTGTACTGTGCTCAGTATATTCATGCAAACACCAATGTGCAAGTGTGCACATACTGGAAAGCCCTGCCAGGCTCAATATATTCAAGGAAAACGCCAATGTGCAAGTATGCGCATATGGGTAAGCCATGCCAGGCTCAGTATATACATAACACCGATGTGCAAGTGGGCACGTATCGGTAAGCCATGCCAGGCCAATGACATCCATGGAAAACACCAGTTTGCAAGTGCGCCCATACTGGTAGGCGATATTTCCTAACTTATGTAGGGAGGGCGTACATTTACTGTACTTACAGTGGAAAAGTTCTCAGGGCCCTAAGGCCACTCAGAGAGGATCAGCAAAACCTCAAGAAAGAGGCAATCTTCTTGGTAGGGTAACCCACATGGGGGTTCTCCCTTAGTAGGGCATGGAACTCCCTTGTGTACCTCCCCTGTCTTCTGCCTATCACCTGCTCTGCCCTCCATGGGGTGCTCTAAGGGTAGCAGAAGGCCTACTTGGGTCTGGCTCCAGTGGGGAAGATGCCACCATAAGCCTAGGCCCGTTTGAGCCTCCATAGGCCTGGGCTACCAGGACTATTACATGTGTTTTTTTTAATGCAAAGTAACTTTTATTCCTATACGTTAATCCAACCACAGCCGTACACAGTGGCGGTTGACCACAGGGCCTGACCTGTGGTCTGGGCCTATGGCCATCCCCCTATATTCGCCCAACCTTGTACTGCGTATGGCCAAAGGCCGTGCATGGTGGTGTTGGCCACAAGACCAGGTATGTGGCCAGTCCCTGTGGCCAACTTGCCTCACCACCAAACCCTGAGCAAATAGAGATTGAGAGAGAGAAAGAACAATTTTGCCTTTGATGAATGATATACTTAGAATGAGATATTTTAGAACAAATTTAAAAGATAAATGTTTTTGTCAGTCAAAAAGAGGGAGATCACCTTTCAGTATATAACTTAACTAGTTATTGTTGAAAATAAACTAAAACATGAAATGACCAAAGAATTACCTAGACTAGAACGCTTAACCTTTAGAGTGCATGTCTGAGACCTTAAGCACTAGGACAGAGATGACTGTGCAGTGTCCAGACTTAGCCATGACATGCAACCTACAGATTTAGAGGAGAAAAAAACTTCAGTGTTTTAACACTTAGAATGTTTAACAGTGAAAACACGAGAAAATTAACAGACACACTATTAATCGATACTAGGATTTGAAACTTTAGCCTAATGATGGACAGCATAAGACCTTGATCATTAGGCCAGAAGTTACTTAGTTCTGCTCTGGATCCAAACGTCACTATAAGATTCTTATCAAATTTATTGCTGATCTGACTTTTTGAAGTCATTGTATGGAGAGATCATTGCAATACCAATCTCTCTCTCTTTCTCTCTCTCGCTTTCATTCCATTATGGGATGAAAGCGTGCGAGAGACACACACACACAAAGTGAGAGCTTGAGAGGGGGGAGAGAAATTGACAGGGATTGTGAGAGAGAGAGCATTTTTGGAGACTTTGATGAATGATATCTGTAGAATTAGATATTTTAGGACAATTTAAAAAGAAAAGTGTATTTGTCATTTAAAACGAGTAAGATCACTTTCCAGTTTGAACCTCAAACTTCTGAAGTTTAAAAGAAGGAAAATGACCATGGACACTCCTGGAGTTAAACTCTTAACTTCCACTGTGAGGGTCTGTGACTTTAACTGTTAGGCCGTAGATGACTCCTTACTGAGATGTTTACAGACAAACCTATGACAGTCAACCCATGCATGTGATTGGAAAGAAACATGAATGTTCCATCACTAGAAAGGTTTAGCAGTCAAAACAATAGTAAATAAACACACTCCCAAGCGATACCAGGATCTGAACCTTCAGCCTACTGCGTGACAGCAAAAGACCTCGACTATTAGGCCAGAAGTGACTCGGTTCCACTCTGCATCTAAACGTAACTATTACATACGCACCAAACACATACAAACCAAACATCTTGCTAGTCAGACTCCTTGAAGTCATTGTATGGAGAGACCATTCCAGTGATATTCTCTCTTTTCCATCTCTTCTTGGGATGGAAGAGAGTGAGAGTGTGTGAGAGAGAATGACAGGCTTTGGGGGGAGCCTCAAGGCATCCACGGTCTTAGCCGGCTTTCCACATCCTGCGGGTGCTGGTATTGTTCCCACAAGCAGGGAGCTGCTTTAAATAGCAATTCCTTGCTTGCAGGAGCAATGTCTTCATCTGTATCCCTGCAAACATATTTGTGTGCAAGGAAACAGATGAAAACTTCACTTTTGAACAGCTCTCGCTTGCAGGAAGTGAAGTGTTTTCGTTGACTTGGCAGGAGCTGTCAAATCACCTGCCAAGTCAGAGCAAACAGCTACGTCCCAAGGGTGGGTACCCCAGGACATAGCAGGAGCTGGTCCTGCAGGGGGCACTCCCCAGGGCTCTAAATGGCCCTGGGTTTCGCCCTCCAATGTAAGAAAGCCCCAGGAAGGTGTTGGTCCCAGGCCCTGCATGGCCCCCCACGGCCCCCAGATTTACTATGATGGAAGTCCCATGGAGGTGGAGTTCCAAGGGTCTGCCAGGTGGGGTCAGGAGGCCCCCTCGCATTCTTTTACTTTGAAGCCCTGGGGATGAGGCAGTCCCTGGGACTGCGGGGAGGACCCCGGGTAGCCCTCCATACCCATTTAGTTTGAAGCCCTGAGGAGGTGGTGGTCTCTGAGGCTGCATCTATTTAGTTTAAAAACCTGTTGAGGTGGCAGTCCCCGGGGCTGCAGGGAGGTTGGGTGGCCTACCACTTTTTATTATGATGAAAGTCCCAGCGAGGTGGCGGTCCCTGGGGCTGCGGGAGCCAGTCAGCCCCCTGCATTTATTATGATGAAACCCCAGGGTATTTGAAGTTCCCTGGGGCTGTTGGGGGGCAAGCAGCCATCCACATTCTTTTTCTTTAAAGCCCCAGAGAAGTGGCGGACCCTGGGGCTGTGAGGGAGCCAGGTGACCACCCACAGCCTTTTAGCTTAAAGCCATGGGCAGGTGGCAGTCTCCAGGTCTGTGGGGGTTGGGTGGTCCCCTGCATTTATTTAGTTTAAAACCCTTGGGAGGTGGTGGTCCCTGAGGCTGGCAGAGAGGGCAGGTTCCGCCCCTGCATTCTTTTCCTTTCACTCCCTAGGGAGGTGGTGGTCTACTGGGTTGTGGGGGGGGGGGGGGGGGGGGCTGGGTGCCCCACCTGCATCCAGGTACTTTGAACCCCTGGGGAGATGGCCATGCCATCCATTCAGTTTGAAGCCATGGGGAGGTGGTAGTCCCAGGGATGCGGAGGGGCTGGGTGTCTATCCCGCATCTTTAATTTAAAACCCCTGGGAAGGTGGTGGTCCATAGGGCTGGGGGGCCTGTGTGCGCCCCTCCCATTGATGTAGTGTAAAAACCCAGTGAAGTGGTGGTCATCTGGTCTGTGGGGGACCCTGGCCCACCTGGGGTGCTCACAAAAACGAGAGCAGGAGCCCACCCTTGTTTAGTTTTTTCCAGACCCCAGCACCACAGCTAAGAGGTCAGGGTGTCCCTACCCTGTCCCCTTTTCTTATTTTTTATTTGTTATGGAACTCGGCTGAAGCAGAGTCCTAACTTGGCTAACAACACTTCCTTGTCAGCGTGTGCATTGGTGAATGAGTTGCTGAATGGGTGAGTGAGTGGGTGAGTGAGTGGTTGTATGAATGAGTTAGTGGATATACAAGACTGTATTGGTGAGTGAGTTTGTGAGTCATTGACTGTATGGGTAACTAAGTGGGTGTATAAGTGACTATACATAAGTGACAGGCTGCATCAGTGACTGTATGGGGGGAGTAAGTGGTTGTGTGAATAGTTCTCAGTAAGGGAGTCGGTGTTTTAGTGTTTGCATGGGTGTTTGACTGGGTGTGTCAGTGATTGTATGGGTGAGTGACTGGGTGTGGTAGTTGTAAAGGTGAATTACTTTATATGTAAGTGTGTGTATCGGAGAGAGAGTGGCTGTGTGTGAGACTAGATAACTGAGTTTTGGGGTGTCTTACTTTTTATATGGGAGAGTGGGTATATTAGTGGTTGTGTGGGTATGTTATTTTTTTTTTTTTAGGTGGTTTTACAGGTGTACGAGTTGATTTCTGAGTGGCTATGAGTGTGTGAGTAGCGGTGTAGGTGTTTGAAAAACTGACAGTAATGTATGATGAGTGATTTGTTGTGTTAGTGGCTGTGTGAGTGAGTGTCAATATTCTTACAGGTGTATGAGTGAGTGTATGAGTAGTTGTGTGTTTGGATGAACAATTGTTTTGGATGGGGATATGAGTGGAAGTTTGACCTTTTTCAGTAGATGATGTCATCAGCGATGTCATCAGTAATGTCATTTGAGATATCAGTGATATCATGGACCATGTAATGAGTGATGAAATATTTGAGGTCATAAGCAGTGCGTTATGTGTGCGCAAGTTATAGTTACCTGAGATAACTATCCACCCATTATAAATTGATGGCACTCTGTTCTACATGGTGCATCAACTAATCTCATAGTTTCCACAACTATTAAAAGAAATATGTTAATTTTTGTAAAACAAAAAAAATGTAGGAGTCACGCACCCTGCGAAACCTTCGCCCACAGTACACAACTTTGCTGAGAATTAGAAATATGTAGACTAAACATATACACAAGTTATTAAAATTTAGTTTAATATATAAGGTTTACTAATGTTGTTCATTAACTACCATTGAAATACTTGAAAAAGATTCTAATTGTGTTTTTACTGCTTTTTCAAGAGCCACAATGTCGTCATACACCATTCCTGGCATGTTTTTGCCGATCCGCACAGGGTACGCCACTCCAACGTTTTTTAAAAATATGCTAAAAACATATGTACACTTTTTAATGTTTACATTGCATAAAGAGGGTTAGTGCTAGATGAATAAAAATAACCTGTGTACTGCGTATTAACCATTTAAATTGTTTTAATGAGTATCATTTACATGACAGTGCGGACACAGCATCATCCCATGTAACCCAGAAAAAAATAATTCCATTGGCTGAGTTGCTTTCCAACTTCTACAATGAAACGTCCTGCCCAATCTACTTTACTTTGGGAGTGATCGTATGTGTTCACATTTCTGTGCCAACCCAATGTTTTGTCCTTGTGGCTTGGTGTTATTATTTGGTTGTTTGTTTGTATGGACATGGCAGCTTCAAAAGAGCAGCAGCAGGAGGAAGATGTCAGCAATTTGGAGGAAGAGGAACAAGAAAATAAAGGATCATATAGTTTGGAATTTTTTTTTCAATTCCAGAAGGGGGAAAAAAAGTTCATTCTCGTAAGGTGACATGTACTCTCTGCAAAAAGGTGTTATCAAGAGGAAGTGAGAGGAAATATATGCTTGTGGGAGATCTAGTATGTTTAAACATCTTAGCATGATGTACTCTAGTTGTCTTGCAAGAGCGCAAATGCAGAGGCTGCAAAGTGAAGGTGGTTCCAGTAGATCTGCGACCAGCCTGGACCATCATCTGGTGGATGTCATAATTCTGATATTCCTCCGACTATCCCAGAATTTGGTAAAGTTTGGATTTTTTGTTCAAAATGTGGCAAAGTTTTGAGTGTGGGAGAACAAACTGTTCCAAGTCTGCTGCAGACCATCAATGCTCACACATAGTAAAATGCTGTGTTTTTTTTTTTGCTTTCCTGCTTTAATGTACTATGCAAGCTGCCATTGCAAGTTATGTTCTTTCTTCTCAAAATACAAATGAAACACAAAACAATTTTCAAACTAGTTAAAAACAAAACACAAAAAATAAACAAAACAAACAAAAAAAAGTTCTTTTTAGAACCACATCTTTCATAGAAAAAAAAAAAAAGAAATGCATGACTGCTTTTATGGGTGACTTATTGGGTGTATGACAGCTTGTATAGTTAAGTGATAGCATGTATTATCTACTGTATGAATGACTGAGTGGCTGTGTGAGTAGCTGCATGTGTAAGTAAATTGGTGTTTGGGTGCCTGAGTGCATGAAGGGGAATAGGGGTGAGTGGGTGTGAGTCAATGTGTCCATGAGTGGCTATATGCATGAGTAAGTGGTTCCAGGACTTACTGTTGGGTGAGTAAAAATTGTCAGATCGGTTGCGTACGTGATTGAATGGGTGCGTGGTTTGTTGTATGGGTAAGTGTCATGTGTGAGTGTCAGAGTATGTCTGTAGCTGTGTGGGTGAGTGAGTGGGTGCATGAGTGGCTGTACTGGTGACTAAAAGGATGCATGAGTGTCTGTACTGGTGATTGAAAGGGTGCATGAGTGTCTGTATGGGTGAATGAGGCAGTTTATGACTGGATATATTGGTGGATGAGAGGTTGTGTAAGTAGCTGCATGTGTGAGAAATTGGGAGCCTTAGTGTCTGTATGATTGAGTGCATGGGTGCTCCAGTTGGGGTAGGGGTGAGTGACTGGGTGCATGAGTGGCTGTATGAGTGTGTGTCTGGGTATATGAGTGACTGTATGGGCAAGTGAATGGGTGCATGAGTAACTGTATTGGTGAGCGACTGGCTGTATGGTTCACTGATAGGGTGCATGAGTGGCTGTATGGCTGAGTGAATGGGTGCATGAGTGGCTGTATGGCTGAGTGAATGGGTGCATAAGTGGCTAGGTATGTGAGTGAATGTATGGGTGAGTGGGTGTATGGATGAGTGATAGGGTGCATGAGTGGCTGTTTTGCTGAGTAAATGAGTGCATGAGGGGCTGTATTGGCATGTGAATGGGTCCATGAGTGACTGTGTGAGTGAGTAGGTGCTTGGCAAGATGTATGGGTGAGTAATTTGGTTCATGAATAGCTGTATGGGTGTGTGACTGGATGTGTGAGCAGCTGTATGGCTGAGTCAGTGGGTACATGAGTGGATGACTAATACGATGCATGAGTGGTTCTATGGAATAGTGGATTGTTGTATGAGTGATGGTATGGGTGAGTGACAGGGTCAATGAGTGGTTGTATGGGTGAGTGAAAGGGTGCATGAGTGGCTGTATGCATGACTTATAGGTTGCCTGAGTAGTTCTCTGGTTGAGTGAATTGGTGAATGAGTGACTGGGTGAGTGACTGGGTGCATGAGTGGCTGTATAGGTAAGAGTGGGTGTATGAGTGGCTGTTCAGATGAGTGATAGGGTGCATGAGCGGTTGGATGGGTGACTGAGTGTGTGCATGAGTGGCTGTATAGGTGATTGAGTATGTGGGTAGCTGCATAGGTGAGTTACTGGATGTGTGAGTGGCTGTATGGGTGAGTGCCTGGGTGCATAAGTGGCTGTATGGGTGAGTGACTGGGTGCATGAGTAGCTGTATGGATTAGTGACTGGGTGCATGAGTAGCTGTATGGATTACTGATAGGGTGCATGAATGGATGTATGGGTGAGTGAATGGGTGCATGAGTGGCTGTATGGGTGAGTGAATGGGTGCATGAGTGGCTGTATGGGTGAGTGAATGGGTGCATGAGTGGCTGTATGGGTGAGTGAATGGGTGCATGTGTGGCTGTATGGGTGAGTGAATGGGTGCATGAGTGGCTGTATGGGTGAGTGAATGGGTGCATGAGTGGCTGTATGGGTGAGTGAATGGGTGCATGAGTGGCTGTATGGGTGAGTGAATGGATGCATGAGTGGCTGTATGGGTGAGTGAATGGATGCATGAGTGGCTGTATGGGTGAGTGAATGGATGCATGAGTGGCTGTATGGGTGAGTGAATGGATGCATGAGTGGCTGTATGGGTGAGTGAATGGATGCATGAGTGGCTGTATGGGTGAGTGAATGGATGCATGAGTGGCTGTATGGGTGAGTGAATGGATGCATGAGTGGCCGTATGGGTGAGTGAATGGATGCATGAGTGGCTGTATGGCTGAGTGGCTATATGGGTGAGTGACTGGGTATGTGAGTGGCTGTACAGGTGAGTGACTGTATGCATGGGTGGCTGTATGAGTGAGTGATTGGGTGCTTGAGTGGCTAGTTTGATGACTGATAGGGTGCAGAGTGGGTGCATGGGTGAGTGGATTGGTGTATGTGTGGCCGTATGGATGAGGGACTGGGTGCATGCATGGCTGTATGGATGAGCGACTGGGTGCATGGGTGAGTAAGAGGGTGCGTGAGTTGCTGTATGGGTGAGTAAATGGCTGTGTGGGTGAGTAAATGGCTGTGTGAGTGGTTTGATGGGTGAAAGACTGGGTGCGTGAGTGGCTGTACGGGTGAGTGATTGGGTGCATGAGAGGCTGTATGGGTGAGTGACTGGGTGCGTGAGTGGATGTAAGGGTGAGTGAGTGGGTGAATCAGTGGCTGTATGGATGACTAATAGGGTGCATGAGTGGCTATATGGGTGAGTGACTGGGTACATGAGTGGCTGTATGGGTGTATGAGAGGGAGGGTGAGTGAGTGGATGTACGGGTGAGTGAATGGGTGTGAGAATGCTTTGACATGTGAGTGACCGGGTGCATTGAGTGGCTCTATGGGTGAGTGAATGGGTGCATGAGTGGCTATATGGGTGACTGAGTGTATGAGCTGCTGTTTGGATGAGTCAGTGAGTGCATGAGTGAGGGAATAGGTGCATGAGTGACTGTATAGTTGAGTAAGTGTATGTGTTAGTGACTGGGTGCATGAGTGCCTGTATGTATGAATGACTGGGTGGGTAAGTGGTTGTTTAGGTGTGTGAGTGTGTGTTTGAGTGATTTTATAGGTGAGTGAGAGGGTGTATTAGTTGCTGTATGGTTAAGTAAGTGGGTGTATGAGTGGGTCTGTGTAACTACATGAGTACATAACTGACTTAATGACAAAATAGTGTGTGTGCCTGAGTGATAGTATAACTGTGTGAATAAGTGAGTAAACGAGTGAGTGAATGTTTAAGTGATCTATGTACAGTTGTATGAGTACTTACAGTATCTGACACTCACTCAATGCCATGTATGTCAGAAGCCAGTAAACACACTAGGTTAACACGTAAAGAATACTAACTAAGAAAAAAGAATGGTCAATACTTGTCAGAAATAAAAACTTTTTTGCCACTATTTTCTTCAAAGTTTGGATGACACGTCTCCAAATACTGTTGAAAAACAATGTAAGTAAGTTAATATGATGCTTATAAGAGATATAAAACACAATCAGTATACATTAATTATGCTATAGCAGTATATGTCAATTTACTAAAACAATTATTTTCCCTTTTTCCTGTTCAGTTTCTTTATAGCAGTACCTATATGATGACATCAATAATCATCGTTGAACAGTGGGGTAAAAACTAATCATTTAGATGGCAGAAAAAAAACATTTCTCCACAGTACTTCACTACAGGTAAGTGATACTGTTAATTGCACCCACTACAATTTTTACATTATTTGATAGTCATACTTCCTACATTAACAAAAATATTGCATGTTAAAAAAACAATTTGGTTAACTTGTAGATGCTACAAAACTACATACAAATATACACTGTTTAATTTTCCACTTTCTTTTGTAAACATCACCGCTGATATGCCGAATGATGTCTAAAACAATGATAATCCACATTGTGAGAAGATGTTTATTACTGAAATCCTATGAAGATATGTCATCCACACTTTATTTTTGGATATCCCTCTGTTGACATTGTGAGAAAGGGCCTCTTTTGACATGAGACCCCCCCCCCCACATAATTTTGTCCTGGAAAATGATGTGCTTTCTAACTGTAAGTGCCCTGGTTCCCCACTAAACAGGTCCACATGGCCAGATGTCTTCCCCCCCAAAATTGTACTGTGTATTGGTAGTTCAGCCACCCTTGTAAATCCCTAGTACATGGTATCCTTCGTACCTAGGGCATGGGTTTTGAAGAGGGCCACTCAGACCTGCAGCACCAATTGTGCCACTCTGAGAGGTGCCATACCAACCTCATGCAGCCTACCATTGCAAGTGCATGATAAGGTGTACTTAAAAGTTGCAAAGTTGACATGGCACTCACCAAGAGTCACCCCTCTGGCAAGCATTATAGCCCTAAGACAGGTTGCACTATAATGCACACGAGGACACGTGTGCATGAGCAAATATACCCCTGCTGTGTCTTTGCTATGGCTTCCCTGTCCATGTGCTGAACACAGGTCATTAAGAGTTCCACATCTACATGATGGACTCTCTGAATATTGGGTTGTTTGGTATCAAACAACTCAGAATAATACACCCACACTGAAGCCAGTGCTGGATTTATTATAGCATGTACCCAGAGGGCACGTTGGAGGAGCCCCCTGCAAAATCTAACAGGCATGCATGGTTGCTGACTGGTTCGTACCAGCCTGCCACCACCAGACACAAAACTGGACTTCTGGGGGGAGAGCTTCTGCTCTCAGGAGCCAGAACACAAAACCTTTCCTGGGTGGAACTGTTACACCTCCTCCCCCAGGTAGGCACCCTGATCTAGTGTTCCGTTTTCAAAGGCTTTACTAATTTAAAATCTGATGTCTGACTCTGCGGTTAGCAGCAGAAGCCACCCAATGTTTTGCCCCCACTTTGAGCAGGAAAACTTTGTCAGAATAGGATTAGTGGTACATCCCTCCTAGGTGTGGCAGGTGAAGTGACCACTCCATTTTATTTCCCTCCTTCTCGGATGGAATGAAAATAGCCAATCTGGGTTATGGATGTGATCTCTTCCCACAGGTACTGGTCACAGAGTGGGTGTAGCCACCCTAAGGTAGGTGGCCCATTGGCCACAATCAGGTACCCCCCTAAACTCCCACTAGATGCAGTATTTAGTGGACACATACAGACCTGCAGATCAGATTTGGAAGACCAGTGACAAAGAATACCCAAGGCTCGAAAACAGGAGTGAAGAAAAATGCTGCACCCAGGACCCAACAATCGCTGCTGAGGGGTTGACAAGACATTGGGTGGACTCTAAGAAACCTGAGTGGACCTCCAACCTTCTAAAAATTGCCAATAACCTCCCTCCAGAGTGAACACATCACTCTCTGCACCCAGCAGACAATAAACAGTGAAGTCCAGTTCACTGACTAGCTGCTGACCAACGAATTGAACAGAGCAGCCAGATCAAATTTCATCTGATGGACTCTGAGGGTAAACCCTGCCAGTGTGCCAAGATTGGTGGCACTGCAACCTCCAGTGGCTGAGATGTGCCGTAGAGAATGGCATTTGACCCCCAACATTGGACACCCAGAAGAAAAATCCTCTCTGGACTCTCCAAGGACCAGAAGCAGGCACAAGTCGAGGAACTTCAGGACACCCAAGAACCACCCCCAGGTTGCTCTGCTGACCTGCAATCCACCCTCAAAGTAACCTGCACCTGGCTCAAAAGCTCCTTGACATGAGGCTCTTGGCTGACCGATCTACACTGCACCCAGCCTCCCTGGTCCCTTCATTGAAAAACCAGCTGTGCTGTAGGGGCCCCTAACCCATTTCAATTTCTTCACTCCAAGGTGACCTACTAGACTTACCTTTATGCCCACCTGTGCAGTGGGTTTCCAATTGGTCCCCTTCTCCGTTCTGCACTAGCTCCAAGACTTTCAACTGCTGCTCCTGCTTGAACTGGGGACCACCCAAACTCTTCCGGCAGGCCTATACGACATCTTGGCAACCTCAACCTGAAACCAGAAGGTGGTGATAGTGAGAACATTGCCTGATGTGCATTTTTGAAGTTTTCTCTCATTAATTCCTATGGTGTGTTTTCACGCAAAATACTTTTTTTTTTTTTTTTTGCTAAACTTTGAAAAATCATTAATTAGAAAGTACTGTTACGATTTTGATGACCCTGGTTGTAAAATTTTTATAAAAATACTAATTATTTTTGTAAATTGGACTTGAGTCAATCATTTGAATGTATGTCCACATTTATTGGTATTGTGAGTGTAAAAAATTCTTATCTTAGTACATATCCAAGATAAGCCTAACTGCTCACCCACACCACCACAGAAACAGAGCATTAGGTGGTCTAGTATTTACCTCTGGCTACCAAAGTGGGGTTGTTTGGACTCTCTGCACAGTGTACGTCTTTTTCGTTCACTATATCAAGTGCCAGCCTCATACAGTCTGTCAGTGCATGCATTAGTGTATGAATCTCCATTGCAATGTTACACGGGGGCTCTGCCACTGGTCTTCCAAATCTGATCTGCAGGTCTATGTGTGCCATGCCTGCATCCCAGCTCCACGATCAGGACAAAAACAGGGTTTTTAACCCTCTCAAAGTGATAAGGGGCCCCTCAGACCCCTTTTAATAAACTTCATGGGGTCCGAATACCACTATCCTGACCTCTTCCATTGCTTTCTGCCCTCATTTCCATCCCCTGGGACCTTTGCTCGGTACATAAACAGCAGCTGCAACTTTCTGCACAGTTTGCAGCCTGCCAATCACAGTACTGCTTCTGTTGCGACGCTCCTTGCAGGAATCAAGACGATCCATGTCCCTATATATACAAATTTGTTTTTCACTTAATAACTAGAAAACTACTGAACCGATTTACACCAAATAACAAAAAGGCCAAGAGCTACCTACCTGATAAATTTGGTGTAGTTCTGTTCAGTAGTTGGGCAGTATCGCTGTACGAAATCCCTATGAAAAAATAAATCGGGAAAATGCGTTTTGGGACCCCCCCTTTTTCTCTGCCCCTGCTTGACAAAACAACACAACAGTGCCAAAATTATTAGCGAAACAAAAATGTTTTTTCTGTAGAAGCTAGGTCCCAACTATAACTACCTAGTGACGAATGCCACTAGATAATGTATATACATGTGTGTGTGTGTGTGTGTGTATATACATATATGTATGGAAAGCTTTTGGATGATCTGTCAAGCGGGCTGAGAAAAATGGGGTGGGGGGGTCAAAAGAAAGAGTGCCTCCCATGTTAATTCCCTTAGGAGTTTTGAACATGACTGCAGCCGGAACCACTGGACGGAGTTACACCAAATGTGGCAGAAAGATAGCTTTCGGTCAGCAGATTATTCTTTTTGGTATTTGGTGTAAATCCATTGAGTAGTTTAGAAGCAATTAAAGGGAATACAAATTTGTATATCCGTGTAGAACCTAAGCACAGATCTCACGGTGAGATCAGATTAGCTGCCAGCACTTTAACCAGGAAGTGATGGCAGCCATCTTAGAATGAATATACATAATAGCACCCATTGAAATGCATTGTAGTTGTGGAATATGGGTTACTGGTAAGGGCAGGTAGGTTCTTGCACCTAGCAATAGGCCACAATCCCCCACTAGGTCCAGTCAAGGTCTCAATACATTAATCCTTTCTCAACCCTTGGTAGCTTGGCCCAAAAACAGTTAGGCTTAACTTAGGAGACAGGAATTAAAGTACATAATATCAACGAAACAGTAAATAGGTAAAACATAACTAACACACAATAATAATCCAACACTAATTTAGAAAAGTAGTAAATGTGTTTATCTTTAGAATGACACCAAAATAACAAAGATCGAATGTAGGGACCCGGAGATATGATTTTTTTTTAAAGATTAAATGGAAAAAAAAGCTTTCTAGTGCCTAAAAAACAAAAGCGCCAACCAGGGACATCTGGTCACGCTTGACCGGGGTAAAGTCAAAGGCTGAAGCTGAGGGTGACAGCGATGGAGCCCTGCTTGGATACACTGAGCAGGAGCCCTTGGTCAAAGTTTTACCTTCACACTTAGAAATTTTTCTGCACATTTTCTTCCTCGACATTGTGTGGCCTTCCTCAGAAAGATGATTTCGGTGCGATGTCATCACATTTCCTTTCCATGAGCACATGGTCAAATCCTGAAAGTCTGGAGCTCCCAACCTTTCACCGGGACGAACCCGAAATTCATGCTGGGTCGTGGTTGGCAGTAGCCAGCTTGACTCTTTATGTCAAGTTGGTCTACTTTTGGAGCTTTTTTTCCCAAAGCTGCTCCAAACTTCTCCAACCTTCTGAATCTTCTTTGGGTCCTTAAATTGTCCACAAACTTGATCTAGGATTCTAGAAGCTCTGAGTTGCTCCTTGGAAGTTGGGACTACAGTTCCCACAATGCCCCTGGTCAGAATCCTCAAATGGCCACTGGACGCTGGTCAGCTGGGAATTTTGTAGGACTTAATGCAGGGGACTCTGGTCAGCTTCTTTGCTCCTGTAGCTTCCAGGGAGCCCACTCCTGGTGTTGCAGAACCAAGTCCTGCAGCTGGTGCAGGCCTTGTGAGTGCAGTTCTTCAGGTGCAGATAAGGGGATCCACAGGGCAGTCCTTCTCCTGTATCTTCATCCAGCAGGGATCTGAATTGTAGGGCAGCTCTGTCATATTTATCCTTATTCCTGGTTTGGGAAGCAGGGTGCTGCTCCTGTGGTGCAGGCCACCACCCTCTGGGGTAGCCACTTTCTGTGAAGTGTGTCAAAAAGCAATCTGAGAAAGCAACATTCTCTAAAATTCCAACATAGAGAAAATTCCTCCTTGGTGGTTAGATCTGTTTTTTTTTGTGGAACTTGTATTACATTCACTGGATTGTGATTGAGCCTGTAAGGATGCATTTGAGTAATGGAGCAACTGATAATTGAGTATTGTGGTATTAACACTGTGAACTGGGTAAGGGTGAGGACTATTCATCACTTAGCGAAAACCAGAATTGGATCCTGAATAACCTTGGAATAACTGTTTAGCTCCATAAAATTGTGTTTTGTATGATTCTCCACAATTAAATGTAAAGCTTAAAAATATTTGCTGAACAAGAATGGAAAATGCATCACCACAGTAAAAATTATCAGGGTAAAATCCATTACATGACATCATCCATTTCTAAAAACTGCATATCCAAAGGATATGTTAATAAAATCAAAAACTGTGAGGAGAAGAAATACCAAGAAAGCTTTGAGATGCGTTTAAGAAATGTTATCACGTGGGTCAAATGTGCAGAACCTGATTTAGTTGATTGGTAAGAAAAAATCTTCCATTTTCTAAATCCAAGGCAGAATTTACCGGTAGAATTTTTGCCACTATATTAGCCTATTGTGTTAGCCAGCACACTATCCAAAACCACTGCCTGCACCATACACTCTTCTGATTTCTCCTTAGTTCCTTACAAGTGCACAACACAACATACGCTACCCCGCCATGCAAGACTGGCTCATGACAGGTTCACTTTTCAAGTGTCAATAACTAGTCCATTCAGAGACCATACTGATGAACATTTCAGAACACAGCAAACAGACCAGAATGCACGATCACCCACAACAATTGTTCATCACTTATCATAAATCTACTATAGCCCCCATATGCCTACTGACCAATTCACCTAACTAGATTCTAACATACCACACTGCACAACACCACACAACCAATTTACAAATCCCTTCACTTTACTCTAAACCACTGCCACTCATATCCCTTCACATCGCCTAACAGCACTGAATTACAATTCAATAGTACGCACATCCTACTGAACCACTATATGTACAACATTGTCTAACCTGACATCTTCCCATAGAATTCCAAATCATGCACAGCTGTATCACATTATTATCCTGACAAACACTACCTATTACAGACCACATCACATCTGCTTACACCACTTATCACAAATTACCACACCAAATGCATTATCCTGACTGAGCCTCTTTATTCATATACATACCCCCACACTCAAGTTTAGATGTCATATAAGTAACCAACTCTAGAGGTGACTGAACATCTGAACACTGCTAAACAGGCTCCTGTAATGCAACACGCTAAAACTCACCTATCAAAAACATTAGTCACCAGTTGAATGTCTCCAACAATGTGATGTGTGTGTGTGTGTGTATGTGTGTACATATATATATATATCTCCCCAAATACATACAATTGTTTGACCCCAAAGATGACAACTTGGGTTTGCAGGAAAGGTTGAAAGACCCATTCCCACCTTTGAATATTTTTCTCCAGGATTACTTGTTATACATTTTAAGGATAATCACTCATCTACTTTACATTTCAAGGCTGCTACCCACCATGCACATGCCTTAGTTTGCCACAAAGTTGCAAGACTGAACCTCTACCACCAAGGAGATTGAGCCCCATATCAGTTCTGCCAGGGATCATCAACAATGACGTATCATTCTGGAAAGTCTTTAATAGTTGCAAAATTCTCTTGTATATACTTGGAAATGCACAATTAAGATTTTCTGGATAAAACTCCACAGTCTTGAGTCAAAGTTGACACTATAAACGTGTTGGTTAAAACTAAAAGGGAATGATATATGAATTTAGACCAGGACGGTACATTTGAAAAAGCTTCAGTACACACTGCAAAATGTACTGAAATGTTACTCTATCTACAAAACCCACAAGCGCACCTAAGTCTACTGAGATTTACTTACCATGTGCACTTTCTGATATTTTCCAGATGTTGCCTTACAACTCTTATTGCATATCTGTTTTGTTTGTGCTCCGGTGTTTATTTAAACTGAATCTGATGCAAGATTAATTTAAAAGATTGAGCAGTGTAACATTTGGCTTTATCCACTTTTTTAATTCCACAGTTAAAGAATGAAGACCTAACTCAAGCAGTTTAAATGTTTAAGAGCTATAATCTTGATAAGCACTAAACTTTAATATAAGGTTATAAAAATCAAAAGGCAGATTATTTTCCCTTGTGAAGTATGTGGGACACAATGATGATTAAAACAAAGTCCATCTAATAGCAAGTAAGCATGTTCATGTTGGACAGTGTTTTGATATATGTCAACATAATATTCATTTTGTAACATAGTTAAGAGCTTTTTTATTCCTGAAATGCAAAAATAAAGTTAGGTTGTCAAAAGCTTAGTTTTACCAATGCTTTTGTCTGACGGCATCGCAAAAGTTTTACAATAATGTTACTATGATTCTCAAAATTCATCATTCTAGGCATGGTGCCTGCTAAATAAATTCAAAACAGAAAATGTTCAGTCACAAAAAATCATTACTGCTTGCGCCCAAACAAGCAGCCCTATTTAAACCAAATGGAGCACAAATCTGTTTGTTTTTCCTTTCATTTTTTATTGCCATAGTGTTTTTCTTTAAAGTTTGTTTTATACAATGCGGGTGCTTCTGGACCTCTGTTTGTTCAAACAAAATGTTATTTCCCAGATTCCTTGCTGCATTCAGACCTTTTAAAATGTTTTGAAAGCTTTTTCTTCCACTGTTGCTAAAGCTCCTTTTCATTCTCAACAGATGCTCTTGTACTCAAGGGTTTTCAATAAAGGTCTCCAGTACTTCAAGCGTTTCTCTTGCAATTACAGGAGCCAGGTTATGGATAAATTGCTGGAAATTGTGTGGTATTTCGATACCGATTTGTGGGCATTTAAAGAAGACAATATTAGCAATGTATTTGGGTTATTTCACATAATTTCACCAGTATGTTTTTAGCAAGTAGACAGTAGAGGTAAAGCAAGGATAACAGTGGCCCATTGCTTTCAATGACTGTACACTCATTTTTAAATCGTAAGGTATTGAAAAGCTACACTTTTTTCATTTGGTGAAGGACTTTGTCCACACCTCTCAACATAGATGCACTTATTTTAATGGGAATTTACTGGTCCTTGTAGGTATGCACCATACTATAAATAGGTTGTATTCTTCATTTCATTTATCATAAAAAGGTTTGCTTACCATCACAGCAAGGAGATGTGACATAATGACTAGAGCTAATGACATTGGTACTGGTGAACCAGGTTGGAGTCCCAGCTTTGGCTCAACATTCTACAGTTCAGGGAAAATAACTAAGGGGCATATTTAGGAGAGCCTTGTGCTGGCGTTGCACCACGAATTTTGATTCAAAGGCAGCGCAAGCAGTAAGCCACGTTTATAGAACAATGAATTTGCAAAAATGCATCATTTTTTTAAGGGTTGTGTGGGGGAAACGCTGTGCTGAAACAGCTGTTTGATGTAACATTTAATATATGCAATGTAGGTGTTCCCTCAAAATCCAAGAGAGCTGTAATGCAGAGGTATTTGTGTGTTTACCATCGTTCCACACATCTTTGGGAAGTGCAAGCACCAGAATTGCTGCACATAGGAATACCAGGCATAGGAAATGAATCAGTGTCTTTGATATAAAAAGATCAACCTCACAAAACAATTTGCAAGCTGAAATACACCATGGAGGTAGTCATACTGCAACTTGGAGTAGCTAGGAGATCATCATCATCACCACCACATAGGCAGCAAAGGAGGAGGGAGCGGGTTTTCTGGCAGTGCATTTCACTCATTGACCTCAAGGAGGAGGCGGTCATCCAGTTTGATATATTCAAGAGGGAGCACATAGAATTGCTGCAGAAGATTGTGCCAAGTCTCCAGCCACCAATGGCAAGGCCCACTAACATCCCACCACATGTAAAATGTATGGCTGTGCTCCACACGCTGGCATCAGGTTCTGTCCCAGTCAAAACAGCCAGGTTGGCAGGATTCTCACAGGGAGTATTTTCTGCCTTCCTCCCTCTGTTTTGGATGTGAAAATTAAACTAACACCTTCTGTTCCCCAAACCACACAACAACTTGCTACCAAGCAAGGACTCTAAAGCATAGCTGGAGTTCCACAAGTTCTTGATGCAATTGGTGCCCCCTATTGCAACATCCCACCTGTAAACAAACCAGAAGCACACATACTTAATCAATGTTGAGGTCATAGTTGATCATCAGGGAATGTTCATCAATGTGCTGGCTATATATCCAGGGAGTGAACATGATGCCTTCCTCTTCCACCACAGTATCATCAATGAGCGGTTTCAGATTGGGACATACAGGATTGCCCTACTCATTTGTAAGGAAACCACAAATATACTTATTATCTACTAAGAAGTTGTAATGCATGACATAATAGCCATCTCTTTACTTATGAGTGGATCTAATGTCATATGCACAAGGGAATAACGGACTCCAGCAGGTAAACAATGATGTTCCATTGTTTCATTACCTCGCTAATCAGGCAATGTAAGTAATGAAAAATCAACCGTGAGAAGTATTGTTATCTTACACTGTGTGATGGACAGAAACACATTTTCTTCACTGGTTAACAAGTCAACACAATAATCATATGGTTCACAAGTGAAGTTGAAATGAGTAGAAAAGTGTGAGGTGTGTATGTTTACTAGTGTATCTAGTGTTACTAATTTGTGAAAGTTCCTCTACAATATTAGGTGTTGAACAAATCATGTGTTCCTATGTAGATGTGTCACTCTGGCAGTAAATTAGTATGTTGACCAAAGTATCAGGAGCACTAGTGGAAGAAGTAGTTGTAAATTCCATTTATGTCATGCACTGCACAATTCATGTAGAAATGGCAAACTAGGTATATATGTGATACTAAAAGTGCACATGTCTCAAGCATTCTTACAGCCTAGGTCCAAACATACACATGGTTATCAACCCACATAGAAATACTTAATTTATGTGGTAGATTACCAGTTTGGTGCATCATGCTGCCTACATTTCTTGAGTCTGTCCATCAATGTAAAACTGGTGCAGTCAATTACCATGTTGCCAAACATATCATACACCAGTAAATATATTGGAATTAAATGAAACCAGCATAAGGAATCAAAGTGTACTCAGGATCCTTAACTCAGCATTCTTTTATCACATCAATGATGAAATAATCAAGGCATATAGGTACTAAATAACCTACAACGCAAATTCACATACAGACATGTGAATCGTAAATTGCAGTCTATAGGTTTGTAGTATGAAGCTACCTTTATCTAATCAGTTTGTCCAATATGAAAATGGCCTACAATGTCATAGTTTTGTGTCAATCTAAGTTCAGCATGACACCTTCCCACAGAAAAAGAATTAGCTGTTGTTTGACAAAAAGCTTTATGACTATACAAGTTACATATTTGAAATTCAACATCTACTGAGCAAACTGCCATGCTACGTTAAGTGAAGAACTCAAAGGCTGTTCTAATGTCATGTAGGCAAGCAAGGGCATTACAGGTGACAAAAGGACACATATATTTTTTGAGTGTCAAACATGTTGGCACTGTCACGACCTACATGGAGCTGAATATATGCCAGAGACTCTGATCATTTTTGTAATTTTGCACATATAGAATACAAATAACATGGAGCTGTTAAGAACATTCCAAAGTACTTATCACAGAAACATACTGCCTAAACATGACAGTCAGCAAGTAGAGGTGTCCTATGTCTCAGGACATGGACAATATGTGTAATGACACACAGAACTTGAAGAAAGATGTGTAAAGCAATAGTCAACAGTATCTAACACATATTGGTCAAAAGTTTAATAAATGTATGTTTGCTAGTACACATTACACATATGGACAATTATATCTAAGTAACAATATGCAAATTAATTTACTGTTGTATAGTTATACTTTCCAAGTGACCAAGAATATGGGTTACAGTCATGGGTCATGACCCCATTTATCAATCCTCAGAGGCGGAAAAAAGTTTTAACATGACATTCACCAATACAAGGAACTTTGTAGGGAGGGAGGAATTTTGGGTCTAAAGAACAGGTTCCGATGTCTGGATAAGTCAGGCGGAAGACTAATGTACTCAACCCCTTTGGCCTGTAAGATAATGCTGGTGAAATACTGCACAAAATCTTTTTAAAAGCAAATGTCTTGAGGGACTATGAATCACTAAATCCAGATGAACTGGAGGAGGATTGTTAGACCTGACAGCCTTAGGGTGGTCACCCTTAACTTTTTACCTGCCTCCTTCCACTTTTTAACACTGTTTTTGCTGGTTTTAGGACTCTGCACACTTTTCCACTGCTAACCAGTACTGAAGTGCTTATGCTTTCTCCTTTAAAACATGTTAACATGGTTTCTTACCCAATTGGCATATTTGATCTACTTATAAGTTCCTAGTAAAGTGCACTACGTGTGCCCAGGGCCTCTAGATTGAATATTACTAGTGGGCCTGCAGCACTGGTTGTGCCACCCACATAAGTAGCCCCTTAACCATGTCTCAGGCCTACCATTGCAAGGCCTGTGTGTGCAGTTTCACTGCCACTTCGACTTAGCATTTAAAAGTACTTGCCAAGCCTTAAACTCCCCTTTCTTTACATATACGTCACCCCTAAGGTTGGCCCTAGGCAACCCAGAAGTCAGGGTGCTGTGAAGATAAAAGGCAGGACATATATCTGTATGCTTTATGTGTCCTGGTAGTGGAGAACTCCTACATTTGTATTCCACTGCTGTGAGGCCTGCTCCTTTCATAGGCTAACATTAGGGCTACCCTCATAAACTGTTTGAGTGGTAGATTATGATTAGAAAGAGGTAAACGGGTCATGCTTATTATGGCTAGAATGGTAATACAAAATCCTGCTGACTTGTGAGGTTGGATTTTATAGTACTATTTCAGAAATGCTACTTTTAGAAAGTGAGCATTTCGCGGCACTTACATCCTTCTGTGCTTTACAGCCTGTCTCCAATCCACATCTGGGATCGGCTGGTTAACAGCCCCCTTGTGAATTTCACCCAGACAACCACAAACACAGGATGCTCAATCACACCTACACATTTGTATACTGAATGGGTCTTCCTGGGTTCAAAGGGTGGATGGCCTGACACTTGCATTTCAAAGGACAGTGGCCTGTCCTCACACAAAGGACTGCCAACCCCCCTAGTGGGACCCTGGCAGACTAGTTTTGAAGTGTACAAGCTCCACTTTCAGTACAGCCCTGTCTCCCTCATTCAAAGTCACTTCTGGGTATTTAAACTGGGTCCCTGACCTGACAAAACTAGACACTTCTTGGGACAGACGCTCTGCACCAGAACCTGCTTCCTGGCTGCCCAAAGAACTCACCTGGACTGCTTTGCTGTAAAGGACTGCTGCCTTGCTGGCCTCTCTCTCTGCTGATAAGTGCTTTCTAAGGGCTTGGATTGAGCTTGCCATCTGTTCTTGAAGTCTCAGTGCGAAAAAGACTTCATCTCAGCAAGAAACTCCTTGTGCAGCCAAAATCGATGCACAGCCTGTCCAGTGGTGAGAAAATCACTGCATCGCCGAAATGGAACAACTCAGCTCAGCTCCCCAAGTGGAGATCGACGCAGCGCCAACTTTGTGACAGGAACTTCGATGCATCGCCGAGCTGGAATAATGCAGTCCAACATCTTGTGAGAGGAATCAACGCAGCACCAGCTGTACGGCAGAAATTCCGCCGCATCACCTACCGGATCAAAGCAACAGCTGTGACTTTGTCCGGCACGCCCAGGATTTCCACACATTGTCCCTGCGCATCAAACGACTCTGCATCGCAAAGAGGATGCAAGCATGCGTGCCGGAATTCAACACACAGCCATTGCCACATGGAAAAGAAACAACTCATTGTCAGTGTGCATCAGGAAAACTGACGCACACCTACCTTTTTCCACACATCTCCTCTGCGGCCTTCGTGTGTGTAATTTTGACGCAAACCATGTACTTTGTGCTTGCAAGAGACAATTGTTGCTTTTAAGAACTAAAGGCTCATTTTATCACTACATAATATTTCAACTTGTGATAATCAATTCTTGATTGTTTTGACCTTAATTTAATCAGATACATATCTTATATTTTTCAAATCCTGTGTTGTCTTTTTGTAGTGTTCCCACTGTGCTAGTGCACGATTAATTCCACAAATACTTTACACATTGCCTTCTAAGTTAAGCCTGACTGCTCAGTGGCAAGCTTCCAGAGGGTTGCACAGGATAATTTGGATTGTGTGTGACTTACCCTGACTAGGATTGTGGTCCCTATTTGGACAAGGGTGTATACCTCTGCTAATTAGAGACCCCATTTCTAACAAGGATGAAGGCAACAATAGGAATATCCATCACACAATGGCAGGTCAGCATAGACGTGACCAAATTGTGGCAATTTGTTTTCTTAATCATTATCACCTGATGGTAATACTGCAAATGTCAAATTATCAACCAATAAACCTTTTTAGGAACCCATTGTGTTGTGTATCTGTGCATGTAAATGCAACAATCTAGTCACTCACATCTTCTCAACTAGGTGTAGGCCTCAACATGTAAGAATCATGTTGTCAGAGTTGCGGATCAACTGGGGCTATTCCTCAAACTAACAAGAAATCAGATCATCAAGCCAATGTGATGCTGTGTACTGCATGGAAGGGACAGGGCTGGATTGTCATTTATCTACATAAAAATGAGCCATTCCTGTCCTCAGGAACTTAAACTTAAGAAGTGCAGTAAGACATCTTGCTGTGCTCTGCAGCAGCAAAGTGTTTCATATAGTTCTCAATGGAACACAAATATCCCTGAAAGCCAGAATTTTAGGCAAACCCATCCTTGTAGTGTCTCACATATGGACAGGCATGCAGAATACCAGCACATTCCAAGAGCAAATGCTGCAGCAGATACCATCCACCATCAAAGATCATGAGCAACAGTTGTCATGGATAAAGGCCTAGTGCTGGGTGTAGATGTTAAATGTCATTTGTAAAGAAAGCATTCATGCATATGTCGGGATCCACAAAACAATACACATGTGACACCTTTCCTGGGCAGATTGATGTCAATACCACATCTGGCCACAGTTGACAAGATGCACATTCACCATGCTTTGTACAGCAATGCAAAGAGCCTCTAAGGTCTGTAACACATGACAAAAAACAGATTATGTTGCAATGTGTGGCATTAAAATTACCAAGAAGTTAGCCAAAGGGGGATGTTTGCCAACCAACCACCACACCACCTCAGTAATATAGAGATGGTAAATTTGTGAAGCGTCCATGTCAAAAGTCAAACACAAATGTACATACTCTCATTGAACATGTGCAAAGGAGGTGTTGGGTTATGGAATTACCCCTGCATGGAAAGAGTAGTGTTCCCTTGCCCTGAGTGCCCAACTACTCAAAGGGGAATATGGAATTTGCATGTGTGCCATGACATAGGCCTGTGCCATGGATTGTAGCCTGCTTGGACCTGGAGGCCCACACAAACATCTGCCCTCATAGATGCACGTTACTACCTTTGCCACGAGTAAGACAAAGCTAAAGTGGGGATAGCAACATGCTGTGTAGTGAACAGTAGTATTGTAAATTATCATTCAGCCCGGGTTCACTGTAGTGACGGGTACTTGCTCACACACTTCTTAAAATGTTCTGTTGCTGTGTGTTACACTCAACCCAGCACAACATCAGGTTGAATAGGAAATGTGAGTATGACAAAACCATGTACAGAATGCCTGTGCCTGTGACATACACAACACGTTGTTTGAAATGTTGAACAGTGTGCACATTGGTATTGGGTGTTTTATGTGGCACACTCTAAAACAGTTCCAAAGTAGTGTAGAAATAAACAGTGGGGTAGATTTACAAGTTTTGACACACACTGCAGCAAGTCACTTTGCAGCACTACATGAGGGGGGAAAAGGGCAGGAATGTGCTTACGTAAAATATTATGGCACATTTCTGCTTTTCCCCCTGCACTGGTGCACTTTTGTCTGCCTAGTGCCAATGCAGACACATTTGAACCATGGGGCAAGGGTGCTTGTGTTGCATGCAGGGTTCTTTTTGTGCATGAGGAGGCAGCGTCCAGCAAAAAACAAACAAAAACAAATCATGAGGCATATTTCTCGATTTACATTTCCTGCAGAATTCAGCATACATTCAAAGAGGAGGTAACAAGGATAACTAAATATGGCTTTCTGTTAAGCCTTTCCTGGGAAGGTGTATTTGCTGGCCCATTACCAGGTCTGGTAAGTCTGGAAATTCCTCTAAAACCACGGAAGTGCTGGAGCATAAAAATCATTAATAAACGTGTGCTACAAAAACAAAATGAAACAAGGCTGAAAAAGAGTGTTTTGGAAAAACATGTTTTCTAGAAAACATGAGCACTCTGGTGGCAGCCATAAATCTAGTTCGACATAATAACAATAAAACTGTCTAATAAATCATACATTGTATGCACATAAAAGTACAGAAAAACAATTATTAAATCTACTAAAGAATTCATGTTTTGAAAAATTATGAAATGGTTTCCTGAAGATAACATGTACTTGTGAAAGAAAGGCTTACTGAATTTCTGAATAGGCTTTGTGTGTAATCTGCAGCATTTGTATTTTGCTGCAGAAACTGGTGACTGCATGGAGAAAGGATGAACTAATGGTAAATGCAAAGAATGAAAAGGCTACAGCAGAGAATGTGGAGTGAGCTCAATTGGCTTTTGACTCAAACCGCCCCATAGACTGACCAAGTTAGCAAGTTGCTTTCTAGGATTTTAATATAACAGTATTAGGTGATGTAGAGTTTGAGAGTACTGCTGCTCCAGTCAGTGCAGTCTTTTTCCATTTCTGTGTACCTTTGGAGCTCTTAGCTGCTTTGTAGAGGTGCTTTTATTTCTGTTAGTGAATAATGTGCATGTTTTAGCTTTCTGCCACTGACAATTCAGATGTATATTGCAACTGACCAATGAAGATGACCAGAATGTGCTCCACTGATGAAGACATTGCTGCCTGCTGATACATTTAGGAGAGGTATAACCAAATTACACATTTGGCTATCTTGTTGATTTTTTTTTTTTTCTCTTGTAGAAATCTAGCTGCTATTTGTGGTTAGTGGCATAGTCAGATGTTTTTCCAAATTTATTTTTGTTTTCTTATCTTTTTGCATGAAGCCCAAACATTCTTATCACATTAGGGTAATAGTTAGGGATGTCACATTCTAAATTTAATTGTTTTATAAACTGATTGTAAACAATTCATCTGCAATAACTAAATGTATTCTGTATCATTCATTCATTTGCTATTTTTGTTATTCTGCCTGGTGGTTCTTGAATGCCTAATGATAAATATTTTGTCTAGACTGAGATTCTTCAAAAGATTTGGTCAGAGTGTGTTATTCATGTAATTTTATCATTTGGTCTTGTGTTTGGTTTATGTGAACTTAGCATTGTTAATCTAAAGGCCAATAAATGTTTGAACTTTACTAAACTGGTGTAATGATTCATGGCCACATGGGTCATGGTGCGTATTAATTATTGACTCCTATATGAAAAGTGATGTTTATTGATTTTGTTTCATTGTTGCTAACCAACTCACACCTATCTGAGTCCAAAAGTCCTTGTAGACCTCTAAGGGTAATTGAAAGTCACGTTTTAAATAAATTATCAAAAGAAATTTAAGGCTAGACATGCTCACAATTTTGGTAGCAACAGAGGATGGTTATGTCTTAATAGGGGGGATGGTTATGTCTTAATAGGGGGTTGGTACTCAATAGGAGGGTTATATGTAATTTAGAAAGAATTTGGAGATTTGGTTTTACCAATTCTTGATGAAACTTGGTTTTGTCAATGCTTGTTTGGCACAAAAAAAATAATCCAATGCTTGTTTGAAGATGTTCTCATAGTTCCTAGTGTGATTTGTGATCAGGTTAGGTTTTTGCGATTGCATTGCTATAGCAAATTGCAGATGAATTGTGATGTTTGTGAGAAATAGGTAGTTTGTGTACTCCAATGTAGTTTGTTAGGGAGTGTGTGTACTCCAAAGGCTGTATGTAGGGAAGTCGTTGTACTTCAATTGTGTGTGTCACTTTGTCCTAAAAAAAAATCCCACATGGTTGTTGGTATACGGCCCGTGCTTGGTCTAAGACTCCGGAATAATGAGTATTGTGCAGGTGTAGGATACACTTCGTCGTTGTTGTAACTTGTCTGTTTAGTTGGTCAATCGGGCGTCATTGACAAATAGTATTCCTACAGTGCGTGGTAAAGGGGGTGCTAGTTTGACCGATATATTGGTGATTCCTGAGTGCACAAGGAAGATCTAGTATTAGTCAAGGGTAGAATTTGGTAGTCAAATGTAATTGTGAATCATAGAAAGCCAAAGTCGAATGAGTAGTTGTTGGAGCTAAAAGCTGCAGTTGAAAATTTTGTAAGGCTTCCGAAGTGATTGTGTTCCCTACCTGTAGTAAGCAGTGTTGATTTCTCTTGAGTGCTCACAATATTTTAATTCGTTTTTGTGAGAATTGAGTTTTTTGAGGATTAAGTGCAAGACTTTGTCAGCCACTGTGTGTGTGTGTGTGTGTCTGTCTTGTCACTTAAGGTCCGCTCTTAGATAGGTTGTTTTGGCAAAAGGGAGCCGTGAGCAGATTTGTGGACAACCGTGAAGGGCTATTGGTAGAGAGGGGCAAGCAAAAAGGATTTTGGGAGTGAATATCTTCCTGTTTTGAAGATAAGTGTTAAAGAGTGTGCTCAAGGGATGTGCTTTTATTCCAATTAGAGTAGGAGAAATTGCCACACCAGAAGGTACACCTGCATACCTAGTAGTTGAAGAGAAAAGTACCACAGAGTGTATTTGGTTGAACCAATGGTGCAAAATTAAAGAGAAGGAAGGGAGCTTAGCATTTCCTGCCAATGGAACTTTCAATATGAGAATTTGAGAAGAGTGCTGTATGAATTACAACCTCCTCCGAGACCAGTACAACTTGAAGCTTTAGCCATTTGGGAGTTAGTGGCCAGATAACCAGAGAAATTAAAATTTGAGAGGAAAATGAGGAAAGTTGAGAAGACATTATTGAAGGCAAGATGGGAGAATGAGCAAAAATTTTGAAGAATTGAAACTTTACAGGGAATTGAAATGTTTCTTGCGATTACACGAGAGGGCCAGCAGTGCCAGACAAAAGTCCAAGAAGAAGAATAAAGATTCTTCTGAAAAAGATGAGTTGAAGTTAGATGAGTCAAGGAAGTCATTGACTTGTGAGGAAAAACTCAGATGATGATGATGAATTTGTAATGAGAAATCGTTCTCCACCATATGCAGCACAAGAGGCAAGTCCATGTACTAGTACTAGTCCTAGTGGTCTAGTACCAGTTGTAGTAACAGAGTCAAGTACAGGTTGCAACAATTGCACAGTTACTCAGACACCTATGACTCAGGTTCAGCTACCTGTAGTCTATCCTACAATTAAATTTTTTTTCAATTTTATTTTTATTTATGATTTGGAAGTCAACTGAGGTCCACATAAAAAGGGGAACAACAAAAGAAAGAAAGAAAAAAGAGGAAAAAAAGAATTTGTATTACAGCCAAATAAAAAATCTAATTTACCCTTTACCGCTAACTGAAAACCATATAAAAGTTTATAGTATAAATAAGCCAAGAATCAAAATTACTATTTATACTTTGCAACCAATCAGGTACAAAAAATTAAAATTAAAAGATATATACAATAAAATATTAGATCAAAATCCTATGTCATGGGCACAGACTTTGTATATACACACTGAATGAAACTCCAATTCAAAAGAGGTAAGATTACCGGACTGTCGGAAGACAGAGCGCGTTAACCATAGTATTGGTGGTATATACCTGTACAAAAACAGTCATTTTCACAATCCAATCTTGCGCTCTATCAAAAGGGGCCTGCTTTCTTCAGTCCCACATATTGAATCATAGTAATATTATTATTATTATTATTATTATTATGAACACATTAAAAACAGTGATCCTATTAATTTATTTAACCAAGCCACCTGACTAGCCCTGCTACACAAATTTCTTAAAATAAGTGTAAAATACATTTGAAAAAAATTTAATATTTTAAAACAGAATCTTTCATTCGGAGGATCATACAGGGCTTGGAAAAACTCAGACACTGATGGCAGAGAGAGCTCAATCAAGCTATTTGTAAAGCGCACTACGTACCCGTTAGGGTTTCAAGGCGCTGAGGGGGGGGGGGGGGTACTGCTACTGGTCGAAGAGCCAAGTCTTAAGTAGTCTCCTGAAGGAGAGTAGGTCCTGGGTCTGTCGCAGGAAGGTCGGGAGGGTGTTCCAGGTCTTGGCGGCGAGGTAGGAGAAGGATCTGCCACCGGAGGTCTTACGCTGAAAGCGGGGGACGAGGGCGAGGTTGGCGGAGCGGAGTTGGCGGGTGGGGGCGTAGAAGTTGAGTCTGTTGTTCAGGTAGGCTGGTCCGGTGTTGTAGAGAGCTTTGTGAGCGTGGTTGAGGAGTTTGAAGGTGATCCTCTTGTCCACGGGGAGCCAGTGGAGGTCTCTCAGGTGGTGGGAGATGTGGCAGCGGCGGGGTACGTCGAGGACCAGTCGGGCGGAGGCGTTTTGGATGCATTGGAGGCATCGTATGTCTTTAGCTGGGATGCCTGTGTAGAGTGCGTTGCCGTAGTCTAGCCTGCTGCTGACGAGGGCCTGGGTCACCGTTCTTCTGGTTGCCATCGGGATCCATTTGTAGATTCTGCGGAGCATGCAGAGGGTGTGGTAGCAGGAGGAGGAAACTGCGTTGACCTGTTTGGACATGGACATGGAGAGGGAGGAGTCGAGGATGAAACCCAGGTTGCGTGCGTGGTCGGTAGGTGTTGGCAGGGGACCCAGTGAGGTGGGCCACCAGGAGTCGTCCCAGGCGGAGGGTGTGCGTCCGAGGATGAGGACCTCCGTTTTGTCAGAGTTCAGCTTCAGGTGGCTGCTTCTCATCCACTCGGCGATGGACTTCATTCCCTTGTGGAGGTTGGCTTGGGCGGTGCTCGGGTCTTTAGTGAGGGAGAGGATGAGCTGGGTGTCATCGGCGTAGGAGAGAATGTTGAGGTTGTGCCGACGGGCCAGTTGTGCGAGGGGGGCCATGTAGATGTTGAACAGCGTCGGGCTCAGTGAGGAGGCTTGGGGGACGCTGCAGATGATGTTGGTGGCTTCGGAGCGGAAGGGTGGGAGGCGGACTCTCTGGGTTCTACTGGAGAGAAATGAGGAGATCCAGTTGAGGGCTTTTTCTTGTATTCCGGCTTCGTGGAGGCGTGTTTTCAGGGTGCAATGGCAGACCGTGTCAAATGCAGCGGATAGGTCCAGGAGGATGAGGGCTGATGTTTCGCCGTTGTCCATTTGCTGTCTGATGTCGTCTGTGGCGGCGAGAAGGGCAGTCTCGGTGCTGTGGTTACGTCTGAAACCGGACTGGGAGGGGTCCAGGATGGAGTTGTCCTCGAGGTGGTGGGTAAGCTGAGCGTTCACGATCTTCTCGGTGACCTTCGCCGGGAAGGGGAGCATGGAGATTGGTCGGAAGTTTTTGAGGTCGTTGGGGTCTGCTTTGGGCTTCTTAAGGAGGGCGTGGATTTCGGCGGGCTTCCAGCTTTCCGGGAATATTGCCGTTTCGAAGGATAGGTTTATGACCTTTCTGAGTTGGGGGGCGATGGTAGAGTTGGCTTTGTTTTAATTGTGGTGGGGGGCATGGGTCTGATGGAGATCCTGAGTGGATGGAATTCATGATTTTGCATGTTTCCGTGTCGTCTACGTGTGTCCAGGTGATCAAGCGGTTGGAGCAGGTGGAGTTTTCGGGGGTGGGGTCCGACGTGGGTGTGGTGTTGAGGCTGTCGTGGATGTCGGCGATCTTCTGATAGAAAAAGGTGGACAAGGCGTCGCAGAGTTCTTGGGATGGTGGGATGTCGTTGGCGTTGGGCTTGGAGAGCTCTCTCACGATGCTGAAGAGCTCTTTGCTGTCGTGTGTGTTGTTGTTCAGGCGTTCTGTGAAGTGGGATCGTTTGGCGAGCGTGATTAGCTGGTGGTGCTTGCGGATGGCATCCTTGTGGGCTGTGAGGCTGTCGGGTGTGTGTTTGAGGAGCCATTTCTTCTTTAGTTTCTGGCAGACGCGTTTGGAGGTGAGGAGTTTGTCAGTAAACCAGGCGGCTTTTTTCCTTTCTTGGTTGTTTGTGGGTCTCTTGAGTGGTGCAAGGGTGTCGGCGCAGTCGTTGATCCATCGTCGTAGGTTGAATGCGGCGGTGTCTGGGTCGGTGGAGTCGGTGGGTGGGTTCTGGGCGAGGGTGCTGGTCAGCTGGTCTTCGGAGATTTTGCTCCAGCGGCAGCGAGGTGGTTGTTGGGTGCGGTGGTGCTCGACATGTTTCTTGAATGTGAAGTGGATGCAGTGGTGTTTGTTCCAGTGGAGTTCGGTGGTGTGGTTGAAGGTGACGTGGGTGCTAGCTGAGAAGATCGGGTCAAGCGTGTGGCCGGCGATGTGGGTGGGTGTGTTGACGAGTTGTCTGAGGCCGAGGTTGGAGAGCTTGTCGATCAGGGTTGTGGTGTTGGCGTTGTTGTTCTCCAAGTGGAAATTAAGGTCTCCCAGGAGGATGTAGTCCGTAGAGGGGAGCGCGTAGGTGCTGGTGAGGTCGGCGATGGAGTCACTGAAGGGTGCGCTTGGTCCTGGTGGTCTGTAGATGAGCGTTCCTCTGAGAGTGGTGTTGGGGTCAGTGTTGATTCGGAAGTGCAGGTCTTCGGCGGTCTTCAGGGTGTCATCCGTGTGGGTGTGGATTTTGAGGGTGGATTTGTGGGCGATGGATATTCCTCCTCCGATGCCGTTGGTGCGATCTCTTCTGGTGATCTTGTAGCCGTCTGGGATGGCTATGGCGATGTCAGGTGCTGAGGCGTCGTTCCACCATGTTTCGGTCAGGAAGGCCACGTCTGGGGCGATGGTGTCGAGCAGGTCCCAGAGCTCGATGGCGTGTGTTGAGGAGAATACAATGGAGGTGGTTGGTACCGGTAGTAGCAGGTTTCCTTGTTCTGTCGCAGGTGAAGTTGCAGGAGAAGGGTCCTTTGGTGTTCTTCGGTGAGGCTTGGAAGCATGTTGTGGAGTGGCCGGGGTTGAGGGCGATGAGCTGGTTGGCCGTGTAGCGGCGTCTGGCAGTGCGGGGGTCGTGCGGACCGGGGGGGGTGGCGCTGGGCGCGGTCCAAGAGCTGAAGACAAATTGGTTTTAACCATTTACACCGAAAAGGAGCAAGAGAAGGGCAAACAAATAATACATGACGTAAGTTTTGAGATTCTGACGGACAAAAGGTACACTCCTTTGCAGTACCATACCATTTTGCTAGTAAGGTGTTCAAAGGGTCAAAGGGAGCAATCCCTGTCGAAGCAGCGACCAAAAGCGCCTAACGCTATGAGGGATGTTCGAAATGAGATACGGTTGTGATTTTTTTATTACTAGAGTGTTAACTATGTTCGCAAAGGAGCTTCTCTTTTTACAGCTCTCCAAGTCTTGGTGGAAGCTCAGCGTCCACAAAGCTTTCTTCAAAATCGCCCTAAATTGCAATGGGAAAAATTCTAGGACTTGGCTACAATCTAGCTCCAACCTTTCCAGAGCAATGGAAAATTCTTACAAAAGTCGAATTTAGCCATACTGGTATCTAAAAAGAGCTCTTTCTTTAAAAGTGATGTTATAATGTTTTCTTCGCTCTTTAAAATTGAGGTGGCCAATCGTATAACCCCCGCTAATCCTTGAGCATACGCGCTTCTAAGCTCCATTTCCAGCCTCAGAGTCGCCACTGAGGCTGCCGTGTTAACAGATGATAATTTTCTGAGAATGTTACCTTCTACTTGATTTAGGAATCCCCATTTGGAGATGTCTATGAGTTCCACCCCATATAACAGGGATGCAGGAATTTTAACTCGATACGCTGATAAAAGGTAAAGAAAATGCCTTCTCCCTGTAGAAGTATATAGAGCCCCCAAACCTCTTGCCTGACCTTCAGCCTTTGCTTTATTAGAGGCAATGTGGGCAACATCGCTAAGGTTCCCGCTCACAATTTTCCCTAAGAAGGGATAAGATTTCACGATTTCAATTTGATTGCCCAATATCCAACGATAATTGGGGAAGGTAGTCTTTTTTTTCCCAAGAGACAGAGAACCTTACTTTTGGATACATTGATCTTCAGATAATGAGAGTCAGAGTATTTTGACAAATGCTGCAAGCGATTCTAGAGGCCTTTAGGGGTTAAATAAAAAATGAAGATGTTGTTAGTGTATAACAGGCAGCAAATTGGGTGCCCACCCACTAGCGGGGGAAAACCATTCCCCTTAGACAAAAAGGAGGGGAGATCTGAGATGTAAAGGGAAAAAAGCAGGGGAGCCAGTAGACAGCCCTGTTTTAACCCGTTAGATGTAAAAATCTTATGGGATGAACCTCTATCACCCCCAAGGAGGATTCTACACTAGGTATTGGAGTGGAAAGCTATTATTAACTCCAGAAGGGGTAAAGGTATCCCCAAGCAGCATAACCTAGAGCATAGAAGATCTCTATCTACTTTATCGAAGGCCGTGGAGAAGTCTATGAAGGCAGCATAAACAACCCCACCTCTCAGTTTAACATATTTTTCCGTAATAGTTTGAAGCACCATGTTATCTTGGGTACTATGTTTGCACCTGAATCCAGATTGTTCCAAGGGGATGATGTTATTCTTCTCTGCCCAGACATTTGGTGAAAACTTTTCCCACTGCATCGAGGAGGTCGATCTAACGGTAATTACCAGGACAGGATCGGTTGCCCTTTTTATATAAGGGTACAATTATGCTACCAACCCACGAGGAAGGAATACATCTAGAGAGGAAACATCTTCTAAAGACCACGTATAAGATCTTAGACCAAGAGCTCCTGTCCTGTTTTATAACTGATAAAGGAAGTTCGTCTGGCCCCATTGCAGCGGAAGAACGCATCTCACCAATAGCACAGTCTATCTCTTTTATTGACAGGGGAGAGAGTGAGAGTTCCTGGAATTTCTGGGAGCCGGAAAGGTGCAACCCCATTGGAGGCATACAGGGAGGAGACGGATTCTGACCAGCAGGCTTCGGTGGTTGCAGCAGGGGAGGGATGGATTCTTGACCCACAACCTTAGACTACTAATGCCCAAAAACGCCTTGCCTGACCCTTTGTAGGGGCTTCCCGGAGCTGGATCCAGAGCCTATCCCCCGCTTCTTTTGCAAGACGAATCTTCAGCTGCTTCTTTCTCCTTTTCAATTTCACAACCCTGATTTTCCTTTCCTCTGAGAAAACTAAATACTGGGCCCTGACCAAGTTATTTATTTCTCTTTTAAGTCAAGCAATACGCGGGAGATTGTTTTCTGGGCTACTTTATGCCCCCCCCCGACAAGTTGTTAGCCACCACTTGCTTCAGGAGATCAGAAAAGTTTAGCAACTCAGTTCCCTCCCAATTAATAAGATTAGCAACCACAGGAGCTAAAATTGCAGAAACACCAGCAATCCTCTTAAAATTCCACTGGGTCCTCCCAATCTTATTAGAAAAACTCTGGTAAACCCACCAGATATCCAAGAGTCTAATGACAATATGGAAATTTCTAAGGTGATAAAAAGCAAATTATGATCGCTATAAGGGGTACTTATTATCCTAAGATCTTCCAATAGACCGAATGAGGAGTAACCCAGTACTAAATAGTCTAAAATGGCCATTCCCCCCCGGAGAAATATGCGTAAAAGAGGCAGGGGAATCCGAAGTGGACCTTCCATTAGCAATAATACAGTCATTTTTTTAAAGAAGACTAAGGAGAAGTTTATCCCTTTTGTTTGTTTTAATTAGAGGGGGAAATATAGTTTGGGATACACAGCACTGTTTCTCTCTCTACCTCGCACGTTTGACATGCACAAGAGGCAAGTCCAAGTACTAGTACTGGTCCTAGTGGTCCAGTACCAGTTGTAGTAACAGAGTCGAGTACAGGTTGCAACTATTGCACAGTTACTCAGACACCTATGACTCAGGTTCAGCTACCTGTAGTCTATCCTACATTTCCTGTTGTAAGTTCTGCACCGAGCATGTCAGTCCCAGTGGTGAAATCATCAGAGATATCACAGATTTATCAGAAATCAATAATAGTTCAGGTGTATCTACACCTAAGTCAATGGCTCCAGTGCAGGTTAAGACTATGCCGAAGTATACACCTATAACAATATCACAGTCAAATTCTTCAATTGCATCAGGTTAAAATTCAGGAGTAATTTACTCGAGAAATCAGAATGTTCAATCAAACCCAGAAGCATTAACAGTACCTGTTACTATTGGTCCTGTTGTACCATTATTTGCCCAGGGAAATAATCAGAGCAATGTACAGAATATTTTCAATTCAAATGCAGAGATTGGAAGATTTAATTTAAATACAAAAGACATGTCTCCAATGAATCAGAATTTGGACAAGACAGGTCCACTGATTGATCTAAGTTATTCCAGGACTTTACAGAATATGGGAGAGTCAGATTTGAATTAAAATGTGTTTCTGATGACTCCAGAGACTCCATGTATTACTTCAGAAGGTATACCCAATGTAAATAATAATGTGCCCAATGTAAATGATAATGTTTCATTACAAGCTATGACAGCTCAGCAGTCAATAGAATGGTTAGAAAAAATGAGTGGAACGAAAGCAAATGCTGAAGGGGGAAATTCATTGAACCTGACAAGACTTAAAGTTGAATTAAATAATTGAGGGCGCAATTGAGATAAGTAGGATTGGTTCATATAATGAAGATGAGTTATGCTTCACATGTAAAAATGTTACAAAACAAAGCAGGATTGGTACATCAGAAAGTGGCAGATCTTGCAGAGAAACATGAGATAGAAATTGAGAAATCAAAGACACAGTGAAGAAGTTACAGATTAGAATGTGATTCAAAAGATATTGAGAACATAAGAATACCTGGAATAAATTCATATTTAAGAATTAATTCAGAGTGTTCAAATATGAGGAACATTAGTTAAATGGGAAGGCAGATGGGTAAAGAAAAGAGATCAGAAGAAAAATGAGTCTGTGAATTCAAATGCTAACATACAACAGACTGATAATCCAGTAAATATATTACCAATGAGAGAAATTCCTGGAGGGAATTATGGACATGTCCCTTGGAGCAGGAGTGATATTTTGTCATTTACAAATGACTACCTGAGATTGAGAGAGAAACCAGTGGAATGTTACCAGCAGACAGATACGTTTGTGAAGCTTGCAAAATGCCTGTGGGAAGATTTGAATATCCTGTTAGAAATAGTAGTTCCAGCTGATTTGTGGTTTGAATGCAAAAGTAGTGTTGACTGGCCAACAAGAGAGCCAGTTACAGGAGCACCATCTCCTGATGTAATGAAGTACTATTACAAAGTGCTTGCATTTTTTAAAATGAATATTTCACCTAAAAGTATCGATTGGCAGAGAATTGATATGACAGCACTGGAAGCAAGAGTCAATACATGCATACTATGAAAGATTGCTGCAAGCATTTAAACATTACAGTAGTACAAAAACAATTGAGCCCAAAGACATTCATTTTGTGTTCAGATTTGTTGAAGGATTGAGACCTGAAATTAGTCAGATGCTTAAGAGTCATTTGATTTTGCTGGCAAGCAAAACCAGTGGATGAAGTATTAGTTTGCTAAATACTGTAGTGATGAGATGGAAATGAAGCAGAAGAAATTGAAGGAAAAGGTGATGGTGAAGCAGATTAAAGTGGCACACTCTGGAATGCAGGGATTTTTTTTCACAGCAGCAGGGAAATGTACAGGTACTTTAAAATCAGGGACAGGCAAGAGGTAGAGGTCATAGTGGTAATGGAAATGGAAATCATGGTGTAAATCTGAATACTGTTTTTAATCCAAGTGATATGCATGTTACCTTGTCACACTTGCGGAAACATAGTCATTGGAAATGGGCATTGTTATGCAGATGAAGGAAAACAATCTTTTTCAAAATTTGAGAGGACTGAGAATGAGGGGTCCTAACTTAAATGTCCACAATAATGTTAACCAGATGCAGATTCCTCAGCAAATGTAAAGTCCCCAACCGATGAAACAGATACATGTGCCATGTTTTCAGGTGCCACAGTCACTGCAAATACAGCCCATGTTCATATGCTGCCAAAGCCACAAATGCAGATACCTCAATCTCCAATGGTGCAGCAGCAGATGATCCTTCCTCAGCATAACACAGGTCAAAAATTTAAATTACAGTAATCAAGCAGTGCACCAGTTCACTCTTCGTAGTGAGGATTAATCGAATGATGAAGTAATGAATGATGAAATGATGAAAGAGTTCAGATGAAGAAGAATATGAAGTTAGCAGCTTCATTAGAAATGGATCAAAAGGGTCCTTATATAAATGGAAAAGTAATGGGTCATGATGTCTCATTCTTAGTTGATACAGGAGCTACACACTCTACAGTGAGAACAGCAGAAGTTCCTATCATGCCACTTTCTGGGAAAACAAAGCAGATTGTAGGTGCTGCAAATCAATTCCTGACAAACTCAATTACTGAACTGGTTCCTGTTAAAATTGGCAATTTTGAAGGCTTACATGAATTTGTAGTTTGTGACTCCAGTCCAGTTTCCTTATAAGGAAGAGATCTATTGTGCAAAACAAAATGTTTGGTTACCTGTACAAATGATGGAATTACTATTCAGACGAATAGTGATGATGATGATGATTCATCTATGCAAATTGAACGTAATTCAGTAAATGAAGAATTTCCACTGATTAGTTTCTATCCTACATTTACAGTACAAGACCTGCCAACCCATTTAGAGAGCATAGATACTTTAAAAGATCGCAAACTGGATCTCTCTGGGAAAGATATTGGTCTGATCAAAGGACCTGAACCACTTAAAGTCATAGTAAAGCCTAATGTAGTTTTTGTTTTTTAGCAAATTCCGCAGTATTATCTGGAATTACCAGTCATATTTAATCAGGTGCTGAAAAAGAATTTGAAAAGGCCTTTCCAATCAGCAGTAGTTCAACATTGATGATCTTTTGGTTGCTTCAAAGATGAAGAAAGCATGCAGGCAAGAAACCATTTCCTTATTGAATAATTTAGGAGAGTATGGACATAAAATGTCTCCAGAGAAATTACAGTACTGCCAGAAAAAAGTGAAATATTTGGGACACCAAATAAAGAAGGGTGCATGGAAAGTTTCCAGGGAGAGAGTTACAGCTATTTTGCAAATGAATCCTCTGGTTACACAAAGATGTCAGGATGTTTCTGGGAACGGTGAGTTATTGTTGCCAGTGGATTCCCAATTATTTTATTATTTCAAAGCCATTACAGACACTGACCCACAAATATATTTCTGATCCAGTCCCCTTCAATGAAGCTTAAGTGGAAGCTTTTACTGGGCTGAGAGAGACTTTGTGCAGAGCACCAGCTGTAGGAATGCCTGACTACATGACACCATGTGTTGTTTTGTCATGGACATGATTTTGTGGTGCTCTTTCTGTCCTGACTCAGGGACATGGAGGTTTAAATCGCCCAATAGCATATTTATGTGCTACTTTGGATCTAGTTGTAGTAGTTTTAACTGCCTGTTTGTGAGCTGTGTTAGTGGCTGGTTTGTCATTAGCTTAATGTGAGAATATTGTGATGGGACATTTTTTTAACAGCTTTGGTATCTTACTCAGTTGAAGTTTTGTTCCCCAGAACAATAACCCAATACCTGACAAATGCCAGGTTGACAAAATATAACTTGATAATGTTAGGTTCTTCAAATGTTACTTTGAAAAGGTATACAGTGCTTAACCCAGCAAACATGCTCCCAGTAGAAAATGTTGAAATTGAGAAACTGAAAAAAGTTGAACATGATTGTCTGCAGGTTACTGAATTGTGCACGACACCCAGAACTGATATTCAAGATACCCCATTAGAAGTGTTGTTTTCATTGATGGTTCCTGTCAAAGAGATCATGTGGAAACATTGAAATCTGGATATACTGTGTGTACAATTTCTGGTATACTCTAAGCATCATGGATTCAAATAGAATTTTCTACACAAGTGGCTGAATTGGTGGCTCTTACTAAAGCATGCTGTATTTGTGCACAGCTTAAAGTTACAATTTTTACAGACAGCCAGTATGGATTTGCAGTAGACCATGACTTTGGCCAGCTGTGGTTACAAAGACGTTTTATGACCTTCTCTGGCTCAACAATTAGAAATGGTGATTGAATACATGATTTTTTACAAGCTCTAAAATGACATGAGAGGACTGCTGTGGTTAAATGCAGTGCTTACCAGAAATCAAATGATTTTGTTTCAATGGGAAATGCTTATGTGGATCAAGTCACAAGGTTTTGCTCATTGGACTGCATCTTTTTAAATAGGGAATCAGAAGAAAAAAAAGATGATGCAGTGAATGCAAATTAGATGTTAACAGCAATTGAGACATGGGAGGAAATTAGAAATGTGCAGGAAAATGTTACTGAAGATGAGAAAATGAGTGGGTAAAATTAAAATGTGTTTAGAGATGCGAACGACCTATGGGTCACAAACAAAGGGCATGTGGTATTGCCAAACTGTCTACTGACACAAATGGCAAGATACTACCATGGTCAAGCACACATTGGCAGAAATGTAATGATTCAAACATTTAAGCAATCCTGGTTCAATCTAAAGTTTAGACAGGTTGCTGAAGCAATTTGTCACAGATGAGTTACATGTCAGAAAATGAATGTGGGAAAAAGAACAGTTGTTAATTTGAGTCACATTGGAAGAGCAGGAGGTCTATTTAACCCCTTTGCTGCCAGGCCTTTTCCCCCTCAGGTGCCAGGTCTTTTTTTGGCTATTTGGGGCATGGTGCGCTTAGGCCCTCATAACTTTTTGTCCACATAAGCTACCCACGCCAAATTTGCGTCCTTTTTTTCAACATCCTAGGGATTATAGAGGTACCCAGACTTTGTTGGTTCCCCTGAAGGAGGCTAAGAAATTAGCCAAAATACAGTGAAAATGTATTTTTTTTTTTTAAATGGGAAAAAAGGGCTGCAGAAGAAGGCTTGTGTTATTTTCCCTGTAAATGGTATCAACAAAGGGTTTGCAGTGCTAAAATTCCCAGCTGTCCAGCTTTCAGGAACAGGCAGACTTGAATCAGAAAACCCAATTTTTCAACACAATTTTGGCATTTTACTGGGACATACCCCATCTTTACGATTTTTTTTGTGCTTTCAGCCTCCTTCCAGTCAGTGACAGAAATGGGTATGAAACCAATGCTGGATCCCAGAAACCTAAACATTTCTGAAAAGTAGACAAAATTCTGAATTCAGCAATGGGTAATTTGTGTAGATCCTACAAGGGTTTCCTGCAGGAAATAACAACTGAAATAAATAAATATTGAAATTGAGGTAAAAAAACAAGCCATTTTTCTCTACATTTTACTCTGTAACTTTTCCTGCAAAGTCAGGTTTTTGAAAGCAATATACTGTTACGTCCGCTGGACCCTTCTGGTTATGGGGATATATAGGGTTTGTAGGTTCATCAAGAACCCTGGGTACCCAGAGCCAATAAATGAGCTGCACCTTGCAGTGGCTTTTCATTCTATACTGGGTATACAGCAATTCATTTGCTGAAATATAAAGAGTCAAAAATAGGTATCAAGAAAACCTTTGTATTTCCAAAATGGGCACAAGATAAGGTTTTGAGGAGCAGTGGTTATTTGCACATCTCTGAATTCTGGGGTGCCCCTACTAGCATGTGAATTACAGGGCATTTCTCAAATAGACTTTTTTTTACACACTGTCTTGTATTTGGAAGGAAAACATGTATAGAAAGACAAGGGGCAATAGCACTTGTTTTGCTATTATATGATCCCCCATGTCTTCCGATAAAAATGGTACCTCACTTGTGTGGGTAGGCATAGTACCCGGCACAGGAAATGATACAAAACACAACGTGGACACATCACATTTTTCTACAGAAAACAGAGGTGTTATTTCCAAAATGCCTACCTGTGGATTTTGGCCTTTAGCTCAGCCGGCACCTAGGGAAACCTACCAAACCTGTGCATTTTTGATACCCAGAATCCTGTGCAAACCTTAAAATTTGGCTAAAAAAACACCTTTTCCTCACATTTCGGTGACAGAAAGTTCTGGAATCTGAGAGGAGCCACAAATTTCCTTCCACCGAGCGCTCCCCCAAGTCTCCCAATAAAAATGATACCTCACTTGTGTGGGTGGGCCAGGTACCTGCAACAGAATAAGGCCAAAAACTTGTAGAGATAGAGGGGGATAGCACAGCGAGTTGATAAGGACATATTCTTCTTTTATGCATCTTTAGGCTGACTCTGCTTTGGGGACCCACACAAGTGAGGTGTCATTTTACTTGGGAGACTGAGGAGAATGCTGGGGAGTCGGAATTTTGTGCTAGAGCGATGATCCTACTAAGAAAAGTCAGGAAAATAAGTTTTTTAAAGTACATTTTGAGGTTTGCAGAGGAGTCTGGGTAACAAAATGTTGGGGATCCACGCAAGCCACACCTCCCTGGACTCCTTGGGGTGTCTAGTTTTAAAAAATGTCTTTTTTTTTTTTTAGGTTTCCCTAGATGAAGGCCTCACCCACGACCAAAAACATAGGTGCCCCTCCCCCCCAAACACAGGTAGTTTTCCAATATATAATTTTGATGTGTCCACGTACATCTGTGATGTGCCAAACACTAAAATTGTGAAAAGAAATGCACTTAGGTTATGTGGAAAAGACCCCTCACCCACCAATCAAGTTGATGGCATGCTTTATCATCGGAGTCCCACCTGAGACACCTAGTGTGTCTCAAGTGTGCTGCGACGCCTGATTACAGCAGAGCAGGTTTTGTCATTTGTACCACACATACTGGTTGGATTTGGCATGAGGGTGAGTGATGGTTCAGTAGATCAAATTTTATTAACAAGAGATTTCACAAAAGTGAAATGCACTGTTAATAACTGAAAGGCCAAAAAACTGAACCAATGACTCATAGCTCGTGAGCTGTAAAGCCGCATCAAAGCACCAACCGTTTTACAGTCCATTCACACACCTTTCATACATGACATGCACAAGACCATTCACGCTGCCAGCCACAGACCCAGCGCATCCACAGACAATGCTACTCAAGGGCCCATCACTTGCATAGGCCCACATACCTGATACAGCAGTCACACTAGCTGATGGGAGTGTGTGGACTGACGTTTAGCTGGCACTGCCAGCCAAGCGCCACCCCACGCACACCACCAGCCAAGTGCCACCCTACGCACACCACCAGGCAAGTGCCTTCCCACACACACACACCACCAGCCAAGCGCCACCCCACGGACACCGCCATCACTTTTTTTCCGTTTATAAACAACAAAGAAACCACTAACTAATTATAAAATAAGTACAAAATTACAAACACAAAAGCTCTAACTAAATACATGACAGTAATGCCAACCGTGAAACTGAACATACGAAAATATAAAATAGGCAGTTTACGCTCAAAATGTTTTTGTGTGGTAATTTCTGAAACAGCAGGGCACACACAGTCCAGGCTTCGAACGGCAATCGGTACTGTACATCTGGCTCTCCCTCCAGATACCTCTTCGGGCACATACTCTACATTTCTTAGTGGGTAAGTCTTTCTTCGGAGTGGGAGGCATGTGATCTGGAAAGTGGCGATCTTTCAATCTAGCCACTTCCTCCACCACTGCTACTCTAGGAACTCTTGCCTGCTGAAATTTAACAAATGTCATCCTTGACTCAGGTGAACAATCCTTGAACACAAAGTCATTGAAAGTTGCCAGATGAAATACGTGTGGTATAAAAAGTTGGCCCTACATTTAACACTTACACAGAGCAGTGTAAGGTTCCAACCTCTGATCTACTCTATCAACACCACCCATGTTCCTATTGTAGTCCAAAATGCACGCAGGTTTGTGCGCTTCGGCAACCTGGCCCCAAACAGTCACAGAGGAAGTACTCTCATCATGGATGGTAGATAGCATGTACACATCCCTCCTGTCTGAAAATTTCAGAGCTAGCAGCTCATTATTCCACAAGGCACTGCACTGTCCCCTCAAGTCTTTTTTACAGACAAGCTCCCTTGGATAGCCTTTTCGGTTAGAATGGATTGTGCCACAAGCAAGTGTCTACTCTAAACAACTCCTTGAACAACTGCACTCCAGTGTAAAAAATTATCTACATACAAATTGTGACCTTTGTTAAACAGTCGTCTACCAAGTTCCCACACAATTTCTTCACTAACTCCAAAAGTGGCCAGACAACCAGGAGGGTCAATACTGGAATCCCTACCAGTGTAGACCCTGAAATTATACATGTATCCTGTACTGCTTTCTGACAGCATATACAATTTAATCCCATACCGTGCCCTCTTACTAGGAATGTACTGCTTAAAAACTAAACGCCCCTTGAAAAGGACCTAAGACTCGTCCACACTTATCTCTTTGCCTGGAACATAGACCTGTGAAAACCGATCTACAAAATGATCAAGGACAGGCCTAATCTTAAAAAGACGGTCACAATCAGGGTGATCTCATGGCAAGGCTAAAGCATTGTCTACCAAATGCAGCATACGAAGAAGCAAATAGCAATTACGAGTCATAGTTGCAGAAAATATAGCCGTTGCCATCAAGGGACTAGTAGACCAATAAGAAGCCAGTGACGGCTTCCTTATCAACCCCATCAAAAAAGTCAAACCTAAAAACTTTTTCATCTATTCCAGATATGTGGGAACCCACTGAGTAGCTCTAGACTGAGGCCTAAGTCTGGCAGCATTGTCCCTCAAATATTGCTCCGCATACACATTAGTCTGCTCCACAATCTCTTCCAAAAATACATCGTCCATAAACAATACGGAAAACTTTTTGCCTGTAAATTTCTTTCACTTGAGACTACACCCTGGGAGACCAGTAAATGCAGGTAACTGTGGCTGCTCTGTGTTTGGGGCAATCCAGGTGTCAGGTTTTCTAATGGGAAACCCTTCAGCCCCAGGCTGCTGAACTCTTGGCACATTAATGTCCTCCTCTAAAATCTGCCCTTCATCTGCACTAAGAGTGGCTTCCTTGTCAGAAGACTCCTCTCGGACAGAAAACTCACTGCCAGAATCTCTCACTTCCTCCTCTGCCTCAGATGCAGAGTCAGTCTCGTAATCATGGTCTGAAGACGACTCAAAAAGCATGCCAACAACCTGCTGAGCGGTCACTCTGTGGCTAGCCATGATCTTCACTAACAACAAATGGATTGCCAACAACCACAAGCACTAAAATAAGTAATAAAGTGTAACTTTATCACAATGAGTTATGTACTAAAAAACGATACCACTCACTTGCCTGAAAAAGCTACTCACCAGCAACTACTCTGCACAGACACAGCAATCACCAATGATATCCCACTAAAAAGAAAAAAGAAAAAAGCTAATTAGACATATGACAACACAAATATAATTGTGCTCAAATCCAAGGACAATTTCACACACAATACTACATTTAGTACACCACCTACAAACATGTAATGCATGCATGTCAACAATACTCCTTTGGAGTAAATTGCTTTCACTTACCTAAAACATGCAACTATGCAAACTGCAGGACAACTACTGCCAAAACCGCAAGGATCCACAGCAAAGGAAGCAAAAGCTTTGAACTAGAACAAAAAGAAGAAATAAACTGTTATAACCACAAATACAAATACTTAGCCAGTTAACAAACACCCCACCACCAAGAACTTAGAAATTGTCCCTGGTGCCTAAGTGGCTTCTGCCCCCCTAGGGGCCAGATGGGCCTAAAAAAAAATAGGCTGATCTGCCCCATCCAACAGCTCTGTACCCTGTGGGGGGGGGGCGGGGTTGACCATTGCCAAAGGCGGTGAATAGGGGTGCCACGAGCACAAAAAAACAAAGGGAACCAAAAAAAAAATCTCTGACATCTTGATGCCTTCTGCCCCCCTTGGGGGCAGATGGGCCTAAAATAAATAGGCCGATCTGCCTCCAAGGTGGGCAGAAATGGCCATCAGAAACGTGCTCCCTTTGGGGGCAACCCTTGCCAAAGGTGCCGCTCCCCCATACAAAACACACACACACAGGATCCCTGGTGCCTAAGTGGATTCTGCCCCCCATGGGGGCAGATAGGAGTAAAAAAAAATTGGCTGAACTGCCCCCAAGGGGGGCAGAAATGGCCAGCAGCTCTGTGCCCCCTTTAGGGGGCAACCCTTACCAAAGGGGTCAAAAGGGAGCATCCCCAGCACAAAACAAAAAAAGGGGAACAAAAAAATAATAAATCCCTGGCGTATTGGTAATTTCTGCCCTCCTTGGGGGCCTATGGGCCTACGAAAATAGGCCCATCTGCCCCGCAGAAATGGACAATATGATCCTTGCCCAATGGGTGCCCCCAAACACACAAAACACATACACACCACACAATCCCTGGTGCGTAGTGAGTTTCGACCCCCCCCCGGGGACAGAGATCAGCCAAAAACATGGCCGATCTAGCCCCAGGGGGGGCCGAAACATATAAGAAATTATTGCCCCTGGGGCAGCGACCCTTGCCTAAGGGGTTGCGCCCCAAAAAAATATTGAAAATAAAATCCCTGATAGTCTAGTGATTTTTGACCCCCCCCCCCTGGGGATTATTTATGCCCCCCCAAGGGGAGCAACCCTTGCCCAAGGGGTCGATTCCCAAAAACATAGCTAAATTAAATTCCCTGGTGTCTAGTGGTTTTCGGACCACCCCTGGGGGCAGATTGGCCGAAAAATCAGCCAATCTGCCCCCAGGGAGGCTGAAACAGGACAAAAAATTGCCCCCAATGGGAGCGATCCTTGCCCAAGGGGTCGCTCCCAATAAATAAAGCTAAAAAAAATCCCTGGTGCCTAGTGGGGATTCCTGCGCCACGATCAAGGGCCCCGCCCGCGATCGTGGAGCAGGAATCCACTGAAAACAGGCATAGGGGGAAAGGAAAAACCCTTTCCCCTGTGTCTGTTTCCCCCCCAAAACCCCCAAAAAGGGAAGGACTCACCTTGTTGTGGTCCTTTCCCTCGACGCGCTGGAAGCAAATGTCTTCCAGTGTGTCCTCCGCAACTCTTGATGGTGTTCGCGCGCTGTGAGCATGCTGACGTCATCAGATGCCGAGGTGGGGTGGAAGGGGAAGGGATTCCCCTTCCATCCCTGACTGGGGGGTATGGGTGGGCCGGGTGCAGGACAAGGTGATCTCGTCCCAGGCACAAGGGAACAGTGTGCTGGGACGAGATCACCTTGTCCAAGGCACCCAGGGGGTTAACAGAATGCAAATGGATTTCGTTGAGATGCTTGTGTGTTGGTGATTGTCAGTATTTTTAGTCACTAGATTGAAGCCTCACCTACGCGTAGAAACGATAGTCTCACAGAAGCAAATCTTGTACTTGGAGTTGATACCTTGTTTTGGGTTTCCGGCCTCTTTAGAATCAGATAGAGGATGTCACTTCAATAATGAAGTGATAGAATTACTATGTTCTACCTTAAACATTGAGCAAAAGTTGCCCTGTATCTATCGACCTGAAGCATCTGGGTTAGTAGAGCAAATGAATGACTCTGAAACCATGACTTGCAAAAATGTGTGCATCTATGAATATGAAATGGCCTGATGCATTGCCTTTGGTTTTGATGAGCATGATAAATACACTTAATAGAAAGACTGGACTAGCTCCTCATGAGATCCTCATGGGTAGAGCAATGAGTTCCCCAGCTGTTCCTGCAAATTATTTTGTGAATATAACAGATGATACAGGGCAGGATTACTGCAAGAGTCTGACTGATGTGGTTTGCTCTTTCTCTCACCATGTGGAAGCTACAAGTGTGCAGCCATCCCAAGACCAGTGTCATAGTCTGCAAGCTGATGACTGAGTGGTGGTAAAAAAGCATGTGAGGAAAACATGTCTGGAACCTAGGTGGAAGTGCCTGTTCCAGGTTGTACTGGTACAATGACTGTGTCAGAGTCACCAGATCCTCGGGGTCTGTGCACGTTCCCAACACGTCCACCACTGAACAGCTCCAAGACTCTGATAGATAAATCACAGAGACTGAGAGAGTCCAAGAGGGGAAGAGGGGATTAGGAAGGGAACAGCTGGGAAGGAGACCTGTAGTAAGAAAAAGGTTAGAACACAAAATATGAAAATTATATCTCCTGAAATCAATACTATACTATGATTCTAAGCCTAGTCACTCTGAAAACATGAACAATCTAAGAGTTAAGTTTAAAATGACTAAGTTTCAAGATGGCCGGATACCTGTAGGGGAATCAAGATGAATTAAATTAAAACTTTCTTATTCAAATACTTTCCTTTACATGAGAATCAGAAAAAACATTCTGACTAAATTTTAAACCAGTCATATAAATCCTGTTTTGAGAATGTATACTAGGACCATACAATATTGCATCTAGAAACTCTGGCCTTCTGTGTACTCTTAAAATGTTTCAACACAAATTGTGCATATTGCATGCATATATATATATATACATATAGTAAATACCATAAAAGGATTGTGCACCATCCATGAATAACACAATATGGATTCAGAAAACAAATCACATAACTTGTCAACTTGAATATTACATAATAAATATCTTAGAATAGTAGCATACAATAAACAACATGAATTAAACTTGAGGAGAGAATCGTTCGTCATGCCAATTCGAGTGTTACCATGTAAAATACCAAGAAATGGTAGCACGCAATGAATATCAAAGTCAAATCATCATTATTTGAATCGTGCTTCTTGCAGATTCGTAAAACACGATGTAAATGTCAAGGAATAACAGCTCACAATAAATAACAAGATCAAAGTACAATGAAACGAATCGCGCTTCTTTTGCCGATTCTTAAGCCACCATGTAAAATGTCAAGAAATGGTAGCACGCAATGAACAACAAAGTTAAATGCTCATGAAACGAGTAGTGCGTCTTGACAATTCGTAAAACATCATGTAAATGTCAAGAAATAGTAGCGCGCAATGAACAACAATGTTTAAACACCATAAAACGAATCGCGCGTCTTGCTGATTCTTAAGCCACCATGTAAATTTCAAGAAATGGTAGCACGCAATGAATAACAAAGTCAAACCTTTATAAAATAAATCGCGTGTCTTGCCGATTTGTAAACTACCATATAAATGTCAAGAAATGGTAGCGCGCAAGTAATCTGTTACTCATTTAAGAATTTAAACCAAGAATATTAAAATTCTAAATAACGGTGTCGGGACAGTCCAACCACCGTCTTACCACCTGGAACAATTATCACCAATGAAGGATTAGGGCAGAAGACTGGAAGATCCAAATAGGCCGCCGGGACAGGAGCTCAGGAAGAAGCTGCTGCTCTGCACCGGGACCTCTGAATAGTGAGCACTGGGAGTTGGGCTGGCTCTCTTTTTATAGAGTCTTGGCCCAGCCCAGAACCACGCCCAGGCATGTTGCAGGGAAAGTCTCTGGAAGGCCCTGGAAAGGGGCCACACCCTAACACACTCTGAAAACCTGCAGCTATACATTGCAAAGGAACAGTATTTGTAAGCATATTAAAAAATAAGTTTTCAGGATTGAACTCTGCAATGCAAAAGGTTAAACCACAACATAGCGCATTGCATAAATTACTTTGTTTTGAGAGTGCTGGGTTTTTGCATTTTTGTCGCAAATAGAGCGCGTATTGCTCTGGTGTTGACAGACTGCTGTGAATTGCACTGGAATTCCAAACTGGATTCACACCAGCCACAATCCAAAAGTGCCCTATTCACTCAAAGGTGAAGAAGAGTTGTTGAGAGTATCAACAACTATTGAACAGTCTCAAGGAGCATAAAGGTAGACTGTGGAAACAGAAATAGAGACAGTGCAAACTGGTGGAGATCCAGGTACTCCTCAAAGAGACGAGCTAAGCACACCTCTGAGAGATGAAATAGAGGTACCTGAAGTTGCTAAAGCATCAGCAAGTATAGCATGAGAGTTAAGTCAGAGGAGCACTCTCCCAGAAGCAGACAATTGGGAAGATCAGTTGAAACAGATCACGTTTCCTGAAGCAGCTGAGGAGGGTGTTGAGTTTAATCAAAGACATGCAGATTTGACTCCTGAATTAGCAAATGGTGCAGGTACATCCAGTCAAGGTTAAAATCCTGCTGAATCAAGAAGAATTGTAAGTTCAGTTTTGCAAACAAAACTGACAAAGAAACCTGTAAAAGAAAAGTGGCCTAAATTGCAGACAAGTGAGAGGGTTCCAGATGTACTGTCGACCATAAATAAAAAGCCAGATACGACAACAAGAGCAGATGCAGATGAAGATTTGAGTGAAGGAGAAATGAGCGCATATCAGAGATCAAAGAGATAAGAGTTGTAAATCGAAGATACTCAGGTCCTGAATGGGCATATTTAACAACAGATGAGTGTCAACTTGAATTTTTGCCTTTTTGTTGTGATCGTGAATGTCCAGATCAATATTTTGGAACTTGAAATTACTTTTGAATTGAAATTTGAAACTACATTGCCAGCTGATCAAGAGAGACATTGAATGCTACAAGTGGTAATAACGGTCCAATAGACTATGTTCTACTGAAAGAGACTTTGAGAACTGATTTTTGACAAGCTGATAAACTGAATTGTGACAAAAGTTCTGGAGATAGGTCTGAAAGCTATAAGTAACTGCATAAGAAGATTGAAGTTTATTTTTGTTTTAGATTTTTGGCTGCATACTTAAATATTTTCTTTTTCTTCTACTTTCTGATTCTTTATAGGTCATGGATAACAATCATAATCATGTTAAAAAGAATAGGTGTTGCAAGTGTATGTGTATTGCTTTGGGAGTTGTATGTGTGCTAGTATGTTTGGTGTTTATAGTGGGCATGAGTATTCATCGTACACCTGAAAATAGTTACATTAGTTCATTAGAGACTACTACACTTTCAAAGTTAGAAAATTTAACAGGGCTGAGAAATATTTACACTAGGACAAATCACAAGGAGATCATTCTTCTAATGTTTTCTATCACTCGTATGAATATGTTGAGACGATGAATGTGAGAGAATGCTATGTTTGTATGCACATTCCTTCATTGGTGCAGGAAGGAGCTACTTACCATGGCTTGCCTTTAACATATGGAATTAGTTCTAGTCTTTTACTAACAAGGCTTTATAACCAAGAGTACATACAATATTTCTATTACTACTTAGATATTGTGTTTTCTTTTGTTTCAATTAACCAACATTTGAATAACATAGCTAAAGAGAAAAATACAGATATTGTGGGTGGTTAATTTGAGCCTACACTAACATTTGGCACAGCTTACGCTCATATAAATAACCTTGCATGCTTCCTTTCACTACTAGAAACATATTTTCAAGATCAAACTGGTGACAGGAGAAAGCCATTCAAGGTGAAAACAGAGAAAGGGTTCATGAAAAGGACATTTCAAAATTACTATCCATTTAGTGAAACTAAAACCCAAAGGAAGCTAGCTCTATAGTTTAAACATATAGGAAAACTGTGTATTTATAGACCTCAATCCAGAAATTATAGTCATTTTGTGGGAACGAGTGAGTGCAGACATGTATTTATTTTTAAGAATACATGGGACTTTATGTTAAATGGACAGGTCCTAATATTCCTGGGTTATATTACATATGTGAAAGGAATGCTTATTATGGTCTCCCAAGGGGATAATATGGGACTTGTAATTTGAGAGTTGTACTCCTGAAGATTTACCAGATTGACAATATAGATGACACACCTAACTCGAATAGATTGCATAAACCAAGATCTGAAAGAGAAATGTATTCTGAAATAATTGGGGATATATTTGGAACAATTATTACTTCTGTAGGAATTGTTCTGAATGCTCTGAAAATGAGAAGTTGTCTACTATTGTGGATAACATGTTAACTAATTTTTCTAGAGCTGGATTTTAATGGATATTGAAATGGCTGCGGTCAGATCAATGGTTCTTCAGAATAGACCTGCTTTAGACATCCTTTTAGCAAAGGAAGGCGGAGTCTGCCAGATGCTGAAATTGAAACATTGTTCTATTTATATTCCAGACATTATTGAAGGAATTCGAATTTTTATTAAGAACCTGACAGATTCAAATTCAGACTTAAAAGATCTGGAAGAGCCAGGAATATGGGGAAATTTTGGCAAAAGTGTTACAAAAGTGAAAAATTGGCTGGATAATATTGGTAAGGGTATTGTGGGAAAAATGTTGAAACCATTAATAATTGTAATCGTATGTGTCATCTGTATGATTGGATTTTACAAATCGTACACATTGATTAGAAGACAAAAAATAAAAAAAGGAACAGAGGAGGGAAGAAATTAAACTAGAGAAAATAAGAAACCAGATATTTTCATGATTTGAGAAAGTGAAAACTGGAGAAAACCAAGAGACTAGATATTGTAGACATATTAAACTTTGAACTGACAAAAGCCTTAACATAACTAGTAATTAGTATATTTTGTGATGACACATAGTCATCAGAAGAGGGTTTGCTGGAGCAAAAAAGTTATTAATAACAGTATGCTACTTAAACAAAATGAAATAATGTGTTTAAAATGTGTAATGCTGAAAAAGAGTGTTTTGAAAAGACGTGTTCTTTAGAAAACATAAGCATTCTAGTTGCAGCCATAAATCTAGTTTGACATAATAATAAAACTTTCTAATGAAATATAAATTGCATGTGCATAATTAAAAGTACAGAAAAACAATTATTAATTCTACTAAAGAAATAATGGTTTGAAAAATTCTGAAATGGTTAACTGTATAATTTAGCATTCATTTTATAAAGGCCTCGTGATAGAAATAAATGCTGCTGCAATGTTTAAACTGCTAACATTGGGAAATGTTTTTCTAAGCATCTGCTAACGTGCCACAGAATCCTAGCTATTATCAATACTGAATAGTGAATTCAGCGCTAGAGGATGATGGATCAAAGTGACATAGGTTTGAGGGGATGTCACCAATGGGATGTCTGAGGACCATCATTAACCACAACATTCAAAATAATGTAACTTCAGTCAATAACTACACCAGTTTAGTAATAAAAGGTCATAGATTTATTTCGCTACATTAACAATGCTAATGTCACGAAACTAACTCTCAAACACAGATGATAGGCATATAAGATCAATAGCGGTTGGTTAAAAGAACGTATATATCTCAATTTGATTAATACAATTAAACAAATTATCTCCAAAAGAATCACACTTATTAACACAAAAACTGGTAATAATGGCAGAGTATAGATTAGTTCACCATCAAATGATCTCAGAACAAACCATGAGCATATCAAGATTAATTCCCTAACTAACCACGAATTAGCATTGACATGTTGGACTTCATGTAAAAAGAATTTAGTAACACAAATTTAGAAAAATCTCCTAACTTAATTATTTATAGAAAAACTATTAATGTGCAGCAATGAAATCATTAGTTGCAGCTGGTACCTGAAAAGCAAGAGAGACACAATTCACATTGAATTACATACATTACCACAAAGGTAGTAACAGCAAACGATCAGCTTCAGCTTGAGAACACCATCAGTTTTATTATCAGAATATTGAGGTCTAATGACAGCTAGTCTTGAATCTCTCTGCTCTCCAAGAATCACTTTAGAAGGAAAAAGTCAAAAAGTACGACCCCCCCCTAATCATTCTACCCAAGTTGTTATACTAAATTCTAATTAACTCCTGATTGGTCAGTCTATGGGGTGGTTTTCATTTCAGCCAATCGAAAACTAAAGTGATGACCTAAACTTAACAAATCTACGCTAACTATAACATTTTCTCGTGATGTATCTTTCCTTCTTCCGTCTAGTCTCTAACTCCATTGTCTCATCACCTCTCAAGTATCTTGTTCTCAGGAAGAAACTTTTACAGTATCTTCTACTTCCATCCTCAAGGAAAGACCAGATATTAGTAACATTCTCAAACATTAGGACATTTCAGCTTATGCAATGCTTGGTTTATACACAACCTTGTAAAACATAACGCTGCAACCCACTAGTGGTAGTGGTGGGTACGTCTATACAGGCTTTGAAAACACTTTATCATACAAAAGCTTTATTCGGTCTAAGTAACCATCAAAGCAATAACTTACAACAGTGGAATCATGATCTTTGCATAATAAATATGTAACAACAAGACTAAAGGATAGATAAAAATAAGATAAAATACTATAAAATGAGGAGTCTGCAAGAAAAATTACAATAAAATCTACATATGCGTCACGTCCTATAAGTGAGGAGCAAGAGTCACAGTTCCATTTGTTGACTGCTTTAAACTTCCTCATCAATGATTTGTCAAAAAAATTCAGTGAATAAAACAATTTGAGTTAAATAAGGTAAAATCAAGGATCAGTTAATATCAAATCACTATAAACCTTTAAAAAAAAAAAAAAGATTGCGTGTGGACCAAGGGGACGCAAGGAACTTGCTGACCGCACAACTTAGGGGAATGGAACAATCTCTCAACATCAACATAAGGGCATCTCTACACGTTCTTAGCCCCATATTCCTACAGGCGGGACGAAGCCATTTCCGCCGAGCCATACCATAGGCAGGGCAAATAAACATAAAGTGCACTACAGTTTCCACAGAACCATTACAGCAAGGGCATTTATCAAATGGCAGGGTGAAGCTCCATGAGCTAGAAAAGGACTTCAAAGGGAGGCTTCCATACCTAAAACGAACATACAAACTTTTGCTTAGTTGATCGATAATTAGGTCCAGGAAGGGTTCGAATTGGGGAAACCACTTATAATCAAGAAAAAGAGACGTCAGCCTACCATGTGTGGTGCAAGACAGGTGTTTCTCCCTAACATGGGACACCCATGAGGTCTGATGAGTTGAGGGGAAACACGGAATGGTCGCATTGCAATTTCTTGTTCACTAAAATCATAAGCCCACCCATAGGCCTACCAAAGCCTCCAGAGGCAGGCTGGGCTGCGACAAAATAAGTTGTAAACCCCTCAACATATATTAGCTCTTCCGCCCAGGTTTCCTGAAAAAGGCAGTCTTGCTTGGAGATTAAGTTAACCCATCCAGGGTCTCCCAACTTTTTCCTTATTCCAGCCACATTCCAAGATAAAATATTAAGTACAAAGGGCACAGGTGTGGGTCTAACTCTCAGGGATGTGGTAGAGTTCAAAGCCCTAGATCATGTGTCTCTATGGGGCATAACAACCAAAGTGGGAGACGATAAGAGAGAGACATCGTTTAGTCAATCTAAGTCGGATAACCGGGGGGAGCAGATCTTAGTCAAAAGTGATCGATTGCTATTAAGTGGACCCAAAGCCTTCCCCTCATGAGTATTGGAAGATCTATTAGTCCTTCGTAACTCCCCCCCTGGAGAATGCTTACAGAGGCCAATTCCAATATTTCTACCAGATATCAGACATCGAGTCCGTAGGTTGAAGGTCAAACGGTTATCAACCATGGAGGTGTCAAAAAAGAGGATTGAAATGTAATCTAAATCTGTGTCTGGTTGAGCATATCTACGTGCCTCCCGGATGTCAGAGCGGATAACAGACAGACATTTCCTCTGGGTATGAAACCAGTAGACAACTTTATTAATGAGAGAATCATGAGACTCTCTCTGCCCACCAGATAGCCTGGGGACCCCTGTCATATAGATGTATGCATCCTTCCTACTCTGATCGTGGCTCCCCTTTGGAACTGTTGCCTGAGTGACTTGGAATTGACCTGGACATAAAACTCTGGGTGGACTTACGAACACCCGTGCACCCTTCCCAACCATGACTCCCATAGAGAGGGGATTTGTACAGGAAGGACGTAGATCGTTATTTGTTGGAGCGGGAATAAACATGCGACTGGGGACGATGGGGTTGCCATCGGATAGAGAAAGGCAGCTCCCCTTTTTATTTATAGCCATACTCATAGACTTAACCCCCTGGCTTGGACGTTTGGGGTGGGAAGCTAAATTGTCCCCAGTATCTAAAGTGGCTAGCACATTAGGCTCTCCAATCAGCTCAGGAAGGTGGTCATTCATGCTAAGCAATTTACAATTACACAATGCATTTGTCTCAGATAGTCCAGAAATTTTGTCCAGGATAACCGTTACCAAAGATTTTAGGTTGTCCAGCTTCTGGGAAACAATTTCCAGTTCCAGTGACATCTTGCATTTAGCCTGCCAGGCCAATTCCTCTGTATCAGGTTCCACAGAAATTAAGGGCGGGGAACTACCTGGGCTCTCACTAGAAGTGGATAGGAGTTGAAATCTATTGGAACAGAGAATATCACTAGAAACTACAGACTTGGAGCCCAAATGCAAAGAGTCCCTGAGTTGATTACATTCTGCAACATCAACATTTGAAGTAGGCCTCGTTGACGGTGAGGAAATTACAGCCTCAAGTCTAGGAGGGGGATGGAGGTCTGCTTCCACAGACAAGGGAGGTGGCCGGAGTTTCTTGATAAATAGATCCGGAATCTTCCTGATAGTCGAATTACCTGGGATAGAAGGAGCGGTAATGGATGGACTCCTCAATATTGCCTCTACTTCTTCGAACAAGGACTCAATAGCTTGGAACTGATTCCTAATGGGCTTAGGAGGGACGTAAATTTTCCGACCAGCTCGTTTCTTGTGTTTTTGGGCGCCGGAGGGAGGTGCAGGAACATCGTCTGCCTTGCGCTTCCCCATAGTTTCACTACAGCGTGTCCGGGCCAAGGCCTGGGGACCCCAAGAACGAGAACAAAAAAGAAGTTGGGTAAAAATGGCCCGCCCTCAAGGTTCTCCCAGGTTTAGGAAGAGAACAAGGGAACCTGGGGCTGGGGATCCCACCAAGCACTAGCCAGACACTAACAAACCTACTGCTACCGCAGTACAGATGAAAAGGGGGGGGGAGGACCAGCCCAGCCTCCTCCGGTCACCGACGGGCACAGGACGGGCCCGCCCTTGGCCCGGGCTTTGCCCGGGCGCACCCGCGAGGCGGGAGCGCTGGTCAAAATTTAAAGGGCTCCTGCCCTTGTAGCCACGTCACTGCCACCTCCTCTCCGGCCCCCGGGTGGAAGAAAGCGCATCCACGGTGGAAGAAAACACTTATTATGAAAGCTTTGAGTCATGGAAAATAACCACAGTGTTTTGAATATAATTTTGCTTAGCCAAGATAAGAAAAACAGACATTTCAGAAGTTTCTCATTGTACTCGTTAATTCATTCCATATTCTTAATATGAAAATCATTAATAAACATATTAGAAAATTCACACACTCACACATCCTGTGACATGTTCTTTTCTCGCAGTGGGAAGGTTATGTTATTATGTTGCAATCTTTTTCTGGTTTCCTGAAGATAACATGTACACGTAAAACAAAGGCTTACTCAATTTCTGAAGAGGCGTTATGTGTAATGTGCAACATTTGTATTTTGCTGCAGAAACTGGTGACTGCATACGGAAAGGATGAACTAATGGTCAACGCAAACAATGAAAAGGCTACAGCAGAGAACGTGGAGTGAATTCAATGGGCTTTTAACTCAAACCACCCCACAGACTGACCAATAGAGTTTTAGCTAGTTGCTTTCTAGGAGTTTAATGTAACGGAAATAAGTGATGTAGAGTTTGAAATTTCTGCTGCTCCAGTCAGTGCAGTCTTCTTCTATTCTTGTGTCCCTAACATGACCTGGGGGGAGAGTGGGGGAGCAGCGAAGGTTCTCACACAACTGCTCACCACCCATCCCCTACCTCATCACCCCTGTCTGGGACAAATTTTCCACCCAAGCTCCAGTGTGGAAGGCAGAGGAAAGAGTATAATCATAGGATCACATTCTACCTATTCTTACCTTCCCAACCATTGCTTCAGCGGATTCCAAAATCTGATCCTCTTACAAACGTTGACAGTCTAAATTAAGATGGTAAATTAGAGAGTATTTCCATTCAACAAAAGTAGGGGGAACAGGGCTGATCCATTTCCCACAAATCTCCCTTCTTGCCACAAGCATCATATAAAACAACAGTTTAGCTCCATCTCTGCCCATCTTCTGTGCCTCATATGAACAGCCAAACATCACTATCAGAGGTCCTACCTTCGGGCTTGTGGGAAGAATCTCCTCAATTGCATCACCCAACTCTTGCCAAAACGTTCGGAGCAAAGGGCAATCAATAAACATATGTAGATCGTCAGCTGATGCAGAACCACACTTCTTACACCTCACCACGTTATCCTGTCTCAGCCTGGAAAAAATTTTGGGAGTCCAAAAGGCTCTGTGAATAGAAAATAGATGATTTCTCCTTAACACAGCAGGTTTAACAATATTATACAGAAGTGTAGTGGAAACTTGCCAAAGGTCTTTAAGCTGCGGCTCCGCCAAGCACTCTCTCCAGATTTCTTCCGGGAGGTTAAATTCACCATCCACAATGTCCATCAGCCAATACCATCTAGCCACTTCTTTCTTCATCGGAGTATCCAGCTGCATCTGGTCCACAAATCCATTAGTACTTCCCACTTCCTCTGTCACATTGCCAACCCAAGTATTCATCTGAAGGTATTTAAACTTAGACAGCCTTCCTCCTACCTCCATATTAAGGTTATCAAACTCACCATTATAACAGATGTCTCCATTGCACAAAACCTGCCTCCTTCAGAGGAATAGCCAGGGCGTCTTTAGTCCACTCCGGGGAGCCAGGAGAATCCCAAAACGGCGCATACTCATTATAATATGACAACCTTGCGATCTTCCTCACCTCATACCACAATACTGCCCAATCATATAATATCTTAATTCTTTTTTTTTTTTCCAAGAACTTCCGATCCCCAAACATATACAAAAAACTTCTCTGGATCTCCTGACCTTCCATCATAGCAATTAACACCTGCCCCAGCTCTGAATGATCTAATGCATTAAAACTCTGTCTTACTTTTTTTAACAGATAAGCCCATGCGTAGTACTGCATATCAGGAGCCGCCAGACCACCTTTTTCTTTCTTCCTCCTTAGCTTTTTCCATGATATACGAACACCTTTAGATGCCCAACTAAAACCGCTAATTTTCCCCTGCAATTTCTTTAAAGCAGCCTTGTTAAACATGAATGGCAATGCATTGAAAATAAAAGTTAATTTGGGAACAATCACAATTTTTACACCATTAATACAACCTATTATAGTTAGTGGAAGATTAAGCCTTTTTCGCAGTAAAAGGTCCACCTCCCTCATAACCCGAGCAAGATTTGTTTCTGCCATTTTACATATATCATGTGTTGCAGTGATCCCCAAATATTTAACTTCTTTCTTTACATTCACTACATCATTTCTTTCCATATTCCATGCCATAATTTTGGTCTTTTGATTATTAACAGCATAACCAGAAATTTGCCCAAAATCCTCCATTAACTCTTGTAGAACTGGTTTGGCCTGACTTAAATTTGCTGTATAAATCATTAAATCATCCGCATATAAAGAAACCTTCCTGACCAGATCTCCACACCGGACAGGAAGTATTCTCTTGTCTCTCCTAATTCTACAAGCTAATGGTTCAATATAAAGGTGAAATAATAATGGGAATAATGGGAACCCCTGTCTCGTCCCTCATTCTATTTTTACCGGAGGAGTGAGCATACCATTAACCAAAATTCTTGCACTTGGGTCATGTTAGATTTTTTGCAATGTTCTAATAAATTGGCCTCCAATTTTATATGATTCACATATCGTAATCAAATAACTCCAATAAACCCTGTTGAATGCTTTTGTTTGCATCCACTATTACCACCGCCAAAGGCATATGCATAGAAGTGGCTAATTCAATCGACCCTACCAATCCCTTTGTCAATTCATGCATGTGTCTACCCTTCAAAAACCCTTTCTGGTTTGTGTATGAGTTTCCCCATAACCATCCCTAGTCTATCAGCCAGGAGTTTAGCAAAGATTTTATAATCACAATTTAACAGTGATATTGGGGGGTATGAATCACACTTTCTGGGGTTTTTGCCGGGTTTTAAAATTAACGTAACAATCGCCTCTTTCCAAGAAGGGGGAAGATTCTCCCCCCCCCCATAATATTATCACATAATTGCTTAAGAACTTTAGAAGTACTCTTACCCAGAACTTGATAAACCTCCATGGGTAAGCCATCTGGTCCTGATGCCTTCCCCAATTTGCCAGCTAAAATGACCCGTTCTACCTCGCTCTGCTGAAATGGATTATTAACCGCACTTCTCTCATCTTCATTCAAAGTAAGTAAATCTAATTCCCCAAGCCACCCCTTCAATACCTTCAAAGGCAGCTTCAAATCTTCTGTATATAAGTCCATAAAGAAATTGAAGAAACCTTCTTCCACCTGCTTGCCACCTTTTCTAATCTCACCTGTGTCTTCATCTCGAATTTCTGTCACCCGATTCCTAACCCTATCTGATTTTAACTTCCAAGCCAACAATTTACTGATGTTCTCACTGTACTCAAAATGTGTCACCCTATTAGCTTCACATCTCAATCTCATCATGCGGTCTAAAAGAGCTGCCAACTCCAAACTAGCTGTCTGATGTTGCTTATATAAATCGTCAAATTCTTCACCCTGCTCCTTACTGAACATTCCCGGCTCAAATTGTCGTATTTGACTCTCTAACCTGCTTATTTCTTCATTACATAATTTCCTCCTGTGTGCAGCTATCCTAATCAGACATCCCCTCAAAAAGGCCTTAAATGTATCCCAAACTATCGCTAAGGGAGCTGAACCCAAATTTATCCAAAAAAATTCCTCTGAATCCGCCCGCAATTCCTTAACCACCTCATCTTCCAAAAGCAGAGTTCTGTCTAAAGTCCACCTTTTTTCCCTCCTTTTCTTTGGCAACCTGAGATCTAAACTGACTGCCGAGTGATCTGATAAATGAGCCCCAATATGTACTACTGACTCAACAAAGTCCCTCAAAACAATATCCAAAAGGAAGTAATCAATTCCGGACGGATGCCGATACTTCTTATTATTATAAGAATAACCTCTCTCTGCCCCCCCTTATCCCTCCAGATATCATATAACCCCCATTGGGACATCATTACCCAAATCTGACCCTGCATTTTCTCGTTTATTTGGGACCTACTACCCGCTGATCTATCTAATTCGTAGTTCAATACAACATTAAAATCACCTGCCCATATTATTGGATCTAAATATTGCAAAAGATCTGAAAGTTCCCTTAATGGGCCTACATCACCCCTATTAGGACCATAGTATCAAACCAAGGTAAAGACATATTCAAAAGCAGACAGCTTCCCCAACACTCACCTCCCTGAGTTATCTATGGGACCTTCCAGAAAAGTAATATTGGCATGATTCTTGATTAGAACAACCACCCCTTTACTACCATTCAAACAATTTGAGCTAGCGATCTGCTGAACCCACCCACATGACTTAAAAACTTCAAAACATCCCTCCCTAGAAAGATGGGTCTCTTTTAAGATCAAAATATCAAATGGGGCATCCTTCAAATATTGCACCAACCTTTTCTGCCTACTCTTTACCCTAAGACCATTTACATTCCAAGACAGGAGTCTCAAATTCTTCACTGTCATTTTCCAACATCAAAACCACCTACCTTATTCCACTCCCCCACCTATCACCCCCCACCCCCAGGTCTACCTACCACAATGAGGATCTTTTTTGTTTTTTCCCTATTATGTTCCCCACCACCCTCTCCCTTCACCTCACCCATCCCCCCCCTCCTCCCCAGGGAACCCACCCAATCATTAATCTGGCCAAAGTCAGAGGAGGGTCACAGTACCTAACTTGGGCCTTTGCCCCCCCAAAAAAAATATCTCCTTACTGGGAAAAACAATAGAAGCTTAGGTCAGACCTTTCTCATTCCCGCTCCCTTTCTCAATCTTCCAGATCAACTCATCCACCTCCTTCCAGTCCGTAAAATTATACATTTTGTTATTCACCATAACCCTTAATGAAGCAGGGAATTTTAACTGAGCTGTTGCACCAAGTTTTTTCAACATGTCTATTCTTTTACCCGGCTCCCACTGTTTATTTAAAGTCACAGACGCCAGGTCTGACCTCATTTCAAATGGGGATCGGTTTACTGACAATGATTCCTTTTTTAACGCCAGAGCCAGAATATGTTCCTTCAGTGAGTATGCTGGCAATGTTGACATTCTAAGTGATGCTGGCAATACTCAAAAATAAGTCCTTACTGATGGGGTAACCTGGAATTTTCTATAGTTCAAACCTCCAACACTCTTCACATCCAGTCTCTTTGTAACGGAACTATTATTGTATTCCGCCTTACTTCTTGCTGTAGAGGGTTTCTGGAGGGGGACCAGACTTTCAACTTCCACTCTTTTCTTACTTTTTTTAGCGCAGGGAGTACGCTACTTGTCCCAAACTATTTTTAGTTCCCCCTCCCCCCTTCCTTTCTGGCCCCCACTAGCCACTTTGCCCTGTCCACCATAAGGTTTGAATGAACTCCTACGGTGCTTATACCAAAAGAAGCGTGCCCCTGGTGTACAGAACCTTCAAACCCTTTAAATCTTGTTTTTTCCCCTTCAGTACCTGAAATCACCAAGTCCTCCATGTACTGAGGAATCCTCAAAATCCTTCTCTTCTTTCCTGAAGAATTCGGCCCTGTGCTCGCCCTGCCCTGATTTCCCCAGTAGGGAACACGAGCCGCCACCTCCCTGACCCGAAAGAGCTCCAGGAAGGTTCTCAACAACGGCACCACCCCGTGCTCCGAAACGTCCAGTGCTCCCGCCAGCTCCTTTGCCTCCCTTGCATCACCGTAAAATCAAAAACACAAAGCAGACCCCACTGCTGACCCGTCAAGCCTTCACGTTTCCCTGGTAAGGCATAATTATTTCACTGCGTCATTCACAGAAAGGAGCCCTCCGCGACCAGCTCCTTTTAGACGGCCACCATGTTCCCTGAACCACTTCGCCCCCCATGAACTCTTGAACTAATAAAGCTGAGACTTCACCGCTGTCGCTGAAATGTGACTATACACTCTAGTACACTCCTTAAGGAATTCCCACATTCGCAGCAATGTCTAGGGTTGCCACGTGACAGGTTTTCTCCTGGCACAACCAGTATTTTAATGTCCTGGTCGATACAAAGATAAGGAGAATTATCTAAAGCCGCTAATTTTAACCTTTACCTTTACATACTTGAACAGAACATATAATTAGAAAGTACAATTTTTAAACCTCACAGAGGAGAAATGGAATCTAATGTTCACCTCTTTCACATATAGCACATTTTGGCATTTTTTTTATTTTATTTTTATTACTGAACTGTTTTGCATATTGTCACTAACCAATGAAGATGACCAGAAGGTGCTCCACTGATTAAGGAATCGCTGCCTTCTGATTCATTTAGGAGAGGTATAACCAAATTGCACATTTGTCTGTCTTGTTGATTTATTTTTTTGTGTTCTCTTGTAGAAATCCAACCGCTTTTTTGGTTAGTGCAACAGTCAGATGTTTTTCCAAATAAATTTTTGTCACATTCTAAATTTGACTGTTTTATAAATTGATTAGGAACAATTTGTCTGAAATAACTAAATGTATTCTGTATCATTCATTCATTTGCTATTGTTGTTAATCTGCATAGTGGTTCTCAAATGCCTAATGATAAATATTTTTTCTAGACTGAGATTCTTCCAAAGGTTTGGCCAGTTTGTGTTATTCATGTACTTTTACCATTTTGGTCTTGCGTTTGGTTTACGTGATCTTAGCATTGTTAATAACAGACAACGCCGCACTCAAAGTCCATTTATAAATCAGTCTTTCAGTTGAAAACAGTTGTGAAATGATCCTTTATTAGAAGGCATCAGCATGGGTCCATTGAGTGATCTGGCGTGGAGACGAGTAAGTGCACTATCAGGTCCATGAAATGGCAATGATTACTCGTCTCCATGCCAGCACTTTCCTCTGCATGTACTCCGAGATTTGAGACTTATCATGGTCTCACATAACTGCCACTTTTCTTCATTGTGACTACCATGAAAGAGTTACTCATAACCATATTTCTGAAGCATATTCTTTATACATACATTTGGTACTTTATGGACCGCGCCTTTGCTTTCAGCCTTGAAAAAGTCACTTGTTGTGACGAAGCACGTGTTGGCTTGCTTATGCAAAGATGTTCATCCAACTTAGTACGATGGCTGTGGTTCAGGAATGTTGATCACGCGGTGGACCTATGCTGATGCCTTCTAATAAAAGATCATTTCGCAACTGTTTTCAATTAAGACTGATTTATATATGGACTTTCTGAGTGCGGCAGTGTCTGTTATAAACTTTGTTGAAGTGTTTGTTCTGAACACCAAAAAACACTCTAGGGTAGAGGAGTGTACTCAACCGCATTGCACCTACAGTTTTCTATCTAAAACGCCGCATTCATACTGTCACTAAATTTGGGAAGTGCATCTTACTTGCCACCACTACCCGGTTTGCTTTGTATATGTGATCTTAGCATTGTTAATCTGAAGGCAAATAAATGTTTAAACTTTACTAAACTGGTGTGGTGATTCATGGCCACATGGGTCATGGTGCATATAAATTACTGACTCCAATAAGAAAAGTGATGTTTATTGATTTGATTTGATTGCTAACCATTTCATCCCTATCTCAGTCAAAAGGTCAGTGCCAACTTCTAAGGGTGATTGGTGGTTACCCTATATGTGTCACCTTATAAATAAATTATCAAAAGAAATATAAGGCTAGACACACCCACAGAAGTTGCATGGGAGCACCCTCCTTGGCACAGAGTAATGCAATGCAACGATTTGTATTGCATTGCTTTAGTTGAGCTTTATGAAGCCACTGCGTGCTATGCAAGGTGGCCTTGAATGGCTACACAAATAGCATATTTGAGTTGAGTTGCACATGCAACACGTTCCGTGGTGCAAGCGCAATGCAACTGGGGTCATACATATACCCCTGAGTGCAGATGTGGCTGTGCCGCTACATTACATGGAGGACCTTGGCTACCTTTATACGTAAGACATGGCTGTCAGGTCAAAACATAGGGTTTGTTGGAATTACACCAGCTGCAGTTTGACAGTCCAGCAACACTGCAAGCTGGGTGGGGCATACACTGGAGTATGGTATTACCAGCGTATCTCTGTGCTTCCCTATGTGTTGCATCAGTGACACATCACAAGGAAACTGTCTCGACACATCACAGTAAGAAAGAGATGGGTTGATTAGGAAATAAGTGTGAGGATAGGTCCCAGGATCAATCTTTACATGAACATATTACTGTGATGTGTACCTTGGTAACACATGTGAAATTTGTATGAGCATTCCACTATTGATTCATGCTTTTCTGTGTTGCCATGCTGCTCGCTGGTCCCCTGGTTAGGTGATAAGGACTGCACATGCATTCCTTGAACCCAGACTGAATCCAAGGACAATCTGCCTGGCATCCTGTCATTAAGTTTCAAGTGGTCCTAAGGTGGCTGATCCAACAGAATTGATGTGCTGCTATACTCTACCTCAGGGGACTGTTTTATCCGTTGTGGGAGGTTGTTTACATTCATCATGCATGGATTCAGAAGCATTCCCTGATTAAACATACAAGATCGGCATTTTTGGTGCATTCCCCGATCAGACTTCCACAGGTGACGGGTAAAAGTTTCTATGTGTGCCGCATTGTGCAGCACACTTAGACAGATGAAGATGCCTCAGGCAATAGTTTTAGATCAGTTAGTTGGTCCTCACAGGACAAAACAATACAAACCTGCTTACATGGCATGCATCCTTGCATCTTGCTGCTAGGTAGCATGCATTGCCCAGTCAACACTTTTTGCACCAATGCTGTGAAAAGTCTTATGTGGTCCTTACAATGTAACATACAGTTTATACCTGTCCTTCCCCATCACATTACTACTTTAGTCTGCCTAGGGCCGTTGGTTTTACCCTTGTGTCATGGTGCAAGGGGGCCCGAGATGATGATGACCAGCAGTACTGAAAACATCACATGCCTGAGGCATGCTTCAAGAATGTGATGTTAGATACCTCTGAGCTTCAACATTCAGGCAGCTCAGACCTGCAAGCTGACTAGCTTCCCATATGCATACAATGTATACATACGTGTGTCAAGAGTGTTGAATATTTTAAATAACGTTGAATATTTTGAATACACTAGTATTTATTATGAAATTTGAACATTGCATTGTAAATAGTGCAGCTATGCACAGGCCAAATCTTTGTCTTGAAGGTGTACATGTCGATATACCCGATAAGAACCCAACACCTTCCGGGATCCCAATGCAACCCGTAAGTATAATGAGTACATGGCTGTAGCATCCATGTGTGATCCATGAGAGTTGTAATATTGTGATAAGTATAGGAAGGTATCAATCATATGCAACCAAATTACGATCAGTGTGCCAGCACAACAAAACTTGGTCACAGAATCATTTATAATTGACAAACAGGCATGTTATTGTAAACGCAGGGCCAATGTAAATAGGCCTGCAAGATTCATGCATTTTCACATTGGTGGTGATGTTTGCAAATCTATAGTATTGATGATTTTGGCACATGAACCGTCATCTGGTGCTTAATCTGCAGATGTTCAACACAATCAAATTTTGTTGTACCACAAATGGCACAAACGTAAGAAACCATGTTTCAATAGATGTAGCAGTGAAGTGGAATGACTGACACTAAGCTTGTCTGGGTAAGTTTTTGTTGCCCATGTCCATATTTGAGTATGAAACAGGTGATGATTAGGTGCAAAAAAAAAACCAGACACTGTTACAAAGTGTAAACATGAAGGTATTATGAAATCTGATCATTACAACATGTGTGGCAATGTGCCACACACATTGCTATACCTTTAAGCATGCTAAGCTCATAGATAAGGCATATGTTTAGCCTTTCCTGCTAGATAACTCCAGTGTGACTGACTATAGGTGTGGGTAAACATTCCTGCAGATCAACACTTAAAATGTTTGACACATGCCCGTTCCTGTATCTGTGTGTCAATTCAAAAGCCAAATTGTTTAAACACTGAAGACAGTCAGCTGAGTAGCCATCACATTGCTGCCTTTTTTCCAATGATAGATGCTGGGAATGTTGTATTGCATGCCAAAGTATATCCACATCATGGCATTTAGCCATGAAAGAGAAAAAATATATCACAAAAAGTGTTTCTGTAAAGGTATTTGTCCATTTACATTAGTGTGGTTCAATCATATTTTAGCTAAATTACCCTGAGGTATGACTGTCGTAATCCAGCATCATAGGTGCCTGAGTCTTCTTCAGAGTAGTCCATGTCATACCTATGTGAAAAGCAGTGACAGAGTAACAATTACACTGATACCCTGGAGGATGAAGGGGCATGGGCCTGCTACTCCATTGATCCAGTCACCTCCTCCTGCTGGCACACACTCCACAAACTTTGGAAAATCTTCAGATGGATCCCAGCAGACTATTGCAGGACAGTCATGCACACCTTAGTCACAAGCAAGCTCGACTACGGCAACACCACCCCTGGAGGACGATCCTTCAGCTACATTGCAGCAAAGAGCTGAAACAACCTCCCCCTGCACCTCAGACAAAGCCTGTCACTCACCATCTTCAAGAAGAACCTCAAAAGGTGGATTTTTGGATGAGGCCCCTCTTCGCCCTCTTCCCCCCATAGCCTTGAGACCTTCACGGGTGAGTAGCTGCACTGTATAAAAACTGATTTGATTGATTGATCCATGGTGTTGTACAAATCATTAACAGACAGCCTGACTATTGCACATTGAGTGTAAATGTCCTCATGGCAGGGTTCTGGTCATATCACTTTGCAAGGATGTCAGGCTTCATATCTCGGTGCAATGTGTATTATTGGAGCACAGTATGCTAGTGTTAAGCCTATGGAACTCCAGTAGACCTTAATGTATGGATTGGCTTGGAAATGCCAGATTCATGTCCTGTATCTCCCCTATGTGCCATTTTTGTGAGTCATTCATACAATACAGGGTATAAAGTCATGTTGCCCCACTGTCTAAAAGACCAAATGTAGGAATGAACAGCATCAGCAGCATACTGCATTACACAGTTCACCTACTGGTGGGATAAGTTAGACTGGCTAGCACCCATGCAGGCACTCTCGGTGCAAGGGGCCCTGTTTTAAACCTGAAGCAGTTATTGTACAGAAGAGGACACCTGCAGGCATACACACACGCCTGAGATCTATTTAGATATGTTTTGTATTCACTGATGAATGAAGCCCAGAAAGAATGAGTCTGCATAAAAGTAAATATATTAAGGCAATCATGGTATCGATACAACTGTATTCCAGATGTTTGATGTCAGATATCAATGTATTTGGCTGAGAAAAAATGAATGAAGTGTTCAACATCAAAGTCTTGCAGGAGGGAGCCACCCACTCCATCTTTGAAGTGGCTACCTGATGCAGACTAAGTCAACAATGTGTGCTGCCTTGTGTAAATCCAGATCGGTAATGTTATGTAGTAGCACACTGGCTGTACTTGCTTACCTTATCATCGCTCATGTATGTTTGTGACCAACTTTGCTCCCCCTTGCATGATACTAGATCAAAACAAAAAGGGTACATATCTCGACTGTGTCTAATAAAATACCTATTTCTGACACATCGTCAGTATTGAGAATCACTGTTATTAGTGATATGCTTGGTACCATAATGTGACTAACTTTACATATTAGTCTACACTGACTTAATTTGAGTCATTTTCACATGTTGTATAGGGAGATGTCTTTGCACTGATGATGTATTGTCCATATATCTATCTCAATATTTGATGTTGGTCTGTACTTGGACTTATGATAGCATGACAATGTCAACCACCTTTTTGAAACATCATGTACATTTTTAACTTGATGTAATGTGTTTACTCTTACACACCCCAGATAACATGACACTGGACATGGTAAGAACATTTGAGGCCAGATGTGACAGATACAGGCATGTCAGTAAGGTTGCAAAGACCTATGGAAGGATGGCTGCCATCTATCTGCAAAAGCCAGTAGAAGTCACTCTTCTTGAGATGCAAACAAGTGGGTTTGGATTCTACATATCAATCATGGTATATGTAGACCATATAGCAAAAAAACATACAATACTCTTTGTGGTTTTGCAAAAACAAATTGTATATATGAGTTATTTCTATGCAAAATTGTAGGTCCCGCACAATGTTTTTGGGGAGTCCAATTGTAAATTTTGGCTAAAACGGTTATTGGAAGCTGATGAGGACTAGTCCATATGCGGGACATGCCATATGGCATTCGGAGGAGAGGAGTATTTCAGTGAGGAGATACACAAGTCCATAAGTGATAAAATCAACAGGTGCACAAACAAATAGTAGAGTACTGGGTGACAAAGGAGGTGGCAAGATGTTAAACACAGGACCTCTAGGAAGTTGTCCAGGAGGCACTGAAACTTTATCTGTCAGTTCACCAACAAAAACTGGGGAACTACACATCTTCCAGATCTAAAGAGTGTTGTGCCTCCCCTGCAGATAGTAGTGTTTGAATGGGAGGCATCTGAGGCACACACACACACACACACACACACACACACACACACCCCTACACCCCTACACACCTACACACCTACACACCTACACACCTACACACACCTACACACCTACACACACACACCTACACACCTACACACACACACACACACCTACACACACACACCTACCTACACACACACACACACACACCTACACACACACACACACAC